>NC_072402.2:111865000-113115000 GCF_028858775.2 Pan troglodytes | reverse complement strand
TTGTTAAAGTCAGATCATAATGCAGACTGTTTTGGAAGGTTGAATTCGAGGTTGTTGACTTGGCTATTGGCTGGATGAATCCAGCAAACAGTGAGGCGTAGCTTGATGACCTCAAATTGCATGTTCAGGTTCATCATCAGGTGTATCTGATAAACTCAATCTAGGCCTTCAGCCTGTGGAAGTATCCTGGTGAAACCATGCAACAGCCAGTGAGACTGGGTGAGATTTTTCAGCTCGTGTGAAGTCAATCACATCATAACATCACCTGGTATGAGTTTCCCCTGGTCAATGACTGTCTTGGCCAGCAGACAAATCTCTGTGTCCCTCCACATATTGCCTCTTGGCAGATCCTCGTGGGAAAGGTTGTTCAGTTCAAAGGGTTTGATGATGCACGATGGCAGGGTGTGCTTGCTGGAGCCTTGCCCCCATGATCACATTGTGAGTAGGCTCCCAGAGGCCCCCTTGGACCCTGCACAAGGCCTGAATGCACCAATGACTGGACCCTGGCCTGGCTTGCATGCTCCCCAGGCTCTGGGGCTGGGCTCTGGCTGCAGTATTGTGAGGACACACGTCCCAGAGGGCGCAACTGGCAGTAGAAGTTGATATTTTAAAATGGACACTGCAGGAGAGTAAATTCATGAGTTAAAAGACTAAGCCAAGGAATTCTCCCATGATGCAGTACAAAGAGCTGAACAAATGGTAAGTATGAAAGGAAAATTAAGAGACATAGAGTATAGATTCAAAAGTTTCACCTTTCACAAGTGGAAAATGGAGAGAATGTAGAAACACAAAGTTTAAAGACATAGTTACAGAATAGACAAGAATTTCCCAGAACTTAATAGTATGAGTTTGCAGGAATAGAAAATATATCAGTGGAACAGCATAGAACATCTAGAGGCAAATACTGGCAAAGGTGTGAGTGAATATGTATTTTCACACTCCACTGGTGAGATATAGTGGGGACAGTTACTTTGGTAGACAATTTGGTGGCAACTATTAATATTTTTATTACCTATTGATATCCTCTTTAAACAAACACTTTCACATGACAACAAGGAGGCATATATAGGATGTTCGTTGCAGCCTGATTTATAAAAGCAAAAAGTTCTTAACAGTCTAAATGTTCACTAATAGAATAGCTAAATGAACTTTAGCCATAATGTGTAATATTATGCAACAGCTAAAAAGAGAGAGGTAGATTGCTAGATATTGACATGAAAAGATTTCTAAGACATTGTAAATAAAAAATTGCAGAAGATTTTATACAGCATAGTATAATTTATATTAAAATATATCTATAATGTGAACTGGAAAGCTGATGAATGGTTTTGAGCAGTGTAAAGACATGATCAGATTTTTGGTTTTGAAAGACTGCTCTGTTTGTAAAAATGGAAACAAGTGGACCTGTTAGGAAGCTACTTCAGCAGACCACCAGATAAATACCCAATCAAAAAGTTAGCAATATCCCAAATTAATAACCTAACATTACACCTAGGAAAACTAGAGAAACAAGAGCAAACCAACCCCAGAGCTAGTGGAAAGAAAGAAACAGGCAAAATCAGAAAAAGTAAAATGTAAAACTATAAAAATCCTGGAAGATAATCAAGGAAATAATATTCTGGACATAGGCTATGGCAAAGGTTTCATGACAAAAACATCAAAAGCAATTGTGACAAAAACAAAAATTGACAAGTGGGACCTAATTAAACTAAAGAGCTTCTGCGCAGCAAAAGAAGCTATCAACATTCAGCAAAGTCTTAGGATACAAAATCAATGTGAAAAATCACAAGCATTCCTACACACCAATAACAGACAGAGCCAAATCGTGAGTGAACTCCCAGTCACAATTGCTACTAGAGAATAAAATAACTTACAGGGGATGTGAAGGACCTCTTCAAGGAGAACTACAAAGCACTGCTCAAAGAAATAAAAGAGGACACAAACAAATGGAAGAACATTCCATGCTCATGGATAGGAAGAATCAACATCGTGAAAATGGCCAGACTGCCCAAAGTGATCTATAGATTCAATGCTATCCCCATCAAGCTACCACTTTCCACACAGAATTGGAAAAAATTATTTTAAATTTCATATGGAACCAAAAAAGAGCCTGCATAGCCAAGACACTCCTAAGCAAAAAGAACAAAGCTGGAGGGATCATGCTACCTGACTTCAAAGCATACTACAAGGCTACAGTAACCAAAACAGCATGGTACTAGTACCAAAACAGATATATAGACCAATAGAACAGAACAGAGGCATCAGAAGTAACACCACACATCTACAACCATCTGATCTTTGACAAACCTGACACAAGCAGTGGGGAAAGGATTCCCTATTTAATAAATGATGTTGGGAAAACTGGCTAGCCATATGCAGAAAGTGGAAACTGGATCCCTTCCTTACACCTTATACAAAAATTAACTCAAGATGGATTAAAGACTTAAATGTAAGACCTAAAACCATAAAAACCCTAGAAGAAAACCTAGGCAATACCATTCAGGACATAGGCATGAGCAAAGACTTCATGACTAAAACACCAAAAGAAATGGCAACAAAAGCCAAAATAGAAAACGGGATCTAATGAAACTAAAGAGCTTCTGCACAGCAAAAGAAACTACCATCAGAGTGAACAGGCAACCTACAAAATGGGAGAAAATTTTTGCAATCTATTCATCTGGCAAAGGGCTAATATCCAGAATCTACAAAGAACTTAAACAAATTTACAAGAAAAAACAAACAGCCCTATCAAAAATTGGGCGAAGGATATGAACAGATACTTCTCAAAAGAAGAGATTTATGCAGCCAACAAACTTATGAAAAAATGCTCATCATCACTGGTCATTAGAGAAATGCAAATCAAAACCACAGCGAGATACCATCTCACACCAGTTAGGTTGGCGATCATTAAAAAGTCAGGAAACAACAGGTGCTGGAGAGGATGTGGAGAAATAGGAATGCTTTTACACTGTTGGTGGGACTCTAAACTAGTTCAACCATTGTGGAAGTCAGTGTGGCAACTCCTCAAGGATCTAGAACTAGAAATACCATTTGACGCAGCAATCCCATTACTGGGTATATACCCAAAGGATTATAAATCATTCTAATATAAAGACACATGCACACATATATTTATTGCAGCACTGTTTACAATAGCAAAGTCTTGGAACCAGCCCAAATGCCCATCAATGATAGACTGGATAAAGAAAATGTGGCACATATACACCATGGAATACTATGCAGCCATAAAAAAGGATGAGTTCATGTCCTTTGCAGGGACATGGATGAAACTGGAAACCATCATTCTCAGCAAGGTAACACAAGAAGAGTTACAGGAAGAGCAAAGTAACACACTGCATGTTCTCACTCATAAGTGGGAGTTGAACAATGAGAACACATGGACACAGGGAGGGGAACATCACACACCAGGGCCTGTCAAGGGGTGGGGGATTGGGGGAGGGATAGCATTAGGAGAAATACCTAATGTAAATGACGAGTTGATGGGCGCGGCAAACCAACATGGCACATGTATATCTATGTTAACAAACCTGCACGTTTTGCACATGTACCCCACAACTTTAGTAATAAAAAAATAAAAAAAGAAGCTATCAACAGACTATACAGATAACCTACAAAATGGGATAAAATATTTGCAAACTATGCATTTGATAAAGGTCTAATACCCAGAATCTATAAGAAACTTAAATTAATAAACAGCCCCATTAAAAAGTAGGCAAAGGCCATAAGCAGACACTTTTTAAAAGAAGCCATACACCGAGCCCACAAGCATATGAAAAAATGCTCAGCATCACTAATCATTGAGAAATGCAGATCAAAACCACAATGAGATACCATCTCACTCCAGTCAGAATGGCTATTAGTAAGTCAAAAAATAACAGATGCTGGCATGGTTGTAGATGAAGGCAATGCTTATACACATGTAAATTAGTTCAGCCATTGTGGAATGTATAGTGTGATGATTTCTCAAATAACTTAAAACAGAATTACTATTTGACCTAGCAATCCCATTACTGGATATATACCCAAAGGAAAAGAAATCATTCTATCATAAAGACACATGCATGCATGAGTTTATTGCAGCAGTATTAACAATAGCAAAGAAAGGGAATCAACCTAAATGCCCATCAACAGTAGACTGGATAAAGAAAATGTGGTATATATACACTATGGAATACTACACTGCCATTAAGAAGAACAAGATCACATCTCTTGCAGAAATATGGATGCAGCTGGAGGCCATTATCCTAAACGAACTAATGCAGGCACAGAAAACCAAATACCACATTTTCTCACATATCAGTGGGAGATAAACATTGAGTACACATGGACCCATGTGTACTTAAGGGTGGAGAGTGGGAAGAGGGAAAAGATAGAAAAACTACCTATCAGGTACCATGGTTATTACCTACGTGATGAAATAACCTATACATCAGACCCCCATGACAGACAATTTACCTATATGACAAACCTGCACAGGTATCCCTGAATCTAAAATAAAACAATAAAACAGGTACTCCTGAATCTAAAAGAAAAGAAAACTTGTCAAAAGACCAGCAGAAAAGTGAGAAAGTACTATTTTAATTTCTTCAATTATGAGTGAAATTGAACATCTTTTCATTTGTTTATGGGCCATTTACATTTTATTTCTATGCCGAATTTTTAAGCTGACAATTTCCTGCTGATCACTTTCTTGAGAAAAAATGCTGCAAGTTTAGTTTACTCCACAAGCCATGAAATAGATCCTCTGTTCTGTCTTGGGTGGTCCAGTTGCACTGGCTTAATACAGATCAGGCTATGCATCATATGGTGCTGATGCTATTTAGAGGCTGCTGAGCCACCAACCATGCATCCACTTCATTCTCTATCCATTAAGAGTCATAAAGATAAGGTGATGGTTTGCTTTCATTCTATAAGCAGGAGAGAAATCTATTTCCAGAATAAAGGTTTGGGAAGTAGAAACCCAATTTCTGTGTTTGTATTTGTAGGGGCAGAGTAGAATTTATGCTCTAACTTTCCAGATTTTTTATTGTTTCTGCTATTTGTGATCCTTAATTTAGTCATATAATTTCTGTTATTGTTATATTCAAAACAGTTACATTGAATGCATAAGGAGATTTAAAAGGTATAGAAATTTGGCCTATATTCTCCAGCAAAGGAACAAAATTATGTTATAATTTGAACTACTACTTTGCATAATACTAATTGCTTTGCATAATAAAGAAGCATACTATTACAATCTTTTAGCATAACTAATTATATACACAAAAAGTAATGCTGTTAAGACCTTTCTATCCTCTTGCAATAGATTTAGACTTCTAGTATACTCAACCTTTAATTGAGATACCTAATTTGATACCAGACTCTGATCCCAGTAAATTCCAGATAGAATATGGGTGAGGAGTTGGGAGTGTTTGCTTGGCTCCAGATGTGAGTGGGAGAAGATGTGCTTTGGAAAATCTTAGTGCAGTCACAGATGATGCTGGCCTACTGGTACATGTCAGATTCTTAAAGCACATTGGCCATTTCTGGCTCCTGAGGCCACCTTGCTCCATTCTCCTTTTCCAGACCTACATCACATAAGCCATTTGAGACAAATGGCTCTGCAGCTTGTTCTTAAGAACATCTGGTAAGAGATTTTTTTGACAAAATACGTTTAAAAACTACTAGCCAACTAATATCATTTAATACATTTGACCTCATTTTGCAGAAACATCCAAGGGCAACCAAACATGACTGTGGAAATTTATCAAAACTTTCTAGATATGTTCTTCATGGTAATGGAAACCAAGTGCATAGCAATAAAAGAAAAGCTGCAGGAGCTCCTCAGATTAGGCTGTTTTCTAAGGTATTACTCATCTTGTCATGAAATTTTCTATGTTAATTTATTGCCCACCCCTTAAGGGAAAGTTAGCAGTTTAGAGCATCCAAGCAGCCAGAGCTAAAAGCCACAAGAAATATAACAAGTTTGAAAACCATTCATTCATCGAGTCAACAAACTTTAACTTGGAATTTTTCTGTGTGACTAGTTTTTCTAAGCAGAGAGACACAGCCCATGAGGAAGAATGCAGTCTAATTGCCTGTCCCATGCTGGTGACCTTCTACTAGGTATTATGGGCCAGTATTTTCCAAAGTATGACAATTGCTCCTCTGTGGAACTTGAGTAGATTTTAGGTCTCTGTGAGAGAACATTCCCAAGCCTTGGCCCCAGTTTTGATGTGTTTTATTCTAGTTTTTAAACATTGTTTATTATGGAAAATTTCAAAAGATACATAAAATTAGAGAATTTATAAGCCCGTGTACCCATCATCCAGTTTTTAAAAAGATCAACATTTTGCCAATCTTATTTTATCTATCTTATATTTTTTCTGGAGTATTTTAAGTAATAACACATTTTTATTTCAATGGTTAAACATTTTAATCTGAACAACAAAAAATATATAACCAGCACATCAAATCTATAATTTCACAACATTATTGCTTTGGACAAAACTAAACTGTAAATTTAAACTTTTAAAACTGCTACACAGATACGGCAAAGTCCAAGAAGAGAGCACACAGATGGCTACAGTTTATGAACTGTTGTTAGAGGCAACAAGAGATTGGGAGATAGTAGACATTCCCTTTCATCTTCCCTCCCACAGTGAGGTTAGGATAGTTAGAGGAGATTCCATCTTCTGCAGACAGTGCTTAGTACCATGCCTGGCACTTAATAAGTACCCATAAAATAGAAGCTAATATCATTTTTTGAAAGGCATCTTTGATTCCAGAGAACTGATACTGGCTAACATTTATTAGGCCCTTACTGTGTACATATTAGGAGCAGGAAATTCATATGGGTCTGCAGCAACCTCAATTCCTGCCTTCTCAGAAGAAAGAATTTGACCAAGGGGCGTAAGGCAGGGGAGACTGAGGCAAGTTTTAACTCAGGAGTGAAAGTTTATTAAAAAGTTGTACAGCAGAAACAAAAGGAAGTAAAGTACGCTTGGAAGAGGGCCAAGGGGGTGACTTGCGAGATTAAAGTGCACTGTTTGACCTTTGACTTGGGGCTTTATACGTTGGCATGCTTCCAGAGCCTGTATTACTTTTCCCCTGATTCTTCCCTTGGTATGGGCTGTCCACATGCACAGTGGCCTGCCAGCACTTGGGAGGGGCTGCATGCATAGTGTGTTTACTGAAGTTGTACACATGTTCATTTGAGGCATTTTTCCCTTACCAGTCAAGCGTTTCAAGAGGAAGGTCATACCAGTTGAACTCCACCATTTTGCTTCTTAGTGCACATGCTTGAGCCCACTTACCCAACTCCTGAGATCTTATCGGGAAACTGCTGATCACCAGTTTCAGATTTTTTCTATCTATTGGGAGACTGCCGTTCCCTGGCACCAGCTGCAACCAATTATTATTTTAGTGATACAGTTTAATGACCCCCTGACCATACCCATCACCTGATGGTCACCTGACATTCCTGGTGGTCAGGGCTTGGGGGTGGTGGGGGGCTCTCCTGCCATGTTCACATCTACCTAACTACTACAACATATGGACACTTTAGTGGGAGATTTACATACATTATCTCCTTTCATCTTCACAAACTATGAGTAGATACTAGTTTTCCCATTTTTAGAATTAAAAAGTTGAGGCTCAGATAAACTAAGTTACTTAAGATCACAAAGCTATTAAGTGGTGAAGCTAGGACTTGAATTCAAGGCTATCTTCCTCCAAAGCTCATGTTGTTTTTCCACTGGGCTCCTCAAAAAGCCAGGGCCCACCTCCTGACCATGGGAGACAACTGGGGAAAGAACTAGACATGTAGAATTGGAGGCCTGATTTTTCTATTTGCTAATATTGTGACATGCAACATTTCACTTCCTTTTTTCTGACCCTCTGTTTCTTATGCCTCGAATGGGGGTGGTAATATTAATTATCCAATTTGCAAGCACAAAATGCAATAATGTATATGGGAATCTGGCATTGTAGGCACTAAATAAATATTTGTACTATATTCAGACACCACCCATAAAGCATGCAATCTTGAGCAAACCCCTTTCCTCTCTGGGTCTTGGTGTCATCAGCTATAAAGAAGATGGGATCAACCTCAACATGCCAGAGTCCTGAGACCTGACTTCATTTTCCCAAAACAATGCTCTCTGTTAGCATGAAGCAGTTAAGAGCAGTCATCATCCCTATCCTAATGGCAGTTAGATGTACCTCTTCAGAAGTGGGAAGTGATGACAGTGGCCACTCCAGATGACCCGCCACTGCCATCACACTGGCTGCAGTGGAGAGGCATGGCCAAGGCTGCATGCTCCACGGATCAGGCAGGAACCCCATGCTCCTGGGTTGGGCCACAGCCTCCCAAGTTGTGGCTGCAGATCTGAGCCTCCCTGTGCTCTTGGGGGGCCAGGAGCAGGCAGGAGCCCTGCCCTTCCAGTTGCAGCTGCAGCCTCCCAAACCACAGCTGCAGACCCCGGCCTCCCACTCCATGGAATAGGCACCCAGGGTGCAGTTGCAGCCACCCAAACCATGACTGCAGACTCAGGCATCCCTGCACTCTTGGAGGCCCAGGAAAGACCCCTGCTGCCCTTGCAGGCTCAGAAGTGCCTCCTCCTGCTGCCTGGCTTCTCCTTGCTGTCAATGCCCTCTCCAATCTTGAAGCCAAGTTGGGGCAGAGCCTGGGTACCATGAACAGAAGCAGGAGGTAGACAGATTCCTAGATGGAAGGGGGCAGTTCCTGAAGGCTGGGGGTGGGGCTGCCAGTCCCCTTGACCGGAATGGAAACTGGTGTCTTTTCTGGGCTTGCTATGGTCACCCATGGACCAATCAGCATGCACTTTCTCCTCTCTGAGGCCCATAAAAGCTCCAGGAACAGCCAGAGCTGAGCAAATGTTGGAATTACCAGCTGCAGAGAGGAGCTACCCTCTCTGCTGAGAGCTTCAGAGACCTGCAGAGACATTGGGACCAGAGGAGCAACTCACTCCGGGACCTCCTCTCTGCTAGGAGCTGGGCAGATGTCAGGACGATCAGCTGCAGATAGGAGCTACCCTTTCCAGGGCCTCCTCTCTGCAGAAAGCAGCAAACGTCAGCACAACCAGTAGCAGAGAGGAGCTACCCTCTCCAGGGCCTTCTATTTGCTGAGAGCTGAACACTGGACAGGGTGACCTGCCTACAGAGGAGAGCTACAGAACCCACTGCGGGTCTCCTCTGAGCTGTTCTAACACTCAACAAAGCTCCTCTTCGTCTTGTTTACCCTCCACTTGTCTGCATACCTCATTCTTCCTGGATGCAGGACAAGAACTCAGGCAAAGGTGCCACCAGCCACAGAGGTTTCTGGCCAGTAAATTGACACCCCAAAGATCCCATAGCACTTCTAGGGATAATATTCCAGAATTGTATTCTGATTAGACCACAATAAATATTAATGATTCTGAAGTTAATGAAAATGACTAAACTTCCATTTGGTGGAATTTTACTTATAATTACTTAATCTAGATTCCTTAGAAAGCAGAGCCTGAAAATGCTATGTTGCTACTACTGTGATAGGGAGTGTGATCCCATGAAGCAGAAGCGAGGGGAGTGAGGCAGGGAAGAAGAGAGAGAAACTCAAGCAGGCATAACTGAGCTGGTCACCACTAAATACTTCTGATTGCTCTATCTTACAAGACCAGGACTTTTAAAAGCTGCATCCCAAGTCTGGAATTTAAAAAAAAAAAAATCTATCAGTTTTCATCTCCCATTTGGGAGCATTTTGACCATGTGGTATTAATTCCTCTGTAATTATGAGTTGTGCAATTCTGGGGCCTGAGGGAGGGCCTCTGGATTCCTTGGAAGTTAACAGGGAATCCTAGGATGGGAAGATCGAGGTTCATGGCATGGGTATGGAGCTGGGCTCTGGAAGGAGGTGCCTGGCAGAAATAAATGGAGTGGGGTGCCAAGGTGGCAGCTGGAACAAGAGACAGGTGAGGTTGAGAGGACCTGAAATTGGTATGTGATATGTTAACTTGTACCCAATCAACTTCCAAATGGAATCTGATGAGGCTTACATATACAATAAGGATGATGGTGAAAAAGGAAATAATTCATAGCAATAGCAACAACAACAAAGTACCTCAGTTTCCTTATCTTTAAAAGGGAGAAGGACAAAGCAGCGGGCGTTGGCTTCGGGCCTCCGGAATCCAGTGCTCACCCTACTCACCACAGAAATGACTGCTGTCCACGCAGGCCACTTAAACTTGAAGTGGGACCCCAAAAGTCTAGAGATCAGGACTCTGGCAGCTGAGAGACTTGTTACACAGGTTACAACCCTGGTAAACACCAATAGTAAGGGGCCCTCTAATAAGAAGAGAGGTCATTCTAAGAAGGTCCATGTTTTGGCTGCATCTGTTGAACAAGCAGCTGAGAATTTCTTGGAGAAGGAGGATAAAATTGTGAAAGAGAGCCAGTTTTCTCTATGAATAGCTTTTGGCTGCTGTAGAATACGTTCGAAATCAAGGTGATTTGATGAAGACTGCTGCGGGAGAGTTCGCAGATGATCCCTGTTCTTCTGTGGAGCAAGGCAACATGGTTCAGGCAGCTTGAACTTTGCTCTCTGCTGTTACCTGCTTGCTGATTTTGGCTGACGTGGCAAATGTCTACACATTACTTATTCAGCTGAAAGTTGTGGAAGATGATATCTTGAAATTGAGGAGTGCTGGCAATGAACAAGACTTAGGAATATAGTATAAAGCCCTAAAACCCGAAGTGAATAAGCTGAACATTATGGCAGTCAAAAGACAACAGGAACTGAAAGATGTTGGCCATCGTGATCAGATGGCTGCAGCTAGAGGAACCCCACAGAAGAATGTTCTGATCTTCTATACTGCATCCCAGGCATGCCTACAGCACCCTGATGTTGCAGCCTATAAGGCCAACAGGGACCTGATATACAAGCAGCTGCAGCAGGCCATCACAGGCATTTCCAATGTAGCCCAGGCCACTGCCTCAGATGATGCCTCCCATCACCAGGGTGGAGGAGGAGTAGAACTAGCATATGTACTCAATAACTGATAAACAAATCATTGTGGACCCTTTGAGCTTCAGCAAGGAGTGCTTTAGGACTTCCCTGGAGGAGCACCTGGAAGGCATCATTAGCGGAGCTGCCTTGATGGGCGACTCGTCCTGCATGCATGATGACCATCGTGAGCGAATTGCAGCAGAGTGTAACACTGTCCTCCAGGTCCTGCAGGACCTGCTTTTGGAGTACATGGGCAATGCTGGATGTAAAGAAAGAAGTGATTCCCTCAATTCTGCTATAGATAAAATGACCAAGAAGACCAGGGACTTGCGTAGACAGCTCCACAAAGCTGTCATGGACCACGTTTCAGATTCTTTCCTGGAAACCAATGTTCCACTTTTGGTATTGACTTAAGCTGCAAAGAATGGAAATGAGAAACAAGGAGTATGCCAAAGTTTTCTGTGAACATGGCAACAAATTGGTTGAGGTTGCCAACTTGGCCTGTTCCATCTCAAATAATGAAGAAGGTGTAAAACTTGTTCAAATGTCTGCAAGCCAGTTAGAATCCCTCTGTCCTCAGGTTGTCAATGCTGCATTGGCTTTAGCAAAACCACAGAGTAGACTGGCCCAAGAGAACATGGATCTTTTTAAAAGAACAATGGGAAAAACAAGTCCGTGTTCTCACAGATGCTGTTGATGACATTACTTCCATTGATGACTTCTTGGCTGTCTCAGAGAATCACATTTTGGAAAATGGAACAAATGCATCATTGCTCTCCAAGAGAAAGATGTGGATGGCCTGGACTGCACAGCTGGTGCAATTCAAGGTTGGGCAGCCTGGGCTATCCACATAGTCACCTCAGAGATGGACAACTATGAGCCATGAGTCTACACAGAGAAGGTTCTGGAAGCCACTAAGCTGCTTTCCAACACAGTCATGCCACGTTTTACTGAGCAAGCAGAAGCAGCTGTGGAAGCCCTCAGCTCAGACCCTGCCCAGCCCATGGATGAGAATGAGTTTATCAATGCCTCCCGCCTAGTATATGGTGGCATCCGGGATATCAGGAAAGCAGTGCTGATGATAAGGACCCCTGAGGACTTGGGTGACTCTTACTTTGAGATGGAAGATTTCAATGTCAGAAGTAGGATGAGCATCCAGACAAAAGACAATCAGCTGATAGCTGGCCAGAGTGTCCAGGCGATCATGGCTCAGCTTCCCTAGGAGCAAAAAGCGAAGATTGCAGAACAGGTGGCCAGCTTCCAGGAAGAAAAGAGCAAGCTGGACGCTGAAGTGTCCAAATGGGACAACAGTGCCAATGACATCATTGTGCTGGCCAAGCAGATGTGCATGATTATGATGGAGGTGACTGACTTTACCTGAGGTAAAGGACCACTCAAAAATACATTAGATGTAATCAGTCCTGCAAAGAAAATTGCGGAGGCAGGATCCAGGATGGACAAGCTTAGCTGCACCATCACAGACCACTGCCCCGACTCGGCCTGCAAGCAAGGCCAGCCTGCTCGACTCAGCCTGCCCTGACTTGGCCTGCTGGCCTACCTGCACTGCATCGCCCTCTACTGCCACCTGCTCAACATCTGCAGCAAGGTCAAGGCCGAGATGCAGAATCTCGGCAGGGAGTTCATTGTCCCCGGAATGGACAGCGCCATGTCCCTGATCTGGGCAACCAAGGACTTATGAATGCTGTGGTGCAGACAATGAAGGCATCCTACGTCACCTCTACCAAATACCAAAGGTCACAGGGTATGGCTTCCCTCAACCTTCCTGCTGTGTCATGGAAGATAGAGGCACCAGAGAAAAAGCCCTTGTTGAAGAGAGAGAAACAGGATGAGTCACAGAGCGAGATTAAATGGTCATCTCAGAAGAAGCACTTGAACCCGGTGCAGGCCCTCAGCGAGTTCAAAGCCATGGACAGCATCTAAGTCTGCCCAGGCCAGCTGCCCCCACCCCTCGGGGCTCCTGAAGATCAGTCACTGTTCATCACTCAAATGAATTTGCTAAATACAACACTGATGTAGATTCCACGGGGAAACGGGCCGACTGTGAACCAGTACAGGTGGTGAATTTTCCAAGGACATACTTGTGTTTAAGTTGATTAAAAATGCTTTTAGAATGCAGGAGCCTACTTCTAGCTGTATTTTTTTTTTTCTTTTTTTTTTTTTTTTTTTTTGAGACGGAGTCTCGCTCTGTCGCCCAGGCTGGAGTGCAGTGGCGCGATCTCGGCTCACTGCAAGCTCCGCCTCCCGGGTTCACGCCATTCTCCTGCCTCAGCCTCCCGAGTAGCTGGGACTACAGGCGCCCGCTACCACGCCCGGCTAATTTTTTTTTTTGTATTTTTAGTAGAGACGGGGTTTCACCGTGTTAGCCAGGATGGTCTCGATCTCCTGACCTCGTGATCCACCCGCCTCGGCCTCCCAAAGTGCTGGGATTACAGGCGTGAGCCACCGCGCCCGGCCTAGCTGTATTTTTATATGCTTAAATAAAAGTAAAATTCCATAACCAAAGAGAATCCCACATTAAGTTGTTAGTAATGCTCTGACCAAGCTGTTCTGTTAGTAGTGGTGGCGTTAGGATTTGAGAGAAGGGAATTTGGCTCAACCTCAGTTAAGAGGGTGTAGTCCAGATGGCTTGACAGCTTTTAAATGACCAAAGATGACCTGTGGTAAGCAACCTGGGCATCTTAGGAAGCAGTCTCTGGAGAAGGAATGTTCCCAGAAAGGTCTTTGAAGGGACAGACTCAGTAAAACATAATGTATCATGAAAAGAACTGATTACTCTCTTGATGACATGAAATGAGAATTTTAATGCATGGTTATAATTACTAATGCATGCTGCTGCAGGACATTAATAAAGTTGCTTTTTTGCAGGCACAAAAAAAAAGAGGATAATAATAGGACTTAACCATAGGGTTGTTGCAGTAATAGAATGAACTTAAACATTTAATACTTGTAAATAATTTAAAATATATGCAACATATAAAAGGCACTGTATATGTTTGTTTTAAAAAAAATACTGCTAGTCCCATGAGCTTAGATGGTTTTGCAACTGAGCACTAAATTTATCTCTAAGCTTTCCAGCAGTTAAGGAAAAAATAAAAATATGACGGCCTTCATAATTTACATTAACTGATTGAAATGAGCCTGCTAATTCTGAAACAGAGCCAATAATTTACCTGGCACAAACGCCTAAAGGGAATTTATCCCAGGAGACATTAAAAACAGAATAAAACACATTTTCAAAATGGCTTAAGTAAGATTTGTAGAGGAGTTCTTCGTCTGGCGAATTCTCTCATGGACACTTCATCAGAGAAAGCTATTTCTTCTGGAAGCTAAGATAAAGATGTTCATGTTTGTAGCTTTCTGATGTGTAACCCTGAATCAGTGGTTTTCAACAGGAGCAGTTTTGCTCCCTGTGAGAACATTTGTCAACGTGTGGTGACTTTATGGTTGTCACAGCTGGGGGTGGGGGAGCATGCTATCACCATTTAGTAGACAGAGGCCAGGGATACTGCTAATACTGCACAGGACATACCTATACTATAAAAATTTATTCGTGTTTATCTGAAATTCAAATTTAACCAGGAATTCTGTATTTTAATTTGCTAACTCTAGCAACTGTAGCTGCCAAACTTCCTATAATGCACAGGACAGCCATTCACAACAGAGAATTGTCTAGCCTTCAATGTTAATAGCACAGAAGTTGAGAAATCCTGCCCAAAATGAAGACTAGATATTTGAATACTTTTCTAGAGGAATAGAGAAAAAGTATGGACATTAAAATATCTTTCTTCCCTTCAGACTTTTCTTCAGAATTAGTTAGTTGATGATTAATTTCAGGTCAAAACCTCCAGCCTTGTCTAATTAAGTCATATCCATGATGCTGACTCCAGCAAACAGGTGACAAAGTGGATGTTCTACAGGAAGCTTCTTGAAAATCCCCTAATATCTCTTGTCTGCACTAATAATTTGACACCACCTACTGCCTTAGGGCTGGGTTACCTGGAGAGATTACTGAGTACACAATCTGCTAATCCAGAAATATTTGTTGTGACTGATATTGAACAAGGTGATTTTGATGATAAAAAGGGGCAGGAAATAAGACTACAGTACTTGGTGGGCTTATATTTGAGTTGCAGAGGTAATAACTAGGGGAAGATACTTTAGGAAGATACTCCAGATCTCGTCTCTGTGTCAGATTAAGTGAAGGCTGGTGGTTTAACTAACAAGCTCGGGCAGAGTTTAGGGTGAAGTTCATTTTCCAGAAGAGGGGCCCATCTCTTGGCTGGGCTGTGAGGCTGAGCAATTGTTGCGCTCCAGAGAGGCCTGGTCTCTCCAAGGAGGAAGCATGGGGTGCCATGTAGCTCCAGAACAGGGGAATGGAAAAGCCTTTGTGGGAAGCATCACTGCTTGGGACTGATTTGTAATCCCCCTTCCTCCTAAACTCCCTTTACTTCTCTGGCCACCTATCACCAAGGCTCACATTATACTATTTCTTTGGCTTCATTAGACACTTCTTCATGTAGTATGAGCCAAATTATTGCCCTATGATATATCTAACAAAGAAAATATTCTCTAAGTAGAACTGGAAAATGTCACAATTTAAATTCCTTCATGAAAATATCAATGAGTTAACCTTCACTGGCCTCTCATGCCTGAAATGAGATAAGTAGGGGTTATTGGTGTCTTCAATTGTTGCCCAGAGGATGTGCTTTGCATGTAGAGGTTGCATTGCTAACCAAGAAATGGCACAGAAAAATGGGAAAATCAACTGCCAGCTGCTCCCCTTAGCTAAACTGCCTGTTTAAGAAGGTAGAAGACACGCTCTACCCAGGGCTGGCTGACCTGGGGTTGTATAAACGCCTCTCTTATTCTTAATTCACATCAATTTTTTGTGACCTTCTCTTTGCCATTTCTTAGCTGTGAGATGATGGCTCGTGTATTTCTAACTTCATGCCATGGAAAAGAAAATGAAAGGCAGGACCATGCCATTTATTGAGGTAATGTGTTAGCAGATATTCACACTGGTGGCCCTGACTCACCCAGAAAGGATTCAATTACTCCTATGTCCTCTGTTCAGAGAGGAGTGAATTTTTTCATTCACTTTTGAAAGCTTGCCATCAAAAAAAATAGCTGAAAATAGCAACACCTTTTTTGTGATTGAAGGGTTAGTTTCAATTTTCTGAAAAATTAACCTCCATGGTACACTTCCTCCTCTCTGAAGGCTGAGAAACAAGGCACCACTGTACTTGGATAATGTGCTCAATCCTCAGGCACACAGACGATTTCCCATTGGTTTCATTTTGAGATGGAGGGTTCTTGGTGACATACAGTCATTTTTAAAAAAAGCTTTTAAATGGAATCACGTTAGATTTACAGAAACTTTGCAAAAATAGTACAGAGAGTTTTTATATACCTGTCAACTAGCTTCCCCTATTGTTAACATCTTATATAACCAAGGTACCTTTGTCACAACTGAGAAACCGACATTAGTACATTACTATTAACTCCAGACTTTATTTGGATGCCACCGGCTTTTCCATTAATATCCTCTTTCCGTTGTAGATTTCAATCCAGGACATCATGTTGCATTTAGTTGTCAGGTCTTCCCAGTTCTCTGGTCTGTGAAAGTTTCTCATTCTTTCCTCGTTTTCAATGACTTTGTCAGTTTTAAGGAGTAGTGCCCAGGTACTTAGAATGCTCCCATGTCTGGATGTGTGTGTGTGTTTTCACATAATTAACTGGGGTTACTGGATTTTATGAAGAATAGCACAGAGGTAAAGTGTCCTTCTTGCCAAGCACATCATATTAAGGGGTACATGATACCCACATACGATGATGTTAAGCATCATCACTTGGTCAAGGTGGCATCTGCCAGGTTTCTCCACTGTAAATGTACTATTTTCCCCCTTTCTCTTCTCTGATCTTCTGCAACCAAATCACTAAATCTAGCTCACCCCCGGAAGGGGTTAAGCTCTACTTCCTTGAGTAGGGAGCATCTACATACATTATTTTTAATTCTTGTCGAAGAAAAAATCCATACAGTCATTTTAATGAAATATTTTAAACAAATACACATAACAAACTCCCAAATTTAACAAATATTAACATTTTGCCAAGTATGCTTCAGATTTTTTTTTCACATTAAAAAAAAATCATTCCTGATATGGTTGAAGTCTTTTGCTGTTTTCAATTACCTCACTCCTTCCCTATTGGTAAAAATAATCCTGTTTTTACATATATGTATATATCCATAAAAAGACTTCCATATTTATATGTTTTATTTTACAACTTAATTTTTTTCATTCAACTTTATGTTTCTGAAATCTATCCAGGTTGAAGTGTGTATACGGAAAGAAAGGCATTTTAATCTCACCAGTAAATTGTCTCTAAATCACTTTACATATTAGATTATTTGTGGAACTATTTCCTGTAGGGTGTCAATCATCCCATGGTGTGTGAATTGTTGAAAGGTTTAGTCTTGAGAAGTGAATGATACCTCGTAACTTTGTTCTTAATAGCTGGACTCGGGGGGTTGTAGAAAGGTGAGAAGGAGGACAAAAACTGTTCTATTAGGTAATTCCTACATTCTCTTTCTATTGGCTGTCCCTCTTGTTATCCTTTCTAACCTTGCTACCCCTTCTCCAAAATCTCTGTTTTCTGTCTTTCATTCTCTAGTGTAGGTGAATCATCAGAACAAGTACCTGGTAATCAGTGAGGAACAGCAGGAGATTCCCACTCAGCCCTCACAAGACAATGCAAGGCACCACAGGACAGAAGATAACGGAGTTTCAGTAGCTGAGCTCCAAACTTTAATGTCTTAAAGCTCAAACTCAGTCTGTCCCTAATGAATACATCATCTTTCCCCATGAGTTGCTGTGCCATCAATGTTCCCAACTTCAATATCCACCCCATTGCCTGGGAACTGTCCTTCACTCCTACCTTTCTCTCTACTCCCAGTAAATTATGCCCTAAGTACTACTATTCCTATCTCCTAAATATCTTCATCCTTTTATTTCTGTGTCATTCCATGCCATCACCCTCACCTTGGTTACATTAACTCACTCCCAAATTATCGTAGCATATGCTCACCTGGGCTCCCTGTGTACAAACTGTCAGAATCAAAATGGAGTCACTTGTGTTAAAAAGCAAAAACAAACACCAAACCAACACATGACAAATAGAGCTGGGGAATGTCATAAAGCTGTCTCATGCTTTTGTGCCTGATAACAAAACTATCACAGAAGATTCTGCAAAAGCTACCTTGCAAAAAGGCCACAACATCCTTACAAAAATACTTCTATAAGGCCATCTTCCCTGCAAATGCATGTCCAAACTTAGACTGACATCACCCTTGTTATTGATCTTTGTAATAGCCAAGGATAATTGTCTCAAAACAAGTATGCAATTCTCCTCATTTTTCCTTTAAAAACCTTTGTCTCCCTTTACCTTCCTGAATGCACATATAGTTTACCATGGTACATTTATTCCCATGGCAATGCCCATTCCTGAATAAATATTATTTTCTTTTAGAGAGCCTCTCTCTGATATATAGGTTGCCAGCTGCTCTAGTCTTGCCCCCTCCAATCTATCTTTCACTCTGCAGGCTAGAGAAACCAAATCATAATACTCCCCACTGGCCTTGAGACAGAATCTGAACTTCTAACAAGATTTACAGTGCCTTCAAATCTCTCTTTTGCTTCTGTCTCTGGTCTCATTTCCTATCCTATTTGCCTCAAACTTCATTTATCCATCAGCTTTTTTTACTTTCCCAAATATATCATGCTCGCCTCACCTCTAAGGCCTTCACAGGTGCTCTTCCCTCTGCTTAGAATACACCTTCATCCAACTTGAATCAGCTTTAATACTCCTTTCTGCAAGCACTCTGACAAAAGCCCTTTCCTTGACCAAACTTTAAACAGCTCCTCAGAGTCTTCTTTTTGACCAGGCCTCATCCTTGGGCCCTGTCCTTGGCCTGCTGAAGCCTGTTTCATCAAGCATCCTCCTAGTCAGTTTAGATTCCCCCACCCTTGATATCTCACCAACCTTGACATCTGGTCAAGTTCTTCATCTTCTCCACTAACCTTGAGGTCTAAGTCTTTGGTCCACCTTTATCACAAGTTCTGGGATGCCAGTTTAGCAAGAATCCCCCAACACTTGATGTCCCTCTTAGTAACTTTCCATCCACAGACTGCTTACTCTGCTTGCTGGCTATAAATCCCCAGCTGTCTGCTGCATTGAGAACTGAGCTCAGTTCTATACTAAAGTCTCTTTCCCTTCCTGCAGTAGTTCTTCCTGCACACAATCTGCCTTTATTGCCTTTAACTAGTGTCTAGCTTGTTTCTCCGATAACTCCTTGATCCCTAGACTAGGCTGACACCCATCATATGCCTCCTCCACTTTCCTTGTGACTGCCATAACACTTTATTGTAACTTCTATAACTGGGGGCTTTTAAAAAACTGAATTGTATGTCCTGAAAGCAAGTCTTAGGTCTTATTTACCATCGTATTCCCAGCATAGCACAGAGCTTGGCACACATAGGATACAGGCAGTATTTGTGGAATAATGGAATGAATTTCCAGTGTTCTTCACTTGCCTGTATGGAATGTTTCAGCACAACAGGCAGTTTTAACCATTGGGGGGTAGTATGTTGGGCCTATGGCATGGATGAAAAGAGTCCATCTATTTCTTAACTGTTGCACAACTCTTAAAAAGTCCTTCCTGCCTCTGGCCTGCCATGGAGCAGAAACACCAAACTGATTTTCTCCAGCAATGGCCCCAGGTAGACCTGGCAGCTGCCTACCTCATTTGCTTACTCTTGCTGGCTCTCTCATCACCAGTGCCTACAATTCATTGTTGTACTCTCTATATTTGTTTACCTGTCTCTCTGCATTTTCAGGCTGCCACAAAAAATAGACTAGACCTAAACTGATCAAATTTTGTGCTCAGGCACAAAAAGTTCTTCATTTAATGTAACCATTTCTCATTTTGCATCTGTTTCTCTGCTTAATTATTCATTAATTCGTGGAAGTAATTGACTGGTTTTGATACATTTCACACACTAATAAAGAGTTTCACATACATCTTAGGTTTGATTGGGGGCTTTCTGTTATCTTGAAACAGAAGTAGCCAATAATTTCAAATGAAGGTATTTTCATTTTCTAATGTATTTTAATAAAGTTTGGAATGTGAGTAGAGGCAAACAAGACAGTAATTACATGAAGTGAAAATTATCTTTTAGGCAAATATAATAGGTTAATATTGGTATCAAGAGACCAAAGGGACCATCCGTAAGTCCTTCACAGACCACCAGGGTTGCACTCAGTGAAACCCCTCTTCTTAATGATGCTCTGTCATGGTTTTGAAGGTTTATGGAAAAGAGAATTCTGTAACCTTTCTGGCAAACCCTCCTAGGTGTTAGAAATGCTGACTCAGGAAAACCTGCGTCTGTTAATTTTTCACTTGAATTCTTCCTGCTGCAGGTAAAACCTAATTCTGTTTGCCTTTTTGCAGTGTGGGAGAAAAAAAGATGTTAAGATTGGATGCCTATAATCTCATCTAATGAGTAATAGATATAAGATTTGAACCAAGACCTGATTCTAAAGCATGCCTTATTTTTTTTTTCTTAACCAATGAACTTCCTTGCCTAGTTAGTGGGATTGTTCAGTACTACTTAGGGATTTATTTCCCTAAGTAGCTTGGATTAAAGGTAATGCCCACTATTGGCCATAAATCCTTGTGACTCTAGCTCTATTTCCAGGAGTCCAGGGCAGTAAGGCAGCCCACAGGCTGCCTTTGGAAATACTGGAAATGGAAGCAGAAGACTGTAATGCGTCATAGCCCAGTGTGCTTCCTGAGCTAGCTAGAAAGCTCTGTCCCTGGGCACCCCAGGCCTTTGGTACAGTTTTACACTTTTTTTTTTTTTTTTTTTTTTTGAGATGGATTCTCACACTATTGCTCAGGCTGGAGTGCATTAGTGCAATCTTGGCTCACTGCAACCTCCGCTTCCCAGGTTCAAACAATTCTCCTACCACAACCTCCTGGGTAGCTGGGCTAATTTTTATATTTTTAGTAAGACGAGGTTTCATCATGTTGGCCGGGCTGATCTCAAACTCCTGACTTCAAGTGATCTGCCAGCCTTGGCCTCCCAAAGTGCTGGGATTACAGGCGTGAGCCACTGCACTGGCCTACGCTTCTTATTACCATACACCACTCTGGCATTTGAAAAGTGGTAAAAGTTAATCTGAGCTCAAGAATAGTGACTATCTTAGATCCTTTGTAAAATGAGGACAATAATAGTCCGCACTTCATCATTCTAGTGAGGATCAATGCTGTATTACATATAAAGTGGTTGGAACAGAGCCCAGTAGATAGTCAGCTCTCAATAAAGCTTGCGTATGAATACTATTTTTAAATTGTTGCTTCTATTATTGTTATTGTTTGAGAGCAAAATATTTAAACACAGCTGCAGTTAATTAAGAACCTCCGTAGTGAGGTTCCTGACTGGCCAATGACTCAGCTACTAAGAGAAAGAGGAAACGCCAATAGTTGCTGCTAAAACATGCACACCCTTACACAGGTGCCTGGACACCCTGAGAATTTTATGCATTTACTTTAGCTTTTCCCAGAATTACATCCACTGTTTTAGAAAATTTTAACTTACTAATAAAATATTATTATACATGATTCTTGTCCCCAAAGTCTTCCTTTGAAGTACTCCTATTTATACCATATAGCTCTTAAGTTTCTCTGTTTGATGATAGCTTATTGATTATTCACATCCAGAGATCGTTTTTTATTGTGTTATATCTACTCTTGAGATTTTTAACAATTCTTGTTTCTTTCTTCATGTTGTATAGTTTTGTTTCACATAAAGATCTATTATCTTGCATTAATGTTTCTTAAATACTGTATTTTACACTTCTTAAAACTTAAAAACTTTTTTAAAAAATTATACTTTAAGTTCTGGGATACATGTGCAGAACGTGCAGGTTTGTTACATAGGTATACACGTGCCATGGTGGTTTGCTGCACCTATCAAAAAAACTTTTAAGTATATAAATGCACAAGCTGCATAAAATTATTTACTTACTATAAAAACCTCCAGAAATGTAAAAGGTCCTTATAAGCACTTGTCCATACTTTATTAGCTTCAAAATATTGAACACCTGTTTAAAGTTATAATTGTAGAAACTGTCTTATTTTAAGGTATATAACAAATAAAGCTCAGAAACACAATGGCGTTGTTATAACGTGTCACCTGATATTGTCAACAGTGGATTAATTAATAGGCATGGTTTCTACAGGATAATTAGATAGATTTTATATTCATTTTGATCAGATGTTTATCTCTACACAAAGGTGGAGGGGAGTGCAAATATGTCATGGGAGTATGCTACCATGCTGTACCTCCACTCCAGCCAGCCCCTACCCACTCCACCAACAGCCCTATATTTGTCAATGTGTGAACTTGCTTGAGCCGGGTGGACTAGAAAATACCTAAAGGGAGTTTATTAAGAAGAGAAATGATATGTTTCAGTTCTTGCTAGCAGTCTAGATGCTGGTGAATGTTAGGCCACCACCGTCCATATCGTGAACTCTCTGAGAGACAACTCTGTCATGGCAAATGACGTGTGATCATGTGCATTGACTCATGCAAATATAAGAAAATCATTGAGAGCTCAAGACCCTACTTTCAGAAGATTGCATGGGAACTGCTAACAGGACCTTCCGAGTACCCTGCCAGCTCACACCTGTTAATTATGTACACCTGCCCAGGGCCAGCTGCCCATGTGGAAGGTTCAGAGGCAGGTCAAAACTCCACCTCTTTCGGCTTCTTCCGGCTGCTGAGTAGCAGGAACTAGCCTAATTAATCCTGATGCTTCCTAAGCATTTAGATTAGAGAAGTAAAAGGTATCAGGAAGTCAAAAGGTTTCTTTGGGGTTTTTTGTTGTTGTTGTTGTTTTAACTTGAAGGTCCTACGTAAACTGATGTTGAATTTATAGAAAATTTTGCTTTGGAGATTGAGGTGAAAAGAGTCTGATTTCTGAGGTCTAATTATGACTAATCAAACCGCCACAGGCACTAGATTAGAGGAATGCATACCTCGTCAGCATGAAAGCAGCAGGTAGAAACAGCTGCTCTGTGCAAATTTATCTGGACTGATCACAGCAGAAGAAAAGGAACTAGGTTTATGTCAGGACCTGGGCCAGAGACCAGAGTGACTTTTTTTCTAGGAAATGGCAACAGTGCCAGCAATCTTTTAGCACAAGGTATAAGAAAAACTAGTCATGCTCTACCTGAAATAATTTTTTTAATTCATAATATTATTTATTCTGTTACTGGAAAAATAGAGATATTCTTTCTTTCTTCACTAGCTGTAATTTATAGCAGGCAGGAAGAGAGTGCTGGATTCCTAAGGGTTCTCGAAGGAAGTCAACTGCAATTCCCCACTTTTGTGCCCATAAAACAGCATAACATTAAACAGTGGACAATATAGGGACTTTCAAGATCATGGTTCACAAACTCCCAACTTGATCACACATCTCATTCTATATATTTGCCTGGAAGTCCACCTCTTAGACTATACAGTCTTTTCTTGAGCCATTTTTAAAGTGAAATTTTAACTGTACCTATGTGGAATTTTTCTGGATTTCTTCCCATCTACTCAGTATCAATATCTACTCCATATCCATCTACCCAATATCTACTCAGATCCCTGCCTTGGAAATTGGAAAATGGAAGATGGGAGTGGAAAACAATGTCAATTCTTAGTTTTTGGAAATGAACCAATTTGCTCAAATATTCATTCTTCCAGAACAGTCTTGGAAATAACCACTAGCTACTCTGTCAGACAGTTTGTGCTGCAAGATAAACTACCCCAAAACTTGTGGCTTAAAACATCCACTATTTATGTAGCTAGCAATTTTGCAGATCAGCAATTTCGACTGAGCCTAACTGGGCAGTTCTGGTCTTGACTAGGCTCAATTATGGGTCTGCCGGGTTGACTGGGACCCATAGGGTAGCCTCTTGGTCAACTTGTTGTTTCTTCATGTGGTCTCCTCACCTTCCAGCAGGCTGGCCCAGGCTTTTCCACATTGGGGCTAGAGAGAGAGCAGAAGTGTTCAAGACCTCCACAAGGCTTACCTTGGAACTAGCACAATATTATTTCCACCACATTCTATTGGTCAAGTCACAAAGCCAGCCCAGATTCAGGGCCAGACTACCGCTTCATGGAAAGACTTGCAGGGTCACATTACTAGGGGCACAGATGCAGGGAGTTATTACACTGTAGTCATCTTTGTAATCTACCACACATGTAATGGAGGAAAAGGGGATCCAAATAATTTTATCACAGGTGAATTTTCCATAGAAGAAAAATGAGCTGATAAATAAATTATATGGATTTGTACCTTTAAAATAGTAATAAGCAGTCATTCTTGCTAATATTAATGCCATGAAAACAAAAACTACAGGGGCAAATTCTCAGCTTAGTTTTAGTCTGGCTTCCCAGATTTTATACATGATAAATGGAAGACCTCTCCCCTTAATATAACTTTCATTGTCAATAGTTTGTATAGATTCTTATTGCAGGCTGGGTTTTCTGGGAAGTAGACTCTGAGGTGGAGTTGAGTGTAAAAAGTGTTTATTAGGGATTGTCTCTGGGATCAACACCTGTGGAGAAGTGAAGAAGGAGCAGAGGGAGGAGTTGAATGATCAGGCAGGTCCACAGCCTCAGTGGACCCTGTGGGAGCTCTGGATCTAAATGCCCTGTCAGAGTTGTCCCAGTTTAGGCCACTGTGGCTGGGCCTTTATAACCAACCCTTCCTCTGTCAGTCACTGGATGTGGGCCTCTTCTGGAAAGGACATAATCTTAGGCAAGGTGGCTTTCTGCATCTAAGGCATTTCCTGAAGGTGCCCACAGATGCTGTCTGCTAACAGCAAATTCTGGGGCTGAAGGCCCTTCCTTCCAGATCCATCACAATGCTAGTAGAATTATGATGAGAGTCTAGCTACATACAACTAATTTCATCTGCAGGAGAAGCTACATGACGCATCATGTGATGATATTTATTGACTCTGTTGTTTTCCTCAGAGGGTTTCAAATAGCTTCAAGAAGTGTAGCTGACTCATAGTGCTGTTACCTTCATTTTACTGCTGGGGCTGAGCAATAAGTAGTAGGCTAACTGAGGAATTTATCGGCCATCCATGCAAGTAACTTTCATGCATATTTCAGGCTTCCTCTTCTCCCTCTGAAAAGAGCATTAATTTCTGCCATCCTACCCTCTGGCCAACAATTTCTGACTTGGTGGATAGGGATGTGGCTCTTTCTCCCTCTTCTGTCTGGATCACAAATTACCTTCATCGTCATGAGTGAGTGAATTTGTGCTAAGGGAGGATGGGGGCCCACAGATTATCCCAACTCTAAGGTAGTCATACATATAAAATGCTAAGCTTGGCAAATAAATCTATTGGAACTGATTGTGTACAATAGTATTACTTTTTTCTTTTTGTGAAGAAATGAAGCACGCTCCCTTGGTGAATTTAGAATAGGATTTGATTTTCAAAAACTGATTTACATACAACCTTTCAATCATCTTCTGTACATGTGGCTGGATTAAGAAAGCTTTAGTTGTACTTCCGGTCTGATTATGGGATTGCCCTTGTAAGGGCCTTTAAGTAGTCTTTGTTAAAGTTTGACCAGCCATAATGAGAGGCATAATTGTTTAGTGGTTAAGAGGCCAGGTTCTGGAGTCAGACAGACTTAGATTGCAATCCTCTCTCTGACGCTTTCTAGATGTGTGTTATTGGACAGATCAGTCAATCGCCTAAAGCCTCAGTTTCCTCCTCTATACAATGGGCATCATAATAGCTGCTCCCTCCTAAAAAGATTCAGTGAGGTGATGCCCACAAAGAGCCTGGAACGGTAGCTTGCGCCTGTAATCCCAGCACTTTGGGAGGCCGAGGTGGGCGGATCACGAGGTCAGGAGATCGAAACCACGGTGAAACCCCGTCTCTACTAAAAATACAAAAAATTAGCTGGGGGCGGTGGCGGGCGCCTGTAGTCCCAGCTACTCGGAGAGGCTGAGGTAGGAGAATGGCGTGAACCCGGGAGGCGGAGCTTGCATTGCAGTGAGCCGAGATCTTGCCACTGCACTCCAGCCTGGGCGACAGAGCGAGACTCTGTCTCAGAAAAAAAAAGAAAGAGCCTGGAACAGGCTCCGGCACTATCAATCTTAGTTCCTTTTCTTTAGGATGAAGATGACAATGACGGTGAGACATTTGGTCTTTGCCTTCTGCTACATCCCCACAAACACTCCTCTTTATGGTCATCTTAATCTGGTGTTTCTTAATTTGTCTCATGCAGGAGATCTGAAGCAATAGGTAGCAGGTAGAGGTAAAAGAATATAGAGCAGACAAATGTATATTTGAAAATATATATTGAATAGATTCACCTTTCAAAATAGCAAGATAGCATAGCATGGCTAAATTCTAGGAGAGTTACATTTTAAAAAATAGCTATGGCTGTTTCAGTGCTACCTGAAAGCAGACACCTAAGGGAACATAGGGAGGGGTGTGGGGGTGCAGTGCCAGCCACCATGGGAGTGAATTTCTTGGGTTCAGGAACGGGGTCAGGGAGTCAGCAAGAGAACCAAAAGTCCAAAGTTTGTGGGCCTGTGGGAGGGACACAAAACCACAGGCTTCTTATGCCAGATCCACTGGTGGCTGCCAGTAGTGACAGATTGAGAGGGCTGACAATACACAAGGCAATTTGAGAAGGTTTCTAAATATAAGGACTTTTGACGTCATCCATGTAACCTCAGCTGTTCTATAATGAGGCTTAACCTTTGTCCACTCTGGCACAAGACTTCATATGTCACAACAGTTTGTCACAGAGAGGGACAATGCTAGACTTACAAACTATGAAGATATTTCAGGCTGGGCCTGGTGGCTCACGCTTGTAATCCCAGCACTTTGGGAGGCCGAGGTGGGTAGATCACCTGAGGTCAGGAGTTCAAGGCCAGCCTGGCCAACATGGTGAAACCCGCTCTCTAATAAAAACACAAAAATTAGCTGGGTGTGGTTGCACACACCTGTAATCCCACCTGCTCGGGAGGCTGAGGCAGGAGAATCACTTGAACCTGGGAACTGGAGGTTGCAGTGAGCCAAGATCACACCACTGCACTCCAGCCTGGGCAACAGAGTGAGACTCTGCCTCAAAAAATAAATAAATCAATCAATAAATAAAGATACTTCTTAGATATGAGCTTAATATTCTACAGTGGAAGAGAATATCTCCAACTTTGGCCATAGTGATTTATTCATGCATTTCTAGTTTTGGTATACTCTAATTTAGTTGGCAGTGAGAGGAAACTGGTATGTTCTATTTTACCAAGCTGTTTCCTACGTTCATACTCAGGTTACCAACTTTCAAAGAGCTGGTTACCAACTTTCAAAGAACTGGAATTCAATGAAATGCATTAACATTGAAGCTATTAATTTATTCTTTCTTTGGCAATTTAGAAGAGCTTTGGGATCTGTTGGGATCTCATTGTTTCGTTACCACCATGTATTTCTTCAGGTTTAGAAGATGTAAGCAGCTGAGCCCAATATATGTCCAGAAGCTATCTTGTGAATATGTGCCTAGTATCTGATTCTAGACTTCATGCTACTTTCTCACAAAAGCATAAGCTTAGGAGCTACCTCTGGTCATTTGAGTCTTCTCCTTGTCTGGATTCAGAGTCAATAGGCTTCTCCCATTGAAGTAGCCCTCATTTTATGCCATCCCCAAGACATCTTAAAATGGAGCAACAGGCAGTACTCCTCAGGAAGGGAAATGTTGTTGGGAAATGCTTTGCCTGGGGATCTCAGACCCACACGCCATCTCCAGGCCTTGTGACAGAAACTCTGGGCTTGAATATGGCCTGCCTGGTGTTTCAGTCTGATTCTGATGGCAGAACAGTGAAACTAGTCTGAAGGATTTCAATTTAAGCCTTCAAATAAAGTGTCAATCACTTTCAGCTAAGCAGTTTACAGTCACAAACAAACATGACCCGTATCTTCTAAGGTCTTTTGTATCAAAGTGTTTTTGTTATTTTTGTTCTAGCTGTCTTATTACTTTTCAAAAGTAGAAAAAATATGTAATCGAGTTCTTGATCCTGCAGTGTGTAGAATTTAACTATAAAGTATGATACTTATTTTCTTGGATGACTGATAAATGGACTGATTTCAAGTGGGAGTCCTAGGAGGGATTTGAGCAACACACCAAGTGTACAGTCACCTTTAAAAAGGTATGGTTTGCCAAAACAAAGATCTTAAAGGACTACACCACCTATCACTTGGCTTGTACACCTACTGAGAGCTGGCCAAATTCTTCCCTGGCTAGATAGCCAATAGGAACAAATTTCTCAGCTCCCTGCCTTGGTTCCTGACCTATCACCTGAGCATCTCATCTTGCCCTATTTGCTGCTCTTCCCCTAGCTGTTGACCTTCTAAGCATCTTAGCTATTGCCTTGCCTGCAGTCTCTGGCCTCACCTTTGCCCATCAGACCTGGTGCTTGATTGCTTCTCCCATTCCCTTGCCACCTACCTGGGACTCCAGTTTACACTCTGCTTGGATGACAGCTGCCCTCTGCTGCCTGTGGTAACACTTTCACCCAGTCTTTTCCCCAAGGCTAGTACATTTGTGGGGGTTGAGGGGTGCGGAGGGTACTCTTGGTTCAGGAAAAAGATACGGCTAAATTGGTTTCATAACAAAAATCTTTTAATGGATTCTAAACAGCTTTTACTGGTTCTGCAACATGTTTATTGTGAATTGAGTAGGTCCAACATTTTTTTCTTATCCACCAATTGGCAGACATCTATTGAGACCTACCAGGTGGCCAGTGCTAGGTTTGGCATTGGGAAGTTACCGTGTGATCTTAAACCCTGAGGAGGATGTAAGGGTGATCCCCTGGCTGTGAGATCCGTCTCCCCACATATGGAAGAGTTGACTGCACTTATCTTTACGGTTGGCAGACAGTCTATTTTCCATCCCTAGTTCCTGTGGGCATCTCCTGAAGCTGTCAAAAAAGAGCCAACCTTCCCTGATAGACGGTTCCTGCATAAAGTGTATACACAACGTCAAATACAAAAACATGAAATAGAACTTTACATATAGTGTACTTAAGTCAGTTGCTAAAAATCAAGGGAGAGACTACATATATCTATGTGGTACCTCTGAAAAACACCCAAGAAAATGATAACATTGGTTGCTTCTGAAAGGGAATTGGATAGTTGGGAGTCAGGGGAAGAAGGGAAAATTTTCACTGTATATTCTTTTGTACCTTTTGAATTTTAAACCGTGTGAATATTATAGCTATTAACAAAACCAAACCGATTTTTAAATGTTAAGTTCTCAAAGAGGAGGGCAGGGGAGTGTTGGAATAAGTGGAGCTGCAATCCCTTCTTGTAACCTGCAGTCTTAAGCAAATTGATGAGAGATACCCAAGGGTAGATACAGAAGATAGATCCCTAGGAAATCATTGAACAAGGAAGCAGAACTCAGCCTTACGAATTATGCGTACTTTTTTTCCTGAAAAAAATATATCAAGATATCCCTCATGGATGCGTATGTGCTCAGGCCCCTTCAGCCCATGGCTGGGAAGCAGACAGGCATGCAGATGATGGGCTCAGGTCAAATGGTAAGGGGAAGCACCTGAAAGCCCTGGTGACACTGAGTGATTCAGCCAGAAGAGATAACCATCTGCGCTAAATTCTGCAAAAATGCATGTGTGGGTTTCTGTGATGGCCACCACCAATTAGGGTGTTTAATATTTAAGGCATGTTTAATATTGTAAGGCATGTTTGAACTTCAGGCCCAAAGATATTGGATTTTGATGATACTTTCACAGCATCTTCCTTAATGAATGAAATCTCTGAACTATTCTCAAGGCAGAATAAATTTGTGTTCCCAGGTGTAAACAATAAATAATGTACACAGAAAGTGCCTTACAATATTGGATAAGGCCATGTCTACAATCTGCTCTTTACACTTGTATCACTTTTTATTGGTGACATATGAGCTTAATACAGTAAAAAGCTGCAACTGAGTCCTGTGCAGGCCACAGAGGGTAAGTCACAATTCACCAGACACCTGTTTTTTGTCAAATTTTCAAATCAACCACAACAGGCTACCAGCACTAAAACTCCTCAGATCAATACACAAATATTAAAAATTTACATTTACTTAATAACTACAGAATGATGGTGCTGAAGTAGCTACTATGCACAATCTTTAAAAATAATGTTTTTTAAGAAAAGCAAAACGCAAGATTTCTTCTATTGATTGTGTTTGCTGGGAATTTAAAAGGTTCATGTGGGAAGATTCATACTGCAATTTCAAATCATGGAAAATTGGAACAATGGCAAATTCCTAAGGTGGGCGGAACTCTCTAGTGAACTATAACCAAATGAGCCACCCCTTTCAGGATCACAAACCAATGCTGAACAGCAGAGACCTTCGTTTGCTTTCTCTTGTTACAGTCAGGTTGAACATATTTGGCTGCTGATTTATCTTCTCAGCTTAAGCAATTTACACAGATTACATCATTAAATGTTCACAACTACTGCTTGAGCTATAATTATTCTGTTTCATGGATGAGGAAGCTGGAACACAAAGAGGATAAGTCATTTATACAAAATCACTCAGCTGGTTGATGGTCAAATCCAGCCAGCAAAACTTCCAAATCTGTGTTGTAACCATCCCATTGTACTGCTGCTCTGAAGAAATATACTAGGTTCAATGGGCCATTTTATACATTCTATGTTTAATAGAAAAGTAATAACTTTATGCTTAAATATTAGAAGAAAAGAGAACTGTAGTAAACTGTGGCTGCCATGTACAGTTGTACAGATGAACACTGCCCAACCATAGGGCCCTCATCCATGTTACAGCCCCTAGAGGGGTACCTCTTAGATCTGAGCAGTGTATAATGTACACCAGTGTGTGCCATGGCCCTGAGTAACCTGAAGGGTTGATGAAAGTTGTATAAATGTTTCTTTACCACAGAAATATTATTTCCTTTATTAGCCCTATAAAATTAGAAAAGTAGTTTATAGAAAAAAGAAAAGCAAGGGAGGGCAAGAGATTATATAAAGTATTAAGTTGGCAAATTTATTTTTTATCTATATGCTTCAAATTTGACAGGCTGAGTTAAGTCATTTTGCTGAGACATATAATAATTAGAATTATCACCTATCCACTCACATTGCTTCTCTTTATCCTCTGTTTTTTTGTTAGTCATTTTATTATACGTGATCAGGATTCATAATATTTACAATCTATTAGGAATCATAATTTCCACAATTTCTGACATTAAATCCCACATCTAAATAGACCACCAGACCTTGTATCATGGCCTCTCAATTTTTAAATTCATATTGGTTAATTTCTTAATTGGCTCCAAAATTATCACTGGGTACTAATAATTTTATGATTTTGTTTATTTCTGTGGGATAGATTCCAAGTGTTGGGTAATAGGGTATAAGCATTTTTTAAAATTCAGAGGCATTGTCAAATTGGCCCCTAAAGAGGCTGGATTAATTTGTGTATTCACTAACAGTCAATGAGAATATCTATATTCTTATGCCCTCACCAACCCTAAATACAATCACTGAAAAAATGTTTACTTATTTGAAGAATTGAAAAGACTATCCTCCCACAGAATCCAAGTCAGAGATAGTTACTATTAATGGTTTATTATATAGTTTCCATAGCATCTTGCTGTTATAAAACAATAAAATATAGACACACATTTGTAACATAAAAGGGCACATACTATACAAACTGTTCTCCACCTTGCTTTTCTCTCCATTACGGATCTTATAGAAAATCCCATATCAGCACATATTCAGCTAATTTTTAAGAGATGTACAGTACATAGATGTTCCATTTTATGGGTGTTCTAATATTGATTTAATGTTCTGTTAATGGACTTGTAGGCTATTCTAGACTTTGATTTTAAATAATGCTTCAGTTACTATCTTATATCTTTGCACACATACATGAATATCTGTTGAGTAGATTCCTAGACGTGAAATTTCTGAGCGGAAAAGGCATGTGCATTTAATGTTTCGACTGATGTTGCCGACATCACCTCTAAAGAGGCTTCATCATTTGCAGGCCTACCAACAGTGTCTGAAATCGCCTGTTTCCCCATAGCCTCTGTAAAATAGTGCTCTGTCAGACTTTAGGAACACTGCCAATCTAGACATTGAAAGATGCTATCTCAGTTTAATTTTAATGTCTACTTGTCTTATTATGAGTAGCAACGGACCAACTTTTTAGTATGTGTAAGAGGTAGTTGTACCTATTTTTCTATGAACTCTCTTCACTCATCCTTCACCCATTTTTCCACTGGTTTTCAGTAACTGCTATTTCTTTTTGATTTGTAAAACTTATCTATATATGGAGTAAATTAGCCCTAGCCATCTGTTTTGTTAATAATAGTTCCTAGTTGTAGTTTGTCTTTTGTATTTCTTTGAAGTATTTTAGGCTGCGAAGAAATTTTTTTACACTTACGTAGACAATTTTATCCATTGTTTGTGTTTCTATGTTTTATTTCTTCCTTAGAAAGGCCTTCTTCATTCCAAGATTGAATTTCAAGATTATTTTATATTTTCTTCAGGTACTTTCACTGGTGCTTTTTAAAAAATTTTATTTAAACATCTGACCCATCTGCTACTTATTTTGCAGTAAAAGGTAGGCATCCAGATTCTTTTTTCTCATTAGCCTATCAAATATTGAATAATCCCTCTTTTCCCCACTGTTTAGAAATACTGCTTTCAAGAAAATTCCAGAATTTACATCAGAAAGGTCCCAAGGAAGACACTGAGCTTAGTCATTCCCACACGGTGACTTGCAGATTGGTGCTCTGTGGGTCTCCTCAGGGTCTCACAATGGTCCCACCAAAAATACAAGTTCCTGCCCCAGGAGCTTCAGATTCTCAGAGAGAGTTCAGGAAACTGTCTTTTTGCCTCTAGCTGTTTATTTTAAAATTTTTAACCCAACAGAAACATTGTTACGGGATCCTTGGGGTGTCACTTTGTCAGCTGGAAACCTCTGTGGCCAGTGGTTCCCCTGTCCGAGTTTTGCTCGGGCCCACTGTGTTCATTCTGCCCGCTTGGCCTGGCAGGCTGTGCTCAGCTCATGCTACCGGCCTGGATCCTACACCTGCCAAGGGCAAACCAGGCACAGAGCAGCGAGGAGTGTGTGACCGAGGGTGGGGTCCAGCCACTGCGCATAGCCAGACATGTGGGCTGCAGTGGGGCGGCCAGATCCAGGCACTGGCACAGGCACAGGCTCCCTGTGAGGCTGCAGCTGGGCTAGGCATACAGCAAGCAGCTTCCACGGCTGACACCGGGCAACATGGTGGTGCCTGGAAGCTTGGAGATGCCAGGAACCACAGAGCCCTAAAGAAGGTGTCACAGCCCTGGCTCCAGGAGCTCCTAGGTCTGGGCTCCCCAAAGGGCTGCAGCTCTTCTCTCCTTCTTGTCACCCGTAACATGGTGAGCAAGGGCTCTGTTTCAGCCCTGTTTGGTTATAGCTCTTTTAGCCCTGCCATTTGGTGGGTCCTGAGTTCTTGTCCTACATCCAGAAAGAATGAGGTATGCAGACAAGTGGAGGGTGAGCAAGACAAACAGGAGATTTACTGAGCAATAGAATAGCTCAGAGGAGACCCACAGTGAGTAGCTCCTCTCTGCTAGGCAGGTCGTCCCAATGAGTGTTCAGCCCTCAGCAGAGAGGGTAGCTCCTCTCTGCAGACAGGTTATCCTATCATCTCTTCAACTCTCAGCCAAGAGGGTAGCTCCTCTCTGCAGCTGGTCATCCTCTCATCTCTTCGAATCCAGCTGAGTCTAGAGCTTTTATATGCCTCAGAGGGGAGGAAGTGCATGCAGATTGGTCCATGGATGGCTATGGGTGGGCCCGGAAAAAGCACCAGAAGTTCCCACTTGGGTCTGCGTGATTGGCAGCCTGGCCCCCAGGCTTCAGGCCTTCCCCAAATTGAAGATGGGGCTTCACTGAGGACCTGCCCCTTTCTGCCTAGGAGCCTGTCTGCCTCCTTCCATCATCCATGGTGCCCAGGCTGTTTGTGCTGAGGGGCACTGGCAGGCCAGCACTGAGCTGCCTTTAGCACCTCCTCGGCTTCCCTCCCATGCTCGTTGGCACCCAAAGTCTGAAGGGAGCCAAGGAAGAAGGGGGCTGGGATGTCAGCGCTGTCCCAAGTGTCTGTACACCTAGCCAGGTTGTGACAGCACCCAGGCTCAGCCTCAACTTGCAGGACACAGGGTTCCTACCACTGCCAATGCTGCTCCCACAGCCACTCCTGCTGCCACTGTCCACACCTCACCACTGCAGCCAGCATGATAGTAGTGGCTGCTCCAGATGGCCCGCCACTGCCATCATCATGAAAAGTTCAATTAAAAAACTGTATAAACTTTACCTAGATTCACTGTCATTAACATTTTCTCACATTTGTTTTATATCTCTTTATATATTTATGTGCCTATACACACACACACACACACACATACACACATGCACATCTATATTTTTGAATCTTTTGATAATTAGTTGCAAATGTAATTTCACTCCACCCTTATATGTTGACACATTTTTTTCTAAGAAAAGGATATTGACACATTTTTATTCTAAGAACAAGGATATTCACCTGCATAGCCACAATATAATTATCATGCAGGAAATTTAACAATGTAACAATACTACTATCTAGCAATCCATGTTCAAACTTTCCCAGTTTTCCAATAATATCCTTTGTAGTTGGTTTTTCATTCAGGGTCCAATCAAGAATCTGCAATGCATTTAGTTTTCATGTCTTTTTAGTCTCCTCTAACCTAGGACAGAACCCAATCTTTTCTTTTTTTCTTTAACGACCTTGACATTTTTGTTATTTTGCCGAATATCTCTCGATTTGGGTTTGTTTCCTCATGATTAGATTCAGATTGAGCATTTTGGGCAAGAATGCTACAGTATAATAATGATCTATGTCATACTAGGAGACACATGATGTCAGTTTGCCTCACAATTTGTGATGTTATGTTTAATCACCTTGTTAATGTGGTGTCCCTCAGATTCCTAGGCAGCTATAATTTCTAGGTGCTACCCATGTGATTAGAAGTAGAACCTGGTTTAAGAGTCACTAGGTTAGTCAAATATCCTATTTAGAGATGGCATTCTCTTCTATGGTGTCTTTCAAGGCTGGGCATTTTCCAGAAACTTTATTAGCCCCAGTAAAGGAGAATTTATACACTTCAAGGGCAGACAGATCTTTCTTCTAGTTAAGTTCATTAGAAAATAGATTTAATGCCCAAAATAAAATAATTAAAAGCAGTGACTCAAACAGATATTTGTTCACCCATGTTCATTGCAGCATTATTCATAATTGCCAAAAAGTAGAAACAATCCGAATGTCCATTGATAAATGAATAGATAAATTGAGTATATACATAAAACAGCATATTATTCAGCCTTTAAAAAGGAAGGAAATTCTGACACATGTTATAATGTGGATGGACCTTGAAAACATCATAATGTTTGATGTTCTTAAGTAAAAAAAAGCCAGACACAAAAGGATATATATCATATGATCCCATTTATATGAGGCAGCTGAAACAGTCAAATTCAGAGATAGAGAAAGTAGAATGGTGATTCCAAGGGGCTGGGGGAAGGGAAATGGGGAGTTATCATTTAAAGGGTACAGAATTTCTGTTTGGAAAGATAAAACCCATGTAGACATGGATGGTGACAATGGTTGCACCACAATATCAAGGTACTTAATACTCCTGAATGTGCTCTTATAAATGGTGAAAATTGTAAGTTTTATGTTATATATATTTTACCACACTAAAAAACCCTTTTTTACAAGCACACATTTGTTTATACCAAGAAAAAATTGCCGCTTTCTAACTCTTCTTCCTTTGTTTTGGCTTCTGGAACAATACAAAATGCACTTTTTCCTCTCTTCCTTATGATATCCTTCCAACTTGTCTCCAACCCATGCCTACACTGCCCCTCCCTGTCCACCTTCTCAACCTAGTGGGAAAAGTATAGACTTGAGTGGAAGTTTTACTTCTTCTAGATTCATTATTATTCTTTTTTAAAAGGCAGAATGGTTTAGGACTGCCTTAGGATGTTTTTCTTCTTGAGAAAAGTAAAATTAAACATTCTAGTACTAAAGTGGTCCACCAATTTCAGACATAGGACAACATGTGTAGTACTTGCCCACAGCTCTCCTTCTCTTGTCCTAAGCCTGCATTCCACCATGTGCCTGCAGAGGATTATGCAGCAGCTGCTTGAAAGTGGGATGCATGTGATGATTTATATCCAGCAAGCTGTAGAGAATGCCGAGGTCTTTTATCTCCTTGAGGCATCGGGGCAGACAGAATAGAACTTGGCCAACTGGAAACAGCTTGACATTCCTTGATAGGCTCACATAACAGTTCATAGGCACAAAGACAGTTACACTTTGCCATAGCAACAAACTCATTTCCCCCAGTGAGGTAGGCCTTGGCAAGGCTGTTAGCTGCCCTCATAGCTTAGCAGACACTTGGCCACTAGGCTGCAGGCTCTGTGTGAGGTGCCCCATGCAACTCCAAATTCAGGCCCAATGAGCTCTTCAATGTCATCAGATTTCAAGCTGATCAATGGGCCCAAGGCCTGGTACTATCATAAAGAAGTCATGGAGCACATGGTGGGATGCTGGGTCTCCCCCAATCCCTCAATGGTGATGTTCAGCTCTGTGTATTTCTGGGGAGGCTCCACCAGCCTACATTTACCAGCACTCCTTGGAGGAGTTTTGTGTCCTTTCATGGAGCAGATAGGAGAAAAATAATCAAAAGAGAGGAGCCCAAAATGAGGAGAAAAGGAAAGGATAAGGGATTCCGGAGCCTTACATAGGAACAAGTCTTTTTGCTTCTCAGGCCCTCCTGCATACACCACCTTGCAGAAAAGGCTCAGGGCTGGTGTATTAGTAAGGGTTCTCCAGAGTGACAGCCCCAATAAAATGGATGGATGGATGGATGGATAGAGGGATGGATAGATAATGGATGGATAGAGAGAGAGAGAGCACAGCCCAGGGGTGAAGAGGAAAGGGCAGGCCTTTAGCATTAATTGGAGCCAGGCTGATCCTTCAGACCCAGAGATCTAGAGTCCAGTTTAAGTTGGAGATCAGACCTTTAATGGAGAGCTCCAGACATGAGATTAGGGAAAAGAGGCCCAGTATCCTGAGAGTAAGAACCTCCTCCTCCACCCAAACCCACCATCCTCTTTCTTACCGTCATCCTAGGCTGAGGTTATACTTGGTGAATTGGAAAGTTAAGACTCTTTACAAAAAGGAGAAGAGGCCACTGAGCAGGAAAAGAATTGAGGAGATGACACCCTGCACCCTGGTGGTATATTTTCCTTTGGTCCATCTAAAATCATGCAAGCATTCCTTCTTTATTTTCTTTGCTTATAAATCAACTGTCTGCCCTATAAGATGGTACTTTTCTTCTTGTGACAAGCCTCCTATGTATTACTCCCATCCAGGTAACCATCACCTACTCAACTGGAGGAGACTATTTTTGTGCCCGATTTGCTTGCTGGAAACTGCAGAACTTCGATGTCTGCAGTGAAAATGGAAAGAAAATAAAACCAGTTGTCTGCCTTGTTGATGAGAGCAGAGAGTCAAGAGCAGCAATATAGGGAGCTAACAAGCATTTAATGGTGAGGGAACAAGAGAAGGGAGGAAAGGCAGGGGGCTCAAGGTCATGGCCAAGATATGTTTTTCCTACTCAGAATTAAGTCTGGGCCTGACCATGTTCCTATAGACCAAATTCTGTCCTCCAGAAATAGGTACAGTGACCCACACATAAAAGGCATTATAAGCAAATGAGGTGCCTCTTTAATTCTTTGATGAGCTCTAAAAGTTATCTTTACAGGTTAGTTATAGTCAGAGCAACTGTTAGAGAACCTTGGTTTTTTTCCCAAAGAAAAAGAGTTGCCACTGTGAGAAATAACTGGGATTTCCTGACATTAAAAAATAATAACAGACATATTAGTCCCTTTATTGTTAAGTAAATGAAGGAAATGGGTAGGAACCACTATGCATTGAAAAGGAAAGTATTGAGCTTCCAAATATATCCTGGGAAACATGTAATACTTCCCTGAACATAGGGAAATGTGGCTGAGATTCTCAGCACAGAAATATGTTTGCCACATGCAAAGCACATAATAGAAGTGATAGGGACAGGGCAGAGAAATTCTAGGCAGAAAAAGATGGGTCCCCAGGGAAACCCCATCCTTATGCTGAAAAGCCTGAAACCACAGTCCAAAGTGAGAACTTATACCCCTGTTTTCCTGCTCAAATGTTGTCTTTTCCTAAAACCACCCATGGCTCCCACTCCACCCTATCCTGTGCCTATAAAAACCCCAGATTCAGCTGGTAGACAGGGCTACAGCTGGACATTGGAGAGAAGAAGCTTGACTTCAGAAGGACAGCTTGACAGCATATAACTTCGGAGAAGCATCCTGCTGGAGATAGCTGGGCTTCAGAGGAAGATTACCTACCCACTCCGTCCCCTTTTCAGCTCCCCTTCCCACTGAGAGCTACTTTCATTGGCAATAAAGTCCCCAGCATTTACCATCTTTCAGTTCATTCATGCAACCTCATTTTTCCTGGATGCTGGACAAGAGCTCGGAAGCCACAATTGTGCATACAAAAGGCGGTTGCACTGGCACTCTGCCCTCCATGGAGCCTGCACAGAGTTTGCTCCTGCCAGTGCTAAAGCATCTGGCCAGTTCCTGCACCTGCTCACCTTGCACTCCCTCCCACGAAGGGTGGAACACAGTGGGTCTGAGTGAGTAGAGTTTTATCTCATGGGTGCTGAAGCAGTGGCTGTTTCCAGTGCTCATTTGGTCCGGTTCCCACACTCATTCGCTTGCATGCTCCCTCCTGGGGGGAGTTGAGAGCGACACACTGAGTAAATGAGGCACTCCTGTCGTGAGTCCCACAAAGGGGCCAGAGAAATATCCTGCTTCAGAAAGTATCCTGAAAATTAAGTGAACAGGAAGCCATGGAGACCTCTCCCAATTACTCATTGTTCTAGTAAATACTATGAGATAATGTTCTGAGCATAAGCACCCTTAAGTGACACTGCCCACCATCTTGGAACATTTAAAGCAGTGCTGGTGGGAAGTTCGGAATGAGCTGGAAAGTCACCTTCCAAAATAGGAGCACTCCAGTCCTAGACCACTCCCACTGCCCTGCACTAATTGACATCAATGCCCCCACACTGCACTCTGCTGAGGCAAGGGGGAGGAAAGGGGGTGACACTAGCCATGAAGGAAATTCTGATTTCCTTCATGATATCTATCTAGGAACCCACGAGCTCTGCTGAATGATCACCAACAGGTGAAACCATGAGACAATATGTTGACAGGAAATTGCACAAAGTGGGGATCAAGATGACCTTACCTGAACTTACTGGAAACTCAACATCTCTAAGAGCAAGAACCACTAGACATGGATCTCCTGGTGTGGTGCCGCATCACCGATCAGATATTCTTGCCAAAACAGTTTAACCTAAATTCAATCAATCTTGTAGATCTAACTTCCAGTTTATATGAAATACATGGGTAGAGGAACGATTCCACCAAGAAGTAGTCAAAGCCATGCAACAGAACGTTCTGCAAGACAACTGACCTTGTTTTTCCAATACATCATTGGGATTAAAAAGTAAGAAAAAGAAGTAGGAGGAGGAGGAAAAGAAGAAAAAGATGAAAGAGAAGGGTTTATTCTATATTAAAAGATACTTAAGAGACATAATACCCAAATGCGATGCACAGACCTTATTTAAATTCTAACTACTCCAAACTGATGGGGTGGAAGGGTTGTAGTTGAACTGAGGCAATCAGGGAAACTTATACATAAACTGCTATCAAATTATACCAAGGAATTGTTAATTTCATTGATTAAGATATTGGCATTGCAGTCATATAAGAAAATGTCCATAGTTTTCAAAGAGATATTCCAAAGTTTGCAGGATTAAATGACAAGACACCTGATATTTGCTTTACAGTGCTTCAGGGAAATTAACAAAAAAAGGATAGATTAAGCAAGAATACTCTTTAGAATTCTTTTTTTTTTTGAGACAGAGTCTCACTCTGTCACCAGGCTGGAGTGCAATGGCATAATCTCAGCTCACTGCAACCTCTGCCTCCCGGGTTCAAGCCACTCTCCTGCCTCAGCCTCCTGAGTAGCTGGGACCACAGGTGCACACCACCATGCCCAGCTAATTTTTTGTATTTTTAGTAGAGATGGGATTTCACCATGTTGGCCAGGATGGTCTCAATCTCTTGACCTCATGATCCACCCACCTCGGCCTCCCAAAGTGCTGGGATTATAGGTATAAGCCACTGTGCCCGGCGTATTCTTTAGAATTCTTATGAGAGATGCTTTTATCAAATTGTTCCTATATGAATATACATCGTGCACGAGTAAAACAACTTTGTTCTGTGACACACACATACTCCCACACACAACTGGAAACATATTAGGCCTGCTAGCACTCACGAGAGGAGAGTAAGCATTCTTCTAGTAGCCAGAAATGGGTCTGTTCTTTCTCCATCTTTTAAAATAACCAAAACAGAATGTTTTTAGGACAGAGACAGGCAGCTCATATACGAAGAAATATGTATGGCTTTTAAAAAATGATGATTTCTTTGAAAACCCACTGATTTCAAAGAAGCTTAAAGAATATTTATCTCAGATTGGCCACTTGGAACAAAATGGAGCTGGAGTCTTCCTGGTGCTCCAGCTTTCTCCAGGACAATACAACCTACTTGTCTTATTGAGCTTCACTTTATTGTATGTTGCAGATAGCGCTTTTTTTTTTTTTTTTTTTTTTTTACAAACTGAAGGTTTGTGGCAACCCTGCATCAAGCAAATCTATCAGTGCCGTTTTTTCCAACCACATGCACTCACTTCATGTCTCTGTGTCACATTTTGGTAATTCTCACAATATTTCAAACTTTCACTATTATATCTGTCATGTGATCTGTGATCAGTGACCTTTGCTGTTACTATTATAATTGTCTTGGGATGCCATGAACCATCACCATATAAGATGGTGAACTTGATTGATAAAATGTTGTGTATGTTCTAACTGCTCTACCAACTGGCTGTTCCCCCATCTCTTTCCCTCTCCTTGGGCCTCCCTATCCTGTGAGATACAATAGTGTTTAAATTAGGCTAATAAATAAACCCATAATGGCCGCTAAGTGTTCAAGGGAATGAATGAAATTCTTAATGAATTTCTTGAATGAAAAGCTAGAAATGATTACATTTAGTGAGGCAGGCATGTTTAAAATGAGACAGGCTGAAAGTTAACCCTCTTGTGCCAAACAGTTAGCCAAGTTGTGAATGCAAAGGAAAAATTCTTGAAGGAAATTAAAAGTGCTACTCCTGTGAAAACATGTAGGATGAGGAAGTGAAATAGCCCTATTCCTGTGGAGACCTACTGCTCAGAAGAAAAAGATTCCTTTCAAAATATTGTTGCTGATTGACAATACACCTGGTCACCCGAGATCTCTGATGCAGATGTACAAGATTGACTCCATATTTGAAAGAAGTTCTACTGTGGGTAAAATGTTATCAAACAGGATTGCATGCTACAGAGAAATCTTTCAGGAAAGAAAAAGTGAAGTGATGTGGCAAACTTCACGTTGTCTTATTTTAAGAAATTGCCACAGCCACCTCAACCTTCAGCAGCCACCACCCTGATCAGTCAGCAGCCTCACTGAGGCAAGACCCTCCCCCAATAAAAAGATTACAACGCATTGCAGGCTCAGGTAATCACTAGCATTTTTTAACAATAAAGCATTTCCTAATTAAGGTATGTACATTTTTTAGACATAATGCTATATTGCACACTTAACAGACTACAATATGGTAATCATCACTTTTGTGTGCACTAGGAAACACCAAATGTTGTATGACTCACTTTATTGTGATAATTCTCTTATTATCTAGAACCAAACACACAGTATCTCTGAGATATACCTGTAGTCCTCAAAACATCGCTTGGGCACTTTTAGGAATGCAAATTCGCCAGGCCTACCCCAGATGTATAGAATCAGAAATTCTTGGTAGCAAAGCCAGCAATCTTGTTTTAACAAACCCTCGAGTGATTCTGTGCATACTTACAATGAGAGCCACTGCCCTAAGCAAAGGCAAGTGTTAAGAAGGACATCAATTATCCAAATACCTGAGAGGATCATTTAGGGCAATGCAAAAGTAATGCACTAAATGACTCATCACTCTTGTTTGCTAAGTGGTAGGAGTTTATCCAGTGGTAACATTCTCAGATCCCTTCCCGTGAATATATCTCAGCTGCATAGCTTTGTTAGGAAGTATGGTTAACAATCCTCTTTTAATCCAGGCCTGGCCAGGAGGTTAATGTTTTCAAAGGGTTTTAAATCTGGTTGCCAACTTGTGTCCATTTAACATGGAGCCGTTTCATTCATTATGCACATCGCAGCTCCTGATTTGACTGGCTGGACCGTGAACATCATCTTCTAAGTGTTACTGAGTGTTATCAGCTGTAGAGTATTTGGTGGGTGTTTTTAGACTCAGAAGACTGAACTTAATCCACTCCTTGGCAGGCCTCCACTCAGGCATTTTTATTTATTCAACTAGTTGGTTTAGGCATAAATTGGAGGAAAATTAGCAGAGATCTATGCTTACAATAGAAAAATTTTCTTTCTCTTGATGTCTTTGAGAAATGGGAAATGTTTATTCTGCAAGAAAAATATCACATTATGCAAAGGGATTAGAAACTCCCTTTGGAAAATAGAGTTATACTTCTAAAGCAGCAATCATTTGATTGCTAACTATCAAAGCAGAAAAAAGTCACCTGCTGGTTTCATGGACTCATGAAGTCAGGTCTGAGCAGGCTGAGGCTGTCACTGGAGGGTGCAAGGAACCAAGATACCAAGTCTTCACCTTGGAGGAAATCAATATGAAACAATCTTTAGGTTTGTGAATCCAAAAGTATCTGAGACAGGTCTCAATCAATTTAGAAAGTTTATTTTGCCAAGGTTAAGGACACACCCATGACACAGCCTCAGGAGGTCCTGATGACATGTACCCAAGGTAGTCAGGATACACCTTGCTTTTATACATTTTTAGGGAGACATAATATATCAATTAGTACATGTAAGATTGACATTTGTTCTACCTGGAAGGGCAGGACAACTTGAAGGATCGGGGAGGGCTTCCAATTAGAGGTAGGTAGATTTAAATATTTTTTGATTGGCAGTTGGTTGAGTTATTATCAGTAGAAAGGAATATCTGAGTTATGATAAGGGGTTGTGGAGACCCAGGTTTTATCATGCAGATGAAGCCTCCAGGTAGCAGGCTTCAGAGATAATAGATTATAAATATTTCTTATCAGGCTTAAGATCTGTGTCTAAGAATCCCTAAGCCTAGCTGAGAAGGTGACCGCATCCACCTTTAAACACGGGGCTTGCAACTTAGCTCACACCCAACCAATCAGGTAGTAAAGACAGCTCACTAAAATGCTAATTAGGCAAAAACAGGAGATAAAGAAACAGCCAATCATTTATTGCCTGAGAGCACAGCAGGAGGGACAATGATCGGAATATAAACCCAGGCATTCTAGCCAGCAACAGCTACCCTCTTTCGGTCCCCTCCCTTTGTATGGGAGCCCTGTTTTCACTCTATTAAATCTTGCAACTGCAAAAAAAAAAAAAAAAAAATCTGTGTTGATGTTAAATGCAGGTCATCTCTTCCCAAATGCCAAAAGATAGAAGGGTAAAATGAAGCATGTTCAACCCCCACTCCCAATCCCCCATCAATTTTCCACCCTTGCCTGAACCAGTTTTTCAGGTAACTTTGGAGTGCCCTATCTGAGAGGAGGGAGTGCATTCAGATGGTTTGGGGTGGGGCTTAGAATTTTATTTTTGGTTTACAGGTTCAAAGACATTGTTGATGTTGGTGAAAAGAATTGAACTCTGTAAAACATTTGAAGAGATTTATTCTGAGCCAAATATGAGTGACCATGGCCTGTGACACAGCCCTCAGGAGGTCCTGAGAACATGTGCCCAAGGTGGTCACGACTCAGCTTGGTTTTATACATTTTAGAGAGGCATGAGACATCAATCAAATACATGTAAGAAATACATTGGTTTGATCTAGAAAGGCAGGACAACTCAAAGCCAGGGGGCTTCCAGGCTATAGGTGAATTTAAACATTTTCTGGTTGACAATTGGTTGAGTTTGTCTAAAGACCTGGGATTGACAGAAAGGAAATGTTCAGGTTAAGATAAAGACTGTGGAGACCAAAGTTCTTTTGAAGTCTTATAGTGGCTGCCCTTAGAAACAATAGATGACAAATGTCTCCTATTGAGATCTTAGTTAATCTCTTCAGTATTGGGAAGGTCTGTAAGAAAAAGATCTTCCAGCTATGTTAATAGAGATTCTTTACAGATGCAGATTTTTCCCCACAAAGAACGGCTTTGCAGGGCCATTTCAAAATATGGCAAAGAAACATGTTTTGGTGTAAAATATTTTGATTTTCTTCCTTGTCTTGCAATGTTATGCCAGAGTCAGGTTGGAAAGTAAGTCATGATATATAGGGTTAAATAAAGCCCATCTGATGAGAATTTATTATTTGTAGGGCATGACTCCCCAGACCCCTTAGATAGGAATTTGGGCAAGATAAAAAAAAAAAAATCAGAGTTTAGTCCTCAATGACTATGTAAGTCCAGTCTCATTAGGGCCATATCTGCTTGCCAAGAGAAGGCTGGAGAGAGGTAGTTCTAAATTTCTAAAAGTGGAAGCTGGATTTTTAGTAACATTTCACATGATGGGGTAAAAAGAATGTTGATCTTAAAACCTGACGGTACAAGTTTCAAGTCTCAGCTTAACACTTAGATCTGTTTGAAATAGGCCTGATTTCTTATTCTCTGAGCTTCCATTTTCTCATTTATAAAATGAGAATAATATAATAACAGCTAGTTGGCAGAGGTTATGTGAAATTATACACACATACAGACATACATTGTGTTCTGCTACAGTCCTATATATTTTGTTTGTTTGTTTGTTTGTTTGTTTTGTTTTGTTTTTTGAGATGGAGTTTTGCTCTTGTTGCCTGGGCTGGAGTGCAGTAGCATAATCTCAGCTCACTGCAAGCTCTGCCTCCCAGGTTCAAGCTATTTTCCTGCCTCAGCCTCCCAAGTAGCTGAGATTACAGGCGCCTGCCACCACGCCCGGCTAATTTTTTGTATGTTTAGTACAGATGAGTTTTGCCATGTTGGGCAGGCTGGTCTTGAACTCCTGACCTCAGGTTATCTGCCTGCCTCGGCCTCCCAAAGTGCTGGGATTACAGGCGTGAGCGACTGCTACAGTCCTATTTTTGTAAATATTAGCTCCTATGTGATTGCTAAAGAGTGGAATAATGGCAGTACAACATGGAAGTCATGTTGGACTTTGCCAGCCTATTAGTGTTCTCCTCCATGAGTAACAGTAGCTGGTCCCAGAGTGTACCCCCACAGCTGAACATGGCAAGTGAGGAATATAGTAGTGCCTGTGATGTCCATTCACCCCTTGTTTTTATTTTTGGCTCAGTTCTACCCACTGTTCTGTCTGGAAAGTGTTCATTACATGGTTTTTCCCAATCTTTGGGCATTTTGCCCTTGCCACCATAGCTCAGCAGCCTCTACACTGTGATTTTTTTTAATTAGGAATTTAACTTTTTTTTTACTGTGCTAATATTCTTATTAGTATTGTTCCCATTTTTGCTGATGCCCTGGTTACAAATATGCATAGATTTTAAGAGATGTGATTCTAATATTATTTTTCCCATAGGTCCTGTTAATTTTAGTGTCAATGATAATTTTATGTTAATTTTGTAGAACACTAGATGTGTCAGAAAGACAAATATTATAACAATGCAGAAATGGCATAACGCAAAATAAATATTCCTTTATGTATACAAATGTTCCTTGACTTACGATGGAGTTACATCCTGATAAACCCGTTGTAAGTTGAAAATATCATAAGTAAAAAATTCATGTAATACACCTAAACTACTGAACATCATAGCTTAGCCTAACCTACCTTAAATATGCTCATAACACTGACATTAACCTGCAGTTGGGCAAAATCATCTAACACAAAGTCTGTTTTATAATAAAGCATTGAATATCTTCTGTGATTTACTGAATTATACTGAAAGTGAAAATTTGTAGTATAGTATGCCTACTCGAAGTATGGTTTCTACTGAATGTAAATCAGTTTCCCATGCCAAGAGTCTGGCATGGGAGCTAGTAACACCAAAACCAAGGGGCCAGGAGCTCTCGGTCATATCTGTCATGGCGATGTCAGTGCTTTGCTCCCCAGATGGTTGGGGTCATAGCTTTAAGCATTCTCTCCTGCAAAGTCTAGAGCTAGATCTTCAGGCCTCACAATGATTCAAGAGCTACCCACTGTCCTTTCAGAAAACTTTTCTGCTTCATTCAGCCAGAATTAGCTTCTCTTGCTTATGATGATACCTATTTTTCTAGGTATCTGTTGGTCTGTTGGTGCATCTAACAAACTACCCCCCAAATGTCAGTAGCTTAACACAGTAATGTACTATTATATTTCATCATTCTGGGGTTGACTGGGCTCAGCTGGGTGGTTCCCTCTTGGGCTTTCTTACACAGTTGCAGTCACATGGTGGGTGGATCTGGAACCATCTGAAGACTGGACTGGGCTGGTGTTCCAAAATGGTTCCTTCACCTACAGGCCTGGCTCCTTACCCTCTCTGTTTACACACAGTGTCTCATCTTTCAGAGCCTCTCCACATGACCTGAGGCTTTTTACAGTAAGGGGATTTCAGAGTAGTCACACAGGCAGCTGGATTCTAAGAGGCAGGAAATTAACACTTAAGAGCCACACCTGGAATTAACACAATGTAACTTCCACATTCTTTTGGTCAAAGCCGTCAAAGGGTCTACTTGGGTTCAAGGGGAGAAGGGCTGGAGTTGGAGAAATAGACTTCAGTTCTTAAAGCGGGAGTAGCAAGGTTATGCTGCCACTGCCAGAGAAAGTTTTGTGGCCATCTTTGGAAAATACAGTCTGCCACACTGTGTTCTAGAGGGTAGGTACCAACAGAATAATATAGAAAACATTCAACAATGTGGATTTTAAAAGGAAAAGTGCCCATCCTTAGGCATCCATGAAGTGATACACAAAATCTACAGTGGTATGGCTTTTAAAGGAAGGTGTAACCTCTCTGTGGAGACACTCCCTCTCTCCCTTCACACCAATTCCTAATCTCTAATTAGTGGCAGATAATCCAGTGCAATTTGGGGACCCCTAAAAGTTTAAAATCCAAGAGGAAAGTTCTCTCCCTGTTATTGGCTTTTTTCATTACTTGGGGAAATCTACCAAGTGAAGAAATTGATAAGCACTGTCCTAGCCAGTCAAGCCTTGGACCTGAGTATTTGAAAATAAGGAAATAAAAAAGACAGTAAATAAACTGCTGCACTCCAGGCTGTTCCCCGAGTTATGTGATACGTGAGAGTGCCATATAGGAAGAGGAACAGCACTTCTGAATTCATTTTAGTGGTTAAAAACTGGGACTATGTCTAAACATAACTTGATTGAACACAGTAGCTGTCCAAATAATGGTCTGTTTGCCTTCATACCAAGCAATCATTTATTTGGGTATACTTCAGGGATACCAAGCAATCATTTATTTGGGTATACTTCAGGGATGCAAGAGAGTATAACTTTGTCTCTGATATCCAATATTTCTGACTCAAAGTTTGTTTTTCTTATCATTTTGACATTACTGCTTTAAGGCAAGTACCTGACAGAATTACCTATACTGGTTGCACAAAGCTAGTCTGAATCTAGCTTTTTAAAAAAATCTGTTCTTCCTGGGGCACTTGCAAGCTTGACCAGGAAAGTGCTCTATTGTTCTGGAACCTGAGGGGTTTAGTATTATGAACCAAAAATAAAATTCTAAGGCCTCCCTGTTAGGGACAGAAGGCAGAGAAATTCTTGGCAGAAAAGGGTGGGGTCCCTGGTGAAGCCCCACCCTTAAGCCTGGAACTGTAGCCAAAAGTGAAAACAGGCATTTCTGTTTTTCTGCTCGAATGTTGCCTTTTGCAAAATTACCCATGGCCCACCCTGACCCCCGTCCTGGACCCATAAAAACCACAGGCTGGAGAAGGCTGGACTTTAGGGGAAGAAGACCTTTCCACTCCATCCCCTTTTCAGCTCCCCTACCCAATGACAGCCACTTCCATTAGCAATAAGATCCTCCACATTTACTATCTTTCAATTCATTTGTGTGACCTGGTTTTTCCTGGATGCTGTCCAAGAGCTCAGGATACAAAAGGCTATCACACTGACCCTCTACCCTCACGAAAAGGCAGAGGGTTCACTGAGCAGTTAATCACTTAACCTATCCACGGATGGCAAAGCTAAAAGAGTGCTGCCTGTAACACTCCTTCTGGGGCTTTCAGGGACACAGGCACTACCCACTAGACCCTGCCATGAGACCAGCATGGAATTTTGCTCCTCCCAGTGCCCAAAAGCACTCACTCTGGCTCTTGCACCTGCTCACCTGTGTGCTTCCCCTCCCATGAGGGGTTGAGAGCTGTGGGCTGAGTAAGCAAGGCACCCCTGTCTCAAGGCCCACAAAAGGGTCAAGGAAAATTTCGTGTTTCACCTCCAACCATCTGAATGGACTTCCTCCTCAGCCATGGCTCTTTTAAAATTTATCCTGAGAGACTGTTTCAGACCATGATGGGAAGTGGGATCAGACATGCCTCATTATATCTCTCTGGCATTAACATCAACACAGACTGGTAAGAAGCCTTTTACAACCTATTCTCTCTGAAGCCTAGTAGCCAAAGGTTTCCTCAGCAAATAAAAACTTGGGTCTCCACAATGCTTTATATTAACCCAGATGTTCCTTTCCATTGATCCCAGGTCTTTAAGTAAACTCAACCAATTGTCAACCAGAAAATGTTTAAATCTACCTATAAGCTGAAACCTCACCCCCTTGCCTCACCCGCTTTGACCCACCATTCTGGATCAAACCAATATATTTCTTTAATGTATTTGATTAAAGTCTCATGTCTCCCTAAAATGTATAAAAACCAAGCTGTGCCCCAACCACCCTGGGCAAATGTTCTCAGGACCTCCTGAGGCCTGTGTCGCAGGCCACGGCCACTCATATTTGGCTCAGAATAAACCTCTTCAAATATTTTATAGAGTGTGACTCTTTTCCTCAACAGTATTTTGTGTGTAGTTTTTGTTTCATATACCCCACTGGGGCCAAGGTTAATTCCATTTGGCTAACAGAGTGAGCCAGAAGTTCTAAATAATATTTCCCTGCGCTCTAGCTTATTTGCTTCTGCTTTGCTTTTGTCAAGACAAGGTTCCTATAAAAACTGTAAGGTCTTAATATCTGATATGACTTTTCCCTTCACATAATGTTTTCACTGGCTTCCCCCCTACTATATTTGTGTTATTATTATCAGCATTATCATTTATATAAATTAGTTCTTCCTTAGTTTCAAGCGACATAGAACCAAACTCAAATTGACTTAAGAGAGAAAGCAAATTCATTGGCTCAGGAAGCTGTAAGGCCCAGGGACTAGGCTGGCTTCAGACATGGCTATGTCATTAGGACTCAATTTCTCTCTCCCTCTTCAATTTGCTGCCCACTGTTTTGACTTCATTTTCAGTCTCCATTTAGTTTCTGTGGAAGCTCCAGTCTCTCTCTTCACAGTGACAAGATTGCTGCGACAGCTTTCACCCTGTATGTTCTCAGGCTACTGTTTGGGTGAAAAGAGAGAATCTTTTCCGGTAGCTTGTAAACAAGTCCTGAGATTTATTCTGATTAGACCAGATTAGGTAGTGTGCCATCTCTGAATCAATGATTGTAGACAGAGGAATATGCAACATATCCTATGGGTTAGGCCTGAGTCATGTGTCCTTAGAACCAGGTGAATGAAACCCCTGGGCAAGGGCTGAATCTGTAATCAGAATCAGGATCTGTTGTTAAAGAAAGGAAAAGGAGGCTGAGCATGGTGGCTCATGCCTGTAATCCCAGAACTTTGGGAGGCCGAGGCCAGCAGATGGCCTGAGGTCACGAGTTCGAGACCAGTCTGGCAAACATGGTGAAACCCCATCTCCACAAAAATGCAAAAAAATTAGCTGGGCATGGTGGCATGCACCTGTAATCCCAGCTACTCAGGAGGCTGAGGCAGGGGAATTGCTTGAACCAGGGAGGTGGAGGTTGCAGTGAGCCGAGATCGCGCCACTGCACTTCAGCCTGGGTAAAAGAGCGAGACTCTGTCTCAAAAAAAAGGAAAGGAAAAGGAATTCTAGGGAGGCAAATAACAACTATTTATATTATTATTATTATTACCATCATAATCATTTTTTAGCTACCATTATATATATGATACCATTTAATCCCTGCTGCCTGGCACATAGTAGCTACATAATACATATTGAAGGAATGGGTATTTTACTGATGATAAACGTTTGTTCAACCAAACTGCCAGACAGGGCTGCCAAGAGTCAGGTGCATAAAAGAAAGCATACATTACTTCCTTGAAACATACGTTATCCATCAGATTTTAAAGGAGTTCTTCTTCAGACCTTTATTATTTGTTTGGATTATACAGGCAGCATTTGCACATGTCATAAATGAAGTACATTTTATATTTCTATGTACATGGATAGTTTTAAGTCTCTTTCTAGGCAAGTGAATCTGACACATTTTACTTTGAGCTGAACTGGAATGCTTCCAAAGCACACTTTCAGATGCTGCAAATGCACCTCATTTCTGGTGCTTCACTGTCTATGCAGAAAGCCTTCCTCTCCCTGGGGGAAAGGGTGGAAGTGAGAGAGAGAAGGGAGAGGAGAAGAAACTGTCAAGTCAGTGTCAGCAGTGCAGAAGCTAGGCAATCTTTCTTTTGTTTTTTTCAATCCTATTGCTTACCATTTTTTAGCCTTCTGAATGGAGAGAACAGCTCATCACTATCCAGGGCCATGTTTTTGATAGAGGACAGGGCATAGAAAATTATGTGAGTGGCTATATGTAAATTCTCCCAAGGATGGTGCTAAGAATGGCACATAACTAGTACCATTCTGGATGCATACACACAAGTTAATTCATAACTAGTACCATTATAGATGCATAGAGTTAATTCATTATATACAATAAATGCATTAGGGTATTAGAAAACAATTCTCTCACAGAACTGCAGTTAAGAAAGGCTGAGTCAGATCTTGGTGCTTAGTCATCTTGTTGATCTGAGTATATTATTCTCTATTGAAGAAAAAAGGTTTTTATTTATCTGGCCATAGACAAGAACGCAAATCAAAATCCACCAAACATACACACACACCCACACATACACACACACACACACAAATGTATAAATGTGTGTATGACATTTCATCTATACAGTATATATTATGTTCAATATATATTTTATATATAATATATAAATTCAATATCCAATTCCTATTATATATTTCAACATACATGTATACATAAATATATATGTATATACATATATATGTGTAATTTTTACATAAATATACATATATACATAAACGTACATTGATATGGCTTGGATCTGCATCCCCAACCAAATCTCATGTCGAAATGTAATCCCTAACTCTGGAGGTGGGGACTGGTGGGAGGTAATCGGATCACGGGGGCAGTTTCTCATGAATGATTTAGCACCATCCCACGAGTACTGTATAGTGATAGAGTTCTCATGAGATCTGGTTGCTTAAAGGTGTGTAGCACCTCCCTCTCTCTCTTTCTCTTGCTCTGGCCATGTAAGATGTGTCTGCTTTCCCCTTCACTTTCTGTCATGATTGTAAGTTTCCTGAAGCCTCCCCAGAAGCAGAAGCCACTATGCTTCCTGTACAGCCTGCAGAACTGTGAGCCAACCAAACCTCTTTTCTTCATAAATTACCAGTCTCAGGTTATTTCTTTGTAGCAATATGAGAACAGACTCATACATACATACATATAGAAATACTCATATATATACACATACGTATAATTTTTTTTACTTCAGGAAGAAATAAGAAGTGCTGCCTCCCAAGTATGAAGGAGAGAAAACTCCTTATTACTCATAGACTACCCCTTGGAGATGGCAGAAATCGCCACTGAGGAGCCTCAGAGCAGTCCAACGTGAGCAGGGAATGGCAGTGCAGTCAGCTCCAACCATATGCCCTGCCCCATCATTGAACTATTTAGGTCTGTACAAAGAAGAGGAGGTGCTGCTTTCCCTGAGGAGAGCATCTGTGGGTGCCTCTCCTTGGTGGCTGTGGCAGGGTCTCCACACCTTAGGGAGGAAAGCCAGGTGGATCTCTTGGAGAGGCACCTTACCTGCCTCCTTCCTGCCCATGATGGCAGCCCTGGTAGCTGGGAAGAGACTCCCTCCATTCCATAAGAGGCTGAACACAAGCAATGGCTTTGTCGTTTCTACTGTCTTGCCTTTTGACCATGAGGTACCTGAAGAGCTTACTTCTATGTATCTATTTTCACGTCCCTGGAATGAGAGCTGTAGAGAAGAGAATAGAGCCAAGCAGGCTTCTGACAAAGTTATAGGAGGTGTCAGAGCCACTGGACAGAGATAGATGGTACCTTCTCCACACTTGGCCATAGCCCCAGAGCAGTAAAGGGTCTAGAAACTAATTAAAAGTCAGATATGCTGTAACTCCACAGATAAGCAAGTGGAGTAGGAGTAGAAGGATTCTCTTCTTTCTTTCATGAAGCTCACAGAATAACTCTTCCTTTCCTCTACACACAGACCAAAGATGAGTTGGGCACCATGAGTTTACACAATGCCTTTTGTCTGGATACCTCAAAACACTTTCTTGAAGATAATTTCTGAAAAGAAGGGTCAGAGAGATAAGTGGGAAATCAAAGTGTGGTTCTGGAGCCCCGCCCTGATTTTATTATACAATGAGGAGAAATGGTCTAGCATGTCAGTTCATATTTCTGGGCATTTGTTTCTTTTCTCACCATGACTGCCTCCCAGGGGTAACTTAGCAAAATCTAGCATTCAAAGGACTTAATCAGTCAGGGCTACTTTGTGAGATTTCGACTCACTGAAGGCAGCTTGGTGAGTAATTTTTCAAAGCTGATTTTTCATTAGAAAGAAGATGGGAAGTTGGGAATTAAGTGGGAACAAAACACACTGGCAAGAATATGTATTACAGCTGCTAAATCAGACAAACAATGAGTCATCTGGTCTCACCACAGCCCTTCTCTGTGGAAGCTGCCCATGGACTTTGCCACGTGTTTGTATTTGTGAACAGCAAATAGGTTTAGAAACATTATCTAATAAACAATAAATTCACTTTATTCTTGTTCTGTGTAACTAAGATCTAACCTATGAGTTGAACTTGGGGATGGATTTTATTAATAAAAATTGTTCAAATATTCCACAGTTAAAATATTTATTTAATTCTTCTTCCTTTTTAGCTAAAATGAAATTGACCTATATCACATAGCCCTGGCCTAGGGAAAGATAAAATGTACCTTCTATTCTGATGGTATTAGTGTGAAATATTTGCTTCATCGCAAAATAAACTCAGAGGGCATTTTGAAATTAGGTCAAATAACATCATCAGGCAGGTGAGTAATAGTCTTTTTCTCTACCCTTGCATCCTTTTTCTCCTGCCTTACATTTTCCATAAAGAAAAAAATGCAACAACAGAGAAAAAGAACAAGAGGAAACAATTTCTTTTTTTTGAGACAGCTCTTATATGCAGGAGTGCAGTGGCACAATCTCAGCTCCCTGCAACTTCTGGCTCCTAGGTTCAAGCCATCCTCCCACCTCAGCCTCCAAAGTATCTGGGACTACAGACACATGCCACCATGCCCGGCTAATTTTTGTATATTTTGTAGAGGTGAGGTTTCACCGTGTTGCCTAAGCTAGTCTCGAACTCCTGAGCTCAAGCACTCCGCCTGCCGCGGCCTCCCGAAGTGCTGGGATTATAAGCATGAGCCACTGCTCCCATTAGAACATGATTTTTAAAAAGAAAAGAATTGTATGAAAATATGTAAAACTTTCCTTGACCAAACTATTGTTGTGGCAAATGTATCTGTGTGTGGGAAATACAGCATTTGTTCCTTCATTGATTTGCTAAATATGTATTACATACCCAGTGTGCAGCTGCTATAGGAGAAATGTAAGCAAAATGATTTGAGGTCATGGGTCATAAACTCAGATGGCTGTAGGACTGAAACAACTACCGTGAATCTGTGATTGTGACGAAGCAAACAGGAGAATCCTCGCCCCATTTAAAGCATTCACATTTAATTTTAAAAATCAACAAAACCTGCTTCCAGTTTTCAATCCCTGGAACATAGAGGAGGAAGTTAACTATTATGGAAGGGTAAGGCTTGAAGAGTGAGTAGACTGTCAATAAAAGAGAAAGAGCAGGAAAGGATATTATAACTTGAGACAATTTTACAAACAGAAGTCTGGGCTTCAGGGAGAGAAGAGCCTGGGTGAGTAGGATAAGTTCTGGGCTTTCAGTGTGAGAGGTTGAGACTTTAGTACAAACAGAACAGAACTTTTTCTTTTGGTGTGAATGGAATTCTACATCCCCTTCAACCTGTTCTTTTTCCAGAGTACTATGGCTTAGAAATGACACTACTATTCCTCCTGTCCTTCTGGCCAAAACCTAAGAACCATAATTCTTAATTCTCTTTACTCTCAGACCCTAGAGAAAGAGTCCGATTTTGTGGAAATTGAATTGTATGCATTAGTGGGGAGGGAGGGGTTCTCATTAAGTAAAAGACTACAAAACCAGATACAAAGATGCATATTTGGATGGGCTGGTGCAAATGGCAGGCCTTGAAGCCTAAGTTTCATGGAAACTCACCTCTGCAAACCCTACATGAACCCCCCCTGGAATCTGATGCCTCTGCCTTCAAAAATATATCCCAAATCCAACTGTTCCTTCTGACATTCGCTGCTAACCCACTAGATGAAAGCACCATTAGCTATGGCATAGATTCCGGCAGTTCCAGCCCCCTGACTTGTCCTCTACTGACACTCTTGCTTTGCTGCAGTGTATTCCAAACACATCAGGAGGAATGATTCTTTTTAAATCTAAATTGGATCACATCATTCCTTTCCTCAAAATTCTTCAATGGCTACCCATCACACATAGGATAAAATCTAAAGTTATTCCTATGGACTCCTATTGAAGGGGGCCAGCCCCTCCACACCTGTGGATATTTCTCATCAGGTGGGATGAGAGACTGAGAAAAGAAATAAGACACAGAGACAAAGTATAGAGAAAGAACAGTGGGCCCAGGGGACCGGCGCTCAGCATACGGAGGACCCACACCGGTGCCAGCCTCTGAGTTCCCTCAGTATTTATTGATCATTATTTTAACCATCTTAGCGAGGGGAGTGTAGTGGGGCAACAGGTGGGGAGAAGGTCAGCAGGGAAACATGTGAGCAAAGGAATCTGTATCATAAATAAGTTCAAGGAAAGGTACTGTGCCTGGATGTGCACGTAGGCTAGATTTATGTTTCTCTTTACCCAAACATCTCAGTGTAGCAAAGAGTAACGGAGCAGTATTGCTGCCAGCGTATCTCACCTCCAGCCACAGGGCAGTTTTCTTCTATCTCAGAATAGAATGAATGGGAATGGTCAGCTTTACACTGAGACATTCCATTCCCAGGGACGAGCAGGAGACAGAAACCTTCCTCTTATCTCAACTGCAAAGAGGCCTCCCTCTTTCACTGCTTCTCCTCAGCACAGACCCTTTACGGGTGTCGGGCTGGGGGACGGTCAGGTCTTTCCCTTCCCATGAGGCCATATCTCAGGCTGTCTTAGTGAGGGGAAACCTTGGACAATACCCGGGCTTTCTTGGGCAGAGGTCCCTGTGGCTTTCTGCAGTGCATTGTGTCCCTGGTTAATCGAGAATGGAGGATGGCAATGACTTTTACCAAGCATACTGCCTGCAAACATACTGTTAACAAGGCACATCCTGCACAGCCCTAAATCCATTAAACTTTGATTCATTACAGCACATGTTTCTGTAAGCACAGGGTAGGGGCTAAAGTTACAGGTTAACAGCATCTCAAAGCAGAAACAATTTTTCTTAGTACAGATCAAAATGGAGTTTCTTATATCTTCCTTTACTACATAGACACAGTAACGATCTGATCTCTCTTTCTTTTCTCCACACTTATGGGCTCCAAGGACCTAATATGCAGCATCTGCTCACTTCTCAGACATTTTCTGCCACTCTTCCTGCTGATCACTCCACTGTAGCCATGCTGGTTGGCCTCCTTGCCATTCCTTTATCAAGGCCTTGGGGTCTTTGCATTTATTGTTTTCTCTGCCTAGAACACCTTTGCCCAGAATACTTTGATGACTCTCCCCCCTTACTTTATTCAGCCTTAGCTCAAATGTTACCTTCAAATCACCCAATCCAAATGCACTACTTTAACCTCTATTTCCTTACTTGATTTATTATTTTTTATTTACTACTACTTACTTTACCATTATTTACTCATTTGGTGTTGCCTATTTCCCCTAGCAGAATGTAAACTCCATGAAGGTAGGGATTTTGTCTATTTTATTCCCTTCTGTTTTCCCAAAGAATACCATAGGACCTAGCACAGAGAATAATATAACCCTTCTCTGGAGGAATATGACATCCTCCAAGGCCTCTATGATTTTTCAAACACAATGTACAGCATTTGATTAAAAAATAAAAAATTCCAGGCATGTGAAGAAACAAGACCAAAAAAAGAGAAACTAACAATAAAAATAGACCCACAGATGACCCAGTTATTGAGAATTATCAGACACAAACTCTGTATTAACTGTAATTCATATATTTAAGAAAGCATATGACAAGATAGAGAATGTAATCAAAGAACTTGTATCTATACAAGAAATGCAATAGAGATTCTAGAACTAAAAAACTCAGTACTGAAATTAAGAAGTAGATTATTTATAGTATATTAGATTCAGCAAAAGACATGATTACGAAACTGAAAACAATAATGGTAGAAAATATAGAGGCTGAGGCATGAAAAACAAAAGAGGTAGAAAATACAAAATAGGGTAAACATATAGGACATGATGCAGATACATATGTGATGTGGTAAAAAGGCCTGAATAAGAACCACTGGACTTCAAAAAAGGGAAGAGAGAAGGAATTGGGTCGAAACAATACTTGAAGAAATAATGGCCAAGAATTTTCCAAAAATGATGAAAGACATTAAACCACTAATTCAATAAGTTCTCCAAACCCTAAGTGGGATAAATACAAAGAAAACTACAAATAAGCCCATCAAAGTGACATCATAGTGACTGCTAAAAAAATGACAAAAATAAATCTTTTAAAAGAAAGAGAAAGTCAGGAAAGAACAAGACAGGCAGATGAATTGTAAAGAGATTCATTGAAAGTCAGAAGGCAATATAATGGCATTATTAAAGTGCTAAAAGAAAACAATTGCCAACCTAGAAATCTATACCTAACACACATATTCCTCAAAAATGAAGGCAAAACAGAGTAATTTCCAGACAAATAAAATATGACAGAATGTTTCACCCAGAGGTCTGCACTAAAAGAAATGTTAAATAAAATTATTAGGCAAAGGGAAAGTTACTTCAGACATGTCCACAGAAATGAAGAAAGGGATGATGAACAATGGTGAGGGCATGTATAAATGAATATTATCTCTACTAAGAAATAATAATGTCTTGTGGCATCTAAAATATATGAAGGAAGCTGGGCATGGTGGCTCAGTCCTGTAATCCCAGCTTTTTGGGAGACTGAGGCAGGTGGATTACTTAAGGTTAGGAGTTTGAGACCAGCCTGGTCAACATGGTGAAACCCTGTCTCTACTGAAAATACAATAAGTATTTGTATTAATATAAATAAATAAGAAGGAGTAAAAAGTTAACAATGATAACACAAAAGTGGGAGAGGATAAATGGACTTAAAGTGTTCTAATAGCTTATCAACATCTGGGAAGTAGTAAAATAATTTCAGTAGTCTCCCCTTAATCCATGTTATTATATGTTTCCTTATTATATGTTCCAAGACCCCTAGGGGATGCCTGAAACCACGGGTAGTACCAAACCCCACTGCCAAAATTTGGAATGTCTGCCCGTAAATTTAATACTTTTTCCATTTTAACAAGGCTCATATCATGCACTGTGACTGTAACTTTTGCAGTTTGAAGTGCAGGAGCAAAACTAGCACATAATTTCCTTATTTGGCTTATAAAACTAGCCTGTAAATTTCCTTATTTACAATTTCACAAATAGAAGATTTTGTCTTCATATAGATCTTAGTAACTTCAATGTACTGTATTTTTTTTTTTTTCCTATTCAATTGAGAACTTTCACCTTTTCACTTGAAGGAAGCATTTTCTGGTTTCTCTTTGGAATAGCTGAATTGCCAACATCACTATTTTTGCATGTTGGGGCCACTATTAAGTAAAATGAGTGTGACTTGAACACAAGCACTGTGATGCTCAACACTGGGTAAGATAACCCAGATGACTCCTAAGTGACTAATGGGTGGGAGCCTCTATATTGTGAACATGCTGGACAAATAGATGATTCATGTACTGGGCAGATTAGAGTGAGACAGTGCAAAATTTCATCATGCTACTCTGGACAGCACACACAGTTTGAAACTTAGGAATTGTTTATTTCTGGAATTTTACTTTTAATATTTTTGGACCTTGGTTGACTGCAGGTAACTGCAATCACAGAAAGTGAAACCCTGGAAGAGGAGGGACCACTGTAATTTATATGAGACTGTAGTAAGTCAATGATGCATAGTATAATCACTGGAGTAACCACTAAATGAGTAATATTTTTAAGACACACACACACACTCCAGGAAGTAGAGGGGAAAAAATAGAAAAATAAATTTTTACTCTCTTCAAAACAAGGCATGAAGGGGGAGAAAATGAAACACTGAACAAATGAGACAATTACCAAAAAAGTGTAAGTTAGCAGATTTGACGAAAACATATCAATAATTATTTTAAATTCCTGATCAGTCATATACTACTTATAAGAGACATACCTTAAATATAAAGAAGCAGAAAGGTTGGCAGTAAAAGAATGAAAAGGGATTTACCATGTACACACTAACTAAAAGCTAATATAGCTATATTAATATTAAACAAAGCAGACATTAAAGCAAGCCCGTTATCAATTTATTGCCTCTCAGCTCCAAAGTCACCCTGAGATATGTTTTGCCACAATGGACAGAATTTCTTTAAGCATCTCTCCTTTTTTTAAAATTTAATTTTCTTTTATTTTAAGTTCCAGGATACATGTACAGGACATGCAGGTTTGTTACATAGGTAAACGTGTGCCATGGTGGTTTGCTGTACCTATGAAGTCATCACCTAGGCATTAAGACTCACATGCATTAGCTATTTATCGTGAAGACATCTCTCCTTTTTAAAGAGCATGATGTTAACTAAGCTTTCTCAGTGGACAATCCTAGAGGAACACTGCAGGAGGAAGGGCCTCTCCTGCTGCTTCTGGCTGCTCCATGGCAGGTCAGTGGTATTACGGTGAGGATATTTGGTAGAGCTCTGCCCCAGCTATGTGCCCAGAATGCCCAGTCCTCTGGTGACCTTGCAGCCTCAGCTTGGCCTGGGGATAACCTGAGCCACCAGGCGGCTCACCTGTGGCCTGGAAGGTTTCCTTTTTCTTTTTTATTTCCTTGTAGGAAAACTTTTAATGAACAATTGACCATTATAGATTTTCAGCCTTAGTATTTATTTTTTCCTATGTAAAATCAGATAATTAAAACAGCCTATCTCAAGTATGCTAGAAGACGATAGTATGAAAAAGAATAATAGTCATGTTTGCTCCTACTAGAGGGTTTCTTTCAAGGCCCCACTCTTTCTGCATATCCACACATCCAGTTGCTGATCCCCTGCCCTGCCCTGCATTCCGAAGAGTTGCTCCCTGTTTTATCCAGTGAAATCTGGATTCATTCCAAGTTTGTCCTTTCTTGGATATTCTCTAAGCCCTAGGGTGCCTTACAGAGTTTCCGCACATTTTATAGTCACTCTTATCAGAGCATGAAAGTCTTTATTAAGTCCATTCACTTTATTAAACTTCCACTGCTTAACCCACTGATTGGACTCAGACTAATACAAAGGATTATGTCAAAGTGATGAAAGATCGGGAGATAGAACAATCCTAAATTTGTATTCAGGTAATAACATAACTTCAAATTATACCAAGCAAAAATTGCGCTAAAAAAAGAAATTAACTAATCTATAATTATAGTGGGAAATTTAACATACCTCTCAGTAATTGATAGAATGAAGCAGAAAGTAATATCAATAAGGATACAGAACATCTAAACAACATAATTAACATACTTGACCTAATTGACATACATAAATAGTCCACATAAAGACAACAGAGTGTGCATTCTTTTCAGGGAAACATGGAACATTTATTTAAATTGATAATATGTTAGGTCATAAAAGACACTTCAACAAATTTTTAAAATTTTAAAGGATTGAAGTCACTTATAGTATGCTTTCTGACCATAGCAGAAATAAGCTAGAAATCAATCACAAAAAGATAATTAACAAATAAAGATGATGAGAAAATAATATTTTGAAAATCAGCAATACTCTTCCAAATTAGGGTTAACCTTGTGAGGGTTGGGGCTTATTCTAAATAACGCTGCTTTTGTTTAGTGTAGTTCAAAAACATTTGCATTGAAACTATCTTTGGATGTATTGGTGGACTCACCCATACTAAAAACACAGCCTGATTACTCATAACTTGTTACTTTTTTGCTATGTCAGATATTATTCAACTAGATCTATGCCCCACCCCTGGCCCTTAATCGCAATATTTAACAGAGTGACTTTTGCATATTTCCAAAAATGAAATACACAGTTAAAGTATGACCGTTTGGTAACGTTAAGGGTATTTTTTAAATGCTCTGCTTTCTCCATCTGGCCCCTCTATACCTCAGTGTTCTCACATACAAAATAAGAGGGGTTGAATTGGAAGTTGCTAAGGGCTTTCTATCCCTTAAGATTGTATGAGTGGATGAACTCTTTGTGCAAATATTCTATTTTAATAAGTACGTTGACCCCTGAACAACACAAGTTTGAACAGCATGGGAAATACATGAAGATTTGCTATCCCTGAGACAGCAAGACCAACTCTTCCACTTCCTCCTCCTCCTCAGCCTACTCAACATGAAGATGATGAGGATGGAGACCTTTATGATAATCCACTTCTACTTAATGAATAAGAAACATATTTTCTCTTCCTTATGATTTTCTTAATAACGTTTTCTTTCACTATAGCTTATTTTATTGTAAGAATACAATATACAATATAAATAACATATAAAATATGTGTTACTAAACTGTTTAAGTTATTGATAAGCCTTCTAGTCCACAGTAGGTTATTAGTAGTTAAATTTTGGGGAAATCATAAGCTATATGCAGATTTTTGACTGTGTGGGATGTTGCCACCCCTAATCCCTGTGTTGTTCAAGGGCCAACTCTGTTTGTATTATAATATGTTACCTGTCAAAACCATCAATTTAACTAGAGGCAAATGTAACATCTTCATTTACATTGATCCTTGGTTAAGAAAAAAAAATGAAGAGTTCATGTCATTTTTTTTCTGAAGCAGTGACAAATGCTTGAACTTTGAGGTGACTGAGGGATGAAAAAGTAAATTTTCCCTGTACAGGCATCTAGAAGGTACTGTGATCATGTGAACATGCTGATGACGATGTTTAAAATATTCCTGGGATGAACTCAGAACTGGGTCATGTATGCTCTCAAGATGGTGTAAACGTGAGAGGCTTTTCCTGGAACAGATTTCTGGTCATCTAATCTGACTTCAGCAGTCATATCTACCACCAGTCATCTCAGTAAATAATTTGAACATCATATATATTCCATTATATTTTCCTTTCCCTATATTAATATTATTCTTCAGCTAGATGAGTATGTTTTTAGTAGGAGTGGGGAGAATTCTCAATGCATACAATAAAGAAACACCAGTCTCTTTGGATTTTTTCTTGGCATTTTTAGTCTTATTTATTATTTCTGATAAAAATGACCAAAAATTTAAATGCAGCCTTTTACAGTTTGCAAATAACTCTTCTCATATTTATTTGGTACTTGGGAACACTATGATGCATCAGAAAAATCGAGATGTTTAAGCCAGGAAGACTTGACTTTCAATTCTATTGTGGCTATGTACTTGCTCTGAGTCATTGGACTAGTTACTTAATGCTTCAGTGAATATTTTTGACTGTAAGTAGCTGAAATCCAGTCCCAAACCAGCTTAAATGAAAAGGGAATTTGTTGTCTATTAATTGAAAAAGCCCAGAGAGAGAGGACCGCTGTTTGGTCATCTCAATCTAAAGGCTCTCTCCATCTTTCTGTGACCACCTTGATTCTGCCCTCCTGTGTGTGTAAGCTTCTTCCTCTGACTGGGAATGAGATGGATATAGTAGTTTCAGGCATCACAGCTGCACACTGAGTATAACAGTACTAGTTACTAACATATTAAAATACTTTGGTACTAGTTGATAATTACCCATTGCCCTGAACCTGATGAGGGTTCCCAATGTCCAGCCACTGTAGCTTCCCCCCAGGACTTCCTCACAATCTAGTACATAAAGAGGCAATATATGAAATTCAGGAATCCAGGTAATATATGGAAGCAGGAATTTCAGACCCTGCTTCAGTATTATGTTCAGCACTTATTCTGGTAAGTATGTATCAAATATTATTGCTATCACCCTGCTGACACATAATCAACATTCAGATGGAACAAGAGAGCCTATCTTTCCTTATGGCCCTATAAAAGAGTAAGAAAACTTTCCCCAATGTCTCTAGTACACTGTCTCCCAATTTGCTTTGCCCAAACTAGATAATGTTTCATTTCCTGACCAAGTCCTATGGCCAGAAGAATGTCATTCCCTTAGGCTCACTCTTAAAGCTAAAGGAAGGAACAACGTCTTTGCTAGGTGAGAGTAAATGAAACAGAATGCAACTGAGCAGAGGGAAATGGATACTAAGAAGCCAACCAACAATGTCCATTTTTTGAATCTCAGTATTATCATCTATAAGATGATCATAATGTTGTATAATTCACAACACTGTTATAAAAATTAAATGAGATAATATAGTACATTACTTAGAACAGAGTTTGGTTCATTTATTTTATAATAGGTGCTCAATAATTTCTGGTTAACAACAATAAGCACAATAATAATAATATTGCTGTTGTGAAGAACTGTGAAGGAAGTGTCTGAGATTTTATACCTTTCACTACCATAACAAGTCAGCCTGCCATGGTTTAACAGATCCTAGAAAAAGACACAACACACCTGGGTTAGAGATAAAGAACTTTATTACTCATACGCAGCACTAGCAATAGCCAGAGTATCAGCATCTTTTTCCCACCAGTTCCTCGAGCCCCATTTTCCACAGGGTGATTCACAGACTGTCAGGTGACATCTGCATATGCAGTGAGCTGTATTACAGGAGAAGAACCCTGCAATAGACTGAGTTAATGTCCCTTCCAAATTCGTTTGTTGGAATCCTACCCCATAAGGTCATGGTATCAGGAGGTGGAGCCTTTGGAGGTGATTCTTCGGGAGCTGATTAGAATGGAATGAGTACCCTTGTACTTGTAAAAGTGATCCCAGAGAAATCCCTTACCTTTTCTGCCATGTGAGGCTATGATGAAAAGACAATGAAGAAGTGAGCCCTCCAAACACTGAGTCTGCTGGTGCCTTGATCTTGGAATTCCCAGCCTCCAGAACTGTGAGAAATAAATTTCTATTGTTTATAAGTCACCCAGTTTATGGCATTTTATTATAGCAGCAAGAACAGACTAAGATGGAAGGCAAGTTTAAATCTTCTTACTTGTAGCATTTGACTAATTCTCTCTTAATGTAAGATTTACAGTGTGTATGATGTGTTGGTGGGGGACCAAATGTTCCTGTACCCACATCCACATAAGCAACATCTTAATAGATGATGTGAAACTTATTATGTATAGTCATTATCCAGGTCCCACTCACAGTTAAGTGTTCACCAATAATTGGCACAGCTCCGTCTGGAATGACTGAAGAACATTACTCTGTTTAGGCTGCTGAAGGTTAGCATTGGTTCTATCATATGCCTGTAAAACCCAAGACAGCTCTCAACTGGGACAAGATAATGTGTCCTCACCTTAAATGAAATGGGCACTTAAGGCTTGAAAGAGTAAGAAGAAGGGAGGATTGGGGATATCCAGGAAGAGAGAAAGAGACTGTACAACAGGTAGGGCCACAGTTACTGAATCCTATTTACTTAATAATAAATGAAGAGATATAAAGTTTTCTGTAAATGTATGACAGGAATGGATCTCTACTCAAGTACCATGGCATGAGTTGAACTTTGCACCATCAGTTCCTATATATGGGACTCCAATGAACTTTAGAGCCAAACAGATATTTCAGCCTCTGCTGCTTACAGGCTATGAGTGTAAGCAAGTTTCACCATATTTTTCTTACTTAACTGAGAAAATAGGGATAATAATAGCACCTACTGCATAGGGTCATTATGAAGAGTAAATTCTGAAAAGTGCATACCATAGAGTCTAGTACGCATCATCAGTAAATGGTAGCTGATACACTTGTTTAAAAAACTTTAGTAATGATTGACTTAACGATATATTGGGGAAAAACTTGCCCTGTTCTCCTATCTATATTTCTTGCCAGACACATGTAGGGCAAAGGGTCACTCCATAAACCATCTGTGAGCTTTCAACTGATCATCAGAATAATGAGCCATCCCCGAGACCAAGTGCCACCCCTGGGCCAAATAAGATCTCCCTGGGTAATGCATCAATCCATTTCCCAGACTTTGTACAGCCATAGAGACAGTTCCCAGCTCCAGGAGATAGGTGTAGGGTGCAATAATCAAATTACAGAAAGTTGGATATTCATTCTGGTTCCACCTCTTATGAGGCTGACTTTACATTTCATCAATACCTCAACAAAGAGTTGTTGTAATATTTAAGGAAAGCATGTCTATAAATTTCCTACTTAGCACAGTTTCTTGCACATTATACATTTGATAATTATTTATTCCTTACTTTCCATCCCTATTGTATTAAGGTGGAACAGATGTTGTCTCTAAGTTATTACGAAGCTGTCACTTTTGAGGGGCTAGGGAAGAGGAACAACTTCAGCAAACTTTAAACATTTTGAACTTCAGTGGGCATAAGGATCACTCAGGGAGCTTGTTAAAAATGCAAGATTGGCCCCACCCATAAACATTTTGACTAAATAAATCTGGGGTAGTGCCCAGTAATCTGTATTTTTAACAAGCTCTCTAGGAGAGTCTTCTGATGTAGGTGATGTTGTAATCACAAATTGAGAAATGCTGTCTGCGTCCAGTGCTATTTTAGGCTCAGCTATCTACCTCATATTACTTATTTCTATTTTCTTTTTACCAAATTACACAATAAAAAATTGCTTTTAAAAATAAGATGTAGAAAAATGGCAGAGAGGGTCATGGCCAGGGGAGTGGAGCGCAACTCTTCTCTTTTCACTTCAGAATCCTTACTTAGTTATCAGCTGACATATAAATAAAAGATGAATTTTCCAATGATTAGGAGACTCTGTCTTGGTTTTAGAGAAGATGAATGGAGGAATTTTCTGACTTTAAGGACACAGAAATACATGAAAGAAAAGGTTTGTCAAAGAATAATTAAAAGGATTTTTACTAAATAAAAAGAATATGGTTCATTAATGTGGTCAGTGAGGACTCAAGTAATTATACGAGTAATTTTTATATGTTTTCAGGAATGAAAATTGACTCCAAGGTTCTAATTATGTTAAACCACAACATCAATATTTCCTGGATTTGGGAAGAGAAAAATCATGTGCAGATAAAATTAATAATGTCTTACCCTCTTCCATGATGTAATTAATGCATATGGAAGTAGGGGATGACTGTCAGTTCTTTTCTACAATGTAAGTTTGGGAACAACTTTGGCATTGTTGCAAATGCCCAGCTGGCTATTTCTAAGAAATGAAGTATTTGCATGACAGAGACTCTGTGTTCTTAAAGGAAGTTCCCTATTCATTATTCAGATCCATGCACATCCCTGGAACAGGTTCAGCAACAGAAGTTTCCATGCTTTAAGATGGTGAGATATAAATAGTTTTGTAAGGTTGAACACCAAGATCATCTCATAATATTGAGAATGTTGCAATGTAGCTGTGAATCAGGTTTCAAGTTGTTGTACCATTTATTGGAAATAAAGAGTATACTTCTTTAACCAATTCATCCCTCAAAGGTCTAATGAATTTTAATTGCTCCTATTTTGAGCCTGGCTTCAAACAGCACACCCATTTAACCTGGCTATATTTAAAGGAGGTGGGGAGATCATTAAATCACTTAAGAAGAAAACATTCAGAAACACAAGACTGAAAACGATGTTATTCTTTCTGGAGTCATCTTTCAAGAGAAGTGACCTGGAGGCCTGACATCTCCAGGCCACCTTACATTCGAAGGTGAACATGAAAACAGTAAAATAGAACGAATGACTTCTGGAACCAGGCGGAGGGAAGCTGATCTTGCAGCCCAGAGAGGGAACAAGAGCCTTTCTACTCTGTCTCCAAAATAGACAATATCACACTTCCCATGCCTTCCTCCACAACCTTCCCAAATGCCATCACAGAGGACAGTTTGTACATGATGAAATTCAGAAAGTTTCCTACAATATTTTAAATGAAGAAATCTTTTTGCCAATTGTTTTCAATCTATAAAATAACTGAATTTCCATGCATACCTCTTCTTCTTTGCCTTCACATAGTTATGCTGTCCAGCCATCTGTCCATCTTTTGCCTCCCACCCTCAGACTTCTTTGAACAGGAAGAGGTTACACTTTCAACCCTTTCCACTGTGGTCACTTACACATTTAACTTCTTACTCCCTCTGTTCAAAAATTATCAAAGGAGAGTGGTGAAACTCAGAAAGCTGTAACACAACTTCAAGATGCACCATAATTACTCTATGTACTCATGAAAAGCATTGGATTTGAAAAGACCGGAAGAATAAGCAGCTGGTACTTTAGGAGTGCTTATCATATGACTAGCCTTGATCTAACTTATTTAATCCCCATATCAGACCTATGTTTATCATACTGATTTTACAGAGAAGTAAATCAACGAGAAAGAAGGATGAGTAACTTTTCCAAGGCCACAAATGCAAGGCTTGGAGCTAGGATTGGAACCCAGAAGTATGGTTATAGAGTCTGTGCTTCTAGCCACTATTTAAACAAGATGAACCAAACAGTTAAGACCTTAAATGGACTATGATGAATAAAAGTGGAGAAGCATAGAGCACTGCTGCTGTTACTCAGGAGACCCAGCTTCACCTCCACTTGAGAACCCTCTGAAGTAGCTGACAAAATGTTAGGTGAGTCTCCTCAGACCTAGGCTCTGGAAAATAGGCCTCATTCTTTCCTGAAACCACAGAGCTCTAAAAGAGCAATTGTCACCACGCTGAGCAGAAATGCCGCTAAGAGGATGCTTCATTGCCTTCTTAGGTGTCAAGACCCCCACCATGTATGTCTGGGTGGGGGAGGGGGTCACTATCTTCTGTCTTGGCTCCTTGGTCTTGAGCCTTCAGTCCCTAAAGCTGAGGTGCCAAAGCTCCACCTCTCTCATCCCTCTGGTTGGGCCGGAGTCTTTCTAAACTTTGAGGACTTGATGCAGATGGAGAGATTTTTCTCCTCTGCGCAAACAGGATCCTCAAGACCCTAGTTGTGGCAATGAGAGGTGCTCACCAGAGAGTAAGAAGACACACTTCTGTTGGGACCTGGTCCAAATGGCTCTTGGGTACTCACCAAGTGACATAATCATCTTTCCTGCACTCCATTCTCTGGACACCTTCTGGACCACAGGTTCCCCTTTTTAAATATATCCTAGGATCAGATTCCAAGTGTAGAAAAGTGTGATAGGCTATAAGTTAAACTGTTTTAATCATATATATGATCAAAAGTGTGTATATATATGTATACGTATATACTCAGAAAAAAAATGTATCGCTGATGCTTTTTTTCTACTTTTCCTTTCCCATCTCTGTCTTTCTCCCACATAATGAAGACTCAGGGTAACTTCTGCTATTTGAGATAGCAATTTATTTTGCTTGTCTCTCCTCCAATGTCTTAATAATAGTTCCTCTGATAATTTTTAAACTTAAATACAATGCAAATTTTGCTTATGTTGGACAAGTAGAAAATCATTTTTGCAGAGATAAAATCAAACAAAAAGCGCATATTTATATTTAAGTATGTTCATATCAACATGACAAAGAAAGATGATAAGTATATACCCCAGGCTATGAACATTTGTTGTCTCAGAAAAAAGCATGAGAACAGAGGGGTAGCAATGGTAGTACTTTTATTATTTAGGTTTTATTTATGTATCTTTTTATTATTTCACCTGTTAAAGTAACATGCATTGTTTTCTAAATTAAATAAAAATAGAGAACATTTTAAAAGGAAAAGGTAGACTTCCCTTTCCAGGAAGCTGAAGTAGACACATTTTTCCCTATTCCTCTCATTAAGTATAACTAAAAACTTTGGACATTATGTAAAAAAGGACAATAAAAAGACTCTGAAATGTAGAGAAAAGACAGATCATCTAGGAACAACAGGAACACAAGAAGAAATTTAGTGTTGAACTCCTTGGGTTTTCCTTTTGTTTCCAAGACTTGGAACTGAAGAAGCCAGCCACCCAGAAAAGTCAATGTATACAGACAAAAAAAGGCCCAACAAAAGCCTGTTCTCTCTACCAAAGGACCAGGAAAAGGACAACATAGCAAGGCAAAAAACTGCTCCCCTCCAGCCTAACTGCACAGAAAAAACTGTGGCTCCCTCACCCATACCAGCAAATATTGAGTGGGGTGCCCAGACTTCCACCTTCCCCAGGCTATAGTGAGGTTGTGTCAAAAAAGGCCAAGAAGGAAGCTGAGACTTTCATCCCTGCCAGAATATAACAAGCCTCTCCCACCATGGTGTCAGTTGAGGCCATGTGGGAAGCCTGTAATTCTACACTCAGTGGATGGTAGCAAGACATCCTCCTCCTCCCCGCTGGGCTAGTGTCAGAAGAGGCCTAGTGGAGAGTCAGCACTTTCAACACCACCCAGTGGTTTTGAGGCTAACCTTTTATACCTCCTTAAGTGGCACAGTATCAAGGGAACTTCTACCCCCTGCAGCCACAGAGGCATCAATAGAGGCCTCATGGGAGTCAGAACTTCCACCCGTATGTAGCAGTAATGAGGAGCACAAATTACAAGGTGTCAACAAAGGCCAAGAGAAGAACCTGAATTACCCCACCCAGCAGCAATAAGGTAGCAACTCCCTTTCACTTTTGGAGCAGTGTCTGGAAATCCAGATAAAACAGAAGGCTTAAATAGGATCCAGAGCCTTGTAACAAAATACCTCAAATGTCCAAATGTCAATTGTACCAAAAAGAGTTCAAATTCAATGGAAAAAAAAGCCAACATTAAGATGACAGAGATGTTAGAATTAGCTGATTACATTTTAAAGCAGCCACCATAAAAAATGTCTCAGCAAGCAATTACAAATATGCTTGAAACAAACAGAAACTTAGAAAGTGAAGCAAAGAAGTCCGGGTGTGGTGGCTCAGGCCTGTAATCTCAGCACTTTGGGAGGCTGAGGTGGATGGATCACCTGAGGTCGTGAGTTTGAGAACAGCCTGACCAACATGGAGAAACCCCGTCTCTACTAAAAATACAAAATTACCCGGGCATGGTGGCAGGCACCTGTAATCCCAGCTACTCGGGAGGCTGAGGCAGGAGAATCGCTTGAACCTGGAGGCAGAGGTTGTGGTGAGCTGAGATGGCGCCCTTGCACTCCAGCCTGGGCAACAAAAGCAAAACTCTGTCTGAAGAAAAAAAAAAAAAAAAGGAAGTGAAGCAACGAAATGGACAATGTTAAAAAAACAGAAATTTTTAAAACTGAAATGTACAACAACCTAAGTAAAAAAACAACAACAACAACAAAAAAAACAACTCAGTGAATCAGCTCAACAGCAGAACAGAGGCAAAAGAAGAAAGAATTGGTCGACTGGAAAATAGAATTAGCTAATCTGAACAACAGCAGAGAAAATGGACTTTAAAATGATATTTGAGTAGATGAATATCCCAATTATCCTAATTTGATCATTACATATTGTGTATTTATATCAAAATACCTCATGTATCCCAGAAATCTGTACAATAATTTTATATCAATTTGAAAAAGAAAAAAAATGAGCAGAGCCTTCTCCTCTTTAGTTTTCTAAATCATGTTTGAGGATTGAAGCAAAAATTATAACATTGTCTGGTATGATTCTAAATGTGTAAAAAGGAAATACTTCAAACAATTATAAATGAGGAAGGATAAAGTCATGTAAGGTTTCTACATTTCACTCAATCTAGTAAAATGACAGTACCAATAGACTGTGATAAGTTATGTAAGTAATGTTACTACTTACAGCAATGACCAAAAAAGCTATATACAGAGGCTCAAAACACTAAAAAACACTGCAAATATCAAAATGGAATTCTAAAAATTTTTCAAGTAATCCACAGGAATATAGGAAAAGGAAAATGGAAACAAACCAAACAAAAAAAAGAGAACAAAGAGGAAATAAAATATAGAATGGCAGACTTAGGTCTTAAGATATCAATAATTACATTAAATGTAAATAGTCTAAATATGTCATTTAAAAGACTGGCAGAATGGATTTAAAAACATGACTCAACTATATACTGTCTACAAGAAGTTTACTTCAATAACAATATAGCAGATTGAAAGTTAAAAAAAAGTATCACCGAGAAAGATACATCATTTGAACATTAGTCAAAAGGAAGCAGAAGTGACTATATTAACATCAAATAAAGTAGACGTCAGAGCAAAGAACATTATTATCAGAAACAAAGAAGGACATTTAGAGTAATCCACCAAGAAGACATATCAATCCTAAATGTGTATGTACCCAAAAAAAGAGCTGCAACAGAATCTAATCAACATTTATAGAACATGCCAACTAGCAACAAAAAAATACCCATTCTTTTCATGTGCCAACAGAATGTACACTAAGCTGGAGCACAGTGAACAAGTCCCATCAATATGCTTAGGCCCATCCTGAGTCAAACAACACACCTCAACATATTTAAAAGGATTGACATAATACAGAGTGTATTCTCTGTCCACAGTGGTATCAAACTAGTGACCAATACAAGAAGATAAGGGGAAAATCTCTAAACATTTGGAAACTAAGCAACATATTTCTAGATAATCCGTGGGTCAAGGAAGAAGTTTTAATGGTAATTTTAAAATTACATTGACCTGAATGAAAGTGAAAATACAACATATAAAAATTTGTAGGACACAGCTAAAGCAGTGCTGAAAGGGAAATTTGCAGCACCAAATGTCTACCTTAGAAAGGAAGAAAAATCTCAAGAACCTAGAAAAAGGGGAAAACCCTAGAAAAACCCAAAGCAAGCAGAAGGAAGCAAATGATAAAGCTATACAATGACTAAGCTGGTAAAAAATTAAAAAAAAAAATTGCTTAGTTTTTGGATAAGGAGAAAAACATTGTTTTTGGAAAATGAAATTAAACTACAACACTGAAATATTGGAATGAACTTAAGCTAAATTCTGAGGATTGGAGCCTGGCTTCTAAATTTGCATATACATTTCTAATCTCTATAAAAGCTCCAGCATGAAACCATATTGGTCAAGGAAATCAGCAAGTGCCAGGCAAAAAACTAAGAATTATGCTCATTTTTTTCACTCTTATTTATTTATTTATCTCAACTTTTATTTTAGATTTAGGGGATACATGTGCAGGTTTTTTACATGAGTTTATTGCGTGAGGTTTGGGGTATGAATGATCCTGTCACCCAGGTAGTGAGCACAGCACTCGATAGGTAGTCTTTCGACCCCTGTTCCCCTCTTTCCCCACCTCCAGTAGTCCCCAGTGTCCATTATTTCTATCTTTATGTCCATGTGTACCCACCGTTTAGCTCCCACTTGTAAGTGTGAACATGCAATATTGAGTTTTCTGTTCTTGCATTTATTTACTAAAGATAATGGCCTCCAGCTGCATCCATGTTGCTACAAAGAACATGATTTCATTCTTTTTATGGCTGTGTAATATTCCATGTGTATATGTACCACATCTTCCTTCATCCAATCCACATTGATGAGCACCTAGGTTGATTCCATGTCTTTGCTATTGTGCATAGTGTTGCAATGAATGTACAGGTGCATGCGTCTTTTTTGTAGAATTATTTATTTTCTTTTGTGTATGTATCCAGTAATGGGATCACTGGGTCAAATGATAGTTCTGTTTTAAGTTCTTTGAGAAATCTCCAAACTGCTTTCCACAATGGCTGAACGAATTTACATTCCCACCAACAGTGTATAAGTGTTCCCTTTTCTCTGCAGTCTCACCAGCATCTGCTATTTTTTGACTTTTAAATAATAGCCATTCTGACTGATGTTTTTACTTTTGTTCATGAGATTCATCATATGGTTATTTACCTTACTGTGACCTTGCTGAAATGATACCTCCTCAATTCTAGGCCAGTGTATTCTAAATGATACTTAAAGTAACTGCTATCACACACGTGTGTGTGTGTGTGTGTGTGTGTGTGTGTGTGTGGTTTTAAGGAGCGCAGAGTTTAATAGGCAAGAAAGAAACGGGAAGAAAGAAAGAAGAAGCTCCCTTGTACAGAAACAGAGGGAGGGGGGCTCCAAAGCTGAGAGACGGAACTCCACACTTAGCTAATATCAGCCAGCTATATTCAATGGCTGGAGGAGGCCGTTTCTGATTTGCATAGGGCCCAGGGGATTGGTTTGACTAGGCATGTCATTCACGTAACCAGCGGAAAAAACTGGCCCTCCTACCCTAGCCTTTTAATATGCAAATGTAGGGCACCATGATGTTCCACACACGTGGGGATATGTGGGGGTGGCCATGCTGCCAGACACATGTGGGGGCAAGGGCAAGAGGACAGCTGTGGGAATCGCCATGTTGAGTGGACCCAGTTTCTTTTCTTTCTTTTTTTTTTTAGAACAGAAAGAAAACTGTTTTATTACACGAACTTGAATGTGACATGCATCATAGTCAATCTGCTTAAGAGAATGCCGAGACAGAAAGATGGTCACCAAAATTAGTCCACAAGTAGAAGAATTTACAGCACCATGTCATACATAGTTCATCCTAAATTCACACGGAGATTGAAGAGTCTGTCTGTGTATGCTAATTGTTTATATTCAATGACAAAAAAACTTTTCACATCTTCATAACAGGAGGTAGTTTAGCAGCTTGAAGCCAGGTACTTGCTGAAGGTAGGCTTTCACTCTGCTACAAAAATGGTTGAAAAGCATTCTATCCTTTTGGCTATTTACCTTTTAGAGCGGTGGCTCTGTGCTCCATGGCTTTGGGCTGCAGCACTCCTGCTTGCTTTTTCCTGTTGCTAGTGTCCTCTCTTGACCTCTATCATCTGCCACTGAGGCACAGCCTTGAGCACAGCTCAGTTTATGTGAACCACATTTCCCACAGCAGCACTCTAGTGTCACATCAGAGAGGAAAGCCTGAGCTGCAGGAGGAGAGCATGCAGGCCTCGTGGGTAGAATTGCACCTTCACAATAATGGGAATGTGACCAATGTTTCGGCCCTGTTTACCCAGTTTCTAATGACTTGCATTTGCATATTAAGGTTGCCAGCCCAGCCGTGCTGGGTGGACCCAGTTTCTAACGGCTTGCATTTGCATATCAAAGGTTGCTGGCCTGGGTTTAAGAGCCAGGGCTTTCATGCTAGAGAAGAGCTGTAAAAAAATTTTCCAAGGACCCCTTTTTCCTCTCTACCTTTCTAAAATAATTTCTTAATAACTCCTACCTCATTTCTGCCTGTGGAGATATCGCCCCAACGGCTGTTAGGGGGTTCTGGGCGACAACTCTACCTGGCTACTTCCTGCTGAAAAGGGGCATTGAATGGGGAACAGCATCTAAGACTTCTCCTGGGGTTGATCTAAAGGTCCTCAGAACGGCGTGTCCATGTATGGTTCAGTTTGCAGCACCATTTGGAGTTTGATTGATTCTAGGTGAGAAGAAACAATCGAGTTACAGTATTGAGTATACAGGGTCCAAATATTAATACAAGATATACAAGCAAGAGAGGGATTAATAAAGGGGTCAACCAATTCCACGAAGAAGACTGGAATTCATTAAGTAAGGATTGTAGCCACCGGGGGCTGAAGCCGGCATTTTCTCTGAGCCTGTCAAAAATTTTGATTTGATCTTTTAAGCACCTGTATATTTTCCTCTTCTTTACTAGAGGTGTTAATCTAGAAGCGACATGTTTCATTTGAAAGTGCACAGGTACCTCCTACTCCAGCCATAAGGACATTAAAGGCCTGTCTATTTTGTGTTACTACTGAGGCTAAAGAGACTATAGATTGCTGTCGTGCCTCTATGGCCCCTACAGTTTCCTTCCATCCTCGTTGCATCATAACAGAGATATTAAGTATTGATCTTTCAAGGAGAGGTATGTCTGCAGACCAGAATAGACCTCTGGCTATAGAATTTCCCATCCATGGATTCTTCTAAGAAAGGATTGTCATGTGCATGCCCTCCCCAGTCTGCCCTTTCAGTTAAATCTCCATATGAGGGCATAGAAATGATAGATCTTTTTGTCTGGTGTTTCGAGATAGTGCAGTTTCTAGAAAAGAGCCTAAGTTAGGGATGTCCCCAGATGATGCTGCCATCTCATTAGAACTTAAAAATAATAAGTCAGGAACTACTGCAACTGTAGTACAAATTCCCTTCCACTTTCTTGGGAGGATTAAGTGTATCCAGGAGCCACACAGAAAATATAGCCCTGTTCCTTGAAGAGATGGTTTTAAGTTGTGGCTTGTGAGAGACACTGGCAGATTTTTCTCATATCTCAGAAGTTTTCCTTCTTAACATATAATAAGGACATCCTGGGATAAGGATAACCATATTTAGGATAGTCACTTACAGTGCCATTTGGAATTTGACATGCCAAATGAAAAGGGTCCACCTGACAAATGGAGTTTCAAAAAATTAGAGACATAATATGCCCTGGCCAATATCTCAGATGATCCTTGTGGCAAGGGCTGTCGGTCCAGATGTCTCCAGTTCGCCCACATATTTGTAAGCCACTACTATTAGCAAATGTCATACAAGGGTTTGGAGTTCCATGAGGGGGCATGTTTGGAAAGGCCCATGTGTTATTCTTTACATTACAGTCAAGGTGGTTATTTAGAGCATGCCATTCCCATTGAGACTTCCAACCAATGGGAGCAGCTAGATTCTGAAAGCCCCCTACTAGGGCTTCCGATAGTTGTAGATTATGCTTGTTGCATTCTCTTCCCCAAATCTTTGAATTTCAGCAATTACAAGTGTGATGTTACAATACTTGAGATCTCCCAAGCATGGTCCTTCCCTTTTACTTCTAAAGCAGAGAGAGGCATTTGCTATTACTTGGTCCACTTTTCCCAGCCTGAGGGTATCACACATATTTTTTAAACTATGATACATAATGAGACTAGGAATAAGCACAGTAAGGAATAATGTATTTATCTGAAATCTATTAATTAAAACTTTATTAAGTCTAGCACTTTGGTTGTTTGCAATAGTTGGTTTCCTCTATGTTCTTAAAACTTTAATTTTTTAAAAAAATCACACAATACATAAGTATATTCTATTTCTTCAAATTCAATCTACACAGAAGCATGTTAAAAAAGAATGTAATCATGGCTAACAGTTTGATATATATATATATCCTTCCAGACAATTTTATATATATTTACACAAATACATACATATATTTATAGATTTACATACAGAAAATTAACCACTGGAATTTAAGATAAGCAGAATTAGGCTTTTAGGGTTAATTCTACTACTTTTTAAAAGCTTTTTTAAAGCTTAGCACAGTGTCATAGACATCTGTACATGCTAGTACAGGATTTTAAATGCCAGTAGTTTTTTTATTTCCCACTGTTGTAAACATATCACATGATTGTATCATAATTCAGTCAATCCTACAATGAATAACTTACTCATACTCTTTGTGCATGTATACATGTATTTTTCTAGGGAAAATATATAGAAATTGAATTTTTCATACATTGTTTCCAGTAAGTCACAAACTCCCCATAGTGTGTGAGTCTCATTTGTTCACATCTGGAGTCCAGCGTCTCTGTGCTTGGATGTACCAGAACAGCTCCCACCTCTGCAGCAGTCCTCCCCAGCTGTGGTCTGGGCTGCTATGATTTCCTTTATCAACCCAATCCTAAGTTCTTTCTGTTTTTCAGGTAACTTTCAAAATTCCTAGTACATTAGTGGCAGTCATTCTTGTTTTCCGGCATTATATGCATTTATTTATTTATAAAATATGTATTCTGTTAATTGAAAGGATTTGGAGAGGTAGGCATACGTGTTCAGTCTATCTTGTTCTAATCTCTTTTCGCTCTACAAAAAGGAAAGATGAGTGGATCAGAATAGTCAAAAGAGAGAGACTTGCTAAGAATCTTTACATACAAACTCTCTATAAAATTTTCCTCTTTTTAGAACCTCTGACCCTGAAAGCTGCCAGTGGGCTCTGTGAAACATCATCCGTAATGTTAGTTTTTCTGTTGAATGCCTCTAGCTGTGGGTCATGGGGCAGAGGACATAGATTTTTATATCATCCCAATGGATTAATGGCTCAAAATCAAACCCTGGCAGAGTATCAAAGACTGACATCAGAAACGCAAGGGTGAAAGTTCTCTCTCTTGAACATGCATAACTTTGGGTTTGTTTTTTAAATGTTGAATATATTTATTATATTCTTTTAATCTAAGAAGCCAAAAGAAAACCACATGGTATAAAAGAAAGCAAGCCTCCAAAGAATACCAAATTATTTTGGAAGCAATAAAATCTACTTTAAAAGATTTGCCTGTTTTAAAAAGTGGCTGGATGACCTCATGTTCCATATGAAATTCTCAAATCTGGACATAGCCATTGTGTTTTCTATTTAAAGCCCAGTACAAAGCCAAGCAAATGCTTTGTGCAGCTTGTTTGTGCCTTGAACTGCTTCTGCTCTGATATGGTTTCACCTACTTGAATCAGGCAGGAAGGTTTCTGGACACAATATCACATTGAAGTCTGGATCTCAAAAATGTTGTGAAGCTGAGGGATTTTTTTTAGCCTGGTTTCCCAGTTTGGGCAATCTTTTGCTTCTTTCTCCCAGCTGTTAACAACTTTCAAAATTTTAATTAAGATTTAGGTGCAAATGACAGACTGACTATAGCTTAAACTTTTACTCCTTTAAAAACACCTGCATTTTAACATCACTGCTCTAATTGTGGAATCCCAGTGTTAGCAAGCAGAAGAGGAGCAGATGAGGTGGGACCCTTTGGGCACCTGGGCCTTCCAAGTACTCAAGTAAGTGAGGTGTGACCTCCTTCACCCTGCTCACCTGGGTACCACTTCCATTTTCTCAACAGGACTCTCATTCCATTGCAGCCAAAAGGATAATGGTTTTGTGCCTCCTAGGTTCAGAGAAAAAACAAGAGTCAACAGGGCTTGGTGCAGGAGCTTCTTAGATATGAGCCCTTCAGGGGCCTCCATGGGAGGGAAGTGGTGAGAACAGGTGAGACTGACTCCTTCCCTACTTTATTTTTCAAAGAAATTCCTTGCTTTTCCTTTTTTTCAGTGTAAAATGTTTGACAAGGGGTTTTGGCCAAAAGAAAGGTGGAAAACAAAGATGGAGGAGTGGAAAGGATCTGGGTTGTAATCCGTGCTTCCTGGAGCTCAGAGAAGTGCAATATGCAGTGGCTAGAGTAAGCCTTGGTGCTACATTTGGCCAGAGAAGATTGTATCCTATAGTTGCCTCCCAGCTCAGCCTACACATTTGTAAGAGAGAGAATGTGTCCATTCCATCTTCAAGACAGGAAAGATAATATAGATGAGAAAGACTCTTTCAGTGAACATGGAAAATGACTGTTGTAAATAACATGTTATATTTTAACTCCTCAGTCCTCAGTTTCCTCATCTGTAAAATGGTAATGCTGAGAGTGACCTCACAGAGTTGTTGTGAGGATTGAGTAACATCTGCAAAACTCTGCCCAGTGTTCGGCCCACAATCAAGAGCATGTCAGCCATTGTCATTAAGTATCTGCCTTTCTGTATCACTCTCCAGTCTCTTCATGCATGATCCACTGCCTCCCAGCTAGACAGGAAGGGTTTGGGTGGCATTATATTTCTTATCCTAAATCTTTAAACTCCCATCTCCCCACAGCTCCCATTACAGTGTCTGGCATATAGTGGGTTCTCAACAAATATTTGTCAGTTGAGTCATGGATATTGCAGTTGATCATGGACTCTTTTTCTTCTGCAGTCCATGAAATTGTGTCACCCGTTGTCCTAGTTTCTGTTTGCTCCTTATATATAGAATCCTACCTTTATTTCTAAGCACATTCTGACTTTTTTTAAAGTTCTTGAAATTTGATCTTTTGATCTGCCTACATACAATATAAAGGAAGAGAAGAGACAAAAATCAAGTTCTTCTGTGGTTTTTAAATTTTACTTTGAGCCAACCCAATAAGGGCTTCTCCTCTTAAACTGTATGTTATTGGAAGAATCTTTTGGTTTCACTTTATTTATATTCTCTATTTATGAAAAGAGGAAAAAAACACATTCTGTATATCCTTGGAGTGCTACAGCTTTTTTATAAGACTAAAGAGGTAAACATCAATAAAGATCAACTACATAAAGTATATTCAATAGCAGAAGAACACTAAAAGGATTACATTCTCTTCCTCTATTAGGTTAATTTTACATTAAAAATAAATCTCTAAGATGAATTTTGTAATTTACCAAGTGGTAAAATAAACAACTTGATTAAATTTTAAAATACACATAATAAATATTGCAGTTAATATTAAATAACAAAAGTGTTTTATTATTTAACATATACTTTAGAAAATAAATAGAAATAAAACGGTACAGTCACACTGGAATACAATTTGGCAGTTTCTTTAAAACTAAACATGCACATACCATATGCTATGGTTTGAATGTATCCACCAAATTCCATGTATTGGAAACTTAATCCCCAAGTTTATATGATGATTAGAAGTGGGACTTGGGGAGATGATTAGGATGAGATAAGCTCATCAGGATGGGGCTCTCATGATGGGACTGGTGGCTTTATAAGAACAGGATGAGAAACCTGGGCTACCATACACACATGCTCTTGCCCTCTTGCTATGTGATGCTTTCCACCATGTTGTGACACAGCAAGCAGGCCCTCACCAGATGCCAGTGATATGATCTTGGACTTCTCAGCCTCCAGAACTAGAGGAAACAAATTTCTTTTCTTTATAAATTACCCAGTATTAGGTATTCTGTTATAGCAACAGAAAACAAACTAACACACCATACAGCTCAGCAATTGCACTTTTGGACATTTATCTCAGAGAAATGAAAACTCATGTTCACACAAGAACCTGTACATGAATATTCATAGCAGCTTTACTCATAACATCCAAAACCTGTAAACAACCCAAACATCCTTCAGTGGATGAATGGTTAAACAAACTGTGGTACATCCATACCATGGAATACTACTCAGCAATAAAAAGAACAAACTATTGATACATGCAATAAGATAGATAATGCATGGATCTAACAGGAATTATGCTGAGTGAAAAATGCCAATATCAAAAGGCTACATAAAGTGTGACACCATTTATTGTAACATTATTAACATAACAAAATTATAGAAATGGAGAACAGATTAACAGTTGCCAGATTAGTGTTTAGGGAGTGGGGACTTAACTATTAAAGTATAGCATGAGGGAGCCTTGTGTGGATGAAACAGTTTTGTATCTTGATTATGGTCATGGTTATACTAATCTACACATGTGATAAAATTGCATAGGACTATGTACACACACACACACATGCACAATTAAGGACATATAAAACTGGTAAAATCTGAATAAGCTCTGTGTGTTTTACCATTGTCCATTTTTTGGTTTTGATGTTGAGCTACAGTTATGCAAGATGATACAAATGGAGGAAGCCGGATAAAGGGTACTCGGGACATCCCTGTCTACACATTTTTTGTAACTTCTCATGAATCTATAATTATTCACAATAGTTATAATAATTATAATTATTTCAAAGCAAAAACAAAAAATAATAAATAGAAGTTCTGCACAAAATATATTTCCATTGCACACAATAGTGTTTTTTCAAGAGACATATATAAAAAGGGAGCCCGATGGAAGTACAAATGATGTATAGAGAGTGAGCACTGAGGGACCTTTAGATTCAAAAAAGTAATCCAAAGGACTTCCTCTTTGACTTAGCTTCTTAACACAGATGAAGTGGATTTTATCATAAAAAGTATGCTCTCTAAAATAATATTAAACTTTAACTCCAAATGTTGTTATTAATCTTTTAAAAATCAAAGAGTTCCTGGCATGGCTTTTAAATAACACATACTTATCCATATTTTTAGAGAAAGAAAGTGAAGCATAAATGTTCTCACTATATGCATACAACATGCTTCAGGATTTCTGTTATCACAGAAATTCTTAATTCTCCACAATTTTCTGTATTTCTTTCCCTTTTATTTGGTCCTCAAAATAATTGCATGAAGTATATAGAGGAAAAAACATAAGCAGAAAAACCACGGACTGATAATACTACCATTCTTCTAGGAACTTCCAAGGCCAACACACATACCCAGTCACAGGTGTTCAGTGTAGCCCAGAGACTTCAGGTATTTCCTCAAATATCATACCAAAAGGACACACAAATGCGGAGTGACTTGACAACTCCTCCAAAGCACGGTGCTGATACAAGAATTGTGCTGTCGGTTCATTTCATTCCCCAACATTTTATTCTCTAACAATCCTATGAGGTAGACATCTTACAGATAAAGAGACCAGATAACATAAATGTGTCAATTAAGTCTGTGGGTGACTAAGTATGGGCTAGCCCTGGCCCAGCCACATTCACAGTGAGTCAGTGCTTGGTTTCTGGAGCCACACTGTGTGAGTGTGAACCTCAGCTCTACAATGTCTGAGCTACACTGTCTGGGGCCAGTTACATGACCTCTCTCAACCACAAGTTCCTCACCTGTAAATTAAAAATAATAATAACAATCAGGGTATTTTGAGGATCAAATAATTTCATATATGTCAGTCATGTAGATCAGAGGTCATCAAACTATGTCCCGTGGGCCAAATTTGTGGCCAAATCCCACAAATCCTACCATCTGTTTTGGGAAATAAAGTTTTATTGGAGCACAGGCGCATTCATCCCTTACATAATATCTGTGCCTGCTTTCTCATTACAACAGAGTTGAGTACTTGTGACAGAGATCATATGGCTCACAGCACTGAAAATATTTACTATCTGGTCCTTTACAGAAGAAGTTTGCTGACACCTGATTTAAATGATGGCTTGGCGAAACCTAAATGCTTAGTAAGTGTTTACTATTGTTCTCACTATTATTATAAAAGTTCACCCTGATATCTTGGAGAACAAACCTCTCCCATCCATTAAGAGCCTGATACAGTCATATTCCAAATAGTTTATCCTTCCATCATAATTCTGAAGCCTCTCTCTTAGAAAATCCATACATGTTTTAGGCCTGTATCATGAGGGCAGTAGCTTGGTAGAATAAGGCTTCTACTTTCCGGGAAAACTACAGAGTCACTTTAATTAATCATGTATAGCTGACCTATCAAAAGGTCTTGGTTTTTGGCACAGTTGTAGCATGGGTTTTCCAGGTCAGACAAACAAATATGTTTGCTAGGAATGCACGAAGCAATGGGCTGATTTTTCCCCTATTCTAGGTCATTCTGGGCATGTTCTCTGAGGATAGGAAAGATTATTACCTAAAAAAGCCCTGCTATTTCTGCAAGTCAAGTGTAAAGATAAAAAAGAATAATGGGAGAGATCATAAACTAATCTAGATTCATAATAAAATAAAAATAATAATTATTTTACTGACCCAGGTAGAACTACTGGTTTAATTGGTGTCAGTGCAAAGTACAAGGCTAAAATGGATCTATTCTCCATACAGTATGCAGAGTAATCTTTGAAAACACAAATCAGATTGAAAACACAAATCAGATTAGGTACCTCCCTTGACTAAAATCTTCCAGCAGCTTCTTATTTTAGCATAAAGTCCAAATTCCATGATCCTGCTGTAGTTCCTTCTCTGACCTTAATCTGCCACTCTTCTCCCCTCACTCCCTTGAGCCAAGCTCATAAGCCTTCTTTCATTCCTAGCACATGCCAAGCATGCTCTGCCTTCGAATGTTTGCACCTGCTTTCGTCTCTTCTCTCTGCCTGGAAGAGTGTGTCCGTATATCTTCACAGGGCTGACTCCTGCTCACATGCTGGTCTTGGCTCAAATGGCACTTCCCCAACCAACCTTCTCTCAAGACCACCCACTCACACTCTCCATCACATCTTCCCATTTTATTTCACTCATAGCCCTCATCACTAGCTGAAATTATCTTGTTTCTTCATTTGCCTCCTTAATCTTTGTGCATCTCCCTCCATTAGTACATAAGCTCTATGAGAACCTGGAATATCTTCTTTTATATAATAGGTAGCTAATAAATCATCATTAAATGAATGAATGAATGAACCAGCAGGATTTTTACCCTACAACTATAAAACATGTCTGAAGTAGAAAATAAGAAATTTTTAGGGAAAATTAATTTAGGTCAAAGAGCAATATGCAGTCAGAATGCAAAAAATAAGTGTCAAGTAGTAGAACTATTCAGAATGTGCTTTTGAAATGCATTCTCCTACATGGGTCCTATCTCCTGCCATTTAGGCAACATACTTGGAAAGTCTATGGGAGGTATATTTTAACTAGTAATTACATTCTTTCTTGTCAATCTTCATCTACCTGCCATTAAGGCCAGCAAAAAAAAAAATGAAATTCCCAAGTGCTGAGCTCACTTAAATACCTGGGGGTAATTTTTCCCTTCAGTGTCTCTGGGATCATGGTTAAAAAGTCAAGTCCCTCTTTCAGAAGAGAATAAAAATCACTTATAAACAATCTTTGAACATTTTGTTTATAGTTCCCTTTGTAGTTTTTAAAAAATGCATGAGAAGCTATTAACATACAAAGCCTAGTAGGGAAAATAGCCTTGTACCTTAAACTAGTTCTCCAATATTTTCACAAAAAATAAAAATAGACTTGTCACATGGAAGAAATGATGTCATTTATCCTTGGAAAGACCTCTAACAGACATTCATCTGTACTGTTACTAAACTTAGACAAACACTCCACAATAGAATGACAGACCTAAACAGCCCCTTAAGTTACCTACACACAGATGAACTAAGGCTGCTGTTCAGCAGACATCATATTTTTCAGGATCCACTCCTAGGACAAAACATATCTCATGCATTAGGCAGTAGCATATGGATATTATCATTAAAAATGGACTCATGTGTACATACAGTGTAAATGTATGCAGTTCATACGTGTAAAAGGTTCTAGATTTAACTTTAGAGATGAAAAAGGGGGAAGTTAAAATAATTTATTGAATTTAGAGAAAAACTCTTATTGCATTTAAATGAAAGACACTTAGTCTGAATGCCAACCTTATTTTCTAGCTCAGACATTATTTTTATAGTTGAATAGTGAAAATCTTTTAATTCATTTATTCAACAATGTCTTATTAAGTACCTATTATGTACTAAGTGAAATTCCAAGGTTGCACAGAGCTTATGTACTAGTGGAGGCAAACAGACAATTATAAAGTAAGCAAATAAATTTAATCCAGATTTAAATCTGGTGGTTCTAAATGTCAAGCAAGATCTCTGAAATAATAGTCCTGACCCATCTTTAATATTCTTCATGTAGATTATTTTATACCTATCTGGACAGATCTAGGAAACATTAACTCTAGCAAGAATTCAGAATTTCATTAAGATACAGATTCCAGTGAGATATGTGGGGCAGATGAGAAGTATGTCTTCCAGTAGGATTATATTTTTATTGAACTGCAAGAGGATTCTACCCAGATTTTACTGAAACAAATTAAATATTGGACATTTGTTCTAATCATGTAACAAAATGCATTTTCTAAATGGAGTTTATAGAATAGCTTTTACCTATTTGGTGGATAAGAAAGATTAGTGTTCACGGAGTGACATGTATTGTTGTTTGCATGGAGAGCATGCCCTGAGACCATCTCTAAAGAACACACACATACATAGGAAGACTCTGGGCTCTACCTGTCAACTGCACAGTCTCTGCCCAGTGCCAGGAACCATTACTTCATTTAAACCTTGCGAACAACCTGACCAGGCAGGTAAGAAAACAGACAGAAACTCAGAGTTAAGTGATGTGTGAAGATTCACATAGCTAGTAGGTCAGTGGGAGAGCCTAGATTTTTATTTAGGTCTGACTTTAGAGTCCATAAACATTCAACCATTCCACTCGGGTCTCTCAGTTGAGAAATGTCATTTAAACATAAATCTGAATCTAGACAGTATTATGGTCCACTTGGCTATCTTCCTAAAGTGAAGTGCCTAGATCCACTGGACAAACTCCAGAGCATCTGAAGAACTCATTTTGACAATGCCCAGCAAAGATATTTGGCCTTAGTGCTTTTGTTTTTCACTATGAGCCTTAATGCAAAAGAAGTATTGACATTGAAGCATGATTTCTGTATCACAGGAGGGCTCCTGGACACTTGGGAGGCATTTACACTAAAGAGTCTTCTAATTTAAATTTTTAACTAGGAAATATTTCAAACAAACGAAAAAGTAAAGAAAAATAATGTAACAGATGCCTATGTAACCACCTCCAAGATTAAGGAGATGCTAACTGTTGGGGTGGGGATGGGGTGCATTTTAATGCACTCTAAGGTTTGGGAGCAAGAACTACTCATTTCTCTTGCTGTTTTCTTCCTTTTGACAGCATGCTTGCCCACAGGGTACATATGTTCTTCATTGCTTTCTGCCATGTGACAAGCTACATTTCAAAGGCCCCTGTGTGGGAGGGCTAGCCCTGTTGGTGACTGGATGAGCACTCCTGTGTATTTCTATGGGTCCAATATTTTGAATTCCAGATCTGAGCCACATTTGCATCATCTATTTAGCTAGTAATAAATGTGGCATTTTGTTGACCACCTGTCTGACTTTGACTGCCTTCTATTTGGTCCAGAACTTAGGTGAGAAGAAGGGTGCTATTTTGAGGGACTCCTCAAATCCCAACATTAAAATTTGTCCATACTCAGAACTCCCCTTTTAAAAATGAATAAAAGTTAACATTATAGCTAAAGCTTTCTTCCATCCCACACCTCATTTTCTTCTTCTTCCCCTAGGGCTACCCACTAACCTGAATGTATCCTTCCTATACATGTTTTGGTAATTTTACTGTATAGTTATATGTCTGTAAACAATCTTATATTGTTTTATGTGTTTTACAATTTTGTAAAATGGCATCATCCTGCACACATCCTTTTGAAACCCACCTTTTTCACTCCATGTTATTGTTCAGATTTTTCCATGTTGATACATACATAGATCTAGTCATTTTAACTACTGTATAGTATTTAATCATATGAATAACCCACAGTTGTTCTTTCCCATTTTATCCTCAGAATGAGCAACACTACAATTAATTTTATTGTATGTTTCCTTGTTTCAGAATTTTTCAGTGGTAGATATCTAGATGAGTTAACAAATACTAGCTGATGTGGTAAATAAACTCTGAAATGTCAATGGCTTAACATAATGAAAATTTATTTCTCACTTAATGTAAAGCCCAAGTCAATGTGGGGAACAGGCAGAGACAACCATTTCACAGGGCCATCCAAAGATCCAGTCTGAAGGATGTTCTGCCCCTTTTCAAGATCAGCCTGTTTGTCAACATCTAGCCAGAAGGTGAAGAAAGAAAAAGCGAAGATACACCAGCTTTTTAATCTCTCTGGCTCAGAAATTTCACACATTACTTCCACTTACCTTCTCTTGGTGAGAAACAGTAGTACACTTAAATGCTATCCAGCTAAGAAATATTGACACTGATTGGGCAGCCTCATTCCCAAGACTACCCTACCCGTGGAATGGGGAACATAATGTTTACAGGATAGCTGACCATCTCTGCCGCAACACCTAAAAGTGGTATTGCTGGTTCTTTCAAAGAAGAGTTATTCACTATAAAGTTTTTATTCTCTGGCCTTTTCCTTGTACTAAAGGGTGTTGTTATAGGCTTGCGAGGCTTTTTGGCAGCAGAAATAGGTGGAATCACTACTAGCTTCTCTTTGTTATCATCAAATCTGCTGGTATGAGGAAAGAGAGCCATTGTTGGTTGTTAATTGTTGGTGGTGGGGTGAGGGAAGGGTAACACAGCAGACTCCTCTCACTGTCACTTTCCCAGACTTTGAATGAGACTTTGACAGAGCCTTCAATTACTGCAATGCCTGTGATCTCATTAGAAAAATCTTATTAAATCTAAAGAAATAGACCAGAAGAATATCAGATTGGTTTTACCAAAACATTATGCCAACAAAAGTTCCAAAGGCAGATTTTCTGAGGCCAATATAGCTAAAGAACTTCTTGGGCTAGGACAGAGATGTAGCTTGGATTCTTCCTCTATCCTTCCAAAACTCTGGCTTGCCTTTAGACCCTTGTATACTCTCTGGTCATCTAACTGAGTGAAAACAGGAAGCACAATCCTATTAAAAAGACCTGGGGATAATGTAAAACTAATCCTACACATATTTAGATGAAGTAACAATTGGTGCCAAGAGGAGGGAAGGTATTTGGGAAAAATGGAGTTTTAAGTCTTTCTTTTAAAAAGAGGCTTAAAAAATACAGGGAAAACTAAAAAATATCTCACTTTTAGCAAAGTACCTTCCAATCACCTATAGAAAGTCATTTTCTATAGAAAATCCCTCTTCCCACCCAAGTTCTGGACCAAATAAAAGGAAGTCAGAGTCAGATAGATGGACAACAAAATGCTTTTCTACAGGTGATTGCTATTTGACTAATTGCAAATGCTGCCACAATCTCTAATTATGGGTTGACATAATTAGAGTTGACAATTACATGAGACTAAGGAAAAAGTAACATAACTACAGTTAAGCTAAGAGATTGTCAGGTTCTCTCTTACAAATATTTTGCAGCCATCAAAAAAGAATATCGTGTGCTGATACAGAATTCTCTAAGATATTTTTAAATTTAAAAAGCATGTGTAAACAGTGTATGTATTATGTAAATATTTGTGTAAAAAGAAGATATATGTATATATAAATACCTACACATGTATTTGCTTATGTAGGAAACAATATCTCTAGAATTATTAAAAAAAAAAAAAAGAAAGAAAGAAACCTGTAACAATAGTTACTTCTAGAGAGGGGAATGGATTTCAAGGCAGGGAGGTCAACTAACTCATCACGATACACTCTTTTATGTTTGAATGTGCTTTATAAATGTGTGCATGTGTGTGTGAATGTGTTTGTGTATTTATGTTGAAGCATAGAGAGGTACAGTAGTCAATTCCACACCCTAGTGAGAATAGAGTTTCAAATTAAGGATTTAAGTCTAGTGAAAGTAGACATAGTTATCATTTGAAATTAAAGGGAAAGGAAAGCCAAATATTATAAGGCCTATCCTCAAATTGTTTTAAGTTAATGCTCCTCAATCTCATTTTGGCCCCAAACACATTGAAGGATCCACATTGTTCATGAAGAGCCACTCCTCTTAAAGGTGAGTCTCAGTTTAGTGCCACATACTTCGTAGGTCTAGGACATGTAGCCTTAAACTTGTTCCAGGGGCCATTGGCAGAGAGGGATGGGAGAGTAGAGCATTCCCAAAAATGTAATCACAGAATGGTTTGCTTTAAAGGAACATATCCTTAGAAAACTATTAGACAGGCTTTTGAACCATTATTGTTTTGTGTTCCCCTATTATAACTAAGATAATTTCTACATATTATTTCTCTCTCTCTCTCTCTCTCTCTCTCTCTCTATATATATATATATATATATATATGTTCTGCTTAGTGCCATCTTGCCAGCTAATGCATTTTGCATTAAAATGCTTCGATCAGCCTCAGCTAAACCCAATATAGGATCCTGTTTCTTTCCCATCCTGATCTAAAGGGTAGCATATGAAAACCTTGGGGAAGGAGAGGGGCAATACTATCCTTTGGTGATTCTGATACCAAGTCCAATTTAACATCTATACTTACTCATTCAGGCAGCCATTCTTGGTGAATAAATTGTTCAGAATCAAATATCAAACTGGTGGCCCATTGGGTCATTATAGCCTTCTACTTGAGGGGGAAATTAAACTGAATCAAAGGAAAGTTTCACCAGATTCTTCTCAATGTACTAAAAGGAACAAAAACTACCATAACAATTCTAAGAATTTGTGATCCTAGTATAATACAGCCATGACTTACTGGGACATAACTGAACACTTTATAGAGTGACACTTTCCAAAGATTCTTGTGAGCTTTTACTTAAATTTTTCCCATAAATTTACTAATCACCCTTATCAAAAGGAAATTCATGACATAGCTCAATGCTAAGAGTCCAGGGAACGAAGTAAAGGCTGGAAATAGTGACCTGGTTTCACTAGAAATTGCAGGAAAGTACTGGTTTATAGGTCACTGGTTTTTTTGTGCCAGAAATGTCTGACTAAATTAGGTTACATCCTGCAGGCCCTTCACCTGTCTCTCACGTAAATAACATTACCCAAGGGTGTCCTCTCAGCCCTACTCATGACTGGCACAAAGACATTTCAGCCCACATAAATTACCTTTTTTCTAGTTTTGTGAGAAACTTGGTTCCCTCAAATGGTTGTGATATGAAAATTCGCTCAAAGCCAAAGGTGAATGATAAAATAAAATGGGCTCTAAAAGGATACTTCTACATCTAAAATTCAAGAATTCTATGATTCTAGGATATAGTATAAAAATTAATGGAATCTGTTTCACATAAGCAAGCAGATTTAGGATTAGAAGCATGTCATAACTTGAAGGCAACCCAAAATTTATTTTTAGGCTACATGAATCTTTCAGAGTTCTTGATTTCAGACAATGAAACTCCCCCTAGGTAGTTTAGGCAGAAAAAGGAATTGTATTAAAGATTTTAAGCAGTTCTTGGAATCTCAGTGAGGGCTACAGAATAAACCATGGCTGCTCTGAGGCTGGGAGCCATATGAAAGTTACACAGATGGTTCCAGGGGGCACTCTATTGCTGCTGTGCCTGGGCACAGACAACCCAGCTTTTGCCCCGAGTGGCGGACACTGGAAACTCTGCCTAGAACCTCTGGCAACATCTCTAGAAGGTGGAGCCTCTCCCTCTATCTGCCATGATGGATTCTGTGAGGTGCCTCACTCACTTCAGCATGGAGGTCTCAATAAGATGGGTCTAATTGGCAGAACCTGGACACTAGATCCTCAAATTGAAGATGTCAGGAGAGTTTCTGACTTCATCTTTGAAGAACGAACTCTCAGAAATCAGGAAACTCTCCAAATATAAAATGGGCTCAAAGGTAATGGGTGGCCATGCCCACTTCAAGTAGTATAACCTTAGCTTCCCCTGGGGACCTGGAAAGCCCGGGTCACATCTTCGCGGGGAGTTAATGCCCATGGGCAGACTCTTGACCAGGGGCATATGTAGAATGAAATGGACTGGCAGATAAATTGTTTTACCTTCCTCACCCCTGATGGGCTGCCTTGATATATAGAGTTCATTTGGCCTTACTGAGCACATCCCATGAGATGGAACATGAACTATACTTGTTGCCAACAAGAGGCTGACTCAAACTTCCCTCATGTTTGCCCCTTTTCCCTCACTTCTGTTTCCCTGGGAATGTAACTCCCAAAACAGATAGCAGCACATAAGCCTTTCCTTTAGGCTCTGGCTTCTACGGGTGCAAAAGCGTCTCATTGCAGATGCAAAGTATTCTTATTAGAGCCTTTGCCTGGTCTCTATGACAAGCTTCAATTATTTTTCCTAGAAAACTAGTAATAGATCTCATGCCAATTTGTAAGACTGCATTTGCCATAACTGTCGTTCATACTAAAAATTTCTTTTCTACTATCTTTAGTTTTGTCTTATGTGCAAAGAAAGAATTATTCATTGGGGTTCAGGTTGTGAGAGTGAGGAGTAGATGAATGAACTGGTCAGCTCTCTCAAATTCAGTGAGAGTCTCCTCGCTGCTACATCAAATGGCATCATGCTTTGTTATAGCCATGCTGAATTTCTTCTAGTTCCCTAAACAAACTATTGTATATCATTTCTCCATGCTCTCTATCTCAGGTTTTCTCTCCTAAGAAGCTGTCTTCCTTTCCACTATTACTACTGCTAATAGTGGAATTAATACAGCTAACTGCGTCTGGTCCTTGAAAACTAAGCTTGGGTGTCACTTCTTTAAGGAAGCCCTGCTGAAGACCCCTTCCCACAACTCTAATTTACACCAAACTGCATATTCCTATAATACCCTGTGCATTGTATTTATTTGAGCCAAACTGGACTTCAGCTATTGGTCTATTGAACTGTCTTCCCTAACAAGAAAACTGCTTGAGAGCAAGGATCATGCCTCATTTGGCTTTGTAGCCCTAGCAGCAAGCACTGTAACTGGCACATAATGATCGTCTAATTAAAAGCTGTTTGAATGAATAAATAATGTTTATGGAATAACTGAATTACACCAGTCAGGGTCCCTGTGCCATGTTGTGGCAGTGGCTAAAAAAAAATCTATCCAGCCGGGCGTGGTGGCTCACGCCTGTAGTCCCAGCACTTTGGGAGGCCAAGGCGGGTGGATCACGAAGACAGGAGATCAAGACCATCCTGACTAAGATGGTGAAACCCCGTCTGTACTAAAAAAAATACAAAAAATCAGCCGGATTTGGTGGCAGGCACCTGTGGTCCCAGCTACTGGGGAGGCTGAGGCAGAAGAATGGTGGAGCTTGCAATGAGCCAAGATCACATCACTGCACGCCAGCCTGGGCAACAGAGCAAGACTCCATCTCCAAATAAATAAATAAATAAATAAATAAATAAAACAAAATAAAAAATCTATCCAAGCCCTTCCCTGGATTGAAGAGTGCTTCATCCTTCCACCCACCTGTGAGATACAGTCAATAACTACATTGAGCCATCCCAATTGAAAAATCCTGTAATTTCCCTAGGAAAGATGGCTCAATGTCATGTTTTTGGTTGATTCCTGAGTGAGTGAGGATAATAAAAAAAATTACTATTGAAAAAAAAATAAGTGAAATGTATATACCTAGGACTTGCCTTAGATGACCAGTGTTTTTGTCATCTCCATCTCACTTCACCAATGGAACAAAAATAGTTATTAAGAAATGACATTTAACTGTTCCCATATTTAGAAGTTATCTGTCCCATGTATCTGAAGCTGACCCTCATTCCAAATACTTGTCCAAATATGTCCTAATTTTTAGTTTAGAAAATACATACTCATTTATTTTTTCATGGATCCATCTAACAAATTCAAATTGATTCCTAAGATGGGCTGCCTCAGGCATAGATATGCAATAGTAAATGGAACAAACATCATCTCTTGTGGAGTTTGCATTTGAATGGGGGAGGAGTATAAACATTATAACCTGTATTCAGGAAGTCTTTCCTTCAACAAATATTTATTAAGTGCTCCTATGGACTCCGTGCTGAATAGCAGAGACACAGGGGTGCCCCATGGAGGTTGTCCTCTAGAAGGGAAAGAATATTAATCAAATCATCACACAAAGAGATAATGAATTATGACAACTGTTATAAAGGGGAAAAATCGGATTAGATGGGATCCAAATCTAGATGTGGGTGGAGGTGGCCAAAAAAGGCTTCCCTAGGAACTGACATTCGAATTGTGTCAGGAAGCGAGTGTTAGAGACTCCCTCCAGACATAACCACTAATACAGGCTAAGGGATGCTGGCATGTTATGAGAGTTAAAAAAGCCCAGGGTAGCTAGAGAACCAGGAAAGATGGAGAGAGAAGCAGGAAAAGTGGTCAGGGACCATATCATGCAGGGTTTTACAGGTCATTTAAGAAGTCTGTTCAAATACATTAGGGAATAACTAATGAAGGTTGAATGAGATTGCAGGTAAAAATCAGTTCATGAACTTCAAAATTGCTAGTATCTATTGTTTTGATTTATATTCTGGTATAAGTAATTGAGGTGTTTTTTTAAAAAAACTATTTGTATCACATAGAAATTGGTAGCATTAAAAACTATTCTAACCATTTTTGCTAAAAATAATTATTAGATTTAGTATAAAATTTTGGGAACAATCCATTTAAGAAGCTAAATGTCAGTTGACTGTATTTGTGAGTCTTAATATGAAAGTAAATGTTTTTATTTATCTGCCAGGATTTCAACTGGTTTGCTCTTACTTCTATTACTGATATATTATAACAAGAACATTCTAATTTTCATGCCTAAAAGATGAAAATATTTTTTTCTTTTGGAAAGAATCAAATATGAACTGTATGTTTTCTACTGTTGCTCAGGTGACATCTGGTGGATAAAAACTGAAATGCAATTTTATATAGTTTAAGAAAGGTGAGGTTCTCAAATTCCATTGGTAGGAAGTCATTAAAGAAGTTGACCCTTACTGATTGATGATTAATTTTGCTTATATTTTTGGCATCCTATTATTCTCAGTAAGTAGAAATTGCGATAGAGATTTGATGGGAGGAACACTTCAGTGCCCTAGTAGATTTGGTAGGCTTTGGGTCCTGCTCAAACCTCTGGCAATAAGTAATGGCCTGATTTAATTTTGTTTTTTTAGGAGTTTTCAAAGTGAGTAAACAGATTAGCTACAGATGGGACAAGAATCAGATTAATATCTGACTTCTCAGTGACAGTAGTAAATAGAAAAAACAAGAGAACAATATCTTAAATATTCTGAAGAGAATTTTTACTCTGTCTAGAGTTCTCTGCTGAGCCAAACTCTCCAACAGATGTAAAAATAAAGGCATTTTCAGACATGCATGGGTATGAGTTAACCTTGCATGAGTTCTCTTTGAAAGAATTACTATTTAAAATGCTATTTTTATCATTTACTCAATTGTCAAATGTTTCTACTTGGGGAAAGCGAGTGTATTCCATTAAGTATTTATTAGAGCATGCCCCTCACTGTTATTGGTTTATTTTTCCTGAAAATTTCTGGATTTTTCTTTACTTTTTATTATAAGCTATAGACCAGCTTGTCTACTTAAAATATTTATGTTTTCGTTGTATTCTTTCACATATTCAAAAACCATAACAGTGAGCAGGCAGGCAAAGTCCTTTCCAGAATGGAGCTTACATTCAGTTTTTTTTTTTTTTCACTATGTCAAATTGGGTCTTTATTTCTATTATGTTTTCTAACTGCTTGTTGTTTGTATAGATGAAGGTGATTCCTTTCTGCACACTAATTTTGTACCCATCCATTTCACAAGTTCTCATATTGTTCACAACACATGTATAATTGAGTTTCTTGGGATTTCCAGGTATACAGTGATCTGTAAATAGTGATATTGTACCACTCTTCCAATGTTTATAACTCTTATGTCTTTGTCTTGTCCAATTGCATTGGTTAAACCTCCAGAACTACACCAAATAATAGTGATGACTGTAGATACAATTGTCTTGCTGCTCATTTTAATGGCAATGCTTTTAGTGTTTCCTCATTGAGCAGACTGCTGGCTTTTGGGAAATATCCATCTTTCCCCTTTATTGTGATTTTTAAAAAAATCAAGTATGGATGTTGAGATCTATTGAATGCCTTTTCAGCATATTTGGAGAAAATCATGCATAACTTTTTTCTTTTTTAATCACTTTTATCAGACAAATTTCAGTTGCAGAAAACAGAAGAGGGTTTTATACAGGGAATTGGCTGCATACAAATCAGTAGAAAGCTGGAGGAGCAAGCTGTCTAGTAGTGGCTCCCGGAACCATACGGCAAAACTGGCCCACCCAGGGATCTGCCCCCTCTGTCACAGTCAGGAAGTCATGCTCCCATCCCACAGCTCATGAGCATGTCATCTTAAGGTGATCTGGGAATGACAGCCTGCCACCACAATTCTTAGCTCCAGGAACACACCTTCTTATCTTTCACCTCTGGATCAGAAAACTGATAAAAGGACTACCAGCTCCAGAGTCTTACTGTGTCTGCTACAAGCTACCCTAGCAAAATGGCTGCCTCAGGTGCCACCAATTGTATTCTGAAAACAAGTCTCACACAAATGCATCTGTCTGATTGTCAAACGTAATTTACATTGAAGACCCTGGCTGCAAGGGAGCCTAGGAAATGAAGATTCTGAACTTTCCAGCCTTTATGGTATAGGATGTCATACAAAAGAGAGATTGGGGTAGACCCAACCACTTATTAAAATAGTGAATAATGTTAAATCATTCTTGAGACCATAGGGAAAAAATTCTTTTTCCCTTAATTATTTTAAGGTGCTGCTGGATTCTGTTTGCTAAAACTTTGGTGAACATTTTAAAATCAGTATTCATAAGTGATTTTTGTGCTGTCAGTTTCTGGTAACAAGCGTATGCTACTTTCATTAATAGAATTTGGAAGCTTTCCTCTTTTGCCTCTGCTCTGGAACAATTTAAAAAGCATTAGATGCCAGTCATGGTGGCTCACGCCTATAATCCCAGGACTTTAGGAGGCTGAGGCAGGTGGATTGCTTGAGGCCAGGAGTTTGAGACCAGCTGAACAACATAAGGAGACCCCATCTTTACAAAAAAAAAAAAAAAAATTAAGAGATAGCTGGACATGGTGGTGCAGTGTCTATAATTCTAGCTACCTGAGGCGGGAGGATGGCTTGAGCCTAGGAGTTCAAGGCTGCAGTGAGTTGTGATCATGCCATTGCACGTTAGCCTGGGTGACAGAGCAAGACCCTGTCTGAAAAACAAAAAAATAGCATTACAGCCTATTTATTTCTTCCATAAAGATTTTGTAAGATTAGCCTTTGAAGCCCTCTGAGCCTGATGCTCTTTGGGAGCCTACCTCCTTGACAACTGTTTTCTTTTTATTTTTCTTGGACATTTAATATTTAATGTTTACATTTTTAATTCACCAATTTCAGTAAATTGTGTTTTTTTAGAAAAAGGATTAATTTCACCTAAATGTTCAAATTTATTTGCAGGCAGTTGAGGGAAATAGGCTCCTATGATTATTTTATTTTCCTTTGTATCTTTTTATTATGTATTTTTGTGCTTTCTTAATTTTATTCTTGACCGAGTTAGCTAGTAGTTTATCTGTCTTGTTAAATTTATTCATTGGGATTATCATTTTTCTTAGTTTGATTTTATTATTTTCTTTTATAATTCATTTTTCTTCATCTCCTTTTTGGTAGCTGTTTTTTTCCTCTATATTTTTTAGCTGGGTAGTTAATTCATTTACTCTTATTCTTTTGTGGTTATTAATACAATTATTGAAAACCACTGTTTCTTCTGAAGGTTGCTTTAATTGTATTCCATGGATATTAGTATGTAGTGTTATCAATATTTTCTAATTAAGCTGCAATTTTAGTTTTGATATCATCTTTGACTCGAGTTTTAAGAGAGTTTTAAAATTCCAGATAATAGAGTCTTTTTGTCTTCTCAGTTGATTTGCTTTGTGATCAATGAAATATATCCACATTATTTCTGCTTTTTGGCATTTACTGAGGATTTGGGGCCTAAATTTTTGTGAAACTGTTAGAAAAGAAGGTATAATCCTTGTTTTCAGTGCATAGAGTCAATATGTGTCAATTAGACCTACCTTATAAAACATATCATTTAGTCTACTCTATATTGAAACCCCACTCTTTATACCCTTCTTCAGGTAGTCTCCCCACAGCAGCCTTAAAGAAGATCAGCAATTCTGTGACAGGTGTCTAACAGCTATAGCTCCAACCTCTGCCAAGGGAGTGAATACTCCTGCCTCCAATATTAAGAACCAAACCTTGCAGAAATATTGATAGGAAGAGAAAAAAAAATCAAGAAGTCATTACCTCTCATTCATTTACACTGACTGGCAGCCAGGTCAAGCACAGGCTTGCATATTTATATGCATATTTGCATATTTATTTGCATATGTATACAAAAACAAACCTCCCTAACTACATGCACTTTTTTGCTTTCTCTTCTGATTCCACCAAGGTTTCCATCAGGCACTTTCCTCAGACTGACCTGTAATACCCTAAGCAGTCTCTCAACATGGGCTGCTTCCATGCCCAAATCAGGGTGGGACATCCACTTCCTTGTATTTCTCTGTAGTAGGCAAACTGGTTTGGTATCTGCAGTCTTAATGCTTAGTAACAGCCTAATGTTAGTTGATTTTCCTTCCAACATGAACAAGCTATAAAATGTTTTTGTGTTCCAGATTACACCCATCACTAGATATTTCCTTTTTCTTATATTTTATAGATCCCAGTTAATGTTAAACTAACAGTATCAGTTGGGATTATTATATCTCAGACTATGTATAACAAAAATCCAAAAGCAGTGGTTGAAAAAATAGTTAATTGCTTTTCTCACATAAAAAGCAATTAGAGGTAGTCAGTAAAGCTGTTAAAATTAGTGCATGATAATTGTGAAAAATTCCCAACATTACCTAAGTCCCACCCATCCACTGATGTTTTATCATTTCTTGAAGTACATTTCTTACCTTCTATATTCTTGAAGTACATTTCTTACCTTCTATATTTATATATAGGGACCTGGTTTTTATTTAAAATTCTCAAGCAAGGGTAAATAATTTAAAACTTATTTTGTACCTATGAGCTAGAAGTTTCTGAGAATTTTCCTGTAATCCAAGGAAATATGTAGAAAGATGATCTACTGTACACATTTGATTTTCTAACTGTAAAATAAATGACTCTATAATATAATAACTGGAATAATTTTTAAATGGTAGGTTTGTGGTCAATCATATAAGTTTGAATTCTCAAAGAAAAATACTATATTGGGACTAAGTGGTGTAGTCATAAAACTATCATCCACATTGAAGATTTTTTTATTTCTCTGAGGATGGTCTGAGGGGCGTAAACCAGATACTATCAGCAACAGAATAATCAACATCCATTCAAACACAATCGATTGTTTTGTTTTCTACTGGCCTCCAAGAAATAATTATTTTTCAGAAGAAGAAAAATAGACTTTGAGGGTTTGGTGGTTTAGGAAAATAAGTATTAATGATAAAGGCAGGTTCATGGTTGATGATTGGTTCTGCTATATTTTAGCTATGTTGTCTTAAAAAAATGTATTAACTACACTCTCATAGTTAATTTATTTACACCAAAAGGAGATTATCAGTGTTAATAAGAATGTTTGACACATAACAGGCAATCAAAAGTAGGAATTATTATTTTTTAAATAAATATTTAAACTTTTTCCTTTTATTATACCTGCCCTCAAACTATCTTATCTTAACAGCTACACTTGAAGATTCACGGTTGTTGCTGCAGCTGTTACAGTTGTTAAAGAATCCATCTTTTAAGGCCCATCTTTGGGGAACTATAGTCTGTTAGAGAGTGTCTGGTTAGGGAACTCTAACATTACCAAGGAATTGTAAAATAGAAGCTAAATGACTGGGAATTATTTAAATAACTGTCTCTTTTTCATATCCAGAAATATTGTTTAAACAATAGAATATTTTATATGGAAATGGTGAAAAGTTGATAGAAGACATTCAATTGTTTTTACCTGAGAGAGAGAATTGTGGCGGGAGCTATCACCCTATATGTAATATTGCTTAGCTTGCATTGTGATTTCACTAGTCAGTGAAAAACAATTTATTCCTGCCTTGTCCATTTATACTGGTGAATTCTAGAGGGCACTGTAAAATCATCCATTTGTTGGTGTATTTGAAAGATTAATACAAATATTTTGTTATAATTAAGCCTTATTTAAAAATCCAGTCCCCAGGCATACGAAGACATTTGATTTTGTGTAACTCTCTGGAACAATTCCACCCATTTTCAGCAAATTATTCTGTGACCTTAGAATGAATCAAAAGTGTCTCACCATCTGTTCAATTTGCAATAGTGATCCTTATGTAAGGATCACTTTGATTTGAAAATCAAATCACTAGTTGCAACACTGGGCAACAAGTTCATTAATTGGGTTGAACTTGTTTGGTTATAATTGGAAAATAGCCTCTTTTTTCCTCTTACTGATTGCTTTTTAAACTTAATCTGTTAGATATCTCTTCCCTCTCTCAGATAATATCTTAGGTGGAGCCCATATATTTTCTGATCACCTTGAGTACTACTCATTTTCAGGCATTGAAACATCAGCGTTCCCTTAATCACAACCATCATATCATGTCCAACTTCAAGCTTTTCCTTATTCCTGACCCAGAATCAGTAACCAGCAGTGGAGAAGACAGGCAGAGCCTCTTCTTTCACTCTCCTTGACCTACCCCCTTTCTGCATTCAACACACTGCTACTGAGTACTTCAGGATCAAGGAAGGTTTGAGAAGCTAATGAAAAGTCAGGAATTGGTGACAGTAAATGTAGAGTATTTTTTTTTTTCCAAAAAACTGACAATGAAATGGAATAGAAAAAATAGAAGGCTGTGACTTGACTCACATATTGGTCATGAAACAACACTGAGTTATATGGTGCAGATGAGAGCCAGGCCTAAACAAAGTGATTCTAAAATGTTGAAACTACAAGGCTGGGCAAAGGCGTACCAGAATAAATGTGAACAAAAAGGAATCACCAGACAGTGATTTTAAATATAAGATTGAATTCAGGGCAAAAATAATTAAACAGGAAGTATACTTTACAATAATAACAGGTGTAATCCACAATGAAAATCTAAGTTATATATTCTATACCCTAAATAACGCAGCATCAACATTCATTAGAAGGACTACAGGAGATACAAGAAGAAAAAATAGAAACATAAGTATCAGAAGACTAAGACAGATTAAGAATTCAAAAAATTAAGTGAAGATTGGGAGGGAATATATAATGTGCAGTAAAACTGACTACAAAATATTTTCAAATAGCATTTTAATAATAAGTAGACTTAGAGGAAAAATAGGCTTGCACCCAAGCCTATTTTTATGAACCTTATGAACCAAGAAACAAGAACAATTAAAAAGACAGGTTGGTATGGCAGGCAATGCTAGCAACTAACCCACTCATCCTCATAATAACCCCAATAAAGTATATTTTCAGGATGCTTTGTAGCTAGGGGTGGCTGTGTAATTCAGTTATAGTCAATGATACCTAAGAGGAGGGCATTGGGTAGGGAGGACTCATAGGAAAGCTTTTTTAAATGTGGCAGGTCTGCTGTCATCCTCCTTTTGCTCTTTGCCTTTGTAGCAACACATTGTAGATGTCCTGCCTCTGAGTTCACCCATCCACACTGACGGCCTCCACCTGTGTCCATGCTGTTCCGCTTCTTGACCTAACAGCTTTCTCTAGAAGCTTGTTTAGCCATTGTATGGGCAGCCTATAAAAGCTGGTGTTTAATGTCCCCACAGCAACGCTCAACCAGTGAGGTTTGGGATTTGGTAGATAGATAACTCAGCTTTCCCACCCCTTAGTAGGGAAACTCTGAGGACAGTCCTATAAGATTCCTCAGAGGTCCCCAGCTGGAGTGAGGCCCAGTTGCCCACAGCACTAACCACTAAAACACTCTCTGTTGGCTTTTCTCCCTTTCCTATTTCACTTTCTCGACGCTGTCACTTGGCTTCTTGAGATCACCTCCCAAACAACCTATCTCCTGTACCCAAGTCCTTGTCTCATGATCTAATTTCATGGGAACCCAAACTATGACAGCCCTTTTCCTTCTTCCTGTCTAGAATGTAAGTCTGAGAAATGGATAGAAAGAGATAGCATGATATCTATTTTCAGAGAGTATATACTATAAATGGAAACCCTAAGATAATCATTCTAAAAATAATATCAAAATTAAGAAAAATGATCCAAGTAGCAATAAAGAAAAGCGATTGTCTTTATATATTCAAAGAAAAATAAGCTAGAAGATATAAAGGAAGAGAAAATCCAGCTTACAGTTGCAGTAAATATTGTTAAACTCAAGAATAAACTTAAAATCTTTAATTTTCAAAGATGCAAAAGTGGACTAGAACAAATGTAAACAAATGTAAATATGCTTTGTTCGTGGATAGGACAATGGCACCTAATACACAATATTAATTCTTTCCAAGTTAATAAATTTAATGTGATTCTAATGAAAATGCCAAGCTTTTTTCCCCAAAGTAGACTATTGATTCAAAGTTTCTATGGAAAATGAGCAAGCAGGGAAAGCTAAGAAAACTCTGGAAAAGAAGAATGAGAGAAACTAGTCCAATAAGCTATTAAAACATTTCATAAAGTCCTTATAATTTAAAAAGTATCTATTCATTAATACATAAGTAGACAGATACAATGATAGAAGAGAATAGAAAAATTCAGGAGAAATAGGACAATTATATATGAAAAGTTAAGTGGCACCAAAAATTACCACTAAACATATGCTTTTAAAGAATAATGTCGAAATAACTGGATAGTCATTTGGGTAAAAGTAAAAATTGGGTCCATATTTCACACTGAATATCAGAAAGAAGTCCAAATAATCCAGATATCTAAATGTGAAAGGTGAAACCACAGAAGAAAGCAGGAATTCACTTCATTATAAACTTGGAGTTTATAATAACGCCTTTCTAGAGATGATTACAAATCCCAAAGCATTGAAAAAAATAATAAAAGACTGACAAATTTGACTACATAAAAATAAAAAGAACTTGCTCAAAGCAAAAAAAGGAAAAGTCATAAAACAAATTTAAAACCTGAAAGAAATATTTGCAATTTATACCACAAAATATATCATAATCTCCTAATTAACAAACAGTTCTTAAAAACTGGGAAGAAAGGCACCAAATACCAGTTGGGAAAAGATGTAAAGAGACAGTTAAAAAAAAAAAAAAAGTAAGCAATTGTCCTTAAACTTATGAAAAAGGCTGACCTTCCTCATAATAACATAAAGGCATACAGACCTCCCTCAGAAATATTGCAGGAAATATTACACACAAATTTAAGGTTTCCAAGTGCATATAAAAGTTATGTTTACACTATATTGCAGTCTATTATGTGTGTAATAACATTGCATCTAAAAAAGCAATGTACATACCTTAATTTTAAAATACTTTATTGCTAAAAATGCTAACAATCATCTGAGCCTTCAGTGAATTATAATATTTTTTGCTGATGGTCTTGCCTCTATGTTGATGGTGGCTGCTGAAGACTGGGGAGGCTGTGGCAATTTCGTAAAATAAGACAACGGAAGTTTGCCACCTCAATTGATTCTTCCTTTCACAAAAGATTTCTCTGTAGCATTCTATGCTTTCTGATAGCATTTTACTCATAGTGAAACTTCTTTCAAAATTAAAGATGGAAGAATGGTCAATTGGTGGAGTAGTCAGAATACACAAAACATTTATTAAGTTCGGCATGCCTCATGGTGTCCCAAAACAATTAAAATGGTAACATCAAACATCATTGGTCACAGATCACCATAATAGGAAACAAGTTTGAAATATTGTGAGCATATTTCGAGAAATACCAACACATTACCAAAATGTGACACAGAGACGTAGTGAGCAAATGCTGTTGGAAAAATGGCACCAATAGATTTGCTTGACACAGGATTACCACAAACCTTCAATCTGTAAAAAATGCAGTGCCTGCAAAGCACAATAAAGTGGAGCACAATAAAAACAGGTATGCCCATATTAAACTTACTGAGAGATACCATTTTTCATCTCTTTAGATTTTCAAAAATCCAACAACTTAAATACTAAGATCTCAAGCAATAAAGAAGCAAGTACCCTCACACATTGTTAGTGGCAGTGCAATATGGTACAACTCCTATGGAGAGGAATTTAGCAATATCTAACTAGGTTGCATTTGCATTTAATCTTTGACCTAGCTATTCAACTGAAGATAATCACTTTCCCAAATATGAAATACTTATGAATCATTACTTGCAGCAACAAAAGTTTAGAAATCACCTAAATATCTATTAGCAGATGACTGGCTGAATAAAATAATGGAGGATTATGCATTTAATTTTTAAAATTTAAGAAAATTTCTGTGAACTGACACGAAGCAAGTTCCAGTATATATTGTTAAGCAAAAATTTCAAGGTGCAGTATACATTGTTAAGCAAAAATTTCAAGAGTATAATACATGTGTTATCAGTTGAATTGTGTCCTCGAAACAGATATGCTGAAGTCCTAATCCCTGGTACCTGTGAATGTGACCTGATTTGGAAATGGGGTCTTTCCAAATGTAATCAAGTTCAAATGGGGTCATACTGCATTAGAATGGGCCCTAAACCAGTGACTGGTATTCTTATAAGAGGAAAGTTTGGACACAGAGACACAGATATGTGTTGTGCAACGATGGAGGTAGAAATTGGAGTAATGCTTCTACAAGCCAAGGAGTCTCAAGATTGCTGGCAATCATCAGAAGCTGGGAGAGGGGCATGGAACGGATTTTCCCATTAAGCCCCCATGAAGAAACCAGACCTGCCCACACCTTGGTTTTGAACTTCTGGCCTCCTACACTATGAGAGAATAAATTTCTGTTGTTATAAACTACCCAGTTTATGGCACTTTGTTATGCAGCCCTAGAACACTAATATAATATGCTAGATGTTTTTGTAAGAAAAAAAAGAAAAATAAAAATGTATTTGTCTATTTACCTTTTTTTTTCTTTTGCAAATGAAACATAAAAGAACCAGAAATTAACACAATTATTTACCATAGAGGATTAGTTGAAAGGCCATGGAGAGGATATGTTGGGGAGTAAGCCTTCTTTAAATATACCTTGTCATAGAGTTTTGACTTTATACATGTTATACATAACTTACTTATTTTTTAAAAAAAGTAAATTGAAAGAAAACAAAACAAAAAAGGAAACATTGAAATTGAACACAAATGTAATCAAAAGAACTAAAATATATATCAAATTGATTCCATAGCACATAGAGAAAAGGGTGATTTCAGAAAACTTCTGAACACAGTACTCTAGATATCCAGTGCAGGATATACTCTAAAAACAATAGGAAGTGCAAAATGATCTTAGGCTTCTCTTTATTTTTAGTGGCAGTATTAAAATTGTAAAAGACCACTCAACTCAAATCGTTGGTTGACTTGTTTTTTTCTGAGCTGCAAGATAATTCTGGACTAATAATTACAGGAATTCAGACAGTGCTATAGTAACAGGGCTCATTTGGATAAAAGGTAATACAAAAATTAAAAAAGTTTTACCTTCTCAATACACCCAAGTGACTTACTTCCTCCTACTTCACACAGGGGTGGGGAGGTGGGGCCAACCATCTCCCTCCAAATCTTCCAACTACCTTGTGCTGCAACCCATGTATGTAGGACTCTCTGGCCTCCCCATAGTCCCCACCCACTACCTCCCTGTGTCAGAAGAGTCTGTGCTTCTATCAAAGACCAAACCTCCCACTTATGCTCTGGACTCCATCAGCCTTACTTTCAAGAGGGTCTGACTGCCTCTGTCCTGCAGCATCAAACTTCTGTTTCCACTAGATAATTCCCAGCAGCATGGAAAAACTCCTTCTACTAGTCCCTACCTTGAAACACAACACAACAACAAAGACCCTCTTTGATCACACATCTTTCCCCAGCTACCACTTCATTTCTCTGATCACCTGCACCACAAAATCGATCAAAATCATAGCGAAAAACACTGTTTCTACCTCGTCACCTCCATTATCTCCTCAATGCAGTCAGCCAGGCTTTGGTCTACCTACCCCATAAGCCCACGGCTTCCCTGTTGCCAAATGCAACCATCATTTCTTTGCTACCCCTTCACTCAGCCTCTAGGTAGTGAACCACACAGCTGACCATTTTCTCCTCCTCCTCCTTCTTCTTTCTTTTTCTTCTTATTTCTTCTCCTTCTTCTTCTCTTCCTCCTCCTCCTTCTCCTCCTCCTGCTTCTCCTCCTCCTGCTTCTCCTCCTCCTCCTGCTTCTCCTCCTCCTCCTCCTTCTCCTCCTCCTCCTCCTGCTCCTTCTTCTCCTCCTCCTCCTTCTTCTCCTCCTCCTCCTGCTCCTCCCTTCTCCCTTCTCCTTCTTCTCTCTTCTCCTTCTCCTTCTTCTTCTTCTCCCTTCTTCTTCTTCTCCTCCATTCTTCTTCCTTCTTCTTCTTCTCCCTTCTTCTTCTTCTCCTCCATTCTTCTTCCTTCTTCTTCTTCTCCCTTCTTCTTCTTCTCCTCCATTATTCTTCCTTCTTCTTCTTCTCCCCTCTTCTTCTTCTTCTTTTTTTTTTTTTTTTTTTTTTGTTGAGACGAAGTCTCACTCTGTCACCAGGCTGGAGTGCAGTGACACGATCTTGGCTCACTGCAACCTCCGACTCTGGTTCAAGCAATTCTCCTGCCTCAGCCTCCCGAGTAGCTGGGACTACAGACACGCGCCACCACGCCCAGCTAATTCTTGTATTTTTAGTAGAGATGGCGTTTCACCATGTTGGCCAGGATGGTCTCCATCTCCTGACCTCGCGATCCACCCACTTCGGCCTCCCAAAGTGCTGGGCGTGAGCCACCACGTCGGCCTCTTCTGCAAAAACTTCCCTCCACAGACTTCCGGTTTTCCTCCCTTCTCACAGATCTCTCCATATTGGTCCCCTTCTCCTTTTGTCCGTGGTCACCTTCTCGGAGTGGCCTAGGCTTAGTTCTCAGACTTCAATTTTTACTCACCCTGGGTGAGCTCATTCAGTCTTATCTCAAATATTTTCTATAGGAAGGTCAAATTCGTATCTTTAGCTCTCTCTCTTTCCTGGGCTCCAGAGGCGTTTATCCCGCTGCCTGTTTAATACCTCTACCAGGATGGTCTCTGGAGTCAGGCTGTCTAGATAGGTATCCTATCCTCTACCTGTGTAGCCATGTGATCCTTAACTTTATCACTGAAATGGAGATGATAATAGTACCTACTTCATGAAGTTATTTGTGAAGATTAAATGCAAAAGTGCATATAAAGCACTTATAACAGCCCTGGCATAAAGGAATTGCTCAATAAATACCTATTTGTTTACTTGTTAAAGGTGAAGGAACCTTACCTATGTGTCTAATTCAACAATGAATTCCCAAGGCCTAGAACAGTGCCTGACATATGCTGGGAGCTCCATATTGACTGACTGAATGAATCGATTTCTATAAAGGGGGAAAAGGTAGTACCTACAGAAATCAGCTCAGTTGCCACAGGTTGTCTTGACTGGAAGCGTCATCTGTGGCTTTTTTCCAACTTCCCAGCACTGTATTTTTGGAATCTGTCTTCTCATTGACCAAGTCCTAGGAATGTAACTGTGGCATTCCTGCCTCTGATATCTGGTTCTGTGTAGCAAGCTGGGTTTTTTTTCTTTAAAAATCTAAACTATGATTTATTGTTAGAATCCATTGATAATGTTTTTTCATTTAGACTCAGTCTCAGCAGCGCTAAGTAGAAACCTAGAAAGCGGATGTATATTAGGTAAAAATATGTATATATTGACTATAACACGAATAAAATTTAAGGACGATGTAAGACAATGAATTTTCTTGATAGGTATGGGACTGGGCTGGCACAGTCGGTTAAGTGCCCAAAGGGTATATAAACCCGCGACAGGGCAGAGCGCAGCCCCCGCCCCGCCCCGCCCCCACACCCGCCCGCCCCAGAACCCCAGACCCGCCCCTCCCCTGCATCCCGGCTCCGCCCGGCACCTTGCCCCTCCCTCGCCCCGCCCCTCCCCGCCTGAATCCCGGCCCCCGCCTCGCATTTCGGCCCCGCCCTGCACCCCAGTCCCGCCCCTCCCGCACCCCCACACCCCTGCACCCCCGCATCTCAGCCCCGCCCTGCATCCCGACCCCGCCCTACATCTCGGCCCCGCCCTGCATCCCGGCCAAGCCCGCAGCGCAGGGAGCTGTCTGCAGAGGCCAGGGTGCGCCTGCCACGAATCCCCAGGCACCGGTGGCCGCCGCGGCCCGAGTAGCTCGGCGGGTAAACATGGCCGCACTGACGACGGTTGTGGTAGCGGCTGCGGCCACCGCGGTAGCCGGGGCTGTGGCAGGGGCGGGCGCGCCCACCGGGACCGGCGTGGGAGCGACGCCAGCGCCTCAACAGGTAAATCCGGGAGAACCGAGAGCTGCTTTGGCGGCAGGCGAGGGGCTGCAGGCCCTGGCCGAACAGGTGCCCTCTGCAGCGCCGGCGGGAGGCGCGGCGTTCGCCTCCCCTGCTCGGGGCCTGGCACGCGCTGGGCGTTGCTCTTTGTTGGCTTGTGCGTTTAACAGCTTTTGCAGAGCCGCCTCCATGTAGTTTCGGAGTCGAGGAAGACCTGGGTGGGAACCCGGCTCTGCCGCTTCCTAGCCGCGTGATAAGAACATATGCTGTCGGCGACTCACTTTCTTCTCTAAAAATTGGGAATAGTAACATGCACCTCCCGAGCTTTGGACTAACGTTATGTCTGGGGAGCCCCTGGCACAGTGCTTGGTTGGAGGGGGACTCTGTGCTCAGTAATTGGTGGCAGCTCTGTTACTGTACCGGCGCTGGGAACACAAGGAGAAAGACAATATGGGATGGTCGGAGGCAGAGGTGTTTCCAGTGATCGGCTTAGGACCGCTTTCTAGGTGGTGAGGACAAGGTATCTTTGTTCAGATGTTATCAGCTCAGCGAGACTTTCCATGATCTCCCTAAACTGAATCCCCTTACGCGGCACACCCAGTCCCTGTTTCTGGTTTTATTTTTCCCCATAGCACTTAGTACCATATATTATATTACATATTTTATTTCTATTGTTTATGTTTCTCCTCACACCCCTCACCCTCCCTCGCACCCCCATGAGAATGTAAGCTCCATGAGGGCAGAAAGTATTGGAAATTTTATTCTTTATTGTATTCCCAGCACCAAGAACTATGCCTGTTGTGTAGTGCCTGGAACGTAGTATGCACTTACTAAATAATTTGTGGATCAATATAAACCTGAAGGAAGGCTGTCATGAGCTGAGGAGAGGTTCCATGTTTTTCCTCCTTTAAGGAAATACAGTGTCTTTACTCGTAGACCTTCAGGAAATTCCACCTACGGCAAATTTTCTCACACATCCTCTATAATTCTCTTTATTATTCTAACTCTGGCTCAAGTATCTCAGGAAAAAATATAAAATAAATAAAAATACATAATACATAAAGTATTTTTAAGTACTATGCTCAAAAAAATGTGTGACACCATGTTGCTGGCTTTCTCCATCATTTCTCTAAATTCTTGTAGCAATGTTCTATCTTCTGATCTGCATTTCTTGCGAGTTGCCTAATGTTATTATTGATGCACACTTTTGTGATGTTTGCCTTCTCAGGGGTTGGATCAGATCACCTGTGGAGCTCTTTCAGATATTTTATCAATCCCCTAGAGGATATCTAGCAATGTTTGGAGACATTTTTGGCTGTCAGAGTGGGGAGCAGGGGGGTGTTGAGGGGCTGCTAGCATCTAATGGATAGAGGCCAGAGAACAGCCACCCATAACAAAAATCGTCTGGTCCAAAAGTTAGTAGTGCTGAGATTGAGAACCATGGTGTATACTTTCTTACCACTTTAGTAGGGAAAGCAGAGCCTCATTGTTGAGAATCTACCTCAGCATAGTTAGGTAGAATTCTTCACGTGTGTTTGGGCTTTTTTAAAAAAACAAAACGAAACAATACAGAATTACTGCATGATATATTGTGATAATGTTTAGGAGTTTACATGTTATCCATTTTTGTACTTCCCCCAGCATACCACACGCACATACCTATACACACAAATTCTACAGCCTAACACCGAACTTGAATATTTGTCATATGATTAAATGAACGAATATTCCTACTGACTTTAACACTGAAACCAACTAGTATTTTCTTGAGAAGAGATAATTTTCCTGGTGGCAATCTCATGATACTAGAGATGTCTACCAAAATATCTAAAGTTCCTGTCAGCTAGGGCTTCTATAACAAAATGCTACAGACTTGGTGGCTAAAACAACAAAAGTTTATTTTCTCACAGTTCTAGAAGCTAGAAGTTCAAGATCAAGTTGCCCTTAGGGTTGGTTTCTGGTGAGGCCTCTCTTCCTGGCCTGTAGGCAGCCACCTTCTCACTGTGTCCTCACATAGTCTTTTCTCTGTTACAAGAGGAGAGAAAGAGATCTCTGGCATCTCTTCTTATAGGAACACCAGTTCTATCAAATTAGGTCCCCACCTTAATGACCTCATTTAACATAAAGGCCCCATCTCCAGATAGAGTTATTTGGGGATCAGGCCTTCTACATAGGAATTTTGAGGGAACACAATTCAGTCCATCACAGTGTCTTTAAATTACTTTGGAGTAAATATCTCTGAAGTTTTAAAACTATTTTATATTGTATTTTATTTTACAATATCCTCAGGGCATGGAATCTCATAAATTCCTCACTCATTATGAAAAGTTAACACATTTTCCATGCTTTTTAATATTTGTATATTATTTGTTCATAACCCCTCTTAGCTATTGCCTTTCAAAACTGAAGACCACAAATGTCTATCCTCCTCTCCAATGTCATTTCCTTCTTGTTACCAGCTGTTCTCTTGATCATTGTAGTTGCTGAATTATGACTTTTTTGAAGTATCTTTAACAGTATCACATTAGTGTGATGCTGGTTTTGTACCAGCATAAGGCTCTGTCTTGTGTTTTGTTTCTAAGGACCTTCCCTCTGATGACCTGAATTTTATGTTCCTTGGCTGCCTGAAATAACCCTTCAATAATAACTATTTTCACCTGTGACTGTGTACTCTTACATAATAAAAGGGACTTTGCAGGTGTGATTAAGATAAATTAAATACCTTAATTATCTGAGTGGACCTGGTATAATCACAAAGGTCCTTATAACAGAGTCGCAGGAAGATCAGAGTCAGAAGTAGGAGATGTGATGATGGAAGGAAGAGGATGGAGTGATGTGAGGAAGGGGCCATTAGCCAAGGAATTAAGGTGGTTCTAGATGCTGGAAAAAAAGGTAAGGGGGTGGATTCTTCCCTGAAGCTTCCAGAATGAATGTAGCCCTACTAACACCTTTGTTTTAATTAACATTATTTTTAATTGACAAATCATAATTATATACATTTATGGGGTACAATGTGATGTTTTGATATATGTATACAATGTGGCATGATTAAACCTGGCTAATAATTAACATATCTATCACCTCACTTATTTTTTTCTGGTGAAACATTTGAAATTTACTCTGTTATTTTGAGATACACAATACATTATTACTGAGTATAGTTAACCTACTGTGCAGTAGATCTCAAAACATTCCTCCTGTCTATCTGAAACTTTGCACCGTTTGACCAACTCCCTATTTCCTTCCTTGCCCTCCCCACCAGCCTCTGGCAACTATTGTTCTACTCTGTGTTAGATTCCACGTGCAGTTTAAGTGAGATTATACAGGATTTGCATCTCTGTTTCACTTAGCGTAATGTCCTCCAGGTTCACACTTTGATTTTAGACTAGACCTCCAGAACTATAAGGCAATAAATTTGTGTTGTTTAAGCCACTGCACTTATGGTGAGTTTGTTACAGCAGCAATAGGAGACACCAGGAAAGACCTAAGAAGCTCTCAGTCCTCATCCTTGTTTGTCTTTGAAACACTGTGCTGGCAGAAAGTAAATACTAAGGTAGGGTTGTAAACTGCCTGCCTGCATGTAGGAGGTATGCTTCAGCATGCATACAGACCCCCTTTCCCAAAGGTAGTAAAGGCTAGGACACATAGTGGTTCAATGCATCTAAGGAAATCTCTGACCAATTATTGGCTGACAACTGAGCTAACCAATCAGAGATTTCACTGCCACACCTGACCAAGACTACAGACTTTACAGAATTAGTTTAAAGTGACCAAACAAACAGCAACAAAACAAACCCTGCTAAGGGGAGAGAATCTCATTTTTGGAGTTGTCCATTATATTATTTTATATGTCCAGTCTTTAACAAAATTATGAGACATGGCAAGAAAGTATGGTTCACACATGGGGAAAACAGTAAAAAGGAACTGTCTCTGAGGAATACTGGCTATTGGACATACTAGGCAAAGACTTCAAAACACTTATTTAAATATGTTCAAAGAACTAAAGGAAACCATATCTAAAGAACTAAGAGAAAGTGTGGGAATGAAATAGAAATCTTTAAAGAAATTAAACATTTAAAAAAGAATCAAGTAGAAATTCTGGAGTTAAAAAATGCAAGAATTCAAATGAAAACATCACTAGAGAGACAACACCAGATCTGAGCTGGCAGAAGAAAGTATCAACAAACCTGAAGATAGGTCAATTCACATTATCCAGACTGAAGAACAGAGGCAAGAAAAGAATGAAGAAAAATGAACAGAGTCTGAGATCTGTGAGATACCGTTAGGCATACTACCATGTGCATAATGAGAGTCCCAGAAAGAAAGGAAAGGAGAAAAAAGGAGGAAAACCAATATTTGAAGAATAATAGAAGACTTCCCAAATTTGATGAAAAACATTAACCTACATATGGATGGAGCTCAATGAACTCTAAGTAGAATAAACTCACAGAAATTCATATCTAGACACATCGTAATAAACCTGCCAATAAATATGGACAAAAAGTCTTGAAAGCACCAAGAAAGAAATAGTTCATTACATATAAGGAATTCCTCAATAAGATTAACAGCTGTTTTCACATCAGAAACCATGGACACCAAAAGGCAGAGGGATGACATAAAATAGAAAAAGACTGCCAGCCAGTTGTTCTTTGTACAGCAAAATTATTCTGTAAGATTGAAGAAGAATTTAAGACATACTGAGGCAAACAAAAGCCAAAATAACTTATCATTAGCATAATTGCCCTACATTAAAAGGAGTCCTTCAAGCTAAAATAAAAGGACACTAGACAGTAACTTGAATCCACATGAAGAATAATGTGAATAGAGTACTGCAAATATATAGGTAAATATGAAAGTCAGCATAAATGTATTTTTGTTTGTAACAAATGTTTTTCAGAAAATAGAGGAGGAGGGAACATTTTTAATGAACATTTCTCATTCTGTAAGGCCATTATTACCCTGATACCAAAATCAAACAAAAAACATCACAAGAAAGAAAAATACAGAATAGTATCTGTTATAAATACAGATGTAAAAATACTCAACAAAATACTAGCAAACATATCTAAAAACATGAAAAGGATTATACACCATGATCAGTTGCAGTTTATTCCAGACACGCAATGTTGGTTTAATATATGAAAATCAATTAATATAATACTACATATTAATAGAATAAAGGGCAAAACTGCATAATCATCCCAATAGAAGCAGAAAAGCAATTGACAAAATCCAACACCCTTTCATGAAGATAGGTCAATTCAGATTATCCAGTCAACAAACTGTCAATAGAAGAGAACTTTCTCAACCTGATAGAGGCATCATTAAGTAACGTATTACTTAATGATCAAATATGGAAAGCTGTTTCCATATGATTAGGAACAAGGCAAAATTGTCCACTCTTACCACTTTACTCACTGAACGTTCTAACTAGGGCAATTAGGCAAGAAGAGCAAATAAAAAGCATTCATATTGGAAAGGAAGAAGTAACATGATACTTATTCACAGATGACCTAATATATATTAAAAATTCTAAGGGATTCACACACACACACACAAAACTTACTAGAAAACTAATAAACAAGTACAGCAAGGTTGCAGAATACAAGATCAATATACAAAAGTCAGTTGTATTTCTATACACTAGCAATGGACAATTCAAAAATGAAATTAAGAAAAAATACCATTGATAACAGTATCACAAAGATTAAAATACATGGGGATGAATTTAACGAAAGAAGCATAAAACTTATGCTCTAAAACCTATAAAAATTATTCAAAAAATTAAAGGAGACTTATATAAATGAATACTTAATGTTTATGATTTTGAAGACTTCATTTTGTTAAGACGGCAATAATCCCCAAATTGATTTACAGATTCAGTGCAATCTCTGTAAAGATCTTAGCTGCCTTTTAAAAATTATTTTGCAGAAATGTACAAGCTGATCTTAAAATTAATATGGAAAACGCAAGGCACCCAAAATAGCCAAAACAGTCTTGAAAAAGAAGAACAAAGTTGAAGGACTTACACTTGTTAAATTCAGAATTTAACTTCAAAGCCACAGTAATCAAACTATGGTACTGGCATAGGGATAGACAATAGACATATAGATCAATGAGAGTCAAGACATACACCTACAGATTTATGGGCAGATGATTTTCAAAAGGGTGCCAAGATGATTCAATAAGAAAAGAATAGTCTTTTCAACAAAAGTTTGGACAATTGAATAACCACCTACAGAAGCTGAACTACCTCACACCATATTTGAAAAAATATCTAATCTGATCAAAGATCTAAATGCATGTCTAAAAAACTTAGAATAAAACACAGGCATGAGTCTTCATGACGTTTGGTCAGTCAGTAGTTTCCCCTGTATGACACCTAAAGCACAAGTAGCCAAAGACTAAATAGATACGTTGGATTCCATCAAAATTAAAAGACTTTTGTGCTTTAGACCATGTGCAGTGGCTCATGCCTGTAATCCCAGCACTTTGGGAGGCCCAGGCAGGAAGATCGCTTGAGGCCAGGAGTTTGAGACCAGCCGGCCAACATCGCGAAACCCCATCCCTACTAAAAATACAAAAATTAGCCATGCTTGATGATGTGTGTTTGTGGTCCCAGCTACTCAGGAGGCTGAAGCAGGAGGATCACTTGAACTGGGGAGGTGGAGGTAGAGGTTGCAGTGAGCCGGGATTAAGCCGCTGCAAAAGAACATTGTTAAGAAAGTTAAGAGATAAGTCAGAGTATGGGAGAAAATACTTGCAAATTATATGTTGATAAGGGTCTTACGTCTAAAATATATGTTGAACAAAGTTACAACAAATTTAGTTCAATTTAGATCGAACTGGCTTTTATCTGCGATTCACAAATTGGGGCAGCATCCCATTCTATAAAATAGAGTAAGAATTTCCACAGGGCATGACAGAACAGTGGGTTCTGTAAAGTAGGAACAAAAAACCCAGAAACAATAGAAAAAAGTGGGGATCTCAGCCGCTGGGGTGGCAGGAGGAGCGGCAACAGCCAGGTAGCCCAGCTCCACAGAGGCTCACATACCAGGGCTTGCAAGCACTGAGCATCAGGCAGGCGCCTTTCCTGCTGCCAAGAAGCCCAAGCGAAAAGTCAGCTCAGCAGAAGGGGAAGTGAAGGAAGAGCCCAAGAGGAGATTCTTGCAATTGTCATCTAAACCTGCTCCTACAAAAGCAGAAATGAAGCCAAAAAAGGCAGTCATGAAAGGATAAATCTTCAGACACAAAGTGCAAACCAAGGGAAAAGGGGAACAAAAGGAAAACTGGCCAAAGTGGCTAACCAATAAACTAAAGAAGACTTATCTGCAGAAAAAGAAGAAACTAAAACCAAAGAGGGTCCTGCCTTTGATGAAGGCTGAGGGAAAGAAGCCAAGTCTGTCTGGCAATAAAATGAATTTGGTTTAAAAAAAAAAGGAAGCCAGTGTGATTAATATCATCTACTGTGTCTTAATAGTCCCTGTCTCCCTCCTTGTACAATCCAGAGGAATATTTTTATCAACTATCTTGTAAATGCAAGTTTTTTAGTCACTCAGGGAACATCTTTAAGAAGGAGGGAATCCCACCTCATCCTATTTTTTAAGTGTAAATGCTTTAAGAGGTGAAATCATTTGCTGGTTGTTTATTTTTTGGTACAACCAGAAAATAGTGTGGAATATTCAATTATGGGAGGCTTTGACTGTCTTGGGTGTCAGCATAGCATTCCATAGATGGGGGTTAGTTCTTATATCTTCTAATACTAAGCATACGAAATGGCGATATGGAGTCACGGTCCTGCATTTAATGTCTTGAACATTTTAAATTACTTCCATTCCCATGTTATTTTTTAGTAGAATTGTTTCCTTATAAAAACCACTCTTTGATCATGGCTTTCCCTGTCAGAATTGTGTGCACTCTGTGACATCTTTGGTTATGGTAGTCCTATATTTTCCTAATAACATTGTTAGTGTGTTGTGAAAGACTGAAAAGTAGAGTTTGTAGTGTATATGGTATTAAATTGTGAGTTGCTGGGATGTATTTAACAGCTTATCAACATGTGAAGATACTGGTACTTGATCACCTCTTAAGGAAAATTTCCCTCCTAATTTAAGCTGGAAAGTCACTGGAGTAACTTTTAAAAGTACATGGTGGCTGGGTGCGGTGGCTAACGCCTGTAATCCCAGCACTTTGGGAGGCCAAGGCGGGCGGATCACCTGAGGTCAGGAGTTCGAGACCAGCCTGGCCAGCATGGCAAAACCCTGTGTCTACTAAAAATACAAAAATTAGCTGGGCGTGGTGGTGGGCGCCTGTAATCCCAGCTACTCGGGAGGCTGAGGCAGGAGAATTGCTTGAACTCGGGAGGCAGAGGTTGCAGTGAGCCAATATGGTACCAATGTACTCCAGCCTGGATGACAAGAGCAAAACTCCGTCTCGGGGGGGAAAAAATGGCATTTTAGATTTTTGGTACCTATGTTAAAAATTGTGTGCAAATTGAAATGTGTGTGTACTGATTTTCAACACAACCAATAAAATCTCAATTATTAAAGAATACTTTGAAGCAAAAAGAAAAATAAAAGAAAAAAGCAGATTGGAGTTGAGCACAGTAGCATGTGCCTGTAGTCTCAGCTACTCAGGAGGCTGAGACGAGAGGATCATTTGAGCCCAAGAGTCCAACCTGGGCAACATAAGAAGACCCTCACCACTTTAATTAAAAAAAAAAAAGAAAAAAAAAGGAAAGAGGATTGTTAACATCTGTTTACTTTGGGTAACTTATGAAGGTAAAAGCAGAGGGGCTTTTCTTATTACTCGGGCTCAGGTTGACTGGACCCTTTCTGATTGGTTGCTGTGCATCTCTTGTTTTCAGGAAAAATTGGTCAGTTGGGGAAATCTACCTCTTTCCTCGAAGTTTCATTTTAATCATGTGGCACTTAGCATGAGTGACTCTATTTTTATTTTGTCTGGTCTGTTGGGGCCTACTGCAGGAGCTCTGTTCAAAACAATAGCCTCCCATAAAAGTTGAGTAACATAAATAACTGTTACAATTCAACAATAAATAGACAAATAACCAAATTTTTAAAAAGGGAAAGGATTTAAGTAGACATTCCTTAAAAGAAGTGGCCAATAAGCACATGAAAAAAATGCTCAACATCATTAGTCATTATGGACTAATCAGAACCACTGTGAGAAATCACTTCATACCCATTAAGATGACTGTAATAAAAAAGACAGACGATAGCAGTTATTGGTGAGCTTGTGGAGAAATTGAAACCCCCATACATTGCTGGTGGGAATGTAAAATGGTGCAGCCACTGTGGAAAACAGTCTGGCAATTCTTTAAAAAGTTTCAAATTTTGGGGCTTCGAAGGCATTATCAAGAAAGTGAAAAGACAACTCAGAGAATGGGGGGATATATTTACAAATCATATGTCTAATAAGGGACTTTTACATCCAGTATATAAAGAATGCTTCCAGCTCAACAATAAAAGGGCAATCCTTTTTTGTTGTTGTTGTTGTTTTTGAGACAGTGTGTTGCTCTGTCCCCCAAGGCTGGAGTGCAGTTGTGTGGTTATGGCTTACTGCAGCCTTAATCTCCTGGACTCAAGTGATCCTCCCACCTCAGCCTCCTGAGGTGGCCTCCTGGTGGCCTCACACCACCATGCCTGGCTAATTTTTTTTTAAGTTTTTATACAGACAGGATCTTGCTATGTTGCCCAGGCTGGTCTCAAACTCCTGAGCTCAAGCTATTCTCCCACCTTGGCCTCCCAAAGTGCTAGAATTAGAGGCATGAGCCACCAGGCCCCACTATGCCACCCAATTTTTCAAAATAGGAAAGTAAAAAAAAAAATAGTTACTTTATGATCCAGAAATTCTGCCGCTAGGTATATAATGAAGAGAATTGAAAACATATATTCACATTGAAACATGTACACAAATGTTCAGATTAATTTGGCCAAATAATGGAAACACCCCAATTGTCCATCAGCTAATGACTGATGAGTAGATAAAGAAAATGTGGTAGACCCATATAATGGAGTATTATTCAGCTGTAAGAAGGAATGGAGTATTGATTCATGGTACAACATGCATGAATCTTGAAAACATCATGTGAAGTGAAAGAAGTCAGACAAGGCTACACATTGTATGAGCCCATTTATATAAATTCTCCAGAATATGCAAATCCATAGAGTCAGAAAGTAGATTAATGGTTGCCAGGAGCTGGGAGGAAGGGGAATGGGGAGTGACCTCTAATAGGTATGAGGTTTCTTTTTGGTATGATGAAAATATTCTGAAACTGGATAGTCATGATGGTTACAAAACTTTGTGAATACACTAAAAACCACTGAATTGTACACTTCAAACAGACATATTTTATGGTCTGTGAATTACATTTTGACTTAAAATATATTTCCTAGATTTAGATTTAATACTTTGTTCTTTTTTGCTCCTGGAAATTTGAAGCCTTGTTTCCTTTTCCCCTCATCCCCCACAACCCATTTTTATTGCTCAGCAATCCCTCTCGGTGATACCTCCAAAATACATTGAGTCTTCTTTTATTTTCTATCAGCCCAGTAGTCCTGGACACTGTCATTCCTTGTCTCTATAGCTGTACTAGGTACCTCATTGATCTCCTGCTTCCAGTCTTGCCTCACTCCACCCCCACACCTCCCATCAATTTACTCTCCAAAAAAATAGCCAGAAAATTGTTCTTAAAGAGTTAAATGTATCATGGCATTTCTCTGCTCAAAACTCTTCAATAAAATCCAGACCCCCTAAGTGACCTAAAATATCTGTATGATCTGGCACATACCTGCCTCTCTACTTTCATCTCCTGCCAAGATCCACACCATTACTAATCTCATGACACAATTGGCCTTTCTCTGCTTGAACTCAGCAAAGTCTTTCATGCTCTAGGGCTTTTGCACATGTGGATCCCTTTGCTTAGAACACACTTTCCTACTGCTCCTGTCATGGCTGGCTTCAATCTTCCTTAAAGTCATCCCCTCAAATAGACCTTCTGTGACCATTGTAACTGAAAAAAGCAAACCCTTTCTCTGCTTTCTCCATCTGAGCCCTAATATTTATTTTCTTAATAGCATTTATTGCAGCTGGTGGAGTTTTCATTTTATTGCTTGTTTACTCTTATCTCTTTAAATCTGTTTTTCCTCACTAGACCTTCAGACAGGGGCCATATTATTATAGATCATCATTGTTTCCCTAGTGTCTAATGTAGCCCGTGTCACTTCATAGTGTTCAAAACATATTTGTTAAATGACCGACTGAATGAATTAGATTATTTTGCAAATAATCCCTGGATATTTAACATTTCTTACTCAGTTTAGCATTTTAAGATAGATGTTCCTTCATTTGATAGATACTCCTTCTTCCACAAATGTACTTTTAAGAGTTAAGTGAGATTGGCCCCAAAATTATCCTTCAAGAAACTCAACTATTGACATTTTATCTCTCTGAAAAAATTCCACATTTGTGTCTTACTATTTTCATTACTGTTAAGTTTTTCTTGTTCTCAATGCAGAGTGATGGCTGTTTTAGTACTTCAGGTGGAATTCGTCCTTTTCATCTCCAAAACTGGAAGCAGAAAGTTAATCAGACTAAGAAAGCAGAATTTGTACGCACAGCAGAAAAATTTAAAAATCAGTAAGTATAAGAATATAATCTTCAAATAACATTACTAGCCATTTTATAATGGACAATAAAAAATTAATTCTACTCTACACTACCTAGGCTCACATTAAGTTATAAAATTGTAATCACTAGCCTGTCAAATATAATAAGAGAAAGACGGGAGGTATGAAATAATAGGCTGTTCAATATAAAGTTAATTGTAAGTAGAGTTATTTCAATTTTCTTTATTTTTACAATTTTGAATCTGTGTATTTCAAGGGAAAAAAATAGCTGTTTCTTTAGATTTTATATAACAAGTAACAGACTTAATCTATTTTCACTTTATAACTAAATGCCTGGTAAATGTTTTTGAGGAAGCGAATTGTTTTTGTGTTTTTTTATTATGTGTATATGAAAGTGTTTTATAATGTTTTATAAATGATGAACATCATATATTTAAATTGCTCTTCTTCCTGTTTTACAAATGAGGATGTTGAGGATCATAGAGGATAAACATCTTTCCATAGGTTACATGGTTAATAAATGGTGTTTGAGGGACTCTTAGGCTGGCTCCAGCCACTCTGAAAGCCATTGTTCTTCTTACTAACCAGTGATGTTCACCACCAAGCCTATTTGAATATGTGGGTGTGATCTCACTAAGGAAGACAGTGAATCATTTTAATGAAAAGTCTGTGCTCTTACTTTTTTTTTTTTTTGAGTGGCTTTTTAATTGATCTCAATTCCTTGGTTTCTGCTCCTTTCAGATCCATTTTGCCCATTATGACCAAGCTATTTGAGAAGCTTCCATTTATTTTAAATTTTCAATATATATGAACTTTTTCTTTAAACAACCATTGACATTTATTGAATGTTAATGTTGTCAGCAGTACCAGCATATAAATATGAAGAATGTTAAAAAGAATTAGAACTCAAGGCACCCCACTCTACCCTACAGTTGAGAGCTTTATCAAAACGTTGCTTTGAACCTACATAGTATCAATTTGCCAAAGGACATGAGAAAAGGAGCCTATTATAAGGAATGGTCTCTGGATCAGAATTGGTGGCAGTTCTCTATTTAGAAATTCTACCAATGAAAAAGTGTACTGTTAGAATTTTGAAAAGCTTTACCATATTGTAGCTTTTGGAGACTAAATTCTCCTTGCATTTACATAATACTTTTGTCTTTTCCCCCACCTTTATTGAGGTATAACTGACAAATAAAAATTATATATATTTAATGTCTACAGTGTGATGTCTGGATGTACACATACATTGCAGAATGATTACCACAATCAAGCTAATTAACATATCCATCACTTCACATAGTTACCTTGTGTGTGCGTGAAGGGTTGAGAATATTTAAGATCAACTTTCTTAGAAAAGTGAGCTGAGATTTTCATTATGTTAAGTGAAATAAGCCATACACAGAAAGACAGACAATGCATGATCTCATTTATATGTGTAATCTTAAAAAAGTCAAACTCAGAAACAGAGAATAGAATGGTGATTACCAGGAGTCTGGGGGTGATGAGGTGGGAGTGGGGATAATGGGGAGATGTTGGTCAAAGGGTACAAGTTATAAAATAGAAAAGATCTAGAGACCTAATGTACAGCATGGTGACTATAGTTAATAATAACGTATTGTATGCTTGAAGTTGCTAATACCTATATCTTTAGTATTCAGAATTTGAAAAAATACAATTCTTTATAATTTCCACAATGCATTACTCTAGATAGAATTAGATTCTAGGTTAGAGGTTCTGTTTTATGTTTCTTTCTAGATAGGGTAATGTCCACCAAATGGTTAATATCCATAGCTGCAGCAACCAGTGTGTTTTACAGTTCTGAGAAGGCTTCTTCATCTGTTTTAGGGCATTGAAAAAACTCACTGAAAGAATATTAGAAAAACTCATTGTAAGAGTGTTTCTATCTAACAATTCACGTAAACACAAACAAAAAACCACAATCTATAATATCTTTTTTAAAATTTTTAAAATAGGCAATATATTTACATGGTTCAAGAATCAAAACAAATCAAAGGGTACCCAGTGGAAAGTCTCAATTTTACTCTTCATCCAAGCTACCCAGTTCCTTTCCACTCAGATAACCCACTAGTTTTGGTTTCTTATGTATCCTTCCCCAGATATTTTATGTGTTTATAAAGAAATATATATTCAGATTTTTCCTTTTTTGTATAAATGGTAGCATACTGTCCACATTGCTCTGCATTTTTTTTTAAAGTGTATATCTTAGATAACAAGGAATTGTAGATTTTGCTAGGCACAATAATGGCATTATAGTTAGGTAAGTCAAATATCAGTACTCTCTAGAGGCACACACAAAAGTTTGTTGGGGTGAAATTGCATAATGTGATGGATTTACTTGAAAATACTTAAGCTAAGCTAAGCAAAGCAAAGGTAGATGTAATGGATTTACTTGAAAATACTTAAACTGAGCAAAGCAAAGATAGATGGATAGATGAAATGAGAGGTAAAACTGCTGAATCAGGGTGAGATAAAATTCATATCATATGATGGGCGTCAATTTACCATTCTGTACTTTTGAATATGTCTAACATTTTCCTACAAAAACTTTGTTTTAAAAAGAGGTTATCTTGGAGATCTTTTCCTGTCAGTATGTAGAACACAGTACCACTCTATCATATTTCAGTGTATGAATGTAATATGATTTATTTAACCTGCTCATATTTATGGACATTTAGGTTATATTCAATCTTTTTTTAATAACAAACAGTGCTGCAATTAATTACCATACCCACATAGGTCAACATTATTTGTTTGTAAGTATATCTTCAGGATAAATTCCTAAAAGGAAATACTGGGTCAGAGATAAATGAATTTGCAAATGTGATAAATATTGCTAAATTGCCCTCCATAGACAACAGTTCCACCAACAATGTATGAGAAGACATGTTTTTCTCACAGTTTTGTCAACAAAATATATTAAATTTGTGATTTTTTTGCCAATATGATAGGTGTGCAGTGTTACTGTGATATAGTTTTAATTTGCATTTCTTCTATTGAGGAGGTTGTTTTCATTTTTGTCGACTTGTCTCCATTAATTAGCATATTTTGAATATCCTTATAGGTTAATATTTCTAATCCAGGAAAAACAGAAAGTAAGTTGAGTTTGTGATGAACTAAAAACTGTTGAGTGATATAAAGTTGTAGCATATCCCGTGTCCATGGCAGACGTTTCTTTTTATCATAGTAATTTTCCCCATCTGCAACCAGAGCCTAGATGAACTTCCCAGTCCTCAACACAGGGCTCAGTCCATTAGAGTTGCCAGGTGGGACTGAAATCTATTTGGTATCTTTGTCTACCCATTATTTCTTCTCACAAACAATAGAAGCTACCTAAACACACATGCTAAGACATGATCCCCTCAGCCTTTGGAGTAGTGTGGTGGGCTCTGGGGCAGTCTCATCTGTCTACCCCCATGTGTCTTATGAATATTAAATTTTTCTCTATGGGCGGTCAGATGCGGTGGCTCATGCCTGTAATCCCAGCATTTTGGGAGGCCAAGGTGGGAAGATTACTTGAGGTCAGGAGTTTGAGACTAGCCTGGCCAACATGGCAAAATTCTGTCTCTATGAAAAATACAAAAATTAGCCAGTCATGGTGGCAGGCGCCTGTAGTCCCAGTTACTCGGGAGGCTGAGGCAGGGGAATTGCTTGAACCAGGGAGGCGGAGGTTACAGTGAGCTGAAATCGCACCACTGCACTCCAGCCTGGGTGACAGAGCGAGAGTCTGTCTCAAAAAAAAAAAAAAAAAAAAAAAAAAAAAAATTCTCTATGTATGGCAAAGTGGAAAAGATTGGGAAACTCTACGGTATAGATAGTTGCCTCTCAGGTTGTGTGAATTAAGTAAATGGCCAGCGATGCTCCACCACTTATTACATCCAAGATTAGTGGAGAAATATTCATATTAATTTCCACCTGGGAGAAAGAAACACATTAAGAAAATTAATTTTGGCTGGGCATGATGGCTCACGCACTTTGGGAGGCCGAGGTGGGCAGATGACTTGAGCTCAGGAGTTCAAGACCAGCCTGGGCAACATGGCAAAACCCTATATCTATCAAAAAAAAAAATTAGCTGGGCATGGTGGTGTGTGCCTCTGTAGTCCCAGCTACTCAGGAGACTGAGGTTGGAGGATTGCTTAAGCCAGGGAGGTCAAGGCTGCAGTGAGCTGAGATGGCACCATGGCACTCCAGCCTGGGTGACAGAGCCAGACCCTGTCTCAAAAAAAAAAAGGTAATTTGAGAATTAATTTCTTCGCCCAATCAAAAAAGTTTCTCAGTAGTGTTTTATTTTATTTTTGTTTTCTCTTAGGGTGCAAACTAACAATGAGAACTCCTTACTGTTAGATAGACTAAATTCAAGGGGCAAAGATGTGCTGAAAGAAGCCCTGAAGTAAATGTAGACAATAGTCATTAAATACCCGAAATTTCCTGTCTTTGTAGATGGTTAGTCTCTCGAAGTTTTAGTTTTATTAATAATATTAATAACTTGCATTTCCATAGTATACTTGTACTGTACAGAGATCTCCCACATATATTTTCCCATTTGATGTGAATAATAGCCCTATTAGATAGTGGAGAGCTGTTATTATTCACATTTTAGTGATGAGGAGGTTCATACCTGGAGAGGTTAACCATCTTGGCTAAGGTTACAAAATTAATAGTATCTACTATTGAAAGCAGTCATCAGCAGTGATGGCCATTTTCAGGCTCCAGTGAGATTGAGTTGGAATCAATAGTCAAAAGCTTATGCATTTTCAAAGCAAATGTATATCCACATTTTCTTAAATTATCATTTTATGATTTACCTAGAAGTTCAAATTATAGTTGTGTTTGATTGAAATTAACTCTTCTAGCTATTATTTTGACTAATGTTTTGATTCCTTAGCCTTATTAACCAAAGTAATTATTTTTATTCCATAGATGAATTAATCCAAATATAAAATACTGATTATTGAGTGTCTTCATATTTTAAACTATTAAAAATATATTTAGATCATATTTATACTATTTGTTTCTTTTCCTAAAGAGTAATTAACATGGAAAAAGATAAACACAGTCATTTCTACAACCAAAAAAGTGACTTCAGAATTGAGCATAGTATGCTAGAAGAATTGGAAAATAAATTGATTCACAGCAGGAAAACAGAAAGTAAGTTGAGTTTGTGATGAACTAAAAACTGTTGAGCGATATAAAGTTGTAGTTTTACCCTGTGCTTTGTCTTTGTGCATTGACTGTATTGTGTTCTCTATCAATAGAGTCAGTTCTCTATTGACTGTGTTATATTCTCTGTATTTTAGTTGGTAAAATTTGTCTTTTAGGGACATGTTTATTCTTTCGGGTCACTATTTAGTCATACTAACTGGATTGTTTTCTGTTGTATATTTTTTCCAATTTAACAAGAAAGAGAGGATTTGGGGATTTTTTTTGTTGACACACCACCAAATGCTATTAAAATTTCTTAAAAGCAGAGTGATTTCTGGGCTGTCTGATGTTAGCTCATTACCCTGGCATTGTTGACTGAGCCCTGGACTCAGTAAGCATCAACAGATTCAAAGCTATAATTAGCAGTTGTGTGAAGTGATCAAGTCAGATAATTGCATAAACCTGAGTTTCCTTGTCTACATTCTAAAACTTGTGATTTCTACCTCAGGAGAGCCGTACTATGCATCTGATGAGATAATATATAAAAATGTACCTTATAGATAGATTGTACATGACTATGTTCTTTTGTTTGTTATGAATATTAATCATTGTCAATAGTGTACTGAATGTTACCCTTAAAGAATTTGAGAATATTTGTTTCATTGTAGCGTTAGATTCTGTATGTTGTAAAATCTTTATAATAAAAAAGCTGCTTAGCATTTCTTAAAGGAAAAATAATGGTTATCAAATAACTAGGCTTTATAAAATATTAAGACTTACTATGTAGAGATGAGACTGCTCATGATACTCCCTTATCATCAATTAAAATAAATTCTTAGTGATTTTTTTCTTTCAAAATACAAGGTTGCACTATTTTTTAAAAGAAATGGTTACACTACTTTAAAAAGTTATCCTTTGCCAAGCAGTGGCAGGAATCATTTTCCTTCTTTGATACATTGAAAAACCGAGACACCCCTGATTCAATATTTCTTTATTTCTCTCAGTTCTTTTGTAGACAACTGGGAGGCTGATTTTTCTATGTCTCAGTAATGCCAATAAGTAAAATTTTGTGCAAATTTTAGGTCACTTGATTTTCCCTTTATTATGGCAACTTTATTTGTACCAATCTATTTCCCTTTGTTCTATAGTTTTGCGTATTTTTTTAAGTTATTTTTATAAGTTTTGCTCTTATAAAGTGTAGTGTTACTACACTTTATGTTTTTCCTGTCTAGGAGAGTAAAGAATGCTTGCCTTAGTATAGAGAAGTTTTCCCTTCATATATTACAGCTGAGCAGTAGAAATACCTATTCCTTACCTCCAATATCATACCTCAATTTTAGTCTGCATTTATGTCATATTGTACTTAAATGATTTGTCTATATATCCAAATGAATAAATAAAATAAAAAGATTATCAGCCCTGCAGTGATATTTTGGTAGCTGATCAAACTAAGGCTAAAATGAAACAACAAAAAACACTTTCCTAATTACTTTACTAGAGAGGTTTCATGACCTAAAGTTCAACAGTAAGACCCTACAAAGTAAATTACAAAAAGTTTCTGCCTTTATGGAATTCTTGAATTTTAATGAAAAACACAGAACAAGCCAAAGTTGTCATATACGTATTAAGAGGTTTATTTTGGATATTCACACTGACTGCAAACCTATAGGTAAACTTTTTCTTAAAAAAATAATTACTTTTAAGGACTTTTGTACAGAGCCTTTGGTGCTTTGTGCTTATTTGTGGAAAAGTTGCAAAAACAAAAAAGAGGAGGGTGCATAAAATACCCCAAGAAGGTAAAATAATAATATTACTATTATAAGAATGCGAATATTTTTACATTAGCCTAGTAATTTAAGTAAATATTAAAGTAAGATTATTCCTTCAGAAAAAAATATGAAAGAAGAATCCTTTATGCTGATAAAGACGATTTGAAAGAATCGTTGAGACTCTCATTTATTTTTCAGGCTTTATTGTGGGCCTAATATCTTACTCCAGGCTGGTCCTTTGATTGAGCTTGGCAACCTGTGGCATAGTATACCACTGAATGATACCTGAGGCACCTCCTCAGGGCCGTGCCAGTGATAACAATGAGTATCACCTGCCCCTTTCCTAGAAGATTTGGTTGGATGAAATTAATTCTCAATGGGAAGTTTCTCAGTATTCACAGAATTAACTGAATAGTTTTAATATTCCCACAATAGAGTTAAGACCAAATTCTATTTCCATAAGTTATAACAAATTAAAAAGAAATGAAACACTATTAAAGAACAAAAACTATGCTGAAACTGCTAATATTTACATCTAAAACAATGTCCAATAACTCAATCTACACAGAAGGGGAAAAAAAGACATTTCCTTAGCACGGGTTATAGTAAGACTTAACCCATTATGCTTTTAAATATTGGAAGATATCGAAGGATGCTTTATTTAGAACAAAGGTACTTAAAGTATTAATGTTTTGACATAAATATCTTTTGTTCTTTATTTAATTGCTCTTGGCTTTTACTAACAGTGATCAGTCTTACATGTAGAATCCTGAATTGTAACCACATTTGTCACAGAATTATTTTAAAGTGCATACTTCTTTCTTATAGGAGCAAAAATCCAGCAACAATTGGCCAAAATACATAATAATGTAAAGAAACTTCAGCATCAGTTAAAAGATGTGAAGCCTACACCTGATTGTAAGTAAATTTAGATATTATAATCTTTCTTATGTGTTAGTATTTTCTGTTTGGCATTAATGGAGCTAAACTCTACTTTATTGGTTAAGACTTAAGTTTATTAATGGAGCTAAACTCTACTTTATTGGTTAGGACTTAATAAGTTTATTAATGGAGCTAAACTCTATCGGTTAGGATTTAGTAAGTTTACACTGGAGAACTATAATCGGGCATTTCTGTGTGTATCCATTAAAGTATTATCAAATCCTTAGAAATTATAAGGTAGGCAGAACACATACTAGTGACATTTACAGGATCGGGAATCTATGTTATAGAAAGGTTTAAAAACAGCTAATTAAGGGGAAAAAAGATTGATTTCCTTAATCCTGTCCCAGCGTTTTCCCTTCATTTGCTTTCTGAAATAATTATCTTTGAGAGGCATTTCTAATACATAAGGAAAGGTTAAACTGATTTAGGACAAGTGCTAGTTTTTGGAAAAAAATCCCACAAATTATATCCCTACCTCCTTGCTTACTGTAATATTCATTCCTGAGAATCAAAGCAACAAATTAAAGGTCTCAGGGTGTATGGACTTAGGAATCAGGCAGGTATTGGGTCAAACCTTTGATCTTTCACTTGTTAGCTATGTAATTTTAGGCAAGTTACTTGATATCTCTGAGCTTTCATTTCCTCAGCTCTAAAATGGAGATAATTATGATATGAGTATATAGGGAAAATGTCTGTAATCAGAAAAAATAGCAATCATAAAAATTCACTTTTGAGCACAACTTTCTTATGCCTTAGGCTAAGAAATATTTTAAAATTAGGAGAACATTCCACTTTTTCTTCCTAATATTTAACTTTTAGCCATATGGGAAAATCGCACAAAATAATTTTCCGTGTTTCTTTTACAGTTGTTGAGAAGCTCAGAGAAATGATGGAAGAAATTGAAAATGCAATTAACACTTTTAAAGAAGAGCAGAGGTTGATGTATGTTTTAAACTCATTTTAATATAAAATTATTGACCTTTATTTTTTAATAACTGGCCCCAGTACATTTTTGTGTATAATGCATTCTGTTATTATGTATTTGAGTCTTATACAAAAGCAATATAATATCTTTCTTGTTTTCAGTTTTAGGTGGCTTTTCATATTTAAAGCGAAATTTTGTTCATATTTAGTTACTATAAAATCCCAAATAAGAATTTGAAAGATTGTTTTTATCTCTGAGGAGACTCTTTTAAGGCTTAAATTTATAAATGTTAATAATGTTAAGTGGAGAAGATGATATAAAGAGTCAGGTATCTTAAATTTGATGGAAAATGAAGGGTTAATATGGATTGTCTTCTTATTCAAACTTTATTTTTAAAATTTTAGATATGAAGAGCTAATTAAAGAAGAGAAGACAACTAATAATGAGTTGAGTGCCATATCAAGAAAAATTGACACATGGGCTTTGGGTAATTCAGAAACAGAGAAAGCTTTCAGAGCAATCTCAAGCAAAGTTCCTGTAGACAAAGTAACACCAAGTACTCTTCCAGAAGAGGTACTAGATTTTGAAAAATTCCTTCAGCAAACAGGAGGGCGACAAGGTGCCTGGGATGATTATGATCACCAGAACTTTGTAAAGGTGAGAAACAAACATAAAGGGAAGCCAACATTTATGGAAGAAGTTCTAGAACACCTTCCTGGAAAAACACAAGATGAAGTTCAACAGCATGAAAAATGGTATCAAAAGTTTCTGGCTCTAGAAGAAAGAAAAAAAGAGGTAATAATTATAATAGCTATTATTCATTCCGTGTTTCTATGTTCTAGGCACTGTACTAAACACTTAACATGTCTCATTAACTTTACAGCAATCCCATGAAGTGTGTTTATAGTTCCCCGCCCCTGACAATGTAATAGAAGATGAAACTGAGGCATTGAAAGTTAAGTAATTTTAGCCAGGCACAGTGGCTTACACCTGTAATCCCAGCACTTTGGGAGGTTAAGGCGGATGGATCACTTGAGCTCAGGAGTTTGAGACCAGCCTGGGCAACATGGCAAAACCCTGTCTCTACAAAAAATACAGAAAAATTAGCCGGGCATGGTGCCATGCACCTGTGGTCCCAGCTACTTGGGAAGCTGAGGTGGGAGGATTGCTTGAGCCTAGAAGGTTGAGGCTACAGTGATCTGTGATTGCACCACTGCACTCTAGCCTGAGCGAGACCTAGTCTCAAGAAAAAATAAAAATAAAAAAAGGAAGTTAAGTAATTTTACCCAATTAATAGAACAACATTTGGACTTTCTCATAGCCAAACATGTCTCCGTCACAAATAACATAATGGGACAAAAAGCCTCTGATTATGGGTCCAGTCCTCTGTATCCACTTCTCAGAAATGTGAGCAATCCAGATCCACTGAGACTTTTGAAAAAAGTCATCTTACCAGCAAAGGCCACATTGTTTTGAATAGAAAAATCAAGAGGCAGTAGAAAAAATGCTTTGACTAGTAAACATTTCTTTGAGATTTTTAAACTTCAACCATATTGCTTATTTTAAAGACTCAAAATGTTAGCTACCCCAGAAAAAAAAATAACGCCTGATTGTGGCAGATACCTAAAAAGGTCCATTTTTACAAAAATATTACTCTGGCTTTGCATTAGATCAGGATTTCTTAACCTTGATACTATTGACATTTGGAGCTAGATAATTCTTTGTTGTGGGGGCCTGTTCTGTGCATTATAGGATGGCATCCCTGGTTTCCAGCGAGTAGATGCTTATAATGTCTCCTTAATTGTGATTATCAAAAATGCCTCTAGCCAGATGTCCACTGGAGGGGAAAAATAGCCCCTAGTTGAGAACCACAGTAAGTCAGAGTCTTTTTTTTTTTTTTTGTAGAGTTCAGCGATGACGAAGTTTGACTTACCTGGTTTAACAAAAAGGTTGTGTTTATTCCATAGATGGTATACCCAAGGAGTATTAAAGAAATAATTGAGTCCATGTTTAGTCTAAAGTTTTAGAGGGAATAGCTGCATTTTTGTTGTTCTTGTCATTCTCCTCCCTCCCCCCAGCAATAAATTGAATGTAGGGAAATTGACTTCTCGGGTTTTAAGAAAAATGTTTGAAACATAAGTCATTTGGGCTTTTTTCCCCAGAATACTGAAAACATGGGATTCTCAAAGTGGTCCCTAGACCAGCAAAATCAGCATCACCTGGGACCTTATTAGAACTTAGCGGGCTCCAACTCCAGACCTAATTAGCACTGTGAGGGTAAGGCCCAACAATCTGTGCTTTACCAAGTCCTCTAGTTTATTCTGCTAATGAAAACCACCTCTTTAGGAAAAAGAAACAGACACACTGCTTCTCGTGATAAAAGTAAACCATTCAGATTCTAGCTTATTTTCCTTGTTCCCATCTGCTCTATTTCCTGATATTTGATGACTGATATATCATCAGTTTGATAGGATATGAGCAGGACGTAGGGGTGAGATAGAAGGGTTTGTGAAAGTGGAGGTGCCATTTACTGAAGTAGGGCATGTTGGAGGAGGAAAGGGAAGTTTGGAGGAAAATATCAGGAGTTCAGTTTTAAATCTACGGAGTTTTAAGATGTTGAGTAGTAAATTTACCATTTTTATCTCCCACTTCCTTTAATATGTCTTGTGTTTTTAATAAGTGAAGATATTATTCTGACATTTTCAGACATGCTCTGAACTTTCTGGCCTGAATGCCTTTGCTTATCTTGTTCTCACTTTCTGGAACCTCCATTCTTTCTTTCCCCCTCCAATCCCAGCTTATCAAAATTGGCCCAGATCAGATGTTGCCTCCTCCTTGCCCACCCAAACATAAGTAGCTTCCCTCAGGATTTCACTGACACTTAACACCTTTTATATGATGTGTTGTGGTATGCCCATGTTGAATTTCACCTAGAACAGTGCTGCTCAGACTTGGTCCATGGACTAAATATGGGTTTGCAAACTGTTACTGGTTTACAGTGGGATAAAATAGTTGCACCAGAATTAACTATGCAGTGAGCACTGTTTAGTTCAATTGACTTTTTTTTTTCCGTAGAAAATTTTCACATTGAAAGAAGCAGTGCAGTGATTTGCCTTTTAACACAAATTCCCGATATTTTTGCAGACTGGTATTTTGAGTAGCACTGTACTAGATGGCATTTGGTATAGTTTTAATATTGTTTCATTGTTCCTATCACATTGCCTTGTTTATAGTATATATACATACCATAAAGATTTATTGAGTGGAATGAATGATACACTATAAAGAAAGATGAGGAAATAGTTTCTTGACTTGGAGGGAAGGTAATTCAGTGAATATGCCCTAAATGGCATGGAGAAGCCTGCTAGAATTTGAAATAATTTTTACATACCCATATGTAAAGACAGCTCTGTAGCTATGGAGCTGTTTTATTTATTTATTTATACATACTTCGGAAGCACTATGTGCCAGACGCTAACTCATTTAATCTTCATAACAACACTGTGCAAGAAATACTACCTACCACTTTATAGATGAGCAAAATGAAGACAGAGAAGTTTAGTGGCTCATCCAACGCCACACCTAGTAAATGGCACTGCCAGGATTTGGTCCCAAATAGTCTGACTTCAGTGCTTATGTTCTTAACCACCCTACTCTTAATTCTTCTTCTGATATTTGACCAGATAAAGATCACTCAGAAAGTATTCTAAGCCTAGAAAGAGAATTTGGAAGCAGAAATGAGATGATCAGAGGAAAGGGATGTTGCCCATGAAAATAAAAGGAGCAGGTAGGCCTGGCATGGTGGCTCACACCTGTAATCTCAGCACTTTGGGAGGCCAAGGTGGGTGGATCACCTGAGGTCAGGAGTTCAAGACCAGCCTGGCCAACATGATGAAACCCTATCTATACTAAAAATACAAAAAAATTAGCCAGACATGGTGGCTGGCGCCTATAATCCCAGCTTTTTGGGAGGCTGAGGCAGGAGAATCACTTGAACCTGGGAGGCAGAGGTTGCAGTGAGCTGAGATCGTGCCACTGCACTCCAGCCTGGGCAACAAAAGCGAAACTCTGTCTCAAAAAAAAAAAAAAAAAAAAGGCAGTAAAGAGGAGAAGGATCATTCATGAGTTGTAGTCCTTTTGAACTTGATTAAGAGAGAAAGAGGAAGGCCAAAAGGATGACCCATTATTCAGAGTTTTAAGAGACAGCAATTTTTAAAAAACAGAAGTAGAAAAAAATTGCATTGGTTAAAACAAAGCTGAAAAACCTAAGCATCCAGCATCCTGCAATCAATATTCTTTCTAGAAAGATGGAATTGATGTATTTTAAAATACTTTTGGCTATTAAAAAACTTTTTTCTCTTGCTTTCTTTTTTTAAAAAAATCATTTAGTCAATTCAGAGTTGGAAAACTAAAAAGCAGCAAAAAAGGGAGGAAATTTTCAAGTTAAAGGAAAAGGCAGACAACACACCTATGCTTTTTCATAATAAACAAGAGGATAATCAAAAGCAAAAAGAGGAACAAAGAAAGAAACAGAAATTGGCAGTTGAAGCTTGGAAGAAACAGAAAAGTATAGAAATGTCAATGAAATGTGCTTCCCAGTTAAAAGAAGAAGAAGAGAAAGAGAAAAAACATCAGAAAGAACGCCAGCGCCAGTTTAAGTTAAAATTACTACTAGAAAGTTATACCCAGCAGAAGAAAGAACAGGAAGAATTTTTGAGGCTTGAAAAGGAGATAAGGGAAAAGGCAGAAAAGGCAGAAAAAAGGAAAAATGCTGCTGATGAAATTTCCAGATTTCAAGAAAGAGTGAGTAAATCTATTTCCTAAATAATTTTTAAATGCTACACGTGGAGGTATTACTTCCAAATTCAGTTCAGCAAAAATTGAGTATTTGTATATTGGACCTATGTATAGCATTAGTATACCAAAATGAGTAAGCCGTGCTCCCTAACTTCTAGTAGGTTATAGTCTAGTGGGAAAGATATGTGGAAGTAGGAGATTCCAGTATAATGTGTTAAAGAGTGTGGTGATTGAGGTATGGACATAGTACTTAGGAGGGAGTACAGGGAGGGACACTACCACAGCTATGAGTGGCAGAGAGAAGGTAATACTTAGGTTGAGTCTTGAAGAAGGGAAGGAAAAATGAGGTCCTTCCTAGCAGAGGCAACAGCATGAATAGCAGCTTGAAAGAGTGTAACAGTATGGTTTGTGATGGAGACTATTAACACTTCAATATTCTTAGGGCATTAAGCAGGAGAGGGGAACCAACAGATGATGAGACTAGAAAAGTAGCCATAGGCAAGACTGAATGATTTGTCTTCTCTGCCAAACTGGCTGGCTTTACCATATTGATGACTTGCCTATTTGTTCCTTTCCCCACCATAATGTAGGCTCCATGAGGGCATTAGTGGTGTGTTTGCATTAGTGGTGTGTTTTTTTGAACATCCTTGTACCCTAGAGTTAAGTGCATTGTAGAAACTTGTCTTCTTAAAGGAATCGAGATTATTGCTGGGTGGTCAAATTAAAGGTGATTTTAAACAAACATATATAAGAAAAATGCTAATAAAGACATACTGGCAGAATTCATTCCAAAAAGTATTAAGACAAGGAAGGGGACTTTAAAATGAAAAAGGGTGCAAATGAGATATAATTTATGAATTGTTATGTGCATCAAAATATATAGCAGCAATGTTTGTAAAGCAAAAACTAAGGGAGGTACAAAGAAAAATAACAGACAAAAACACAGACAAAGCACATTAATACTGAAAATTTTAGTTCATTTCTTTTAGTTCATATATAAAAATCTTCCTAAGTAACAAAAGTTCCCATTCCTCCTCATACACCCCAAAAATAAACAGGACACATAATAAAATAAAAAAATAAAACCCACAAAACAGAAAATATAAAATAATGAGAGATCTGAAATCAGACATACCTGCATTGATGAATGGAAATGGGCTTAACTCACCTATTAAAAGGGAGTTTTAGGTTGAACCTTAAAGGAAAACAAGAGATGCCTAAAATAAAATAATACAGAAGGGATGTGCATGTGTTAACATTTATATTCAGAGAAAATAAAGCTCTTAGGCTTTGTTGGAAAGAATTAATATTGAAGGAATATTGATAGGTAAGGTAATTTAATTTTACTTGTGAACAACTAAATTTTGAACAAATTCTAGTTCACATGCTTTCTTAATGCTATGGGTTTTTTTTTTTTTAAGGATTTACATAAACTTGAATTGAAAATTCTAGATAGACAGGCAAAGGAAGATGAAAAGGCACAAAAACAAAGAAGACTGGCAAAATTAAAAGAAAAGGTACTCTGCACGAGATTATTTTCATTGTTATTATCCTAATTCCTTGATTTGTAAGGATACTGACATCAAATCTATTTCCTTTATATCTCACCTTATTTCTATAACATCTACTTTAAATTTCGTACTTATTTACATATTAGCAAGCATAACTTGGTACAATTTAAGCAACCATTATTTGAATTCTGTCATTTTACCTTATGAGCACCATTTTCTTTCACTCTGAATTATTGTTTCCCCTACTTGTCATTTAAAAATTTGTTTCTATATGAACCTTTATTTTAGATCAATGGCAGCTATGAGCATTGCTTAATCTCTCTTGCAGTACTCAGAGCTAAAGAAGTTGGTGACCCTCATGGATAAAACGGAAGACTTATTGGTAGTTACTTATCCTAAATTTGTTGTCTGGCTATATCACTAGCATACTTAGCTGCATTACATTTCTCTCATAATAGAAATAGAAAAATAGGAATAGAATAAAATAATAGAACTAAAAGAAATAAACTAACAGTTTATGAATAGATTGATGTAGTCTAAATTTTCTTTTAGCTATATGAGCCCAATGAGAAGTTTACTGAGGTTATTAATGGTTTTATTAGCCAATATCAACTATGTCTTTTAAAACTGCACTAAGGCTTTTACTTATTTACTAGTACAAACTGAGTTTGTATAATTAACTGGTACTATTTTACTTCTGATTACAGGTTGAAAACAATGTTAGTAGAGATCCCTCTAGGCTTTACAAACCCACCAAAGGTTGGGAAGAACGAACCAAAAAGATAGGACCAACAGGCTCTGGGCCACTTCTACATATCCCACATAGGTAAGAAAGAGTTAGAATTGGTGTTCATTTAGTAATTTAATTGCTGCATGTTTATATTTTATGCACTTACTATATGTAAATTATATTTTTCATATATATATGAAAATATAATATATAAGTGTGTATAATATATAAATGTTTTTTACCTAAATCATTTTTTATATAAATATATAACATATTTATATAATATATAAGAATATATAATATCTATAAATATACATATTTTTTCATATATATATGAAAAAAATATATATATATTTGCCTTTCAGGTCACTTTTATTTAAAAATAAACAGTAGATAAAAGTAAAAGTAGGTCGGGTGCAGTGGCTTACGCCTGTAATCCCAGCACTTTGGGAGGCCGAGGAGGACGGATCACGAAGTCAGGAGTTTGAGACCAGCCTGGCCAACATAGTGAAACCCCATCTCTACTAAAAATCCAAAAAAAATTAGCCAGGCATGGTGGTATGCACCTGTAGTCCCAGCTACTTGGGAGGCTGAGGCAGGTAGAATCACTTGAACTTGGGAGGCAGAGGTTATGGTGAGCCGAGATCGTGCCACCTGGGTAACAGTGAGACTCCGTCTCAAAAAAATAAATAAATAAATAAAGTAAAAGTAGTACCTGATGCCCTATATTACATTCATGTTAGTAGATGCCATTTTCTGCCTTTTTCACATTAATATTTATTTTTATAAGGAGAGTAGTATTGAAAAAGAATGAATGAAAGATTGATAGATTAATAAGTAGATTAACTGATTGGTTTGTCTGTCAATCAGTTTGAGAGCTAGAGCTAGAAATAAAACCTTAATGAGGGTTGCAAACCTACATGCCCATATGAACCAGCCAAACAATATGCAGGGTAGGTTATATATATATTTTAAAGTTAGCATTTAATCAGATAGGGTTTTTTCTTTTTAATTTCCTACATATTTACAATTGCTTTTCTCTTTTTCTCCTTAGGGCTATTCCAACCTGGAGACAAGGAATACAGAGAAGAGTATGAGATAATGAAATTGCTACTCAGTTGATAAGAATGTTAACATACTAAGTTATACCAGGGAGAGAGTGACTAACCACATTCTTTAAATATCAATAGCTTAGTCAGATTGATTATTGTGCCGTATTGTGAATTGAGAGGTATTAAGTTTCATGAGGCTTTGTCATTAGTATTCCTGCTTCTACCAAGAAGGTATTTAATATATGTGTTGGCCTATTATTGATGTAAAAGTTATTTAAATAAGTTAATGTTAGAAACATTATTCAATTTAAATACTGAAAACATTTCAAAGAGATTTTGTTTTTGTTATAGCATAGCAAAATAAATTGGAACAATCATACAATGACATTTTTTAAACCAAAATTTTGTAACTTTTATAACTTGGAGTTAAGTTAGCTTGAGTAACAAAAAGGTAAAGTGGTTTTTGTTTAGAGTTATGAAATGTTAGTACTTTTTCTATGTTTAACAAATTGGCAGTTTGTCAGTTATGACATTTTTGTGTAATAAATATTTTGTACTTGTTTGAAGCATGCTTTGTTTTATATAGAGAATATTTATTTAAAAAATATGTCTCTCATATACCCTATTAATTGTATTATTGATATAATCTTTTTGGTTTCCTTCAGCAATTCCAAATTTTCCTTCAGCCTTTCTGGATTTCACAGATTTATAAAATCTTTGTGTCTTTCACATCTTCCTGGCTAATGCAGTTTTCTTTTCTGCTTCTGTTTGCCTCAAAATAGGAAAATTCTTTGTTCTGAAACATCATCTGAAATAAGCCAGCTTTAAAATACTGTGATTTCTCTTGATGGCACTTAAAATGTTTTAGGTGGGGCATGGTGGCTCATGCTTGTAATCCCAGCACTTTCAGAGGTCAAGGTAGGAGAATTGAGGCCTGGAGTTTGACACTAGCCTGGGCAACACAGGGAGACCCTGTCTCTACAGAAAAAAAAAAAAAAAAGTTTAATTAACTGGGTATGGTGGCACACACCTGTAGTCCCAGCTACTTGGGAGGATAAGGTGGGAGGATCACTTGAACCCAGGAGTTCCAGGTTGCAGTGAGCTACGATGGCACCACTCTACTCCACCCTGGGTGAGAGAGAGACCCTGTCTCTAAAATGAATGAATGAAGGAATGAATGAATAAGATCTTTTTAAAGCTGTTAGATTAACATATTGGGGCAAAAGAGTTAGTTCTTAAATTTCTAAACTTTTATACATGAAAACACAATGTAATTGAATACAGTTCAACTTTTCATATTATAAAATATTCCTTTCTAACGTTATTTAATTTGTTCTCATAGGAAAGATACTATATACATAAAAACACAAGAAATTTATCTCATAAATCTTTTTTTATCTTAATCTTTCATTGTTTGTCTTTCATTGTTAATGGGATGCATTTAGGTTAAATGACTCAGTTAGAAAGGTACTATGAGTAGCGGTCAAAATCTTTTCTTATTTTACAGTTAATATTCAAAATAGATGGCTTCCAAATTTTAGAAACTGAATTCTGATTTGTACAGTTATTGGTGCAGAATGAGAAAGTTGACATAAAAGATCCTTAAACAGCAGTGCTGATTTTGTTATCCAAAACTTTTTTGTAATGATTTGAAGTAGTTCAGAGATAAAATATAGAGGCTGGGTGCAGTGGCTCAGGCTTGTAATCCCAGCACTTTGGGAGGCCAAGGTGGGCGTATCACTTGAGGTCAGGAATTCAAGACCAGCCTGGCCAACATGGTAAAACCCCATCTCTACTAAAAATACAAAAATTAGCCTGGTGTGGTAGTTCACGCCTGTACTCCCAGCTACTTGGGAGGCTGAGGCAGGAGAATCGCTTGAACCCGGGAGGCGGAGGTTGCAGTGAGCTGAGATTGTGCCACTGTACTCCAGCCTGGGCAACAGAGTGAGACTCCATCTCAAAAAATAAATACATAAATAAAACATAGAGCAAGATGAGGAAATTAAAAGCAGAACTGAGAAGCTACAAGATACAGAAAATGTTTCTTACATATTGCTTTTTTACATGTTGCTTTTTGTTGCACCGAAATGCAGCTTTCAAATTCCTGTATCCAAGGTAAGCATTCTGGATGATGTGATTCTTATGGCTTTGTTTTTTTATTTTTTTTTAAATAAAGAAAAGTATGGAAGTTCCTCTGAAGAAATCAGTTTTTCTAGCTGAATCTGAAATAAATGAATTTATTATATAGATCCTTTATATAAAAGATGTAAGATAAACACAAATATCTTCAGTTACAGACTTCATAGAAGTTACAGGTTCATAAACAAGATGTCAAATAAATATTTCTTATACTGGTTTAAAAAGTACATTAGCTTTTTCTCTGAGAAAACACCAAATCGCGGATGATGCCGGTACAGCGGGGGACCTGGGAGGCCCGGAGGCCCGGGGGGCTCTGGGATGGGGAACTGGGGTCTCAGCCGGCCCTGGGATGGGGAACTCGTGTCGCGGCCATGGACGGGGCCGGGGCCAACTGCAGAGCTCGTGGAGGCAAGACCAAGGACAAGGAGTAGATGGTTGTCACCAAGCTGAGCTGCCTGGTCAAGGACATGAAGATTAAGTCCCTGGAGTAGATCTATCTCTTCTCTCTGCCCATCAAGGAGTCTGTGATCATTGACTTTTTCCTGGGGCCTCTCTCAAGGAGGAGGTTTTGAAGACGTGCCAGTGCAGAAGCAGACCCGCACCGGCCAGAACACCAGGTTCAAGGCGTTTGTTGCCATCAGGGACAGTGGCCACACTGATCTGGGTGTTAAGTGCTCCAAGGAGGTGGCCACTGCCATCTGCGGGGCCATCATCCTGGCCAAGCTCTCCGTTGTGCCCATGCGCAGAGGCTACTGGGGGAACAAGATCGGCAAGCCCCACACCATCCCTTGCAAGGTGACAGGCTGCCACGGCTCTGTGCTGGCGCGGGTCATCCCTGCGCCCAGGAGCACTGGCATCGTCTCGGCCCCCATGGCCAAGAAGCTGCTGCTGATGGCAGCTATCAATGACTTCTACACCTCAGCCAGGGGCTGCACTGCCATCCTGGGCAACTTCGTCATGGTCATTTTTTATGCCATCTCTAAGGTCTACAGCAGGCTGAACCCTGACCTCTGGAAGGAGACTGTATTCACCAAGTCTCCCTATCAGGAATTCACTGACCACCTCCTCAAGACCCACACCAGAGTCTCCGTGCAGAGGACCCAGGCTCCAGCGGTGGCTACAACATAGGGTTGTACAAGAAAAATAAAATGAAGTAAGCCTGGAAACAAAAAAACTACATTAATAAGAAATATAGAAAAAACACTAAAGAAGAAATGTTATAAAGTACCCATAATTCCAGGGTAACTTTTTCAAAAAACATACCTACATATTTTTAAATTGTTACAGTCATATAGTACATATTAATTACTATGCTATAATTGCATTACACATTTTCGTACATTTCTACCTAATTCAAACATTATCATGTAATGGCTAAATAACACTCAATTATATAGATGTTCTATCATTCCCATTCTGTTATGCACATGCCAAAAATCTTGTATGGATAAAATCACTCATGGAAAGCCTTTTACCGACCTAGGAGGCATTCTGTATTATCTCTGAATGAGTCCCACATTGCAAATTTTTCCTCTAGATTTGGATCAGATTGCTAGTCCTTGAGCTGAGAATCAGATGAAACATTTGGCTTCCCTAACTTAAGGGCCATGTTTATTAGAATTAATTTTCTGAGAATGTATAGAGTGTCCATAGCTGATTCCAGTAAGTTAAATGTGTATAAGACTCCACTTTAAAAATCTTCAGGCATTTGGGGGTATGTGTGCTAAGTGAGAGATCTTAATTTTAATAACAGTGGAAACTCCAGACTGGGAACACCTGAAGGGCAAGGACTGTGAGCTCCGTATTTGTAGGGAAGTACCGAGGACAGCCTAGAATCCGTCTGTGGCTGTTAAATGCGGTATTTTGTAAAGACATGCAGGAATACCTGTGAATAAGTAGTTAATAGTACCAAAAATTATTCAGAGCACTTTGGATTGTTGAATAAGTGTAAGATTACCCCAGCCCATAGAGTATAAGAATTACATTTTCTAAGAAAGCTAACAAAATTAAACCCAAAATTTTATTAGCTAAATTGATCACAGGGAACCTAGTTTAGTTATATTATTGGGTGGATCCCCCCACCCGCTACTCAGGAATGCCTCATGAAAGTTTAAAGGACATAGTATAGCGGCTAAACAACTTAAATCCCTATTTCTGGAAAAAAGAACTAGAAGCATGTTTAAATTTTTTAGAATGCAGGTAATTGGAGAAGATATTGAGCTTATTTTGCTGTTGCAGATTGATGCACCATTGATTCTTGATAACACGTCGACTCAAGCAAAGTAAAATCTGTAAGATTTGTAAAAGAATGACGCAAGCAGTCATATATAGGTATGAATATGCATGTTGTATATGTTTGGGGGCATTATACACAGATTTTTAAGTGATTCCTGGTATCCAGAAAGGATTAAGATTAGGAAAGTCTCTGAGCTTTTGTAGTGTCAATAAACATTTATCTCCACTGGTTTGTTTTTCTGTTTCCCTAACCGTTCGGCTTAAAACTGGCCCTCCAAAAATGAATCTGTTAGCAAGTTTATACTGATCCATCCTCGTTTTCAGATATACCATCCTCAGGTTCTACAGAGCCAGAATTGTCTCAAAGCGTACTTGATGCTTTTGACCTTGCGCTTCCCAAGATAAAAATTCTGACGGAGGGATTTGTGGACTTGATTTTCACAAGGCCTGCGAGGTGTTTACAAGCCTCGAGGGCTTTGAGTAGAAAAGGTAGGGTCATGCGCTAGCTAGGGAGATATCGGAGAGTGGAAGTGCTGCACAGGACCCAGATGATAGCGGTTTCAAATACTGGCTTAGTCTGCGGCGGGCGCAGGTCCCCTAACCCGGCCCCTCTGGTTCAGCATAGGGGGGTTCTTTCTCTCCGCGGGCACTGATTCCGGGTCGCGGCGGACGTCGCTTCCGGAGCAGCATGGCGGCCACTGACGACGAGAGGCTAGCAGGGAGCGGTGAGGGAGAGCGGCTGGATTTCTTACGGGATCGGCACGTGCGATTTTTCCAGCGCTGCCTCCAGGTTTTGCCGGAGCGCTATTCTTCACTCGAGACAAGCAGGTAACTCGTGGCACAGTCAGCCAGGCTGGCACAAGGCCCGGGCTCCAGCGGAAAGGCGCGGCGGAGTCGGACCGCAAACTGGGCGCCGGAAGGGGGCTGCGCGGCCGCCCACTTGGCACTGACTGGTTTCAAGTGGGCTTGAGGTTACCCCCACTCTCCCGCCGTACGGTGGGAAGGTCTGGAAGGCTGTAGGTCGAGGGCTGTAGCATCTCCAGTTTCCGGCTTTTTCACTTCCCTTTTCTTCTGGCAACTCTGAGCTGCTTTTTTACCCGCTCCCATAGCCTGTCACTTTGCCTCATTACTTCCGAGTATAAAAGGAAAAGGACAAAGTTTGTCGTCGTATTTTTAGATGAATACTTCTGTGCATCCTTGTCCTCTCTAAAGTCATTAACTCTTAATAGAGTGTCTGTATGGTGTTTTATGTGTAGGAGCGGCAGAGAACCTCTAAGGTCTTAGAAACTTTGTGGGAACTATAAATCTAATGGTAGGCGAAAGAGGTGCGGTGTTGCGTGAAGCAGCCTGTTAAAAGTATTGCAATAGCTGAAGAGTGTGGTGCGGCAGAGACTAAGCGACTTAATTTACAGTAAAAGCTGGGGATGAGAAGAAAGAAAGGAGAAGGCAATCTTTGCTCCGCATTGCTGTGTTTTGAAGTGAGGCTCAAAAGCTGCTTGAGACTGGATGGGAGGAAAGAGCGGCTTGTTTTTGCTGTGTTCTCTCCCCACGTTTTCCAAATTCTGATTTGCTGGTGTATTTTGAACACTGCATGACCGGATCAGTTTGGGGAGCTTTGCAGATTACTTCTGCACACTTGGTCAAGAACTACATTATGGTAGGTGCCAGAGTACAGCTGAACAAGACAAGCATTTGTATAGAGTTCTGTGCTATATGTTAGTGTAGTGTTCATAGGAGTATATAGACAGGCATGTACATAATCCAGATATCTCTAGAGAGGCCTTCCTTAAACACCCTTCCTAAAGGGACCACTTCCAATGACCACCTCACATTACGTATGTATTGGTTTATTTGTTTAATGTCTTTCTATTACACTGGATTATAAACTTCACAAAGGTAACATTTTCGTCTATCTTGTTTACTTCTATACTTAGGACTGGGCTGCCCTGTCCAATCTGGTAGCCACTAGCCACATTTGGCTATTTCGGTTTGAATTAATTAAATCAAATTAAAAATTAAGTTATTCTTTTGGTAGTAGCCACCACATTTCAAGTACCCAGTTGCCATATTGGCCAGTGGCAATTGTTTCTATTTCAACATTTGCAACAGCTTAGTCCTTTTGGTCAACATTGCACTAGGATCTTAAATAGTACCTGGTATCTGAGAAGCACTAAGAAATATTTGTTGAATAATGTGAGCTGAGCCCTGAAGGATGAACAGATTCTTACAAAAGAAAGAGTGAAACGTTTATATTCCTTCCTCCTCTCATAGGTGTTGATCGATTAGCAGAGCCTATATCTTCACTGAAAGATTCAGATTTCCAAACCGAAAGGTTATGATTGTAGTGATATGAGATGTTTTAAAATGTTGATAAATCGTTTATATCTTAATAGGGATTAATTTTATGTGAATTCAAAGCGTTTAGATAAAAAGTCTTCCATCCTGTTTTTGTTATTCATACATAATGTGCATATTTATCATATACATACACTGCTTAGATACATGCAGTGTATAAGTCCTGTGAGCTGATTAAATTGTGATTGTTAAACAGTTGAACTTTGCTTGCAGCTATCACTATAAGTCTGTGATTGCATTTTCAAAATGCCAATGTGTTTGGCCTGTTTTATAAAATTCCAGCTTGGACAAATCCATATAGAATAATGCACATTGGCATTAAACTGTGTAATTCTGTTCACAGCATAAGTAAAACAGCACAAATTTTCTGACTTATTTAACTTTAGTATGAGCATAGGATCGACACCAGGTGTTATATAACACCTTGGTGCATTGGTTAAGCAATATTGTGTCCTTTTTTGTCTAATGTTTGTCACATGAATAGAATTTTTACATCATTTTGGTTTTCTTATAGCCTAGTTAACCGCATTTAAGATAACTGCATATGTCAGTTTCTGTAGTGATTTTAAGTTTTTCTCTTTCCTAACTCACAGACTTTATTTTCTTTAGCACTAAGTTCTTTTGTGGTGCATGTGATTCATAACTGACTTTAAAATGCTTGTGAAGAAACTCCAACCTTTTCAGCAAAGGTGACTGGTCACAAAGTTTCTGCTGATTTTTAAGACAAAACAGTACATTGGGCAAGCCACAACTCTTACCTGGTATTGCAGTTAAATTCCACAGTCATTCATAGAGTGCCTCCCCATGTGTCTAGGTACAGGTATACAGTGTTAAACTAATGATTCAGGTGTTCCTCTGTTCGTTTCTTTTTACCAATAGGTATGAAAAAGCTTTGAGAAGGCTAATATTAGACTGGATATTTAGACACTTATTTTCTGATTCACCATTTTGGCAAAATTACTCTTATTTTCCTGTTTCTTTTAGCCTGACCAATAGGAATAATTTTTACTTTTCTAGTGACAATGACTTTATGAAAATAAAAAGTGTATTGTCTGTGGTTTCATCAGAGATTTTTCTTTTATATTGACTTCTTAAAATGATAGTTACTAGTTTATAATCCAAGTGAATATTAAATCTTGGGTTGGGAGCTTTGTCAATTACCAGGTTTCTTTTACAAGTAGTTTAGGGAGTTTAGTTTGGTTATGAGTTATTGTTGCCATTTGTATTGGGGTAATAGGAATTAGAGTAGTCCTTTTTATTAAGGAACAAAGTAGTGACAATTTTCTGTTATTTTTACAGTCACTTCTTCTAGAAGAAGGGTTTAGGCAGTTAGCTTTTATTTCACAAAGCATTTACAATCTAGCTAGTCTTTGTATTCTCATGTCCCTCTATTTTCCCCTGTGTATCCTGTGTTGTAACCTCTCTGCTGCCTCCCATTCTGCAACTACTTTGTTCTTTCGTTTCCTCCCTTATCTTTTTTTTTTTTTTTTTTTTTTTTGAGACAATCTCACTCTGTCACCAGGCTGGAGTGCAGTGGCACCATCTCTCCTCACTGCAGCCTCCGCCTCCTGGGTTCAAGTGATTCTCCTGCCTCAGCCTCCCAAGTAGCTGGGACTACAGGTGTGTGCCACCACGCTCAGCTAATTTTTTGTATTTTTAGTAGAGATGGGGTTTCACCATGTTGGCCAGGATGGTCTTGGTCTCTTGGCCTTGTGATCCGCCCGCCTCGGCCTCCCAAAGTGCTGGGATTACAGGCGTGAGCCACCGTGCCCAGCCCCCTTATCTTAAATATATCACAGTCTAGCAGTACATCTTTCAAAGTGTAGTGGTGGGAGACTCTAAGTAATGGCTTGTATGTGCTTATAAAAATGCACATACCTGGGCCCCTTCCCAGACCTTCATTGGATCCTGTGTGGGCCTTGAGAGTCTGCATTATAACAAGCATCTCAGGTGGTTCTAAAGCAGGCTGAAGTTAGAGACTGTTTGCCTTATAGGAGAAACAAATACGCAGTTATTACAGCAGTGATTCCCAACTCTAATGTGTATGTGAATCACTTGGGGATCTTGTTAAAATGCAGATTCTGATTGCATAAGCCTGGGTCATTGTATTTTTAGATGAATACTCCTGTGCATCCCTGTCCTCTGTAAAGTTATTAACTCTTAATAGAGTGTCTGTACGGTGTTTTATGTGTAGGAGCAGCAGAGAACGTTTAAGGTCTTAGAAATTTACTTTACGGGAACTGTAAATCTAATGGTAGGCGAAAGAGGTGCGGTGTTGCATGAAGCAGCCTGTTAAAGTATATTGCAATAGCTGAGGAGTGTGATGCTGAGTGTGAGCCGGAGATGCTGCATTTCTGACAAGTGCCCAGATGATTTTGATATGGCTAATCCCCTGACTAGACAAAATGATTGTGATATTCTGAGGGCATTCTGGAAGTGCCTAAGTAGCTCAGCCTGAAGAGAGACAGGGACTAGAGAATGCTTCTTGGAAGAAGTAATCCCAAAGCTAAATCTTAAAGAATGTGTTCCAGTGTTTTGTTGTTGTTGTTGTTGCAAATGGACAATAAGAAGAATAAAGCTGGAGAAGTGAGTGTTGAGCAGAAAACTTCAATTAGTTCTCTAGTAGTGGTTCAAAATGTAAAGGGATATGGTAGGAATGTAATCTGAAGAGGTAGGCATGCATCAGATCATGGAAAGCTTTGTGTGCTTGTCTAGAAACATGAGTTGGATATCATGTGACAGGAATAGTCATTTATATAGTCATATATCACATGGTACAGGACCAGAACCAGGGAGACCAATGAGGACACTCATGTGGTAGTCCAGGAGAGAGATGCTGAGGCAGTGAAGTAGGGCTAGAAAAGAGGGGATGAAGAAAAAGGAGGAGTCCCAGGATTCTTGAATTGGAACTGCTATCTGGTCTGGAGAATAAAAGGCAAAAGGAGCCAGTTGAGAAAGGAAGAAGATGATTTATATAATAGCAGTTAACATGTAATCTCCTTAAGGTTAGGAAGCTTTATTCATTTTTGTGGTGACATCTAGTCTGTAGTAGGTGTTCAGTAGATGTTTCTTATTGAAAAAGTATGATAGTAGAAAAACTATTTTACAAGTTAAATAATTCCACAGATATGTGACTGTACTTAAAAGTATTTACCAGTTGAATCAGCCATTGAAAAATAATTATAAATGAAGAATAATGCTTAAAATTCCAGAATTCGTGCAGTCTTTCAGTCATTTGTTTCGAAGTATTATGGCAGCATCTATGTGCTAGTATTTTAACTTCATGATTAAGTCTAATGTATCGTCTAAGGCTCTCTCTTCACTGACATGGTTATCAATTTTATTTGTGTTCTTATTTCTTAATGTAGATGCTTATTTATAATTTTAGATGCAATATGATGTAGTCATAGGCCCATCTGGTATCTAGGCAGGAATGTAGTCCATTGTTTAAGACACTTGTTTAAGACACTTGGTAAAGGATGGGGTTGCACCACAAAGGGTCAGGACAAGGGATCCAAAGTTTGGGAATCTAGTCAACTCTCATAAATTAGTGTTTTCAGTATATTTCTTATATCAGTATGACTAAGTTCTTTTTTCCACTGTCCAGACTATAGACTGTTTTTCATTCTTTTTTTTTTTTTTGTGATGGAGTTTTGCTATTGTTGCCCAGGCTGGAGTGCAATGGCACGATCTCGGCTCACTGCAACCTCAGCTCACTGTAACCTCCACCTACTGGGTTCAAGTGAGTCTTCTGCCTCAGCCTCCCTAGTAGCTGGGATTACGCCCACCAACACGCCTAGCTGACTTTTTGTATTTTTAGTAGAGATGGAGTTTCACCATGTTGGCCAGGCTGGTCTCGAGTTCCTGACCTCAGTTGATCCACCCACTTTGACCTCCCAAAGTGCTGGGATTGCAGGAGTGAGCCACTGCGCCCATCCTTCTTGTTGTTCTTATTTAATCTTTGGGGTATGCGTGTTCTTAAGCCTGGAATATTTGACATCTTTTGGAGACACTTAGGTTAACCCTCTTGTCTGTGAATTGATTCTTTGGTAAAGCAACTTGATTGGGGGTTGGGGGATGTTACTTTTTCATCCTTGTAAGATAAACTTCTTATACTTATTGTTCAGAGTGAGAGAAGAGGGGTGAACAGAAAGATATTGTTTGCTTATTTACACTTCTCAGGCTGCAGATTCAGATTGAGTTCTAGGGAAAAGAAGAAACAGAATAAACAGATATTCTCTGAAAGAAGTAAAAATAACTTCATTGGCTTGATTTTAGGTGCGTGTGTTCCCACAATTACCCCTCTATACACCTGTGCTGAGTCAGGTTGCCCAGCAGTTTATTCCCAAGTAGAAGTCATCTAGGAACCATAAAACCCTACATTATACTATTTCTCTCGGAGGCCCACAGCCCAAAATTCCTTTGTGTTTTTTGTGGCTTGTTTTAATTCTCCCTCTTTCAGTTTTAGGACTACTTGAGAATTCTTATGTGATTGGAAGAGGAATGGTTTCCCAGACTATTTTAAAGGAGGCCAGATATTTGCCCCAAAGTGACTTATTGGTTCTGTCTGCCAAGCATTTCTGATGGGATCTCTTTTTATAAACATAAGCCATTCACCATAACTCTGTTACTCTCATAAACCTTATGGTCTCAACCTAAGTCTTCACCTATGAGTTGAAAATGCTGGACTTTCAGGAGCCCTTAATAATTAAGTATGCAAGATTTTAAAATACCATCACATGGCTGATTTCTTGTATTTGGCACTTACGCATTCATATCCAGCAGCAAGTAACATGACAAACAGATCATTCAGATAACGTATACAGATAAGAGTATGACCTTAAAGCAGGTTTTCTCAACCTCAGCACTATTGACATTTTAGGCCAGATAATTCTTGGTTGTATGGACCTGTCCTGTGCATTGTAGACATTTAGCAGCAGCCGTGGCTTTTACCCACTTGATGCCAGTAACTCCCTCCTCCACTGTGACAACCAAGAATGTTTGATTATGATATATTATGTTAGGGTCAGTGTTCCCAGTAGAGAACCACTGTTCTCGAACAGTGCTTCTGAAACCTGCCTGCACGTTAAAATTACCTGGGAAGTTAAATACAAAAACAAACCCAAAGGAAATACAAAAACAAACCCAAAGGGCCCAGACCCCACCTTACACCCATAGATTTGATTGTTAAGTAGGACCTTGATCTCTGTGTTATGTTGGTGGTGTTTTGGTCGTTTGTTTTTAAGCAGATTCTAATGAGCAGTTTTTAAGCAGATTCTAATGAGAAGCACCCCTGTGGAGAATACCACTTTGGGACTTAGACTTCTTGAGTAGTTTTGATTGTCTAGTGTTGAAATTTCAAGTAAATTACTTGAATTTTGGGGGCTTTATATTCTTCAGTTAGAAAATCAAAGAGATGGACTAGATCATTTCTGAATTTCTTAATTTTGAAAAAAATGCCAACTTGTTTTTATAGCCTTTTGCATAAATTCTCTTACTACATAGCTTTTACTGACAGGAAGATATTTGTTTTATCCATTGTCTGACCTCAAGTCCTTCATGTTTTCCTCCACTTTTGTCTCTGTCTTCTTTTTGCCCTTTTCCTTAATAACGCTTTAAATAAACTATATTAGTAGATGCTTAATTGTACCTGACTATAAATATAATCATTTACTTTATGTATTCTATCAAAACCAAAAAACCCTGTTAGAGCTCTCCGGGAGGGTTAGATGTAGTATTGCAGGTCCTTTATTAGTTCAGTAAATATTTGAGTGCATACAAACAAAGTGGACCTTATCTCATGAGACATAATTACCACCAAGGGCAGTGATTTTCACACTTTGTTGCTATTATGTAGAGGTTTTTCCCATGTCTAAAGGTTTATTGTGTTTGGAGAAGCACATTCCTCTGGGGAAAATGGTTACAACCAAGAGTCTATAGAAAAGGCCTGTAGTGTTATAGACTGTGATTAGATCCTAAAGTCGTTGTTACTCTTGTCCCTCCAAATCATGGCAAAGACCAAGGATAATGGCTTCCATTTATTGCGTGCTTATTGTGAGTAGGTAAGCACAATAACTGTATAAGGTATAGTAATGATTAAAATAATTATTGGAAGCTGATTAGAAAAGTTTAGGTGTCCTGCCCAGAGTCATGTGGTCAGTCTAGTGAAATTGGCCAACTTGAAATTTGACTGCAGAGTCTGAGCTTTGAAGTAGTGTGCAACACTGCTTCCCACATAAAGGAGTTCCACTGCCCTTAATATAATCCTGATCTTACCTAGATAAATTACCTCTCTAATTCAAATAGATCTCAGTGTGTTGTTAGGATTAAATTGAGATAATATATGAGAAATGTCCCAGCTCAGTGTCTAATACATGGTAATAGTCTCTCAATAAGATGTTTCCCAAATATTTATTTCTGAAGTGCACCCAAATCTCTGTAGTTTTAGTTTTTGCCCTTAAGCTTTGTTTGGAATTAAATTACTTTCTGATATCTCCTCCTGTTATCTAATGGATGCTGCTAGTCTTTTTCCACCAGGGATCAGAGCGATAATTTGCCCTAAAAAAAAAAAAGAAAAGAAATCACTATTTTCTCATCTCTCCTAAAGTTGGTACAGATTGAGCATCCCTAATCCAAAAATCTGAGAGACTCCAAAATCAGAAACGATTTGAGCACTGACATGATGCCACAAGTGAAAAATTCCACACATAAGTGCTTAACACTAACTTTGTTTCATGCACAAAATTGTTAAAGTATTATATAAAATAAGCTTCGTGTGTAAGATGTATATGAAATTTAAATGAATTTCATATTTAGATTTGGGTCCTGTCCCAGTGGGGTATCATCTCATGTATATGCAAATATTCTAAAATCAAAAAAAAAAATCTGAAATCTGAAACAGTTCTGGTCCCAAGTATTTCAGATAAGGGATACTCAACGTGTAGTACTATTCTAGATAATACTATTCTAGATGCACAGGAGAGAAGTAAATTTATTACATACAGTAGATACCTCAGGGCATTAAGGCTTAATTATTTCTTAGAATTTTCATTGAAAAGGTTACAGAATACATCAGGTAGCTCTGCTGTAAAATTTTAGACCAGATAATTTGAAGTGTTAATTTATTACTATTAGTCATATGAATTGTTAGATTATGGAAATGATGTAACAGTACTCAATCAAGCTATACTAGAGACTGCTTCTCAACATGAAAGGAATTATATATAACAAATTCTTTGTGTTCAAAGTCATCGGTAAGATACTGATTTTTATATGAAAGCAAAGGTTTAGGTTTCTGATTTATAGTGTACAGTCTTAGAAGGGGAAGGTTTTGCTCTATAGTTTTTCATTCTGCCAAAGAATGCTCCTCTCTGGGAAAATAGAGTGTAAGTACATTTGTATTTTTTTAAATGTTTTGTATTTCTCAAAGCTTATTATAAATCTTTTCCCAAGGAATCATGTTATTTGTGAACACCTTTGAATTAAGATATTATTCTCATATTCCTCCAGAATTAAATACAAGCTATAATTGATCCTGACAAATTAGTGAAAATTGACATTTTCACATATTTCTAAGTCCTGTACTATTTGTACTGATTAGTTGTAGAGAATCCTTTTTTAAATCTACTTTAGCCTTCAGTTTGGTGATATTCTGGCTTCAGTGGGTCTTGTTTGTGTCAATGGGGTAGGATTGGTTTCTTAACCCCCAAATGTCCCCTTTTGAAAAATTGAAACAAAAGTCTGGACTGATAGTATTAAGTTACAAGAATATGTATATATGTATTTTTTGCTTTTGCAAGGTGGAAGTATTGTTTAAATTATTGGAAAATTAGAATGATTTTATTATTTTTCTAGACCAGGAAGACTTCAGACTTAAGTGGTATGATAGTTAAGATGGAATTTTACATTTTTTTCTTTTAGGTTGACAATTGCATTTTTTGCACTCTCCGGGCTGGATATGTTGGATTCCTTAGATGTGGTGAACAAAGATGATATAATAGAGTGGATTTACTCCCTGCAGGTCCTTCCCACAGAAGACAGTGAGTGAGTTTTTAGCATTTTATTTTTAGTGTGACTGGTTGTACCTGACATAACATGTGTTGGACTAGAAAATCTTAGTACTTACTTGTATACTGTTAACATATTTTATTTATCTGTGATTTTGTTGTAATGCAGCATTGCCATTCTGTTGAAATACAGTACTTAACAAATCTGATCATAATCTCAAGAAAACAATTTAGAGTTATCTGGAATTTAATAGAGATTCACAACTGTGGCACCATACTATGTTGTATACTTCCACTTTGATGACTACTTGTTGATTATTTATAGTCAGTATTTATGTTTGATTAGTTCTATAGCATTAACTGTGTTTTTCATTCCCAACAATTCTTGTCTTTTCAGTGAAAAACTCTTTGCCATCAAAAAGTTTTCTTTCATTTCCTGATTATTTTCCCTCCAATGTTTCATTAGCATTTTTAATGGTTTCTTAAAGCTCTTATATATGCTTCAGTCATTTTTATACTTAACACTTAAAAACTATTGATTAATTAAATGAATTCTCAGAGTTCATAAATTACATAATCAACTGCAAATATGCAAGTTTTTATAAACTCTGTTATTCACTCTATTAAGTATAAAATGTCTAAGATAGATATAACTTATACATGTTATAAATTCTAACCTTAAAAACATCAAACAAACAAACTCCTAGAAAATCATGCTTGTTTTTTTTTGTGGTTCGTTGGTTAGAGTAATCATATGTAAATCTCATCCAGTGAACTTTGGAGAAATAATAAGCTAAAACTTTACTTAGAAAGAAAGATTTTCTCTGTTTGACAGACGATCTTGAACATAGTTTGCGGCTATTTTATTCTTGAAGTTCATAGTGTTTGTTTTTATATAACTTTTTAAATCTATGCCTATTTACAAAGTCTTATTAAAAATTGATTGAAGTATTTTGAACTAGGTCTATCAGAATTAAATATATAAATATCTAATCACTTTTCTGCTAGCCCCAATGAAAGCATGTATAAGTTTGGTCAATAGTTACAGATCTAACATGTTGATGTGTAGGATTTATTGAATTTCTGCTAAGAGTACTACTCTTCTAAACCTGTAGAGAAGAGCTGTGATAAGTTGCAAGTTATGGTCCTCATTTTCCAGGAGCATGTGGCTGAGGCCACGTCTTAGTCCTAGTCACTTGCAAAATACATGTCAATTGTTGTTTTCCCTTTTTGCCAGGATGTTTTTTAATAGTTTAAGTGAAAGTCTGGGATTTTTTAAACAGTTAATTATTAGACTGAGGTATGGTAGAATTATTACAGATTGTGCTTGGTATTTTTTTTTAATTATAAGTACATGCCCGGTTTTTAAAGAAATGTATCTTACATGGTACAGATAGGAAATCATATACACACTGTGGCACATACGAAAGCTATTCCCTAAGTTCTTGCCGAAATATATTTTTATATTATTTTTTAATTAAAAATTTACTGAAACTCATACTCCTGAAATAAAATAGCTATTGTCTTTATAGAAAAGGATGGACCATAACATTTAATGAGAGAACTCAAGCTGCAGGTTATAGTTTCCAGACCATTGGTCACTTACTCACCATGCTTCCTACTTTCTGTCTTTTCTTCTATTTCCCCCCACTATTAAGGATTATTTGGTGGCTCCGTAATTGAGCAATTTTTTGGTCTGTTCTTTAATAAGTGTTTACTTCGCCCTACCATTTTATTAGTGAAATGAGTTTTTTATAACGCTATTATATCTGTGTTGTTTTAAAAAGCTACATACTTCTTCTCATTATTTAATCTTGTGAGAGATTTGCTATTATCTGGAGTTTCATATTATCCATAATAATTTTGTTTGTTACATAATCAACAGAGTGGCTAAAAATTAAAAAGGTGGAAAATAACAAGTGTTCACAAAAATGTAGCAAACTGGAACTCTCATTCACTGCTAAAGGAGCTTTATAGCTGCTTTGGAAAGCTATTTGGTTATATTTACTAAAGCTGAACATATGTATGTTCTATGACCCAACAGTTCTAGTGTATACTCAGCAGAAATTAAAACATGTTCCCCAAAAGATATGTTCTAGCATGTTTATAACAGTATTTTTTATAAGAGCCTACAACTAGTAATTATACAGACTACCCATCTTCAGTATAATGGATAAAGGATATATTAGCATATTCACACCATGGAAAATAATACAGTAATGGGAATGAACAGTCTACAACTACATTCAGTTATTTGAATGAGTGTCACAAGCATGTTTATGAGAGAAAGAAGTACATTGTATATCGTTCCATTTTTACAAAATACAAAAATAGGTCAAACCAGTCTGGGCATTTGGGGAGTACTAGAAGGAAGTGGGAGAGGCTTCTGGAGTGCTAGTCATGTACTTTTTCTTGAGCTGAGTGCTGGTTATACAGGTGAGTTTATTTTGAAAAAGTTCATGGAGCTTTTTAATTATTATAGGAGTACTTTTCTTATGTTTATTATACTTCAGGGAAAGTTTAAACATTTTTTGGAGTTAGAATTGCAGCTCACCACTCCTTTTGAGAACCATCAGAATTTTCTTTCCCATTAAACTGTCAACTCCATGGACTTCACTGGTTTGAAACCCACTGCCAATTTTTTTCTTCAGTCATTGCTGCTTAAGTTACTTAAAATATTTTTGCCTCCACCTGAATTGCAAACCTCTGGAAGGGAGACAAGTGAATGTGTCTTCTATTTCTTTTCCCTCTCAGTGCTTATTGTGTATCAGTAGTTGTTAGACTATTAAATCACCTGCCCCTTCTCCAACTTTTTTCTCTTCCTCTTTTATATATTTTCACATTTAGCCTAGGACCTCGTCTGGCTCTTCAAATATTTTCTAATTCATAAAGCATTTGCAAACTGGTAGAATATGCTTTCTGCAACTCATAGGTCTGTATTTGTCCTACTTTGAGATACCACATAAAATCTAGGGAATTATAACATCTAGAAATGTTAAACAAAACCTGGGGATTATAAAGCAAAAATTTGATAGATTTGACTAAATAAATATTTAAATACTTTATGTAGTAAAAGATAAATAAGTGATGAATTTGCAGAAAATTATGTCTTGTATAATATTAACATCGACTATAAAGAATTGTTAAAGATTCAGAAGAAAAAGATACATTGTCCTTTAGAAAATGACAAAATTTATTAAGTAGTTAACAAAAGAAGTACAGATACATAAAAAGATGATTAACCTTACTAGAAATCAGGGAAATTCAGTCAAAACAATGTTACAAAATAAATGTTCATCAAAAGTGAAAGTTACATAAACTATGGCCCAGTAAAGAATATTATGCAGTAAATAAGGTAGAGCTCTATATATATACTGACATGAAACTGTCTGTCATATATATTAGATATGAGTTTTAAATTTCTTTTCAAAGAATCAATATGTCAGTATGTTCAATTTTTTGCCTTCTACTTTTAAACTTAACTTCCTCGTAAAGCAACCTTTTTCAATCACCTGCCCCACCCCGACTCATTCCGATTACCTGCTCCACCCTGACTCATTCCAATTACCTGCTCCTCCCTGACTCATTCCGATTACCTGCTCCACCCTGACTCATTCTGATCTACCCTGACTCCCACCAAACCACTCACCTTGTCTCTCTCTTTAAATTAGCCAGTTGGAATTAGTTTAGCCTGTTTGGTCTAACCCTAGCCAATAGGTGAACGACACAGCAGCAGGGGCCACCTGTGTCAGGGATGAGAACCCCTTCCCCTCCCTTGTCCAAGTGTGCGCTCACCATTGCTCCATCTGTAAGGGCACATCCTTCTGTAGAAGTAAATTGCCTTGCTGAGAAGAAAAAAGAAAATTTTATATTTGAGTGCTATTTCTTTTGTGGCACCGAAACTTTACTTATAATATATATGATTAAATGATAAATTTAAAACATATACAGAGGTGCTTTAACAATCTATATAAATGTGCAGGAAAAACTCAGAAAGGATACATAGAAAATCTTTGTGGAGGGGGAAGTAGATGGGAACAGAGGTGGGGGATGGCAAGATAAGATACTTTACTGTTTTTCTATATATCTGAATTGTTTGAATGTTTACCATAAGTAAATATGTTTCTGTATTTAAAGTTTTAAACTAGAAAAATACTTAGCTTAACCTCTCTTCAAAACATACAAAAATAAAAACTAAAAGTTCATAGCTATACGTAAATACTGATATTTTTGCTAATGGAAGAAATAATGCAATACATTATTTACTATTTTATAATTTTCAAAGCACTGCCAAATACATAATCAGATAGATTTATTCTTCACCTAATTGGCCTGTCCCAAGAAGAGGAAACTGAGAGGCAAAGTGGTTCAGAGACCTGTCTGAAACCTCACACAAATGATAAGAGATAGAATCGGATTGACATCTGGCACTTCTGACTCCAAGTTTCAATGTTGTTTTACTGTTTAAGTATATGAGTGGAGACAATCATGTTTGGCATATAAGGACATTGTGAATATTTAATTAAAATTAACCCTGGCCTCCACTTAACTCCAGGATTATAAAGACCCTAGTGGTTTCCTAGTAATAAGTGTATGGTGAGACCACTGGAGGATCGGGTCCTTCTCATTAACTTCAGGAGGGAAGTATTCGGGAAACACAATGGGTCAGGTTGGGAATTGTGTGTGCCCTTCTTTGAGGGCACAACCAGAGAATTTTAGACTTAGAACAGAGTGAGGACTATTACAGTCCATCATTTTACAAATGAGGACATTAAGGTTCAAAGAGATTAATAATTTGTCCACAGTAATACAGCTAGTTAATGCTAGAGACAAGATTAGAATGCAGTTTTCTAGTCCTTTGGATATTTTACTTATATGTGCTGATTCAGTGCAATAGGTGCTCTGTTTACCATGCATGTTTTTCTGTGAGGTACAGATTTTTCTCATGGGAACTCAGAGACTGTCTTATAGCTTTAAAGGAAAATCTAGTATCTGTTCCTTAATAGATCCCATAAATTATTAGGATTAAGTGTTTGGAAACATAGATAAGAAGATTTAATATTAAAGGGTAAAATGTTTAATGCTTTCTTTTTTTAGTGGATTCTTCAGATGGCTCACTTTTTAAAAAATAACATGGGGGAAGTAAGTATGGTTTCATGTGGCTAAGTCAAGCATGTTGCATATTTTAAAAATTATAAGTCATCTGTTTTGGAAATATTATAGATCAAGACATTTTGGCAAAAATGGTTTTACAATGTTCATTTATATATCCAGCATTCCCAGGTCAGATGTCTGGTAGACCATTCCACAGACCTTTTCACAGTTCAGCTGCAATTCTGAATTCTCAATTTGCTATCTTGTTGAGGGAAATATTATTAAGTCTCTAATCTCTGTGAAAGAATATCTCCTGTCTGCCTTTTCTTTAATTGGTGTAGGTCCAATTCTAAAACAAATGTGTGAAATGTGGAAAATAGGTATATTTAAAATTTTTTTTTAGCTATTGAATGTTTCATTTACCTTGTTTCATTACTTTCCTGACATCCTTAAGGAGTTGTGTAAGGCATGTGTTCTTACTAGGAAATTGTGTTTCTTGAGATTTATGCGGAATTATTTCTCTATCCATAAAATATAAATGTTCATTTTAAAATCAGAAAGTAGCCACATTCCTCACTTGAATTCTGTTTGCTTAGGGCAAAAACTTTTAAAATGAGGATTAGAAAGTTAAGAAGTTAAGAACATGAGCAAATCAGTTTTGAAATATATTTAAGAAGCGTAATCATCATTAATAGTATGGTGATATTTTGGCCCAAGAGCTGTCCTTTATTATACCTAAATATAATTTTGAATGCAATTTTATATTTCACAATACAGTTTATTGCTTTTTATGAAAAGCAACTCCCCTGATTAAAATAAACCTCTTTAAACTCTCAAACTTTTATATTCCATAAGTTTATAACCGTTTTTTAAAGAATATCTAAATGTACTATCTTTCAATGCTTGACATATAGTTGGTTTTATGAGCTTAATAGTAAAACACTAAGTTTTAAAGTGACATATGACTCAGTCATCAGGCAAGAGTCAGCTTAATAAATTTTCATGTACAAACATGCAAATAAATGAATTATTCTTCCTTATAGTTGATAACTATAGATACATTATATTATCTAATAACACACTTCCTGCATACTTACACATAAACACACACACATATTACATCCATGTACATACTCCCATTTTTGCTACCTTTCTCATCTACCCAGTTTTCATTTTTCTTCAGTAACCTCAATTTTTATGATATAGTGCTATCTAAAGTACTTATATTAAACAGCATAAACAAGTTTGACTCTATAGTTCTACAAAAGTATATTTACCAAATCAGTAGTTCTTGATTCTGACTATGTGTCAAACCGGGATTGTTTTTCTTTTTAAATACAATTTTCCAGGCCCTATCCTCATGCTTTTTAACAGGCATGGGAGGGGAGATGCAAGAGGCATCTCTGTTTTTTCAAAATAGGCAATTGATTCTGATGGGCAGCCAGACCACACAAAGAATTTTCAGTTTGTTTTGCAACTGTTAAATAGGAACACTAGATGGTGCTGTTTGATAACCTGGAAAGAAATTTATACTGTACCCAGAGTATGCATTCAGCGATAAATTTACAATGAATTGTGTGTGTATACTTTCTTAATTATCATGAAAAGGTATGCTTACTAGAATTCCAAAGGAAAGCACACAAGAGCAGACAAATATTGACAGAAACCACAAAAGAGTACCTAATAAATTTTTTTAAGTGGTGAATTTCTTTTTTTTTTTTTGAAATGGAGTATCATTCTGTCACCCAGGGTGGAGTGCAGTGGCGCAATTTTGGCTCACTGCAACCTCGGCTCACTGCAACCTCCACCTCCCAGGTTCAAGCAATTCTTCTGCCTCAGCCTCCCAAGTAGCTGGGACTAAAGGTGTGCTCCACCACACCCGGCTAATTTTAGTACTTTTAGTAGAGATGGGGTAGAATTCTCCATGTTGGTCAGGCTGGTCTCGAACTCCTGACCTCAGGTGATCCACCCACCTCGGCCTCCCAAAGTGCTAGGATGACAGGTGTGAGCCACCGCGCCCGGCCTAAGTGGTGAAAAATTAAGTGGTGAAAATGTTACCTCCTAATGAGCATCATTTTTTAAAACATTAGGATTTAAGTGTGTGACTGATAACTCAATTTAGTAAATGAGTAATTTTCTTGATTTCTTAGTTACTTCATCATAGCTTTTCATAAGAAACAGGAGAATTCTCTTACTGTAGAATAAAGTATAAACTTTAGAATAAACTTCTTTATCCAGTTTCATAGTCCACAGGTGATTAAGAAGAAGGCAAAAAATACTACATTGTCTTTTCCCTATACTGTGACCGTGGTGCTTAAGATCCAAACACTTTTTTCATGACGGTATACAGTCTTTCTGGAAAAAAAAAAGAAAAACATTTTTACTTTAAAAAAACTTTCCTTGATAAATTGCAACAAAAGCTATTCATTTCTTCCTGTTTCACTTTTGATAAAATATAATTAACTGATTTTGAATGGTTACTGTTTATTAAGCCTTGTTTCACTTTGCTAAGTACAATCTAAACATGTCCTTTAACCTTTACAAGAAGCCTGAAATATATTACTTGCAATATGTTATTGTTACTAGTTCAAAAATGGAAGAAACTGGCTCAGAGAGGTTGTTACTTGCCTACAGAACTCATTGATAGGAAGAACTCATTGATAGGAAGAAACTCAAGATCCTGAGTTTGATTCCAAGTGTCCATGCCATAATCTCCTAACCTTATATGGTACTTTTAAGTATTGATATTTCTGCTGCTTTTCAGAAAAGTTATTTATTTAATCAGGCTAAAAACAGAAGTGAACAAACAGAAATGTCATTTATTGATTCACCTCTAAGAAGATGAATAAATTCATTTATTTCACTCAGAAGCAGATATTTTATTGAGCCACTACTATATGTCTGCCTCTATGTAAAACACCTGACAGAATTGTTTAAGTTGGTGGGGTACTCAACAAAGGTGTCCAGTTGCAAGTATAAATTCAGAACTGACAGATGGTATCAGAGCTGTCTTCCATCAAAAGTAGAAATGGGATCACATTTTTATGGAGGACTGTTAGCAAATTAGTAACTTGAAAGGATACCCTTTAAAAAAGACAATCCCAAGAACAAAAAGAGAAAAAAAAAGATTAAAAAATTTTTTAATCATATAGGAAAATACGCCTTTTGATACTGCCCCTCATCCAACTGGAGAAGGATTAAAAGAAGTGATGATAAAAGGATAGGCTGGGTGCGGTGGGCTCCTGCCTGTAATCCCAGCACTTTGGGAGGCCAAGACAGGCAGATCACTTGAGGTCACGAATTCGAGACCAGCCTGGCCAACACGATGAAACCCCGTCTCTACTAAAAATACAAAAATTAGCTGGGCGTGGTAGCTCATGCCTACCACGGACTACCATGGTAGTCCTACCATGGACTACCAAATAGTCCTAGCTATTTGGGAGGCTGAGGCAGGAGAATTGCTTGTGCCTGGGAGGCAAGGTTGCAGTGAGCCGAGATCATGCCCCTGCACTCCAGCCTGGGCAACAGAGCAAGACTCTGTCTCAAAAATAAAAAGGATAAATGAATTCATAACTTGGTAAGAGAAAGATAACTTTTTATTTTTTTTTTAAGTATAGCATTATGTACAATTTGGAATATGGGGGGTGTGTTAGGTAGAATCCTTTTTTTTTTTTTTTTTTTTTTTGTGAGACAGAGTCTCGCTCTGTTGCCCAGGCTGGAGTGCAGTGGCCCGATCTTGGCTCACTGCAAGCTCCGCCTCCCGGGTTCATGCCATTCTCCTGCCTCAGCCTCCCGAGTAGCTGGGACTACAGGTGCCCACCACCGCGCCCAGCTAATTTTTTGTATTTTTAGTAGAGACGGGGTTTCACTGTGTTAGCCAGGATGGTCTTGATCTCCTGACCTCGTGATCCGTCCGCCTCGGCCTCCCAAAGTGCTGGGATTACAGGCATGAGCCACCGCGCCCAACCTGTGTTAGGTAGAATTCTAAAGATGTTGCCCCAGGGTTTCTGTTCCCTGTTAATTCAGTCAAATACTAATCTGGGTACTGCTGTGAAGGGACTTTGTAGATGGGAGTTAAAGTTATACTAATCAACTGACCTTAAAATGTGGAGCTTATCCATAGGTGACATGTGTACAGGTGGGCTCAGTATAATCACATGAGCAGCAGACGAACACAGAAACGTTCGTCATGGAATTGCAGAGAAAGGGAGCAGAAGAGAGAAGAGAAGGTAGAGAGGGTCTAATGGAAAAGATTTGAGTGCCGTTGCCACTCTGAGATATGGGGCCCATATATGAGAAATGGCAAGAGAGGATCTAGGAGCAAAAAGGGATACCTACCAGCAAAGAAATGGAGAACTCAGTCACACAACTGCAAGGAAGTTGATTCTGCCAGCATCCTGAATGAGCTTGGAGGCAGATTGTTCCCCCAAAGCCTCCAAGTAAGGAAGGTAGCCCTGCCTGCACCTTAACTTTAGCCTGATGATGCCTGTGTTAGACTTCTGATCTTACAAACAGTAAGGCAGTAGGTGTTTTAAGTTGCCAAGTTTGTGGTAATATGTTATGGCAACAGTGACTAATACAGAGAACAAATTTCAGCCTTATTCATATCATCTCACACCATTCATATTATTTTGTTTATTCCCTTCCAGTCTTTGTTGATATGTGCCATTTGCTTAATTATAAACATAAAAATGCACATTTATTTTTGGATCCTACTTTTTTGCTTAACTTGATCAAATACCTTTCTCTGTGTTGCTACATAGTTCTACTGATTATTATTTTTAATAGGAATATAGTGTTTCTTTCAGTACATGAGGCATGATATGCTTAACCTGCTGAACTTTTATGGTGCTTCTAGATTTTCACTATTATTAAACTGCAGTGTGCATTTCTTCTCATACTTGAAATTATTGGAATTGATTCTCAGATATATCATGACTAGGTCAAAAGGTTATGAGTGTTTTTGTAATTTCTGTTACATATTGGCAAGTTTTAAGTAGCTTACCAATTTAAAAGTCCTTAGGATAAGAGAACCATAATTTGACTGGGTCAAAAGGATATGAGTGTTTTTATAACTTCTGTTATATATTGGCAAGTTTTAAGTAGCTTACCAATTTAAAAGTCCTTAGTATAAGAGAACCATAATCACTGAAATCATAATCACCATTAGTATCTTTTTTTTTTTCAAGACAGTTTGACTCTGTCGCCCAGGCTGGAGTGCAGTGGCATGATTTTGGCTCATTGCAACCTCCACCTCCCGGGTTCAAGCAATTCTCTTGCCTCAGCTTCCCCAGTAGCTGGGATTACAGGCAGGTGCCACTACACCCAGCTGAGTTTTGTATTATTAGTATAGATGTGGTTTTACCATGTTGACCAGGCTGGTCTGGAACTCCTGACCTCAGGTGATCCACCCTCCTCTGCCTCCCCAAGTGCTGGGATTATAGGCGTGAGCTACCACACCTGGCTGCTAGTATCTTTTTAAAATACATTTTTCGCCAGTAGGGAGATGATAATTGGTGGAGAGTTTAAATTTAGTGGTTCCTAATTTGTTCAAAGAATTAATGTGTAAGCTACCATTTTAAGTTTTTTGGGGGGATAAGAAGCTGAAAAAATATAGTACCTAATGAAGAAGTAGGAGAGTGAAAACAGTTAATAATGAAGTTAGTCATACACTAGTCATAATCTCTTATGAAGGTAGTTCTTCATATCAGAGACTATTTTTAGACCAACTCGATTTTTTTTTATCAGCGGTGCATTTACAGTCTGCTGATACTGCATTGTTATTTTCTGCATCTATCATACTGATTTTCTAATAGCTATTAAAACCATAATTGTTGTATAGTTGATTGTTCTTTCAAGTTCCCAACTTATATTCCATTGATATCTTGAGAAATGAAAATTTTTAGATAGAAAAAAAGTATGGATAAACATATTTTGATTGAGTAGAGAGAGACTAAGTGCTAACTTACAGTGTTCTACATACTTCAAAGCCAAGTGGATTACTGGACTCAGAACGAAGGTCTAGCTAATGTGGAAATACAAAGTACATATTTTCTCTGCAGCTTTAAACCTTTAGTTTGCTCCCATGTAAAGAAGCAATGAGTTAAAGTAAAAAGACACTAAATGAGTTAAAGTAAAAAGACAGTAGACCCTATTGTGTTATTAACCGTTACCTTGAACATTCACTTAACCTCTGGGCTTCTGTTTTCTGTTCTATAGAAAGGGGGATTGAATATGTTGATCACATAAAAATTGATCTGACAGGAGAAGTATGAAAGGACTTTATAGGCAGTGAGGTGGGCTATTAAAAAAAGGTACATGATAGAAATAATTATGTTTTTTGTGACTCATATGGAAATTAAGTGAGGAAATTCCCATAAGCACCTAGAATGGACCTGGCACATGGTAAGCATTCAGCATTAGCCAGTATGAAAATGCAGACTAAAATAGTCTGTTTCTGAAAGATTGTGTAATTAAACTGCTTTAGAATCTGTGCAAAAATAAAGTGTACTTTAAATAAGCACATGCTTTTATTTTCTAGGATCAAATCTAAATCGCTGTGGTTTCCGAGGCTCTTCATACCTGGGTATTCCGTTCAATCCATCAAAGGTTGGTTCTATTTGGTTCAGAAGGAAGTAGAAGGGATATAGGGATATTTTAATAAAAGAGAAAACTAAGAAGTTACACAGAAAAAAACAGGCTTCCAGATTTCAATGTGGCTAAATGTTGTCTAATAATATATATATATTATAAACTGAAATCCTTTAAAGGAAACCTATACCTACTTTACTTCCTCAAAGAAGTGCACTTTCTTCCGGGAAGAATACATGCAGTACATAAACACACACAAATTTCTATTAATTGTTACAAAAAATTGTCTCAGTATCATACATCTGTGTATAAAAGTTATTGGTGATTTCCTGAGTAAAGGAAAACAGAGCACTGAAGTGTTTTGATACCTGCTGTGTAAGAAGCCAGTAAACTTTATTGTGTTTATAGAAAGACTCTACATTTAGCTCACATTTCTTAGGAATAAAAGAAAAAGCCCTTCTAAAGGCAGTGATTGAAGACCTAGGTAGTGATTATTTTAATGACTTTTATTAGAATATGCAGAACTTCTTCACGGTTATATCCAAAGGCCTTGATACCAGCACATGCCAATATAAAAACAGTGAGTCCTAACAGAGGGAGGAACTTTATTTCTTCTTCAAAGGAGCAGACCCAGAAGAAACTTTGTAGTGTTCCATATGTACACAAAATACAAGTATTTTTCTACAGTAGAAAGTGGAGAAAAGCATCATTTTTTCTAAAGCGGCCTCACACCATAGAAACTTTTTCCCTGATGGGGCCAGCCTGCTTATGTAATGGTTATAAGCCAGTATCTTGTTGGGCTGAGTATCCACTTGCAAGGTAAATGGAGAGCTACCAGTTTTTCCGTAATCAGCTTCAAATTTTTGGAATAAATAGCAGTAATGTTGAAGAAGATGACATACTTTGATAGAGGTACTACTTCAGCTTTCTTCCTCTGCCTTAAGCTGTAAACCAGCTTGCCTGTGTCAAGGTCATATGAATTTACCAGCAGGACTCCAATTATGGGTGCCCACTGCATTTAGCAGGGAATGAGAAAACAAAGGATTCAGAAAATTTGTCCCTTTTCATGCCTATCATATTTTCCACCTTAAGCTAATCCTGAATACAGGTAATGTCTTCATTTAGTCATAATGAACAGAATATCGTGCCACTAGTTATGATGACCGTTATATATACTATACTATATATAGTACTATACTATATATAGATGTCTACCTATATTTGTTGCAGTGCTTTAATAACATTACTTTTAAAGTATGATCCTTCCCCCAACCAATGCCTGCACCAAAACATTTTCAAAATAACAGGAGTAAAATTGAAGAAAAAACCATTATTGCCCTTGGTTCACAGAGTCTCCTGAAACTCCTTTTTGGGCCTTCATTCACTTGCACCCTGATATCTTCTGGGCAAGCTAGGTCTCACTTCATGCTGTATTACCTTCATCTGAATTCTGGGTGGTAAAAGGAACTAGATATTCCAAGTGGTATCACATAGAACCGTCACTGAGAGTGGTGGCTGAGCGTCTAGGAGACAGATTAGGCCAAGAGAATGTGAGGAGGCACATTAGATTGTCCAGTACAGTATATGAATAAAATATTGTCACTGAGTTTTCTTCTGAAGCCACCAAACTACCTATGGACCATTCATTGACTTACCTGATAAATGCTTGGGACCTTCAATGGCTGTAGAGCACTTTTTGAGAAACACTGATGGATCCTCCCACTATTCTCACAATTTCCTTTCACAAATCCCATGCTCTCTAGCAAATTTTGTGTTGTCCTTAATGTGCACCCCAGAATTATCCTTCTCTAATTTGCTTTTACTTTTTCTTCTACCTGTAATACCTCCTCTTCATCTATACCTGCCCAGGCTCCTCTTCTGCAGAAAAGAATTCCTATTTAAACCCATGTTATTATTATCCCTCCCTTATGACTACTCATTACATTGTATTGTAATTATTTGAGTAGACTTATCTTCTGCTCTTAAGGTTAAGGTCCACATTTAATTTATGTTTGGCTTCCATGCAGTTGTTTTAACATAGCAGGTGTTTACTTTAAGTATCAAAAAGTTAAATATGCAATAGGAATTCTAAGAAGTCAGTTGTAAATGTGGAATAGGATAGCCAGGAGAACTAGAGCTTGAGTTCTAAGGAGGAACTTAGAATGAAAGACGTAAAGATGGAAATTTGCTTGGTACATTTGTGAGACCATATAAAGAACTGCCAGGCACAGTGGCTCACACCTGCAATCCCAGCACTTTGGGAGGATGAGGAGGATGGATCACTTAATCTCAGGAGTTTGAGACCAGCCTGGGCAACATGGAAAAAACCTGGTCTGTACATAAAATACAAAAATTAGCTGGATGTGGTGGCAGGTGCCTGTAGTCTCGGCTACTTGGGAGGCTGAGGCAGGGCAGGAGGATTGCTTGAGCCTTGGAGGCGGAGGTTGCAGTGAGCGAGATTGTGCCACTGCACTCCAGCCTGGGTGACGGAGCAAAGCCTATCTCAAAAAAAAAAATGTGTATCTAAAGGTGGGTAGGTGGGGTGGGTTCAGATTATTATAAAAAGGGTAGTGAACACCATTCAAATTCATTCTGTGGGGAACCATAGAAGGTAAGTATGCAAGAAAATCTTACGATTCATGGGTGGTTTCAAGACCCTTGGATCTTGACTCCGAAGAACTAGTGGTCCGTCTGATATTTGCCTTGCACTTAGTCATCATTAAGATAAGTAACAGCTTTTTAGACAGTAAATTACTTAATCGTCACAATAACCTTGTGATGTACTAATATCTTCATTTTCTAGAATTAGGAACATTAAGCAAGCCAGTGAGAAATAGAACCAGGATTTTATGCATTTCAATGATTGTAAAAGTTTACATTTATTATAGAAGGCAGAAGAGTTTATTTTAATTGTATCGTTTTTTAGTTTCTTATATGGTGATCACTACTGTGGTATTTAATTTAGATTTGTGCTATATAAAATAAGTTTTGTTTTAGAAATCTTTTTTTCTGGAAGGCTATATGCTTTTCTGACTTTATAAGACTTAAATTATAAGTGATAGCGTGATTAAGTTTGAGGTTTAAATAATTTAGCCACGCATGGTGGTTTGTGCCTGTTGTAGTCCCAGCTACTCTGGAGGCTGAGGCAGGAGAATCACTTGAGCCCAGGAGTTGGAGACTGCAGTGAGCTATGATTGCACCACTACAGTCCAGCCTGGGTGACAGATAAGACCCTGTTACTAAAAAAAAAAAAAAAAAAAAAAAAATTCCAAAAAAATAAGTAATAAATAATTTGCTTTACCTGAATATCATAACTACTTCCATAATGCCTGAGGTATCAAAGAATTTAAAAATTAAGTAGCCTGTGCAATCATATTCATATTGAGACATACATAAAATGGAGATTTGTTTTTCTCAATAAGATGTCTATACAAATCAGTATAAGCCATATTTAATTTTACTATTTACTAAAACCTTATGTCAGATTTCTTAATGAAATAAGTTTTCATTTCACTTCATTAATTAGTACTATATTAATTTTGTATTTAGGCTCCTGGAACAGCTCATCCTTATGATAGTGGCCACATTGCAATGACCTACACTGGCCTCTCATGCTTAGTTATTCTTGGAGACGACTTAAGCCGAGTAAATAAAGAAGCTTGCTTAGCGGGCTTGAGAGCCCTTCAGCTGGAAGATGGGAGGTATGAGTGATTCTTTGTTACTTTTTTTGTAATAAACAAAAATATATTGGAACTAAAAAATGGATACAGTACTATACTAGATCTTTAGAGGATCATACTCTATTAGAACCCCACCTAAAGCTTACGAGGTACATAATTAAGTGCATAGTCAAAAAAGTGACCTAAGATTTCCTCTGTGAGTGAAAATAATAGTAATTACAATAGCCAAACACCTTTATCTTCCTTCTTAATAACAATGGGTACATAAATAAGTAGTTGAATAATTTCAGGATTGGAATCTAATTTACATTCTAGATGAAAAATTGATATTTTGAAGTACGTATATGTTTAGTCTGGACCTCAGTTCCTTGCTTTATGGTGATTAGGGAAGAAAGGGGTGAACACTGAATATTGTTTTCCAGAGTAGGTAGTTTCCATGACATTTTTAAAGGATAGAAAAAGGAGTTCGTATGTTCATTGATATTTGGTGATTCACATAGTGTGTCTAAAGATGAATCTTCCTGGAGCTTTAAGGTAGAAAAAAATTTTTAAGTCTGAGAAGCGATAAAGCAGTAGTGAAAAGGTTAAGGAAAAGACTGCAAACAAATCCTACTGTGCTGTTAACTCTTTATGCTCCATCTACTAATAGCTCTGTTTTCCCGTCAGTGTTTTCAAAACACTGCTCTTGATGAGGGAAAAATAAATGTAGACAAGTAGAATAAATTGACATTAATTGGAAACCCTATGAAACTAAATATTTACTTCAACCAGTACATATATGACTTATGTCTCAATATTTCAGTGTAGTCTTTGATTATTGCTTCCTTATTCTTGTTTATAAATACATACACAACATAGATTGCTGCCTCTCTACAACTAATATGTAAAATTAAAATACAATATGATCAATCGATTAAATGGTTATCTGTGTATACATTTAGAAGAAATTTCACATAGAAAAACTTGGGCTTGGAAATTTCGTACTACCCAGTAGGTCTCAGGTTTTACCTTTTACTTTTTCTGCCATTCTCAAGCCAGTATACTGCAGCTGTCCCTGGCTAGGATCAAATAAGCTTATGCTGAGTAAGCATCCAGGAGGGAGTAACATGGTAGTGTGTAAAACTACCAAGAAGTCAAAAGTTTGTAGTAGAATGATGATTTAGAGAAAGTTTTATATTATTCAAGTTAGTAGTCTTATTCTTTATTGAATAATAAAAGTAGAATATTGAATAATAAAAGTAGAATAATCAACAGATTTTTCTGTTAGTAAAGACAAACAGGAGGTGTTTCTAACCCCCATGCAAAAAAATCAGAGTCCAGTGTTAATAGAAAATCATATTGTTGTTATTATTTTCAGTTTTTGTGCAGTACCTGAAGGCAGTGAAAATGACATGCGATTTGTGTACTGTGCTTCCTGTATTTGCTATATGCTCAACAACTGGTCAGGCATGGATATGAAAAAAGCCATCACCTATATTAGAAGGAGTATGGTGAGTTCTGTTGATAAAATTGACTATTTAGGTTGTTTTTGCTGGTACATGAGGGCTGTATTATAGTGTATGTCTCATCTCTTCCGCCAACAATTTGTAAATAAGAGCATTAAGATTGCTTTTTAGGTAAATTGTGTATCAGAACACAATAAAGAAATAATCTTAAAGTGCAGATTGACTCCTTGGCCATTAAAATTTAATATGATTTTATTTAAAGAAGCAGTATCTTTATAAGAAAGGGATTGGTTGACTTAAAAGAAAAATAAGTAAAATCTGAAAGTCAAATATTGACAGCCTATTCTAGCAGGAGTTAGTAGAGAGTCCTGACAAGCAAACTGGAAGATTATGTTATCTTTGGTGAGACTATTTCTCTAATCTTTTTATTGGCATTAGTAAGGAAAGCTTAGTCTTAGCCAGAACTATCCTTTGCTCTACTGTGTCATCTCTGTATAAAAGGAGAAATAAAACTACTGCATTCCAGGTCTATTATTTCCCAAATATGAAGTTTTTCATTTTATAGATTATTTTGAGGCTGTTAGAATATTTTAGGCTGTTAATTCAACTTTTCATAGGCAATATTTCAAAATGAAAATGCCTGTGAGTTCCTAAGAAGAATGGAGTTGCATTTAAGTGAGTGTGTAACTGTGGATCATATTTTTGTAGATTCTACAACAGCCCAAATTTTAAAAAGCCTCTGGATACAGAAAGAAGATACCATTAAAGGAGTTTTAAGAGGAAAAGAGATTTATGTTTGATAGGAGGGTGGGTGATAAGAATTTTTGGTATGAATAGTACAGAAGTAATACTGTCTTCTCAGTGCACTGTATTTGGAGGTGCAGCAAGTTGATTTGCCCTGTGTCTGCTCACTTGGTTAAGGTGGCATATGCCAGAGTTTTCTCTGTAAAGTTAGTGCTTTTCCCTTTGTAATTACTGAATATCTTGTGGTGAGATACCTGGAGACTAAATATTCAGTGAGTCCCTAATCAAATTTTTATCCAATAGTGTTGTTAGTATGCATTGATGATTTTTCAGCTCTAGCATCCTTCCTATAAATATGAGTTAAAATTCTACTGTTTGAAAAAAACTTTCTCTCTGCATTTATTTATTTACTTATACTTACTTATTTATATCTCTATGGACTTCAGTTTCTTATTTTATTCAGTGGGTTGTAATCTGTTACTGTCATTATTTTGATGCTCAGATTGTCCTAGATTAGGCCTGTGGAACCCCTTTTAGTAGGCTCTATGCCCTTTTGGCATGTTACCCTCATTCTTTGAAGACCTCCTTGCTTTCTGGCACAAGATATTCCAGGTTTATCTTCTACTTTTCCATCCTCAGCTCTGGAATCAGTCATTTCTTTGAGGAGCCTTGGTTATTCTTGTTGGAGGATAGGGTTTAGAAACTAGAATCTGGGTACTAAGTATGCTCATTGGTATTGCGATATCATTACTTCTAGGCCTTTTCTCGGGCAGAGATAGGAAATGTATGTGTACATAGGCATCCCCTTACAGACACACAGAATCTATATTTCTGTATCTATTTATATGTCTATATATTAAAATCATGAATCTATCGTGATGCCTCAAATTTCAGTCTTAACACCACAGGGCTCATTTTAACTTTCGTCCTTTCATTTGTGACTCCATTTCTGATAGTGACAAGCAGTCCTGGCTCCTATTACCCAGAATACATTGGTTCTTTTTGTTTTGAGTCTGAGGGCATATAGTCAGAGTACTATATTTAAGAAGTACTCCAGTTACTTATTTTATTTCCCCCCTTTAATATGGTTATGTTATCTGTTTGAAGTACCATTAGGTTATTTGTTTCTCTTTGAATTCCATTTTAGGCTTTTCTTTCACTTAGCTCTCTCCTGCCCACAACTTCGTTGACTTTATTTATTTACTTAATATGTGAAAAACTAATTTGGTTCTTAAGGTCAGAACTATACAAAAAGATATATACAGAGAAGTGTGACTCCTTGCCCCTCACCGTCCCTGTCTTCCCCCCTCTTCTTAACTCCCATACTTAACATCTTGTTCCCTGTCACCCTGTAGGTAACTATTCTCATTAGTTTTCAGTTTATCTTTCTTACATTTCTTATTGATGAGAAGATATGGATATTTTTAATGCTTTTCCTTTCTTCATAAGGTAGCATACCATACTCTTTTTTTTGCTGTTTGCTTTTTTCACTTAACAATATAGCTTGGGAGAAAAAAAAAAAACACCAATACAATGTGAAAATTACTCCTTATCAGTTCAGAGAGATTTTTCTCTTTTTCTTATAGTTTCCTATTATATTACTCCACTGTGTGGATGTGCAGATGTACCATGGTTTTTTTCAGCTATTCTACATTTAGAGAATATATTTTGCAATTACAAATAATGCTGTAATTAATAACTTCCTGCATATATATTTATATATTGTTATAGATACATCTTCAGGGTAAATTTCTGGTAGTGGAATTGCCTGATCAAAAGGTAAATGCATATGTAATTTTATTAGAGATTGCCCATTTTCTCTCCAAAAAGGATAGACCAGTTTGTTTTCCTACCAATATAGGAGAGTGCCTGTTTTCACATAGCCTCACCAATAAAAAGCGTTATACTTTTTTTGTTTTTACCTTTTTTTCTGGTAGTTGAAAGGTGATATTTCAGTATATTTTTAATTTTGCTGCCCTCCTCTCATGATTTTTCATTTTATTATTTCTTTTATTATGAGTGTAATTGACCATTTTTTTAACTCGAGGGCCATACAAATTCAGACTGCAGGCCAGAGTTAGCCTTTGGGCCATTGCTGACCCCTAGTTCTAGTCCATTATTTTGCATTTGCTTTTTTTTTTTCCTTCTTTTTTTTCTTTTTAGGAATTCCATTTTAGTGTCTGTTCTTTTTTTTTTTTGCCTGACCTTCTTTTCAGCCACTTTCTCTTTGACCTTTTTGACTTATCTCATTTTTATTCTCTTGGATGTTTTCTCCTTTTTTCAGTGTCCCTTGTATTTTCATTTGAGATTATTCTTCCTTAGTCATCCTGTAATTTAAAATTTATTTCTTATTTTGTCTTTTTCTTCTATTTCTTTTCTAACACTATTTCTCTTTTTATTTCTATTGTTTGTTCATCTGTTTTTAACTTTTAATTTCCTTTTTTATTTCCAAATGCTTGTTCGAGGATATGTATTTGAGTGTGGAGTGCTACGTTACAGTTTTCTTCTGATTCATGCCTATTTCTTGGGAGTAGAGGCAGATTTTCATATACTTAGGTGTTAGCGTTTCATTTGCTGTATTTTCATCTCAGAGTTACTTTGTATGTTAGTGATTTTTATTTTTTCTGATAAGAATTCCTAGTTTAAGATTGTTCTCTTCATTGTAATGCAGTATGCTTTCTTTACTGGGTGGCTTTTTTTGTAGCTGGGGTTGTTCTATGATTTTTCTGGTAGGAAAAAGGTTCTCTTTTGTTTCTCAGGTATCTAAATTTTGCTTTTTTGAGCTTTCCTTTATCACCTGATTTTCAAAGGGCTTCTCCCTCCTTTTTTAACTTTCTTCACCAAAATTTATACTCTTTGAGCCCTGCCACTTTGACTTGCACATTCTTTTAAGTGCCTTCCATATAGCCAGTGCTGTGTTTACCAGGCCTCTTTCTGAACAGGCTATCCTCATTTTGCATGATAGTGCCATACTATAATGATAACCACACAAGCTGAAATGATACAAGGTGATTTTAATCATCAATGGGAAAAATTATGATTGTTTTATGACCTTTAAAATTTTTGCCAAAACATTGAAAACTCTTCCTGTCAGTTATAAATGTATGATGTTTTAAATAGTAAAATCAGTATATAGTATACTATAATGTTTTAAATAGTAAAATCAGTATATGGTATACTATAATTTAAAACATTAGAAATATTGTGAATATTGCCTTCTTCTCATTATATAAATTATAAGATGGAGTATTTTTTCTGTGTCTTGGCAAATGACCACAATCTAAGTTTCTATCAGCTTCCAACGTTGTGTGTTTTGTGTTTTCAGTGTTGTGAAGTCGCTGAGAATTCCTTTTATGTGAAGTTTTTTTGCCCATAGCAGTTCCCTAGAACATCTTCATCTTTTTTTATCACAAGCTCTTCCCTTGCTTATAGATGTTTCACCTTCACTTAGTTCTTCTGGTGGTATATCTAGAGTCTCAAACAGCAATATTATCAACATTCCCGTAATAGCTGTTTCTTCTATAACTCTAATTTTAAGTTCATACCCAGTGTTAATGCTTTTTATTTCTTTACTGCACTTTCATCTTTGTTTGCCAAGCCCCTCTTTCTGTTATGCCTTTTGATAAAATATCATGTGGGTTTATCACTGAGAGACAAAGAACACAACCACAGTCTGCTATCTGTGTGTGAACTGAATAACATGAGCAATGACCAATTCCTAACAGACTTTGAAAAAGGTGGTATGATTGATCACTGATCGCGATGCACATGTGTTATTTATGTAGTGATTTGCAGAGTGAAGAGCCAGCAACGGAGTTTTGTACTTTTTGCAATTATGGTTAATATGCTGCTGTGGTTACTGAAGTTTGTTGTGTTATTTAGCTAAACCATGGCAACTGGAATGTGTGCATAAGAGAACTGTGCAAAGTGAGAACTGCCTGTATTTCTCATATTTAGGGTGGATTTTCTCTTAGGCAGTGATTTTAGATCAATCTCAGAACTACTGTTAGCTCCCCTCCTCTCATGATTTTTCATAAATCACCCTTGCTCTCTGCAAAGGTGTGTAGAGTTGCAATAGACGGCTTGCTGGGATTTGATGTTTCTTTTTCTGTAGACAGGTAATCTGAAGCTTGAGTGTGTCTTCTTGCTTTGCTAAGATTTGAGATTTCAAAGTTTTATTGTTCTTCTTCTGTTTTGATTTTGGAGTGTATGTGGGGAGATTCAAATAATGGTACCCAATAATGGCTACCATTATTCTCAGTGACCCCAGACTGCCTCAGAATAGACTTGTTTCATGTTTATAATGTTCTATCAGTATGACATCCTTACATTTTCCTCCAACTCATGTATACTTGCAATTGTAAAGGAGTAAGGTTTGGAGCTTTTATTGAGTAGAGATTGAATATGTAGATAACTTTGAATAATCTATTCTCAGAATGTGCCTAGGGTATGCATTTAGTGATTTGGCTTGGTGAATAAGAAGAGAAAATCAGGTATTTGAAAATGCCTAATTCTACTTCTCCATGGGGAAAAACGCATATTTTGGAAGATATAAAGGAGAAATAAAATTAGAAGAGACCTAAAAAACTTAGTTCATTGGCAACTTATTTATTCATTTATTATTATTATTATTTCCCTATTAAACTGAACAATGTTTTTCTTTTTCAGTCCTATGACAATGGACTGGCACAGGGAGCTGGACTTGAATCTCATGGTAAGACATCTTAAATAAGTGAACATGTAGTTTCTTTTGTTCCCTTAGACAACATCTTGGTGTCTTCAGTATGGAGAACCTCAGAAGTTTTTCTCAACCCTTGGTGCAGCATAATTTTCTTCTTTGTCACTTTCCTGATTCTCTTTTGACACCATTTTGTCTATTTGAAGCCTCTTTGGTCAGTAATCATTCAGGTGTTGTTCAGGCTGGGATGTTCACATGATGTTTTCTAGTAATCTATTCAAGTGTTATCTGCATGAAAATATCTTGGGATTGTTTCTTACACTATCATTAGAAAACAACAGGTTTTCTTTGGCATAACTCTAAAAGGCTAGACCAAATATAGAATATTAAATATGAATGCACAAGTTCATGAAGAAATGAACATTTTTATTTTCCTTCCTTAACAAAATTATTATTAGTCATAGTTGTAAAACATTTTGCTGCTTAGCTTATATTCAGTGCAAACATTAATACGGTCTTTTCTTTCATGTTTTTTTCCACTTTGGCAGAGCTAGAATAATGATGTGATAGTCACTAAGTGTCAGCACATCAATAGCCTGAATTCTCTCAAGTTGAAATTTCCATTTGGAGATAAATAAGCTTCCATTCTTCTTTTCTAAAAAGAAAAAGGCCAGGTCATGGAGACTCTCTGAGTGAATTTCACTTTCTTCCTCATCACAGCAGTTTTCCATATAATTATTTGTTATCTCCATCCCTTTGCTAGCATAATGTAGCAGAAAGAACAGATCAGTGTTCTCGTCTCAGCCCTGACACCAACTGAGTGACCTTGGCTCCTCATGTAATTTCTCGGAGGGTTTCCTCATCAACAGAGTAGAAAGAATTCCATCTTTCTTTAGGATTGTTGTTAGTATTATAAGAGATATGGGGGAAGGTGGTTTGTAAATCATAAACCTGTATAAAAAGATATTTCTAACAAATATTCCTTAATCCCATAGCCTTGTATACATTCTGGGATTTTGTCCTATCAAGTATTTCCTCCTCTTCTCACCTCTTCACTCCCTCCTTCAATTTAGGTAGTTGTAGAGTATGTGTCTCTAAGGGGTATATAGAACACTGTCCTGGAGTTTCCTCTGAAGCCATACTATAATTATGACACCATAGTTTTTGTGCGTGCCTGAGTCTCTATGAGATGGAGGGTGGGAGGAGCTGGCAATAACAATTATGTTACTAGTCATCACCACATGATCAAGAGGGATATAGTTATAGTTGTACAAAGAGGAAATCTGGCGGCTCTAAGAATTTCTAAGAAGACAGGATCTGGTGTTTACTATTGTAGGTGGTATTAGTGTACACTCTGGCTAAGGAGTCACCTCACCTGTGAGACAGCTGATATTATTTCCAAGACATTGGGATTATATTCTCTGGAATATGAAACAGAGGGGCTGCCCAAACATGACACTGTCTAATGGGTCCTGTCAGGAAAAAATCTTCCTGAGTTATACAAGTCATGATTTTGAATTGGTATGGCTTGAGTAGGCTGTACCCATTAGGATCATCAGTGATGGGCTATAGTTCATGCCCAAAGCGTATATCTTCCTTCTATCTGTAAATTTGGCTTGGTAGGTTTGAGGCCTAAAGCCCTAGAGGAAGGCCTTTTAATCATAGTGTCACAGTGTATTTGTATATCTTAAATAGGTTATTATACCAAAGTATAGCCCCTTCAGCCTTTGGAACAACCAAGCAGGACCTGGGTATCTGGAGTCCCTGGTAAGGTTGTCTCCGGCCAGGAGCATCTTCCTCAGTATTACAGTATGGCCTACAAATACCAAATATTATAATTTTCTTTGTGTGCTATGAGGTTAGATAGGCTGGGAAGTACTACCCTAAAGGATTTTGGTTTAGTTTTCTTTCCCCTTCTCATCACCATCTATACTAGCAAGTGAAACCTCTTTCTAAAAAGTAGTCCTGCAATTTAGCAACCCATCAAGTCATCGTGTTCTCTCTTTTTCTTTTTTATTGTTACTGTCTTTGGAAAAGTGTTCCAAATGTACTATTCACCTTTCTTCACAAATGACTTGTTCTGTAATTCTCTGTGTAAGCCTTTAGCAACTTAGGAAGTTTGTCTTTGAAAGTCATGAGTGATCTGTATTTCAAATCCAATATCTTTTTCTCATTCCTCATCTTATATTTATTGAAGCATTTGAGCTATTAACCTCCCCACTTCTTTCTTAAAACGTCACATTCCACTTGTCCTACTTCCTCATGAATTACTTCTGGTTCCTTCACCATCTTTGTTTCTTCCTGTCACTTCTTTACCTCAGTTCAGCTTTCTTTTCTCTGAGTAGTTCTTCCTAAATCTCAAAGCTTTTGTACATGCTGTTCCTTGTACATAGAATCTTCCTCCATCATCCTCCACCCCCAGCATACACCTGGTTTTCTTTCACATCCTTCAGATCTTGGTTCAAGCTCGTGATTTAAAATTGCAAACCACCCAGATACACATGCAGTATTTATAATAGAATTGCAAACCAACTGCACATACACATCCCATTCTCTAACCCCCTTTCTAGATTTATCTTTCTCCATATCACTTACTATTTTATAAACGACCTATGTTTTATCTATTTGTTTATTGTCTGCTTCTTCTCACTTAAACCTCATGAGAACAGAGTTTTTTGCCTATGTTACACACTGATGTATCCTCTACACCTGTAACATGCTTGGCGCATAGTTGAACAAACTAACAGATGGTTCTTTATTAATTATCTCTGTGTTGATGGCACCCAAAACTGTGTTTCCCAATCTGTACTGTTACTTCTGTGCTGCATAGCCCTCTTTCCATTTGCTTGCGAGGCATCTTTCTCGATATGACTTCAGTATCTCAAACTGCATATTTTTAAAACTGTCATTCTCCTCTTCAGCCTGTTGATGCTATTCAGAAATAACGTAGATTTATTGATTTTTAAAAAAAATTTTTTTGGCCTGGGGGAAGCCAGCAATCTGGAATTTTGAGTTTAATTTTAATCTCCTTTTCAGTTTTTGTTTTTAATTTGCAAGTTACACCAGTTGTCCTCCATAAATTAGCAACTTATAATCCCTGATCTACAGACTAAGAGGAAAATAATGCATTTATTAACCAGCTGCTGTTTGCCCACTACCATCTGATACTTTACATACAGTCTCATTGAATCCCCATATCAACCCTCTGAGAATAGACATTTTTGTCTTAGTCAGAACTCAGAGAGGTAAAACCACTATGAGTATTAAAGAATAAAGGCTGTAATAGAAATATGATTTTATTCACAAGTGTGGAAGAAGATGGAGAAGAACCTAAAAGGGGTAGTTGGAGGGTCAGGGAAAATCACTGACAAGTCTCCTGAAACAGTGGCACAGGTGGACAAGTCAGGCCATACAGGGAAATCTAGAAAGCCAGACACAGTCACCTGCCAGATTGTGACTGTGGTGGATAAGTCTGTGAAGGGCTGGTGCTCCTGCATCTGTATGTGGGCCTGACGTAACCAGGGCAAGAGTAAGAAGAATTTGGATGACAAGTATATGGGAGAATGAGGGCAAGCTGGACTCTACCAGCATCACTGCCTTTGTTGCTTACCTCCTCTAACCATAACCAGGGTAATGAGTGTTACTTGACTTCCACCATACAAGTCTCACACAGATTTCTCTAACTTTTGACCATACAGGGAAGTGGATCCTGGGGAACAGAATTCTAGCTTAGCCAAGTTGACACAGTAGAAAACCACAATAATTATTGTTATTTCACTCAGAGAAGTCACTTGCTTAGTGGGCTTACATATCAGGTTAAGTGTCATAACCCACTTTAAAACCCTGTGCTTGCTCAGTAATCTCATCCTGCCTACAATTAAGTCCCTTAGTTTATTCCTCTGTAATCTGATTCCAGTCTAGCTTTGTAGACCCACATCTGAGTGACCCCTTCCATGCACTCTAGGTTGTAAGAAAACATACTCTCCAAACATTTGTATGTGGCTTTTCACCTCTGGACGTTGCTAATATTCCTTTTCCTTTGCTTGAAATGCTTCCTTTCCACCTGCTTCTGCTTGTTTCTCTTTTCATAACCATCAGAGTTTAATCTATCTTTCTATACCTGTTTCCAGGGGTTCAAGTGTCACCTTCTCTATAAAACATTTCTTCATCTTTTGTCCCCCTTAGTTCTGAGCAAAATTTCCCTTTTCTGTATTCCCATAATACTTCATTCATGCCATTTTTATGGTACTTACCTCTGTTTATCTTTGCTGGATTGTAAGCTGGTCATATGTCTTATTCCATATGCCCTTGTACAATGTACTATTTGATGAATTAGTTATCCTGTATTCCACTTTGCATCTCTTGCTTGGAAAGTTGAATTTGGAATGTGTACTTCTGTTAGTTTGTTATTAATTTAGTTTCTTCATCTGCCTCTCTCATTCCCCAGTTTAAATATTATTTAATATATATATATTTTTTAATTCAACTACTCTTCTCCAACTGTAGCTTAGCTTGGAGCCCATTTTTCGTGAAAACTAAACAGACATATTTTATCCTTTTAGGCTGTGATCATCAAATGTAGTGATTCTCTTTATCCCCATGATTCCCTTGAGATAGTGCATGTTGAGTGTCCCTTATCCAAAATACTTGGGTCCAGAAGTGTTTTGGATTATGGAATATTTGCATTATACTTACCAATTAAGCTTCCCTAATCTAGAAATCAGAAATTTGAAATGTTCCAGTGGACATTTCCTTTGAGTGTCATGCAGGCGCTCAAAAAGTTTCGGATTTGGGAGCATTTCAGATTTTAGAATTTTGGATTAGAGATACGCATCTTGTACAGTTTTAGGGTAAAATGTTCCTTTTGTTTTGGAAGAATTGAATTTTCCTGCTTTGTTAGAGATAAAACTATTCTCGCTGCCCCCACCCCCACCCCCGCCAACTCAGGATTCATAATGCAGAAGTTCAGATAAATTAATTTGGTTCCATGATTCTTTTAAAATATCTCTACTTCTTAATTATAAAGATAAATATTAAATCTAAATAATCAACTCCCTTGAATTTACTTCACTTGGCCGGGCATGGTGGCTCTGCCTGTAATCCCAGCACTTTGGGAGGCCGATGTGGGTGGATCACTTGAGGTCAGGAGTTCAGGACCAGCCTGGCCAACATGATGAAACCCCATCTCTGCTAAAAATACAAAAAAAATTAGCCAAACGTGGTGGCACACACCTGTAATCCTAGCTACTCGGGAGGCAGAGGCACAAGAATTGTTTGAACCCAGGAGGCGGAGATTGCAGTGAGCCGAGATCACACCACTGCACTCCAGCCTGGGTGACAGAGCAAGACTGTCTCAAAAAAAAAAAAAAAATTTACTTCACCTTTTTAATATGGTGTTTAGTTGTAAAATGATGTACTTATTTATGTGCCTATTTATTTAGTTTTCTACTTTAGCTATATGATTTTTGACTACCTTAAATTTCAGAGGACATGGATTCTTTCTGATAACTTAGTATATACAAGTACTAAGAGAATCTCTAAAACTGAGCTGGAAAACCTGTGGGAGCAAAATAAGTTATAACTGTTACACTGTTAAAATATAAGTAGATCATAACATAACAGAGCTGAAGTCAGGAACACCTCCTTTACCCTGCAGTTGGAAGAACTGGGGTAGGTTAAGAGAGAGTCTCTATGGTCCCTTTCATCTGTGATGTTTTATGACTGAAGTATTCTGCATATGCTAATTCTCCATATAACTGAAGCACATCACGTAGGTGGCAAACTTTTAACCATTTCAGATGAAAATCTTTCTTATTCTTTTATTTGTATTTGCCTTAATATTCTTACCATTATCCTTAAACTTTTGTTCATACTGTGTCTTCAACTAAGGCATAATGAGCACAGTTTCACCTTTTCTTGATGAATTCAAATCATTATAATAAAGAACAATTCTAGTATTGTACTTTTAATATAATGATATAGTATTCTTGAAATATTTTGAAGTGTGTACACATCATTGATCTAACCCCATTCAGCCCCAAAAAGATATTCCATTTTAGTTCTTGTGCCTGTTTTTAAATAGAATTTTGTAATCTACTTATCAAAATGTCACTTTTCTTTTCTTCCTGTTTTTATGTCTGCCTTTAACACTCTTCTAACATACTACTACTTCTTTTTTTTTTTTTTTTTTTTGAGACATAGTCTCTCTCTGTCGCCCAGGCTGGGGTGCAGTCAAGGGATCCTCCTACTTCCACCTTCTGAGTTGCTAGGACCACAGGTGCACACCACCATGCCTGGCCAATTTTAAAAATATTTTTTTGTAGAGACAGGGTCTCCTTATGTTGCCCAGGCTGGTCTTGAACTCCTGAGCTCAAGCAGTTCTCTCACTTTGGCCTCCCAAAGTGGTGGGATTACAGGCATGAGCCACCATGCCCAGCCTAACATACTAGTTTTTATACAGGGTTTTATAACTAGTTTTTTAGAGATTTGTGTAAAACAAGAGACTTTAGGAGCAACAGGCTTACCTGTTGGTAAATGAATGTTAAAGCTAGACTTTGTAAATGTTTCTGGCAATCCAGAGTCCAAACTTACTTCTGGAGTTACTATGTTCAAAATCCAGTAGTTTGGACAAAGTAAAGAGTGTTTTTCTTTGAGTTGTGCCAGTTTGCATTAAGTAATCCTAATAAGTAGTTTGAGGAGTAATCCTTAATTGCCTCTTTTTACTTTTTGGGAGTTTGAAAGGTTACTTACTGTCTATTAGAGACTTTATATTTAATGATGTAATAAAACTTGAAGTCATGGCTTGGTTATCATGAAAGAAAAATTGGAACTAGTGAGTCATTTGAAAAGGAAATAAGATTACTAGTTGCTTAATAGAAATTATTTTAAAAGGTTGTAATAATTTTTTTTAGCTTTTCTTTTGATTCACTCAAGACTAACATAGATGTCCCAACTAATTCTGAAGATTAAATAGTTCTTAACTGACAGTAACACTTCTAATATGATAGCTACCTTGAGTTTTCTAGAGGGAATGCTCACCTTTCCTTTGCCAGAGAATACATTCAAGATTTGTAACACCAAAAGGAAAGTTAAGGCATGAGATATATTAGGAACAAGGCATTTAAATTGCTGAAATTAATAAAAATCACTAGGTGAAGTCATAATAAATTGCAAGTATAAGTATTTTCAAATTATTTGGAGTTGACAACAAATAGTGCCAGTAAAAAGTGTTGTTTCTTTTCTTATATGGAAAAATACTGACTTTTCATTTCCTGAGGAAAGTACCTTTGTGAGTGTATTAGTTTTCTATCGCTGCCATAACATTTTAGCACAAATATAGGGGTGTAAAACAACACAAATTTATCCTCTCCATTTCCGGCCAGAGATGTACATCTGTAACTGAGTCTGAACTGAGACTTACAGGGCTAAAATCAAGATGTCAGCAGGGCCGGCTCCTTTCGCCAACAGTGTCTCCAGAGGAGAATCTGTCCCTTGACTCTTCCCAGCTTCTAGTGGCTGCTGGCATTCCTTACCATTGGCTACAACACTCAAATCTCTGGCACCATAGTTGCATTGCCACCCCCTCTCTGTTAGTCTAATCTCCTTCTCTCCTCTTATAATGGCACTTGTGAGTACAATTAGGGCCCACCCAGATAATACCAAATAATCTCCCCATTTGAAGATCATTTAACTTAATCACATTTGCAAAGCCTCTTTCTCCGTATAAAGTAACATTCACAGGTTCCAGGGATTAGGACTTAAATATTGGGGAGGCATTATTCAGCCTACACAGTGGGTATGGATACGTTTTGAAGTAATGCTGTGCATCTGCTTTCATATTTGGTTTCCCTCTTTCCTACTGCCCCCATCTCCCACCATTCTTTTCTTCCTTAAAATTCTTTTTTTTTTTAATACTTTAAGTTCTAGGGTACATGTGCACAACGTGCAGGTTTGTTACATATGTATACATGTGCCATGTTGGTGTGCTGCACCCATTAACTCATCATTTACATTAGGTATTTCTCCTAATGCTATCCCTCCCCGCTCCTCCCACCCCACAACAGGCCCCGGTGTGTGATGTTCCCCACCCTGTGTCCAGGTGTTCTCATTGTTCAGTTCCCACCTATGAGTGAGAACATGCGGTGTTTGGTTTTCTGTCCTTGCGATAGTTTGCTCAGAATGGTGGTTTCCAGCTTCATCCATGTCCCTACAAAGGACGTGAACTCATCCGTTTTTATGGCTACATAGTATTCCATGGTGTGTGCATTTTCTTAATCCAGTCTATCATTGATGGATGTTTGGGTTGGTTCCAAGTCTTTGCTATTGTGAATAGTGCCACAATAAACATATGTGTACATGTGTCTTTATAGCAGCATGATTTATAATCCTTTGGGTATATACCCAGTAATGGGATCGCTGGGTCAAATGGTATTTCTAGTTCTAGATCCTTGAAAAATCGCCACACTGTCTTCCACAATGGTTGAACTAGTAAATAGGAACACCTTTACACTGTTGGTGGGACTGTAAACTACTTCCTTAAAATTCTTAAGCTGACTAGTTGTAATATCTGTATATCAGCTTCTAACTTGTTTATGTTATTTGTGAAAACTTGTTTGTAGCTTAGGGTTGATGGAGCCTCAATTCATAAGCAATATACTGTCTTTAAGGGAGTTAAAAATCAGTCTCAGGTGATTGGGTCCTGGGCAGGGAGTTAGCAGTCCCGGACTTTAGTTCCAAATCTGCCGTTAACCATGTAATTTTAAACAAGTTCCTTAATCTTGTTCCAAGTCTTACTTTTTTTCATAAGTAAAATGTTTCTTATAGCTTTATATTCTCTGTTTTAACAAATATTGAAGACTTGTGTTTAGTGGTTATTTTAAAATCTCATCTTTTAAATTTAAATTTTATTTCACTATTTTCTAGAATTATATAACCACTTTTTCCCCTTGAACATTTTGTACTATTTTCATAAGCATCTAATTTGAAGTTTAAAACATTGTGTGGTTTTGATTAACAGGAGGATCAACTTTTTGTGGCATTGCCTCCCTATGTCTGATGGGTAAACTAGAAGAAGTTTTTTCAGAAAAAGAATTGAACAGGATAAAGAGGTGGTGTATAATGAGGCAACAAAATGGTTATCATGGAAGACCTAATAAGCCTGTAGACACCTGTTATTCTTTTTGGGTGGGAGCAACTCTGAAGGTAAGAGAAATAATAAAAAATGAGAAACCTATATTCTGTGTTCATATAAATTGTGCTAAAAAGGTTTGATCTTTGTAATGTGTATTAAATATTGTTAGGTTTAGGCTACTGGATTTTCTCTTTTGCTCTGCCAAAGCTAGTCTCTGTATGGTTTTTCCATAGAATTCAATGATCTCTTGTGCTGCTTGAAAATTTTCATTCTTGGAAAACTCAAGTAACCCAGAACTTGAGTTTTATGCCTACTTAAACCTTACATAGAACATATTAAATACTTACTTTCTTGTGGGTATAAGGTAATAAAAAAGTTGGAACTGACTAGTTCATATAAATCAGGGATCTGTCTGAAAATGATAGCAGTAAAGGTTTTATGGGAAGGTATTAATCTTAAAAGACAAACCATGGGTCATTTCTTCAAAAACCATGTAAGGACTTTTTTATTATTTATTTGTTTAAACCTTCTGAAACTCATCAATTGACATGCCAGCACATTTTTTCCCATCTCTACTACCTTTTAATATACCTAATTCCGTAAGGTTATTTAGTCACTAAATACACACAAGTTTTCTCTGTCTTAAAGTTGCCTTTTCATCTTTAAGAATTGTTACCTTGTTCTGATATTCTGCCATGTAACAGGAGTCTGTTAGAGGAGTCCATGTTTGTCTTCTCCATAATATCCTAATTTTTTCTCTTAAAATTTATGTATAAGGTTGAAAAAAATTTGGAAAAGAATGATTTAAAATGATGACAGTAGTCTCCCTGTCTCTCCTCACTTGTAGTACCATTTCTCAGGTGCATTTCAACTTTTTTTGACTGTGGGAAATTTCAAGCATATTCAAAAGCAAAGAGAAAGGTGTAATAACACCCATGTGTCCATCAACCAGTCTCAACAATTATCAACCGAAAGCTACCCTTTCTTCATCCATACTCTAATTCCCTTCAATTCACTGAATTATTTTAAAGCAGATCCCATATATCATTTTTTATATTCTCTGGAAATTTTTTAATATAATCTCTAAATGAAAATAAATTTTAAAAAAAAACAGAACCTTAGTGTCATTATCACATCTAAACAATTAGCCGTAATTTCTTATTATCATTAAATATCCAGTGATTTCCTGTTGTATCACGTATATTTCCTATTGTATCACATCAAGAGGCATGTAATATCCAATTATCTCTCCTTTTAATCAAAGAGCTCCAGAGTTGAAAATATACATAGCACATTATACTAACAGTTTAAACATTTGTAAGTATACAGTTCACTAGCATTAATTCCATTTACAATGTTGTGTAATCGTCACTACCATGCAAAACTTTTTCATTATACCCAACATAAATCCTGTATACATTAAACAGTAATTCCCTATTCTTCTTTCCCCTCAGCCTGGTAACCTCTCCTCTGCTCTCTGTCACTATGAATTTGTCTATTCTAGGTACCTCATATAGGTGAAATCATACAATATTTGTCCTTCTGTTTCTGGCTTATTTCACTTAGCATAATGGTTTCAGGGTTTATTTATGACATGGCATATATCAAAATTTCATTTTTTAATGGCTTAATAATAATATTCCATTGTATATGAATACCATGTTTTCCTTCTTCATTTATCTGTTGATAGTCACTTGCGTTGTTTTCACCTTTTGGCTATTGCAAATAATACTGCTAAAAACATGGGTGTGTAAATATATGTTCAAGTCCGTGCTTTCATTTTTGAGGGGTACTGTATGTATATAGGAGTGGAATTGCTGGGTCATATGGTAGTTCTTCATTTAACTTTTTGAGGAAATGCCAAACTTTTCCACAGCAGCTACAACATTTTGTATTCCCTCTAGCAATGTATGAGAGTTCCATTTTCTCTACATCCTCACCAACATTTGTTTTTTCTGTTTGTTTTTATGTATATATATTAATATAATAGCCATCCTAATGGATCTGAAGTGTCATTTCATTGTGGTTTTGATTTGCTTTTTTCTAATGATATTGAGTGTCTTTCTGTGTACTTATTGGTCATTTGTATATCTTCTTGGGAGATATATCTATTCAAACCCTTTGCCTATTTTTAAATCTGGTTTCTTTTGTTATAAAGTTGTGGGAGTTCATATATTCTGGATATTAATCCCTTCTCAGATATATGATTTGCAAATATTTTCTCATTCCTTGAGTTGCCTTTTTACTCTGTTGATGGTGTCCTTTAACGCACAAAAGTTTTTTGATGCAGTACAATTTTATCAAAATTTTTCTTTTATTGATTGTGTTATTGGTGTCATGTCCATAAAATTATTGCTGAATCCACTGTCGTAAAGATTTTCCCCAGTGTTTTCTTCTAATAATTTTATGGTTTCAGGCCTTAATGTTGGGCCTTTTATCAATTTTGAGTTAATTATTTTATGTAATGTAAGGTAAGATCCAACCTCATTCTTTGACATGTGGATATCTAATTTTCCTAGCACCATTTGTTGAAAAGACTGTCCTTTTCCATTAAATGGTTTTGGCACCCTTGTCAAAAGTCAGTTGACTATATATATGTGAGGTTTGTTTCTGGACTTCTTATTTTATTCCGTTGTTTTATATGGCTGCCCTTGTGCCAGTACTATACTGTTTTAATTACTGTAGCTTTGTAGTAAGTTTCAAAGTCAAGAAGTTTGAGACTTCCAACTTTTCTTTTTCAAGATTGTTTTGGCTATTTGGAGCCCCTTGCAATTTGATATGAATCTGGTAATTGACTTTCCCATTTCTGCAAAAAAGTCTTTTGAAATTTTGATGGGAATTGCATTGAATCTGTAGATCCCTTTGGGTAGTAGTGATATCTTGACACTGTTGAGTGTTCCTATCCATGAGCACAGGATGCTTTTCCATTTATATAGGTGGCCTTCAATTTCTTTCAGCAATGTTTTGTAGTTTTCAACATACAAATCTTTCACCTTTTTGTTAAGATTAAATTCTCAGTATTTAATCATTTTAGATGCTCTTGTAAATGAAATTGCTTTCTTAATTTCCTTTTGGATTGTTCATTGCTAGTCTACAGAAACTACCAACTTTTTATGGAATAGTTTTAACAGGCATTAAGGATCATTGCTTAAATCAATTATGGCATTAAGAGGTTACAAAACAGTGGTATTCTTTCATTCCTTCTCAATTTATTAACTAGCATTGTTTTTTAAAGAAGAATTTTACCTTACCCTGAGATATACTTTGTACAGAGAAGGACAGATAAATACTGAATTCTTTCCCTTAATAGTGTTCAACAAAATGAGTTGGTTCCCTACCATCCCCTCAGCTTTTCCAATAAAATATTAGATTTTAGAGTTTGGGTTTTTTTTTTTTTTTTTTGAGAATCATTGTGAACACATAGATTTTAACATTTTTTAGTCATATATTATATATAATATATATTAGTTATATATGACATATATATATATATATATATATAAAATGCTTAAATTGTCCCATCTTTAGTCTATAGGAACCCTTTCAAGTTGTCCCAAGTCTTTTTTATTTGACGTCAGTAGTCTTTGACAGCTTTCTGAAGGCAACCACTTTTAAACTTTTTAAAAATGTTTTAATTCTTGTGGACATTACCATAACTTTAAATCACAGACTGACTTCTTATCACCTTTAGACATTATTGATGATTCCCAACTATGAGAAATTAAGATTTAGCCTCTCACTTTTCCAACAAATTGTTACCCGTTATAGTTAGTTCTGAATATTTTCCTCATCTTCTACCTTCCAATGCTATATAAGGTTACCTTTATTTTTATAATGTTAAGTTAGGAAACATTCATATATTTGTTCAGTATTAATAATCACATCTTTCAGCCTTGGCCTATAGGTTGATTCTAAAATTTAAAAACCAGTAATCAACACTTATTATGGGATAGTGAAAATATTGTTTATTGCTAAGCAAGTGCAGTGTTACTATTATAATTTTTTCATTTTTATGTAATGACCAGTGTGCCACTGATGGAAAATATTCCTAACATCAAGATTCAAAAAAGTCTTTTTCCTTATATTTTATTAATTAAATCAATGTAAATGAATAAATTTGTTTCTTGTTTGTACCATAACTTTCTTATGAGTTTAGCTTTTCTTTTTGAGAAATAATGCTTCTTCATTAGTCACTAAAAGCTGTGGCTCTCTCTGGTTCATTAACATATATTAAATTGCTTTGTATCATCAGAAATGTCTTGAACCCACTTACCTACTGTGCACCTCATCTTGAACTTCACAGTATTATTTATTTATTTGTATTTTACTTTTATGGGGTCTTGAGAGAAAAGCCAAGTACATGTCCTAAATCATTAAAAACTATATAGTTTTTTATGTTGCAATCATTTTTGTCTTACCTTTTTCTTTCCTAATTAAAGAGCTATACTTTTTTACTATTTTCAAAACTGTCTGTAGCGTCTGGTTAGTAATTTTTGTTTGCTCTTTTTTTAAAAAATATTTTTAATTCCAGTTACTACTAGTTTATAACTAATAGCTCAAGAGCTTATCATAAGAGTTAAAATATGGGTAGATAAAATTGTACTTTTTAAAATGACTGATTATGTTGAGTGGATTCGAGTTGTCTTTTGAATTTAGCTTAATGTGATTTAAAGGGTTCAGTTGGCCTGGTTCAGAAGAAGGAAATAGAGAGTCGAGAAAAGGAGAGTAGATTTGATAAGAAAATTAAAAAGTTAATGTGATTTACTCATTTCAAAAGTGCTCAAGGCCCCAGAGACTTGGTCTGAGCACCTTAGCTAAAGAAAAGCATATCTAAATGACACATATCTGAAATTTGAGCCAAAGGTTGATATGAGTTTTATGTCAGTAAATTTTTATTTGTCATGTCATTTCAGCTTCTAAAAATTTTCCAATACACTAACTTTGAGAAAAATAGAAATTACATCTTATCAACTCAAGATCGCCTTGTAGGGGGATTTGCCAAGTGGCCAGACAGTCATCCAGGTAATTATTTTCTTTGTGAATCAGAACAACCTTTATTTCCTGAATAGATCTTCAAGCATCTTTATCAGAAAAGGCATATGATAGAAAATATATCCAGTTGCAAAGTTACATTAAATAATATTTTTTAAAAGGTATATTGTGTAAGCTTAGGATAAATTTAGGGTATTAGAGAGTATAAATGAAAGAGTTTATTATCAAGATGCATGGGAATAGTGTGCATTTTTTCCCAAATATTTTACTTAGTAATGTTTTATTTCATTTGCAACAATAATGTAGATGGTCTGAATGGGTCCTTTCCAAAGAAGAGAATTATTTAGGCCATCCAAAGCCGTTAGGATTATTAGTCATGACTTGAACTAAGTATAATAAATTACTCCCAATCCTGAAGGGAATCAGTTCTTACTCTTTTCAGAAGTCATTAAATAGGCCGGGCACAGTGGCTCATGCCTGTAACCCCAACACTTTGGGAGGTCAAGGCAGGTGGATCACTTGAGGTCAGGAGTTCAAGACCAGCCTGGCCAACGTGTTGAAACCCCGACTCTACTAAAAATACAAAAATTAGCCAGGTGTGGTGATACGTGCCTGTAGTCCCAGCTATGCGGGAGTCTGAGGCAGGAGAGTCACTTAAACCCAGGAAGCAGAGGTTCCAGTGAGCTGAGATTGCACCACTGCCCTCCAGCCTGTGTGACAGAGCGAGACTCTTTGTCTCAAAAAAAAAAAAGTCATTAAATAAAATATTTCAAATCCTGAATATATGTGTTTCTCACTTCCCATACTCTTGTTCTCCAAATTTCAACAGATTCAGACAATATAAATGGCATGGCACTCAAGGCCCTTCCAAAATTTGGCTCCTCTCCCACCTCTAGCATCATTCTGCAGCCTACACCTCACCCGACATATGTTTTCACCTCCAGCAAAATGAGTCTATATACAGCTTCCCTATAAAAATCCATTTAAGTGTGTTTTAAAATAATTTCAAACACTGACACTTTTGATAAGCAAGTAGTTAAAGCATTAGTTACAAATATGAAACTAGACACAAGGAATGATTGTTTTTGCCAGTATTGCAATAGAGTCGTGGTTTTTATTATCAGCCTGGAAAGTGCCTCATCAACTCATCTTCCATCACAGAACTGCTGTGGTTGGAATGTGTGATTGAATCAGAATATAAATAAGGAGCTCATGAAATCAATTTTTGTATCTGAAATGAGCAGGAATATTTCCTTACACCCCTACTTGCCTATATTTTCATATAAAACATGCTTCCTAGGCCAGGAGTTTTGGCTCCCGCCTGTAATCCCAACAGTTTGGGAGGCTGAGGTGGGCGGATCACTTGAGGTAAGGAGTTTGAGACTAGCCTGGCCACATGGTGAAACACTGCCTCTACTAAAAATACAATAATTAGCCAGGCGTGGTGGTGGGTGCCTGTAATCCCAACTACTTGGGAGGCTAGGGCAGAAGAATTGCCTGAACCTGGGAGGCAGAGGTTGCAGTGAGCCAAGATCACACCACTGCACTCCAGCCTGGACAACAGAGCAAGAGTACATCTCAAAAAATAAAATAAAATAAATGGCCGGGTGCAGTGGCTCACGCCTGTAATCCCAGCTTTGGGAGGCTGATGCTGGTGAATCACTTGAAGTCAGGAGTTCAAGACCAGCCTGGTCAATATGGCGAGACCCTGTCTCTACCAAAAATACAAAAATAGCCAGGCATGGTGGTGCACACCTGTAGTCCCAGCTACTCAGGAGGCTGAGGCAGGAGAATTGCTTGAACCCAGGAGGTGGAGGTTGCAGTGAGCCAAGATCTCACCATTGCACTCCAGCCTGGGCAACAGAGCGAGACTCTGTCTCAATCAATCAATCAGTAGTAAAACATGTCTTCTTAGAGAAAGTGTACATTGCTTTCAAAGTCGTAAGCCAAAGTGTGTTTTCAGAAGTTAATTTATCAAACAAAATAATATCTTGAAATTTTTGATATCTCTAGTGCCTCAAAACTGAGAATTATTTTGGTCTTCATTCCATTTTTTCAACCAGTGCAGGGTACTGTTTTAACAAATAATGGGAGTAGGGAAATGACAGTCTCTTAGAAAACATTTCTTGTATAAACATACTTGAAATACATTCAGTGTTTCCAATAGCTTTTTTAAAAGAAAGTTCTTGAGGCTTTTTCCGGAGAGTTCAGTTGCTAACTTTAACATTTGTGTAAATATTTGGATGTACTACTTACTTTTTACAGATACATTACAATGTTTTCAGAGTATGCAATAGAAAGCATAGAAAGGCTTTGCTAAATTGAATTTATGTGTAAAGATCTGGTCCCAGAATCTTTAATCATTTTAACAAGATTCTTTAAAATTAAGCTTATTCTTCATTCTAGTGAATTTAGTGGCAAATTTGATACAAAGGGATTTTATATACATTTATGAAAGAAACTTCAAAAGAATAACCTTTTATTGTGGAGTAAATATATCTTTCAACATCTAAAGTGCTTTATTATGGAGTAAACATATAGTTCCACATCTAAAGTGCTTGTATGTTGCCACTTACAGATAAGGAGTTTTTTTAAAAACACAATTTGAGGCTTGAAACAATTGAGTTCTGATCTCATTGGCTGTTACAAAAATCTTTTTGAGAAACAAATAAGTTTTATTTGTTACTTTACCCAGAGAGATTTTAGTTTTACACAGTTCTATTTTATGTTATTATAGATGTATATTTTCTGTTGTACTTTTTCCTGGAAAAGTTTCCTAGTTTCTAGAAAACAAAGCTTAATGTTGCTTTGTACCCTTTGTAGTTTTAGAATAACTATATGGATGTAATATGACAGGTGAAATCAAGTTTATTTTTTATAGTCTGAAAGTCAAAGGAAAGTGAGCCAGAAGAAACCTAAGTATTTTCTGAAAAGGCCTAAAAGGTGATCAACATGGGCCTCCATTAGTTAAATAATATTTTCACAATGGCATTGAGTAAGCACAGCTATTTGTCATTTCTGTTTTGAAAAATAAGTGATACTCTTGTAAGTAAAGCTTTTTCTTTAACTCTTTTGACAAAGTTTGATGTGGTAAGATGTTTTGAACTTTTTGTTGTTGTTGTTTTGAGACAGGGTCTCATTATTTTGCCCAGGCTAGAGTGCAATGATATAATCATGCCTCACTGCAGCCTCAACCTCCCTAGGCTCAGGTGAGCCTCCCACCTCAGCCTCCCGAGTAGCCGGAACTACAGGCACACACCACCATACCTGGTAATTTTTGTATTTTTTGTAGAGATGGAGCTTCACCGTATTGCCCAGGCTGGTATCGAACTCCTGTGGCTCAAGGAATATGCCCTTCTCGGCCTCCCAAAGTGCTGGGATTACAGGTGTGAGCCACCACACCCAGCGTGTTTTGAACTTTAATAGCTCTTAAGGCCATAAATGTCGGCCAATTCAAAAATAGAAAAAAATTTTGACTGGTACAAAACTGTCTTTTTAATGTTCCTATAACTGCAAAGCTCTGAGCTCTTCAGAAGTCTACATAAGACTCCTAGGCAGGAATGGCCATGTGATTTCATTGGCCACTTTAATAGAAGAGGATCGCTGCCCCCTGAAAGATGGGAAACTAGTGAGCCAGTGCAGAATTGTCATGGTATGAGCACTCATATTATTTCAACCAAATAGAATGTGAGTTTGTTTTTATTGTCAGATCAGATATTTTTACAATGACTGACATTACCCTAAATAGGAGGATTAAATATGGCACAGCATTCCAGAATGGATTATTTTTGCATAAGCTCCTTTTATTTAACACAGTGTTAGGATAGTACTGCATATGGTTGAGGAACTTTCAGAGGTAAAACGTGGAGCGAGGGATATTGCAACTTAGATTCAGAGTTTTGTTTTCGTTTTAAAAGAAAAAAACTTAATGATATAGCATTGAAGCTACTTGTTTCCATGTTCTCTAGTAAGCAAGAAGGGAAACTCCCCAAAGTGAGAAGTTTTACATATGACTGCTGCTACTCCTGTCTTTTAATCACAGAGGTTATGGACAGTATCAGCTCTTCAGCTGGAAACTGTTTTCCTTTGTTAATGATATTTTCATGAATAAAATATTTTATTTTAATCATCTGAGTTTTTTTTTAAATTGGTGTTTGAGGCTTTGAGAAAGCAAATATTTTTAAAACTATATTAGCATTTCTCTAAACTTACTTTTAATGGAGTGATGGGCTGGTAAATATGTGGCTAAAATATTCTGTAGAATGTACAAGTAAGAATGCCTATTATGATGTTTTAAATGCCTTCTTTTCAGATGCTTTGCATGCATACTTTGGGATCTGTGGCCTGTCACTAATGGAGGAAAGTGGAATTTGTAAAGTTCATCCTGCTCTGAATGTAAGCACACGGACTTCTGAACGCCTTCTAGATCTCCATCAAAGCTGGAAAACCAAGGACTCTAAACAATGCTCAGAGAATGTACATATCTCCACATGACTGATTTTAGATTGGGAGGGTGGGGGGATTTGTAGCATAACTGTAGCTCAAGTTTAAAAGCCATGTATAACCAAGTGTGCTCTTTTTTTAAAAGGTAGAGTCTTAGAATCAAATCTCCTGCTGATGTCACTTTGGGATATGGTCTTGAGCCAGTAATCTTTATACTGGGTTTCAAGAAAATCTTTGTTGAAGTTTGAACCACAACTTTGTCGTGGTTCTTAAATGTTTATACTGTATTTCTAAGAAGTTGTTTGAGGCAAATTAACTGTATGTGTGTAGGTTATCTTTTTAAAAACTCTTCAGTGCAAATTGTATCTTATTATAAAATGGACACAAATTTTCAAGTTTACACTTCATATAGCATTGATAATCTTCAGGTGAACACTTAGTGATCATTTAAAAAGCTCACTGCTGATCGTAGAAAATTTGCTTTAATTAATTAAGTATCTGGGATTATTCTTTGAAAACAGATGACCATAATTTTTTTTAAAGAAGAGTGACTTATTTTGTCTTATTCTTAAGTAAAGTGTGCCAATTAAACCTGTGTGGCCTATATAAATGAAGTTAATAACTTCATAGTAAGAATAAATAGGTTTAACTAATGTGATAGTTTTCTAAAAGGAGATTGTTTGAAGACAACTATTATGTAACTGAGGGAAAAGCAACTTAACTGTATGTGATTGTGAATGAGAAAGTTTTGTGCTATGTGGGTCATTTATTTAGACATTGCTGTGGTGAATACCAGTTATGTTTGATTTTATTCTCAAATCATTAGTTGCCTTTTTTTTTTTTTTTTTTTTGCTTTCTAGGGAGAAAACAATCTTTTTTATCTAGAAGGAAAGATACTTTGTGTTTTCATTTTTAGCCATTTGAATTTTTTAATTTGTTGCCCCCAGTGTGTTAGCTGCTCTAATTTCAAACTAATACTTTTCTAATTTTTTTCAAATTAAATAAGTAAAAAATACAAAAACAGAACCATTCAAACAGATTCAGTGGTGTAACTCAATACATGGTCATCTTTATTCTCATATTTTCAGGTAAGTGAAAGGGAAATGCGACCATTTAGAGGGTAAGAAATAGGGTTTTGTTTTTGTTCATTGTTTTGTTTTAAGTCTATGAACTAGCTAATTATAAAGGAGGTAGTATAAAAACTCTTCATTAGTAATTAATTTATCAATAACTCATATCCATTACTTGCTCAGTGACATTCAGAACTATTGCGTCTAGTACTGAAATGGGGAAAGAAATCTCTTCACTAAAGGAGTTGGCTTTAAGTTAGTCTTGGTGATAATAAATGTTGAAATACAAGTATCAGTATAGAAACTGGATTACTGGTATCACTGTTTAGGCATTGTGATACTTTAAATGTTATCTTTTTTTCTAAATCAGAGGAAAAAAATGTTGTGAAATAACAGTCCTTCCCAAGGGAAACACTATGTACTTGGAGAAATGATTGATTTATTATTGGCATGCTTAGTTTTAAACCTGAGTTTGCCAACTGTATGTTTTTTAATTAGAAATAAAATAAATCTTCTGATGGTGGGGGAAAAAGTAAGCTTAATAACAGATGTTATCCGTCTATGGGTTATTCCAGTTGCTACTATTTAAATCCTGGCAGATTAAGACATCCATATCTCAAACTAAGTCATCTCTTAGACATTGGAAGTTAAAGTAGCATATATATAATGGCTTTAGGACTATATAAAAAGCCCAAATTGTTTTTTCTGTATCACCAAGAAAGGTTAGAAGGCAATAAAGGTAGTAACAGTGACTTTATTCATAAATGTTAGAGAAAAATTCCAATCTAAAAGTATTTCATAAGGCTAAATATTTTCTAACTCCTTATAATTTAATACCATAAGATTATAAATTTTAGTATGCTTCTAATTGATACACTTGTGGGAGACTTTCTTGTGAAACTTTATGGACTAGTAAATGTTCACATTCCACAGCAACTGAATTGACCAGAAAATAGCAGGCCAGTGTGAATTGTGGAGAAACTATTTCTAACTTTTCTAAATAGTTATTTACAAGAAAAGTATTTATTGATTAAATAAATTATAAGCAATATTTCACATATACACTTTATTCCTTAACAGGAGCGATGTAATGAGGGAAAATATGAAGTCTGAAATCTCAAAAAGCTCATTTTCCTACTCTATACTTGTCTCCTTCCTGCCCCCTAATTTTGTGGTATTTTTTTTTTTAGAAGGTAGCAGGAGGAGCTTTATTTTGAGCATCTGTGTACAAATGAGATTAATCAGATCATATGGCCTAATTTAACCTGTTTATCATTTCAGTGTTTTTAGATTTGATCTATAATATATATGTGTTATTAGATCTTTAGTTATTTATATTTAATCTAAATTCATATAGAAATCTTGCTGACAGTGGTATATAATTTGAAAACTGTTGGACCTGATCATTTTTGAGAGACAGTTAATGAGGAGGTGCTCTGGAATCAGATGACCTGGGTTTAAATCCCAGATTTGCCAGTTCAGCAGCATGATCTTGGACCCTAACTCTGCCGTGGATAAAATAAGGGTAAAACCTAACACACAGGGTTTAGGATTAAATGAGATAATACAGATAAAGCACTTAGGATAGTACCTGGAATACAGCAAATTTCAAATTATAGGTTCTTTATAATGATCATAAAATTATTTTTGTAATTAAAACCTCTCTTCTACAACAGAAAGAGGTCTTAACAGTTTAACCTCAGGGAAAATGATGACAACAGTGTTGTTTTCTAATCTCCCCATAAGAATACAGAGCAACTAGGATAGCCACAGACACTATTACAACGCTAGATGACAAGGTATCTCTATGAACTTCAGAATACAACTAAGTGAGGACAAACCACTGAACCACATAGTTTCAGTATCTGTGGGAGGAAGTAGAAGGAAGGCAGCTGGTTTCTGACAGCTCTGCAAATTGGAGAACTACAACACTGCCCACAGTTTCTCACTACAAAGTGCAGCGGGCCAATCTAAGAACAGACACTGAAACTGGGAAGTGACTACAGAATCTCATTTGCAGATGAATGTTAAAGCAATATGATAAGGTCTGCTGATTGCATTAGAGCAGTCTGGGTTTTACGCTGTGTACCTCTTGAAGCTTATGAGACAAAGCCCAGCACTGAGGACAAACTTCTAGAATTAGAATCCAAATGGGCAGGATGGGTAAAATAGGACAAAAGAAAGACGATCTAGATAAGTATTGGGAAGAAAGGCCAAGACACAGAGACATTATATATATATGTATATTCATATATATATATATATATTCATATATATATATATATTCTTTTAAATCACTGTGAAAATGGGAGCTCTAAGGCTGTGAAGTCATCCTAGAGCCACTCCTTCCTCCTAAAAGTACAGAAAAACTCATTTCAGTTAAGGGGAAAAAAAGAGTAACTGAGCCAGGATTACAGTCCAACTCCAGTCAAAGTTAGTCTAAGAAATAAGAGAATAAATAGATCAACATCCTCACAGACAATGAAAGCACACCAGAAGGACATGACCACAAGACAGATAAAAACCTAATATTTGCCAAAAAATAAAATGCAAATATGACAGGAAATTTATAGTAATTAGTACAGTTATCAATAAAAGTAGGAAAAGGTGAAAATTAACCAAGTACCAAACACTTGGAGTAAAAAGCAAAATAAAGCAGAAGGAAGGAATTAATAAAAGCAAAAAAGAATTACTAGTAGAAAACCAAAACAATAGAGGCAATAATAAATCCAAGTTGGTGATGGGTAGTGCGGGGAGTTGAGTCAGATAAACTACCAGCTAACCTATTTAAGAAAAAAAGGAGGAAGCACAAATACAAAAATTTAAATGACAAGGGGGAAATAGTAAAACAGGAAATGTGTTTAAATTGACTATTTTGAGCAATTTTACACAATAAATTCAAAAACTATTTTGAGAAAAATGCAAATTGCCAAAATTTACTCTAGGTAGATAAAGTCACAACAAACCAATTACCGTAGAAGAAACAAATAGTTAAAAGTACCCCTTACCAAAAGAAGCATCAAGCCCAGATTGTTTCAAGGGGATTTCTACCAAACCTTTTAAGATTAAATAATCCCATTCTTGCTTAAACAATTGCAGAGACTAGGAAAAGAATCTTGAACCTCAAAGTGCCAAAAAAAAAAAAAAAAACAAAGAAAGAAAAACTCCTAAATTCATTTTATAAAATGAATGTAATAGCATTGATTCAAAAACCTGACAAAGATTGTACCAAAAAGAAAATATAGAGCAATCTCATGAATATTAATAAAAAGTTTTAATGATAACATTAGCAAACAATCCAACAGCACTTTCAACAGGTAATCATGACTAAGTTGGGTTTATTGTAAGAATGCAAGGGTAGTTCAATACTAGATAATCTGTTAATATTCATATTAAGAGTTAAAAAATATCTTCATCTTTGCAGAAAAGACATGATAGAATTGAGCACTCACTTATGTTAAATATACTAAGTAGAAATTGATGAATAATCTATTAACATTGTACCTCTACCTAAAAGCCAGCATCTTAAATTTCAAAGCAAAAGAGACTTTCCAGCTGAAGTCAGGAACAAGACATGCCCACTAACTCCTCTGCTACTTAACAATGTGTTGAGAGTTATAGCCAATGAAGTTAGACAAAATAAAGACATGAATTGGAAAGGAAGAGGTAAAACTATTTGCAGATATGAATATGTATCTAGAAAGCCCAAAGGAACTTGTTGAAAAACTAAACAATAAAAGAACTTAGTAAAGTAGCTATTAAATACAATTTACATACAAATATCAGTAGGCTTCACCAGACACAAGTGCATACTTTGATTCCATTTCGGTGAAGTTCAAAACATACAGCATCTATGTATGGTGTCAGAAATCAGCACCCTCTTTCAGTCACTACCTCTCTTCCCAAAGGTAAGTGCTATCAAAATTACCATCAATTAGTTTTGTCTGTTTTTGAATTTTATAAGAGTGGAACCATATAGTATACATTATTTTTCAACTGGCTTTAACTCAGTAGGACTGAAAGAGGGTACAAGGGAGACTCTGCGGTGCTGGTAATGTTCTGTTTCATGATCTAGGTGCTGGTTACGTAGGTGCATTCACCTTATGAATATTTATCAAGCTGTATATGATTTGTGCACTTTTCTGTATGTATAATTATAGCTCAATAAAAATGTTTACTAAAAAGAGTAACAAGACTATATATATATATATATATGTATATGCAAACCTAAACTAGTTAGAAGATACTTGAAGAGAAGACCACCTTTGTGATAGCAAAAGTAAAAAGAAAACTTAATGTGTAAATTTAAGACACATCTAAAATCTGTATGAGGAAAACTAAAAAAACTCTTGAGAGGCAAAAATGTAGATTCCACCAAATGAAAAGATACATGATATTCTTAGATAGAAAGACAACATCAAAACTTGTCTTTCCCCACTTAGGTTCATTTATAAATTCAATGCCATTCCAATAAAAATTATATTGTTATTTGAGAGAACATACTAGAATAACCATGGAAACTGAAAAGAATTAGAGGGGACCACCCATATCTGACACTAAAACATACTCTAAATCCTCCATGGCAGAAGCTATCAGAATTTTTTAAAGTGTGCACACTTTTTGGCCCAGATACTCTCTATCTATAGATTTAGCATAAAGAAACATGCAAATAGGCAATGATACATTTTCAAGGATCTCACAGCCACATTTTTGTAATTGTGAAAAATAAGACACTGATTATGATACATTTGTGTAACTCAATACTATGCAACTGTTAAAGTATGGATATTGGAAGGCATTCGTAATGTTGAATAAATGAAAAGTTTTGTATTGGCACATAAATAGGAAGTCCAATGGAACAGAAGAGGAATTCCAGAAATAGACTCAGTGGCATTTAGAATACAGTAAAGGCAGCATCTCAAGTTAGTGAGAAAATGAACTTTTAAGTAAGTGCTATTGAGATTACTGGTGCTTAATTATTCAGATATTTACAATTTTAAAAAATATATAGCTTATTTCACTTTGAACCTTTTTTTAAAATGGACATTTAGTTTTATAATTTAAAGAAAAATGATAGTTCTCTCCCCATCCCAGCCTATACTATACCCACAGCCTATACTTCCTGGAGGTAAACACCACTGTTGCATACATCTTTCAGACCTTTAATCTCTGTATATAGAGAGATAAAAATAGAGAATATTCTTTAAATATCTGAACATTTAAGTATTACTCATCCCAATACAATATATACTTATACAAATATATGTATGTATACTATACATAAAGATCTGAGGTACTAAATATTCCATGGTTTTTTTTCATTCAACAATGTATTATGAATGCTTTTCAATAGCCATACTTTAATAGTTGCATAGTATCACGTTGCATAAACATATTAGGTCAGTGCAAAAGTAATTGCACTTTTTACCATTTTAATGGCAAATGAGGCACTGATTATATTTAATCAGTGCCTTATTTTTCACGACTACAAAAATATTGCTGTGAGATCCTTGAAAATGTATAATTGCCCATTTGCATGTTTCTTTAAATTTATAGATAAGGAATTACTGGGGCAAAAAGTGTGCACAATTTAAATTTGATGTTTTTGTTTTTGTTTTTGCCAAACTGCTTTTTAAGAAGGTTGTACTAATGCACACTTTTATCTTGACACTAAGATTTTAAATATGATCAGAAAATGAGTTTCTGATAGTAAAACTGTCTACTTGTAATAATTGTGGCATTAGAAAAGACCTTTGTGGCTTCATTCCTCAAACTCATTTACAAATTATAAATCTGAGCTCCAAATATGAATTAACTCACACAAGATCTTTAACAATTAGTAGCAGTACTGTAACTAGAGTGCATGTTTTCTGTCTCCAGAAATAACATTCTTTTTATGCCACATTTTTTTAACTGAGGTGATCATTCTCCACCATCTTCTTTCCATGTTTTTCCATGTTTGTTCTAACTTTTCATTAAATATCTTGAGGCTCTAACTAAATTAAGGGTGGCCATTAAAATTGTATGTGGGATTCCCTGAACCAACTGGTAATGCACTACCAGCATATAAGGTGTCCTCATTAAAGCAGTTGGTGATTGGTACATGGGACCTCACTCATGTATGTTTACATCTACTTGTGAGTCAAAAAGTTTTCTTAGCCAAAGTATGGGTGGGATCATGAAAGACATATAATTCACTGGAGAAATTGTGAAAAAGTAAAAGATTATGAATTTAGGCTCAAAGCCAATTTCCCTCTCATTTAATCCTACATGAGCAAGTCAAGGAGTTTGGTAGAGCTTTATGAAATCTCTAAAGATTGAAGGAAAACAATCACTAAAATCGATTTGATAAAGTGCAACTAAGTAGTATGCTAGCCTGTTAATGGATTTTCATCTTGTCATTTAAGTTTCATCAATTGAGTACCACACTAGAACACCCACAAATGAGATTCTGTTACAGAGTATCTTTTTTCTACTACAGAACATACTGTAGACAGTTATTCAGTGGTTAACTTGTGGAAATAATCAGAAGATGGTTTTCACTTTTATGACTCAATACATTTTAATATTTATCATATTAAGAGAAACTTAGGTTACTTACAGCTCATAAACGTTGCTATGAATATCATTCATTTATTCACTTATTTATTTTTATGGTGTTCCTAGAAAGAATTTCCTGGACTAAAGGATTTATGCTTTAAAAATATTGGTAGTTACTGCCAAGAATTGCCATCCAGAAACAGTGTAGCCATTCATAAACTCAACAACAAGGTATGAGAGTGCCTGTTTCCTCATATCCTTTGTGACACTGGATTTTATCAAGCTTAAGGTTTTTTCATTCTAGGTGGGTGAAAATGGTATTCTGTTATTGATAATGTGTGGAAATCAAGTTCTAATAAGTTTGGGGGGAGGTTAATTCTTTATATGTGCTATATGAATTAATGCCAACTGTATGCCTTTGAGAGTGAAAACAGAATAATGTCTCTCCACTAAAGCAGGACTTAGAGCACTAGTTTTCCAAATGTGGTCTACAGATGGAAGCACTAGCATCACCTGGGTACTCGTTAGAAAGTGCAGATTCTCTGGCGGTACCTTAGACCTCCTGAATTAGAAACTCTGGGGGTAGGGTTAGACATTTGTGTTTTAAACAAGCCCTCCAAGTGGTTTCAATGCACACTCAAAGTTGAAAACCAATCACTGATAGAGAAAAAGCAGCTTGGGTAGAAACAGTTGATTATTTGCAAATTTATATTTTAAAAAGATAGGATTCTTAACAGTAAGCTCTGTATAATTCAACAATGTGATCTTTACTCCTACCCCCGAAAAACTAATATGATTTTAGTGTGTGGTAGCAGGATCGAAAACATAATAAATACTCAGATATGCAAAGAAAACGTTTGCTCAAATGGATTTCATTTTTATTTACCCATATCTTTGGCTATTAAGGGATGGGGGGAGGCTAAGGAAAAGGGCCATTTGAATGTGTTAGCTAACAATCTCAGTCTCTTCCGATTTCAGCAGTGTCTTTTTTTCCTGCTCCTTGCTGTCTGGGTATGTATGAGTCTTTGTGGGGCATGGGAGGGTCTCTGTTGCACACTGCTGCTCTGGTCTGGTCCCTGGACTGGTGCCTACTGAGGTGTCTGCTGCTAGTGTGGCCTTTTGAGGTGGGTTACTGTTTGCCTCTGATTTCAATTCCATGGCCTCTTCACTCCAGTCCCAGGCCTCTTTCTATCCAACGGATCTTAGTGACTCCATCTCAGTATCCTCTGCTCTCCCCCACTTCCCCTCCCCATGCACATTTACTATCTGGCAAATGCAGAAACTCTTAGATCTTGTTTATGCCCGAACACTGTCTCCTCTTCCTATAGCTACCTCCCTTCCCACCTTAATGCTACCTGGACATTCTGGATAGATAAGCCAAAAGTCTGATTCTTTTAGGACCGCACACAGCCTTTTCTAGGCTATGCCTGGAGAAGCAGGTCACAAGGCCACCCCACATTACCATGTCTATATTTTAATTTTTAAGTTACAAATAAAACTAGCAAATTCTTATGTTCTATATTTTTAGGTTGGCAAATATATCTTCATAATGACAATTGAAAAAATAGCAAATCATATCAAATAACTGTTAATAGCACAAATTCAAAATTTACTGCATTTTCCACTCTAGGCCATGATTTGGCAGTGGCTGCTGCTGGGCTGGAGCAGAGTAGACAAAGGGAAGAGATTTCTCCCTGGCTTGTTGACTTGCCAGCCCTGGCTCCCTACAGTCACTGGGCATATCCACAAGATAAACATATGCTTTCTCTTCTTATAGAGGGAGCAGTGGTGTGGTCCCTTCTCTCCTGCTTAGTCTTCTCTGTCCACCTGCACCCTCTCCATCTGAGCACAGGCTTCTTTTTACTCCACCCAGCCCGACTCAGGCAATCTTCACTCACAATATGTGCCCAGCCTCCAGCCCCCACCAACATCACCCTTTCGGGTGCTTTAAAGGAACCGGAAGTTAGAAGGCCAGGTTCCCATTTAGAAATCTTGGCCTTATAAAGTTCCCAGCACACTGCTGGCCTTTGTACTCCCATCCCAGAACCCCTTCCATGCTTTGAGAGCTCCCTTACATTTGTGAAGGAATCCTAACCCCTTTGTCTGAGCTCCATATTACCTCCAGCTCCCCCAAACTGCTCCTTCATCATACCTTGGACCTAGGGTCCACATACTTTGGCAGCCTAATCAAAAATGACCCAGGGAAGAAGCCCATGCAGGTTCTGTAAGTGGACTGAGATAGGGAATTCCAGTATCTCTGGTATGTGGGGCAGAGTCTAGAAAGGGGCCCCACTGATTCCTTACCTTATGGACAGACGCACCAGAATGGCATCCTCTTAAGTGCAGGAGACCCTCTTGCCCAGATCTAAGGGCAGCACTGGCAGGCCACCAGCCTCTATGTTCTTAGTTTCCTTCATGCCTGTCTAGACCTTGTTACTTCCACACGTATCCTCTCCTTTTCCCATCTTTCATCCTTCCCACCCTTTCCAGGGGTGGGAGTAGGAGGATTTCCCCTCTTCCTTTTTCTCCATTTCCTGAGTTCTCTCTACTACTGATTTTCATTTTAATTGGAGTTTAAGAAACTTAAAAAATCCTTTCTTAAGTGACAAAGTCTGACTATGATTCTTGTTTTGCTGCAAACTCAGAAGCTGCATATTTCCTCACTTTATCCTTGCTGTAATATTCTAAACCTCTTAAGGTAAATGAATGCCTCTGATGGAATGGGAAATGCAGAGGTAAAATGCACATTCGAATTTTTCATATTTAGTATCCCTGCCAAATTAATAGAAGTAGGGTAGCTAAAATGAAGAGGGTGATGATACCACTGTCCTCTGTACTGTCCGGGTACCACAATAGGTTCAAGGTGACACACATTAAAAAGGTCAGAGAAGATCAGGCTTTCCAGGAGGGCAAGGAGAAATAGACCATATTTTTCATATTCAAATATATAAAGGTCTGTTCTCTGGAAGAAGGTTTACATTCAGTGGCAACTTTAGAATTCCTGTTTAGGAGGGGCTTAGGGGTGGCCATCAGTAAGAAAGTGAAGCTTAGAGGGCTTGCCATGAAGGTGATTTGCATATAACTGTACTTCTTATTTATTGTGTATTTGAGGTGGCTTTTGAGAGAGCAGGTGAATATTACAGGTTAATCTTAATTGTACACCCTTCCATGGCCACACTTTGGCTTCATCAGTAACTGGACTTCTCAAAACGTTTAGCATGCACAACTAATAGTATTTGTTGAATAAAGGAATTAATAAGTGAACTCATATTTAAGAACTATAAAGAACTTTGCAACATTAGAGTTGCATGAGGCCGGAATGGGTAGCCACAGCAAGTTCTCCATTGCTATTGCTGCTGCTGCTGGAGAAGGTGAGGCTCATTCTGGAAATCAGGAAAAGAGCATGAAGACTGCAGGATTGACTCACTTTTGGTTTTGGCAGGGCAATGTTTTACACACACACACACTATACAGCATCAACTCATTTCTCTAAAAAAAAAATTATATTGCTCATTTTAAAGAAACTGCATCTGCAGAGAAAACAAATCATCCTAATGATAAGGGAAGTTTCCTTTTTCAAAAAGTCTCAGTTCATAAATGGAGAAGCAATAATGGGGTTAGAAATTAACTATCTCACAAATGCTAATAGATTTTTAGGCTCCAACAATCAATGGATACTGAAACCATCAGGAGAAAGTTTGATGGAGAAGTTAAAAGTGGAAGGCTCAAGCTGCCACCACCTGAATCCACTGATCAATGCTGCCATCTCTAAAAGTGACTCAAGACATGCATGCCTCGTGCTATAATGCAATGTGAGGTACACAAGGTCATCTATAAAATATCCTTATCAAAAAGTTGAGACTGAATCAAGTCAGTCTGATAGATCTAACATCTAGATCAGGGATGTCCAATCTTTGGCTTGCCAGGGCCACATTGGAAGAACTGTCTTGGCCCACACATAAAATATACTGATACTAATGATAGCTGATGACCTAGAAAAAAAAATCTCAGTGTTTTAAGAAAGTTTATGAATTTGTGTTGAGCCACATTCAAAGCCATCCTGGGCTGCATGCAGCTCGCAGGCTGTGGGTTTGACAAGTTTGGTCTAGATCTAATAAGTGAAATGGGAACAAGTAAAATGACACCATGAGGAAGCAGTCAGCCATATCCTAAAGGCAGATATGCTAAAGACAAGTCTGGTTTCTTCAATGACTTAATGACAAAGAAATGGAGGGGAGTAAAGGTAGACTGTTCTAAAAATGTAAGAGACACAGCAGTCAAATACAACATGTTGACTTTGGGTCCTAATTTGAACCAACTTTTGAAACACTTTTGAGATAATTAAGAAAATGTAAATATGACCTAGCTATTAAGTATTAAAGAATTGTTTTTAATTGTTAGCTGTTATAGTCATTTCTATTATATAAGAAAATTTTCTCATATTTTTAGAAACATTCAGAATTTGGACTGGCATGATGTCATAGCTTTACTTCAAAGACTGTAGTGGAACTTCTACTTCCAACCAAGATGAAGTGGCAGGACTGGATTTTCCTCCCTTGTAAAAAAAAAAAAAAAAAAGTTAAAACCTGGATTAAATACATAAACCAGTGGTTATCAAGACATTGAACATAAGGAAATGGAAAGTGATCCCAGAGAGACAGAGAAAAAATGAGGTAAGCCCTATTATTGCCCTAGCTTACTGCCTAGAGATTTTCTAGGCCATAATACAGGGCTAAGAACCCCAGATGGAGAAGGTAAAGCTAAGGGTTCTGGGAATCCAAAGTGGCTAGCGTTCACAAGGCAAAGTGTCAGGAGAAAGCTGCACAGAAAGTATATATGGATATCTGCAAGGTATCCTTTTTGAGAGTTCAGTGTGTGGGGGAAGAAGACTACCCAAGGCCAGAGAGAAAAGGAACATTACCTACAGCTTACCCAGGTCCAGAAATAGTTTCTGTTCCAACCAGACTGACTGGAAAACTTCCAAACTCAGAGAATTGAGTAGAACACTCCAAATGATCTTGACTCAGTCGTGGTAATAATTAGCTATTGACTAAATGCTACTCTAGTTCCACCCAATAAACCTCAAAAATAAGCCACCAAACACCCAAGCTGTTTTCAAGCAATTTAACTGCATCCCAGAATGAAGCTCAAGAATAGCTGTAGGAATACAAAAATATCCAGTATTCAACAAGGTAAAACAGTTTCTGGCATTCAGTCAAAAATTATCAGACATACAAAGTAGAAAAATATGACCCCAAATGAGGAGGGAAATCAATCAATAGAAACTGACCCAGAAATGACACAGATGTTAGTACTAGAAGACAAGGACATAAACATAGTCATTTTTCTATATTCCATATGTTTTAAAAGCTGGAAGAAAGATTGAACATGTTAAGTGGAGACATGGAAAATATGAAAAAGACCCAAATCAGACTTCTAGATGTGAAAACTATTGTGTCTGAGATTTTTTAAATACACTGATGGTATTTTCAGGATATTAGATATTGCAGAAGAAAGGGTTAGAGGAACTGAATGCATAACAATAGAAACTATGTAAAATGAAATGGAGAGAAAAAATATTTTTTAAAAAGTGAAAACATCAGTGAGCTACAGAACAACTTCAAGCAGCCTAGTGTACATGTAATTGGAGTTTCAAAAGAATATTCGAAATGGCTAAAATATTCCCAAATTTTATTAAAAAGTGTAAGTCCACAGATCCAAGAATCCTGCAGACTCCAAGCACAAGAAACAAATTGCACAAAGCCAGTAATAAAGAGAAAATTTTAAAAACAGCCAGAGGAAAAATACCTTATGTATAGAACAAAGTATGACAGATTTCTCAACCAGAAACAATGCAAGTGACAAAACAGTGGTGGAGTATCTTTAAAGTACTAAAAGAAATAAACTGTTAGCTGAGAATTCTATATCCAGTGAAGATGTCTTTTTAAATGACTACAGAATGAGAGAGAAGAAAAAAGAGATTGATGTAACAAGTATGGCAAAATATTGTTAATAGTTCTATCTGTGATCTGCATGAATGGGCAACCATTATACTATTGTCTCTGTTTCAAAACTCTGATAACTGCAAAGTTTTGAAAATATTAATTTGATTGTGTTAGAATCCAGGCTCTCATCATTCTCAGTTTTACCACTTTCTTGGGTTTTACACAGGGCTGCCTCTCACACTTCTGTTAAGTTGCTGGCCACTGAAGGCATGTAAGTTTATGTAACAGCTAGAATTTTGAACTGATTATTTCTAAACATCTATCAGCACAATGAAAGGTTAGTTTCATTAGAATCACCTAGTAAATTTATAAAACATACAGATTACAAAGCCTCACCTGTGAAGCTTTTTATTCAGAAGGCTATGGTGGAGATAGAAATTTTTTTTTAAGTTCTACAGGTAATAGTGATAAGAAGCTAAGTTTAGGAATCCCTATATTAAAGAATTCATAAAGCCGTTTCTAACATGGAGAGTCCATGATCTTAAAGTGACTTCAGGCTGGTAATTATTGTACTATGTGTATTATGCATCTTAAATAGTGGTTTGAAGCAGTGTCTTTAGGAGGCAGTTAAGTTTCTGTCAAAAGTATTCTTTTCCTAGGAGGTTCATCAGTAATAGGAAGCCTGAAGATTAAAAAAAAAAAAAAAAAAAAGTAAAGACCAGCAGCTCTTGACTGTCTGCTTCAGGCCTAACTAACTAGACTACTATGTTCAATACTGGAGAAGGAAGATGTTTTTATTGAAAACAATTACGAAATGGGGTTGGTTCAATGTTAGTTATATTGAAAACATTTATTGATTGATTGAGACAGGGTCTTGCTCTGTTGCCCAGGCTGGAGTGTAGTGGTGCAATCTCATCTCACTTCAACTTTGACCTCTGAGGTTCAAGCGATCTTCTCGCCTCAGCTTCTTGAGCTGGGACCACAGGCACATGCCACAACACTGGCTAATTTTTTGTATTTTTTGTAGAGACAGGGTTTTGCCATGTTGCCCAGGCTGGTCTCAAACTCCCGGGCTCAAGTGATTCACCCACCTCATCTTCCCAAAGTGCTTGGATTACAGACATGAGCTACCATGACCAGCCAAACGTTTATATTTTATCTCTACTTTCCTTATAGATGAAACCTTAAAAAGTAATTTCTAAATGAGAGGATTATAGTATATAAGCAGAAAAATGAGTTTCAGGAAGCACTGCTTTTAAGTCTTTTCAAACAACTTTGGATGTGAGGTACCATTGAATTCATCCTGCTCTTTGTTGCCTGTGTACCTTTGTGTTTTTTGTTATTTGTTTTTGCTTTTTAAATTGTATTTTTGTTTTATAGGTCCTGTGTGACTTATGCTTTAAAGAGGTTCTGTTTTGATGTGTTTCCAGGATTTGTTTCAAGATTTAGAGCTCCTTTTTGCAGTTCTTTTAGTGGTGGCTTGGTAGTGGCGAATTCTCTCAGCATTTGTTTGTCTGAAAAAGACTGTATCTTTCCATCATATATGATGTTTAGTTTAGTTTTGCTGGATACAAAATTCTTGGCTGATAATTGTTTTGTTCGAGGAGGCTGAAGATAGGGCCCCAATCCCTTCTAGCTTGCAGGGTTTCTGCTGAGAAATCTGTTATTAATCTGATAGGTTTTCCTTTGTAGGTTACCTGGTACTTTTGTCTCACAGCTCTTAAGATTCTTTCCTTCATCTTAACTTTAGATAACTTGATGACAATATGCCTAGGCAATGATCTTTTGCAATGAATTTCCCAGGTCTTCTTTGTGCTGCTTGTATTTGGATGTCTAGGTCTCTAGCAAGGCTGGGAAGTTTTCCTCAATTATTCCCCCAAATATGTTTTCCCAACTTTTAGATTTCTCTTCTTTGTCAGGAACACCAATTATTCTTAGGTTTAGTCATTTAACATAATCCCAGACTTCTTGGGAGCCTTGTTCATATTTTCTTATTCTTTTCTTCTTTGTCTTTGTTGGATTGGGTTAATTCTAAGATCTTGTCTTCAAATTCCGAATTTCTTTCTTCTACTTGTTCAATTCTATTGCTGAGACTTTTTAGAGCATTTTGCATTTTTATGTGTGTCCAATGTTTCCTAAAGTTTTTATTACATTTTTCTTTATGCTAAGTATTTCCTTGAACATTTCTTCCTTCACTTCTTGCATCGTTTTTTGGATTTCCTTGCATTGGGCTTTGCCTTTCTCTGATGACTCCCTGATTAGCTTAATAACTAAGCTCCTGAATTCCTTTTCAGGTAAATTTTTGGGTTGGAGCCATTGCTGATGAGCTAGTGTGATTTTTGGGGGATATTAAAAAGCCTTGTTTTGCCATATTACCAGAATTGGTTTTCGAGTTCCTTCTAATTTTGATAGGCTCTGTCAGAGGGAAAGTCTAGAACTGAAGGCTGTTCAGATTCTTTTGTCCCATGGGGTGTTCCCTTGATGTAGTACTCTTCCCCTTTTCCTATGGATGCAGCTTCCTGTGAGCTGAGCTGCAGTGATTGTTATCTCCCTTCTGAGTCTAGCCATGCAGCAAGTCTGCCCGGCTCCAGGCTGGTACTTCAGGTTGTCTTCACAGAGTCCTGCGATGTGAACCGTCTATAAGTCTCTCAGCCATAGATGCCAGCACAGTATTTGGGTGTCTCCTGGGTCCTGCAGGAGCAGTCCACTTTCTTCAGATGTTCTGTGGGTCCTCTCTGGATTTCTGGTTTGTTCTTGCAGTCGTTCTGGAGCAAAATTCATGATGAAAGCCTCTGCATGCTGCTCTGAGTCGGAGCTGCAATTTAGTCCTACCTCCCGTGTGCCATCTATTTTCACTGCAATTTATTGAGATGAAATTTTATGTAAGTCATAGGAGATTGCAAACTGGGTTATGACTGTTGAGTGTTTAATACTCATAGTATTTGTGGAAGATAATGCTTCTATGCTTGTAAATTTGTAATAGCATAATGGAAGTTATCCATTAAATGTTGCTAGTCTACACAACATGTATCTGGAATGTGCTTTCCTTCAGCATTCTATGATATTATAGTTGGGGGAGAGAGAAGGTGGACAGAGGGGCATCAATGAAGATGCTTGACTGCATCAAAAGCAAATGTTTTTCCCTCCAGTTCTTTTCGTTTTGTAATGCTGCATCTTATTTTATGTTTCACTATTGTCTGAAGAGGGGGCAAAAATCATCAACTGAGAAAACAACTGAAAAAAAATCTTACGGGGAATTTTTTTATTTCAATAATTGGTTTCCTTACTAACAAACTTTAGGTAATTTAGCTTAAACTGGGCTTAAACTTCAGGAAACCTAAAGGCATTAATCTTTTCTCCTTAAACACAGTACAAAAAGAGTTTCAATACTAGATGACCCAGAGGAAAGGTATTATATTACCCAAACCTGCAAGTATTATCATACTTTTCAGTCATTGAGACAGTTCTTTCTTTTGTATTTTTTAAGTTAAGCCATAATATTAGAAAAAAATTTAAAACAGAATAGAAGAAGTACTATTGCCCAAAAGATCTCACAGAGCTGACCCTTCTCCCATTCCCCACTTCTCTCCAGACACAACACCTGTGAGCACTTTCTTTTCTAGAAATTGACCTGCAGGTACAATCTCATATGTGTGACTATGTTCCTACACACATACTTATATACAACGTTAACCTAAAGGCCAACTGACTCCACAGAAATTCACATTTCTTTCATTTGATACAGTCTCACATTTTCCTATTCCAAATATCTATTATAGGTTGTTAGGAAAAGTGACCAAATTAGTAATCATTGTCACAGTTTGAAAAAGGGCTAAGGAGTGACTTGGCAAAATGACTTATAATCTCATAAAAATAATTAAGCAATAATAACTGAAAGGTCATAGAACAAGAGTTTTATGTTTTAATTCTACTCCTCCTTTGTTGCCAGCGCATGACAGAATCTTTGGACTTTGAGCCTTGTCAGAGTTGGACTGCTGCAGAAACCACCACAGTCTGGCATGAATTAAGTCCCACTGCAGAGGTGAACTGGAGCCAAGATTTCAATCTCCAAATGATTACTACTGGGGGAAAAAGGCTCTGGGCCATGCTGACAATGAATATCAGCTGCTTTGGGTAACTGGGACTGTTAGCACTCCTCTCCCCGCAGCCGAAAAAACCGAATTGTGATTCTTATAGTACTGACTGGATTATTTGTGCTACATTGCTTCCCCACTGTCTTCACATCATAGAACGTGTAGAAAAAAATTATTGCATTTGTAGGGCACCCGCAGTAAACCCAGGAGGCAACTTATAGGCAGAATTCACCATCCTGGAAGCTCTAGTTGAATCGTGTCCCAGTTCCTCTCAAGGGCTGAAGGTATGTCTTAGTATATCGAATTCATTCCAGGTAATAGAATTTGTAATTTGTAAATATTTGCTACTTAACACATGGTCTGTAGACCAACTTTATTGTAGCAGCACATCATCTGGGGCATTTTAGAAAAGCTGACGCTCAGGCCCCACCTGAGACCTATCTATGCTGCCCAGGCTGGAGTGCAGTGGCTATTCACAGGCATGATCATAGTGTAATAGAGCCTTGAACTCCTGGGCTCAAGCACTCCTCCTGCCTCAGTCTCCTGAGTAGCCGGGACTACAGGTGCAAGCCACTGTGCCCAGCTAGCATCTATATTTTAACAAGGTCCCCAAATGAGTCATATGAGCATTAAAATTTAAGAAGTGTTGGTCTACAGGGTAATGTCTACCTCCGTGGCATGCTTTAAAAGGCCTTGGAGATCTACTCCCTACCTACTTTTCCAGCCTCATCTTTGGTAACTGCCTCTCTCCAACCCAATGATAGTAAAGTATCTAACACCTGAAGGCACTGGGCTTAACCCAGAGCTGACCCTTCTCCCAAAGGTAGCCTAGTGCCTTTGCACAGGTGGTTCTTAGCCTAGAATTAATTCTCTTTACCTGCCCTTTTGAACTCTTATTTATCGTTCAACTCTCAATTTAAAAGTCAAGCTTCACCTGCCCCAGTAGATCTAGGCAGAGGGAGCGACCAGCCTATTATAAAGCCTTCCTTCCTCTTGCTTCCTAGTTCTGACTATGTGCCTTTATTATGGTACTTACCACATTGTACCATAATTCTGTTTATTCTCTATTTTCCCAAGCAGTCTCTGAGCTCGTGGTGTCAGTATCTTTGATTTACTCATTTTTTAATTTCTCGGAGGTAAACACAGTACATGATAGGTATGCAATTCATGCTTATTGGAGAAATCAGGTAATCTTGTTGGCCATTTCTGCTGGAAAATTACTTCCTCTTAAAAATGATAATTATATAATATTTATAAGTCATTTCAAAATAATTGTTTGTAGTCCTCTGATTTGTGGCCAGTTTCACAAAATGCCAGAGAGCATATAAATCCATTTCTTATCACTCAGACCAGATATAAAATCAAGGTCCATCTTTTCAAGATTTAATGTATTTTAATGGTCAGTTTATATAATAAAGCGATAGCAATGAGGAACTAAACCATGTCAAAATAAGTTATGGAAGAAAACATCTTCTGATATGAACACTGTCTAGTAAATTGTTGTTCAGTGCTTTTTACCCACCAAAAATGTAGATATTGGTCAGTCTTTTTGTTTTTTTTTTAGATACTAAGAAGTTCTTTCTAATTCCTAGCTGGTATATGTCAACTTTAAAAATCATGTTCTTGGCCGGGCACGATGGCTCGTGCCTGTAATCCCAGCACTTTGGGAGGCCGAGGCAGGCAGATCACCTGAGGTCGGGGGTTCGAGACCAGCCTGACCAACATGAAGAAACCCCATCTCTACTAAAAATACAAAAAAATTAACCAGGCGTGGTGGCACATGCCTGTAATCCCAGCTACTCAGGATGCTGAGGCAGGATAATCGCTTGATCCTGGGAGGCGGAGGTTGCAGTGAGCCGAGATCGCGCCATTGCACTCCAGCCTGGGCAACAAGAGCAAAACTCCATCTCAAAAAAGAAAAAAGAGGGGCATCCTACAAAATACCTGACCAGTACTCCTTAAAACTGTCACAGTCATCAAGAACAAGGAAAGTCTGAGAAAGTGTCACCGCCAAGAAGAGATATGAGAATTATTTGTAACGTAGTATCCTGGATGGGATCCTGGAAAGAAAAAGGACACCAGGTAAAACCTAAGGAAATCTGAATATAGTTAATAATAATGCATCAGTATTGGCTCATTAATTGTGGCAAATTTACCATGCTAATGTAAGATGTCAATGAAAGGGGAAACTGGTGCAGAATAGTTGGGAACTCTGTACTATATTTGCAATTTTTCTGTAAATCTAAAACTTTTCTAAATTAAAAAGCTTATTTTTTAAAAAAAAGTATACACCATGTAGTAAAGTCCTGTCCTATTTGTGGGATTCTACTGTGCTGGCTAATATACCATCTTCTTTATAGAAACCTTGAACCAAACCCATCGTTCTCTCCTCTGAAGAGCTTAGGGCACTTTATAGACAGGGATATATGTTTTTATTGTTTCTACTGATCCAGGTGGCAACTTTTATGGTTCCTGGGTTATATAGTAATGATATCTGCCATAGGGAAGGGCTTAGTAAAGGTCACCAGAATGGCAGCATAGCTGGGTGTGGAGCCTTGTATGGTACTTGTTCCAGTGCCATTCCAGGCTGGGCAGGAAAACTGGCCAGATGAATTCAATTCCATTAAATTCAACAAATATTAACTAGCACCTACTATGTATTGTAAGCACTGGGAAGCTATTAAGTTGGTGCAAAAGTAATTGCAGTGCAAAACTGCAATTACTTTTGCACCAACCTAATAAAACTGAAAAAGATTCTGTTTCCTGCTCAAGGACAGTGTGGTGTAATTGGGGAGAGACAAATTTATCAATAGACAATTTCAGTACAAGAAGTTATGTATCACGACAGATGTGTAAAAGGTGTTGAGGGAGCTTGGGAGGAAAGATACCTCACCAGGCAGGAGGTGAGTATTGAGCCCTAGGAAAAAAGTCCCAGCCTGAAGTGCAGGTGAATCCTGGTTAGGGGGAAATGTGTTTTAGTTCTGTAGGGGCTCTGCTGTGTCTGATTTCTTAAGCCTTGAGGGCTCTTCTGAAAGGTTTACTCAATAGCAGTAGTGGGACTACTTTAAAGCCAATTTTCCTGGCAGGGCATCAGTCTTACTTTCGGGAACTCAAGTTTTGTGAGAACATGAAAGCGCTTTGATATATACGAATAGCAAAATCATAGTTCAAATAACTTGTCTTACTCTTCTGTCTCTGAGGTATGAATAGGGAAGGGAGATTTGCGCCGGATTTTGTGGACTGTAAAATATGCTGGCACTCCTAGGAGGGTGGTAACCGACCTGAATTTTCTGTTTATACCTTTAGGAGTGATTAATCAGGACAATGGAGATTAATGCTATTTTCTTCTACCCTTTGATAGTAAGGCATAAGCATTTTTTTCCTTAGGCTGTGAACCAGATCTGGGAGACACTTCCTGGGCCCCTTTCCTCCCTGTGAGAAATTTAATAATCCACATTCTCATTAGATCTCTAGGTCTCAGTGTGAGGCACTGTACAAAGCCCATTTTGCAAACATGAGAGACTATTTTCTTTTCAGTAGTAAGTCACTGCATTAGAGAAGCAATTTCCTGATATGGAGGTTCCAAATAAATTGCCTGTGCTATCTAAATGTTTTTCCATGTATTTTGAAATTATTTGCTCTCTTTCCATGCCATTCTCTGAGGGATGAAGAGCAGCCAGCTGTTGGGTCCTCTTCTCCTTCTGCTTACTGTCAGCACCACCTCCCCTCATCCTAGGAGGTCCTTCTGTCAAAGGCAAATGCCCATGACATATCCTGAGACAGTTAACATCCTTCCTTTCATATCCACTTTCCTAAGCTAAGAAGAGTAGAGAAAGTATTTGCTTGGCTGTATTCAGCACCTTGTGTCTCACAGGCTACAATTCTTTGGTAAATTACGCCACTAATTGTTTAGCCATCAGGGAAAACTGGTCTTTTATAACATTTTCCTTTTCTGAGTCTCCCTAACACAATGAAAAGGCCCTAGTGTCCAGACGAAGATTTAAAAAGTGGAGTCTAGGGGATAAGTTTACAATGCTTGGGGAAGAAAAAGGATACCCCACGACTGAGAAGGCTGAGGCAGGAGGGGTGCTTGAGCCCAGGAGTTCGAGGTTACAGAACAACCTGGGTAGCTGATGCAGTGGAAGACATCACCTAAGGGATTTTATTATCTTTTGTGAGTAATGGAAGACTGGCATGTAGAATAACAAGATTCAAATATGACCACAATCAAAGGCACCTGAGCAAAGAAACACACCCAGGCCCTTCCGAGTGGTTGAGGCTTGAAAAGTAAAGGCAGATAGTGGAGAGTTTTTAAATATGAGACAAGAGTAGTGGGTGGTGGCTAGGACCATGGGGTCTCACCTGGCTCTGCCACCACCCCTCCTAGTGACTTTGAGTAAGTAGGTCACTCCACTGTTTGTGCCTCAGGGTGATTATCTCTAAAAGGCAAATACAATAGTACCTTGCGGAGTTTTGTGAGGATTAAGTAGGATGATATGAGTAAGCACTTAAAATGGTGCCTCGCCTATAATGAGAGCTTAAAAAATATTAGCTGTTATCATTATTATATTAAGATGTGAACAGATCTCACTGGGGAGTCATCCTAAAGTTAAGACCCAAAGGCTCAGAAGGCTTTTAAATAAATTAGCTGGAGGAAAAAATAGATTCCTTGAAAAAATTCAGGAAATTTCCCTTTAAAAAACAAAAAGGCTTAGTTACAACCCCCACACACCTGCTGGCAGGTGGAGCCAGTCACAGCAGGAGAAGGAAGATGCCTGGAGCTTCTCAGGAGCATGGCTCAGACCTCCTCATGTCTTCTCCCACATGATTTAGATTTAAAATCCTATTCAGAGGACAATTAACCAAAGCTAAGTATACTGTAGTGCCTAGGGTCATGAACTAGAACCAAGCCAACTTGGCCTTTATCGGAACAGTGAACTTGGGGCTCCAGCTCTTGAGCCAGCAAGCAAATGACCTGTTGACTCAAGCAAGATTCAACTTTCACCCTCATCTCAGAGCTCTGGTAAGGATTAGAACAACTCGAGTATCTTTACAGAATGACGTGTAATCTGCAAAGTGCTTTTAATTGAGAAGTATGATGTGTTATGTGTTCTGTTATGCTCTTTACCCAGGTCTTTCATCTCTGAAGAAGGCGGTGGGAAACAAATGTGATTTCTCCTCTTCATACTCCTTTTCTCATTTATTCTGCAGGTATTATATTATAGGTGGTACAAGTGAATAATAACAATAGAGGATTCATTGAGCCTTTAGTCTGTGTTGGCTACAATTCTAAGCTGTTTACATATATTAACTCATTTAATCCTTATAACAGCTCTCTGAGTCAATACTGCTATTGGGTCCATTTTTACAGATGAGTAAACTGAGGTATAGAGAAATGAGTTGCTAAAAGTCTCACAGCTATAACATGGCTATATTAGTTGTGACTAGGCTTGGTTGTATATAAGAGAAAACTCAAATAACATGGTTTAATCAATTAATCAAGTTATAGTTTAATTGTCTCTGGAGTAAATGAAGATAGAAGGTAGGTGGTCAACAGTTGGAATGGAAGCTCCACCATCCTTAGATTCAGGCTCTTCCCTCTTTCCTCTCCAGCCATTTTAGTGAATGACTTCTATCCTCAGGTTCTCCTCAGTAGTCCAAGATGGTGGTCGGATGCCACGTATCAGAACTGTATTTCAGTTAGCAGGAAAGGAAAGAGTGGGCAAAAGGGCTCTCCCAGAAGCTGGACATAAAAACTCCCATTGATACCTCATTGGTCAACCCTTTCTGCAGAGAAAGCTGCAAAATGAGTTTTCCTTTTTTTTTAAGTTGGGCACATTTCTCAAAGTTCTGTTACAAAGAAGGAGGGAAAGTGAATATTGAACCCATATACCATAAAATACAGTTCATGGGACTATAACTGTGGTGTTGGTTGGCAGGTGAAGACATAACTGTATTACTGTATTTATTTCCCACTTGGAATAGTCATTTAGAAAATATAAATAAGGTGGTACACATAATTTTAAAAATTAGAAACTTACTAAATATTCCAGGTTTCCCTTAAGCACAATTTATTTATAATTAAGAAAATTCTTTAACTTCATATTATTTAAATGGTTATTTGAGACTCTTGAATTTACGAGTAAAGGAAAGGCAAAGTGGTGTTTGGGTAAAATTATTTTTCCCCTTATTTTTATTCTGAAATTTTAATCTGAAGCTTTTCTCCCCACAAGGCATTATTCTCGGGTTTCTCTTTCAAAATGTTCAGTACTAAAGCTTTCATTTGTCTTCTAAATAAAACAAGGGAAAACAATACTTGAATTAGATAGTTAGATAGTTTTTAGTTGGATTATAGTATACTAGATTGTGGCTAACACTTTTCTTTTGACCTCAGTTTATCCCATTGTAAAGTAAGTATATTTATTCATTTGTTCATTTATTCATTGAATAAACACTTTTTGGACTCAAATATGTTAGATATTAACACTTGATATTTGATAGTCATTTTTGTTTCATTATTAACCAAAAAATGTGATAATATGTAACAAATTATTTAAAGCTTGTTACTCTTACTCAATGAGTACTTTTACAGTTAAATAAAAAGTGTTTCTTTTCATAAGGGTAAACCAAATTTGTCTTAATAGAATACTGAAAAAGAAAGGTAAAATTCCTTTTGGAATTATAGGAAATTCAAATAGTTCAAATAAATACGTATCACACAGAGAATATTTTATATTATAAATCTTTAAAGATAAGCATATTGGAAGGAAAATGTCAACAATTTTCCTTTTCGAGAATAAACAAATGCCTCGTGAAACACAAAGTTCTCCCCTAGCAAGCTGGTGAAATGCTGAAATAGATATATTTGCAGAAAATATGCTTCTCACTTATATTAATGTATCCATATCGTTTCTCTAAGGGAATATTTATAAATATTGCTACTGCATTCCAGAAATGTGTTGAGAAGAAAATCATAGTGGAAGATTCTTCTGCAATGGAAAATATAATAAAAATGTTTCCCCTGATAGCGTTCAAAACCATGCATGTCACAGTAAAAGAAGAGGTATAAATTCAGAAAAAGAGCCTCAGGCTGTGGCTGGGCTGTTGTGGGTTATATTCAGTCTGCTATTAATTCTGATTACCTTCTGACCCTGGACAAGCCATTCAAACTATTGAGCTCTTCATCTTTGTTCGCCAGAGTGCACAGCCAACAGAGCTGTGGGAGGAACTTCAGAACACCTAGGAGCTGCAGAGCACCAGTCAGAGATGTGCTTAAATGTTGTGGGCATTGGAGAAAGGAGCCACAAAAGTGGTTTGAGTCCTTAAAATAGGGTATATTCACTTAAAATTACAAAAGACACAGAAGCCTCCATTTCAAATACGGATTCAGAAAAGAAATTAATGAAGTAAAGCAGAGTCTGTGAGAAGGGAAGCATCAAGAACAGCAAGACTTGGAAAAAGATAGTTCTCTAGGAGGAGAATATGGTAGTTATTTTTTTAAGGCAGAAAATCAGTTAATAACTACAATTCTCAACATACTTTCCCATTTGTGCCCTTGATTTTACTCAGAAAAAAAGTGATTTAAAAACAAACAAATGACCGGGCGCGGTGGCTCACGCTTGTAATCCCAGCACTTTGGGAGGCTGAGGTGGGCAGATCACGAGGTCGGGAGTTCGAGACCAGCCTGACCAACATGGTGAAACCCCATCTCTACTAAAAATACAAAAATTAGCCAGGCGTGGTGGCATGCACCTGTGATCCCAGCTACTCAGGAGGCTGAGGCAGGAGAATCGCTTGAACCTGGGAGGCAGAGGTTGCAGTGAGCCGAGTTCGCGCCACTGCACTCCAGCCCAGGTGACACAGTGAGACTCCATCTCAAAAAAAAAAAAAAATCATAGCTCCCCACCTTGCATTGGCTGATCAGTGTGTAATTTAGGGACAGATGAAAAGATGCCAGCCTCTCTGCCAAGAATTTGTCCTTCTTGCTTCTCAAAGTCAATGTTATTTTTATGGTGTGATGTGTATAGAATCCTTTCTTAGCACTTTTTTTCTATTCTGTGAATTTCTTCCCAGATATTTTCCTCTTTTTGGTAGAGCTAGAACAACAGTGCTCAAGCTCTACCAAATACTCAGTTTAATCAATAAGTCGGTAGCATATATTGGTGTTATTAACATTTTAAATTTCAATTTAATGGAGATAAGAGCTGTGCCTTTTATTGAGGAACCCTGGCACAACAAGATTTTTTAAATATGTGTGAGTGGCAAAATAGAAAAATAGATATGATTTATCATTTTGCTGGAGCCAATGAACTCCATGTTTGTCCATCAGACAGTAGCCAACCCTATACTAATTACTACCTCCTAATATACCCTATCTCCTTACTCACTGCCCCTAAAAGGAATACTTGAACTGAATCTGAGATCCTATAAATTATCCCTCTTCCTCTCGCTAGCTTGCCTCCCTCTACACCCACATAACAAGCAATCTTCTAAAATAAATAAAGAACAACAGGATGATAGCTCTTAGGGTCAGCCTAATAAGAAACTTCATTATTTCTGGTTTAGAACATTTCAAAGCAACACCCAGGAACCTTCAGAATGGTAAAAAAAACATTGATGCTTAGCTATGAGGCATGAGGCAGGAGGAGTAATACAAAGTGGACCTTTGCCCCAGGATGATGACTGAGGTATGACTAGAAGGTTCTTCATCCTCTCAAAGAGCAAACTTTTGTGGCAGTAACACAACCAGGCAAGATGAGAGAAGCAGATCAAAGAAACTAAAAACAGAGTAAGTGGTTAAATTATTTATGATGATGCTGCAGCTGTATTGATCAGAGGCAGATTTCTCTCTTAACCCTACTTTCCTTGTACTTATAGAAGTTGTCATCGCCCAAAGAATTTTTGACCTAATGTGAAAGTGTGGGGGTTGATGGAGAGAGAAGTGGGGGGAGGGAGTGGGTGAATAGCTAGTCAGGACCTTAGTTAAGAGAACACTGGTTATCCAATATGGTTCTACCATATCTAATGACAAACTAACTGATGATCTCCACATATCTCATTTCCTAGGAAAGAAATGGTGTATCATTTCACTGTGTACCCTGCAGGGAAATAAAGGTTCTGCCCTACCTACCAAGATCATATTGCCTTAGCATCAAAAAGCCCAATACAAAATAAAAGCTTTCAAAACACAGCATGGTATTAAAAGGACATTTGTATTTTAAAAGTCTCGTTTATTTTGTTTACTGCTGAATCTCCATTGCCAGACACTGCCAGGCACACAGTAGGTGGTGACTTATATTTAATGGACTATTTAATGAATGAATAATATTGGCACATTGGGATTCCGTAGATCTAGTTGAGATTCAGGCACAGAGGGACATGAAGGCCATGTGCTCAACAGCATGTCTTAGGAGGCCACTGGCTCCTGTGATAGCCTGGGCTGGCCATCCTAGGCTTGTTCCTGGGCAAAGTCTTGCTTGCTAGAGAAATATCATCCCCTGAGAATGAGGATAGCTTTAGGATATGTGCACACTGTTCTAATTCTACCATTTGAGCAACTCTAAGACAAGGAGTGATCCTTTGTTGTGACACAAACAATCCCAAGGAATTTTGTTGCTCTCTTTAGGCCAAAGATTGTGTGTAATAAATTTCTGGAGAAAACACACTGTTAAGGCTGGGCATGGAGGCTCATGCCTGTGATCCCAGCACTTTGGGAGGCCAAGGCTGGAGGATTGCTTGAGCCCAGGAGTTCAAGACCAGCCTAAGCAATATAGTGAGACCCCCTATGTCTACAAAAAAAAAAAAAAAAAAAAAAAGAAAAACTAGCTGGGTGTAGTGGCATGCACCTGTAGTCCCAGCTACTCAGGAAGCTGAGGTGGGAGGATGGCTTGAGCCCAGGAAGTGGAGGTTGCAGTAAGCTGTTATTGCACCACCACACTCAACCTGGGCAATAGAGCAAGACCCTGTCACAAAAAAAAAAAAAAAAAAAAAAAGAGAGAGAGAGAGAGAAATAATCAACTTTACCTGACATTTGTAGAATACTTCATCCAATAACAGCAGACTATACACTCTTCTTAAGCACACATGGAATATCATCCAAAATAGGTGATATTCTAGGCTATGGGTTAGTAAATTACAGCCCAGGGGCCAGCTGCCTAGTTTTTTTTAAACCATTTTTAAGTGTTCAACTGAGTGACATTAATTATATTCAAAACGTTGTACAATCATTACCACTATCTATACCCAAAACTTTTTCGTCACTCCCAATGTAAACTCTATCCATTAAACAATCCATTCCAGACTCTCTCCAGCCCCTCTACTTTGTCTCTGTGAGTTTGTCTATTCTAGATATTTCATATAAGTGAAACTATATAATATTTATCCTTTTATTTCTGTCTTATTTCACTTAGCATAATGTTTTCAATGTTCATCCATATTGTAGCATATGTTAAAACTTCATTACATGTTATGGCTGAAAAATATTCCATTATATGTATATATATTTTGTTTATCCATCTATTGACAGATACTTGAGTTGTTTCTACCTTGTGGTTATTGTGAAAAATGTAGCAATGAGCCCTGGTGTACCAGTATCTGTTTGAGTCCCTGTTATCAAGTTGTTTGGGTATATAACTAGGAGTGGAATTGCTGAGTCATATGGTAATTCTAAGTTCTAAGAATTCTAAGAGCATTCCAATTTCTCCACATTGTCATTAATACTTGTTATTCTCTCTGTTTTTGAGTCTAGCCATTCTAGTGAGTATGAGGTAGTATCTTATTGTGGTTTTGATTTGCATTTTCCTAATGACTAATAACGTCGAGCATCTTTTCATGTGCTTATTCAGCTGCCTATTTTCATAAATAAATGTTTATTGAAACATGTCCACATTCATTTGTGTACCTATTTGTGGACCTATTGTCAATGGTCCCTTTCATCCTGTAACAGCAGAGTTGAGCAGTGATATAGTTTGGATATATGTCCCCTCCAAATTTACTGTTAAAATTTGATCCCCAATGTTGGAGGTGGGGTCCAATGGGAGCTATTCTGGTAATGGAGGTGGATCCTTCATGAATATCTTGGTGCTGTCCTCGTGGTAATGAGTTAAGTTCTTGTTCTATTAGTTCTCATGAGAACGGATTGTTAAAATGAGCATGACACCCCCCCTCCTTTCTTTCTTGCTCCCTCTTGCCATGTGACATGCCAGCTTCCCTTCACCTTCTGCCATAAGTGGAATCTTCTTGAAGCCTTACTGGAAGCGTATGCTGGCACCATGCTTCCTGTAAAGTCTGCAGAACCATGAACCAAATAAACCTCTTTTCCTTATAAATTATCCAGTCCCAGGGTAATCTTTTGTAGCAACATGGACTAAGCCAAGTAGTAACAGAAATTCTATGGCTTCAAGTCTAAAATGTTCATGAATATCTTACCCTTTAAGAAAAAGTTGCTGACTTCCACATTAGACTATTAAAAAGCCTGAATATATTTAAAAACATTAAAATCATTCAAAGGATGATCTTTGCTCAAAACAGAATTGGATTAGAAATCAACACACAGAAAAACAGAAAATCTAAACTATTTGGAAATTTGAAATAATTTGGAAATTAACACATTTGTAAATAACCCATGGGTCAAAAAAATCACAATAGGAAATTTTAAAAATATTTCTAACTTAATTTTAAAAAAATCAAAAGTCATGGAATGTAGCCAAACCAATCAGTACTTAATGGTGAAAGAATGAATGCTTTTCCCCCAAGATTGGGAATAAGGCAAGGATGCCCACACTTGCTGCATGCATTCAATGGAGGTTCTCCTGGAGCTTCTAACCAGAGCAATAAGGCAGAAAAATAAAGGCATACAGATTGGAAAGGAAGAAATAAAATTGTCTTTAATTATAGATGATATTATAAGGAATCTGAAATTAAAATCTAGAATTGATAAGTGAATTTTGCCCCATTGTAAAACACAACTTTATGCAAAAATCAGTTGTGTTTCTATATAACAGTAATTAACAATCCAAGAAATGACACCAAGAAATCAATTTTATTCACAATACTATTAAAAGGAGTACCTTGCAATATGTAATACAATAAGTACAATATCTGAACATTAAAAGTGATAGAACATTGCTTGGAAAAATTAAAGAAAATCTCAATAAATGAATATTCCAATATTGTAAAACCAGATTATGAGATGGTTTTACAAATCCATAATTTAATAAAAATAACTAAGCAGTACACTGACAATTAGTGAATTTTATGGTATATAAATTGTACCTCAATAAAGCTTATTCAAAAAATAAGATTTTTTTTAAATGACCTTTTTGAGTACAGGTATCAGTCAAATTTTAGGTTTACATTTTTGAAATAAAAACTAAGAAAATGTGAGAGTTTATTAAAAGTAAGATATTTTAGGTTTCTTCAGTCTCTAACTCTTAAAAAGCTGAACATTCTTCACAGATTTTAAATTCAAAACCTTCAAAAATACAATTTGTGTGTCACCATTAAAAAGAAAACTTGGATTGTGTATTTTGTTGATGTTATTTGTTCAAGCTATTATGTATTATGCTGGTTGCCATCAGAAGGAGAAAATAGAATGTTGTAAATCTCTATGTAATACTTATTTCAATAATTGGCATGGCAATAGAGCAGTTGAAGAATTTTCTCCATTTGATGAAAGTTGGCAATTAGCAGATTTTCCACAGCAAGGGACCCTTTAATATTGCTGGTCTTCTCAGTGTGAAAAATTCACACATCATATAATCCCTGTATTAAATATCTTCCTCTTAGGTGGGGAAGTCCCCTGTGAAGCAGCATCTGTCATGTTAATTTCATTCTTATTTTTAGAGAAATATGAATTAACATTTTTCTTAATTTTGGTTCTTTTAGGGAGTGAAGTTTTAAATTTATATGATTTTAATCTTTTTTTCAGAAGAAAGGGAAATAATAAAGCAACTTTTATTCGGTACCTATTGACAGTCTGACCCTGTGTCTTTGAAGTGAGTGCATGCATAGAATTTCAGAAGAAATTTCAATGTGGTCTTCATTTTTGTATGCCTGTCTTCTTTGAAAGGTCTTTAATGCTCCAGAGTGTTCTTCACACAACGACAATAAAGAGTGGTAAATACCACCAGGCATTGGAGTAAGTAAATGCTCAGGACCCAACTTATGTTCTCTAAAACTCTTGCCTCCAGCACTTTCTTGGTCTTGGGTAGGAATCTAGGTAACTGATAAGGATATTTTGCCTGGAGTATTTTCTAGTAGCAAGTGATCAGGTGGACAGCCCTTTTTTAACAGCGATTTTTTCAGGGAGGAGAATGGCAGCTAATGCGGCCAGATGGCAAAGGGATCCTCAGATCAGAGATCTTAGGGTTAAGAACAGGAAGGGGTTAGAGACCATTTAGTCAAAACCAGTCATTTTATAGAAGAGAAAACTGAAGCTCTGAAAGTTGAATGGACTTACTCAAGGTTAATAGAAACTAACAACCTTCTACCCGATATCTGTCTCCTCTTCTTCCTTACTAACAAATCCTTGATTTTGTTTAGAGTGGCAATGTTCCCAGAACAAAATAATCACCTCCCCAGCCTTCCTTGGAGCTAGGGGATGCATATTACCCATTTCTCACAAAGGTGTAAGTGGAGGTCACTGGATGGGGTTGGGGGAAGCTTTTTAAGGGGAAACAAATGTCTCCTGTGCTCTTTTGTCTCTACCTTCCTCCTTCCTGCTTGTAATGCAGACATAAGATTAGCTGTTCAGCTCTAACACTGTGGTTTTTAATCAGGTGCCAGAATCCATTCTGGGTGTGAAAAAATGTTCACTTTTAGAGCAATATCTCTTTCTGGTAATCCATCAAGTGTTGCTAATAGTAGGCAAGAACCCATTTATGGATGCTACAGACCTTAGTTGAATTCTACTAGTTTTCCTATGGACGCAAAGAGTATACATGAAGTTCTACAGAACTTAAGAGGGACAAGAAGCTTCTAGCTGTATATCCAAGAAGCATTATGATTGTGTCTTGCCTCCTACAGAGCCCTAATTGTGAACATCAGCATGTTAACTTTTGCTGCTTGTTCTAAGAGGTTTTCAGCACCAGCTCATAAAGTAAAGTAACACACCGAAGCAGCAAAGTTCTGGTAGAACAACAGTTACAGAGCAACACTATTGGAGCTTTACGGAGAGGTGTGCTGAAAAAAGAAAGAAATGTGTATGCTTCTGGATTTCTGGACCAAAGTGGAGAAATTAGAAAATGACAAAAGGAAGAGGCAAAAAAGAAAAACCCCCACGCCTCATTAAGCCTGCAAAACTCTTATACACCTGTAAAATAGGTCATTTCGACACACCACCCTGCCCACTGGTGCTGAGCGCAACGCAAACTCTGCCAACTTGCTTAAGGAAAGTGGTTTCACGAACCTTGTAGTAAATCTTATTCGTGTCTAATCTAATTATTGCTGGCAGCTTTTTTCTTTTCTTTTCTTTTCTTTTTAAAGAAAAAACATCAAGCCTTTAATCGCAAAGACTGCTTAGAGCAGAGTGATAGACTGGGACTGATTTTGTTCAGCCAAGTTTTCTTTTGAAGAGAAGCAAAGATGGTCAGGTATGGTCTGAGGCCGTTTCAGCTGTAGCCTCCTAGGGAAGCTGCTGTTATAAAAAGAAGTATAGAAATGTGAGAAGCCTGCACTGAATGCTTTAACTCAACCAAAGAAACAATTAGAAAAGTGGACTTGTGGTAACTAACGGTCAGAGTGTCCAGGAACCTGGCCGGCAATATTTTTTTTCTTTTCTTTCCTCTTCTTTTTTTTTTTCTTTTCTTTTTTTTTTTTTTTTTTTTTGTTGTCGTTGTTAAAGGAAAGTTGAGTATCAAAAGGATATGGAGATACAACAGACCTTACACAGAGTGTTTAAAATACAATCCCTGTATTTGTTCTCATCTCCGAAGCGCGGGGCTTGGTCTTTATTACCTATTGGATTTCAGGAAGGCTGACTTGAGATGCGCCGTTGCCATTTTCCTGGCCTTCACTTATGTATTTATTTATTTATTTTCCGGCGCTGGCAGCCAGCCCCTTTGTTGCGCTTCCTCTGTATTCGTTTCTGTCTGCCCTCGCACCTCCAGACAGTGAGATGGGGCTTTTTTCCAGATCTTCGCGCCGAGAGCCGGGGACGGCCAACCTGCCGGCATGCGATAAAGGCCGGGGAATGTCTTGCTGGGGCCGCGCTGAGCCGAGTGCGGACCCGCTTTGTGTGCGCGTTTGTTTGTCTCCGCTGCGGTCCGAACCGCTGCCGCGACCCCCGAGGAGGCGGGGCCACCGCGCGCCCGGCCCCGCCTGGTGAGGGTTTCACGGCCGCTGCCGCCGCCGCCGCCGCCGCCCTCGTTTGTTCCGTTAGATCGCGCAGCCCCGACCGCTGCACCCAGATCCTAGCAAGCCGGGCGAGGCTGCCCGGGAGCCCTCGATGGCCTTCATTTCGCCCAAGCCCGCTTCTTGCTTTCCCCGGCGCTTCCCCTCTTTTCCTGGTTAACAGCTTATGGGCGGGGAGCTCGGCAAAACTCAGACTAAAAACAGAAAAAGAGAAAAGAAAGGACAAATTCGATACACCCGCGTCGGTCCTCCAGAGTTTGTGAAGGGGTGTAAACATGTCGGAGTCTGGGGAGATGAGTGAATTTGGCTACATCATGGAATTGATAGCTAAAGGCAAGGTAAGTGATGAGGCGCGGGGCGCCGCGGCCTGGGCCCCCGACTCCGGCACTACCTGGCCCGCCACTGTGGGCGTCCGTGTCCATTCCAGCGCCTGGGAAGGGCGGGAGGCTGGAATCCAGGAGCCGCGCTCGCAGCCCGGGCGTCCCAGCAGCTGCGGAATGCAAAGTAGCCGCCTTTTCTTTATTGCGTGGCATCTCTGAAATAAGCCAAGAGGGGATTTTCGGACGCTTTTGGGGCCAGCTGGGCAGCAATAGGGGCTCTCGGACGCCGAAGGGCGAGAGCCCAGCGTCGGAAGATGGAGAGGAGGGCGGGGCGTTGGCCAAGGGGGCGCTGCCCCACCAACCAGGGCTACTCAAACGTGGTGACTTCGAGTGGGTGACCTCGCCTGCCTGGACGCGGAGCGTGGAGGGAGGGTCCGCCCAGCGAGTGAATAGGCTCGAAGTGTGCGATCAGGGTCAGCCCGCAGTCAGAGCGTGTGGCCGGTAAATAGGGACAGCACGTTCGTTCGCCCTGCCCTGGCTTTTTCAGGCCTCTTTCCAGGTCCTTAGCTGCTGCTGCTCCAGGCCGGGAATATTTAAAGCAGCCTTCTTTTGGTAGGGAGGGGAAGATGCTGGAGGAGCGGGATTTCAGCCCCACACCTGTCGCGGAGCCTTTAGGAACCCAGGCTGGCGCCGTCGGTGGCGCCCGCGACCACGCCCTCAGCAGGCGGGGTGGTGCCGGGCCTGAGTCAGTGCGGGAGGCTGGGCTCCGCGCTGCATCCGAGAAATTGCCGGCAGAAGCTCCTAAGTGGTTTGCAGGCGGAACGTGTCGGGAAGTACGGAGGCTGCACAGTGCACTGCCCTCCGGAACTCGCAGACGGAGAGAAGGCGGGAAAGGGCGTCAGCGTTTGCCTTCTGCGCCTGGAGCTTCGAGAAGAGGTGATGGCACAAAGGAGCACTCGACTCCCTGTGCGCGGTTAACAGAAAGGAGGATGATTCTGTAGCCCTGATGTGAGCACCTGAAACCCTGCAGTCCCACACCCCACTAACTCCAACGCCGCAGATATAGCATATGGAGTAGTTTTAGATTCATGCCTGACAGTCCTATGGCCCCAGGGCTGGGGAGCTGGTTTAATGCACTCTTAGCCTAAAAAGTCCCAAATGAACCCTACGCCTCTCTGAATTCTCTTGTTCTACAGGCACTGAATACATTCATCAGAAACAGAATATTCATTAACATTTCGAAAGTGAAGCTGTCTTGGGCCTCCCCTACCATTTACAACCCCGGGCCAGAAGTACAAATGGAGAACCCTCCTTCCACTTTTCTTCCAAGCCCAGACTCCATCCTGCACCTCAAGGGGCCTTCAGCACACACTGTCCAGTATATCCGAGCTCTTTGTCGCCCCAGCAGCAGCCCCTTGACCACCCTTCGGGCCTAGGGTGCATATTGCGGCCCACCCTTCCCTCTGAAGAATGGACCCTGGGAAGAGAAGTCCCCGAGAAAGGGCTGGCTCTGAGCAAAGAGGCAGGCAACCAGAGGAGGGCCAGAACCACGGCCTCTAAAGAGCGAGAGGTGCAGCAGGACCCCGACTGCCCAGGTCTAGGGGAATGCCTAACAGGGGCATCTGTTTGGGAACGTTGAGGGGCTAGGGGGCAGGGAGGAAAAAGAATGCCTTTGGTTGAACAAAATAAATGGACTACTCTTGATAGGATGGAGAATAGGATGATCGATAGGTGAATTTTGTCCTATGGCGCTCAGATATTCTTCAAAGTAAGCCAGAATTGTATTAGTTGGCTATGCTTTCCTTCAATAGCAGACAAGTCCTGAAATTCTGAGAGAATAATTTCGGGGTAGGACCCAGGGATTTGCATGTGAAGAACAGCCCAGGTGACCATGAAGCCAACTGATGGATGTCCTATGAACACGAAATGGGGAAGTAGGGCAGAACCATTAAAACTCCTTATAATCAAGTCAGGTAAACAAAAACAAAACCCTCTCAGAATACCAATGGGTTCATCACAGTATGCTCACTATAATGAAAAAACACAAACTAACTTTCTGGCTTCATTTACTGGATTTCTCTGCTCTCTCTCTCTGTCTCTCTCTTCACTAGGCTTCAGCAATGGGCCTGCAGCAAACCCATGAGCATTCCCGGTTGACTTCTAAAGGTGGAGAGGCCCGCTGTCCCTTTGAAATCTCTGAGGTTGGAAAGCAGTCTCTCCCAAGAAGAACTTGGGACAATTCCTCTCTCTGTTTTGTGGGGGTTGGAGGGGGAGAGTTGGTCAGGAGTAGCCTCCTAACCATTTCAACGTAAGCTTATTTCCTACCACTCTCCTCAGGCTCAAATCCTGCCCTGCCCCGCAGCCCCAGTACTAGCCCATTTAAGACCCCAGTTTTGTGTGTGATTATACAGGATTTGAACACTGAATATTAACCATGGAATAGCAGACCTTTGAGACTGACTTGCTTTATTTTCCTCTGTGGGGTTAGGTTCCACTTTGTAGTTCGGGTTTGTAATGTAAAGAATAATGGGAAACTGGTCTAATTATGAGAATTAAGAGAGCAGAGGCCTGTAGTTGGCCTGCCCTCCGCCCCACCATCCCTCAGAGTTGAGACCACTGAGTTAACCATCCTCTTAATTTCTCTCACTTTTCCCCCAGATTTGTTTCATCCTTGTACTGGACTTCTCAAACTCTGTACATAATTAAAAATACATAGCTTTACATTTTTACAAACTTAATACCTGAATATATGCTTGTTGTAAAATATTCAAACTTCACAGAAAGTTTTACAGAGTAAAAAGTCTAAGTTCATGCCCACCTCCAATCTCATTCCTTCCCCAGTGGCAGCAGTTTGTGTGTCTATTTCAAATTAAATTAGCATACCATATGTTCTCTGAAATGTGGGAAGTGAGCCTTTTTTCTTAGGGTAACCTAAAACCTACAGGACAAACTGGATCAGGTTATTTGCTCTATTGTGATGGCTACTTTAATATTTAAAGTACACAGTGATATCTGCCATTGTGACCTTTCTGCTCATCAAACAATACTGCATAAGTGTAGTTAATACTTATGATCATTCTCAAGAGGCTTAAAAATGAAAATGTATTTCCTTACATTTCAGTAGCAGTGAAACTTTTACCATTTCTGAAAGCTGTCTTTTCGTTTCTTTTGCAGCTAATCTCTTTGGATTAAAAGAGAGGTTTCCAAATCTGTGGTCAATATCTAAGGTTACTCAAAGCAGTATTTTCCAACTGTTTTGGTCTCTTGAAAGATTTGCCTCACTAATTTTTTTATCACCGCTTCTGGAATCATATAATGAAGATTTGATGACAAGGAATATAGAATTCAAATTTTAGTATATCTCTTTGTATTTTGTGTATTTAGCATATTTACATTTATGTGTAAATAGCCAGAAGGTACATTTGGTTCCCATAATTTAATATTTACTGTTCAGGCACATCTAAGAAGTATAATGGTTTCAGCAAAATAAGAGAGGCTTTGTAAATCTTATATTTAATTTTGATACTGAAATAGGCAATGATACCATTACTTGGTGAATTATTTTAACTTTGAACATCTTTGAGGCACAAAAAATTCAAGAATTTTTACAAACACAAACTTTACCTTAAAAAAAGAAGACACTTACACTCTGAAAGAATTAGTCTTGGAAAGTCCTCAAATCTAGACTAATAAAAGGTCTTAAACATCTCCTGGGACCAAAACAAAAATACCACCAAATGATCTGTTTCAGAAGGACAAATAGATAGTTGCTCACACAACTAAAATCTAAACTGGGGTGATAATGGTAAGGTTGTGCCCACTGCATAAGTATTTTTATTTTTATTTTTATTTTTTTTGAGACACAGCTTTACTCTGTTGCCCAGGCTGGCGTGCAGTGGTGCAATCTCAGGCTCACTGCAACCTTCACTTCTGGGTTCAAGCGATTCTCCTACCTCAGCCTCCCTAGTAGCTGGGACTACAGGCACACGCCACCATGCCCGGCTAATTTTTTGTATTATTATTAGAGACAGGGTTTCGCCATGTTGGCCAGGCTGGTCTCGAGCTCTGACCTCAAGTGATCTACCCGACTTAGCCTCCCAAAGTGCTGGGATTACAGGGGTGAGCCACCGCATCCGGCCTACAAAGTATTTTTTAAAGGTTTTTAAAATATATATATTGAAATTGGGTGAAATGTATGTGCTGTGGGGAGTAGGGAAGGCAGGCAGGCAGAAGATTTAGATTTTTGTAATATCATTTGAAAAGAGCTACTTTCATAAATATCATAATTTTCCTCTGATTTTTTTTTACTTTATTGTGCTAAAGATAATTTGAAAAAAAAAAGGTGTCTCCTAAAGTACTTTGTAAAAGGATGTTTAAATCAGATTTTTAGTGAAATTGTAAATTCTGTGTTGTATACTTACCCGTGGGCAGTGCGATAAGGATGCTGGACTGAGACCCAGGTTTGAATCCTGGCTTTTTAGTATATGGCCATGTAGTATATAGCCCATAGATTAAGCATATTACTTAATCTATGGGCGGAGGTGGAGAGGAATTTTAGTTGTTACATGTCTTCTCTGAAAAGATTTATACCTATTTCACAGGGTTACTGCAAGGGTTAAATGAATCTTTTATGCAGGTTTCCTAATACTGTTATCGACACATCATAGGCCCTCAATAAATGAAAGCTATTACGTCTAGCTTTTATGACAACAGGGTTGGGCCTTGAGACACCTTATATCCACATTGTGATCATTAAGAAGTGGAGGTAGGGCTGACAGATAAAATACAGGATGTAGACTTGAATTTGAATTTGAGATAAATACTTTTTTTTTAAGAATATGTGCAATGTGATATTTGGAACATATACTAAAAAATTATCATGTATCTGAAATTCCAGTTTAACTGGGTGTATTGTGTTCTTATTTACTAAATCTAGTAACCCTACAGGGAAGAATAATAAGATGTGGTCAACAGAGAGGGACCTGCTAGATTGCCTCAAAATATTACCACTTTTGTTTACCTCAAGTTGGCCAGAAAACTTCTTTGCCCACTAGTTATGCAGCTAATACACTCATCATTAATGGAAAAATGTCCGTGAGAGCAGCACTGGGTTCCTCTCATCTTCCTAATTGCAAATTGTTGCTCTGGTGCTACTGTTTAGTAGATAAATGCTTACTAGATTTTGTCTTAAATAAAAGCTTAAATGGTCGAGAAGACAAAACATCAAACATCAGTGTACAAAGACTAGGTAGTTGTGTTAAACTGAGTGCTAAAAGCATTCAGAATAGAGGGAGATAATCAATGAAATCAAAACTAATAAAGGAGGCTCCAGAAGTGCAACTTGAAAGATGAGGAGGATTTGGCCAGGTAGTGGAAATCTGAACTTGCTGGCTCTCTGGACTCCTCTCCCCTGACTTTGTTCCCATAGAAACACTTTATGACTGGTAAGCTTGGCCTGTCAGTAGCTTGAGTCAATAATTGATAGACAATACCATTCATTATCCCTTCACTGGTAACCTCCTGATACCCAGCAGTATAGGTGGTCCGTGTGCCAATCTACTGGAAAACCCTGTAATTTACTTTATTTCTGTACTTTTTATTTTCTATAAGTCCAGGTGCTCTCTTGATTTTATACCTATGGTTGCTTAATTATTAGGGGTTCCCAAAAAGGGGGCAGAGTTTAGGGAATATGTGGCCATATTACCTTGTTTCTATTTCTTGTTTAGTATATACCAATAGAATGGTGGTACCCTGCCTGTCTGATCTCAGAGCAAACCAATTAATATGCACCATGGTCATTAGGACTTGACCCAGCCATGAATTTAATCTCTTGTTGGGTATTAGGAATCAATATGGAAAGAGACCAAGTCAGCTTATGGAGTAGTATATGATTTATAGGGTAAGAGGTTTATATTTTAAATATCAAGCAGTGAACATTGATTGAGGCTCTGTTTTATCAAAGCCTGAATTGTGTGTGTTTGGAGAGGGGAAACTTGACCTTTTGGACTTCATGAAGTAGATAGATGTGAGAGAGCTCATGCCCCCGTGATAGAAGAGCAATTAAGTAATACCAGAAGTAGAAAAGTAGATATCACAATGAAGGCAAGAGTATTGAAGGTCTGTGGACTTAGGGGGATAAGAATAGGATAGGTTTTCTTGTTTTGCATTTTAACCCAGATTTTAAAATAAACTATTGAAAAAGGAGGTGCTAGGATACTCCAAACTGTGGAGGAATAGGCACCAAGGGATAGCATATACAATGTAAAATAGGGGAATAATGATTTTTTTAAAGTTCAGATATTTCATGCCATTCCTGCTAAAAAGCCTTCAAAAGCTGCTCAACATCTACAAAAGCATAGAGGCCTTCCATACTTTACCAGACTTATTTTGTTACCACAGGTTTACCACCCTCTAACTCCTGCTCTTCAACACATGCGCGCGCGCGCACACACACACACACACACATTCAAATACACACGTCCACACACCCCCAACCCCCTTATGTTCCAATACCAAGCTGCCTGTGGTCCAGGACTGTAGCTTATTCTGCTCCTTGTGCAAATAGAGGCATGAGGACAGGGCTACACATATGGAAAATCATCTGTAAATACTGAACTTATAGGCTACTGTTGTAATCTAGGCATGCGGAGAGGGGGCTTAGAGTGGGCACAGGAATCAGCTGTGAGGATGAGAAAGAACAGAATCTGATAACAAACTATGATTTAAGGCTGACCAGAGATAGACAGGGAAAAAGAAAGGAAGATAAAAAGCAAGCAAACAAAACCCACCAGGATTTTAACTTGAGGAACTGGGAAGGGTCTTGGTATCCTGGGAGGCTGGGATATTTGGATGCTGAAACAGAGAAGTTGATGACTTGACACACAGCACGGCAGCCCAGGGAGACAGAAATGATCAGGGAACTGGGAAAGCAGTGGTTTAAAATGGCAGTTTTCGTATTTGTCTTCTTCCCCTCACCTTTTGTTTTTAAAAGTTTATGGATAGAAAGGATTTTTAACCTTAAAAAGTTTTAGAAGTATAACATGTACATATAAGATGGAAAGATAATACAATGTGAGTGAAGAGTTAAATCTTGTATACCTGACTCCATCCCTTACTTCTCCACAATGGTTATCATATTTTGTGCTCTATTCCAGATGCTTATTTTTGTTTGCCTATAATCAGATATACCTAGTTTTTTGGCCAGAGTGGCAGCATTCAGAATCCTTATGGTTTTGTACTTTTTTTTTTTTTGAGACAGAGTCTCGCTCTGTCGCCAAGGCTGGAGTGCAGTGGCACAATCTTGGCTCACTGCAACCTCTGCCTCCTGGTTTCAAGTGATTCTCCTGCCTCAGCCTCCTGAGTAGCTGGGATTACAGGCGTGTGCCACCACGCTGGGCTAATTTTTGTATTTTTAGTAAAGGAGGGGGGGGTTTCACCATGTTGGCCAGGCTGGTCTCGAATTCCCGACCTCAGGTGATCCACCTGCCTCGGCCTCCCAAAGCGCTGGGATTACAGGTGTGGGCCACCGCACACATTATATTTTAGAAATCCTTTCTCATCAGTACATTGATTTTAACTGCTGCATAGTATTCCATGGTATGAATGTATATTATGGATGATGTTTAGTTATAAATAAGGTCTCAATAAGCTCTTTGTACATGTTTTTGTGCACACATGCAAGTATTACAGTAGGAACATTCTTAGATGTGGAATTGCTTAGTCAAAAGGTAAAAATATTTAAAATTTTTGATAGGATTTGTAAAATGTCCCTTCAGATAAGCTGTACCAACATACGATATCACAAAAAGGTTTGAGCAAAATAAGAGAGGCTTTGTAAATCTTGTATTTTTGATACAGAAATAGGCAATGATACCATTACTTGGTGAATTATTAAACTTTGAACATATTTGAGGCACAAAAATATTCAAAAATTTTTACAAACACAAAATTAAAACAAGAAGACACTTATACTCTGAAAGAATTAGGCTTAGAAAGTCCTCAAATCTAGACTAATATAAGGTCTTAAACATCTCATGGGACCAAAACAAAAATACCACCAAATGATCTGTTTCAGAAGGATGAATAGATAGTTGCTCACACAACTAAAACTTATGCTGGGGTGATAATGGTAAGGTTGTGCCCACTGCATAAGTATTTTTATTTTTTTGGAGACACAGTTTTGCCAAGTGTATTAACACTTGCCAAGTGTATTAACATCATGTTTGAATTTTGTGGATCAGGTAGAAAATTGTAGCTCAGTGAAGTCTGATTTGCAAAATGGAAGGCCATAGCAATGTATTTTCACCAAAATATTGTCTATACAGATTTTATCTTTAATTCCTGTTAATGGAGCCTTCTAATCACTTTTACTGTGTCAACTAATAAGTTTTGGATCAAAGTAGGTGTGCGGATGTGAAATTACAGCCCAAGGGGAATTATTTAGCTCAAAGGCCAGTATGAGAAAGACTTATAATGCTTTCTAATGGTTGAGGCTTTAAATATATGTATATATATAGGCACCTAATTCACGCAGGCATTTGTTAGTCTCCTCCTGATTAGCACTTTTCAGAACCTGTGGGAAGGAAGCCTTCCCAAGTCTAGCACCTGCGGCCACGCAACGGGCATTAATCCGGATCAGAACAGCCCAGGCATTATTACCTGGCAAAGCTTTCGTCCTCTGTTCACCTCATCTGTAAATGGAGGGTATTCCATTAGAGAAAATTGCTATAGTCCCTCAGTGTTTTTAATTCGACACTCCTTATTTAGATGCCGGATTGGAGACGAGGCTACCGCTGCAGACAGGGCTGTGGGAAGACGACGGAACTTGCCACAACGAGAGACTTCTCCCAAACAGGAAATAAAAGTGGGAAGCATTTTAAAACCTAAACGAGATGTCTCGCTACAGCTCTGTAGTCCCTACTTATCCAGCAATTTAGGGCATCTGTTCTTAAAGCCTAATACATAGGAATGAATTGTTTAGCTAGCCAGAAAGGCAGTGGCGTGATCTAATAATCCTAAATTAATTTGTTCTCCGTGTGTCCTGAAAACAACACCAGAAACCCACTTGAGCCGTGGCAGGTGAAATGTGCGCCGCCAGTCCTTGAGCTGGCGCGCGCCTTAACGTTCAGCAGCACTCCCCGCGGGGGTGCGGGGGTGCCGGAGCCGCTCAGGACCCTCTGTCCTGGTCCTCAGGAAGGAAAGCGTAGGCCCGGGTGGCGGGGGGTCGCTCCCTTGCCGCGGCCTTTTAACTTCAGTCCCTGGCCAGCATCCGGGAGAGGAATCTCCACCCTGCAGGCGGTCCCCGCGCCACTGGGCAAGAACGTGCGGTGACATCGCGACTTGGGGGTATAGAAGCAGAAAGCGGGATATGACTGCTCGGTGCCCAGTCAGGGACTATTAAGTTCACCCAGCAAGTGAAGCCAGAAGAGAACTGGGACGAGCCGGGCGGGGCCAGGGAACCCCAGGCCGCGCCTGGCTGGGGACTGCGGAGAGGGCGGGCGGGGTCTCACTCTGGTCGCCTCGCGCAGCTCTGCCGTGCTCGCCGCGGCCATTCAGGGAAGGTGGCTTAGGCTCGCCCTCGCCCGCACCGTCCTATGCCGAGCCTGGAAGCGGGGCTTCGAACCGCGAGTGAAGAAAGCGCAGTGAGAGCAAACTGAAGGGCGGAATGGCAGCGCAGGGCCAGGGGCCAGGGCTGCAGCCGGCTGCTCTGCCGCAGCGGAGCCTCCCCGCCCCGGCGCCGCCCTCGGCACCCGCCCACCGCTCCCCGCTGCCCTCACTTCCGTTCCTCAGAGCCCCCCAGCCTGGCATAGGGCGACGGGCGACTACCCGGGTGGGAGGGAGGGGCTGATGCGTAGGGGGAAGGTGGCGGCGGAGGGCGCCGAGTCCCAACCGCGTGCCACACCCACGCCCAGCCGAGTCCCGCTCAGCCTACCACTCAGACACCCAGCCTACCAGCCCCAGGCGGCCCCGCCTCTTTTGTGCGACCGGCGCTGTTGCCTGGGCAACGACCAGGCCACGCCCTGTCCACGCCCCGCGGTGCCCCGCCCAGGTCTCTGCGCGGCGCCGTTCCCAGCCGCAGTCCGCAGGAGCCGCTGCTGCAGCCGGCAGCTGGGCGGGATTCCCGGGGTAGTCGCTGGGAGCAAAGCTCGCTTCTCCCGCGCCTGTGCTTTTGCCTGCCCCGGCTTACTTCTCCCCGCGTCGGTCCACTGGCCACGTACAGCTGACCAGCTCATCTTCCAGCTTCGGACCGAGGCTCCACGGCCGCCGCAGGGACCCGCCCACCAGACCCTGCGCTCGGTAGCCGGTGTGTTTGAGTGGAACGTGCCGCTGATGACACCTGGCAGAAGGCAGCCATGGACGGCGATGGCTCAGACTCGCCGGTGAGTGCGGAGGGGACCGCCGCCCCCACCTCGAGGGCGGTGTGCCGACCGCGGCTCTTTCTCTTTCCTCCGTCGGGAGCCCGGAGGGAGCCTCCTCCCGGGAGAGCAAAGGCAGGCGTGTGGGGATCCCGCTTCCTCTTCGCCTTCTCCCGCCCGGGGCTAGGTTCCGCAACCCGGGGCGTCCCCTTTCTATCCCCGAGAGCCGGACGTGGGGTCCCCTGGGCCAGAGAAGAGCGCAAATCCGATGGTTGCCCACCTGAGCACCTCGGGGAATCATGGAGGGTCTCTCTAATGGAGCTCAGGCTGTAGAATTAATTAGCGTTTGGGAGTCGGGTGCGGGCAGAAAGCTGGGGCGCGTGCCTCGCGCTTGCGGGGCCGCCCTTTGTCTAGGCGTCTTGACCCCCGCGGGCCCGGCCGGCTGCCGCCGCCTGGGCCAGAGGCTCCTCCCCGGCTTCGCCTGCCCGCGGGGGGGCGGGCCGGGACCCGGCAGCTGTCAGCCTACAAGTGTTTTTGTTTAAAGGTGTCGAATGTGCAATTCTTCCGAAGTTTCTCGAGGAACTGCTTAATTGAGGGAGCCGCCACATCACACTTAATCAGTTTGTTTCTCCCTCAATGACAGATGAACTAAATTTTCTCTTGGGTAAGAAATACTTTATGTCCATTGTGATTAAAAAGTCAGATTCAAGACACTGCTTTATGTACAAGAAAATGGAAATGATTTTAGATCCTCCCCCAGTGAGAAGTAAACCTGAACTGACCATATTTATACATAAAATGGAATGTAAGAACCTATTTTGGATATCCCGGACAAGATTTTCTTTTGAATTAGGTGCCAAACCCTTTGTGAAATGAGATAGGATGTGAATATTCTGTATTCTTTGATGTGAATTGTGAGGTTTAGTTATCTTATTTCCAAATCTGTGAACAGTTGGTAGGTGATATGGCTCTTCATCACATATTTGAGTGATGCAGCAAGAGACTGCATCGAAACACCCACTGACAATGATAAAACCAGTTGGCTCTAATGGCAGTTAAATTGTCAGAGATTATTGAAGCGCTTGGTGTCACTTTAGGGAGAATAGGTTAGCATACATTTTAAAATTTCATTACATTTAGTTAAGTCAATTTTAATTTTCTATGTATTTCTAGTAGCTGAAATGATTGTACAAGGTTGTAAGTACTTTGAAGTTGGGCTGTCTTTAAAATTGCAGGGATGCTGACTATAGCATTCATAGATATGAAGTCTGGGATACATGGAAAAAACTACATAGAGAAATGATGGGGAAACTGGTATGAGGTCATCAAACTTTTTTAGTTGTGATGAGTCTAAAATGCTTCTCACTTAAAATAATGAAAGCCTGTAGTATTGAGAGCATTTGTAGTGGTGCTTATACACCTTTTTAAAGGGTCCCCTACATTCTTTTAATATTCTGTTATGGTTAGGCTTTGTGTCCACACCCAAATCTCATCTTGAATTGTAATCCCCAGGTGTTGAGGGAGAGACCTGGTGGGAGGTGATTGGATCATGGGGGTGGTTTCCCCCATGCTGTTTTCGTGATAGTGAATTCTCCCAATATCTGATGGTTTTATAAGGCAGTATTCTCTGTTCTTACTCTCTCTCGCCTGCTGCCATGTAAAACGTGCTTGCTTCCCTTTCTGCCATATTTGTAAGTTTCCTGAGGCCTCTCCAGCCATGCAGAATTGTGAGTCAATTAAATCTCTTTTCTTTATAAATTAGCCACTCTTGGGTATTTCTTTATAACACTGTGAAAATGGACTAACACAGAGAATAGGTACCAAGGTAGTGGGCACTGCTGTAAAGATACCCAACAATGTGGAAGCGACTTTGGAACTGAATAACAGGCAGAGATTGGAACAGTTTGGAGGGCTCAGAAGAAGACAGGAAGATGTGGGAAAGTTTGGAACTTCCTAGAGACTTGTTGAATGGTTTTGACCAAAATCCTGCTAGTGGTATGGACAAAGAAGTGCAGGCCAAGGTGGTCTCAGATGGAGATGAGGAACTTGTTGGAAACTGGAGTGAAGGTGACTCTTGGTATGCTTTAGCAAAGAGACTGGCAGTGTTTTGCCCCTGTCCTAGAGATTTGTGAAGCTTTGAACTTGAGAGAGATGATCTGAAATTGCAACTTACGTTTAAAAGGGAAGCGGAACGTAAAAGTTTGGAAAATTTGCAGCCTTACCATGGAGTAGAAAGGAAAAACCTATTTTCTGGGGAGGGATTCAAGCTAGCTGCATAAATTTGCTTAAGTAAAAAAGACTCAAATGTTAATCGCCAAGACTATGGGTAAAATGTCTCCAGGACATGTCAGAGATCTTGGCAGCAGTCCCTCCGTTTGGCAGGGCCAAACGGGTGCATTAATGAAGAGAGCCCCATCACAGGCCTGGAGGCCTAGGAGAGAAAAATGGTTTAGTGGAGTGGGCCCAGGGCCCTGCTGCTGTGTGCAGCCTCGGTATCACAGGATCCTTAGGGTGTCGCTTCACCAGCCAGAAACCTCTGTGGCAAGTGTTGCCTTTGCCCAAGTTTTGCTCAGGCCCACTGGACTTGTTCTGCCCACTTGACCCAGCAGGCTGTGCTTGGTTTTCACTACTGGCCCAGATCCCACGGCTGCCAACGGCAAGCCAGGTGCAGAGCAGCAAGGGGTGCATGAGTGAGCAAGCACGGGGTACAGTGTGCACAGCCAGGCATGGTGGCTGTGGCGGGGCAGGCAGGTCCAGGTGCCAGTATGGGCGCCGGCTCCTTGCTGTGGCTGGAACAGGTGTACCACAAGTGGCTCCCACTACAAGCACTGTGGAACATGGTGGCACCCAGAAACTTGGAGATGCCAGGAACTTCAGAGCCACAAAGAGGATGTCACAGCCCTGGCTTGGGGAGCTCCTAAGTCCAGGCTCCCTGAAGGGCTGCAGCTCTTCTCTCCTCTCTTGTCTCCTCCTCGTCACCCACAACATGGCGAGCAGCAGGGTGTATTTAACGCAGTTTGTGTTACAGCTTGTTTAGTCCTGCCATTTGGCAGGTCCAGAGTTCCTGTACTCTGTCCAGGAAGAATGAGCTACATGGACAACTGGAGGGTGAACAAGGTGAAGAGGTGCTTTATTGAGCAAAAGAATAGCTCTCAGGAGACCTGTCATGGGTAGCTGCTTTCTGCAGGCAGTTCCTCCCAACAACTGCAGCTCTCAGCAGAGAAGAGACCCGGAGTGGGTACCTCCTCTCTGCAGGCAGGTCATTTTGTCGAGTGTGCAGCCGTCAGTGGAGAGGAGACCCAAGTGGGTAGCTCTTACCTGCAGGCAGGTCGTCCTATCATCTGCCAGAGTCTGGCTGAGTTTGCGGTTTTTATGGGCTTCAGAGGGGAGGAAGTGTGTGCTGATTGGCCCATGGGTGGCCATGGGTGGGCCTGGAAAATTCACTGTAAGTTTTCACTCCAGTCAGTGGAACTGGCAGCCTGGACCCTAGGCTTCAGGCTATCCCTGGCTTGAAGGTGGGGTTTCAGCAGGGACCTGTCCCTTTCCTCCCGGGAGCCTATCTCCCTCCCACTGCCATTCATGGTGCCCAGACTGTTTTAGCTGAGGGACGCCTGCAGTACCACGTTGAGTCACCCTCAGCCCTGCCCTTGGCCTCCCTCCCACGTTCATCAGCACCCAAAGTCCAGAGGGAGCTGAGGTGGCAGGGGGCTGGTGTGTCAGCATCTCCTCAAGCACACACACACCTGGCCAGGTCATGTCAGTGCCCGGGCTTGGCCACAGCTTTTCTCCAAAGTCAGAGTGGGCACTGGGAATGGGGAGAGGCCAAGCAGTAGGAGCAGACACTTCTGAGCATGTGGGGGAAGAGAGGCATCCTGGGCCCCCGAGAGCATAGGAATGCCCTAGTCCACAGCTGGGTGGCTGCAATTGCACCCAGGAGCATGGGGCTCCCTCCGCACCCACTCGGAAGGGAGAAGGGCTCCTGCCTGTTCCTGGGTCCCGCTGGCTCTGCAGAGCAAGCAGGTCCGGCTGTGCCTTCCCAACTGCAGCCAGCATCTTTGCAGCAGCTGCTCCAGATGGGCTGCAGCTGCCATCACTGGGACTTGGTGCCCTGTGTCCCAGCTGTTCCAGTACCAGTTGTGGCTAAAAGGGGCCAAGGTACAGTTCAGACCATTGCCTCAGAGGGTGCAAGCCTTGGTGGCTTACACATGGTGTTGGGCCTACCAGTGCACAAAAGTCAAGAGTTGAGGTTTGGAAACCTCTGTCTAGATTTCAGAGGATGTACAGAAACACCTGGATATCCAGGCAGAAGTCTGCTGCAGGGGCGAAGCTCTCATGGAGAACCTCCGCTAGGGCAGTGCAAAGGGGAAATGTGAGATATAAGCCGCCACACAGAGTCCCCACTGGGGCACTCCCTAGGGGAGCTCTGAGAAGAGGACCATGGTCCTCCAGACCCCAGAATGGTAGATCCACCAACAGCTTTCATCATGCGCCTGGGAAACCTGCAGATACTCAATGCCAGCCATGAAAGCAGGTGGTGTGTGGGCTGTACCCTGCAAAGCCACAGGGGTGGAGCTGCCCAAGGCCATGGCAACCCACCCTTTGGATCAGCATACCCTTAATGAGAGACATGGAGTCAAAGGAGATCTCACTTGTGAGCTTTATGACTTAATAACTGTCCTTTTGGGTTTCAGACTTTCATGGGACCTATAGCCCCTTTGTTTTGGCCAATTTTTCCCATTTGGAATGGGAGCATTTATCCAATGCCTGTACACCCATTGTATCCTGGAAGTAACTAACTTGCTTTTGATTCTCCAGGCCCCTAGGCAGAAGGGACTTGCCTTATCTCAGATGAGACTTTGGACTTGGACTTTTGAGTTAATGCTGAAATGAGTTAAGACTTTGGGGGACTGTTTGGAAGCATGATTGGTTTTGAAATGTGAGGACATGAGATTTGGGAGGGGCCAGGGCAACAATGATATGGTTAGGTTCAAATCTTATCTTGAATTGTAATCCCAAGGTGTTGAGGGAGAGACCTGGTGGGAGGCCATTGAATCACAGGGGTAGATTTTCCCCATGCTGTTCTTGTGATAGCGAATTCTCATAAGATCTGATGGTTTTGTAAGGCAGTATCCCTGCTCTTGCTCTCTCTCGCCTGCCACCACGTAACACAGATCTGCTTCCCCTTCTGCCATGATTGTAAGTTTCTTGAGGACTCCCTAGCCATGTGGAACTGTGAGTCAGTTAAATCTCTTTTCTTTATAAATTACCCAGCCTCAGGTGATTTTCTTTATAGCAGTGTGAAAATGGACTAATACATACTCATAAAGTGCTTTTAAGATAATTGCTTTGATATACAGCATGAGAACCTCAGGCATTAATGAAAAATGGTCACATTTAATGTAGAAAATTGCTGATAATTCAGCTTGTAAATAGATACCAACTAGGTTTCCATGAACATACTGACTCAGCTAGTGTTTAATAGCTCCTGTTATTTGTCAGTCACAGTGTTAATTCACTAAATAAGAATATAGTCTTACTCTTAGTGCTGTATTCAAAATTTTTATTGACATGATCTACTTTTAGGATTTCACCGAAGTCCGAAATCAGTTCACTGGTGATGGAGATTCGAATGATGGCTTTATAATTTTTGATAAAATATCATGGACCCCTAATATTTTACATAATTTTTCTCTTCATTTTTGCCTTTTACTGTCTCATGTTCCTTCAGTTCTGGGTTATGGGTGTTGAGGGCAGTTGATGGTATCAAATTTTATTGGGGAAAATAAATTTAAAATTTAAAAAATCATTTTCTTAATTCTTTTTGGAAAAATAAACACATGTACTTATTCAGGAGGTATAAGAATGTTAATATATTTACCCACTAAGAGCCTTTAACTTGGATTATTTCACTCTCAAGGTTACCATTAAGAATATCGAAAGGGAGCTCATTTGCCCAGCATGCAAGGAGCTGTTTACCCACCCATTGATTCTCCCTTGCCAACATAGTATCTGTCATAAATGTGTAAAAGAACTCCTGCTGACTCTTGATGATTCATTCAACGATGTGGGATCAGACAACTCCAATCAAAGCAGTCCTCGACTTCGGCTCCCCTCCCCTAGTATGGATAAAATTGACCGAATTAACAGACCAGGTATGTGTTAGAACTGTGGGCTGGGATGGTAGTGGGGGTAAGCTTATAGATATGTATTCAGTGGTAACTGGAAGGAAAATTATTTTTGTCATCTTGAGAGTTAATTTTTCCAGGTGAATAAATTAAAACTGTAGTTATGAAGGGGCCTCCCCCACTGTTAAAATGTCAAAATGAACTCTCGTCTTTTGATACATACTTGAAGTAGATATTGGATATTGAACATGAACTTTGTGTTAAACTCCTTATTAACTGTGTTTGTAAGTCTGGGCACAGTGGCTCACACCTGTAATCCCAGCACTTTGGGAGGCCGTGTCGGGTGGATCACCTGAGGTCATGAGTTCAAGACCAGCCTGACCAACATGGAGAAACCCCATCTCTACTAAAAATACAAAATGAGCTAGGTGTGGTGATGCGTGCCTGTAATCCCAGCTACCTGGGAGGCTGAGTCAGGAGAATTGCTTGAACCTGGGAGGCGGAGGTTGCAGTGAGCCGAGATCGCGCCGTTGCACTCCAGCCTGGGCAACAAGAGTGAAACTCTGTCTCAAAAAAAAAAAAACCTATGTTTGTCTTTAGGAATTATTCTGACTGTGCGATGTACTTGATACATAGAATAATGGACTACTGAAATACTAACTAGGAAAACATTCATATTTGGTAATAGGAAAATAAATACTGCAGAGTTAAGGAGTGGAACTACCTAATGGCTAGTCCTAGATAACTTTTAAGGGAATTATTTTTTGTCATTTTGTCCCATCTGGTCCCATTTGAGGGTTTTCTTTTCTTTATCCCTCATCTTTTTTTTTTTTTTTTTTTTTTTTTTTTTTTTGAGACAGAGTCTCTCCCTGTCTCTCAGGCTGAAGTGCAGTGGTCCAATATTGGCTTACTGCAGCCTCCCTCTCCTGGGCTCAAGTGATCCTCCCACCTCAGCCTCCTGAGTAGCTGGGACTACAAGCAGGTGCCACCACGCCCAGTTAATTTTTGTATATTTTTGTTTCACCATGTTGCCCAGGCTGGTCTCAAATTCCTGGGCTCAAGCAGTCTGCCCACCTTGGCCCCCTAAAGTGCTGGGATTATGGGCATGAGCCACTGCGTCCATCCTCTCTATCCATTTTTGTCTATTTTTAAAAGAAGGATTTCGAACGTCATAAATAGTAGTAGAATTCTGTGGTAATGTATAGAAAATGAAATTGACGTACAGTACATATATCTTTATTACATGGCCAATGTTTAAATTGTTTCTTGTTGGGATAATGTTACTTTTTCTTCTGGACAGACATTTCAGGATTCATGTAGAACAAAATTAATTTGAAATCATTGGAGACACTGAAATTCAGGGCCAAATACTAGTACAGAAGTCAGCTGCAAGGACCAAAGTGAGTGGAAACAGCACAGTCTCATGTTAGGCATGTCCTTATGGAGGAGAGTCAGTGGTGGTCCTAAGTATCAGACTTCAGAGTGGCGCTTCCCATTTTGGGCTTTGAGGTTTCAAGTTTAATCTTTTTGTTCACTCTGTCAGTTTCTCCCTCTTAAAGTATGGGAGTAAGTTTTTAATCTTGTAAAAAAAATACTTTTCAGAAATAAATCTAAGTTATATTTTAGAGAATGTTATCTTCTTTTGGTCTGTCTGTGATAGGGAGTCTCCTTGGGTGATGCTTATGTGTGCTGCATCAGAGAGTGGAGAAGAGTAGATATGCTGTTTTTAAAACATGTTTTTTTTTTTTAAATGGCAAAATGGCAATCACTAGTTACATGGATGATGTTTTGCACATATGGAAATTGTATGTATATACAAAAAAACAAGCAGCATCGCATCAGGCAAACAGAAAGCTCAGAGAGTATGAAGTTATAAAGGGTCATGATCATTGTGAAGTCATCACCTTTATGTTTCCTCCCTTGCTGCCAATCTGGCGCACTGAGGAGGGAAAGACAGCATCGCTTGAAATCAGTCGTACTAGATAAAACTTGATATTCTGCTGGTAGATCTTCATTGGCTAATTGGGAACCCATGCTTGATTGACCAAAGAAAACTTTTTGTATATTAATATTTAGCACAAACAAATAAAATTTTAGTTATGTACTAGATATTTCTACTTATAATTAGATTGCACTTATATACATATTTCACAAAATTTTGTAGGCTTTTAATGTTAAGATTTGGCTAGTTTTTTATGTGATTCATATGAAGAACAAGATGAATGATTTTCTGTTTTCAGGAATTTACCTGGCATGGTACTCTGTAGATGCTTAATAAATATTTGTTGAATGGATGTTGAATGAGAAACCTCTGCCACAGGATTTGTACAGAGCGTGCCACAATGGCTTATATTCAGTAATAATGGCATTTGTCTTTCGGAATATGAGCTCCATTACACCATACATTTCACTGTCTAGATCCGAAATAGAATTACTGGAATGTTTCTCCCTCTTCTTTAGGAAGAACCCTATGAAGTTAGATTATGTCCTGAGAGGGGAAACTTAGAATGGTGGAGTTTGAAAATTTTCTCTGTAAAGAACAATTATAGGAGATGAGGAGGGATGACTGCAGAATATGATAGTTTTCTTATGGATAGAACGAGTATGCTGGATATCTCTAGCAGAGGTTCCAGGTCAATGAGTAGATGGAATAGGAAAGCAGATTTAACTTAGCATGAAAGAAGACACACACACACACACACCCCACTAAGGCTGTCCAGAAATGAAATGGGCTAAGTATATCAGACTTCTGCCACTAAATGTGTTTACATCAGGTGTCAAATTTAGATGCTGCAGGGCCAAACAGGTGCATTAATGAAGAGAGCCCCAGGCATAGTAAATATAGGACTCTCCTTCATTTTAGTTTTTCGCTGTAAATATGGAGACAATAAATATTTGATTTTCCCTTTAGCTCAACTACTGTAAGAAAACCATCAGCCCAAAGTGACAGCAGCCAACTGATTTTAGGACTCCTTATTGGAGAAGTAGGGTGTGGTTTGGGACTGTGGAGACTGAAACGGATGCCTTGTTAAAGGGGGCAGTAACCACTTGGCAGTGTCAGAGTTGAAGATGCCAGATTGTCAGATTTATTGGTTTTTCACAAAAACTTGATGGTGGTTTCCATGTGAAATCTGTTTTTTAAATATTTTCAATTCAGATTATTTAAAAATACCACACCAGCTCAATAGGGCAGGACAGCCAAAACATATCTTTGGCTGTGACCCATGCAGCATTTGGGCCGTCAGTATCTGAAGACTTTGTTTAAAACAATGGTTGGGTGACCACTGTCTGCAATATTGTGGAGGGTATTTCTGCTGTGGGTGGTAGGTTGAGCCAGTTGTTCTGTCACATGCCATATCTCCAGCACTGAAGTTCTATGCCTTATTAAATACCAGTGGCATTCATTCATTCAACAAATATTTGAGCACCTGCTGGTTACCAGATATGGCTAAATGGTTAAGAACAATGAGCAAGATAGACCCACTTTCTTTCTTTCTTTTTTTTTTTAAAGACACACACCCCTTAGCATTGTGCAAAGCTTTATAACAGCTGTAATTACTAGAGCATAGTCCTTTATCACGAACATACACAGATCAAGTTAACAAAGAGAGAGCACCCAAAGGGTGAGAATGCTGCAAGTATGGAAATCATTCCTGGAGGTTTTAATGCAAATTTTAGGATTGTCCTTCACCAGTTTTAAACTAGTAGAAGTCATTGCAGTGCAAATGTGATGTTACTTGCCATCTATTTATTGGGCATTTGCATATAATTCTTTTTTTGGTAGATTCATGAGTAATATTCCTTTTTTTCTGACAGCTTTCTTCTTAAGTTTTTATCCTTTAGACATTTATTTGAGACAGGGTCTCACTCTGTTTGTTACCTGGGCTGGAGTGCAATGGCTTGATCATAGCTCACTGTAACCTCTAACTCTGAGGCTCAAGTGATCCTCCTGCCTCAGCCTCCTACATACCGGAGACTAGAGGTGCATGCTACTCACTCGCACCCTGCTAATTAAAAAAATTTTTTTGTGGAGATGAAGGTCTCACTTTGTTGCCTAGGCTGGTTTCAGACTCCTGGCTTCAAGCAGTCTTTGTGCCTTGGCCTTCCAAAGTGCTGGGATTACAGGCGTTATTCACCGCACCCGGTCTAGTTTTGCCACTGGTCTAATAAAGGGATTAATTAAACCCGGATTGTCCAGTATGGTAGCCACTAGCCACATGTGGCTATTAAGTGGTTGAAATGTGGCTAGTCAGAATTGAGATATGCTGTGAGTTAAAATACACAGAATAAAAAAGACTGTGAAATGATCTTTAATAATTGTTATATTGTTTATATTTTGAAATCATAGTGTTTTGGATATAGTGGGTTAAATAACATTAAAATTAATTTCAATTTTTTTAATATGGCTACTGGAAAATTTAAACTTATGTATATTGTAATTTTGGCTCATATATTTCTTTTGGATTATTTTGCATTAGATTTTTGACAGTTTTTTTTAAAGGGTACCTTGAAAGGAGGGTAAGATTTGTGTGCATAACACAGTAGCATATTAAATTATGTACAAATAAAAGCCATATTACTGTATACTTTTGATCATAAAGTATACAGTAAGCTTTCCCCCATTTTGTATTTTCTGGTTGTCTAAACTGAATATGTTCATTTTAGTTTTTTTTTTTTTTTTTTTTAACAGTTATTAGGTCAGTAAAAAGTCAAACAAAAGATGTTTGATTTCACTTTGTATTTGCAACATTTACCTTAAGTATGATTGTTTAAAAATACAAATCTATATAGGACAAAGTATTGTCTCTTAAGTGCTATACCCACAATGATTATAATAAGATTGCTTGATGTATGTTTTATGCTACTGGCTTCATAAATACTATGTGTACCAGGAAAAACACATTTTTACTGTTAATTCAATAATTGTATTATTTTCAGGACACAGTTACCGCTTTCTCTTTTGTTAACAAGTTGTGAATCTTCTCTTTGAAATTAAATTCTAAATCCAGCTTTCTGTTCATTGTTCACAGCATCACAACGGAGATCTGTGGGGTGGAGAGGTAGAAAATGTTTTATTGCTTTTGTGGCCGCAGGCAATATAGTGTTAGATTTAAATTAAATAATCTTGTGTAAGATTCTTAAACATCAGTGGTCAAGTCTTCAAAATTGTGTAGAGAGTGAACAAATTGGGCTGAAACGACTTAAAGGTCAACAGGACTAAATTTCCAAGCAAGTTCTGATGTTTTTAAAAGAAAACACTGATTATTGGTGCTTGCATTTTGTCAATATACATGACAAGATATTTTTGAAGAAAATGATTTATACCGCTTTTGTTTTTTGTTTATGATATCTTAAAAAATCCTTTACATTTACTTAGTGAACAAAGCTTGATATTGCTACATTTAAAGGTTAAATAAGCTAATGCTTTCTTATGTATTGAAAAATTTGATTAAAGGTATTGATTATTTTTCTATTTAATGATATCTTTGCTCGTTTTATACATATAGAGTCTTTTCTTTGTTGATGTTTTAAAGTACTTGGCATCAGAGTTTTAGCATTGAGGTCTTACCCACTTGTGGGTAAATGTACACTCCTTTATTAGACTTTCTGAAATATTTGATTCTATGTAAAAGATGGGGCAACCTATCTTATTAAAATTTATTTTTACTCCAGTTGACCTTTAAAAATAACATTGACTGCTTTTTAATGGAATGCTGGTGATACCACCATCTATTTCATGGGAGAATACTTAACACCTGAAATTTATCCCCTTTCTGTCTTTCTCTCTTTCTTCTGCATTTCTTGATTTAAAAATCTTACAGCCACAATTAGAAGCCACGTGTAATTCTTTTTCTTACAGGTTTTTGAGAATATAAATTTTAAGTGTTGAAATTTAGTAATTAGAAGGAAAGATAGGACCAGTTTGCTTTAAAAAAGCTACTACCCATTTTTGGTTCAGAGGGTAGTTGAGAGAAATAAATTTTACAGGGTGAAGAATGCTGATATAATACCCAAAAGGTAAATGTAACTCATAGGCGTCAAATAGTCAGAATGTACCAAAAGAAGCATTAAGGTGGCAGCATAAGATATCAGGCCACTGCCAAACACCAAAAGCCCAACAGTAGTGTCCACCATTGGGAGAGGTAGTTCATGAACTGTCCAGGGATAGTGATGGGGAAGTCGCAGCCAGAATACGGGAGAGGATGCAACCGGCAGAGGTTTGGAACCTGTTAGTTATGAACTGACTCTCTTCTCTTTGTTTTGAAATACTTTATTTTCTCTGTGATATTTAAATGGTTAAACAAATGACTGAAAGCTGACTTTTTTAGGGGATTTGCTATAAACCAATTTGAAAATTTTTAGAGTCTTTATTTTAAAATTATGCTGACTTTTTAATCTACCTTCAAAGGAAAGATTTGTGGGAAAAAGAATAGATTCTGTAAGGTGCTGGTATATAATTTGCAAATATTATTGTCCCCACAGATTCAGTTTGATGTATAAAATTGCATTTCTTGGTCTACATTACTTCCTTACCTTTCCAAGCCATCATTACTTTTCTTTCTTTCTTTTATTTTTTAAATTTTTTTATTTCCATAGTTTATTGGGGTACAGGTGGTGTTTGGTTACATGAGTAAGTTCTTCAGTGGTGATTTGTGAGATTTTGGTGCACCCATCACCCGAGCAGTATCCACTGCACCCTATTTGTAGTCTTTTGTCCCTCACCCGCTTCCCACCCTTTCTGCCTGAGTCCCCAGAGTCCATTGTGTTATTCTTATGCCTTTGCATCCTCATAGCTTAGCTCCCACTTACGAGTGAGACCATATGATGTTTGGTTTTCCATTCCTGAGTTACTTCACTAAGAATAATAGTCTCCAATCTCATCGAGGTCACTGTGAATGCCATTAATTCACTCCATTTTATGGCTGAGTAGTATTCTGTCGTGTATATATACCACAGTTTCTTCTCAATTCATAGGCATTTGGGTTTTTTCCACGTTTTTGCAACTGCTACTTGTGCTGCCATAAACATATGTGTGCAAGTATCTTTTTTTGTATAATGACTTCTTTTCCTCTGGGTAGATACCCACTAGTGGGACTGCTGGATCAAATGGTAGTTCCACTTTTAGTACTTTTTTTTTTGAGATAGAGTTTTGCTGTTGTCGCTCAGGCTGGAGTGCAATGGCGTGATCTCGGCTCACTGCAACCTCCGCCCACCAGGTTCAAGCAATTATCCTGCCTCAGCCCCCTAAGTAGCTGGGATTACAAGTGAGCACCACCACATCTGGCTAATTTTTCTATTTTTACTAGAGATGGGGGTTTCACCATGTCAGTCAGGCTGGTCTTGATCTCCTGACCTCAGGTGATCCACCCACCCCAGCCTCCCAAAATGTTGGGATTACAGCTGTGAGCCACTGTGCCTGGCCTCTACTTTTAGTTCTTTAAGGAATCTCCACACTCTTTTCTGTAGTGGCTGTACTAGTTTACATTCCCACCAGCAGTGTAGAAGTGTTCCTTGTTCTCTGCATCCACGCCAACATCTACTGGTTTTTTTTTTTATTATGGCCATTCTTGCAGGAGTAAGGTGGTATCACATTGTGGTTTTGATTTGCATCTCCTTGATCATATAGTGATACTGAGCATTTTGAAATAGGTTTGTTGACCACTTGTATGTCTTCTTTTGAGAATTGTCTATTCATGTCCTTAGCCCACTTTTTGATGGGATTGTTTTTTCTTATTGATTTGTTTGAGTTCATTGTAGATTCTGGATATTAGTCCTTTGTCAGATGTATAGATTTTGAAGATTTTTTCCCACTCTGTGGGTTGTCTGTTTACTCTGCTGACTATTCCTTTTGCCATGGAAAAGCTCTTTAGTTTAATTAAGTCCCAGCAATTTGTCTTTGTTTTTATTGCATTTGCTTTTGGCTTCTTGGTCATGAACTCCTTGCCTAAGCCAAAGTCCAGAATGGTTTTTTCAATGTTATCTTCTAGAATTTTTATAGTTTCAGGTCTTCGGTTTAAGTCTTTAATCCATCTTGAGTTGATTTTTGTATAAGGTGAGAGATGAGGATCCAGTTTCATTCTCCTACATGTGGCTAGCCAATTATCCCAGCACCATTTGTTGAAAAGGATGTCCTTTACCCACTGTTATGTTTTTGTTTGCTTTGTTGAAGATCAGTTGGCTGTAAGTATTTGGGTTATTTCTGGGTTCTCTATTCTGTTCCATTGGTCTATGTGCCTATTTTTATACCAGTACCATACTGTTTCAGTGACTATGGCCTCACAGTATAGTTTGAAATTAGGCAATGTGATGCCTTCAGATTTGTTCTTTTTGCTTATTAGTCTTGCTTTGGCTATGCGGGCTCTTTTTTGGTTCCATATGAATTTTAGAATTTTTTTTTTAATTTGTGATGAATGATAGTGGTATTTTGATGGGGATTGCATGGAATTTGTAGATTGCTCATGGCAGTATGGTCATTTTCACAATATTGATTCTACCTATCCATGAGCATGGGATGTGTTTCCATTTTTTGGTGTCTTCTATGATTTCTTTCAGCAGTGTTTTGTAGTTTTCCTTGTAGAAGTCCTTCACTTCCTTGGTTGAGTATATTCCTAAGTTTTTTGGTTTTGGGGGTTTTTTTGCAGCTATTGTAAAAGTGGTTGAGTTATTGATTTGATTCTCAGCTTGGTCGCTGTTGGTGTACAGAAGAGCTACTGATTTGTGTACATTAATATTGTATCCTGAAACTTTGCTGAATTTTTTTTATCCATTTTAGGAGCTTTCTGGAGGAGGCTTTAGGGTTTTCGAGGTAAAAAATCATGTCATCAGCAAACAGTGATAGTTTGACTTCCTTTTTACCGATTTGGTTGCCCTTTATGTCTGATTGCTCTGGCTAGGACTTCCAGTACTATATTGAAGAAGGGTGGTAAGAGTGGGCATCCTTGTCTTGTTCCAGTTATCAGAAGAAATGCTTTCAACTCTTCCCCATTCAGTATTATGTTGGCTGTGGGTTTGTCATAGATGGGTTTTATTATATTGAGGTATGTTCCTTGTATGCTGATTTTGCTGAGAGTTTTAATCATAAAGGGATGCTAGATTTTGTCAAATGCCTTTTTAGCATCTGTTGAGATGAGCATGTGATTTTTGTTTTTAATTCTGTTTATGTGGTGTATCACATTTATTGACTTGCATATGTTAAACCATCCCTGCATCCCTGGTATGAAACCCACTTGATCATGGTGGATTATCTTTTTGATATGTTGTTGGATTTAGTTAGCTAGTATTTTGTTAAGGATTTTAGCTTCTGTGTTCATCAGGGATATTGGTCCGTAGTTTATTTTTATTTTTATTTTTGAGACGGAGTTTCGCTCTTTGTTGCCCAGGCTGAAGTGCAGTGGTGCGATCTCGGCTCACTGCAACCTGTGCCTCCCCGGTTCAAGCGATTTTCCTGTCTCAGCCTCCTGAGTAGCTGAGATTACAGGTTCACGCCACCACACCTGGCTAATTATTTTTTTAAACAGTGTTTTGCTCTTGTTGCCCAGGCTGAAGTGCAACAGCACGATCTTGGCTCACCACAACCTCCGCCTCCCAGGTTCAGGTGATTCTCCTGCCTCAGCCTCCCGAGTAGCTGGGATTACAGGCATGTGCCACCATGCCCAGCTAATTTTTTTTTTTTTTTTTGTATTTTTAGTAGAGACGAGGTTTCTTCCTTGTTGGTCAGGCTGGTGTCCAACTCCTGACCTCAGGGGATCTGCCTGCCTCAGCCTTCCAAAGTGCTGGGATTACAATCGTGAGCCACCACACCCAGCCTGGTCTGTAGTTTTCTTTTGTTATGTCCTTTCCTGGTTTTGGTATTAGGGTGATACTGGCTTCATAGAATGAGTTAGGGAGGGTTCCTCTTTCTCTATCTCATGGAATAGTGTCAATGTGATTAGTACCAATTGTTCTTTGAATGTCTGGTCGAATTCTGCTGTGAATCCATCTGGTCCTGGACTTTTTTTGTTGATAATTTTTAAATTGCCATTTCAATCTTGGTGCTTGTTACTAGTCTGTTCAGGGTATCTAATTCTTCCTGATTTAAGCTAAGAAGGTTGTATCTTTCCAATAATTTATCTGTCTCTTCTAGGTTTTCTGGTTTATGCACATAAAGGTAGTCATAGCAGCCTTGAATGATCTTTTGTATTTCTGTGGTGTCAGTTGTAATATCTCCTGATTCATTTCTTATTGAGCTTATTTGGATTTTCTCTCTTCTTAGTTAATTTTGCTAATGGTGTATCAATTTTATTTATCTTCGAAGAATCAGCTTTTTGTTTGATTTATCTTTTGTGGGTTTTTTTTTTTTTCATTTGTTTCAATTTCATTTAGTTCTGCTCTGATCTTGCTTATTTCCTTTCTTCTGCTAGGTTTGGGTTTGGTTTGTTCTTGCTTTTCTGGTTTCTAGAGGGGTGTCCTTAGATTGTCTCTTGGTGCTCTTTCAGACTTTTTGATGTAGGCGTTTAGGGCTGTGAACTTTCGTCTTAGCACTGCCTTTGCTGTGTTCCAGAGGTTTTGATAGGTTGTGTCACTGTTGTCATGCAGCTTGAAGAATTTTTAAATTTCATCTTAATTTCATGTTTTTTTGACTCTGTGCTCATTCAGGAGCAGGTTATTTAATTTCCATGTATTTGCATGGTTTTGAAGTTTCCTTGTGGAGTTGATTTCCAGTTTTATTCCACTGTGGTCTGAGAGAGTGCCTGATATAATTTCAATATTTTTAAATTTATTGAGGCTCATTTTGTGGCCTATCATATGGTCTGTCTTGGAGAAAGTTCTATGTGCTGTTGAATAGAATGTATATTCTGTGGTTGTTGGATGGAATGTTGTGCATGTAACTGTTAGGTCCATTTGTTCCAAGGAATAGTTTAAATCCATTGTTTCTGGCCGGGTATGGTGGCCCGGCACTTTGGGAGGCCAAGGTGGGAGGATCACCTGAGGTCAGGAGTTCGAGACCAGCCTGGACAACATGGTGAAACCCTGTCTCTGCTAAAAGTACAAAAATTAGCTGGGCCTGGTGGCACCCACCTGTAATCCCAGCTACTCGGGAGGCTGAGGCAGGAGAATCTCTTGAACCTACGAGATGGAGATTGCAGTGAGCTGAGATCATGCCACTGCACTCCAGCCTGGGTGACAGAGCATGACTCCATCTCAAAGAAAAAAAAATTCATTGTTTCTTTGTTGGCTTTCTGTCTTGATGACCTGTGTAGGGCTGTCAGTGGTGTATTGATACCTCCCAGTATTACTATGTTGCTGTCTATCTCATTTCTTAGGTCTGTTAGTAATTGTTTTATAAATTTGGGAGCCCCTGTGTTAGGTATATATATGTTTAGGATTGTGATATTTTCCTGTTGGACAAGGCCTTTTATCATTATTTAATGTCCTTCTTTGTCTTTTTAAACTGGTTTGCCTTAAAGTTTGTTTTGTCTGATATAAGAATACCTACTCCTGCTGGCTTTTGGTGTCCATTCACATGAAATGTCTTTTTCCACCCCTTTACCTTAAGTTTTTGTGAATCCTTATGTGTTAGGTGAGTCTCTTGAAGGCAGCAGATAGTTGGTTGGTGAATTCTTACTTATTCTGCAATTCTTTGTCTTTTTTTAAGTGGAGCATTTAAGCCATTTACATTCAGTTGGTATTGAGATATGAGGTACCATTTCATTTACTGTGCTATTTTTTTTTGCCTGTATACCTTGTTTTTTTGTTTGTTTGTTTTTTAAATCTTATTTTTGTTTTATAGGTCCTGTGTGTTTTATGCTTTAAAGAGGTTCTGTTTTGATGCGTTTCCAGGATTTGTTTCAAGATTTAGAGCTCCTTTTAGCAGTTCTTTTAGAGGAGGCTTGGTAGTGGTGACTTCTCTCAGCATTTGTTTGTCTGAAAAAGACTCTTATCTTTCCTTCACAAATGAAGCTTAGTTTTGCTGCATATAAAATTCTTGGCTGATAATTTTTTTTAGGAGGCTGAAGATAGGGCCCCAATCCCTTCTAGCCTGTAGGGTTTCTGCTGAGAAATCTGCTGTTAATCTGATAGGTTTTCGCTAGGTTACCTGGTACTTTTGTGTCACAGCTCTTAAGATTCTTCCTTTGTCTTAACTGGTAACCTGACGACAGTGTTCCTAGGCAGTGATCTTTTTGCGATGAATTTCCCAGGTGTTCTTTGTGCTTTTTGTATTTGGATATCTAGGTCTCTAGCAAGGCTGGGGAAGTTTTCCTCGATTATTCCCCCAAATATGTTTTCCAAACTTTTAGATTTCTCTTCTTCCTCAGGAACACTGATTATTCTTAGGGTGGGTCATTTAACGTAATCCCAGGCTTCTTGGGGGCTTTGTTCATATTTTCTTATTCTTTCTTCTTTGTCTTTTTTGGATTGGGTTAGTTGGAAGACTTTGTCTTCGAGCTCTGAATTTCTTTCTTCTGCTTGTTCAATTCTGTTACTAAGACTTTCCAGAGCATTTTGCATTTCTATTAGTGTGTCCAGTATTTCCTGAAGTTTTCATTGTTTTTTATTTATGCTATCTATTTCCTTGAACATTTCTTCCTTCACTTCTTGTATCATTTTTTGGATTGCCTTACATCGGGCTTTGCCTTTTTCTGGTGTCTCCTCGATTAGCTTAGTAACCTCCCAGATTCTTTTTCAGGTAAATCAAGGATTTCTTCTTGTTTGGGTCCCTTGCTGGTGAGCTAGTGTGATTTTTGCTGGTGTTAACCTTGTTCTGTCATATTACCAGAGGTGGTTTCCTAGTTCCTTCCCATTTCGGTAGGCTCTGTCAGAGGAAATGTTAGGGCTCAAGGTTGCTGTTCAGTTCCTTTTGTCCCACGGGTTGTTTTTGATGTAGTACTCTTCCCCATTTCCTATGGATGTGCCTTCCTGGGAGTCGAGTTGTAGTGATTGTTCTCTCTTCTGGATCTATCCACCCAGCAAGTATACCAGGCTCTGGGCTGGTATTGGGTGTTGTCTGCCCAGAGTCCTGTGATGTGAACCATCTTTGGGTCTTTCAGCCATGGATACCACCAGCACCTGTTCTGATGGAGGTGGCAGGCAGTGAAATGGACTCTTTGAGGCTTCTTAGCTTTGGTGGTTTAATGCACTATATTTGTGCTGGTTGGCCTCCTGCCAGGAGGTGGCACTTTCCAAAGAGCATCAACTGTGGTGGTATGGGGAGGAACAGGCAGTGTGCAGGGCCCTAGAACTCCCAAGATTATATGCCCTTTGTCTTCAGTTACCAGGGTAGGTAGGGAAAGACCACTGGGTGGGGGCAGGGCGAGGCGTGTCTGAGCTCAGACTCTCCTTGAGCAGCTCTTGCTGCAGCTGCTGTGGGGATTGGGGGATGAGGTTTCCAGGTCAATAGAGTTATGTTCCTAGGAGGATTATGGCCACCTCTGCTGTGTCATGCAGGTTGTCAGCGAAGTGAAGGAAAGCCGGCAGTCACAGGCCTCACCCAGCTCCCACACAGTCCAAAGGGCTAGTCCCACTTCCACTGTGCCCCCAATAACAGTACCAAGTTTGTTTCCAGGCAGTGGGTGAGCAGGGATGAGAACTTGCCCCAGTCTACTCGCCTCCCAGCTGCAAAAGCAAGTATGGCTTTCCTTCTCCCGCCTGTGGAGTCTGCACACTGGATTTACACCCTCCCCCAAGTTCTGGCCGGGAGGCTTCTCCATCAGTTCAAATTGTTACAGACTTTAGCTGGAGGTTTCCTTCTCCCTGTGGCCTTTTCCCAGAGCCTCTGGCCGTTCTCCGGAAGGACCCCTGTGAGGCCAGGCAAAAACGACTTGATGGGGGCCCAGTGAGCTTCCAGGGGTTTTCCCACTGCTTCCTCTACGCTTGTATTTCACTCAGCTCTCTAAATTGACTCAGCTCCAGGTAAGGTCAAAATCTCCCGTTATCCAGGTCTTCAGTTTCCCCAGTGGAGGTGTGTTCAGGGGCAGACAATCTCCCTTTCCCACTTCCACAGTTTGGGCCCTCGCAGTATTTAGCGTGTCTCCCAAGTCCTGTAGGAGCAGTCTGCTTCCTTCAGGGGGTCTGTGGGTCCTCTCAGCTTTCCTATTTCTGTAGTCGTTCTGGAGCAAAATTTCACAGTGCTAGCCTCCACATGATGCTCTGTCAGAGCTGCAATCTAGTCCTTTGTCTAGTTATAGTCCTTCAATCTAGTTCGTGATGATCCCTCTGTTTTTCTTTTTCATTGTCTAATGCAATTGAGCAATACTATGCAGTAGAACTTTGTACTATAATGGAAATGTTCAACCCTGTGTCATATAATATAGTAGCCATTAGCTACATGTGTCTCTTGAGAATTTGAAATATGGCTATGGTAACCAAATAAGTGATGATTAAATTTTATTTAATTTTAATTAAATTTTAAAAGTCACATGCGGCTAATGGCTACTGTATCAGATGACACAGCCATGGAAAGTAGAAAGTTGACTCTTCCGTTTTGTTCTTAATTCCATTGCCTTGATTTTTTCATTAAGGATATTACCTCCCAGAATATCCTAAGATTCTCATTTTCTTTATTGCTCTGAACATCTACTGTTTGTTTTTATGAAAACAATGAAAGAAATATAAGACAGATGAAATAAAAGTTCTTTAGCATTTGTAAGAAATATTTAAGCACATTGGGTCAGGCGCGGTGGCTGAAGCCTGTAATCCCAGCACTTTGGGAGGCCGAGGCGGGTGGATCACGAGGTCAGGAGATCGAGACCATCCTGGCTAACATGGTGAAACCCCATCTCTACTAAAAAATACAAAAAATTAGCCGTGCGTGGTGGCGGGCACCTGTAGTCCCAGCTACTCGGGAGGCTGAGGCAGGAGAATGGCGTGAACCCGGGAGGCGGAGCTTGCAGTGAGCCGAGATCGCGCCACTGCACTCCAGCCTGGATGACAGAGCAAGACTCCATCTCAAAAAAAAGAGCTTTCAAGATCTGTTTAGAAAGATAGCCAAGATATCTATTTGAATGAGTTGTGAAAAATTACGTCTTAATTTAATGTCTAAGTTTAGTGTTTCACACCTTTTTTTTTTTTTTTTTTTTACACTGTAAAAACACATTAGCAGAGGTATACAGAAAAGGGATGAAACTTTTTTTTTTTTTTTTTTTCAAATTTCTGAGGACCCAATTCTGGGTGTCACCAGCATACATGTTAAAGCTTGATTTTGTTGTCATTATTTACTTTTCATTATCCCATTACTTTAATTGGTCATAATCTTCATAAAACCAAAAATAACTCATTTTTTTAACACTTTTGAGATTAGTTTTCTATTTATCTAAATTTTCATCACCTATTTCATGTGTGGAAACCTGCAATTATATATGAATTTCTATTTGTTTAAACTTGACCACTGCACCATACCATTTCCAGAATTGTTTGGCTTGTTTTCTTTCCTAAATGAAATTTTCATTGGCATGTGATTTAAAAGTAGCTTTGCTGCTTATTTCATGATATGCCTGCTGTGGTGTGAAAGAGTTTGGATTGTATTGCATGCTTTTAGAATTATTACCTGAATATATTTTAGGATTTTCAAATTTTTATGGGGCAGCTTTTTTGTATGCATTAATGTTTAAAAATGTAAAGGTTAAAATATCTTTAAATGAAGATATTAAAAATATTCTGCATGTTTGTTGTATAAGTAGATTTTGGGGCCCAATGCCATATAGCATGCTATTAACATCACTTCCAATAAGTAATACTAGGGGCTGATTGCTAAATTTTACCTGAACTGATATCATGTCAGACATCTTTTAAGATATTCTTTTGAGTGATGACAGTTATATGCAAAGGGTATATTGATGTAACTGTTTAAAGACCTTTTGTAATGTGGTATACCAAATTCAGCCATTCATTTTTGGTATTGGATACATGGTAGTATGAAAGAAGGTGTAGGTTAAGAAGTTTGTGTTTATGTTAAGGGAGTTATTTTTGGGGCAACTAAGACTACATACTCTTAAGAACAGATTTACGGCCGGGCGCGGTGGCTCACGCCTGTAATCCCAGCACTTTGGGAAGCCAAGACAGGTGGATCACGGGGTCAGGAGTTCAAGACCAGCCTGGCCAAGATGGTGAAACCCCATCTCTACTAAAAATATAAAAATTAGCTAGGTGTAGTGGTGGGCGCCTGTAATCCCAGCTACTCGGCAGGCTGAGGCAGAGAATTGCTTGAACCCGGGAGGCAGAGGTTGCAGTGAGCCGAGATCACACTCCAGCCTAGGCGACAGAGTGAGACTCCATCTGAAAAAAAAAAAGAAAAAAAAAGAACAGATTTACAAATGAGGGAATGTGGTATGCATGCACCTGTGGTAAATGGACAACCCTGGATTCCTGTGAACCAGTGGGTAAGGACTGTCATGCATTGGTTTCTTGATTTATTAAAATTGGGATAATACTGAACAAAAATGTGATGTTTAAGGTCATTCATTGTTTTATATATGTTGTAAAATTATTTATAGTGTTTTTGGGGTAACTTTTGGCTTACTGAGTTAAGTAATCTTAATGATTCTTTGTTTCAGGTCATAAGAAGATATTAAATGGTTGGTCCCTCTTAAAAATCACTAAATTATAGGTCTATGAATGAATTTTTCACTCTTCTATAGATTGCACTCAATTAACTAATGGTCTTCCCTACTGAATTTTTCCAGATAAAACAATACTACGTGGGAAAGCTTCTATTGTAGTGTTGTTAAAAATTTTGTGGTCACATCACATATTCTTTTGAAAATCTGATAAAAGCTGTGGGTTTTTACCAGTAAATATGTATATGTATATAGATGGAATATTTTGTGCACAATTTCAAATAGTTCATGGATCTGCCTGGGCCTCTTCATGGGCTTTGTGCTAGGGACCCCTGCTCTTTTATGTATCGATTCATTTCCTGTCAGTCAGCAAAGACCGTTCTTTTAAATGTCTTTGGATATGGTGTATAAAAGTAACTATAAATGCTAATTATATAATTTTAAAAGATCTTAACCCCATGTAGTATTGTATTACGTGTTTTATCTTTATATCTATGTTTGATTTAATATGGGTTCTATGTGGGTTTACTATAGAATATTTTCTTTTTTGATTTGCTATTTGATTTGATAACTTGGGCTTTTTTTTTTGTATACTAAGGAAAAATTTTTAAAAACATTTTCACAATACAAATTTCACGTGGAGCCACTTCGGATACTGTTTTTGTGATACATTTGTAGATATGTCTCTAAGACATGACTCCTCTTTTCTTCATTCTAATCATTTTCCTACAGCTGTAACTAAACAAAGACTTACTAATTACACAGGCTGGAAGCGCAATTCATTGACCCCGAGGACAACTGTTTTCCCTTGCCCTGGCTGTGAGCATGATGTGGATCTTGGAGAACGAGGAATCAATGGTCTGTTTCGAAACTTCACTTTGGAAACTATTGTGGAAAGATATCGTCAAGCAGCTAGGGCAGCCACAGCCATTATGTGTGACCTTTGTAAACCACCACCTCAAGAATCCACAAAAAGCTGCATGGACTGTAGTGCAAGTTACTGCAATGAATGCTTCAAAATTCATCATCCTTGGGGTACTATAAAAGCTCAACATGAGTATGTTGGTCCAACTACTAACTTTAGACCCAAGGTAAGTGAAGTTTTTATTAAGTTAGAATGTTATTTTAACTTAATGTTATGAAACTTTTATGTACTTAATGTTATGAAATAAATTATTAAGTCTAGAACTTGACAGAAAGGAAATAACTTTAAAAGCAGGTATAAGAACTTAAGGCCTAGTTGGCTGGAGTTACTTACTATGGGGCTAAACATCCCCACCAAAGGAGGGCAATATTGTGGTTTATTCTATTACAATCCAGTGTGATATAATACAATAAATGCATGTTTGTAATGATAACTCTGATTAAAGAAAGGTTATCTCAGATATACTCTTTAAGATTGAAATGGTTAAAGTTAAAAAGCTTTTTTGTGCTTTAGTGTCATAAATCCATAATTGCTTAAAAGGTTTGACTGCGAAACATATTTTTGTTGCATTTGGCTAAAATTGTACAATGAATAAAAGTAATTACAGCCTAATATTTTGTAGTTTGTGATATAATGGTTATATGTTATCTGAAGTAGAATTTGCATTTCTTAAACATTCTGAGTAATTTCTTTAATATTGCTCAAAAGAAATTTATGTATTGTTTGCCCTGCTGTGTGCCTGGAAAGAAACTGATCTTTTGATATCTTCACTTCTTTCTGATGTATATAGATTTTAAAAACCTATGGTTGAGTTTTTCAAAGTTCTTACTCCTTATAACTTAGTGACTTGTGTATGAAAATCTACTTGCATTTTTAAGTGTAAAACCTTTAATTTGTAATAAAAAATGGGGGGGAAAATCTCAAAAGTGCTTTTGAAACTGTGAGCTATTTCTTATATTAAATAGTAAAGGATTGGTAGATTAAGGCAAAAACAATCTGTGCTATCACATTTTGAATGACCTTTCTTAAACTGTGTCAGTCTGGCAGTAGATTCATCAGATAGCTTTTAATCCTGTATTATGTTCCTCATTTTAAATGCTCAAGACCATCAATTTTTAAAAATATGTGACTTCAACCTGATGTTTCTATTTACAAATATAATAAAAGATTGATAAGAGAACACCAAAGAAACATGGTTAGGTTATACTGAGAAACATTTCATTTTTCAAGTAGTTAGTGCTACTCAATATAGTAAAATTCTAAAACAGTGTCCAAAATGGTATAGGCAAATGCTATGGAATATTTGTCTATAATGTTGAGTTCTTTTGATCATTTCTTGCAGATGGACAAACTTTGTATTTTATTTTAAATGTAATGGCTTTGGGGATGTAGAAACTTGGACATGCTGAAAAACTTGAAACCTTTTCTGATTGTTTTTCTCCTGAACCTATATATTGGTATTAGGACTTTCTATATTGTACTTTTTGTTCGTTCCTTTTAAATGTCTATAAGTTACAAAATTAGCTGGGCATGGTGGCACATGCCTGTGATCCCAGCTTCTTGGGAGGCTGAGGCAGGAAAATTGCTTGAACCCAGGAGGTGGAGGTTGCAGTGAGCGGAGGTTGCAGTGAGCCAAGATTGCACCACTGCACTCTAGCCTGGGCGACAGAGCAAGACTCTGTCTCAAAAATAAATAAATAAATAAATAAATAGTCTGTAAGTTATCAGACAAGTTACAATTGCTTAAAATCTAATCTATTGGAATCTTTAACAACTTTTGATTTTATTAACATACTAACTTAAAGGAATCTCCCCTTTCAAATGAAAACAGTTATTTTACATAAAATTTTGTTATTTGATAGCTTTTAATCCTCTATGATAATAGTTTACAAAGTAAATAAAAAGGTAGACAATCAAATCAGAAAAACAGTTCCAAATTTGGTCAGTGCATTTGTAATTAATTTGTAAAAGGAAACACATCTAGAAGCTTATAAAGTTTTCTGAGACTCTTTTAGCAACAGATTTCTGTTACTGAGGCCATGAGTCTCATAAATTGTTATGGTACTTCATTAAAAATATTGACTTTGATCATTAAGAATTGCCTCATCAGTGTGGTCAGATGGCCATTCTAACTTGGTTAAGTGTTCATTCCATTTGAATCTGATAGGAATGAAACTCTAACTTAACAAGTTTTGGAGAAATAACATCTGTATATTATGACGAGATCAGGCATGTTCAGAGGGGTATGGCCGTAGACAACATCTACATATTAATCATTTGAACCCTCAAATTGAAAAATAGTAATTCCAATATAGAGAATTTTCATGTGATGTATCAACCATTTTTCTTTTTACATTCATATTCACTTAAATGGCTTTATTTAGTGATTTTATAAGGCAAATCTTTGTATTTTGGTAATTTGTTAGATTACTTGAAACCTAGATCCTTAATCACACTTTTATTCTTTACTCAATAGATTTTAATGTGCCCAGAACATGAAACAGAGAGAATAAACATGTACTGTGAATTATGTAGGAGGCCAGTTTGCCATCTATGTAAGTTGGGTGGTAATCATGCCAACCACCGTGTAACCACTATGAGCAGTGCCTACAAAACCTTAAAGGTAGGACTTATTTTTGGAACAGAATTTTGATTCTTCGTAACTTTATGCCTTTAACTTTTCATTTATAAAATCATGGTGTGTTATATGGTCTCTTTTGTACTAAAATGAGTTAAAGTGTTACTTAGCGATCTACTAATATTAGGTTGTTAGTATTTCTGATCAACAATTATTTGTGGTACTGATAAGGCCCGGCATATATTGACACCTATGTTGTATTAGCTCTGAATTCTGAGGGAAGAGAAGGATGAAGTACACTTCATCATGATACCCAAATGAGCCCAATGTCTATAATAATGGATGTATACATAGGATTGACATACTTTAAAGGGTTGTGGCTGTTTTAAGACATTTGATTCTTATTTCTTGCCTGTAGAATTACTATTTTGTTCATTCTGGTGGCACACTTACCATTTAAAACTGAATTACTTCCGTGGCTCACACCTGTAATCCCAGCTCTTTGGGAGGCCGAGGCGGGCGGATCACGAGGTCAGGAGATCGAGACCATCCTGGCTAACACGGTGAAACCCCATCTCTACTAAAAATACAAAAAAAAAAATTAGCTGGGCATGGTGGCGGGCACCTGTAGTCCCAGCTACTCAAGAGGCTGAGGCAGGAGAATGGTGTGAACCCAGGAGGCGGAGCTTGCAGTGAGCTGAGATCGCGCCACTGCACTCCAGCCTGGGTGACAGAGTGAGACTCTGTCTCAAAAACAAACAAAAAAAAACCTGAATTACTTCCTTTGTGTTAGTTTTATTGATGATGTTTAAAACTTTCAAATTTCATAATCAACAACAAAGCAGGCAGCAGTACACTACTATCTTTTTGTTTTATTCTTTTTCCCTTTAAACAATATTTTTAAAAGAAATCATCTATGTACCTACTACCCATTTTGTTTCTTTCATCTGTTTAACAGTATGTGTATGCATTTTTTTGCCTCTGTTTAATTGCATATATGCAAACTTTTGTGTTTTGCATTTTATATTTATGTTGTGCTGTACCTTCTCTGCACATACGAAATACAGGTATAATTGTATAATTGTTCTTGCCTACTAATTCTCTCATCTGTTTCACTGCTAGGTCAGTTTTGATTTTTTTTTTTTTTAATTAAAGTTTATATTTCTCTGCTACCTTGCATGCCTGGTAATTTTTGATTGGCTGCCAGCTATTGGATAGTTTTGTATTCCTACAAATGCTATTTTCTTTGAGTATGTGATTAAGTTACTTGGAAACGTTTGGGTCTTTTGTGAGGCAGGACAGAACAGCATTTAATTTTAAGGGCTAATTTTATCTGACTATTGAAGTAAAAGCCTTTGGTTACTCTTTTCAATGCCCTGTGAATTTTGAGATTTGTTTTTTTTTTTTTTTTTTTTTTTTTTGCCTGGCTGGTGGGGAACAGGCACTCTTTCCAGCCTTGTGTAAGCTCCTGGGATTGTTTCCTTCAACCTGTAGGGTGATTCTTTGCCTGGGCTTGGACAGTTTCCTCACACACAAGAGTTGATGAGGACTGCTGAATATGTATGGGAGACTGTTTGTGTCTCTGGAGTTCTTTCTCTTTACAACAGTCTCTTCTTAGGTACATACCTTACAACCTATGGTACATGCCTTACAACCTATGGCCTCCTTGGACTCAGCTGCATCTCCCCAGGGTTCTTGGTTTGCCCTCAGGAGACTCTGATATACACTAGTGTTTGAGAACCACTGATCCAGAGGAAAGCTTCTGAGCAGTTTTGAAGTCCCTGAGAAATTAACCTCTGATTAGTTCCTAAAGAACTGGGGTCCGGATTTATCTAAAGGAGTTAAGAGGTAGCCTTGTCTTTTTACATTTTAATCTTCAATGCCTATTTTCAGTGTGTGGTACATATACTTTTTAGAGACCTGTGAATAAATGGACATCCTGATTCTTGGTTAAAACTGATCTAGTCTTTTAAAACAAACTGGCTAGATTTGAGGGGACTATTATGACTGGAGCTGTCTCAGATAAAAGCTATTCTCAGATAAACGTATAGTTGGCCAGATACTTTGAGCATTAAAACTCAGAGAGTGTGGTGCTTTTACATCATGTGTCCGAATTCTGCCATCTATTCTTCTCTGGTCCTTACCTCTTTGAGTCAACTAACTTATCTTTTCCTATCTTGTAGTTCTAATGTAAGCTGCTATCATACAACTAAGCCTTACTTCAATTTAAATGGCCAGATGTATCTTATTGCTACCCTAGTTAAAAAAGAGTACCACCACTTTGCACCTAGTACTTCTGATCTCCACATAGGCCTGTTAGGGATGGTATTATTAGAATTGCCATTTTACTTTCAGCTTGGTGCTGAGACGGACCTCTCAGCCTGTGGAATAGTGTTTAGTGTTTAATAGTGCCCTCTTGTTGAGCACCCTTTTTGTTTCAAGTCATCGGTGGTAATTAAGCCTGAAATGCTCAGATTGGCCTTTAAGAGCTACAGCTTGAAAGGTGTTTTCTGGATGTTCTTATACTTATTTAGACTCTCAATACATTTTTCTGTTACAACTTTTTACCCCATGGTGTTTCGGGGCTTTTGTGTTTTGGTTTTTGTGTATTTCAGAGTAGGTTTTCTGGGCAAGATCAGGGATCTCACCAAAACTTATGATGGTATTTCTGTGGGAAAGAAACTATACTTATTTAAAAAGGTCTTCCTTACAGACAGATTATTCAATGAGCTCTGGAAATTGCCTATTTTTATAAAACTATATTTTCATTATTGTGTAATTATTTAATAGGCTGGGATGAACTGTCAATATTATTTTGGAAGTCTCTTTGTTGCTACTCCTATTGTGTATAGGTGTGTGTGTGTGTGCACGTGGGTGTTTGTGAGAGTAAATTATAAAATCTGAAGACAAAACTATTTGAATTGCTGTTCTTCCATTTACTTAGAAGCCTTAGGAGCAGGAGCTCTAGGAATGATAATGAAACAATAAAAATGTACTATTTTTATATTCAGAAGTTTTGACTAATTTAACCATTATTACCTTGTTCTTTTTTCCAACTGATTCTAATCTTTCATACATCCTTTGGCCCTCTGTGCCTAAGGCCATTAACTGTTTACTCCGGGTTAATAATAATAATTGCCATAGTTGATTTTATTATGTTTATCAGAGGCTGTAGAAGAGGATGAGTCCTGTGTAATTAAAAAAAAATTCTGCAAAGTCTTTGCTAAACTCCCGTTTTGTCCATTTGTCTTATGAATATGTTTCAACAGGAAAAGCTTTCAAAGGATATTGATTACCTTATTGGTAAGGAAAGCCAGGTGAAGAGTCAAATATCTGAACTAAACTTGTTAATGAAAGAAACAGAGGTAAGTGATAAACTAGCTTGCATATTTTAAATTATTGTTATTTTATCTAGACATTCATTCATTTGTTCATAAAATCCTGAGAGTATTATATGAGCTGGGAATACAAAGTTGTGTTAGATTTCACCCCTGCTTTTCTGGGGCTATGGAAACAAATGTAAAAAATGAATTATAATGTTGTGTGGTCACTTCTGTGGTAGAGCTAGTGATTAAATGATATTGGAACACAGGGAAAAAATGACTATTTGTGTGGCAACTAACAAGATCTCAAAAGTATTTAATAGTAACATAAGGGAAATGATAGGTTTTACTTATTTTTATTATATTTTTAAAAATCAATAGATCACTTTTGGAAAATGCGCTGTATGCAGATTGGGCCAGGTTTATTTTAAATTCCCGGTATTCCTGAGTGTATACCCTATATATGTTCCCCAAAAGACATATATTAGAATGTTGGTGGCTGCCTTGTTTGTAATTGTCACAAAGTGGGATCTACCCACATGACCATTAACAGTAGAATAAAAATAGCAGTAAGAATGAATGATCTGCAGCTGCACACAGCAGGTAGATTAATCTTGCAGTAATGTTGAAAGGAAGGTGCCAGATACAAAGGAATACATACTATGTGATTACATTTCTAAAAAGTACCAAAAAAGGTGAAACTAGATGATGATGTTAGAGTTGAGGAGAGGGGTAGGTTAGTGTCTGGAAAGGTTATATGGAGGCTTCTGGGATACTGGTAATGTTCTTTTATCTAATCTGGATTTTCTGTTGGATGCTGGTTATATTGAGTGTGTGGGTACAGATTCATTAGTCTTTATACTTACATGTACATTTTTCCATTTGTGTATTATGTTTCAATAAAAAATTAGAAAAGATAACAGCATTTTAAAAATAATAGTAAAAGGGGATTGGATTGGGTTGTTTTAAAAGTCCAGATATTCTTCACTGACTTTGTTGTACACTTGTTTTTCTTCTCCATTTGAAACAAAGTTGAGCCATTACTCCTGATTTTTAGTAATTAAATATAAAAATATCCCAGCTAGTATGACACTGTTACTTGAAGAAATTTTTTTCCAATATAGGTTGAAATTATTGAGAAATCACGTAAATTAACACCACTACCAGCAGTGCTTTTGTTTTTAATATTATTTTCCTGATCTTTACTGATTCACCACCCTAAGTCAGTCATTTTTCCATGCAGTTTGGGGTTTTCTTTTTCATATTTTTGTTGGATTAAGTGACAGACTGTTTCAACACAAAGCAGATGATCACCTTAGTAGGTTGCTTCAAATGTTGCATCTTTGGTCATTTTATTAATAGCCTTGTTTGTTGGTCCTCTCAGTCCTGCTGCTCTTCACTTCTGAAATAAAGACCCGGAGTCTGTTTTGGGGTTTGTCATCAATAGGTTAAAAATTGAGGAACTTAGGTGTCAAGTATTCATGTAGACACTGATTCCTTGGGATAGTGGGGACATTACTGAGTTGTTTTGTATCATTTGCCTAAGTTGTATCTGTAGCCTTATCGATAAGAATTTTTTTTACACTAGATAACTTGCCTCCATTCTCGACATTTACTTAGTGATGATGGTGACACTGTCTTTTTTTCTGTAATTTTACTTAGCTGAAAAAAATCTATCTATAATGATATTTCTGAGTTGGATGTTGTGATTTGTCAGTGAAATATTATCAAAATGTCACTACCTTCTGCTCCTTCTCTTTTAAAAATATGTGGCTGTCAGGGTTAGGAAACAGGAGATCTGGAAAAAATTTCCTTTCATTATAGGTGTTGGCTGGAAGCCAATGGATAATGCACAGTACGCTTCTGCCATATATTGTCAGCTTTTAAGAATGTTCTTAGCCAGGCTTAATGGCTCACGCCTGTAATCTCAGCACTTTGGGAGGCTGAGGCGGGCAGATCACAAGGTCAGGAGTTCAAGACCAGCCTGGCCAACATGGTAAAACCCTGTCTGTACTAAAGATACAAAAAAATTAGCCTGGCGTGGTGGTGCACACCTGTAATCCCAGCTACTCGGGAGGCTGAGGCAGGAGAATTGCTTGAACCCGGGAGGCAGAGGTTGCAGTGAGCCAAGATCACTCCATTGCACTCTAGCCTAGGTGACAGGGCAAGACTCCGTTTCAAAAAAAAAAAAAAAAAAAAAAGCCGGGTGCGGTGGCTCACACTTGTAATCCCAGCACTTTGAGAGGCCGAGGCAGGCAGATCACGAGGTCAGGAGATCAAGACCATCCTGGCTAACACGGTGAAACCCCATCTCTACTAAAAATACAAAAAAAAAATTAGTAGGGTGTGGTGGCGGGCGCCTGTAGTCCCAGCTACTCGGGAGGCTGAGGCAGGAGAATGGCGTGAACCTTGGAGGCGGAGCTTGCAGTGAGCCGAGATCGCGCCACTGCACTCCAGCCTGGGCGACAGAGCGAGACTCTGTCTCAAAAAAAAAGAATGTTCTTGAAGACTTTTTTTCTGTTGGCTGCTGTCTGTGAGTCTGTTATAATAAGTGCTTAGGAGTGTTTGCCAGTCATCTCAAAATCATGAGCTCTGATTTTATAGGAATTCAGAATGTTTAACAAACACTAGGGTCATTTTATGACAGTTTGTATGAATGTTTATTTACAGTATGTGACATTGTGGTATATACTTTATGTAAATAACCTTTTAAAATCTCTTCACAAAAACCTAAATGGTTTTTCTTATCCCCTATTTTCAGAAGAGAAAAACAGAAAGAGAAGTGAAATGATTAGCATATGGTCACACAGCTGAGTCAGGATTTAATTATAATTATATTAAAGTGAAGAGGATACTTTTATTTTTATATCTTAGTAAAGAATGTCATATTTTAGAGTTTTGTGGCTAAAAACTTTTTTAGGCCAGGCGCGGTGGCTCATGCTTGTAATCCCAACACTTTGGGAGGCCGAGGCGGGTTGATCACGATGTCAGGAGATCAAGACCATCCTAGCTAACACTGCGAAACCCCATCTCTACTAAAAATATGGAAAAAAAGCTGGGCGTGGTGGCATGTGCCTGTAGTCCCAGCTACTTGGGAGGCTGAGGCAGGAGAATCACTTGAACCCAGAAGGCGGAGGTTACAGTGAGCCGAGATCGCGCCACTGCACTCCAGTCTGTGCGACAGAGCGAGACTCTGTCTCAAAAAAACAAAAACAACTTTTTAAAAAGTTGGAATAGCGTAGAAAGGGTGAAAACATTTCTGAATTTGAAATGAATTCAAAATTCTGGAATTGTGTTTTCCTGTTTTTGTTTAAATCAGTTCATTTCTCCTTCATATTCCTTTATATACCACTGAAAGATTGTTCTCTTATTTAATTGACTAAATTGTTTATTGCCAGACTTTGGAGATGAAAAGCTTAAGGAAGTATAATATTATAAAATTACAAAGTAAATCTGAATAAAAGTTGTCAATTGTTCTTTGCTAAGTGTATTTGATGCCAAAATACTGTTCTGAAAATTTCAGAGTTAGATAAAACTTTTTTTCTTTATAATATCTAGGTTGGTTTTATCAAATTTTGATAATGCTGTCATCACATAGATGAAATGTAATTATGTAGAACTTTGTGGAAAGCCATTTGGGTTTAGCAGAAGAGGCTATTCTTTGTTTTATCTTAGTGTAATGGAGATACTGTTTTTTCATAGTGTAATGGAGAGAGGGCTAGAGAAGAAGCAATTACACATTTTGAAAAGCTCTTTGAAGTTCTGGAAGAGAGGAAATCATCTGTTTTGAAAGCAATTGACTCCTCTAAGAAACTAAGATTAGACAAATTTCAGACTCAAATGGAAGAGTACCAGGGACTTCTAGAGAACAGTGGACTTGTGGGATATGCTCAAGAAGTGCTAAAGGAGACAGATCAGTCTTGCTTTGTGCAGACAGCAAAGCAGCTCCACCTCAGGTATTCTCTTTTACTTCTAACTTTAGAACCTATTGAGCAATGTTATTAAATGCTGCTGTGTATTCTCACTTTAGCTCTGAGTGGTCCATAATGCTGTGTTAATGTGAGGTACATCTTGCCTCATTCTTAACTTTAATTTTGAGTGAAGTGTGGGTTTTATTTTGTTAATCATGTTGCAGATATTTAGTCTGACTTGACTTCTTAAAGAAACATTTTTATATAAAATATCTGTCTGCAGAATACAGAAAGCCACAGAATCTTTGAAGAGCTTTAGACCTGCAGCTCAGACTTCTTTTGAAGACTATGTTGTTAATACCTCTAAACAAACAGAACTTCTTGGAGAATTATCCTTTTTCTCTACTGGTAAGTCTTAATGAAGGCAAAAACCTCATTCTTTTTGTCTGAATTTATATTGTGTGGAAGAAAACGCAAGTTCTCTTAAATTTGACATTATAAAGCAGCATCTCACTTGCCCAGGACTATCACAGCATCCTGAAATCATATCCTATTTATGTTTTTAAAACTATATTTTTATGCACAAAAACTATGTTCCATTAGTTTGTGTGTTTTTAAACATTGCATAAATAGCATTATGTTGTATGTATTTTTGTAAATTGCTTTTTAGAAAATTAACATAAATACTTGTAAATATATGAAATTTTGATTTAAAGCAATATTTTAACTGTTTACAGTATTTCATAAGTAAATAAATCATTTTCCTACTAAGAGACTTTTTTTTTCCATTTTTTTCCTCTTTTATGAGCAACGCTGTGTCGCACATCCTTGTCAGAATTTTTTGGGCAAGTGTATGTGAGTTTCTTGGACAGAAGCCTAGGAATGGAATCTGCAGGCTGTTTATATTGCTGTATTAGTTTGCTTGAGCTGCAGTGACAAAAGTACCATAGACTGAGTGACTCAAACAGATTCATTTTGTTACATTTCTGGAGCCTACAAGTCAGAGATCAAGGTGTTGGCAGGGTTGGTTTCTTCTGAACCTCTGTTCTTGGTTGATAAATGATAAATGGCTGTCTTCTCCTTGTGTCTTCACATGGTCCTCTGTTTGTGTGTGTGTGTGAGAGATCTAATCTCCTCTTTTTATAAGGACACCAGTCATATTGGAGTAGGGCCCATTCTAATGACCTGATTTTAATTTAATTTCCTCTTTAAAGACCCTATTTTAAAATACAGTCACATTCTGAGGTACGTACTGGGGGTTAGGACTTCAACATGTGAATTTCCAGTGGCGAGGGGTGGGGTCTAGGGGACTGGGGAAGGATGCAATTCAGTCCATAACACTTGCTTATGTTTTTATTTTGCTACTCCCTAGCAGGGAGGTCTTCCTTGCCTTTTTTTCTTCTTCTCACCTCATTCCTCTCCCTAAGATTTCTCTTCTAGTGATGGTGAACGCTAGAAAGATATATTTATAATATAATTACTTTATAGGTGCAGATTTGTAGATTTGTACATTAATACAAGGAAATTTGTCTTGTTAAAAGTTTAAAACTCTGAAGGATTACTGTGACCTCCTTTTCAAATCTATACCTGAATCTGATACTTACTTATTATGACCATCTTATTTTTTCAAATAGATATTTGTCATCGCTTAAAATGCTGATTGTATTTCATACACTATACTGTGTTTCCAAAATGTATGCTTGAATAGTATATATACAAATAGATATTTGCTTACTTGTGAGTCCTAGGTCCTCCCTCCCTGTGGATCCCAAAATGGTTGCTGGAAAGGTAAGGTTGAGGGTGGGTTATCCTGGGTTATACCATTGTATAGCAAGGAACCAATAAAACAGGTGGATGAGAATGGGATAGTAGTCACCTAGCTTCTGGCTGATGGATCTTCCCCTCATTTTTTGCTACATGCATTTTTTTTTTTTTAGTAAGCTATGTTTCAAAAAAAGAAAAAGAGTATGGGGTAGGCGACATACTATTTGTTAATCTGTAACTTTTTTTTTTAATTTTAAAATGTATTTTGAATAACTTTCCAGATCTCATTATGGCTGCATAACATTCAGTTGTATAAATGCAGCATACACAGACATGCTTATGCATTGGGGAATAAGGAGAGGAAAGAGACTTCTGCTTCTTATTCGTGTCCTTCTCTGTGATTTGTCATAAATGTGTGTGTGTAGCTTTTATAGCGTGTTGTTCTTAGCATATGATTCCAGCAGTTAAGCTTGGGAATTGGCTCTATAGAAAGGACTATGCATATGAATAAAGACCTAGAATCATTTTATTTTTAGTGAAAAACCAGAAACCTGTTTCCAAAACTAAACAGTTAAATGTTGATATATCCATGTAGGTAGTATACCATTGAGGGGGAAAATACTGGCGAGATCTATACAAAAAGGTTATAGTAATTACCTTTGAGTTAGTTAAAATCTTTTAATGTGTATTTTTCAGTTTCTGATTTCCTTATGAAAATATGTACCATGATTTTATTTAGAAAAATTAATTTGCTTTGCAACTCTACAGAATAAACTATGCAAAGAAATGATAAAATATTCATTGAGAGGCCGGGCATAGTGGCTCATGCCTGTTATCCCAGCACTTTGGGAGACCAAGGCAGGCAGATCATGAGGTCAGGAGATCGAGAACATCCTGGCTAACATGGTGAAACCCTGTTTCTACTAAAAATACAAAAAATTAGCCAGGTGTGGTAGCACGCACCTGTAATCCCAGCTACTTGGGAGGCTGAGGCGGGAGAATCACTTGAACCTGGGAGACAGAGGTTGGAGTGAGCTGAGATCATGCCACTGCACTCCAGCCTTGGCAACAGAGCAACACTCCATCTTAAAAAAAAAAATTCATTGAGAGTTTGATATTCTTACCAGACTTAGATTTTAAAATATTAAAATAATAGTTTGTTTAGGGGAGGACATAGGTAAAAAAACTTCAAGTCCTGGGCTGTTATTCAGTAGGTAGAAGGCATGTGGTTAAAAAAAATTTACTTGTGGCTTTGAGTCAGTTTTTGTCTTTTTTACTCTTCTTTCTCCTTTCAGTTACAAATATAGATATACCTTTTAAATATAAAAAATATTTAATATATTTAATTTTTGTGCTTTCTATATATAGTATTATAAATTTAGAAAAGTATTGGACAGTATAGAAATCATTAAATACTGTTCATATGTCATTTTATTGAGGAAAAACACTGTTTTTCAAATGTCAATATTTTAATGTTGTTTCTATTTCATAATTCTTTCAGGCATAGATGTGCCAGAGATCAATGAGGAACAGAGCAAAGTTTATAACAATGCCTTGATAAATTGGCACCATCCAGAAAAGGATAAAGCTGATAGCTATGTTCTTGAATATCGGAAAATCAATAGAGATGATGAAATGTCATGGAATGAGATAGAAGTGTGTGGAACAAGTAAAATAATTCAAGACTTGGAAAACAGTAGTACCTATGCTTTCAGAGTAAGAGCTTACAAGGGTTCAATCTGTAGTCCTTGCAGCAGAGAATTGATTCTTCATACTCCTCCAGCTCCAGGTATGGTGAATATCAGGAATAAAAAAAGCATAGAGTTGCAAGAGACCTTGATAAAATAAACTAGTCAGTATCTCCATGTAGACCTGCACTGAAACCAGCTCTTGTTTTTAAAAGACTCCAGAAAAGTAGCTTCTATCCCAGCTGGGCTTTAGAAATGAACTGAGTACTTGAATTTTTACCTTGTAGGCTGAGAACAGGATTAGGTTTTAACTGATGTCAGATAGGGAAAAACATGGAAGGAAGAAATTTGGGTGAGCAGAGCTAGTAAGTTGGGAGTTAAATAGCATAAATGCTACTTTAAAAGTTTTAAATATGTAATTCTGTATTTTTGGTTTATGGAAATCTCTAAAACATAATTTTTTAAATTTATTGGTCTAATATCCTAAAATATAATTTTGATTTAACCTAATTCTGATTTGTCTGGGTTTTTTTTTATCTAACTTGGCACTTCTCAGATAATAGGGATGGAAGCCATATATTAGAACCACATGAATAGCTTTTCCTCCCACGCTAAAAGCTCCTTATGCCCAGTCATCGCCCCCTCCCTTCCCAAGTTAAAAACCACTGATACTGCATATAGAGCGCCTAAAGATTTTTATAGAATGTGAATGACTTTAAAGGTTCGTTGATGTTCACTATGATGTCTCCATGAACAAGGGACATTTAGAACCAAAATTGTGCTCAGCCTGGTTAGCAGGAAAACATTTTCCCCTTTCAGTCACTGCCTCAGACATGCCTTTAATTGGATTTTAGGTCCACTGTCCCTTGCCTCTTTTTAGTGTCTTATGTACCCATATTTTCTTCACTCTCCCCTTTCTTCCTTTTTTCTTCAAAATAGAAAAGCACAATTTGTTTTTCATGCACATTGTAGCTTTTAAAAAATTGGAATACAAACATGTAAGATTGGCTAAAATTATATTTCTTAAATTTTAATCAAATCCAATAGAGAGTTTTGGGATGAATTTGTAGGTATTAAGTAAGTATTTTATGGTTTATGCTATTTCTGCTTCCTTTTCTAGTCTTTCTGCCTGAAAGTGGAAGAAAAACCTGGACATAACTGCTGTTTTCAGTCACATAGTGGAGGGGAAGGGAGGAGAGGAAGTGTTAACAGTTGTCTTCCTTTTTATGAGAGAAGATATGTGACTAGGGTGACCCTTTAAATTTATTTTGCAAACTGGGAGACTTTTGAGATTGAGAGCAAACACAAATAATCATGCCAGGAAAAGAGGCATTAGCAGGAAGAATGGTCAGCTCACATGTGGGTAATGGCTGTAGTTTGCTAGCAGCCTTTTTTTTTTTGGAGGTGGAGTCTGGCTCTGTCACCCAGGCTGGAGTACAGTGGCACCATCTCAGCTCACTAGCTCACTGCAACCTCTGTCTCCTGGGTTCAAGCAATTTTTCTGCCTCAGCTTCCTGAGTAGTAGCTGGGATTACAGATGCAGACCAGCATGCCTGGCTAATTTTTGTATTTTTAGTAGAGCCAGGTTTCACCATGTTGGCCAGGCTAGTGTCACACTCCTGACCTCAAGTGATCCACCCACCTCGGCCTCCCAAAGTGCTGGAATTATAGGCGTGAGCCACCAGGCCCAGCTGCTAGCAGCCTGTTTAAAATATATATATACACACACACACACACACACACACACACACATATATAGAGAGAGAGAGATGGGGTCTCACTATGTTGCCTTTGCTGGCCTCAAACTCCTGAACTCAAGTAATCCTCCTATCTCCCATGTAGCTAGGACTAAAGGTGTGCACTATGATGCCTGGGGGTCATTTTTTAAATTGTGGTGTAATAAAGATAAAATGTATTATCTTAACAGTTTTTAAGTATACAGCTCATTGGCATTAAGTACATTTACAGTATTGTTTAAATATCACCACTTTTACCTCCTTAACTTTCATTATTTTAAACTGAAACCCTGTACCCATTAAACAGTTACTCCTATTTCTCCTCTCCCCAGAGGCTGGTAACTTTGATTCTAATTTCTGTCTCTATGAATGTGCCTATTCTAGGTATCTCATATAACTGGAATAATGCAATATTTGTCCTTTTACATCTGGCTTATTTATCCATGTTGTAGCATGTATCGAAATTTATCCATACATGTTGTAGCATGTATCATACATGTTGTAGCATGTATCCAAATGTATGTATCCAAATTTATCCATGTTGTAGCATGTATCCAAATCTTTCCTTTTTAAGGCTGAATAATATTCCATTGTATGTATATACCACATTTTCTTTATTCATCTGTTGATGGACTTTCTGTTGTTTCCCCATTGGCTAGCAGCCAATGTTATGCTTAATATATTTGAGTTGATATAGACTTATGGGAGTGGTATCATCATTCTGCAGATGAATAAATTAAAGTTTGGATGAAACTCTAGTTGAATGCTGGAGCAGGATTCAAACCCAGGTCTGTCTCAACCCAAAAGCTGTGTTTTTGTTTTTGTTTTTTTACACTGTCCCATGTTTCTTATGTCTGCCATGTTGGTTGAAAAAGAAAAAGCTTTATTAAAATAGCTAAAATGACCCAAATTAACAAAACTTAAAATAAGAAAATATAGAACTATTTATGAAAATATACAACTCTTTATTATTTTTTATCTTTAATAAAGATAAAAGAACAAATTCAATAGTGTGAAATACCTGTGATAGATTTGCTATCTGTATTCCAAAGAGCTGTTTTTATAAATTTTCACATATATTTAAAATATTTTCATCTGCTTTATGAGATGTCTGAAGATTTTTAGGTAGAGAATATACTGGATAAGATATATTGCTAAGTTGGGTTTTGGTTTGTCATAGTTGTCCGGGGCAGTGTGACACCTCCTTCCTGCTTCCTGTCTCTCTTCAGTAATTTCTGTAAGAAAACCTATCAGATTTAACAAACTAGAGCAATGATAATTTTTAGCCTGATATTAATTGTAAGCTCCATTTAGTTTTCAGCTTCCTCTTTGATGAAAAATGTGGCTATAATAATGAACACCTCCTGCTGAACTTGAAGAGAGACCGTGTAGAGAGTAGAGCAGGATTTAATCTTCTGCTTGCTGCAGAACGCATCCAAGTGGGTTATTACACAAGCTTAGACTACATCATTGGAGATACTGGCATTACAAAAGGAAAACACTTCTGGGCCTTCCGTGTGGAACCGTATTCATACCTGGTAAAAGTGGGAGTTGCTTCTAGCGATAAACTACAAGAATGGCTCCGTTCTCCCCGGGATGCAGTTAGTCCAAGGTAGGTTTTCATATTGATCTAGAACTTGATAATTTTTTAAAAGTAAGCCTGAAAATAGATTTGGCTTTGTTACATTTGGAGTATACATTTCTTATTTCTTAGATTCTAGTATTTTGGCTGCGGCTTGATTGAGAAAAGGAGCTGGGTATTCTTGTAATCACACATTGAATAAGGAGAGTTAGCAGTTACTTTTTAATATCATGAGGAAATCCGTTTTGGATATCTCTTAATTGTGATATAGCTTCACAGTTTTAAATTTTGAAAGTCTTTAACATGTTACCTAAATTATGTCATAAAAATTACCCACATATATAATACAATGCGTCTGATTGTCATACTTCACAGTTAAGTTGTTCTTTTCTTATGGGACACAGTTTCTTTAAACTTTCCCATAAGTCCTTTTCAAAATTGGGTCATGGCAGACATATTTCCGCAGCAAAGACTTCCAGTTTTTTAAGAGATTGACTAATGAAGATTGTACAGTTCAGTTCTTTTAGATGGAATAAGGTCAACTAGCTTTGAAAAATAATTTTTGACCACTCATGTGAACAGTATCCCAGCTTAACAATCTGAATGATAGGAAAAGCTTTTTGCAGAAAGATAAAAAATTTATATAATGCTGAAAATTGTAACAGTAAAACATAGTGACATGTCCACTTGATAGAAAATTAGTATTAATGTTTAAAAAGTTCATAACATGAGAAATATTAGAAGTGGAGAAACCTAATAAACATTGTTGATGCAGTATTATCCAAAATATATAAAAAGCAACATAGGCATATTGAAAAAAATGGGGAACATGTTTCAAAATTTTATATAAGTTTTTTATTGTTTTATGATAAAGGTGAAAAAGCTTCATAATCTTTGTTTGCTTCTTACATCCATGATGAAATCCCAACCAGGAAATAGAGTTCTTAGGATGAGAATGAAACATGCTTTTTTCTCCTGCATTATTTTACAGTGCTCATATATTTCACTTAGCCTGGTAATCCTTGGTTTAGGGCATACATCTTATCTTTGTATTTTCTTTTCTTTTTTGAGACAGAGTTTTGCTCTTGTTGACCAGGCTGGAGTGCAGTGGCGCGATCTTGGCTCACCGCAACCTCTGCCTCCCGGGTTCAAGCGATTCTTCTGCCTCAGCCTCCCAAATAGCTGGGATTGTAGGCATGCACCACCACACCCGGCTAATTTTTTTTTAGTAGAGATGGGGTTTCTCCATGTTGGTCAGGCTGGTCTCGAATTCCCGACCTCAGGTGATCCACCTGCCTCAGCCTCCCAAAGTGCTGGGATTACAGGCGTGAGCCACTGCACCTGGCCTGTAGTTTCTTATACATTTATGTATTAGCTTAGCAACAGGAATATGTTCTGAGAAATATATTGCAAGGCAATTTCATTGTTGCGAGAACATCATAGAGTGTTCTTACACAAACTTAGATGGAATAGTCTCCTACACCCTTAGGGTATGTGGAACAGTCTTTGGTCCTAGAATACAAACCTGTACAGCATGTACTGTAATACTGTAGGCAATTTTAATGCAACAGTAAGTATTTGTGTATCTAAACATAGAAAAGGTACAATAAAAATAAGTTATAAAAGATAAAAAATTGTATACTTGTATAGGGTACTTACCATGAATGGAGCTTGCAGGACTGGAAGTTCTCTGGGTGCATCCATGAGTGAATTTGAAGGCCTAGGACATTGCTGCACACTACTGTAAGCTTTATAAACACACTATACCCTTAGGCTGCACTAAATTTATTTAAATGTATTCTTCTTTAAGAAATTAACCTTAGCTTTATCAACTTTCAATTTTTAAAAAAACTTTTTAACTCTCTTGTAGGAACACTTAGCTTAAAACACAAACACATTGTACATCTATATACATTGTTTTTTTTTTTTTTTGAGATGGAGTTTCGCTCTTGTTGCCCAGGCTGGAGTACAATGGCATGATCTCGGCTCACTACAACCTCCACCTCCTGGGTTCAAGCAATTCTCCTGCCTCAGCCTCCCGACTAGCTGGGATTACAGGCATGCGCCACCACGCCCAGCTAATTTTGTATTTTTAGTAGAGATGAAATTTCCCCATGTTGGTCAGGCTGGTCCCGACCTCAGGTGATCCGCCCTCCTCAGCCTCCCAAAGTGCTGGGATTACAGACGTGAGCTACCACTCCTGGCACCCCCCCCAATTTTTTTTATAGCCTTGTTCTACAAGTTTTTTTTTTTAATTTTTTAAATTTTTAACATTTTAAGCATTTTTGTTAAAAATGAAGACACAAACATAATAGCCTATCCAGGGTCAACATCATCAATATCATCGTCTTCCACTTCCACGTCTTGTCCCACTGGAAGGTCTTCTGGGGCAGTAACATGCATGGAGCTGTCATTTCCTAGGATAACAGTGCCGTGCCGCCTTCTGGAAAACCTCCTTAAAGGGCCTGCCTGAGACTGTTTTACAGTTAACATTTTTTTTAAATAAGTAGAAGGAGTAAGTCTACAATAACAATAAAAGCATTGTATAATAAATACATGAGCCAGTAACAGTCACTTATTAAATATTACATAATGTACATAATTGTATGTGTTACACTTTTATGTAACAACTTTAAGCACTGTTTACACCAGTATCACCACAAACATGTAATGGGTTACACTACAGCCTTACAGTGGCTACCACGTCACTAAGCTATAGGAATGAATGAATGAATGAATGAATTTATTTATTTAAGACAGGGTCTCACTCTGTTGCTGGGACTGCAGTGCAGTGGCGCTATCTCGGTCCACTGCAACTTCTGCTTCCTGGGTTCAAGTGATTCTTATGCCTCAGCCTCCCAAGTAGCTGAGACTACAAGCGTACACCACCATGCCTGGCTAATTTTTGGATTTTTAGTAGAGATAGGGTTTTGTCATGTTGGCCAGGTTGGTCTGGAACTCCTGGCCTCAAGTGGTCCTCCTGCCTTGGCCTCCCAGAGTGCTGGGATTACAGGCATGAGCCACTGCGCCCAACTGAAATATTTTAGTTTCATTATAATCTTACGGGACCACTGTGGTATATGAGGTCTGTTGTTCACTGAAATGTTATGTGGTACATGATTGTACATGATTGTGTGCTATAAAAATTTAACATTTGACCAGTTATCACTGCCCGCTCCCTCACTTTTTGGAAGGCTAAAATTATCAAGGATTTTCTAGGGTTTCACTTGTGTATATAACTAAAGCAGTGTTTAATGACAGGGAATTTGGGGCTGAGTCTGTGGTGTAATTCTAAATTGCAATGTGTCATTTTTATGTTTTTGATTTTGTTTTAATAGAAAGCTTTTGATGTAAAAATTATTTTAACTTTACATCAATGTATATTATCCTGTGAAAATGTTTTGAAGATACTTAGATCTATGGTTGAAGATACAGATACTTTGTATTATGTTTCAGATATGAGCAAGACAGTGGGCATGACAGTGGAAGTGAGGATGCCTGTTTTGATTCTTCACAACCATTTACCTTAGTTACTATAGGCATGAAGAAATTTTTTATACCCAAGTCACCTACTTCTTCTAATGAACCTGAAAATAGAGTTCTCCCTATGCCAACAAGTATTGGGATTTTCCTTGACTATGATAAAGGCAAAGTAAATTTCTATGATATGGATCAGATGAAATGCCTTTATGAGCGCCAAGTGGACTGTTCACATACACTGTATCCAGCATTTGCATTAATGGGCAGTGGAGGAATTCAGCTTGAAGAACCCATCACAGCAAAATACCTGGAATACCAAGAGGACATGTAGTTGAAACATCTGATGTGACTCAGGATAAAAACTAAACAAAGCAATGCCTTAGCATTAACCTTCGTAACTAATTACATATCGCTGAGTGTTCTGTCACCCCACTTGTGTTTGAGTATGATTCTTCTTGAAATACAGAAAATCTAAACAGCCTTGTGTCTTCATGTCATTGTTCTGCCTTTCACAAATGATGAAAGTGAAGATGTTCTTTCCAAGTTAATACTGAAGTGGTTAACTTTGCAACTGGACTGTCTTTTACTTTATGTACAGGATATCTAATTTATTTCTGTCAGCTGGTGTTGCTGACACTTTCCTTATGGTGGGGGGGATACAAAAGTATTTATTATGATTCTCTTGTGTTTGATTTTTCATTTTTATATCCTGTTTATGTCCTAAGAGAAGATATTTTTTAAATGCCTTATGGGTAGGAATTAGTACTAAGCAATGTGTCTTGCATTTGTTTTCAATAGGAAAACAAAGTTCTAGATAGGTTAAAAGAAAAACACCATAAAAGTGGTAGTATATTTAAGTGGAAAATTATGTATTTTAAAGTGTGTAACTATTAAAAATATATTGCCTGGAAAAGGAATACTACTGTTTTGTTTTGTTAAGACCACAAACTGTATTGTTAAGGACATTTTAAGAGTCTGCTTAGCCATAACACTCATTTAACAGCATGGGTAGTAAGCATGGTTTCTTGCAGAAAACACAAAGTTCTCAGCTAACACATTAAACTTCTCACTTTATATACTTTTTTTCAGAGAAATTTATCTTCAGTTTTTCTTATTCTGTGAAAATATTTGTTCTTATATCAAAGAATTATTTTTCAGATATATTGGTAAAGATGGACTGATATTAAAGTCATATTTATTCTTTTACCCCCTTACTGTGTTTTGTGATTTTCATTTTTGGCCCAATTATTACATATCAGGTTTTCCTGATTTATATTTACATGTTTGAAAAGTTCATTATATATTTTAGTAGCGTTACATATATTATAAATTTTTGTAACATTTAAATGTTCACTTATGTGGCATTTTCTGTTTCTCATTGGTAATAAGCATTTCTAATATAAGCCAGTAAAAATACAAATTTAATTACTTAGAAATGATAACTAAGATCACAATGACTGTGTACCCTTTAAAATATCTTTTAATTTGAGGAATTACATTCTATCTAAATTGTATGTCTGTTTTTGAAAGGTGTTGCTTTGAAGTAGGTGGTTTTTATTTAAAGTGCGTATTTTTTTGAGGTTAAAATATTCAGAAACTACTTTTATGCATTGTAGCAGTAATCATTTATGGAATGCTTTTGACATGTTTTAACAGGGTAACCAAAACTTTTAGGCCTGTTTTTTTTGGTTGTCCTTGTTATATTTTTAATGGAAATCTGTTACTCAGGCTGGTAGCATTAAATTAGCTTTTTACCCTCAACTCAAGTAGCAAATATCATGGAGAACTTCAGTGTTTAGCAGGCTGTTAATTTCCCATCTATGAATAGCACTTTATGATGTAGGCTAAACTAAGCAAATAATGCAGCATTATGTGGATCATTATGCAGTAAAGCTGCTAAAGTCACATTTGTGGTTGATACTCAAGCCTTGTACAAGCACATATCATGTAGACATTTTTAAATATGAAGCTTTAACAGGAATAGGATAGCCGTTTCAAACCTTGTACAATTGTAAATAAATTGTTTAGCTGTGTTTCTTTCATTTTAAATAAAAAATTAAAAAGAATTCATGTGTAATTATTCAGATCTGCATTCCAGGAATTTTTAGTATGTTTACATGAAAAGTTGAAACAAACTGATTATGAAAAGATGATTAGCTGTACATATTAACTCAGAGCTATAGTTTTATATGAAATCATTTTGAACATTTATTTATTATCTTAATTTCTGTGAAAGTGATTATTAGAGAAGCTTAACATAAAACTTCAATTGTTTCATATATTAAATTTTTTAAATATAAAACAATATAAAATTTAATTTTTTTATTACATAAGCTAATAATAATAGTGCAAGTTTGTTCTTTTATCTCCAAAGGAAAAATATGGTAAAAGTTATATCTTGATTAAGGATCTGAGGGTCAACATTTTAATACCAAAATGCTGTGTTTATAATTAATATATTCAAAATATACTCATCTTTAAACCAAATGGTATATACTATAAGACATCAGAAAGTATCTACTAAATAGTACAATATAGTAACCACCTTGTAACACTGTACTTAATATAGCCCAATTTTATAAAATACTGTAAATAGTTTTACCGTCTAAGCAATTCTAGATTTTATTTTTCCCTTTGTGCAGCAAATCAGAATGCATGATTATAGAATGCTAAAAGCTCTTGGAGATACTTTGCCAGGCATCTTTGAGGAGAAATTTTAGAGAATCAACGACACTTGATTAAGCATTTATGAACCATAAGTTTTTCTTCTGCTCTCCTGTGGAAAAAAAACAAACATAAAATAAAACAACAAACCATATTGGCAATTGCATATGTTTATAAACATTCCATTATTTTTTTTTCTGTTTTAATTATCTTTTAAGATGAAATAATCTGTCCATAGGCTAGAGCAGCAAGTTTATGCAAGAGAATATGAAAACATCCTTCCTTCTAGTAGAATATGTATCCATAGTGCATGATGTCCACTGAAGTTTGTAATATTTTTACATGCAATGTTACTATTGCAATTATTAACAACCTATAATGTTTTGCACATAGTAGGCTTTCAAATGCTGTTAGGATTCAACATGGGACATAAAGCCTAAGAATGGAACCAGATTCCCTAGGGTTTCAGTATTTGAGTTCTAGATGATTAGAAGACTGCCCTGGTGTAATCTATGTGTTTTGGAATTTTTTTATGGTGATGAACAAAGTAAACATTTGACCTGGAAATCACTGGAAATATTTGAACCAAACAAAAGAGTAATAAAAAGTAAACCTATCCTTAACTTTAAAACCAAACATGGGTTCTTCTGGTTGATGGGTGTATAGTTGAGAAAGCATTTTTCTCCAGAACTATTCAGTTTCACTGACAGGGAAGTCTTTTTTGGCACAATAACCAATTATTGAATTATTTTATTATACTTTAAGTTCTAGGGTACATACGCACAACACGCAGGTTTGTTACATATGTTACATATGTTGGTGTGCTGCACCCGTTAACTCATCATTTACGTTATGTATATCTCCTAATGCTATCCCTCTCCCCTCCCCCACACCCCACAACAGGCCCCGGTATGTGATGTTCCCCACCCTGTGTCCAAGTGTTCTCATTGTGCATTTCCCACCTATGAGTGAGAACATGTGTTGTTTGGTTTTCTGTCCTTGCGATAGTTTGCTCAGAATGATGGATTCCAGCTTCATCCATGTCCCTACAAAGACATGAACTCATCCTTTTTTTATGGCTGCATAGTATTCCATGGTGTATATGTGCCACATTTTCTTTATCCAGTCTATCATTGATGGACATTTGGGTTGGTTCCCAGTCCTTGCTATTGTGAATAGTGCCGCAATAAACATACGTGTGCATGTGTCTTTATAGTAGCATGATTTATAATCCTTTGGGTTTATGCCCAGTAATGGGATGGCTGGGTCAAATGGTATTTCTGGTTCTAGATCCTTGAGGAATTGCCACACTGTCTTCCACAGTGGTTGAACTAGTTTACACTCCCACCAACAGTGTAAAAGTGTTCCTGTTTCTCCACATCCTCTCCAGCACCTGTTGTTTCCTGACTTTTTAATGATCGCCATTCTAACTGGTGTGGGATGGTATCTCATTGTGGTTTTGATTTGCATTTCTCTGATGGCGAGTGATGATGAGCATTTTTTCATGTGTCTGTTGGCCGCATAAATGTCTTCTTTTGAGAAGTGTCTGTTCATATCCTTTGCCCACTTTTTGATGGGGTTGTTTGATTTTTTCTTGTAAATTTGTTTAAGTTCTTTGTAGATTCTGGATATTAACCCTTTGTCAGGTGGGTAGATTGTAAAAATTTTCTCCCATTCTGTAGGTTGCCTGTTCACTCTGATGGTAGTTTCTTTTGCTGTGCAGAAGCTCTTTAGTTTACTTAGATCCCATTAGTCAATTTTGGCTTTTGTTGCCATTGCTTTTGGTGTTTAAGTCATGAAGTCCTTACCCATGCCTACGTTCTGAATGGTATTGCCTAGGTTTTCTTCTAGGGTTTTTATGGTTTTAGGTCTAACATTTAAGTCTTTAATCCATCTTGAATTAATTTTTGTATAAGGTGTAAGGAAGGGATCCAGTTTCAGCTTTCTACATATGGCTAGCCAGTTTTCACAACACCATTTGTTAAATAGGGAATCCTTTCCCCATTGCTTGTTTTTGTCAGGTTTGTCAAAGATCAGATGGTTGTAGATGTGTGGTATTATTTCCAAGGACTCTATTCTGTTCCATTGGTCTATGTCTCTGTTTTGGTACCAGTACCATGCTGTTTTTGTTACTGTAGCCTTGTAGTATAGTTTGAAGTCAGGTGGCATGATGCCTCCAGCTTTGTTCTTTTGGCTTAGGATTGTCTTGGCAATGTGGGTTCCTTTTTGGTTCCATATGAACTTTAAAGTAGTTTTTTCCAATTCTGTGAAGAAAGTCATTGGTAGCTTGATGGGGATGGCATTGAATCTATAAATTACCTTGGGTGGTATGGCCATTTTCACAATATTTATTCTTCCTATCCATGAGAATGGAATAGTGTCCTTCCATTTGTTTCTGTCCTCTTTTATTTCGTTGAGCAGTGGTTTGTAATTCTCCTTGAAGAGGTCCTTCACATCCCTTGTTGGTTGGATTCCTAGGTATTTTATTCTCTTTGAAGCAATTGTGAATGGGAGTTCACTCCTGATTTGGCTCTCTGTCTGTTAATGGTGTATAGGAATGCTTGTGATTTTTGCACATTGATTTTGTATCCTGAGACTTTGCTGAAGATGCTTATCAGCTTAAGGAGATTTTGGGCTGAGATGATGGGGTTTTCTAAATATACAATCATGTCATCTGCAAACAGGGACGATTTGTCTTCCTCTTTTCCTAATTGAATACCCTCTATTTCTTTCTCCTGCCTGATTGCCCTGGCCAGAACTTCCAACACTATGTTGATTAGGAGTGGTGAGAGAGGGCATCCCCGTCTTGTGCCAGGTTTCAAAGGGAATGCTTCCAGTTTTTGCCCATTCAGTATGATATTGGCTGTGGGTTTGTCACAAATAGCTCTTATTATTTTGAGATACGTCCCATCAATACCTAGTTTATTGAGAGTTTTTAGCATGAAGGGCTGTTGAGTTTTGTAAAAGGCCTTTTCTGCATCTATTGAGATAATCACGTGGTTTTTGTCTTTGGTTCTGTTTATACAATGGATTATGTTTATTGATTTACATATGTTAAACTGGCCTTGCATCCCAGGGATGAAGCTAGCTTGACCGTGGTGGATAGGCTTTTTTATGTGCTGCTGGATTCGGTTTGCCAGTATTTTATCGAGGATTTTTGCATCGATGTTCAACAGGGATATTGGTCTAAAATTCTCTTTTTTTTGATGTGTTTCTGCCACACTTTGGTATCAGGATGATGCTGGCCTCATAAAATGAATTAGGGAGGATTCTCTCTTTTTCTATTGATTGGAGTAGTTTCAGAAGGAATGGTACCAGCTCCTCTTTGTACCTCTGGTAGAATTCAGCTGTGAATCCGTCTGGTTCTGGACTTTTTTTGGTTGGTAGGCTATTAATTATTGCTTCAATTTCAGAACCTGTTATTAGCCTATTCAGGGATTCAACTTCTTCCTGGTTTAGTTTTGGGAGGGTGTATGTGTCCAGGAATTTATCCATTTCTTCTAGATTTTCTAGTTTATTTGCATAGAGGTGTTTATAGTATTCTCTGATGGTAGTTTGTATTTCTGTGGGATTGGTGATGATATCCCCTTTATCATTTTTTATTGCATCTATTTGATTCTTCTCTCTTTTCTTCTTTATTATTCTTGCTAGCGGTCTATCAATTTTGTAGATGTTTTCAAAAAACCAGCTCCTGGATTCATTGATTTTTTGAAGGGTTTTTTGTGTCTCCATCTCCTTCAGTTCTGCTCTGATGTTAGTTAGTTCTTGCCTTCTGCTAGCTTTTGAATGTGTTTTCTCTTCCTTCTCTAGTTCTTTTAATTGTGACATTAGGGTGTCAATTTTAGATCTTTCCTGCTTTCTCTTGTGGGCATTTAGTGCTATAAATTTCCCTCTACACACTGCTTTGAATATGTCCCAGAGATGCTGGTATGTTGTGTCTTTGTTCTCATTGGTTTCGAAGAACATCTTTATTTCTGCCTTCATTTCATTATGTACCCAGTTGTCATTCAGGAGCAGGTTGTTCAGTTTCCATGTAGTTGAGCGGTTTTGAGTGAGTTTCTCAATCCTGAATTCTAGTTTGATTGCACTGTGGTCTGAGAGACAGTTTGTTATAATTTCTGTTCTTTTACATTTGCTGAGGAGTGCTTTACTTCCAACCATGTGGTCAATTTTGGAGTAAGTGTGATGTGGTGCTGAGAAGAATGTATATTCTGTTGATTTGGGGTGAAGAGTCCTGTAGATGTCTATTAGACCCTCTTAGTGCAGAGCTGAGTTCAATTCCTGGATATCCTTGTTAACTTTCTGTCTTGTTGATCTGTCTAATGTTGACAGTGGTGGGTTAAAGTCTCCCATTATTATTGTGTGGGAGTCTAAGTCTCTTTGTAGGTCTTTAAGGGCTTGCTTTATGAATCTGGGTTCTCCTGTATTGGGTGCATATATATTTAGGATAGTTAGCTCTTCTTGTTGAATTGATCCCTTTACCTTTATGTAATGGCCTTCTTTGTCTGTTTTGATCTTTGTTGGTTTAAAGTCTGTTTTATCCGAGACTAGGATTGCAACCCCTGACTTTTTTTGTTTTCCATTTGCTTGGTAGATCTTCCTCCATCCGTTTATTTTGAGCCTATGTGTGTCTGTCTGCATGTGAGATAGGTCTCCTGAATACAGCACACTGATGGGTCTTGACTCTTTATCCAATTTGCCGGTCTGTGTCTTTTAATTGGAGCATTTACCTCATTTACATTTAAGGTTAATATTGTTATGTGTGAATTTGATCCTGTCATTATGATGTTAGCTGGTTATTTTGCTCATTAGTTGATGCAGTTTCTTCCTAGCCTCCATGGTATTTACAATTTGGCATGTTTTTGCAGTGGCTGGTACCAGTTGTTGCTTTCCATGTTTAGTGCTTCCTTCAGGAGCTCTTGTAAGGCAGGCCTGGTGGTGACAAAATCTCTCAGCATTTGCTTGTCTGTAAAGGATTTTATTTCTCTTCCACTTACGAAGCCTAGTTTGGCTGGATATGAAATTCTGGGCTGAAAATTCTTTTCTTTAAGAATGTTGAATATTGGCCCCCACTTTCTTCTGGCTTGTAGAGTTTCTGCTGAGAGATCTGCTGTTAGTTTGACGCGCTTCCCTTTGTGGGTAACCCAACCTTTCTCTCTGGCTGCCCTTAACATTTTTTCCTTCATTTCAACTTTGGTGAATCTGACAGTTATGTGTCTTGGAGTTGCTCTTCTCGAGGAGTATCTTTGTGGCGTTCTCTGTATTTCTGAATTTGAATGTTGGCCTGCCTTGCTAGGTTGTGAAAGTTCTCCTGGATAATATCCTGAAGAGTGTTTTCCAACTGGGTTCCATTCTCCCCATCACTTTCAGTTACACCAATCAGATGTAGATTTGGTCTTTTCACACAGTCCCATATTTCTTGGAGGCTTTATTCATTTCTTTTTACTTTTTTCTCTAAACTTTTCTTCTTGCTTCATTTCATTCATTTGCTCTTCAGTCACTGATACCCTTTCTTCCACTTGATTGAATTGGCTACTGAAGCTTGTGCATGTGTCACGTAGTTCTTGTGCCATGGTTTTCAGCTCCATCAGGTCATTTAAAGACTTCTCTACACTGTTTATTCTAGTTAGCCATTCGTCTACTCTTTTTTCAAGGTTTTTAGCTTCTTTGCGATGGGTTTGAACATCCTCCTTTAGCTCGGAGCAGTTTGTTATTACCGATCGTCTGAAGCCTTCTTCTTTGAACTCATCAAAGTCACTGTCTGTCCAGCTTTGTTCCATTGCTGGCGAGGATCCGTGTTCCTTTGGAGGAGAAGAGGCGCTCTGATTTTTAGAATTTTCAGCTTTTCTGCTCTGGTTTCTCCCCATCTTTGTGGTTTTATCTACCTTTGGTCTTTGATGATGGTGACGTACAGATGGGTTTTTGGTGTGGATCCCCTTTCTGTTTGTTAGTTGTCCTTCTGACAGTCAGGACCCTCAGCTGCAGGTCTGTTGGAGTTTTCTGGCGGTCCACTCCAGACCCTGTTTTCCTGGGTATCACCAGCAGAGGCTGTAGAATGGTAAATGTTGCTGTCTGATCCTTCCTCTGGAAGCTTTGTCTCAGAGGGGCACCCTGCCATATGCAGTGTCAGTCGTCCCCTACTGGGAAGTTTCTCCCAGTTAGGCTACTCAGGGGTCAGGGACCCACTTGAGGAGGCAGTCTGTCCATTCTCATATCTCAAACTCCATGCTGGGAGAACCACTACTCTCTTCAAAACTGTCAGACGGGGACGTTTAAGAAGTTTCTGCTGCCTTTTGTTCAGCTATGCCCTGCCCCCATAGGTGGAGTCTACAGGGGCAGGCAGGCCTCCTTGAGCTGTGGTGGGCTCCACCCAGTTTGAGCTTCCTGGCCACTTTGTTTACCTACTCAAGCCTCAGCAATGGTGGAAGCCCATCCCCCAGCCTCATTGCCACATCGCGGTTCAAACTCAGACTGCTGTGCTAGCAGTGAGCGAGGCTTCGTGGGTGTGGGACCCTCTGAGCCAGGCACGGGCTATAATCTCCTGGTGTACCATTTGCTAAGGCCATTGGAAAAGCACAGTATTAGGGTGGGTGTGTCCCGTTTTTCCAGGTATGGTCTGTCACGGCTTCCCTTTGCTAGAAAAGGGAATTCCCCAACCCCTTGCACTTTCTGGGTGAGGTGATGCCCCGCCCTGCTCTGTGGGATGCACGCACTGTCTGACAAGCCCCTGTGAAATGAACCCGGTACCTCAGTTGGAAATGCAGAAATCACCCGTCTTCTTCGTCACTCACGCTGGGAGCTGCAGACTGGAGCAGTTCCTATTCGGCCATCTTGGAACCTCCTTGGTTTATTCTATTAAATTGTTTAATATTTCTTTTCTGACACATAATAGATCAGGTTTTGACCAGATAAGCGGTCCTTTGTTCACATTCATACTCTTTGATCTGTGATTCTGGTAGTTGTGGTGGGTTGTGGATCACATTGAATCTTTACTAATGCTTGATGGGTCTTAAAGTTTTTTCTTTCAAGACTATCCCTATGATCCTTGATAATAACTTAGTTGTCATGTGCACAGTTGCTCTCTTGAAAATAATATGAGTCAGAGCTATCTCCTTTTGGGGACTGAACACAATCTGGGCCTGTTAAATCTTTTGCCACAGCCCATAATCTGATTAGGCCCTGGAAGTGTGTCTCATGGAAATACAATCAATTGTATTGCTACAGTATTATAGGCAAGAATACTCTTAAGAAAGAAATTATGTTCTACCAGAGAGATTTGCATTCATTTTAAAGGAGTTTTATCTGCTTGTTTATGGGAATATCCTAAAATGAGATTTTTTCTTGAGACTCTTTTGCTTTAAAAATAAACTTGAAGATATTTCATTTTGTTAAGTTTAATTTGGAACTATTTCATTCATTTCACAAAAAGTTTTTAACTGCTGCTGTTTATAAAGTATAGTGCTGTGTAGTGGGCACAAAGTGAAGAAGACAGCCCTGCTAGGTTCCTGTTTTCATGGAGTTTACCTTCTAGCAAGGAGAGATGATAAAAACAGGGAAGGGGCTACAGACTGCTGGAGGTGGGAATTGCCGTGCATAATATGTGTGAAAAAGATTTTAGGCTGGTGAATTGTTCAGGGTTCTGGCAGGAAATAGAATTCACCAGACATGATTCAAAGGAAAAGTTCATGAAAGAATTGCCTAACAATATGGGCAGCGGTAAAGAAGCAGCAAGCACTGGTGAGACACTTAACACTAGCAACAGCCTGGAGCCATTATTGCCTCTGTCGCAGTAATGTGGAAAGAAGGACAAGAGGAAAATATTGTGTTTCTTGGATCTCAGAGTTAGAAGATTAAGGAAAGATTTCCTGGCAGGAGCTGAGGTCTCCATGAAAGGCAGCTATTGCCAGAGATATGATGCCATCCTCCACCTGTTCTACTGGTGCTGTTTATTGGCCAAACCCAACTGGAAGCCAGCCAAAAAGGGCTCTCTAGGGATGCAGACAGCAGGATTTATCTTCCTGGGGGAGAGAAGGGGAAGAATATATGTGGTGGTGGCTGAGGGGGTGTTATAAATTGGAAAATGGACATTGTGCTGACTGCTTAAATAAGGGTATTTATAATGTTCCAAGATGTTAGAACAACTCAAAAGGAACTTTTGAAGACTTGGAAAGCTATTGCAGCTTTTTGTTTCAGCTTTCTGGTATTTCTGTTCCCAGCTGGCCTTTCCATGCTGAGATAATCTGTGAGACTAATGGAGTTGCTGCTTCTCTTGAGTTTATACCTCTTATCTGCGGTCTTCTCTTTGCAATAGAGAAGAATAATTGTTACAGTTAAAAAAAAGAGTATCCTTAAAGTTCTGGCTGGACTCTGACCTGAAAGATTGTACAATATTGTCAAAATACAAATAAGTTGAAATATGCCATATGTGAATTATAGACTATAGTCTGAATACCTATGGATAACTTAAAAATCCTTCAGAATAAAATTCTTCTTTTTCCCTAGATTCCTTTTTTTAACCTATCTGAAGTCAGTAGTTGGCTTATTTCTTTTTATTTATTTTTGTAATTTCAACTTTTATTTGCAATTTGGGGGTAGGTGTAAAGGGTTGTTACATGGGTATGTTGTGTGATGCTAAAGGTTGTGATATGAATGATCTCGTCACCCAGACAGTGAGCATAGTACCCAACAAATTTTCATCCCTTGTCCTCTCCCACCCTCTCTTCTTTATTAGTCCCCAGTGTCTGTTGTTGCTATCTTTATGTCCATGAGTACCCAGTATTTAGCTCCCACTTGTGAGAACATGCAGTAGTTTTCTGTTCTTGTGTTATTTCACTTATGATAATGGGTTCCAGCTGCATCCATGTTGCTGCAAAGGGAATGATTTTGTTCTTTTTTATGGTTGCATAGTATTCCATGGTGTATATGTACCATATTTTCTTTATCGAATCCACTGTTGATTGGCATCTATGTTGATTCCATGTCTTTGCTGTTGTGAATAGTGCTGTGGTCAACATATGTGTGCATGTGACTTTTTAATATAATCATTTATTTTCTTTTGACCATATATCCGGTAATGAGATTACTGAGTCAAATGTAGCTAAGTTCTTTGAGAAATCTCCAAACTATTTTCTTCAGTGGCTGAACTAATTTACATTCCTACCAACAGTGTTTAAGCGTTTCCTTTTCTCCGCAGCCTAGCCAGCGTCTGTTATTTTTGGACTTTTTAATAGCCATTCTGACTGCTTTGAAATGGTATCACATCGTGGTTTCTGATTTGCATTTCTCTGATGAATAGTGATGTTGAGCCTTTTTTCATATGTTTATTGGTTGCTCGTATATCTTCTTTTGAGAAGTATCTGTTCATGTCTTTTGCCCATGTTTTTAATGAGGTTATTTGTTTTTTGCTCATTCAATTACATTTCTTATAGATTCGGGATATTAGAACTCTATCAGATGCATAGTTTGCAGATATTTTCTTCCAACATGTAGGTTTTCTGTTGACTCTGTTGATAGTTTCTCTTGCTGTGCAGAAGCTCTTTATTAGGTCCCATTTTTCACTTTTGTTTTTGTTGCAATTGCTTTGGAGAATACAGTCATAATTTTTTTCCCAAGGCCAGTATCCAGAGTGTTTCCTAGGTTTTCTTCTATAGTTCTTACTGTTTGAGGTCTTACATTTAAATCTTTAATCCATCTTGCATTAATTTTTGTATATGGTTAAAGGGGAATGGTTTCATTCTTTGCATATAATGGTGCAAAGTTATCCCACCACCATTTATTGAATAGGGAGTCCTTTCCTCATTGATCATTTCTGTAAACTCTGTCAAAGATCAGATGGCTGTAGGTGTGTGGCTTTATTTCTGGCTTCTCTATTCTGTTCCATTGGCCTATGTGTCTAGTTTTGTACCAGTACCATGCTGTTTTGGTTACTGAAGATTTATAGTATAGTAAGAGGTCAGGTAAAATGATGCCTCTGGCTTTGTTATTTTTGCCTAGGATTCCTTTGGCTATTTGGGCTGTTTTTGGTTCCATATGAATTTTACTTTATTTTATTTTATTTTATTTGCAGTTGCAAGATTTAATAGAGTGAAGACAGAGATCCCATACAAAGGGAGGGGACCCAAAGAGGGTAGCCATTGCTGGCTCGAATGCCTGGGTTTATATCCCGATCATTGTCCCTCCTGCTGTGCTCTCAGGTGATAGATGATGGCTATTTCTTTACCTCCTGTTTTTGCCTAATTAGCATTTTAGTGAGCTCTCTGATTGGTCGGGTGTGATGATGTCAGGGACAAAAACTTCCTGCCTTTTTAATGACTGTTATAGATCCCCTTTATTGTCCTTTGTTTAGACCAGATGACAGAAATCTCATGACTATTACACCCTCTGTAAAAAATGCTAAGCGTACCCTTCCCAAAAAGAAACACTGCCTGTAACCAAATATTCCTGTAACTATGCACCAACCTTGTATAAATATTCCTGTAACTATGCACCAAACTTGTATAAATAATGTAATAATCCTGCTAAAAACTCCTCTGTCTCTGCCTACATAAATGAACCTTAACTTCTCTACTGTAGATCGCTGACTCCATTCCTTTGGAGTTGGTGGTTCCAGATGAGTCATCCTCGTACATTTTGCTTGAATAAACCTTTAAATTAGATTTTCACCCTTTTGATTATTTTAGGTTAACATATTTGGTCAGGGGATTTAATATTGGATAAAATTTGAGAGTTTCGAGGTGCTGCATAACACTTTGTTATTTGGATTATTTATACCCTAGATTGTCCTTGCATTTCTTAAGCAAAGCATATCTGTACTATGTGGAAGTATTTGTAATCCAGAAATTATTTTCCTAGTAAAATTTCTTGTGTTACCAATTCTGCCTGTAGCTTTTACATGCAAGTATTTAAATTCCTTTTTGGAGTACACCTTAAGTGCCTTAAAGTCGTTGGGTGATAGGGAATTCTAAAAACTTCTTAAAAAGTTGTGACGGTGGCCAGGCACAGTGGCTCATATATGTAATCCCAGCACTTTGGGAGGCCGAGGTGGGTGGATCACTTGAGGTCAGGAGTTCGAGACCAGCCTGGCCAACATGGTGAAACCCCGTCTCTACTAAAAATACAAAAATTAGCCAGGCGTGGTGGTGTGCACCTGTAATACCAGCTACTTGGGAGGCTGAGGCAGGAGAATCACTTGAACCCGGGAGGCAGAGGTTGCAGTGAGCTGAGTTCACGCCACTGCATTCCAGGCTAGGCAAAAGAGGGAGACTCTGTCTCAAAAAAAAAAAAAAGGTTGTGAAGGTTAGTACATTGTAGTATATGTCTAAAAGGTTGATCTCAGTAGTATACAGGTTTTAAGAAAGGGAGAGGATTCCATGAGCAAACAAGTTTGGGATGATATTCAGCTAGGCAAATTAGATATTTCTTTTAGTTTTGACTGCAGGAATTCTTACAGCATTTAGTGCCCATTTGGCTTTAAATCTAACAGAACAGTCCATGGAACACCTTGTGGAAATATAACAGTAGTAGTGGTTACTACACTGGTAGTTAGGCACCAAAGACCCCAGTGGATGCTTGAAACTGTGAATAGCACTGCCATCAGTTTGAAAACATTCAAATGATATGTTTGAATGTCGGACATGAATTCATACCTAAGTGTTTTGAATTTATATCTGAGCTTTGTTTCTTAATAGTTGTGGGACCTTACACATGTTATTAACCTCTGAGCTCCATCTTAACTGTAAAATAGTTCTAGTGCTATATACTTTAGGTAAATTAGATAATGTGTACAAAGCATTGTGTTGTGGATACTAGGTAGTCACTATACAGTGGCTTCACATAAATATTCTGTTTTCAAATAGCATTTCTGGAGCTGGGTGCAGTAGTACCTGCCTGTAATCCTTGCTACTCAGGAGGCTAAGGTGGGAGGATTCCTTGAGCCCAGGAATTTGAGACCAGCCTAGGCAACATAGAAAGACCCTGTTTCAAAAATAAATAGCATTTCTGAAAATGAGATGTAACCGCCATAAGATAGCTTTTTACAAATGATTATATATTTGAATAGAAAGTTGGGCTAGGGAAATCGTCAGTATATTCAACAGCTATTATTAGTTTATCATGACCAAAACCAAAATGGAGTGATATGAATAATTAATTTGAGGTAAAATTTAATCCATCAAGTAAAAATTAAATCCTGTTTTCTGAGAGATCAAGATACTATGATCCAGGTGTGTTTTTAATATTACATAGCAATGAACAAGAGCTCATAAAATGCAAAAGAAAAGGATTTATAGAATCTGTGTCAAGTATTAGTATCTAAAGTAAACTTAGCTCATGACAGATTTCTCTAGTGGCTCCTAGAAACTGCTGATAGTCTTGTTAGTTAAAAAGCAGCGTGTACTACAGAGCAGTGCTTTTCAAACATTAACATGCATAGAGATCATCTGGGATTCTTGTTAAAATGCAAATATGATTCAGTTGGCCTGAGGCAGGCTCGAGAGTCTGCATTTCTAACAAGCTCCATCCAGGTGAAGCTGGGCTTTATAAACCAGAAATGTTGCTCTGCGCATGTGTGAAGGGGGAGCCAGAATAGGAGGTATGGGAACATACACTTTAGTTTACTAGGAAAAAAAATTTTTTTGGAGACGGAGTTTCGCTCTCGTTGCACAGGCTGGAGTGCAATGGTGAGATCTCGGCTCACCGCAACCTCCGCCTCCTGGGTTCAAGCGATTCTCCTGCATCAGCCTCCTGAGTAGCTGGGATTATAGCCATGCACCACCACGCCCGGCTAATTTTTGTATTTTTAATAGAGTCGGGTTTCTCCATGTTGGTCAGGCTGGTCTTGCACTCCCGACCTCAGGTTATCTGCCTGCCTCAGCCTCCCAAAGTGCTGGGATTACAGGCGTGAGCCACCGCGCCTGGCCTACTCGGAAAATTAAGTGGATCAACTGAAATGAAAACTGTCATCTGAGGTAGCCCTCGTGATATTTATAGGTAAGGCCAAAGTTGTTTCTTAAGCTTTGAATCGGCTTGGATTTTTGGGCAAACATTTAATTGACTCTAAGATACTATGTCATACAGCATAAAGGAGAGAGTTTGGACTTCTCAAATTAAGTGCAGGGATTATAAATCACCTCAACTGTGTAAAACAAACCAAGCAATCTCGGCATGGATCTTCCAGAATGTGTCTGAATAGAATTTAAGTGATTCTGACCCTTTGTCTTTGATGATACTAGAATGAGTCAATTGCAGAATACATCCACAATTAGCTGAAAGATTTGTTAGGGTTTTTTTTTGGTGGTTGTTGTTTTTTAAAGGCAGGCTCTTAAAAGAACTCTTTGCCCAAGCTGGAGTGCAATGGCTATTCACAAGTGCTATCATGGCGTCCTTCAATCTCAAACTTCTGGGCTTAAGCGATCCTCCTCCCTCAGTCTGTAGCTGGGATTATAGGCCTGTGCCGTTGTGCCCAGTTTAGGATTTATTATTTCAAAAGTTTACTATTTGTTGAGTGCTGTATTCCAGGAACTTGCTTTTTGTAGATCTTATTTTAATTCTCATATCTTAAGTGTATCATTTTACCCATTTTACAGGTGAGGAGACTGAGGATCAAAGGGGTTAATAACCTGTCTAGGGTCTCAAACGTTATAAGTGGGATTTGAATCCGAAATTTATCCCAAAATCTAAACTTTGAACAATTATCCAACCTTCCTATTAAAACCATTTAAATATTGAGGAATGTTTGCTAAATATAACAGTAATAATAATTGGAAAAATTGTTTCTACCATTAACTCTTAGAAGAAAAGATTTAAATGACTGCATGGGATTTCATTGTTGGATAATTAGGTTTTTTAGAATTTGTTCTTATAAATAATACTTTAAAGAATGTCCTTAGTATAGGAGTTTCAAAGTGGCTACTCTAGGAGGAATATATCGGTATATGTTTTGTTTCCTCACCTGTAAATGGGAAAAATACTTACCTTGTTAAAAAAAAAAAAAAAAAAGCATGAATTTGAATGCGTTTCTACTTTCCAGCAGGACATGCCCTCTTCAGCATCAGGCTCACGTCATGCCTTTGTTACTTGCTCTGCCTCTGAAAGCCTGAGTTTCAAACTCACATAGAGTTTGAAGAGATGTGCAGTAGTTCCCCCTTATCCTCAGGACGATATGGTCCGAGACCCCCAGTGTTTGCCTGAAACTACGCATAGCACTGCCATCAGTTGGAAAACATTTCTGTTCACATCTTCCACAAACTTACTGCCTTTTTCATGTTAACTAAGCACTTATTACTCACTGTGGCTGTAACTTCTGCAGTTTGAATTGCAACAGCAAAACTAGCACGATTTTCTTTTTCCTTCTTCACGGCGTCATAGATTTGTTCTTACTGTAGATCTTAGCAACCTCAGCATACAATTTTTTTCGTTCCTTATAAAATCGAGAGCTTTATAAAATATAAAATATAAAATAAAGTGCTTAAGGGAAGCACTTTACAACTTTTCTTTGGTATATCTGAATTGCCAGCATCACTAATCTTGCTCTTTGGAGCCATTATTATGTAAAATAAGGGTTACTTGAATATAAGCACTGTAATACCTCAACAGTTGATCTGATTACAGAGATGGCTCCTAAGTGACTAAGGGTGTGTAGTGTCTACAGAGTAGAAATGCTGGACAAAGGGATGATTCAGTCCTGGGTGGGACAAAGAGGAATGACGGAAGATTTCATCTCGCTACTTAGAATGGCAAGCAATTTAAAACGTATGAATTTTTTATTTCTGGATTTTTCCACTTATTTTCAGACTGAAGACCATGAGTAACTTCAGTTGTGGAAAGTGAAACCACAGATAATGGGGACTACTCCATAGCTAACTGGGAAAATGAGAAATTCTCCATCTTTTCAGTAGCTTTAGTAGACTTAAGCATTTTCAAAGGAAACTTGTAAAGTGGTAATGCAGATGAATTGACAAGGAGCCTGGTGATCAGAAGTCATCTTCATGGGCCATTTTCAGATTTAGATGATTCATTCTAAAATGGGTGGAGTTACTGGATTCTAGCTGGGAAAAACCCCGTTATCTACAAGGTGTAGAATTGTTCTCAGTAGCACCTTGTCCACCATTAGTAGAGATGCGCAGCACTTTGGTGACAGTGCCCCCAAATCTGTCATAATTATCAGCTTAGTTTATTACACTCTTCACTGTTTTCCTTTGCACTAACATAGAAATTAATTAAGAATGGATTTTATTGTGTGAGTAGTCTAACTTGAAGTCGTTTGAGATAATTTTGCTAAGTTCCCCAAAGATATTTTGCTTTATCAGTTTTTTTTTTTTTTTTTTTTTTGGAAACAAGATCTCACTTCGTCACCCAGGCTGGAGTGCAGTGGCATGATCTCAGTTCACTGCAGCCTTGACCTCCTGGGCTTAAGCGATCCTACCACCCTAGTCCTCCAAATAGCTGGGACTATAAGCATGCACCACCATGCTCAGCTAGTATTTTTGTATTTTTTGTAGAGATGGGGTTTCGCCACGTTGCCCAGGCTGGTCTGGAACTCTTGAGGTCAAGTGATCTGCATGCCTTGGCCTCCCAAAGTGCTGGGATTAAAGGTGTGAGCCACCATGGCTGGCCTGCTTTGTCGGTTTTAATTTAACCAAGAGCCACAATAATCTCTCTCCAGAATTATTATTTATTTTACTTCCAGAATCCAGGTAAGAAAGAGAGAATTAAGTAGGCATAAAAGCCTTCAAGGCAGGTTTGAGCCTGTCCACAATTTGTGTAGTTTGAGAACTAAAATTATGTAATGCTTTAAAAGGTTGTTTATGAAACTACAAAGGTTTTCAGTCTATACTGACCTTCTTATTTCCATATCCCAGCATTCCACTTCATTCCATTTCTATTGATTTAGGGTCAATAGAAATGTAAGAAGCATTGATTTCAAAGAAGTAATCACATTGAACATTGTCCAAACTATTTTGTTAATGGAGCTAAGTGAAATAAAGTTAATTATGTAAATGAATTATGTTAGTTCCTAAATTAATCTAGAAATTAAATTCACTCATTTAGACTCAATGTATGACTTTTTACCATTCTTACATTATGATAATCTATTACTTGGCCCTTTTCCCCCAAATGACAATTTTACTAAAGATATTTTTAAGTATTTGCAATCTAGAATCCCTGTGAGTAAGGTCATTAGATGACCTTTGACATTTGGATGGTTGTTAACTTGGATCTAGACATCTGAGGAATCTAAAGTAGCATTAATAGAAAAGATGGATGCAGTATGACAGGGTAACTCAGACTGAAGGATTAGGTTCCTACATGTGCTGTTAACATATTAACTGAAATTAGGCTGGCTACCCTCATCTCCTTTACTAAGAGATTAGATTTCAAATATGAGGAAATCTGATATTTAAAGATCAGATCTCTTATAAACAGATGACAGATGAGTTAAGTCTTTAGAGGAAGATTAGAGAATCTGGATCTTTGCATTTTTCTCATCTTGACATTCTGTGAGAGAGTTTTAGTCATTTCACACCATCTGTGTTTGTTTTTGGAGTTTAGGATTTCATAATTCCAGTATATTAACTAACACCACCAACATTGTGGACCCCTCACTCTTGGATGATCCCAGTCCCTTGGATGCTCTTATCTTTGCACTTGCCTTCACCTATTTGCTAATTGCTCTACAATTTAATGTTTCCAGCCTCGACCTCTCCTCTGAGCCCCAAGGCCATTTATGTAACCACCAACTTTGCATGGACACTTGGATGTCTCAATGGTGCCTTAAAATGAAACTTATTTCCGAGGGCTCTTGACCTTTCCTCTCAGCCAGGCAATTCATTTAAAAGAAAATTTTATTTCAATAGCTTTTGGGGTACAAGTGGTTTTTGGTTACATGGATGACTTACATAGTGGTACATTCTAAGATTTTAGTGTACATGTCACTTGAGTTGTATATATTGTACCCAATATGTAGTTTTTTATTTCACACCCTACTTCCCACTCTTCTCCTTCTGAATCTCCAAAGTCCATTGTATCACTGTATACCATTGCATATTCATAGCTTAGCTGCCACTTGTGAAAATATATGCTATATGGTTTTCCATTTCTGAGTTATTTCACTTAGAACAATGGCCTCCAGCTCCATCCAAACTGCTTTAAAAGATATTATTTCATTCCTTTTTATGGATAAGTAACGTTCCATTGTGTGTATATTGTATGTGTGTGTATATTGTATATAACACACATTTTCTTTATCTACTTATTGGTTGATTGGTATTTATGTGGGTTCCATATCTTTGCAATTGTGAATTGGGCTGCAATACACGTAAGTGTACATGTGTAATTTTCATATAATGACTTCTTTTGCTTTGGGTTGATAACCAGCAGTGAAGTTGCTGGATCGAATGGTAGATCTACTTTTAGTTCTTTAAGGAATCTGTATACAGTTTTTCATAGAGTTCATACTAATTTACATTCTCCCTAGCAGTGTGTTCCCCTTTCACCACATTCATGCCAACGTCTATTGTTTTTTGACTTTTTAATGCCATTCTTGCAGGAGTAAGGTCGTATCGAATGGTGGTTTTAATTTTCAGGCAATTTGTTGTTAAAAGAAGAGCTATTAAAAATCTTCTAAGAGTTAGAATAGTGGGTTGAAAAGATAATTTTGATAGAGGGTCATTTTGGTATCCTCAGTCGCTCATCAAAGTACGTCAGAAAATTGTGTCAGCAATTTGCCATACCACTTCTGAAAGTCTAAAGAATAACAGCTTCTATGGTAGATTATCTCCTCTCCCCCACCTCATCAGTGTCATTTAAATTCTGGCTTAATTGCTCCCCTAGATTTTGCCAGCTTTGCATTTGGCACTCTTTTTGAATCCACTCTCTAGGGATTGTGGTGCAACATGGAGAACTTTGACGCAAGCTAGACTTGAACTCAAATTGCAGCTCCACTATATTTATTAAGGAATAACCTTGGCAGCTTCATAACCCCTCAGAGCCTTTGTTTCCTCATTTGTAAAATGGGAAAAATACCTTTCTTGTGGGATTTCTGCAGATTAGATTAAATAATGTATGCCTGGCATAAAAATACTCAGTGAATGTTAATTCCCTCCCACCTTTTCTTTTCTTTTCTTTTCTTTTTTTCTTTCCTCACCCAGGCTGGAATGCAGTGGTACGATCTTGGCTCACTGCAACCTCCACCTCCCGGGTTCAGGCAATTCTCGTGCCTCAGCCTCCCTGGTAGCTGGGACTACAAGAGTGTACCACCACACCCAGCTAATTTTTTTGTATTTTACTAGAGATGGGATTTCACCATGTTGCCCAGGCTGGTCTCGAACTCCTGAGCTCAGGCAATCCACCCACCTCTGCCTCCCAAAGTGGTAGGATTACAGGCGTGAGCCATTGCACCCAGCCCCCCTCCTGCCTTTTCAAACTGAGAATAAACTTCACAAGGCTGCGATTCCTCTAGAAGCCCTTGAGTTTCTTTATAATTCTCTCACAGGACGGAATTTACTTGTTGGTGCCTACCAATAATATGAACATTTCCTTTGACCTTGTTAGATTTGAAGAGTGTTTCCCTGTTTTTAGTTTTTTTGTTCTCTGGTGGTAAGTGTTCTGTTAATATGGATTATACCCAAAGCAACGACAAAAAAATACATTTTTCTAGTAATTTAACAATTTTATTTTTTGAACTACACCAATATATTGGATTAGATGATTAAAAAGTTGCCCTTAGATTGTTGTGTTGCTTCTATTGACAATTACCTTGGAGCTGCTTTTTGAGGTGCATGCTCTTGGTAGCTTGCTTGGCATGGTTTCTGGCATATAATAATTGCTCAGCAAATGCCAGGTCTGATTAGCCTATGGTACAACTATCGTCATGTCAATGTTAATGACTAAATTATAATGACTCTTAACCACAGACTGGGAGTTCCCAGAATTATCAGACATATCCTCAGGACTGGATATGCTTGTGTCCTTGCACAATCACCCATGACCACCTTTGTTGTCAGTGACACCAGAAAAATGCTGCGTTCCTTGCTGGGCTCAGCTACTCTGCACTGTAGCTTTTAGCAGAGTGCAGATGGTCCTCTCTCCAGCTATTGTCATATTTGACTATCTGGGTCCTGAGTCATTGCTGCTTGTGTCCAGGCTTAAGACAATCCTTCAGTTGGGGTTAGCAGGGAAGGAAATAGAAGAAATGTATTACATATTCCTCTTTCTCCTCCCCCCGCTCTTAAGCCAACCATCCCTCTACTTCCCTCCTTAGATTTTCAAAAGTCTAAAAGCCTCTGTATTCATTTCCTAGGGCTACTGTAATAAAGTACCACAAATTGGGTGGCTTAAAATGACAGAAATTTATCTAAATCAGGCTGTCAGCAGAGCCATATTCTCTCTGAAATCTGTAGGGAAAGGATTCTTTTTTGCTTCTAGCTTCTGGTAGCCCCAGGTGTTCTTTAGCTTAGCATCACTCCAGTCACATGGCCCTCTTTTCTCTGTGTCTCTACATCATCTTCCCTCTGTGTACATCTATATCAGTGTCCATATTTCCCCCCCCCCTCCATTTTTTTTTTTGTAAGGACACCAGTCAGTGGATTAGGGCCCACTCAAATGAACTCATTTAACTTGTTTACCTTGGTAAAGGTCCTATTTCTAAATAAGGTCACATTCTCTGGTACTAGGGGTTAGGACTTCATCATATCTTTTGTGGGGATCCATTATTCAACCCACAATAGCCCTCTATCTTTTAACTCAGGGGCTCCTGACAACCTCATTCTCTAACATCTATATTTGGAATCTTTACTTGAGCTCTGTAGGGATATTTGCATGGACAGGTAGAAGACTAAAACAACGATAAAGTGTTAACAGATTTTTTTAAATGATGACTCTCATTAAGACTTAGGCAGCTTAACAGTGGGGCGTGATGGCTCATGCTTGTAATCCCAGCACTTTGGGAGGATGAGGTGGGCAGATCACCTGAGGTCAGGAGTTTGAGACCAGCCTGGCTATCATGGTGAAACCCTGTTTCTACTAAAAATACAAAAAATTAGCCAAACATGGTGGCACACACCAGTAATCCCAGCTACTTGGGAGGCTGAGGCAGGAGAATCACTTGAACCCAGGAGGCGGAGGTTGCAGTGATCCGAGATGGCGCCATTGCACTCCAACTCAGGCGACAAGAGTGAAACTCCATCTCAAAAAAAAAGAAGACTTAGGCAGCTTAAATTTTTCTCTTAAAATTTTCTAGTAATCTGTTTTCCTCCAGAAGTCTCTTAAGAATCCCAAAATGAGTTACTTTGGCTTGAAAATCAATACTAGTTCACTCATGTAAATGCCACTGCATTTAACAGACTAAAAGAGTACACAGAATTTACATGTGTAAATCATCTTGGAACATACCATGGCTTTCTGATCGAAGCTCATATTACCAGGTAAGTTTCAAATGTCTCTAAAGTCATAAGTAGGAATACACTATCTCGAAAGACATTTCTTGCTCCATGAGTAGAATGCTAGGAGGTCACTCCAAATCCTTGTTCCTTCGGTGTAGATGATTCTTCCTAGTAGTAGTTTGTGTCTAGAGTGGTGAGGGTCCAAGCAACCATGCCTTTCCAGTTACTAAGTGAGGAAGTGGAAATCTCAGCATTTACTACTCTTTGAAATCTTGAGAAGGATTTTGTTTTCAAATAAAATAGCTGAATATTTTTTCAAAATGATATTATCAAGTTTAGAGTGACTTCACCTCACTCCATCCAACTCAGTGGAGAAACCTGAGCCTAGTGGAAAAATTGCAGCACAAAAATATACATTAAATTGATTTGTAGGGAAAAAGTCACACTGAAGAGGTAGAGCATTTCTTTTGGCTGGTAAACATATTTTGTATACGATGTATCAAAGCTGTAAACATAGTAAGACAACTCATACAATAAAGAACAAAAGACTTGAGTGTATCACAAAAGAGGAAATTCAAAAGACCAATAAACATTCAGAGATATGCAAAATAAGATCACATTGAGATAGCAACACACCAGAGTGGCAAAAATTTTAAAGTCGGACAATGCCAAGTATTTGGAAGAATTTGGATCAATAGGAACTCATACATTGGTGGTAGGAGTATAGATTGATACAGCCATTTTTGGAAAATAGTTTATTACCTTGTAAATTTGAAGATTTGCATACCCAGTGTGATGGTTAATACTAAATGTCAACTTGATTGAAGGATGCAAAGTATTGATCCTGGGTATGTCTTTGAGAGTGTTGTTAAAGGAGATTAACATTTGAGTCAGTGGGCTGGGAAAGACAGAACAACCCTTAATAATCTGGGTGGACACCATCTAATCAACTGCCAGCAAATCTAATAAGGTAGGCAGAAAAATGTGAAAAGGCAAGACTGGCCTAGCCTCCCAGCCTACATCTTTCTCCCGTGCTGGATGCTTCCTGCCCTTGAACATTGGACTCCAAGTTCTTCAGTTTTGGGACTCGAACTCGCTTCTTTGCTCCTCAGCTTGCAGATGGCCTATTGTTGGACCTTGTGATCCTGTTAGTTAATACTATGTAATAAACTCCCCTTTATATCTATATATCTATCCTATTAGTTTTGTCCCTGTAGAGAACCCTGACTGATACACCCAGTGACCCAACAATTCTACTCAAATGTATATGTCGCGGGGAATTTCATACTATATTATTTAGAAATGTATTTGTAGGTACAAAAAATATTTGAAAATCCCCATTACCATAAAAGTCAAAATAGTGTGACTGGGTGCGGTGGCGCATGCCTGTAATCCCAGCTACTCAGGAGGCTGAGGCAGGAGAATCGCTTGAACCCGAGAGGCAAAGGTTGCGGTGAGCTGAGATGGTGCCATTGCCCTCCAGCCTGGGCAACAAGAACAAAACTCCATCTCAAAAAAAAAAAAAAAGAAAAAAAAAAGAAAAGAAAAGTCAAAATATTGTTATTTCTAGGGATGAGAAAGAAAGCTGTGTCTGGGAAGCAACTAACTGGGGAGTATCTTCTGAGATGCTGGTAATTTCTTAATCTGGGTGATGATTATACGAGTGTTCACTGTAATTTATTCCTTAAAGTATGTATTTGTTTTTGTGTGTTTTCCTCTGTGTAATATTTCATAAAAATAGCTAATGCAATAGACTTTTACTGTATTTTATTTTATTTTTTTCTGAGATGGAGTCTTGCTCTGTCACCCAGGCTGGAGTGCAATGGCACGATCTCAGCTCACTGCAACCTCTGCCTCCCGGGTTGAAGCAATTCTCCTGCCTCAGCCTCCCAAGTAGCTGGGATACAGGTGCCTGCCACCACGCCGGGCTAATTTTTGTATTTTTAGTAGAGATGGGGGTTTCACCATGTTGGCCAGGCTGGTCTTGAACTCCTGACCTTGTGATCTGCCCGCCTCGGCCTCACAAAGTACTGTGATTACAGGCATGAGCCACTGTGCCTGGCCACTTGGTTTTATTTTTATATGCTTATTCTGGAGCATAAGTGAGAGGAAGGTGCCTATGGGACTTTGGAAAGATAATATGGCAACCGTTCTCACTGGGACTATATGTGCACATGTGACATTGGTAACCACGGGGCTGTTCATTGTACCAGGACATCCTGGTAGTGGCTTAGGCAATAAAGACACCTGGGTTCAGTTTCTCCTTTTTTCCCTTTACTACTATATAACATGGGAAACCTAGAATTAGGCAGTTTCCCCAACTGTGAAATAGGGCTCAGATGAGCCACCTCATAGGACTGTAGTGATTAAATGAGGACTAAAATCAGATAACGCATGAAAGGCATTTTTACCACCAGGGCCTCAGTCTGCACCTGTAGTGCTTTTGTGTGAATTAGAGAGGCACCTCCTCCTGCAAGACACTGCTGGGCTTGAAGGTACACAGCTTGGAAAATAGACAAAGCCACTGTCAATTTAAAAAGGTACACCTTCCAGGCAGAGGCAATAAGTGGGTTTTGGGTCCCTGTCTCATTCTGCTGAGCTGAGTACTGCTGTGGTAAATTGCAGAACCATGTAGCAGCCTTGACATTAGGCATATAGTAAATGTTTAATGTAATTGCCATGATATGGATCCAAATTCCTATCCACTCAAAAGATGAGCTATATACTAGGAAGCAGATGAGCTTAAAATATACAGAGCCTCAATTTTTCCTGTTGGAGAAGTTTAACTTTTTGTACCAGCCTGAGGAATCATTTTCTGTTGATTCTGTTGTGTTTTTAAATACAACTTGACTGGAAAGAACAGTTTCCTCATCTTCAAAACAGGAGTTGAGCTGGAACTACAGTTTATGTAACTTGCTGGCAGGAAGCCCAGGGATGCTTCAGGGTAGCAAAACAAAATGATTGGGAAGCAGGGGTGGGGTGTGGCTGCTGCTGAATGGGTGAGGCCAGAGGTCTCCTCTCTCACCCGCTCCAGCTAAGAACATTACCTTTTAAGTTTTTTTTTTTAATTTGAGATTCTGTGTGAGAGTTCATTTGAAGATGAAATTTCACTAGACCCTGCTTTCGGAAGTCCCTGTGCTCTAGCATTCTCTGTCTCTTAAGACTTCTGGATGACAGCATAATATAGAGATTAACATGTGAGTTTTGGTGTCAGACTCTGTTCTACTCACTTATCCATTCAACTGAAATGACCTTGAGCAAGTTATTGCTTCACGGAATTTACGTTGCTGTGAAGGTAAAATGAGTAACATGTTTAGCAGAAAAATAAGTGCTCTGGTATTGATGCAAAAACAGACACATAAACCAATGGAACAAATAGAGAGCCCAGAAATAAAGCTGCATCCCTGCCACCAACTAATCTTCAACAAAGTTGACAAAACAAGTAATGGGAAAAAGACTCCCTATTCTATAAATGGTGCTGGGATAACTGGCTAGCCATGTGCAGAAGATTGAAGCTGGACCCCCTCCTTACACTATATACAAAAATCCACTAAAGATGGATTAAATACTTAAATATAAAACCAAAAACTATAAAAACCCTGGATGATAACCTGGGAAATACCATTCCGGACAATGGCCCTGGCAAAGAATTCATGACAAAGATGACAGAAGCAATTGCAACAAAACCAAAGATTGACAAATGGACCTAATTAAACTAAAGAGTTTCTGCACAGCAGAAGAAACTATTAACAGAGTAAATAAACAGACTACCTACAGAATGGGAGAAAGCATTTGTGAAATATGCATCTGACAAAGGTCTAATAGCCAGAATCTATGTGGAACTTAAACAAATTAAGAAAAAAAAACCATTAAAAAGTGGACAAAGGACATGAACAAAAGACATACGTGGCCAATAAGCATATGAAAAAATGCTCAACGTGACTAATCATTAGGGAAATGCAAATTGAAACCACAATGAGATACCATTTCATACCAGCCATTTTTAATAACGGCTATTATTAAAAAGTAAAAAAAAAAAAATAACAGATGCTAGTAAAGTTACAGAGAAAAGGGATCACTTACAAACTGCTGGTGGGAATGGTTCAACCATTATGGAAAGCAGTGTGGGCTATTCTTCAAAGTACTTGGAACTACCATTTACTGCTAATGGAATTACCATTAGCAGTTCCATCACTGGGTATATACCCAAAGGAATACAAATCGTTCTACCGTAAAGACACACGCACACCTATGTTCATCACAGCACTATTCACAATAGCAAAGACATGGAATCAACCTGAATGCCCATCAATGGTAGACTGGATAAAGAAATTGTGATACATATATGCCATGGAATACTGCACAGCCATAGAAAACAATAAGATCATGTCCTTTGCAGCAACATGGATGGAGCTGGACGCGATTATCATAAGTGAATTTAGGAACGGAAAACCAAATACTACATGTTCTCACTTATAAGTGGGAGCTAAACATTGAGTACACATGGACACTAAGAAGGGACAACAGGCACCAGGGCCTACTTGAGGGTGGAGGGTGGGAGGAGAGAGGATAAAAAAACTACCACTGGGTCCTGTGCCTACTACCTGAGTGACTAAATAATCTGTGCACCAAATCTCCATGACACACAATTTATCTATATAACAAACCTGCACGTGTACCCCTGAACCTATAATAAAAGTTTTTAAAAAAAGAAAAACAAATGCTCAAAAAATGTTAATTTTGAGAAGTGGACAAATCCCTCTATCATAAACTATGACTTTCCATAAACCTCATAGTTACTCTCCCAAGACAGTTTTCCCAAAGAGCAATCTGACTTTGTTGAGTGGTTTGTTAGGTAACCTGTATATATGCAATTTTAGATATGAGAGAGGGCCTTTAACTCTGGAAAAATATACAATATTTCCCAAGCATTTGGGTAGTACAAAGACTGGTTTCATGCTTTTCCCTAATGAAGCTTAATTAACAAATTTTCCATCCTCCCTCATTCCCTACCACTGAATTAGGCTATGTCTAATCGAGTCTAGAAATGTCAAGGAAATTACCTCTCCCTTTTTAAATTCAGCATCTGGGTGAAATTAACTCTTGAAAAAAAATAGTTTTGATTTGATGGCTGGTTGATAGGCAATGACAACAGAGGCTATGAGAGTTTTGGGCTCTGCTTACAGAATCATTCACATGGAAAATGACAAGCTGTAACTGCCCAGGTAAAAATCAGAATTCAGCAACTACTGTTGAGAGTTTTCAAAAATAACTGGAGAGCAAGTTTTCCACAGCTCCCAAGTGAATTTCGGATGGCATTTTATTTTATGTCCTCTTTGGATTCTTTAACTGAGAAATCCCCTAGTTAGGAGGAAAAAAGCAACAACAAAAATGTGTTAGGCATGTGCAAGTGGAGAGTAGATTCTAAGTGAGGATATTGCCCCCTAGTGCTGAAATGTAGCCCAATCAGGAGCACCCCCACAAAGCACAGCTGAATACGGTTATGCAAAAGTCTCAAATTATTCATCTGATTTGACTTATTTGTGGATGCTCAAAAGAATTAACATATTAGACAGTGTTAGGCAATCTGCAGCTAACAATAACTCTTGCCCGTTTGAGTACCAGTTGGAAAAATTCCAGGGACTGTGATCTTATGTAAGTATAAGGTAGAGGTGATGACACTTTTAGAAGTAGCAGCTCATTTTGGTGAAGAGTTTTGGTTCATGAAGATTTTCTTTCACATTTGTGGTAAGTGGTTAATAATTTTACTGTTTGAATCTTGCCAATAGGATTTACAGCCAATTGTCTTTCTTGAAAGATAAGCTTGTTATACTTTTTATATAACTTGTATTAAGTATTGCTAGTATTAAATTCTGTATACAACGTCAGGATATTGAATTCAGTTTTTTAAATTTGGCCAACATGTGAGTTTGTCTTAGGTATCAGGCAAACGGCTTATTTGGGTTTTGTTGTCAGGGAGAGAAAGTTAAAATGGCTTCTTCATCTCACAACCTGTGTTGGTCAGGGGCCAACCAGGAGACAAAAACCACACAGTAATTTGAAAAGGAAAAGCTAAAGTATTAACTCTGACCAAGGATTCGAATAACAGGGAATTGGCTGGTAAGAAGTAAAGAGAATGTTAAAGAATACAGAAATAGAAGTTACAGGGAACAGCCACTGTCCCTGGCACTGACAGAGAGCACCAACAAAGGTGCAAATTTCAAAAAAACATCCCCAAACCCCACCACCTCTACTGCCTGTCAGGTCTCCTGGCTGAGATCCAGACCTCAGTGGAGAGGGTATGGGTGTGGCCATGGTGCTAAGATGCCAGGATGGTGACACTCCTTGGAAATGCTAAGGGAGACTGGGTGCTGTGTCTCATGCCTGTAATCCCAGCACTTTCTGAGGCCAAGGTGGGTGGACCACTTGAGGTCAGGAGTTCAAGACTAGCCTGGCCAAAATGGCAAAACCTTGTCTCTACTAAAAGTACAAAAATTAGGCCGGGCACAGTGGCTCATGCCTGTAATCCCAGCACTTTGGGAGGCCAAGACAGGTGGATCATGAGGTCAGGAGTTCGAGACCAGCCTGACCAACATGGTGAAACCCCGTCTCTACTAAAAAAATACAAAAATTAGCCAGGCATGGTGGCGTGCGCCTGTAATCACAGCTATTCAGGAGTCTGAGGCAGGAGAATCGCTCAAACCTGTGGGGCAGAAGTTGCAGTGAGCTGAGATCGTGCCACTACACTCCAGCCTGGGCGACAGAGCAAGACTCTGTCTCAAAAAAAAAAAAAAAAAAAAGGAACTGAAAGTACAAAAATTAGCTGAGCATGTTGGCAGGCGCCTGTGATTCCAGCTACTCAGGAGGCCGAGGCAGGAGAATTGCTTGAACCCGGGAGGTGGAGGTTGCAGTGAGCTGAAATTGTGCCACTTCACTCCAGCCTAAGTGACAGAGCGAGGCTCCATCTCAAAAAAAAAAAAGAGAAGATTAAAAAAAAAGAAAAGAAAGAAATGTTAAGGGAGCTGTTCAGAGGGAGGTATTGTGCCTTAGGGCCAAAGTGGGTGTCAGAGAAAGCTGCCTACAGGGAACTGCTATAGACTGTGTGCTGCCAGTTGCCTGCTGCCACATGCTGTATGAGCGAAGAGTGGTGGAAGCTGCGTGCTTCAGAAGCCTACTGAGAAGAGCACACCAGAATCTGAAAAGCCATGCTTTTCCCTCCTCCTGTGTTCCTTCCATGTGCTCTACTGACAAAGCTTAACAATGTGCCAGCTGGCAAAAGGAAGATACAGGTTCTTTCTCTTTTATTATGGAGCAGGCAATGAAGAATGGATTTGAACCGCAGTCAATAAATGAATAACTGTACAGGATATTTTAAATATTTTTCAGTATTGGAAACATGCCTTTTTTTTTTTTTTTTTTTTTTGAGACAGGGGCTTGCTCTGTTGCCGAGGCTAGAGTGCAGTGGCGTGATCATGACTCATTGCAGCCTCGATCTCCTAGGCTCAAGCCATTCTCCCGCTTAAGCCTCCTGAGTAGCTGGGGCTGCAGGGATGCACCACCAAGCCCAGCTAATTTTTATAGTTTTTGCAGAGATGGGGTTGTGCCATTTTTCCCAGGCTATTCTTTTCTAATGCAAGCACTTAACGCTATAAATTTCTCTAAGCACTGCTTTAGCTACATCCCACACATTTTAACATGTTGAGTTTGATTTTCACTCAGTTAAAAATGTTTTCTAATTTTCCTTGTAATTTCTTTTTACCCATGTGCTACTTAGAAGTGATTTCCTTAATTACCAACTACTTGAAGATTTTCCAGTATCTTTCTTTTATTGTTTCTAGTTTATTTCTGTTGTGATAAGAAAATAGACTCTATATGACTTTACTCTTATGTATACTGAGACTTGTTTTATCATGCTGAATATGATTTATCTTGATGAATGTTTCATGTTCATTTAAAAAGAATGTTGCTGGGTGAAGTGTACTACAAATTTCAACTAGGTCAGGTTAGTTGATGGTGTTCACATCCTTATATCCTTGCTGAGTTTTTATCTACTTATTCTGTGAATTACTGAGAGGGGAGCATTGAAATCTTCAAGTTATGATTTGGATTAGCTTATTTTTCCTTCCAATATTCTCAGCACTATGCAACCTCAGAAAATGCAAGTTCTGATTCAGGAGGTTTAGGGTAGATTCTAATAGTCTGCATTTCCAGAAAGCTCCTTGGTAATGCTGTGCTGTTGCTGATTCCCTTATTACATTTTGAGTAGCAACATTCAAATCTACTACTTTACAATTTCCTTGATGAGAAGAACTGCTTGGTTATTAAAATACAAATTATTGGGCCTCATTGCAGGCAGGGCAAATCAGCATTTCCAGGGAAGGGCCCTGGAAAGCTGGATGTCCAATCAATATCTGTCAATTTATATCAGGTAAGTTTTGGGTGGGTGGGAAAATTGAGCATGTAGGGGGATAACTATCAGCTTAGTTCTTACAAGTTTAGTTATTTTCTTGATCATTCAGCTACCAGCTTTCCTTTGGCACAGAAATATTCTCAGTTAAGCACACATTTTCTTTGTTTGCTTTGGATATTCTAAAATTCGTCTATTTTTCTGTGATGTATTTGTGTAGACCATGAAGGTAGGTAGGCAAGGCCAAACTTAACTTAGGTTTAGTCTGCCCATCTGAAATTTGGAGTCCAAACAATTCTCCTTTTGCTCTAATAGTGTATGTAATTGTGACACGAGTCAGAGAAATCCAAATGCCCACATCAACAGTTGTCAAAGTACAGTCCTTAGAGGCTGGTTGGGCTACTGGGGAAACCAGGATGCATGAGGCCCAATTGACTTTAAAACTGCTTTTGTCTCTGGCAAATAATGAGTATTCCTGTAAGATTTTAATTGAATAGGCTCTTCTACTAAAACCAGATACCAACAAAAATAACAATAGGTGTAACTTTTAAGACCTGTGCCCTAGCTGATTAAAATACAATTTCTGATGAACCTCCCATTCTCTCTCATGTCCACAGAAGATTAGAATGTAAGGCAGGCACCAGGAGAAACTCTTGAGATACAGGTTCTTTGGTGATGCTCAGTGGCATTTGGTCTATTTTCCAAGCTCCCAACTCCCTTACTATAAATCATGGAAAACTCCACAAGATGTGAAAACCAAAGATCTCATGTTCCAGAACAACTGATAATAACTATTCTATATGAAAGTGACCATGAGTCATATAATATACCCTGTTAAACACAAAATAAATGTATCCCCAACTCAACTTGCCCTTAGCCAGATTCCAAAATTGTCCTTGGCAACACCAGTGCCTTTTAACAGAAGGGAAGTCAAAGTGAAAAGACAAATTTAATAGAAGTCTTAGTTTTACCTTTGTAAATTTTACAAAAACATATGAACATGTGAATATCTTGCTAGTGCCCTTTCTGGAAATTTTGATGCTCCCGTGTAAGTGAGGGGCCTTGAAATTAAGCTTCATTAGCCTTATGGTAAATCCAGCTCTGGCCACTAATTCACCAAAATGTTTCCAGGTGCAGGTTGCCAATTCCAGTGGTCACATCTTGGTCCTCCTTTTACTCCAACTCTATCAGCATTGGGTTATGACCTTCTTATGGAAACACCTTTTCTCTTGATTTCCACAGCTTCTTCCTATTCTCCTGGGTTTTTCCTATTTCATAGGCTGTTCCTTCTCTGTCTACTCTGTGTGCCTCAGGGCTCAGTATTTGGGCCAAGAGAGAGTGAGCATTTGCACTCACTCTCTCATGATCTCATCTAGCCCTATTATTGTACATATTGGTTATAAAAATATACCTTTCAAATTTATACCTCTGTCCTGGACGTCTCCCAAGGCTTGAGACGTGTAATTTATCTGCCCACTCACTACCCCACTTGGATGTCTAATGGGAATCTCAAAGTAATTGTGTTCAAAATGATCCCAATTCCAAAATTATCTTCCCATTTTAGCAAATGCTTCCATTCAGTAGGTCAGTCTACAGCCTAGGACTTACCTCTTGATTTCTCTTTGCCTCTCATGTCACATAGGTCCATGAACAAGTGCATCAGTACTACCTTCAGAAAGTCTGAGTCCGACCATTTCCCCACTTTCCAACACAGCTGCTCTCATTCTAGACCATCACTATTTCTTGCCTGAACTCTTGTAATGGCTTCCATTCTGGTTCCGTGTTTCTACCCTTGTCCCATTATAACTTTTCTTCATCCTCTGCTCAGAATCTTCCAATGCTTCCAGTCACATTTAGAACATAATTCAAAGTCTTATCAGGACTTGGAAGGCTGCCATACTGCGGTCCCCAGGCCGGCAGGATCAGTATCACTTGGGAACTTGTTAGAAATGCAGATTCCCAGGCCCCACCTATTGAGGCAGAAACTCTAGGGGTAGCCAGCAAAATGAGTTTTCACACAGAGGGTATGCTAGTGAGACTGAGACAGGCTAAAATTTGAGAAACACAGTCCTATTACCTGTCCCATAGCTGGTTCTCTGACCTCCTCTCCTACCAGTCTTCCTCACTCATGGATATCCTGACTCACTGGCCTGGCTGTTCCTGGAACAGGTCAGATGAACTCCTCAGAGCTTTTGCACTTACGGTGCCTCAGCCTAAACTCTTCCCTCAGCCCTGTGGATGGCTGACTCCTTTGCTTCAGGTAGGCCTCTTGCTCAAGTGTCTTCGCCTCAGAGAGGCTTTCCCTGGCCACCCTTTCCAAAATCACACCACTTTTCCTTGTTTTTCTTCATAGCCCATGCTGCTGTTACCGGGGTGTCCTCGTTCTTAGAGCTCCCAGGATGGTGGTGGGCTGCTTCCAAGAAGGTGGTGGGCAGCTTCCAAGATGGTGGCAAGCCTCTTGTTCTCTGACCTGGGGTTCTTGGCCTCATGGATTCCAAGGAATGGAATCTTGGGCCATGCAGTGAGTGTTATAGCTCTATTCAGCTCGATTAGGACAAACCCCAGGCAGGAACAATGGGGAGCCTCTAGCCCAATTGGGTGCCGCCTCGCTGGATCAGAAGTGCAGCAGACACCCTGCCAGATCCGGAGGGGTGGAAGTCAGCAGCGGTGTCTGCAACGACAGCAATCAGCAGTGGTGGATGGTGAGGAAAAGCTCAATTCGAACCGGAATAAACACAGACCAGAGAGTGTGCAGTTGCAAGATTTAATAGAGTGAAAACAGAGCTCCCATACAGTGGGAGGGGACCCTAAGGGGGTTGACATTGCTGGCTGGAAAGCCTGGGGTTATATCCCGATCATTATCCATCCCCCTCTGCTCTCAGGTGATAGATGATTGGCTATTTATTTACCTCCTGTTTTAGCCCAATTAGCCTTTTAGTGAGCTGTCTTTACTACCTGATTGGTCAGGTGTGAGCCAAGTTGCAAGCCCTGTGTTTCAAGGTAGATGTGGTCACCTTCCCAGCTAGGCTTAGGGATTCTTAGTTGGCCTAGGAAATCCAGCTAGTCCTGTCTCTCACTGCCAGCTGCAATGTTGTATGTCTTCATTATCAATCTAAACTCCATGAGGTTAGGGATTTGATTTGTCCCCCTCTAGTCCATCTCCCGCACTCAGAACACTGTCTAGCACATAGCATGAGCTCAGTAAGTACCTGCTTCATGAATTACTGTACTGACACTATTTAAGTAGTGGAGGAGCCACTTTTTACTTCCCTCCCCCCTTTCCCCAGTAAAGCTCACCCAAGTATTTCTAGCTCCTTTATTCAATTGACCTTTGTAGATCTTGGCCAAGTTTAGGTGCATTTTTTTCCCCATATTTCTGAATCTGAGAGTACAGTGCAGAAGGGGAAGGGCTCCAGCTGTAGTGTCAGCAGGCTTTTCTTTTTACTTTGCTGTCTGGCTCTGCCTCAGTTGCTGACTTCGAGCATAGGTTTGAGCTCTATAAGTACCAGTTCCTACATTTGTAAAACAGGGATAATTATTCTCATACCCAAAATAGAGGTGAATTGAGGATTAAATGCATGAAAGTCACTTTCATAGTGCCTGACATTGGTAAGTGCTAAAGAAATGTTAGTTTTCTTTGGAACTTAGTGACCTTATGGCTAGGCATGGGGGCTCATGCCTATAATCTCAGCACTTTGGGAGGCTGATGCAGGAGGATCTCTTGAGTCCAAGAGTTTGAGACAAGCCTGGGCAACATAAGGAGAGTCCCATCTCTATTAAAAAAAAAAATTAGCCAGGCAAGGTGGCATGCCTGTAGTCTCAGCTTCTCAGAGGGGTGAGATGGAAGAATCGCTTGAGCCTGGGAGCCTGAGGCAGCAGTGAGTGGTGATCCTGCCACTGTGCTCCAGCCTGGGCAACAGAGCTCCCTGTCTCAGAAAAAAAAAAAAAAAATTTGTGATCTTGCTTTCTAAACTATGGAGATATCCCCAGAAAGTAATGAGAATGACCTGAATATCTGGTTTGCTGGGAGGTGGTTTAGAAGGAGGGAGAACCTCATCTGCTTAGAAAGCTCATTTGAAAGCAGTATTACAAAGCAATTCTTTTTCTGAGGTATTCAGCATCTGGTGGCTTTGCAAGCTTTTAGCTTTTTATTTTATTTTCTCAGAAAAATATTTGTGCTTTTCTTGAGCTGCTGATTCACCTGTGACCAACTCCTTTTGTTGTGAAAACCCAGCAAGATATGCAAATGCAGAGGGCAGGCGGTGGCTGCAGGGAAGTTGGAAGCCCACCGCTGGGGCAATTATTCATCTTGGGGGAAACTCCTTTGAAATGGTGCATTTGTGGCCAGGCGCGGTGGCTCAAGTCTGTAATCCCAGCAATTTGGGAGGCTGAGGCAGGTGGATAACCAGAGGTCAGGAGTTCCAGACCAGCCTGGCCAACATGGTGAAACCCCGTCTCTACTAAAAATACAAAAATTAGCCAGGCATGGTGGTGGGCCCCTGTAATCCTGGCTACTTGGGAGGCTGAGGCAGGAGAATTGCTTGAACCTGTGAGGAGGAGGTTGCAGTGAGCTGAGCCAGCACCATCGCACTCCACCCTGGGCAACAGAGCAAATATCTGTAACAACAACAACAACAACAACAACAACAACAACAACAACAACAGGTGCATTTGTGAAATTCTGAAGAAGCCCTGAAGGCTGAGGCAGTGAGTGGGAGGATATCTGGTAAGAAGTCGATGTCTGCAACCCTGTGTCTTTTCCAGTACCTTCTAAGCCAGCAAGTTACACCTTAGCGAGCACCTGCTCTAGAATCTATGCAGGTTTCCTTGTGAGTTCTCTCCCTTTCAGATGTCCCTGTGTGATGTGTGTGCCTGGGAGATATGTTGACCTTGGTACAACTAGAATGGTTAGAAATGTGTATTTGCCTCCTCCCAGGTTTCCCCTTTTTAGGGTTCTCACCTCATTTTCTAGTCTCAATTCTCTTTCCACTGGGGCCTTGAAAGGGTGATAGTTGGAAATGACTTTAGGCTGATATCCTTGTCCTTATTAGCATAAGAAACCAAAGGCGTTTGAGATCTTAACGAATTAAATTTCAAAGGCTGAATTTCAGAGGAGGAAATGAGAGGAATTATCTCCACTGGAGCCTTTCTAGGGCCCCTCAAATTACAGTATTGGTAGCTATCTCCCTCTGTGTAGCTATCAGTCCTTGAGAAATGCAAGGTATTGAATTGATTTCCTTTGCTCTTAGTTCAATCTGTTTTTGTTGTTTTTATTTTTATCATAATAATGCTTTCATACTATATTTTGTGATTACTTCTGAGCTTACCACAAAACAAAAACCATACAAACATTATAAAATTGTCAAAACATTAGCTTTATTAAAGACAGAGCTGTTATTGAATGATTCTCCTATTATTTATTTCCCCTGTAGCTTGCTAGATCTTTGTTAACTTTCAGGAAGCCCCAGAACACAGGGTTATAAGTTGTTCTATATTTTAAATGTGCCAGTTCAGCCCCAATATAACACTTTCCTTTCCTCATTTTGCTCAGTGTAAAAACATGGAAATGAAGCCATGCTTTTCCTGGATTTCTCTACAGTTTCTAGCAGTTCTACTGTCACTGACAAATGCTGACTTCTTTTTACCAGTAGAGTATTTAAATTTTCCTCCTAAGTCAGCATAGAGTTCCGGATATCTACTGAGAGCTGACAATCCTGTTCAGGGCAAATATGTTGGTGAAACTGATGAATAAAGATTATTCACCATCTGTCTTCTTTTTTTATTTATTAAGGATATTAACCCTTTGCCATATATATTGCAAGATTTTTTCCCCCCAGTTTCTTGTTTAGCTCTTGAATTTTTCTTTTTTTGAGATTAAGGTGTCCCTGTGTTGTCCAGGCTGGTCTCTTATCTCCTGGGCTCAAGTGATCCTCCTGCCTCAGCATCCCAAATAGCTGGGATTACAGGAGCACACCACCACACCCAGCTCTGACTTTCTTTTTTGTAGTATAGTTTCCCCCCAAATGCTTTATACTTTTATATGGTAAATAATTAAATCTTTTTCATTTATGGTCTGGCCATTGGCATATGCTAATCTGTTTTTTCTCAGTAAAAGGAAAATTTCCAATGCCAGAGGCCATATAAGGTCATTCTTATGGCTTAGTCACTTTCAGTCCCCTTGGACTCAGAAGACAGGTTATACTTAATTGTAGTTTGTGGGGTACAGGGTTTTGCTACTGAATATCCCAACCTGTAAGTCAAGCTTTTCTTCCAAACCAGGATTAATTTATGAGCATTGCATATTGCTAGTCTGGCTTCTCCAATCTAGGCTTTCTACAGCCACAGCCAGAATCAACTGAGCTTTCCCATCCTTTGTGAGTAAATGAGCAGCTTTGGGGAAAATAATTGGCAGTACTGAGGATGGTGGTGATCTTGCTGCAACCAGCAGATCTGTGACTGCTGAGAACAATGCTGCGCACAAAAGTCCAAACATAACAGGGAGTAATGTCACGCTTATCTCACTTGAACCCTGGGCACTTTAACACTCTAATTTCTCCCTCCTTAAAAAATGTTCTTCCTCAGCCCCAACAAGTGATGATCATCCCTGTATATTTCCATCCCAAGGATCTGTTTTTACTTACTTGTGGTTGTAATTAGAATAGACAAACAATTGTTTTTCAGTTAATATTGTAAACCATGCATCTTTCTGTATTTCTATGTACATATTTTCATTGGCCACATATTATTCTGTTAGTTGGAAAATATGATAATTTTCTTTGTCTTTTTATCTTAGCCTGGGTTTCCCCCAAAAGTAGACTTTAGTCAAGGATTTGGGTGTAAGAAGTTGAATAGGAAGGTGGTCACAGGATGCTGTGGGTGAACGTGGGGAAGTGAGCCAGGAAAAGGAAGAAAGCCATTGAGGCTGCACTAATAATGGGTTACTTTGAGGGTGACTGGAGCTCAGTCTTATTAAGATCCTTCTAAGAAACTGTGGAAAATAATCCCAACATTTCCCACCAAGAGGTGAGAAAGCTGGGTCATTTTCAGTTTCAACTCTGGTTGACAGTCTCTGAGACATTAACTCCCTGGTACTTCCAGCCTGCCCCATGTGTGAGCCAAGCACAGTCCTGGGCTAGAGAGTGCCCGCGGGCTGAGAGGCACAGGAAGCCAGTGGACAGTAAGGGAGTTGTCTTCAGATGACCTCCAGGGTGTGTCAAGGGGATATGGGCAGGGCATGAGTGCATCTTTCACAGCACGTCCTTTGTATTGTTTATTAACGTGCCCATGTTAAGTTCACTCTGTCACTAATTCTTTAAAATGGCCTTAATCATACCCCTGATGGAAGGATGTAACAGCAGGGTGGTTGGTGGGATGCTGCTGCAGTTGTTCCCAGGCTGTGGGGATATTCATCCTCTCCTTCATAGAATGTTCATTCTGGAATCCCCTCCTCTTTAGTTAATGTTTCTACTGGTCTAGGTTGCTCACCTAATGGGATGATCAGACCTTCTTCCCTGTTGAGTCTGGCTCCCTGGTGATCTTGAACTTGGAAGGCTATGGAAGCATTAACGGGCACCCCAGTGATCCACTGACATTCTCCCTGCTCCCACTATATAGCAGCAACCATGTCTCCTCATCACAATCCTCATCAGTTATGCCTGCTAGTCTATTAACTTCTATAGAGGATCCCCAGATGATCAGGAAGCAGTGGTAACTTTAGGTTTAGTAGAACTCTGTTGTGTATATTCCATGCCCGTAGACTAAAATTTCTAACCCTGCAGAACCTAAAGTGGTAAGGAGAGGAATCCCAACATACATAAGTGGTTCACTGGAAGTGATGGTGAGAGGGGTTGTCCATTTGGGCTGTTATAACAAAATACCACACACTGGGTGGCTTACAGACCACAGAAATGCATTTCTCACAGTTCTGGGGGCTGGAAATCTGAGATCATGTTACCAGCATAATTGAGTTCTGGCAAAGGCCTTCTTCTGGTTGCAGACTGCAACTTCTACTGTAAACTTGCATGTTGGAAGAAATGATCTAGGTCTCTTGGGCCTTTTTTTTTTTTTATAAGGGCACTAATCCAATTCATAAAGGTGCCACTCTCATGACCTAATCACTTTCCAAAGGCCCCCACCTCCTAATACCATCAACTTAGGGTTTAAGATTTCAACGTAAGAGTTTTTGGGGGACAAAAACATTCAGACCATATCAGGGGTTATTCCTACTCATACCCCTTCATTTCTAGTCCTATGTATTTTAACTACTCAGGACACTAACCACATAATGTCTGTTGATTCAATGTTTATATCTTATCTTGAAGGACTACACCTCAACTGGGTGACATTCCCAAGCTGGAACAATAGCTGTGTCTTTAACAGGTTATTCCAATGTTCTATCACACTGGCAGCCTTCTGGGTGGAGTGGTAAATGATAGGACCAGTGGGTCCTGTGAACATGTGCCCATTGTTGCATTGTTATAAAGTGGGTCCCTTAGTCCAAGTAGATGTTATATAGGACCTCTTACTGGTAAGTCACATACTCTATGAACCCTCCAATAATCATGTTGATATAGGCAGTATAGGCAAAGAAGGCAAATCTTACCTGGACTACACATCCGTCCCAGTAAAGATGAATCACTGCTTCTCTAGTGTGTAAGGAAATCAACTTGTCACCAAGTGATTTATTGGCTTCCTTGAGGGAGTATATGCCATATTTAGGGCTCAGTATTGGTTTCTTTCCCCTCCCTCCCTCCCTCCTTCCTTCCCTCTCTCCCTCCCTCCCTCTCTCTCCCTACTTCCCTTCACTCCTGTCTTATTCTGTTGCCCAGGCTGGAAAGCAGTGAAGCAGTGGTGCAATCACCACTCACTGAAGCCTCGACCTCCCAGGCTTCCCAGTAGCTGTGACCACAAGTGTGCCACCACACACAACTAGTTTTTACTTTTTTGTAGAGATGGGGTTTCCCTATGTTGCCCAGGCTGGTCTTGAACTCACAGGCTCAAGCATTCCTTCTGCCTTAGCCTCCCAAATTGCGGGGATTACAGGCATGAGCCATTGTGCCTGTCTTAGTTTCTTTTTAAATTTTTTATTAAAAAAATAATCGTTTATTCTTGAGACAGGGTCTCACTCTGTTGCCCAGGCTAGAGTGCAGTGTGGCACAATCATAGCTCACTGTAGCCCTGAACTCCTGGACTCAAGTGATCTTCCTGCCTCAGCCTCCTGAGTAGCTGAGACTACAGGTATGAGCCACCATGCCTGGCTAATTTTTTTGTAGAAATGGGGTCTCACTGTGTTTCTCAGGCTGGTCTCAAATTCCTAGCATCAAGTAATCCTCCTGCCTTGGCCTCCCAAAGTGCTGGGGTTACAGATGTGAGCACTGCACCTGGCTAGTATTGGTTTCTGATACTGATATTTAGCAGTGGTAGTAACTAGAGTATTCTTGATAAGAACGGCCTGTGCTATCAGGCTTTGGCATAGCTTCCATCCCTGCCACCATGATTACTCTAGTCACAACTTACTGTGAAAACACTGGAGTGCCTGAGAACAGAGGCTGACTACCAGCACAGGATGAGTCTTCCTGTGTAACCCCTCTGTGATGAATGATCTGGTAGGCACTGACCTGAATCACAAAGACATATACATGTGCTCCTTCTCCAGACTTCCTTGATCCTATCTTCCAATATTTCTCCCTTTCTTTTTTCAGGCCCTGACCAGCCAACAGAGCTGTTTACCACTTCCCAGGAGTTCTTGAATATCTCTGCCTCTGGCCGCTTTTTCCTCCCCCCAACAGTTAATGACTACATGTGCTGCTCAAAGCTCTTTCTACTGGGAGAGCTTTATTTTTTTCTCTCTCCACCAGCTGATCTTAGGAAATCCCTCACAAGGTCATAGGTAAGAACTAAGGAAGCGGCAAGAGTGCAAGAGTTTGGCAACTTAGCATCTGGGTCACCCTTCTGTGTAACTTAGTTGTGTCTGCCAGACCTCCTTAGGCCTAATCTTAAATGTAGTGGTGTGTTGGCCAGGAAGCCAAGGTACAACATTCATCAGAGCGGTGAGCAGAGGAGTAAACTCAAAATTTGTCATTTCATTCCAAGCTCTTGGCCTCCATTTTAAAATCAAATCAAATTGACCAGGCACAGAGGCTCATGCCTGTAATCCTAGCACTTTGGGAGGCCAAGGTGGTCAGACTGCCTGACCTCAAGAGTTCAAGACCAGCCTGGGCAACATGGTGAAACTCCATCTCTACTAAAAATACACACACAAGAAATTAGCTACGTGTAGTGGTGCATGCTTGTAGTCCCAGCTACTTGGGAGGCTGATGCACAAGAATTGCTTGAACCTGGGATTGGAGGTTGCAGTGAGCCGAGATCATGCCACTGCACTCCAGCCTGGGTGACAGAGCAAGACTCTGTCTCAAAAAAGAAAAAAAAAATCAAATCAATAATGGGCATCTGTCAGCTGTCTAGATACGCTAGCATGGCAGACGTTCTTAAAGATTTGGATGTCAGGCTTGCTGGGGAGAACATGGAGAACCCCCGAATACCCATGGGTCACTGGGAATGTTGGCCATGCTTCAAACTATCTTCTTTTCACGGGGAATCTTAGCCATTGTGTGAGGCTGGGAAAAGTCCTGAAGCAACCAAGAATTTCTGGCTGGGGCACACCCTGGTGTTATTCAAAGGCTTCTGGACCGGACCCAGCCTCTGACCCAGGTGTTGTTGAAGGATCTCCAGCTATCCTGTCACAAAACTTTCCTTCTTTTTCTATCTGTGGTTGCTTTGTCTCTTATTCTCTCTGTGTATTGAATATGTATGAGTTTTTATAGCCTAGGGAAGTAATCCTATTAGGCAAGATCAGGAAATGCTGTAGTAACCGGGGATATAGCTCAGGACAATACCACTGCACTCTTCTAGCAACAGAGGTCTTCCCTTTCCCCCATAGTGAGGTCATTCGCTACTATTCCTCTGGTGAGTACGTGGTATTTCTAAGCCAAGAGCCCACCTAATGGAAATATAAATCCTCTTTATAAGACACATTGCTGGTCCTCTGCTGAACACTGCAGCTTCCCAATTTTTCCTTTTTGCACCTTTCTATTGGAAACCAGGCTTTATGCTGCTTCTGTGAATGGGAAAGTTCTGCCTTCAACAATTAGGAGTAAAATGTCCTCTGCAGCCAGATTTTAGTCCCGATACTGTCCCATTAGCAGGAAAATCGCCATTAGGTCCCCATGTCCCTTTAAGACGCCTATTCTGTCTCTGATTAAGACAGTACTTAATTAGTAAGGGGATTTTAAGTCCGGAAGTTAAACAGAACCATTTTTCTAAGGGTAAATGCTTTAGCATGGGCCATAATAGCAGGCAATCTATCACATTCCCTCCATTAAAGGAGACTTGCCTTTTATATCGTCTTTCCCAAGGTCTTTTTTTTTTTTTTTTTTTTTTTTTGAGGGAGGCACACAGGTCACACAAGTCTAGGAAGTCAAAGGGAAATCACAGGCTGATGTCTAGAGGTACTTGGGTGACTGTGACTAGCCCAATAGCTTAGTATCTCTGTTGCCATGGCTTGGAGGGTCATGCCTACAACCATGGGTGGCACATTTAACAGGGTGCCAGGAACCAAGGAAGAAAAAACAGTCAGGGGGGATGCTCCCACTATCTTCTTCTCTACCCTGGGTCTCACACAGAAAGGAAGGAGACTTCAGGGACACCTTCTTCTCACTTCTCTTTCTAGATGGGTAACAGATCATCTTCAGCATGCACTCCCCTGGAGTGTATTCTAAAGCACTGGGACTCCTGTGACCCTGAGACTTTGAATAAAAATTGCCTCATATTCTGTTGCACAGGGCATGGCCTTCTTACCATCTTGGGGACAGACAAACCTGGCCTGCTGGAGGGAGCCTTGATTTTAATATTATCCAACAATTAGATCTTTTCTGTAGACAGAAGGGCAAATAGTCTGAGGTCTCCTATGTACAGGCTTTCTTTGCCCTGCAACACAACCCAAACCTTTACAAGCTTTGCACAATGGAGCTAGTTCTCTTAGCAGCCATGGCAGGCAAACCCACAGGGAATAGTTCCCCAGAGCTAAAGCAGATTCCAGAGGAGCAATCTGAGACAGCTGTTGAATGTCCCAACCCTCCTAGTGCCCCTCATCCAGAACCCCCTCCAGTCATACCATCAGCTCCTCCAGCTCTACCATCTCCAGTATTACCCACTTTCCCCACTTTTTACCTCTGCAGGAAATGCCTGATGGAAATGGTGCCATGAGGGTTCATATTCCCCTCTCATTACAGGACCTTAAGCAAATAAGGGGAGACTCAGGCCAATTTTCTGATGACCCCGATAGATATATAGAAACTTTCCAAAATTTAACTCAGGTGTTTGACCTCACACGGAGGGATGTTATGTTGCTCCTAGGTCAGACCCTTACTGCAGCCGAAAAGCAGGCAGTTCTGCAGGCAGCAGAAAAATGTGGCGATGAGCAGCAGGTCTCCTATAGCAGACCAAAGAGAAAAAAGGGGATAGTAAAGGTGAAGAAGTAATGGAAACTCCATTCCCACTAGGAAGAGAAGCAGTTCTGGTAGACAACCCTGATTGGAACCCCAGTAAATCAGTAGATGAATGGAAAAGGAAGCACTTTTTAATATGCATACTAGAGGCTTATGAAAAACCAGGGTCAAACCTCTTAATTAAGCTGTCCATGATAGACTAAAAACCAGATGAGAATCCCACAACCTTTATGGAAAGGCTGAGAAAGGCACTAATAAAACACACTTCTTTATCCCCCAATTCAGTCGAGGGGCAGCTCATCCTGAAGGACAAGTTTATTACATAGGCAGCTCCCAATATTAGAAGAAAACTACAGAAGCAAGCTATAGGACCAGATAGCACCCTAGAAAACCTCATGAGAATAGCCACTTTGGCCTTTTGCAGTACGGATCAGGAGGAGGCCCAAGAAAAGGAGAGGAAACCAAGAGAAGGACAGAGGCTGTAGTAGCAGCGTTGCAAGCTTGCAAAGTCCTGGATCCCCAGGGCGCATCCAGTAGCTGTTATTAACATCACAAGTCAGTGCATTTTAAGAGGGAATGCCCAGGCAGCAAGAAGAAGCCACCTTGACCCTGTCCAGCCTGTGGCAGAGACCACTGGAGAATCAAACTGCCCCTGGAGATGGAGATCACTGGGTTCAGAATCAGTCTTACAGATGGTCCAGCAGGACTGAGAGGTGCCAGGGCTTGAACCCCTAGCTCCAGCAGCTCAGACTGCCATTACAGCACAGGATCTCTGGGTGATTCTGGAAATTGAAGGAAGGAAGGTAGATCTCTTTCTGAATACTGGAGCTAGTCTCTCTCTTCTCCTCTTGAATCTAGGCCTCCCCTCTTCCCATAGCGCGACTGTAAGTGGTGTCTCAGGAAAAACTCTAATCCAATATTTTTCTCAACCCCTTAGCTGCAGATGAGGGGGTACCTATTATTTACACATGTCTTTTTAATCATGCCTGAAGTCCCACTCCTTTATCAGGTAGAGATATTCTAGCTCGCATGGGGGCCAGCATCCGTATAGCCCCAGGACAAACTCTTTGTCTCTCCCTGATGGAAGCTAATATTAATCAAGAAGTGTGGGCAACTCAAGGAAGAATAGGTTGAGCTATAACCTCTAGGCCAGTCCAGATCCATCTTCTTTTCCTAACCAGAGACAATATCCCCTAAGGCCAGAGGCTAGGAAAGGGCTAGAAGCCATTATTAATAACCTAAAGATGCAGGACCTCCTCAAACCCTGTAATAGCCCATGCAACACCCCAACGTTAGGAGTACAGAAACCCAATGGGGAATGGAGACTAGTTCAGGACCTCTGCTTTATTAATGAAGCTGTAGTTCCAATCCATCCAGTGGTCCCTAATCCCTATACCTGTTAACTGAAATACCTGAGGGAACTAAATGGTTTACAGTGCTAGATTTAAAGGATGTCTTTTTCTGCATACCATTATATCCTGATTTTCAATACCTGTTTGCCTTCAAAAATCCCTCCGGCCAAACTGCCAAGTTAACATGGATGGTGCTGCCTCAGGCAGTTTGAGATAGTCCTCATCTGTTTGGACAAGCACTGTCAAAAGATCTCTCTGAGTTTTCCCACTCTCAAGTTATGGTCTTGCAGTACATTTATGATATTCTGTTCTGTTTCCCAACTGAGAAAGCATCTCAGGAAGGCACTGAAGCTCTTCTTAACTTCTTAACTAGCAGATGATGTAAGGTTTCAAAATTCAAGGCCCAGCTTTGCAAAACCTCAGTGAAGTACCTAGGTTTAGTGCTGTTAGAGGGGACCAGAGCCTTAGGGGAAGAAAGGATTCAGCCTATTTTCTGCTTCCCCCTCCCCAAAACCCTCAAGCAACTATGAGGATTTTTGGGCATTACAGGATTTTGTAGACTATGGATACCTGGGTATGGTGAAATAGCTCGTTTGTTATAAAACCTCATAAAAGAAACTCAGGGAGCTAAAACTCATCTTTTAACCTGGGAACCTAATGGTCAAAAGGCCTTTCACCAGCTAAAACAAACCTTGCTTAAGGCACCAACTCTCAGCCTTCCTGTAGGAAAGACCTTCAATCTGTATGTATCAAAAAGTAAGGGAATGGCCCTGGGAATTTTAACACAGGCCTGAGGACAAACTCAACAACCAGCAGGTTATCTAAGTAAGGAACTTGATTTGGTGGCTAAAGGATGACCAGCATGCCTCTGAAATGTTGCCTCAGTGGCCCTACTGGTCCCAGAAGCCTCCAAATTAACCCTGGAAAATGATTTAACTGTTTATACCCTACAAAACATGGCAGGACTACTGTACTGTAGGGGAAGCCTTTGGCTAACAGATAGCTGACTCATTAAATATCAGGCCCTGCTCTTAAAGGGTTCTGACATCACATTAAAAACTTGTTCTCACCTAAATCCAGCCGTCTTCCTCCCCAAAGAAACTGGGGAACCTGAACATGACTGTGAACAGGTCATAATACAGACCTATGCAGCCAGGAAATATCTCAGGGAAACTCCCCTAGAGAACCCACTCTGGACCCTCTTCACAGATGGGAGGTCTTTTGTAGAACAGAGAATCTGCAGGGCAGGATATGCAGTAGTCACTCTAAATGACATCAATGAAAGTGCTTCTCTCTCTCCAGGCGTAAGCCCTCAATTAGCTGAGCTAATAGCCCTTAAAAGAGCACTTGAATTAAGCAAAGGAAAGGTAGCTAACATTTACACTGACTCCAAGTATGCTTTCCTGGTTCTCCATGCTCATGCTGCCATTTGGAAGGAAAGACATTTTCTTACCACTAATGGATCTCCTATAAAATATCACTAGGAAATTAATAGGTTATTATCCTCAGTCTTCCTTCCATGAGAAATAGCTGTGATGTATCATAGGGGACGTCAAAAGGGAACAGATGAAGTAACTGAAAGAAATAGATTAGCTGATCAGGCAAGTAAGTCAGTGGCAAGGAAGTCTCAGGACATCAACACACTTCAAACCTCTCTAATCTGGGGAGGCTCCATAAGAGAAATTAAACTTCAGTACTTCCCTACAGAAATAGAATGGGCCAGTGCTCGAGGGTATACTTTTCAGCCCTCAGGATGTCTATAGTCAGAGAATGGCAAACTCTTCTTGCCAGCCTCCAGCCAATGGAAAGTCCTTAAAATCCTTCACCAAACTTTTCACTTGGGAAAGGATAAAACTTATCAATGTGCCCAGAGATTGTTTTCAGGAGAGAACCTACTGGAAACATTCAAACAAGTTGTTAATGCTGGTGAATTCTGTTTCAAAATAATCCCCGGAATAGGCAACTCCTTCCTCCTCAAACCCGAAGAATAGGAAGTTATCCATGGGAAGACTGGCAGATAGACTTCACCCACATGCCAAAGATGAAGGGCATTCAATACCTCTTGGTATAGGTAGATACTTTCACTAATTGAGTAGAAGCATTTGCATGCTGCATAGAAAAAGCCTCTGAGGTAATAAAAGTGTTAGTTAATGAACTAACTCCTTGCTTTGGCCTACCTAAGTACCTTCAAAGTGACAATGGCTCCGTGTTTAAGGCAGCTGTCACACAAGGGGTCTCAAAAGCACTAGACATAGAATATCATCTACGTTGTGCTTGGAGACCCCAGTCTGCGGGAAAGGTAGAGAAAACTAATGATATTATCAAGAGACACCTCAGAAAATTATCCCAAGAAATTCACCTTCCTTGGGCCACTCTTCTTCCTAAGGCCTTACTACAAATAAGAAATACCCCTTCAAAAGTAGGTCTTAGCCCTTTTGAGATGCTGTATGGACAGGCTTTCCTTACCAATGATTTTCTATTAGATCAGGAAACCTCTGAGTTAGTTAAGCATGTAACCTCTCTGGCTCATCTCTAACAGGAATTAGCACAATTAGCAAAAGTCCAACCCCAGGAAATAGGATCACCTCTATTTAACCCAGGAGATTTGGTACTGGTAAAGTCTCTCCCTTCTCTCTCTGCTTCCTTAAGCCCAAGCTGGGAAGTGCCTTACATTGTTCTTCTTTCAACCCCCTCGGCAATAAAATTTACAGGAATAGACTCCTGGATACATTGCACTTGAGTCAAAGCCTGGAGAGCTGAGGGAACAACCCCTGACAGCCCACAGGAACATCCTGAATATCAGTGTGAAGAAATAGGAGGCCTTAAGCTGAAAATCATAAAAGAGAAGTCACTGAGTGAGAACTACTCATCTTACTCATTTCCACCCCTACCTCACCAAATATTTTTTGTCATTTCTACCTTTCCTTTCAAGATTCACTGCCAAATATTAGAATTTCTTTTTGAGGCATATTTGCAAGGACATTTTTAATTATCCATGGAGTTACATCTGTAACTTCATAGAACTCTAAAGAGAAATTCCATAACTTGGCAAATAACAATTTTAGATGGAAATTACTTACTATGCCATCCTTGTGGGAATTGTTATACTCACTCTACTATTTGCAGTAGGAACATGGTATGTGAGCACTTTCAGCTGGGCAACTAACTCCTCTCAGAAAAACAGTCTGCCCCCAGTGCCAAAGAACACTCTCCCCCAAGATAAGCTTCACACTCTCAGGCTGGGAAAAGTTGACCAGATAATAGCAAATGCCTCCCTCTGCTTTAATTTTATTAATTTATTTTATTTTTTAGACGGAGTTTCACTCTTGTTGCCCAGGCTGGACTGCAGTGGCATGATCTCAGCTCACTGCAACCTCCGCCTCCTGGGTTCAAGCGATTCTCCTGCCCCAGCCTCCTGAATAGCTGGGATTACAAGTGCCCACCACCACACCAGGCTAATTTTTGTATTTTTAGTAGAGATGAGGTTTCACCATGTTAGCCAGACTGGTCTCGAACTCCTGACCTCAGGTGACCCACCTTCCTCAGCTTCCCAAAGTGCTGGGATTACAAGTGTGAGCCACCACACCCAGCCACCTCCCTCTGCTTTAAAAGCAGCAGGGAAGGACCATACTTGGGAGATCTCAAATAGTGTAAAATCATACTTGTAATTGCTGATAGTTCAAAGATTTGGTGAGGAAAGTGCAGTAAAGGTGATCTAAAAGGATCAGAAGCCCTAGTAGGGGGCTTTCAGAATGCAGCCTCTCCTCTGGTTGGAAGTCCCAATAGAAATGGCACACTCTAACTAAGCACCTTGACTATAATGTAAAGAACAACACATGGGCCTTTCCAAACTTGCCCCTTCATGGAATTCCAGACCCTTGTATGATGTTTGCTGATAGTAGCAGCCTACAAATTTGTGGGCAAACCAGAGATATCTGGACTGACAGCCCTTGCCACAAGGATCATCTTAGATATTGGCCAGGGCATATTATGTCTGTAAATTTTTGAAACTCCATTTGTCAGGTGGACGCTTCTCACTTGGCATGTCCAGTTCCAAATGGCATCGTAAATGACTATCCTGAATATTGATATCTTAGCCATATCCAAGGATGCCTCTATTATATGTAAAGAGGGGAAACTTTTAAGATATGAGAAAAAACTGCTGGTGTCTCTCGCAAGCCACAACTTAGAACCATCCCTTCAAAGAACAGGGCTATATTTTCTTTGTGGCTCCTGACTACACTTAATCCTCCCAAGGCCTTGGAAGAGAATATGTACTATAGTAACAGTAGTTCCTGAATTATTTTATTTTTTTAATTACACTTTAAGTTCTGGGATACATGTGCAGAATGTGCAGGTTTGCTACATAGGTATACACGTGCTATGGTGGTTTGCTGCACCCAGCAACCCCTCATCTACATTAGGTATTTCTCTTAATGCTATCCCTCCCCTAGACCCCCACCCCCCAACAGGCCCTGGTGTGTGATGTTCCCCTCCTTGTGTCCATGTGTTCTTATTGTTCAACTCCCACTTATGAGTGGGAACATGTGGTGTTTGGTTTTCTGTTCCTGTGTTAGTTTGCTAAGAATGATGGTTTCCAGCTTCATCTATGTCCCTGCAAAGGACATGAGCTCATCATTTTTTATGGCTGCATAGTATTCTATGGTGTATATGTCCCATATTTTCTTTATCCAGTTTATCATTGATGGCCATTTGGGTTGATTCCAAGTCTTTGCTATTGTGAACAGTGCTGCAATAAACACGTGTGCATGTGTCTTTATAATCCTTAGGGTGTTTGGCATTGCTGGGTCAAATGGTATTTCTGGTTCTAAATCCTTGAGGAATCGCCACACTGTCTTCCACAATGGTTGAACTAATTTACACTCCCACCAACAGTGTAAAAGTGTTCCTATTTCTCCACATCCTCTCCAGCATCTGTTGTTTCCCGACTTTCTAATGATCGTCATTCTAACTGGCGTGAGATGGTATCTCATTGTGGTTTTGATTTGCATTTCTCTAATGACCAGCAATGATGAAATTTTTTTCCTATGTTTGTTGGCTACATAAATGTCTTCTATTGAGAAGTGTCTGTTCATAGCCTTTGCCCACTTTTTGATGGAGTTGATTTTTTTTTTCTTGTAAATTTGTTTAAGTTCTTTGTAGATTCTGGATATTAGCCATTTGTCAGATGGATAGTTTGCAAATATGTTCTCCCATTCTGTAGGTTGCCTGTTCACTCTGATGGTAGTTTCTTTGGCTGTGCAGAAGCTCTTTAGTTTAATTAGATCCCATTTGTCAATTTTGGCTTTTGTTGCCATTGCTTTTGGTGTTTTAGTCATGAAGTCCTTGCCCATGCCTATGTCCTGAATGGTATTGCCTAGGTTTACTTCTAGGGTTTTTGTGGTTTTAGGTCTGACATTTAAGTCTTTAATCCATCTTGAATTAATTTTTGTATAAGGTGTAAGGAAGGGATCCAGCTTCAGTTTCCTGCATATGGCTAGCCAGTTTTCCCAACACTATTTATTAAATAGGGAATCCTTTCCCCATTGCTTGTTTTTCTCAGGTTTGTCAAAGATCAGATGGTTGTAAATGTGTGGCATCATTTCTGTGGCCTCTGTTCTGTTCCATTGGTCTATATGTCTGTTTTGGTACCAGTACCATGCTGCTTTGGTTACTGTAGCCTTGTAGTATAGTTTGAAGTAAAGTAGCATTATGCCTCCAGCTTTGTTCTTTTTTCTTAGGATTGTCTTGGCTATATGGTCTCTTTTTTTTGGTTCCATATGAAATTTAAAGTATTTTTTTCCAGTTCTGTGAAGAAAGTCACTGGTAGCTTGATGGGGATAGCGTTGAATCTATAAATTCCTTTGGGCAGTATGGCCATTTTCATGATATTGATTCTTCCTATCCATGAGCATGGAATATTTTTCCATTTGTTTATGTCCTCTCTTATTTCCTTGAGCAGTGGTTTGTAGTTCTTATTGAAGAGGTCCTTCACATCCCTTGTAAGTTGTATTCCTAGGTATTTTATTCTCTTTGTAGCAGTCGTGAATGGGAGTTCACTCGATCTGGCTCTCTGTTTATTATTGGTGTATAGGAAAGCTTGTGATTTTTACACATTGACTTTATATCCTGAGACTTTGCTGAAGTTGCTTATCAGCTTAAGGAGATTTTGGGCTGAGAAGATGGGGTTTTCTAAAAATAAAATCATGTCATCTGCAAACAGAGACAATTTGACTTCCCGTCTTCCTATTTGAATGCCTTTATTCTTTCTCTTGCCTGATTGCCCTGGCCAGAACTTCTAATACTATGCTGAATAGGAGTGGTGAGAGAAGGCACCCTTGTCTGGTGCCAGTTTTCAAAGGGAATGCTTCCAGCTTTTGCCCATTCAGTTTGATGTTGGGTGTAGGTTTGTCATAAGTAGCACTTATTATTTTGAGTTATGTTCCATCAATACCTAGTATATTGAGAATTTTTAGCATGAAGGGGTGTTGAATTTTATCGAAGGCCTTTTCTGCATCTATTGAAATAATCATGTGTTTTTTGTCATTGGTTCTGTTTATGTGATGGATTACATTTATTTATTTGCATCTGTTAAACCAGCCTTGCATACCAGGGATGTAGCTGACTTGATCATGATGGATACACTTTTTGATGGGCTGCTGGATTTGGTTTGCCAGTATTTTATTGAGGATTTTCACATCAATGTTCATCAGGGATCTTGGCTTGAGATTTTCTTTTTTTGTTGTGTCTCTGCCAGGTTTTGGTATCAGGATGATGCTGGCCTCATAAAATGAGGTAGGGAGGAATCACTCTTTTTCTATTGTTTGATATAGTTTCAGAAGGAATGATACCAGCTCCTTTTTGTACCTCTGGTAGATTTCAGCTGTGAATTTGTTTGGTAACGGGCTTTTTTTTTGGTTGGTAGGCTATTAATTACTGCCTCAATTTCAGAACTTGTTATTGGCCTATTCAGGGATTTGACTTCTTCCTGGGTTGGTCTTGGGAGTGTGTATGTGTCCAGGAATTTATCCATTTCTTCTAGATTTTCTAGTTTATTTGCACAGAGGTTTTTATAGTATTCTCTGATGGTAGTTTGTATTTCTGTGGGATCAGTGGTGATATCCCCTTTATTATTTTTATTGTGTCTATTTGATTCTTTTCTCTTTTCTTCTTTATTAATCTGGCTAGCCATGTTTCTATTTTGTTAATCTTTTCAAAAAGATGTTCCGTGTCTCTAGCTCCTTCACTTCTGCTCTGGTCTTAGTTAGTTTTTATCTTCTGCTAGCTTTTGAATTTGTTTGCTCTTGCTTCTCTAGTTTTTTTAATTGTGATGTTAGGGTGTCATTTTTAGATCTTTGCTGCTTTCTCCTGTGGGCATTTATTGCTATGAAGTTCCCTCTAAATGACTTATTATTTTTAAATTCTACTGAGATGGCAGCATCATCTGGGGACATCCCTATCTTAGGTTCTTTTCTAGAAACTGCACTATCTTGAATACACTGGACAAAGATCTATCATTTCTATGCCCTCATATGAAGATCTAGCTGAAAGGGAAGACTGGGGAAGGCATGCACATCACAATCCCATCTTAGAAAAATGATGTGTGGGAAATTCTATAGCCAGAAGTCTATTCTGGTTTGCTGGCATTCCTCTCCTTAAAAGATTGGTACTTAATATTTCTATTATGATGCAACAAGGTTGGAAGGCAACTGTAGGAGCCATAGAGTCACAACAGTAATCTGTAGATGCTTTAGCTTCAGCAGTAGTACCAAATAGACAAGCCTTAGATGTTCTTACAGCTGAAGTAGGAGGTACCTGTGCACTTTTAAATGAAACATGCTGCTTCTGGATTAACACCTCTAGTCAAGTAGAGGAAAACCTACAGATACTTAAAGATCACATCGAAATCATTGACAGGCTAAGAGACAATGCGGGCTTCAGCCCTGGGTGGCTACAATCCCTCTTTAATGAATTCCAGTCTTCTTCATGGAATTGGTTAGCTCCTTTATTAAGCCCCCTCTTGCTTACATGTCTTGTATTAATATTTGGACCTTGCATACTCAAATTGTTTCCTCCTGCCTAGAAGCAATCCGACTCCAAGTGGTGCTGCAAACAGAACCATGCATGGAAAAGCCATTCTTTTGAGGACCCTTAGATCAACCCCAGGAGGAACCCTAGCTGTTGTTTCCCACTTGATGCCCCTTTTCAGCAGGAAGTAGCCAGAAAGAGTTGCCGTTCAAAACCCCCTAACAGCAGTTAGGCTGACATCTCCTGAGGGAGAAAATATTACAGGAGTTATTAAGAAATTATTTTAGGCAGCTAGAGAGAGTAAAAGAATCCTTGGTAAGGCTTTTTGTTTAATAAAAACAGTCCCCAAAACATTTCTTTTCTAACAGAAAGCAGCCTGAAAAACCAGATAGATCTGCAAGCATTGATATGCAAATGCGGGTGGCTAAAAGCCAGGTACACACAATATGGTGGTTCCCTCCACTTTTTCTTTGTTGCCACGTGTGCAGGACATCATGGTGACCAGCCAAGTATAGGCCACATGTGCAGGACATCATGGTGACCTGTCAGGTAGCCACATTTGTATATTAAAAGGCCGGGGTGGGAGGGCCAGTTCTTTCACAGTCTATGTGAATGACACACCTGGTCAAACCAATCCCCTGGGCCCTATGTAAATCAGACACTACTTCCTCCAGCCTCCCAATATAACTGACTGCTTTCTGCAACACATGGAGTTTTTTGTTCAGAGCCCTCCTCCCTCTGTATGGGAGTGCTGTTTTCTTCTTTCTTGCCTATTAAACTTTCTGCTGTTTCATCCACTCCACATGTGTTCTTGTCACCAAGGACCCTGGGTGTTTCTCCAGACAATGGAGCTGTATCAGTAGCATTTCCCTTGTGCTGGGCATTTATATTGTGGCTGCCTGACCTTGGCATTTAGTGATCTGGCCATACCCAGCTTCTGAATGGGTAGCCCTGGTCACGTGGTCTCGTGATTTTTCTGCAGTTCACCATTTAGTCTCTAGCAACATGTTAGAACGTGCTTCTCAAATGGTGAATAACGGTTTGTGTTGCTGTGATGTTTTATCTCCCACTGGGCTTTTTGGGAGACTCCATATAATAAGTTGTTTATTTGAGAGGTGGTGGCCAGAAGTACTATGAGATAGTGGGGTATTAAGGCAAGGAAAACCATCAATGAATGATAGACAACCAGACCTCCATCCTGCTGACATGGTATTTGGGACATAGCTGTAATTGTCCCATTGAGGGGCAGGAAGCTTAGGGTATTTATCTACCAACTCTCCTCCTTCATTGGGTCATTAACTCCTTGGCCTTTTGGCCTGTTGTATACAATAGGCAGACACACTCCTATGGCCAGATGACCTCCTGAGGCATAGGGATGCCAGAAGTCAGCAGCAGGGTGGGCTGAGGTCATAAGCACAGGTCACCCATAGCATCTGCTTTATACTTCTGTATTTCCACAAACTCCTACTGCTTTTAATAATGAATAAACAGTCTTGCCTCAGAAGGGAGTTAGAAGAGGCACAGGTCATGTTACAGTAGAAACAGCAGAACCAAAATGTTTCTTGGACACCTACAGTATGGAAACTAAATTTCACTATGTTCCCCAAATTCCCAGAAATACCCATAATATTGAGATTTTTCTCAGGTCAGGATACTAAGGAAATTAGTTGGCGGTGTTATTAGATGATTTGGAGATAAGTGCTTCGGTGTGCATGTAAAATTCCATAGTAAGGTGCTCTATATGCTTGATTTGTTTGGTCTTAATGGGAATGTATTACATGTAGTATTTTGCTAGAAAGCATGTTTTTGGTGTGTGAGATATGGAGGTTCATCAAAACCAAAACCTTGCCCCTCTGTAGGGAATAAATGTCTTAAAGATGAGTTCTGAAACTAGCAGAAGAAAGTGGTCAATGCTACGTACATATTTCTCTTCTACGCTCTGAGTGTCTTTGTGAATTGTCTTGTTTGCTACTGCTGAGTGGTTTGCAAATCTGAGCATTTTCCTCAGGCAGGAGTTTTTTCATTGGTTTAAGCTAGAGAAAGGTAAGTAAAGCTGAAGTGTAATTGCTTCTGGATGGCAGGAGCAAGAGAATTATAAAATACTGGGCTGTTGATCAACTCCCCCTACTTCTGCTCATGCCCTTGTCTTCCCTGCCAAGCATCAAACTGTCAGATGCTCTCCTTTAAGGGTGATATATTGTCAGAGAAGGCATTGTTTTCCCTACAAAGTCATTGGTTGTAGATTTCATTTCTGGCTCTGTAGCAATGGGTTATACCTGGGTTCCAACTACTCTATCTCTGGACCTTCAACCAATTCTTTTTTCTCTAGCCGCACGCCCTACCCCTGCCTTTGATGTCAGATGCCTTTAGATGAACAGGATCTCAGGGACCTATTTCACATGCTTCTTAGCAGCACCACTGTCTGTGGGCAGTGAGGTAAAAATGCCATCACTCTGTAAAGTCTACCCTTACTCAAGTTTCTGCAAATGAGTTTAAATCCCTTGCCTGCTGTTGTGTCCTCTCACATTCTCTTTGTCCTTGTGAGTAATATATTTTTTATTTTATTGTTGTCATTTTGAGTGTCAGGAGGGGAAGGAAATGATTATGTGTGGTCAATGTGTTATGATTAACTTGAAATTCATCTGCACTTTAAACAGAGAAGAGGTCATACAATCTGAAATTTTTCTAAAACCCATGAGGCATTTTTTTTCTAGTTTCTGACAAGTGAGAAGGAAGGAAAATGAGAAGGACTGGTCAGTTTTTCTTCCTTATTGTCATCTTTTCTCAAGATGTACAGAAAGCTGGGGCACAAAATTAAAGCTTGAAAAAGAGTCATTTTGGAAGGGATTGCTATTTGTGAGATGTTTATGATGTGAGGATGTGGATATAAGACATTGAAATCAAATTTGCATGACATGCTTTTGATATGTTTAATATTTTTAGAAATTTATAATTTTATATGAGCTAGGCAAAGATATCATTTTTTAGAAAACCTTTCAGTTTGAAGGGCAGTAAAAATGTTAACGTAAGGGTTTAGTTTAGGCTTTTACATTTGATTGGTGTTTGTTCAATTGGGCTCACAGATTCAAGATCCAGGGAAAGAGAAAGAAGATGCTTTATTGTGCACTTTGTCCACAGCCCTACTGCTGTGGGCCCTGTGTTCTTGATGATGTCTGCTGATAGACTGAGTTGGGAAGTTCCTCCTTGGCTGTCTTTAGGAATTTTCTCTGGGAAGTTCAAATTTGCTCCTTCTCTCTGATGCTATTCTTTTTGTGCGTTTTCTTCTTTTTCTTTCTTAAAAAATCCCAAACTCTTCTATTCTCCCAGCTTTACTGAGGTATGATTGACAAATAAAAATTGTATATATTTAAGGTGTACAAGGTGATATCTGATATACACATACCTTGTGAAAAGATTACCACAATCGAGCTAATTAACATATCCATCACCTCACTGGTGTGTGTGTGGTAAGAACACTTGAGATCTACTCATTTAGCAAATTTCAAGTATACAAAACAGTATTATTAACTATAGTCACTATGCTGTACACTAGGTCTCCAGAACTTATTCATCCTGTAGTTTCTTAACAGAAGGAGATCTTCTGCCAATGAGGGGCATAAAGACCATTGATTTGTTCATACTCTGTTTTCAAGAAGACACAGATGTTAACAGTGGCTTAGAGGAGAAAGCCTCCTTTGACTGCTTCCAGTCTTTCTGTAGGTGTCTGGCAGATCTGGGCCTTGAGAGATCTAAAACTAGAAACTAAGGGCTAGAATATTTAGCAGAGGCATCATGTTCAATTCTTGTCATTCCTTTTCTGTCCTTGCTCCTGGATTCTTGCTCCTGTTTCTTGCCAGTAGGTGGCAAGCTAGGCCTGGGAAAAACAGCAAGAACTTGAGGGTTGTGTGGAGATGGTTTTGATCTTGCAGGGTTATTGTATGTGACTGTGAAGAATTCCCTGAAAGAAGCAAAGGGTTTACTTGTAGGAATCTCCTCAGGCTAGATAGAGGGTCATCTTAGTATTAATTAAAAAAAAAGATACGTGCATATTTATGCCTAACACATATATAAACATACACTAATACACCTTTATTATGAAAATGTTATTAGCTCACGCATGTTAACTGTTCTAGGCATCCAGTTCGTGACATGGGGTTCCAGACAGATCTACAAAAGAGAGGGTTGATTGGGTTGATGGAGTTCCAGACTAATGGAACGGTGGAAGGGTTGACTGGGCTCAAATCAGAGGCAAGGACTTAGGATAGTGCAGACCCCCCCAAACAGAAAATGTGGTAAAAAAAAAAAAAAAAAAAAACAGAGATTGGAGTCAGTTTGAGGGACTAAGTGGCTAAGTTGGCTTCCTGGGTCAACAGGGACTTCCCTAAGGGGACTTTCCCCTAAGCCAAAATGAGTCATAGCTGCAAGCTAAGGGATTGAAAGTTCAACCAATCAAAGGCGACTTTCCCCTCAGCCAAAATGAGTCACAGCTGTAAGCTAAGGGATTGAAACTTCAACCAATCACATAGGGAGTTTAAGCTCTAGCTGCAGCCTGATGTTTTTAACCAATCAGGCCCACCAACCCACAAGCGGATAGAAATAGCTAATTCTATAGGACAGAAAAAGGAGAAGAGGAGGGGTCGTAAGGGGATATAAGCATAAGACACCCAAGCCAGAAACGGCAACCCTTCTGGGTCCCGTCCACCGCGTGTAAGCTTTACTTTCGCTTTCTCTTTAATAAATCTTGCCACTGCATACTCTTTGGGTCCCCGCGTTTCTCTAATTGAGCTGTGACACTTGCCGCTGCGGTCCACGGCTTCATTCCTTGAAGCTTGTGAGACCACGAACCCTTCGATGGAGAAAAACCTTCGATTGGAAGAAGACTTCTCCTCTCAATTTCACCAAGTCAAAGCCAGGGACTGTGGTCAATGAAGGCAGCTTAGCTAAGCCAGAAGTAGGAGACAGAGAGAAGCATGGTACTGTGGATGCATGAACTGGGCATGACTGGGCAGGAAGGGCTGTATCTGGTGTGTCCCTGATCCCAGCTGCCATAATCCCATCTGCCCTGGGCCTGCTGGTTTTGTTCTTGGCAGATGTCTGGTGAGATGGTTAAGGGCATAGGTTTTGAAGTTGGAGTGACTTGGGCTTGAATTCCAGCTCTGCCACCTCGTAGGATTGTGACCTGGGGCACACTACACAACATCTCTGAGCCTTTGATTCTCATCTTCCAGATGTGATAATTGACAGAGCAGGAGCACCATCATCTCAGACAAACACTGCCACTTTAAGTTCCAGGTGCCTTTCCAGCTTCATGCGTTTCAAGGAAATCACTTCTCTTCCAACTACAAGCAGCCAGAAAAGAGCAGACACTAAAACACAGATAAGACAGCTCAGGCACAGAGGAAGGCAGAGGGGAATTCTCTTGAGTAACTGCCACGTTTCACCCTCATACATTGGGGTTCCAGTAAAACAGTGGGCCTTAATCACGTTCCTTTCCCTTCAGGTGCACTAAGATAGGGAAACTAAAGGCAAACTCGGGGGATATGCCTGCAGCTGCAGAAAGAGGTATGGGAACAGACACACAACTCTCCCTCCCAGATAAGCACAACAAAGAAACACAGAAGCAGTCCAAGCCTCTGATAAACTCTCCCTCCCTGAATCCTTAAAAACTCTTAGTCTGTAAGAAAGTGCAGCTTCTGACTAACTCTGTCAGAAGTCCCTCCATGGTTGGAAATAAACCTGTTGACTGTTGAGCCACCCTTCTTGTTTCTCTCCTCTTTCTTTAATTCTTATAATAATAGCACTTAGTTCAAGGGTTGTTTTCAAAGTTAAATGAAAAGGGCATATTACTGTTCCTGGAACCAATGAGGTGATTAACAAATGGTACCTTCTAGTATAATTATTCATTTAATAAAGGATAATAAAAAGAAAAAGGAAAAAGGAGAGGCATCTCATAAATCTAATTTTTGGTCACGAGGGGAAATCTTTATAAATACAGATTATGAGACTTCTCATAAATATAATCTTTAGTTATAAGTGGGAAGGAAACACTCCAAATGCCTGTCCTGCCCTAGGAGGGTAGGTCACATCTTCCTATAGACAGCACAGTATCTTTTCTTTTTGTTTGTGATGGATGGGAATACTCAGAGCACCTCACAGTAGCGCACCAGGTACATCACCTAGGTTGATGAATGCAGACAGCCTGAGCACAGAATACCTTGAAGGTAGCACTAAAAAAAAATGCTGTTTAGCTTATATGGAGGTACACATTCTTTGATATTCACTATTTATTTTTGTTTTATTTCTATCAGCAGTTATTTTCTAGCACATATTTAGCCTCATTTAGGAATCAAATAAATGCTCAGGACATTCCCAGATATACTTTTAAATAAAATGATGATACGTAGTGTAGGGCAGACCCTAGGAAGAGGGCAGGGCCTTTATTCCTCCTCCTTCTCAGCTTCCCACTCAAACCATCTCTTCTGGGATGAACAGCATCACCCCTTAGACCCACACACCAGCCTTCACAGTGGAAAGTTTTGAATATGTCAGTGGATGGCATTTCTTTTGTGTCCAAGTGTGTTGAGTGTCATGGCCAGCTTTTAAATCACTGAGTTAGAATATAGACATTCTGATTTTTAAATCTCACACTTTGAATGTTACTGTGGTTCAACTTGTTAGCACTGTTCAATTGACAGCAGACAATTATGGTAAACCTGTAAGCTTATGTGTGTAAGGGGCACCTGTGGTCTTCTCCTTCCAAGTTTTTTGTTGAAGCTCTACTGGATAGAACAGATAGGTAGCCTACTTCCGACACCAGCCAGTTATGCCCCACACAGGTAAGCTCTATTCCACAGCCTCAAGAGCCTCCTGAATGCAGACAACAAAGGTGTGAAGTTTGATCAGAGGGAGACATAAAGATAACAGCATGGGAGGTGAACCAAGGCCTTATTAAAAGTAACTGCCAGAACCACCATCCCATTCAAGATATGTCAGTTGTGTTATTTATTTATACAAAGTCTAGCACCCTCAGTTAAAATACACAATTTTACATTTTCTATTTATTTTAAAAATGTGATCTAATCAAACCAGTTCTGTAAAAATGTCCCTTCACATTTAACAGTATTTTTTTTTTTTTTTTTTTTTTTGAGACAGAGTTTTACTCTGTTGCCCAGGTTGGAGTACAGTGGCATGATCTCAGCTCATTGCAACCTCTACCTCCTGGTGTCAAGCAATTCTCCTGCCTCAGCCTCCCAAGTATCTGAGATTACAGGCGTGCACCACAATGCCTGGCTAATTTTTTTTTGTATTTTTAGTAGAGACGTGGTTTCACCATATTGGCCAGGCTGGTCTCGAACTCCTGACTTTGTGATCTGCCCACCTTGGCCTCCCAAAGTGCTGGGAGGCATGAGCCACTGTGGCTAGCCCACATTTACAGTATTTCTGATTTGAAAAGAAGGCAATTGCTGATTTCATGTAAGAGGAGCTTGGGGAGGATTTATGAGAGTGGCATTTCCTTTGTTCCTTGGATCAAAAACTCAAATGACAAGTTTCTGATAGGCTTGACTACTCCTAGGTAACTGCCTGCCTAACTTTGGTGTAGAATCCCCTGAAGCCATTAGGACTTGATCTGAAATGTTGGTTTCCAGGTTTTCCAGCACCAAACACCTTTCTGTTACTCTCTTTGCTACCACAACTTCAATGACAAGCTATATTTATGAAAGTGTTTCTCATTTCTTTTTTCATGTCTTTGAACTTCTCTAAATATGCAGTTAAATGGCAAAAAAACATTAAATATACTTGTTGAATATGCTGGTCATATTTTTGCATCTTTGTATCTGTGTGGCTGATGTCTATTAAGATTTTTCATTTACAAAAAGATTGCTCATATTAATCTCTAAGGAGTTCAAGAACCCCAGTTAGGGGTTCATGTTCAATAAATCCTGTATTCTCTGAGTTCGTCCCTCTTTCCACTTCCTCTCCCCAAAGTTTCTCCATTTCAAACAACCTACAGTGATGATCAATGAATACCCTGGTTACTAAAACAACACTTTGTATGCATGATCATAGGATATTTGAAATAGAGATTTTACTGGAAATTCTAGGACACATGATCTTGTTAACCAACATCATAATTTTCACAATAATATCAAGATTTATAGAATCTTAAGCCAGGTGCAGTGGCTCATGTATGTAATTCTAGCGTTTTTGAGGCTGAGATGGAAGGATTGCTTGAGGCCAGGAGTTTGAAACCAGCCTGAGAAACATAGTAAGACCTCATCTCTACAAAAAAAAATTAAAAATAAAAACAAAATATAAAGATTCAGAATCTTAACCATAAGCCTTATGAACAATTTATTAATAAAAATAACTATTTCTATAACTATTAATAAGTATTTCTAGTATTATTGAGAATTTACTTAGAGACTGGACTAAGTCATTTGGGTGCATTAATCTTACATCTTTTTTTTTTTTGAGTCCAAGTCTCGCTCTGTCACCAGGCTGGAGTGCAGTGACACGATCTTGGCTCACTGCAACCTCCGCCTCCTGGGTTCAAGCGATTCTTCTGCCTCAGCCTCCCAAGTAGCCAGGACTACAGGCACACACCACCATGACTGGCAAATTTTTGTATTTTTAGTAGAGTCCAGGTTTCACCACATTGGCCAGGATGGTCTTGATCTCCTGGCCTCATGATCCGCCCGCCTCGGCCTCCCAAAGTGCTGGGATTACAGGCATGAGCCACCACACTCGGCCTAATCTTACATTTTACAATACTATGAAGTAGATGACAACTTAATTTGCCTGAAGAGGAAACTGAGGCTTAGTCACTTGCTAGGAAGAGGAAGAAGTGGAACGCAGTTCTGTCTGATTATGGAAGTCATGCTCTGAGCCATGGTATTGCTCCTTCATACACGGAAGTTCGGAGAAATCTCAGGTTATGAGGGGGACACTGGTTTGCCTTTGAGCTTATTTCCTTCTAAAGAGACTAAGAAGGGAAAGAACAATTTGTAGTTAGTGTTCTTAGCTTTTGGATCTGCTTTCACTGCAGCACTACTGTTTGGTCTGCCAATACAGTGCTTTGAGGCCAACAAAAGCTTGCTGATGGGAAACTGGATTGCTGTAACCAACTGGGATTTTTCTAGTGTGGCAGTTGGATTTTCCTTCTGATAATATTTGAGAAGAAAAATATTTTTCCACAAAAACCTCTGGGAAGCAGTTTAGTGCTATTTGGTTTGGTTTCAAGTGTTCTCCACCTGATAATATTTGAGAATAAAAATATTTTTCCCTGAAAACCTCTAAAAAGCAGTTCTGTGTTATTTAGGTTTGGCTTCAAAAATGTTCCCTCTTATTTGTCTACAAACTTTCAGTAACTGTTTTCCAATTATTTACTGATATACTATGATTAAGGATATATATATATTATAAATATATACAAATATATAATATATATATTTAACAGTACTTCCTCACTGGAAAAGTATAACTCTCTTTTCTCCCAGAGAGGACTAATTTAATTTCACTTCCCTTGACAGAATTTATTTGCCACTCAGAGAAAAAGGTAAGAAAAGCAATGCTGAAGCCTGCATGATTCTGAACACTCATGAAATTACTCTTATTTGGATTAAAGTGGCTTCTTCCTTTTAGCTATATTCATCATGTGTCACCCATCTGTGCTGGTCAAGGAAATGAGTAAAGTTATCTGATCTTGCTGCCTGAAGAATTGAGTTTGATTGTCCACCCTCACATGGCCCGATTGATTCTCTTTCTTCATGAACATCCATTCTGTTTTAAGGGACTCTGGGTCCTTTGTGCATGGGAATGGCAAACTGAAGTGTCAGGGAGGGAATTGTGGGAGGAGAAAGAAGGGAGAGAGGAGGATGTTATGTAAGAAAAGTAAAGAAATGAATTATTTTCTGTAAGACATCACTTCTTCACTCCTTGAGCCAACAGGGTTTTTATTTTTTATTTTTTTAATAGGGAGTGGTGAAGTTTCAAATGACTTTGATTTTATAAGAGTTGCATGCTTCCTATCACCAAATGAAGGATCTAATTCTCAGTTCAGGGAGTTGATTTGGGTCCTGGAAAAGTGAATTTGCCAAATGGCACCAAAACAGCCAGCCTAACCAGCATTGTTCCCAACAAAGAAAACTAGTGAAAAGTCCAGACTCTAACTATAGGGCAGTTGCTATTACTGATTTTTGCTATTTTTCTCCTTGCAGTTTTTGCTTGTGGATCCCAGTTATTAAATTTAAGGACAGATGATGGACCTAGCTTATAGCTTTAAAATCACATTATAAATTTCACTTCCAGGCAAGATAAAAGTACATTAATTACAATAAGAAGTGAAGTAGAAAGACGCTATGAAGGAACAAGATGGCTCCAGTGGCAGGAACTGGAGTGTGCGGCTCACTTTGGGTAGAAACAGAAATGGAAGTTCATGTTCCTTGCAACATGAAAACAACCAGCAGGTTGAAGAACTATAACCTTCCTGTGGCCTTTTTGCATTTTGTATGCCCAAGCTAATTGCCAGGCTTTTTCATCACTGCCCTTTTGGGCAGATTAGGTTGGGAATCAGACACATTGTTAGTTGCCCGAGAACATCCCACTAATATTTTATGAAAGCAAAGTGTGCTATACTTGGAGTCTGAAGATGCTTTCTACCCACCTCGAGCACAACTTGTACTTTGCTTCTCCGGTCATAGTGCTGACTTTGTAGAGATCCACCCATGACCTTCTTATCGCTGCCTCAGTACCAGTGGTTTCCAAGGGCAGGGCTGTGAGATAGGTTAGGGGTACAGTGTGCCCTCATAGCAGTGTGGAGAGCTCCGAAGAGACTGAGTTTGTAGCCTCATTGGAGCTGAATAGGTCTCCAATTAGGCCACATGATTCAGGCAACTTTATAGCAATCGATACCCAAACTCATAACATCATTGGAACATACCTGTGAGTGAAGAAGAAAACACAAAGGGGCTTTTGTATTTTAGGGGCCTAGGAATGTTGATGGAAGGGTTCAAATGTGAGACTCAAATAGAATTTTTGATGCCAAATCTAGGTAACAAATATGTCTTCATGAAACTCCCATTACCTAAGAGTTATGAATTATGTTAAAAAATTTTTATTTTATCTTGCACAAATTACTTTTGAAGGCAAATAATATAAACAGAGTATAGATTGTGTCTCTGTGATGCCAAACCATCTGGATAAAAAGTAAAACAAATCAGACGAGCAGAAAAATTTCAGCCTGTTTCAGGGCAGATATTGGTCTTTTTATTTTATTTTTATTATTATTATACTTTAAGTTTTAGGGTACATGTGCACAATGTGCAGGTTAGTTACATATGTATACATGTGCCATGCTGGTGTGCTGCACCTGTTAACTCATCATTTAGCCTTAGGTATATCTCCTAATGCTATCCCTCCCCCCTCCCCCCACCCCACAACAGTCCCCAGAGTGTGATGTTCCCCTTCCTGTGTCCATGTGTTCTCATTGTTCAATTCCCATCTATGAGTGAGAACATGTGGTGTTTGGTTTTTTGTCCTTGCGATAGTTTACTGAGAATGATGATTTCCAGTTTCATCCATGTCCCTACAAAGGACATGAACTCATCATTTTTTATGGCTGCATAGTATTCCATGGTGTATATGTGCCACATTTTCTTAATCCAGTCTATCATTGTTGGACATTTGGGTTGGTTCCAAGTCTTTGCTATTGTGAATAGTGCCGCAATAAACATACGTGTGCATGTGTCTTTATAGCAGCATGATTTATAGTCCTTTGGGTATATGCCCAGTAATGGGATGGCTGGGTCAAATGATATTTCTAGTTCTAGATCCCTGAGGAATCGCCACACTAACTTCCACAATGGTTGAACTAGTTTACAGTCCTACCAACAGTGGAAAAGTGTTCCTATTTCTCCACATCCTCTCCAGCACCTGTTGTTTCCTGACTTTTTAATGATCGCCATTCTAACTGGTGTGAGATGGTATCTCATTGTGGTTTTGATTTGCATTTCTCTGATGGCCAGTGATGGTGAGCATTTTTTCATGTGTCTTTTGGCTGCATAAATGTCTTCTTTTGAGCAGTGTCTGTTCATATCCTTTGCCCACTTTTTGATGGGGTTGTTTGTTTTTTTCTTGTAAATTTGTTTGAGTTCATTGTAGATTCTGGATATTAGCCCTTTGTCAGATGAGTAGGTTGCAAAAATTTTCTCCCACTTTGTAGGTTGCCTGTTCACTCTGATGGTAGTTTCTTTTGCTGTGCAGAAGCTCTTTAATTTAATTAGATCTCATTTGTCAATTTTGGCTTTTGTTGGCATTGCTTTTGGTGTTTTAGACATGAAATCCTTGCCCATGCCTATGTCCTGAATGGTAATGCCTAGGTTTTCTTCTAGGGTTTTTATGGTTTTTGGTCTAACGTTTAAGTCTTTAATCCATCTTGAATTGATTTTTGTATAAGGTGTAAGGAAGGGATCCAGTTTCAGCTTTCTACATATGGCTAGCCAGTTTTCCCAGCACCATTTATTAAATAGGGAATCCTTTCCCCATTGCTTGTTTTTCTCAGGTTTGTCAAAGATCAGATAGTTGTAGATATGCGGCGTTATTTCTGAGGGCTCTGTTCTGTTCCATTGATCTATATCTCTGTTTTGGTACCAGTACCATGCTGTTTTGGTTACTGTAGCCTTGTAGTATAGTTTGAAGTCAGGTAGTGTGATGCCTCCAGCTTTGTTCTTTTGGCTTAGGATTGACTTGGCGATGTGGGCTCTTTTTTGGTTCCATATGAACTTTAAAGTAGTATTTTCCAATTCTGTGAAGAAAGTCATTGGTAGCTTGATGGCAATGGCATTGAACTATAAATTACCTTGGGCAGTATGGCCATTTTCATGATATTGATTCTTCCTACCCATGAGCATGGAATGTTCTTCCATTTGTTTGTATCCTATTTTATTTCATTGAGCAGTGGTTTGCAGTTCTCCTTGAAGAGGTCCTTCACGTCCCTTGTAAGTTGGATTCCTAGGTATTTTATTCTCTTTGAAGCAATTGTGAATGGGAGTTCACTCATGATTTGGCTCTCTGTTTGTCTGTTATTGGTGTATAAGAATGCTTGTGATTTTTGTACATTGACTTTGTATCCTGAGACTTTGCTGAAGTTGCTCATCAGCTTAAGGAGATTTTGGGCTGAGACAATGGGGTTTTCTAGATATGCAATCATGTCATCTGCAAACAGGGACAATTTGACTTCCTCTTTTCCTAATTGAATACCCTTTATTTCCTTCTCTGCCTAATTGCCCTGGCCAGAACTTCCAACACTATGTTGAATAGGAGTGGTGAGAGAGGGCATCCCTGTCTTGTGCCAGTTTTCAGAGGGAATGCTTCCCGTTTTTGCCCATTCAGTATGATATTGGCTGTGGGTTTGTCATAGATAGCTCTTATTATTTTGAGATACGTCCCATCAATACCTAATTTATTGAGCGTTTTTAGCATGAAGGTTGTTGAATTTTGTCAAGGCCTTTTCTGCATCTATTGAGATAATGATGTGGTTTTTGTCTTTGGTTCTGTTTTTATACTGGATTACATTTATTGATTTGCATATATTGAACCAGCCTTGCATCCCAGGGATGAAGCCCACTTGATCAAGGTGTATAAGCTTTTTGATGTGCTGCTGGAGTCAGTTTGCCAGTATTTTACTGAGGATTTTTGCATCAATGTTCATCAAGGATATTGGTCTAAAATTCTCCTTTTTGGTTGTGTCTCTGCCCGGCTTTGGTATCAGGATGATGCTGGCCTCATAAAATGAGTTAGGGAGGATTCCCTCTTTTTCTATTGATTGGAATAGTTTCAGAAGGAATGGTACCAGTTCCTCCTTGTACCTCTGGTAGAATTCAGCTGTGAATCCATCTGGTCCTGGACTCTTTTTGGTTGGTAAGCTATTGATTATTGCCACAATTTCAGATCCTGTTATTGGTCTATTCAGAGATTCAACTTCTTCCTGGTTTAGTCTTGGGGGAGTGTGTGTGTCCAGGAATTTATCCATTTCTTCTAGATTTTCTAGTTTATTTGCGTAGAGGTGTTTGTAGTATTCTCTGATGGTAGTTTGTATTTCTGTGGGATCAGTGGTGATATCCCCTTTATCAATTTTTATTGCATCTATTTGATTTTTCTCTCTTTTTTTCTTTATTAGTCTTGCTAGCAGTCTATCAATTTTGTTGATCCTTTGAAAAAACCAGCTCCTGGATTCATTAATTTTTTGAAGAGTTTTTTGTGTCTCTATTTCCTTCAGTTCTGCTCTGATTTTGAAGGAAAAAATGTTAAGGGCAGCCAGAGAGAAAGGTTGGGTTACCCACAAAGGGAAGCCCATCAGACTAACAGCAGATCTCTTGGCAGAAACTCTACAAGCCAGAAGAGAGTGGGGGCCAATATTCAGCTTTCTTAAAGAAAAAAATTTTCAACCCAGAATTTCATATCCAGCCAAACTAAGCTTCGTAAGTGAAGGAGAAATAAAATACTTTACAGAGAAGCAAATGCTGAGAGATTTTGTCACCACCAGGCCTGCCCTAAAAGAGCTCCTGAAGGAAGCACCAAACATGGAAAGGAACAACCAGTACCAGCTGCTCCAAAATCATGCCAAAATGTAAAGACCATCAAGACTAGGAAGAAACTGCATCAACTAACGAGCAAAATAACCAGCTAACATCATGACAGGATCAAATTCACACATAACAATATTAACTTTAAATGTAAATGGACTCAATGCTCCAATTAAAAGACACAGACTGGCAAATTGGATAAAGAGTCAAGACCCATCAGTGTGCTGTATTCAGGAAATGCATCTCACGTGCAGAGACACATATAGGCTCAAAATAAAAGGATGGAGGAAGACCTACCAAGCAAATGGAAAACAAAAAAAGGCAGGGGTTGCAATCCTAGTCTCTGATAAAACAGCTTTAAACCAACAAAGATCAAAACAGACAAAGAAGGCCATTACATAATGGTAAAGGGATCAATTCAACAAGAAGAGCTAACTCTCCTAAATATATATGCACCCAGTACAGGAGCATGCAGATTCATTAAGCAAGTCCTGAGTGACCTACAAAGAGACTTAGACTCCCACACAATAATAATGGGAGACTTTAACACCCCACTGTCAACATTAGACAGATCAACAAGACAGAAAGTTAACAAGGATATCCAGGAATTGAACTCAGCTCTGCACCAAGCGGACCTAATAGACATCTACAGAACTCTCCACCCCAAATCAACAGAATATACATTTTTTTCAGTACCATACCACACCTATTCCAAAATTGACCGCATAGTTAGAAGTAAAGCTCTCCTCAGCCAATGTAAAAGAACAGAAATTATAACAAACTGTCTCTCAGACCACAGTGCAATCACACTAGAACTCAGGATTAAGAAACTCACTGAAAACCACTCAACTACATGGAAACTGAACAACCTGCTCCTGAATGACTACTGGGTACATAACGAAATGAAGGCAGAAATACAGATGTTCTTTGAAACCAACGAGAACGAAGACACAACATACTAGAATCTCTGGGACACATTCAAAGCAGTGTGTAGAGGAAAATTTATAGCACTAAATGCCCACAAGAGAAAGCAGGAAAGATCCAAAATTGACACCCTAACATCACAATTAAAAGAACTAGAAAAGCAAGAGCAAACACATTCAAAAGCTAGCAGAAGGTCTTTTTATTTTTGTAATTTTCTTTGTGGCTAGCCAACTACTGAGTTCATTGTTCTTCAGGGAATGAATGCTGAAAATGATGCTGATTTGAGTCGAGTTGGTCTTAATCTGTTTTTGTCTTTCACTGAAGGAAGAGAGGAAGAAGGATGAGCTAGGAGGTAGAGAGATTTATCAGGAAGTAGAATGTTCTTAAATTTTAAGATAAAATGAAATGAAACATATGACATCTCTGGGAAAATGTAGAAACCATTCCATGAGTATCCACAGGTCTATCTGTCCCATGGCTTTCTGCTATGCTGGGATACCCAGAGAGAAAATTGAGGCCCACGATGGTGTAATTAAGCTTTACAGCTATGCGGATTTAAGTTTTGTCAAGTCTTGAGGCTTGAGAGGATCTCAATAAGTCACAAAGTAATTTACTCAAGGTCATATAACAGACCAGCAAGCCCAAGCAAGCTGGTTCATCACCGTATCTTCTCCACCACGAGGGAAACTGCCCCACTTGGGTAAGAATCAGCAGGATGGCAACAGGAAACCTTTTCCCAAAAGTCTGATGTGTAGAAAGCACTTGCTGGGCACTGAAGATTTAGAGAAGAATTCAGCATGGCCTCAGATGGTAAAGGAGTTACAGTTCAGTGTGGAGCAGGAATAATAATAATAATAATAATAATAATAATAATAATAATAGTAATACAAAATCACAGGAAAAGTGTCAGATAAAAAATACAGACAAAAATAATGTTGTTGCCTAGCACATAGTAGGTATTTGGCAAACCTTTATTGAATGAATGAATGAGCACAGAATTTAGGTCATCATCGAAGCACAGCCCCATCATAGGTAGAGTCCACTGGGAAGACAGGCCATATGGAGGAGTCTTTAAGGTAAAAGTAAGACTTGGCTAAGTGGAGAATGAGAGACTCTTGTTGTGATATATATATACATACATTAGTAAGAGCTGACTTTGCAGCATAGTTAAAATATAGAAAAATTCAGGCCATTTCTCTTAAGGGGCACTTATTTATCATGAGGACAACTTAGAGCAACTTACTGTTTGAGGATAGATTTTTTAAAGAAGTTTTGCTGCCAAAGTGGGTAATACTCTTTGCTCTGGGTGAAAATTCAGATGTTACATATACAGCAAGCAAATTTGGAAACCAGAAATAAAAAATGGTTTAGCAGGAAGTGACCAGGCAAGGCAAGTGCTAATTAAAAAGCTGAGTAACGTTGTGAGTAACATTCACAATTCAAATAGAAATAGAAGTGGCTAACTTTTATGGAGTATTGATTATATGCAGATGTTATGCTTCCTTTACTCATTTCATACAATAACCCTACAAACGAGGTTTCATGATTACTCTGTTTTATGGGTGATGAAGTCAAGACCCAGAGAGTTTAAATTGTGTGTCCAAGGACACATAGTAGTAGAAGCAGGCCTTGAGCCCACCCAGATCTTCCTGTTTCCAAAGCCCGTGTTTCCAACCACTCCCCCATTCAGCCTCCTGCAGGCCAGCAAGTACAAATAAAGAGAGCACTCTCATATCCACCACCTAGTCAGGACTGGGATAATGCAGTCTTCTGCAAGGTAGATTGGGATCAAGACCTTTCTCAGTGACTTATCCAGAGGATACACTTACTTTTCCTCATTTTAAGTCTGAAGTTCCTGAAAAAGCACAGTCTCAAAAAATATAGCCAGGTCTGAAATGAACTTCTTCTTTTACCTTTATATAAATTCCAAATAAGTCTTCTCTATTAGCACATTTATTAGGACGTTTAAGGCAAGGGAACAAGCCATTAGCTTCTGCTGTGCTGGCGGTTTTGTTCAAAATCATGTGGCTTTTGAAAATAATTGCTAACTGTCCCATTTAAATTTAATTCCTATTCTTCTCTCAAAGATGATTTTCCCATTGTATTTTATTTTTACTTAAAAAAATCTGAAACCGTTAAACATTCATTCAAACTTGGAAATGGCTTTCAAAACTGTTACACTGGTGTGTCTGCCATGTCAGAAAGGCCATTGCAGGAAGAGCCTGGACTGTTGCTGTGTTTCCCAGACTCTTCTGTTCCTAAAGGACCTACAGTCGTTGCTAAAAACATACATGCCCAAGACCCTGAAAACTCATATTCAGTAAATGTAGAGTGAGGCCTAGGAGTCCATATTTTTCAAACAAGTTCCCCAGGTTACCCTATGCTTAGGCAAGGTGGAAACTGTGAGGTGGAGGGTCTGGAGGAGACATCCCAAGAACGGGCTTCTCAGCACATTTCTCGCACTGACTTGGTTGAGTGACCAAAGAGGAAGGGGAAGACCTCTGTCTTCTTTTCTCACAGTTTCCTAAAAATGCTGTCATTTTATGAGCCCAATTCTGGTCTAGAAACTTGGCCAAAATTCCTGCTATAGGCCAAAATAATTTTAATCATCAACTTTGTGAGCTCTTTCGAGGCAGACATATCCAGGATACAACGTCTTGTTTGCTTCTGTTCACTCCTCATAGGTATCTGTTGAGTTCTTCCTACTCTGAGAAGAGTTCTTTCTGCTGCCACTGCTGTGTCTCCCTTGGTCTTTCAGGTCCCCATCTGTGCTACCCGACTGATATGGTTTAGCTGTGCACCCACCCAAATCTCATCTTGAATTGTAGCTCCTGTAATTCCCACTTGTCATGGGAGGGACCTGGTGGCAGGTAATTGAATAATGAGGCGGGACTTTCCTGAGTGGTTCTCATGATAGTAAGTCTGATGAGATCTGATGGTTTTATAAAGGGGAGTTCCCCTACACATAGTCTCTTGCCTGCTGCCATGTAAGACGTGTCTTTGCTCCTCCTTTGCCTTCTGCCATGATTGTAAGACCTTCCCAGCCATGTGGAACTGTGAATTCATTAAATCTCTTTTTCTTTATAAATTACCCAGTCTGGAGTATGTCTTTATTAGCAGCCTAAGAACGTACTAATATACTGATGCTGTGCATCTCCAGGAGAATGCAGCTCTGGCAATAAGTAGTCATAACTGGAGTTATAGGCCCCTGAGCTCTACCCCTCCTTAGCTCAGCTCCTTTATGGGCTCAGACAATACAGAAGTAGGGGTGCTAAGACTTTGCATAGAGAGACTCTCGTTCTTCCCTTTATGGTGTCACAATTTCTGCCCTGGCCTTTAGGAGTGCCACTCACTGTGCAGGTATGACAGCTGGAAACTGATCCTACCCTCAAAGCTTTTTTTCTGTTCTACCAGAGTCTGGGGCCCCTTGGCATAGACCTACTCACCCTTCAAACAGAGGAGGCCTTGTGTTCCCTTCTCCTCTGCTTATTTTCATGAGCCAGCAGGTGGGAAACTGGAGCCAACTTGGGTTGGATCATTTCAGTTCATTGTTGTTTACTGACATTCCTCTGCAGTGGTAGGCTGGACAAACAAACAAGACATGTTCCCTGTCCTTGAAGGGCTGATGACAGAGATAAAAAGCATGAGCTTTGGGGGGCAGGTAATCCTGAGTTTCAGTGACTGCTCTTTCTAGCTGTGTAACCTTGAACAATTTATTTGATCTCTCTGAGCCCTTGTTTCCTCAGTTGTGTTACGGGAGTCATGAAAGTAACTACCTCGTGGGGTTATGGTGAAAATTAAATGACAGCATGCAGGTAAAGCATTTCAAGTGCTGTGTGGCATACAGTTGGGGCTTAATATATGAGGACTATTAATATCAATATGTGCTGAAGAGGCTGGCCCTCGGTGCCCATGTGTGAACTCCACAAGGTCAAATTGGAGCTCAGAAGCCTTGCTCAGGCTAAGCAGGGTTACTTTTCCTTCCCCTCTCCTTTCATCTCTGAGGGACTGCCTTGGAGGCTCTTTCCCTTGAACTTCCTTCATAACTGCAGATGTCATTCACTGTAAAAAAGAGTCCTTCACATTTATTTTAGTTATTGTTGGCAAAGCTCTGTATTTATTTTAGCCCTAATACTGAAAGCCACTCAAGAAATTTAAAAAAAAATCAGATGCTCAGAGGTCTCTGTCTAGTGGTGTTCTGATCTAGGTTTACCAGCAAAGGAGAAGTAGTGTCTTTCAAGAACTTTTATGTAATTTATCCTAGGAGAGGAAGGGACACGATTCTTAGCTTCTCGACGTGGACTGCTAATTGTTATCAGTAGAAAATGTCTGCCTATGGTTTGACTACTACTTGTGCTAATGTCCTCTGCCCTCCTTGTTTACGATCTGCATTTCCACCATTACAGCACTGTGCACTTTGCTCTGTATTTCTAATTTATAATAAAATGCAATCTCAGTGAATACCAGAAATTGAATGTGGTTGAAGTGAGGATAGGCCCAAGCAGAGAGAATTAGGTTTTAAGTCCAGGCTGACCTTCCAGCCTGGAGGTGGGCCATGCCTCCTAGGGATGGCAGGGGTCCAGTCAGGCAGGAAGTGGTGGCAAGGAAGGTGCCTGGTGTCTTTGGCTCTGTGTGCCCTGGCTCCAGGTCACTTCCAGCACTGTTTCCCACCATATTCACTTGACTTTGTGCTCCAGCCCTGTCGACTTCCTTTTAATTCCTCTAATGTTTCATGCTTTCTTGGCCTCAGAATCTTTGCACATGGTTCCTTCAGCCTGAGTTCTTTTCTCTCCTTTCCTCCCACCCTTCTTCTTTTAGCTTTCTCTGCATACATCCATTTACTCCACTCTCCACAGGTCAGATCCCCTATTGTATGTCCTCCTCACACCACAAGCTTCCTCCTTGCCATTTAGCCTGGTTGATAAGTACCCACTTATTTGTTTGGTTATCATGTCTGCAATTCCATGAGAGCAAAAGTTGCATCAGCTTCACTTACTATTGCAGGTAGCAGAGTGCTTGGTGCATAGATGCGTTCCATGCACATTTGTTGAATTTGTGGGAAGAAAGAATGGCCCATTTGGTGGCTGCAGTGCCCATGACAATGGAGACCCTCATTCTACACCTGTGCCATTTCCATGGCATGACTGCCTCCTGCCTCCTGCTCCTGTGTTCCAGCCAACCACACACTGGCCAGGGTTTGTTGTAGCATCTTTGACAACAATGGGCTAAGCTGGAGAAGGTTATGTTGTAGAAGAAAAATATATGAACTTAACATTTTGTTTAAGATACTCTTGCAGGCATCCCCATGAACTCCTGTGAGTCCTGTTAGTTTAAAATTTCAGAGATAGCAGAGCTAAGGCTCAGAAGAAGTTAAAAGGGTAAGAGCACCTATTTCTCAAATTTCAGACGGGATGATTCCAAAAGAGAGTGCTTTTAATCTCTGAATGTCCTTTTAAACTCTGAATTGAGGACCGAACGACTAACATCCTGAAGCCAGAGGGGCTAAACTCCAGGACCCCAGAGCTAGACCTTTGAGAAGGCTGTCATTCTTCCTCCAGGACCCAGGAGGGCAAGGTCCTTCCTGGGCTCTCTTGCCCAGAAGCAGACCCTGAGACAGGGGTCCATGTGCAAGAGGTTTATTAAGGAAGTGATCCCAGGAGAAAACTGGTGAGGAGGTGAGGAGGCAGGACAGGGAGTGGGAAGGGGTCAAACAATGTGACATTTCATCCTCAGCTTGATTCCACAGGGGCTGTCTGGCATGTACATGATGCTGCAGAGTTTGTCCCCACTCAGAGCAAGGGAGCTGTACTCTTATAGTATTGTACCACTCATCCATCACAAAGAGCCTCCCTGAGCACCTTTGGCTCCAGTAGCTGTAGCCACCTTCTAAGAGAGGCACAGGCACAGACTGTTGAGGGCAAAGAGCACTGAAGCCAGAGGAGGGGTGCTCTGCTGTGTAAAGTAAAAGGAATGTGAGAGCTCCAGAAGGATCACCGACAGTGTTCACTACAAGATTGTACCTAAGGTAAGAAATAATGCTAAGGGTTGTAGACAGACCCCAAATAGAATCACATTTTCTTATTAAATTAATTCTAATAATAGATACTATTTAAGGCCTACTCTATACCAAGCATTTTGTAAGTGCTTTGCACATGCTATCTCACTTAATCCTTACAACATCCCTATAATAGTAAGTTATTATAATTGCAATTTTTTTTATGAAAGAGGAAATTGCAGTTTTAAAGAATTTAAATAGTTTGCCCACATTCTCACAGATAGAAGGAGCAGAACCAGTATTCAGACTCAGGCTTGTATGACTCTAACACTCCATGCTTTAAAGCAGTTATTATTTTCCCAAGGAAATTCAGAAGGACATGGATGGACATAGGCAAGCCTCTAGAGGATCAGCTTTATCTAGTATCTTACTCCCCTGGTGGCTTTGCGGGCCCTCTCACTGTCCATTCATTGAGGGCCTGGTTTTGGAAGAACAGGATAGAGGGAGGGTTAGGGGAGATTATCTAGATCACCGAACTCTCGTGTAGGCAAGACCTTCATCCATCCTCCTTTCTCCCTCCTTCCGCTGCCATCCTGGTAGATCCTTCTGGTGCTTTTTACCAGCTGGGGCCGAGAGCCACTCTTCAGTTTCCAGGGAGAATTGAGCAAAGAAGCCTTTGCTTTTTATAACACTCACACTTTAAGCGAAAATCCAGATAATCCAGGAGAATCCCAGAAATATTGGGCAAGTTTTCCATGGGAAGTCATGGTATGTAACAAAAAAAGCAGAGGCTTTGGAGCATGGTGGATTTGACAAATCCATGAAATTCTCAGGTTCCTTTTCGTGTGTGATGACGGTTCTTACTAGAGTTAAATGAGATGATGTGGCAAAGGGCAGACCCTGGCAAAGGGCAGGAGCTCAGAAACTGCTCACTGTTATTTTTGGATGTGACTTTTGGATTTTTGTTTAGGGAGGATGTTTGCTATGGCTGGCTGCCATAACAGAGTGCCACAGATTGGTGACTTAAACAACAGAAATTGATTTTCTCACAGTTCTCGAAGCTGTAAGTCCAAGATCAAAGTGTTGGCAGGGTTGGTTTCTTCTGAGGCCTCTCTCCTTGGCTTGTAGATGGCTGTCTTCTTCCCGTGTCTTCACAGGGTCTTCCCTCTGCATATGCCTGTGCACTGACCTCCTCTTATAAGGACACTCAACATGATGGATTAGGGCCTAGCCTAGTGTCCTCATTTTACCTTAATTACCTCTTTAAAGACCTTATCTTCAAATATGGTCACATTCTGAGGTATTTAGGATTAGGATTTCAACATGAGCATTTTGGGGGCATAATTCAGCCCATTAACAGAGAAGCATTTCCCAAAGGCAGGAATCACCCAAGATACACATACTAGGGGCTCTGTACCCCAATCATATGCCAACACTTACATTTCTTGTTTTGTTAGGAGAAAAGCATCAGGGGGACCTTGAATCTCCTAATTCTTGGGGTACCTCCCTTTTCTGAGCTTTCTTAATGTAATCCTTGGTCTTGGAAGACATTATCGTGGATGAAGTTAATTCTCCATCCCTGTGAAGTGATGGGGTGGTCTTGGCTTCTCCGAGTGCCTCAGGTGGAAACCAATATGAAGTGGGAGTCTGAGAAAGAGTAAGAGGAGGGGGAAAGAGGATACCTCTTTTTCAGGATACATTTTTTAAAGAATTGGTGTGAAATTTCTTAAAAGGGAGAGATGTTTCTTCAGATCATTGCTTGGAAGCAGTGCCAGATACACTCTTTTGCTCAGCCTTGCAGAGACAAGAAAGCAGGCAACTGTAGATCTAATGTTTGTGTCCCCCAGCCATTCATATGTTAAAATGCTAACCCCAGGGTCATGGTATTAGGAGGCGGGGACTTTGGTAGGTGATTGGTCAAGAGTGTAGAGCCTTCATGATTGAGATTCACGCTCTTATAAAAGAGGCCCAAGAGAATTGCCTTGCCCCTTGCAATGAGAAGTTTTGGTCTACAACCTAGAAGAAGGCCCTCACCAGAACTCTGTCATGCTGGACTCTGATCTCAGACTCGCAGCTTCCAGAACTATGAGAAATAAATTTCTGTTGCTTATAAGCCACCTAATTTACAGTATTTTGTTATAACAGCCCCAGTGGACTAAGACACAGGCCTTGGGGGCACCTGAAAGCAGATGCATGGGGGATGTCCCCTAACCCACCCTACTCCCTTTCAAAAGCCATCCTCCTTTCCTTTGGAGGTGCTGATGGAGTTGGCAGGCATGTGGCCAAAATAGCTATTAGTTGTTTTTTAATTTCCCACATGGTCCAATAAAGAATTTAAGGCTTCCTTTTCAGAACACTATATCAATCCAATATTTAGCCACATCCAGGGTATGTGGGGGCTTGTCTGAAAGAGTGGCAGATAAGTCGGTGTGTACTAGGTGAGGAGCTGGGAAAAAGAGGTCCTAACAGAGAGGAAAAGTGTGTGCAAAGGCTCTTTGGAGGGAATGACCAAGGGATGTGAGGGTGTGAAGAAAGGCATTGTGGCTGGAGAGAGCATATGAGCCTGAAGTTGGACAAAACTGGGAAGGGGGCAGAGGCCGGGCCCCATCTGCCCCATAGACTGTGTTAAACAAGGAGGTGGTGGTGGCAGGATGAGGTTTGTTTTCAAAAGGGTTATTCTGGTTGTTTTGGGGAGAAATGGGCAGGTGTGTGTGTGTCTGTGGGACATTTGGGCTAAATGCTCAGCATCCCAGGAGAATGGGGCAGAGGCAGAGTAAATGCAGGTGGAGCAGTTGGGAGGATACTGAGACAGTCCAGATGAGAAGAAGCTGGGCTGAGGGTGGTGGCCGTGGTGGTGTATGGCAGTGGATGGCTCCTAGAGCCATTTAGGGAGTAAAACCAGTAGGGCTTGGTTGTAGATTTAATATAGCAGTTAAGAAGTAGGTGTCAAAGATAATTCCTAGATTTTTGACCTGAGCACTTGAATGTACAATACTGCCATTTGTAGGGATAAGAAATATTGGAAAAGGACTGGATTGTGGGAAAGATCATGAGGTAACTTTGGGACATGTTGAATTTGAGATGTCTTTGAGGCATCCAAGAGGAGACATTGAATAGTAGATGAGGAAATGGAGAACTTAAGTTGCCAAATGTCTTAACAACATTCTCTCTCTAAGAATGACAGATCCAATTCTAGATTTCAGATCTCCTGATTCCTACTTCAGTGCTCATTCCCTGACCAGTTCTTTCTATCAAGTAATATAAAAGACTAAAGGACAGTGCACACATTTTCCTGGGAATTCAGGGCACTTAGTTCTGATCAGCTGTCATAAATACATTTATTTGAAATTGTCTATTTTTAAAATTCATCAGATTTCTTGTTCTACTGTATAACATAGTTGTTCTTTCTGTATAGTAATGTGATTAAAAGCTACTTATCCTGGAATAGAATCGCTGCTCTAGGAGGATGCTTTGGGTGTGTTCTGGGATGATGGAACCACGTGCCTGGGAAGATGTTGGTTCAAGGCTGCCTCCAGTAGTGGCACTGCCTCCCTGGGCATGACCCATGAGAGCAGCATGGCAGCATACTTATTATAATGCAGAAAAACAGTATTTGGAGTGGATTAAGAGTAGGGACAGGAATGATGATGAGTGCAGTTTTGAATATATAGCTGAGTGATGCGTCATTCAGTCCTATTTTACGGCACTCAGTCCTATTTTACGGCAAAGGAAGTGCAGCAGGAGGCCCATGACCCAGGGACCCACGTACTGCTCCTCTGGTCCTAACATCAGTCCACCTAGAAGCTTCAGCTGAAGAGAGCAACAGAAAGGCCTTTCAAAGGCACAGCTATGGCACCAGCTTGAAGATAATACCTCACAGAATGGGCGTCATTCTGTAGGATGCAATATGCATCCTAAATCAACAACCAATATGTAATGCTATATCCCTCACAGGCAGAATACATGAGTCTGGGAATCAAGGGGTAGAAGTAGAAGTGGTTCCTTTTACCACTACTCCAAGTGGCCCATTTGGGGAATTTGTGCTTCTTGTCCTGGCAACTCTGGGCTCCATGGGTTTAGAAGTCCTGGTGCCCAGAAAGGCACGCTTCCACCAGGAAACATAACAGTCTCTATTAAACTTCAAGCTGTGGCTGCCACTTAGTTATCCCAGGCTCCTCTTGCCAAGATGGCATGAGGCAAGGAAAGAAGTCACTAACTGGCAGTAGGAATTTACTCTGATCATCAAACAGAGGTAAGGCTGCTAGGTACTCATCTCCCCACTGCTGGGGCAGTTGGCTGTGATAGCTCACAACAAAATTCCTCCCTGGGAATTGCCCTAGGCTGAGGGGAGCTGCTTTACTTAAGATTTTGTCCCTTCCCTGGGTGCAGCCTACAGCTAAAGGCTGGTGGATCTCGGGGTACAAAATTTGAGCCCCCTTACCACAATCTGGGGCAGAAATGAAGGGTCCTCCCGGCTCCTTGTGGGACTGACAGCCTTTTGTCGTGGTGCGTCACACTTCAGCCTCTCTATTTGACCAGTCCTGCTGCCTCTACTCCTTTACGGGTGCTGTTCCTAAGGGCATCTCCAGTGAACCATTCACTTTCAAATCTCCAACTCAGAGTCTTTTTCCCAGGGAATTGGAGTGAAACAAAGTGGCTCAGGGAGATGCCAAATAAATAGCTGAAAATATGGGCTGGCATTTAGAGGAAAGATCTGCGTTACAGATATAGACTTGGAAGTCATCCATCTAAAGACAATAGTGAAAGGGCTTGAATAAGATTGTTCAGGGAGAATGATAGATTCTGATACAGAGAGGGAGGACGTCAATTATATTAGAATAGAAGCAATAATAGTATGTGGATTTATAAATGTTACTGTTTGGTGCTTGGTAAGAGGCTTTGCAAAGAGAAGGGAGGTAATCTTGTAGAACTTAGTACTTAGAGTTTTTTAAAAGTTGTGTTGAAATGCTCAGTTCATCAAGATAATGAAGAGGAGGCTGAAGAATATTTGACTTCTTTTGACCCTAAGGGTGAGATAAGCAAGGAACAGACTTGAAGTAGAACCGGATAGGATGGAGGTCTCCTTATAGAGTAAATGATACCTGCGGGGCTCCTGGTTGTCAGGGTTAGAGATCCCTTACTTTAAAAATGAAATGATAAAATGAGACAAGCCAAATGTAAATAAACAGTCATCAGGTAATTTTTCATATGCTGTTCGACTCAGGTTATGTTCCTGCCCAGCTGGTTCTCATGGCCTTTCTCAGCTGTTCATTGTTTCCTTGTCTGGTATAACTTGAGGGAGGCAGAAGTTGGGTGGCTGTCATCACCACCTTCCCCTGCCTCTCTCTGTCTTTTTTTTTTTTTTTTTTTTTTGACTTCTACTTTTCTCTTTATTCTTGTGGCTCTCTTCTTAAATCTGTTTTTCTTTTTCTTGTTTCAAATCTTGCTTACTTTTCGTTAGCCTTTGCCTTATATAGGTCCGAGCAAAAGTAATTGTGGTTTTTGCAAATTTTAATGGCAAATGCCACAATTACTTTTGCACCAACCTAATATAAATGAAGTCTGTCAACTTGAAAGTTTGAAATTATTTGATATTGGAATAAAAATGGTATAATTCTGGGAGCACAAGGGGTTAAGATTCCAAGGGGCAACACAACGAGGCTTTAGCCACACCTTCCCTGAACCACACATGAGCAGAGTGGAATTTGTGCTGTCACATATTACAACTATTGCCCTAAGCTTTAATGTAAGATTTGACACATTAGATTTGGTAGCTTTTTCCTTTGTTGTTGTTAATCCCAAGAAAATGTAAGAACAGCATGTGAGTGTATTTCGTTTCACCCAGGGGGTTACTTAACACAAGTATAAGGAAGGTATAAGCCTTTATAAAGGTATAAGCCTTTAAGTTTTAGTATTTACTTAGATATATAACAATGCTCTTTCTTGGAGAACAGATTGATGCTATTATTCAAGCTATATTCATCTTTTAGTTTAATAAGATATCCTACTTCCCATAACTTATTGCGTATTTTACAAATGTTAAGTATATATTACTTTAAACCCCAAATTGAAGACAACCTAACGTGGGGACTAGTCTCCTCATTTCAGGTTTCTACCTGGCAGTTTTAAAGTTCAACTACTTAAAAAAATTTTCTTTTAACAGTTGAGCTACATTTTTTAGTTGTCAGCAAAGTAAAAACATCCCCAGATATTTAAGGAAAAATGTATCTCCCTCAGTGTTTTCCACATTTGGTAAAGTAAGAAAAAGCTTAAAGTTTGGATGGATTTGAATAATTTCAACCACACTCTTTCTTTGAACCTTTTATTTTTTTTTTGACCAAAAGTGTGCTTTCTGAGACATCCAGCTGAGGTTACTGTGTGGACTAGACAGCACACAAACTATACTGACCCTGAAATATTAATTATTGTCAAATGTCAAAAGGTTTCTTTCTAGAGGGACATGGTGGCTCATACCTGTAATCCCAGCACTTTGTAAGGTTTAGGTGGGAGGATGGCTTGAGGTGAGGGGTTCAAGACCTGGGCAACATAGTGAGACCCTGTCTCTATAAAAAGTTAAAAGATAATTTGCTGGGCATGATGGTGTGCACCTATGGTCCCAGCTACTAAGGAGGCTGAGGTGGGAGGATGGCTTGAACTTGGGAGGCTGAGGCTGCAATGAGCCATGATCATGCTACTGTACTCCAACCTGAACATCAGAGTGAGACCCTGTCTCAAAAAAATAAAAAAATTAAAAACAAATTTAAAAAGGTTTATTTCTAAAGCACAGTGGGTGCCCAATCGGCTGAATGGGAGGAGGCACTCCTGTTCCTTATAGTCACTCAGAATCCATCTGATGAGGCCCCACCATCCTGTTGCTTTACTGGCTGGAACAGTCTTAGGGTTGCTATATACAGGGAAGAGGGGAGTAGAGAATCATGCAAAATGTTTTATTATTATTATTATACTTTAAGTTCTGGGATACATGTGCAGAATGTGTAGGTTTGTTACATAGGTATACACAAGCCATGGTGGTTTGCCACACCCGTCAACCTGTCATCTACATTAGGTATTTCTCCTAATGCTATCCCTACCCTAGACCCCAACCCCTTGACAGGCCTCAGTGTGTGATGTTCCCCTCCCTGTGTCCATGTGTTCTCATTGGCCAACTTCCACTTAGGAGTGAGGACATGTGGTGTTTGGTTTTCTGTTCCTGTGTTAGTTTGCTGAGAATGATGGTTTCCAGCATCATCCATGTCCCTGCAAAGTACATGAACTCATCCTTTTTTTATGGCTGCATAGGATTCCATGGTGTATATGTGCCACATTTTCTTAAACCAGTCTAACATGGATAGACATTTGGGTTGGTTCCAAGTCTTTACTATTGTGAACAGTGCTGCAATAAATACAAGTGTGCATGTGTCTTTATAGTAAAATTATTTCTAATCCTTTGGGCATATACCCAGTGATGGGATTGCTCGGTCAAATGGCATTCCTGGTTCTAGATCCTTGAGGAATCACCACACTGTCTTCCACAATGATTGAACTAATTTACACATCCACCAGCAATGTAAGAGCATTCCTATTGCTCTACATCTTCTCCAGCATCTGTTGTTTCCTGACTTTTTAGTGATTGCCATTCTAAATGGCGTGAGATGGTATCTCATTGTGGTTTTGATTTGCATTTCTCTAGTGACCTGTGATGATGAGCTTTTTCTCATATGTTTGTTGGCTGCATAAATGTCTTCTTTTGAGAAGTGTCTGTTCATATCCTTTGCCTGCTTTTTATTGGAGTTGTTTTTTTTTTCTTGTAAATTTGTTTAAATTTTTTATGGATTCTGGATATTAGCCCTTTGTCAGACGGATAGATTGCAAAAATGTTCTCCCATTCTGTAGATTGCCCGTTCACTCTGATGATAGTTTCTTTTGCTATGCAGAAACTCTTTAGTTTAATTAGATCCCATTTGTCAATTTTGGCATTTGTTGCCATTGCTTTTGGTGTTTTAGTCATGTAGTCTTTGCCCATGCCTATGTCCTGAATGGTATTGCCTAGGTTTTCTTCTAGGGTTATGATTTTAGGCCTTACATTTAAGTCTTTAATCCATCTTGAGTTAATTTTTGTATAAATTGTAAGGAAGTGGTCCAGTTTCCGTTTTCTGCATATGGCTGGCCAGTTTTCCCAACACCATTTATTAAATAGGGAATCCTTTCCCCATTTCTTGTTTTTGTCAGGTTTGTCAAAGATCAGATGGTTGTAGATGTGTGGCATTATTTCTGCAGCCTCTGTTCTGTTCCATTGGTCTATATATCTGTTTTGGCACTAGTACCATGCTGTTTTGGTTACTGTAGCCTTGTAGTATAGTTTGAAGTGAGGTAACATGGTGCCTCTAGGTTTGTTCTTTTTGCTTATGATTATCTTGGCTGTCTGGGTTCTTTTTTGGTTCCATATGAAATTTAAAGTAGTTTTTTTCCAATTGCGTGAAGAAAGTTGATGGTAGCTTGATGGGAATAGCAATGAATCTACAAATTCCTTTGGGCAGTGTAGCCATTTTCATGAGCATGGAATGAGTATGGAAAGTTTTTCCATTTGTTTGTGTCCTCTCTTATTTCCTTCAGCAGTGATTTGTAGTTCTCATTGAAGAGGTCCTTCCCATCCCTTGTAAGTTGTATTCCTAGGTATTTTATTCTCTTTGTAGCAATTGTGAATGGGAGTTCACTCATGATTTGGCTCTCTATTGTTGGTATGTTGGAATGCTTATGATTTTTGCACACTGATTTTGTATCCTGAGACTTTGCTGAAGTTGCTTGTCAGCTTAAGGAGATTTTGGGCTGAGAAGATGGGGTTTTCCAAATATACAATCATGTCATCTGCAAACAGAGACAATGTGACTTCCTCTCTTCCTATTCGAATACACTTTATTTCTTTCTCTTGCCTGATTGCCCTGGCCAGAACTTCCAATACTATCTTGAATAGGAGTGATGAGACAGGGCATCCTTGTCTTATGCCAGTTTTCAAAGGGAATGTTTCCAGCTTTTGTCAGTTCAGTGTGATATTGGGTGTGGGTTTGTCATAAATAGGTCTTATTATTTCGAGATACGTTCCATCAATACCTAGTTTATTGAGAGTTTTTAGCATGAAGGGATGTTGAATTTTCTCAAAGGCCTTTTTCTGCATCTATTGAGATAATCATTGGTTTTGTCATTGGTCCTGTTTATGTGATGAATTACATTTATTGATTTGCATCTGTTGAACCAGGCTTGCATCCCAGGGATGAAGCTGACTTGATCATGGAGGATAAGCTTTTTGATATGCTGCTGGATTTGGTTGCCAGTATTTTATTGAGGAATTTCACATCAATGTTCATTAGGGATATTGGCCTGAAATTTTCTTTTTCTGTTGTGCCTCTGCCAGGTTTTCGTGTCAGGATGATACTAGCCTAATAAAATGAATTAGGGAGGAGTCCCTCTTTTTCTGTTGTTTGGAATAGTTTCAGAAGGAATGCTACCAGCTCCTCTTTGTACCTCTGGTAGATTTTGGCTGTGAATTTGTTTGGTCCTGGGCTTTTTTTTTGGTTGGTAGGCTGTTAATTACTGCCTCAATTTCAGAATTAGTTAATGGTCTATTCAGGGATTTGACTTCTCCATGGTTTAATGCTGGGAGGGCGTATGTGTCCGTGAATTTATCCATTTCTTCTAGAATTTCTAGTTTATTTGTGTAGAGGTGTTTATGGTATTCTCTGATGGCAGTTTGTATTTCTGTGGTGTTGGGAACAGGCCCCCAAATCTGGCCATAAACTGGCCCCAAAACTGGCCATAAACAAAATCTCTGCAGCACTGTGAAATGTTCGTGATGGCCAAGACGCCCATGCTAAAAGTTGTGGGTTTACCGGAATGAGGGTGAGGAACACCTGGCCCACCCAGGGTGGAAAACTGCTTAAGGCATTCCTAAGCCACAAACAATAACAAGAGTGATCTGTGCCTTAAGGACATGTTCCTGCTGCAGATAACTAGCCAAAGCCCATCCCTTTGTTTCCCATTTTAGTTAATCTATCATCTATAGAAACAATGCTTATCACTGGCTTGCTGTTAATAAATATGTGGGTAAAACTCTGTTCATGGATCTCGGCTCTGGAGGCTGTCAGCTCTCTGATTTCCCACTGCACACTCTATATTTCTGTGTGTGTGTCTTTAATTCCTCCAGTGCCGCTGGGTTAGGTTCTCCATGACTGAGCTGGTCTCAGCAAGTGATGCCCATAGATGCGGCTCAAACTTGGGTCAAAGGATCACCAGAGCAATGGTTGGAGAAGATGGAACTAAGCTGGAGGACACCCGAGTACTCTTAAGCAATCCCCATGGTGAGTAAGATGGGGAGCTCGGAAGCATAAGGGTAACAATGGGACAAGTGTGGGCTCTGATTCGTTCCACCTTGGAACCTTTTCACACTAATGTTAGGAGGAAGGAAAGTATAACAAAGTAACAGAAGAGGTGATAGAGCAGGTATGTTTGCCAGCTAAAGCTAAAGTGGCAAAGGAGGAAGAGGTTCATTCCTACCCTTCTGCACCCCCTCATTATTTTGAAGAAAAAGAGTGGCCTGACCCTCCAGATCTTTCTTTTCCAGAGGACACTGGGCAAAAAGTAGTTGCCTCAGTGACTTTTGAGCAGTGCCTCAAGTGACTGTTCACAGTTCTATTCAGGCAGGAATTCAGCAAGTTAGACAAGAGGGTGATATAGAGGCTTGGCAGTTTCCTGTTAGGATACACCCACCTGATCAACAGGGGGAATGTTATAGCTACATTTGAGCCTTTTCCTTTAAAAATACTTAAAGAGTTTAAACAGGCTATCAATCAGTATAAACCAGGTCTATGCCCAAAATATAAAAAAGGAAAACATTGGGCTAGTCAATATCACTCTAAGTTTGATAAAGATGGGAACCTGATTTTGGGAAACACCATGAGGGGCCCATCCCAGGCCCCATTCCAAACTGGGGCATTTCCAGCTCAGGCCATTCCCTCACCCCTGTACAGTGCCTGTGCCCTGCCACAGCTGGTAGTGCCACAGTAGATTTATGCTGCCCAAAAGCTGTGAGCCTTCTGCCTGGGGAACCCCCACAAAAAGTTCCAACAGGGGTCTGTGGACCCTTGCCAGTGGGGATGATAGGATTACTTCTAGGTAGGTCTAGTTTAAATTTAAAAGGAGTGAAAGTACATACAGGAGTCATTGATTCAGATTACAATGGGGAAATTCAAATTGTTATATCTCCTTCTGTTCCCTGGAAAGCAGAGCCAGGAGAGTGTATAGCACAGCTCCTGATTGTGCCATATGTGGAAATAGGGAAAAGTAAAACTAAATGAACAGGAGGATTTGGAAGCACAAATAAACAAGGCAAAACAGCTTACTGGGTGAATCAAATTACTGATAAATGTCCTACCTGTGAAATAACTATTCAGTGAAAAAAATTTAAAGGTTTGATAGATACAGGAGTGGACATTTCGATCATTTCTCTACAGCACTGGCTGTCCATGTGGCCAATTCAACCCACTCAATTTAACATAGTTGGAGTTGGTAAAGCCCCTGAAGTATATCAAAGTAGTTATATTTTGCATTGGGAAGGACCCGATGGACAACCTGGGACTATTCAACCAATTGTAACTTCTGTACCTATAAATTTATGGGGAAGAGATTTATCACAACAATGTGGAGCACAGGTTCTAATTCCAGGGCAATTATACAGCCCTCAAAGTCAACATATGATGCATGAAATGGGGTATGTCCCTGTTATGGGACTAGGAAAAAATTTGCAAGGTTTTAAGGAACCACTTCAAGTGGAAAGACAAAGTTCCTGCCAAGGTTTAACATATCATTTTTGATGGCAGCCATTGTTAAGCCTCCAGAACCTATACTTTTAAAATGGCTAACAGATAAGTCAATTTGGATAGAACAATGGCTGCTAAGTAAAGAGAAACTGGAGGCTTTAGAGGACTGAGTTACTGAACAATTAGAAAAAGGACACATAGTGCCAACATTTTCCCCTTGGAATTCTCCAGTCTTGGTATTAAGAAAAGATTAGGTAAATGGAGAATGTTGACAGACCTCAGAGCTGTTAATTCAGTTATACAACCTATGGGAGCATTGCAGCCAGGACTACATTCTTCTGCTATGATTCCAAAAAATTGGCCTTAAGTCATAGATTTAAAAGACTGTTTCTTTACTATCCCCTTAGCTGAGCAAGATTGTGAATGGTTTGCATTTACAATTCCTGCAGTAAACAACCTGCAGCCTGCTAAGCATTTTCACTGGAAAGTGTTGGCACAAGGCATGTTAAACAGTCCAACAATTTGCCAGACTTATGTAGGGCAAACAATTGAACCTCCTCATAAAAAATTTTCACAGTGTTACATTATTCATTATATGGATGATATACTTTGTGCTACCCCCACTCGAGAAATATTACTCCAACGTTATGATCACTTGCAAAATTTGATTTCTTGCATTGGTTTAATTGTAGCTCCTGACAAAATTCAGACTACTACTTCTTATTCCTACTTGGGAACCTTAGTAAATGACACTACAGTAGGGCCACAGAAAGTAACCATATGTAGGGATCAATTGAAAACATTAAATGACTTTCAAAAATTACTAGGGGACATTAATTGGATACGACCTGCCCTAGGCATTCCTACCTATGCCATGGGTAATCTATTTTCTATCCTTAGAGGAGATCTTAGTCTCACTAGCCCTTGACAATTAACAAAGGCTGAGGCAGAGTTACTGCTGATTGAAAAGCAAGTCCATAAAGCTAAAACAAATAGAATAGATCCTGAGAAGACTCTAGATTTGCTAATTTTTTCAACTCAGCATTCACCTACTGCTGTTATTGTTCAAGAGCAAGATCTTGTAGAGTGGCTTTTCCTTCCACATACTAATTCGTGGGCTTTGACTCCTTATTTGGATCAAATAGCTACTATGATAGGAAATGGGAGAACTCGGATTGTTAAATTACATGGATATGATCCTGGGAAAATTACTGTCCCTCTCACAAAGGCACAAATAGAGCAAGCTTTTATAAATAGTCTTACTTGGCAAACCCATTTATCTGACTTTGTGGGTATTCTCAATAATCATTTTCCTAAAACAAACCTGTTTCAAATTTTGAAATGAACTAATTGGATTCTCCCTAAAATAACTAAATTTAAACCAATTGAAGGTGCTGAGAATGTCTTCACAGATGGGTCTTGCAATGGTAAAGCCTCTTATTCTGGGTCAAAAAGTAAAGTTTTTCAGATGCCCTATACCTCATCTCAAAAAGCAGAGCTTGTAGCTGTAATTGAGGTATTGACTGCTTTTGATATGCCTATTAATGTGATTTCTGATTCTTCATATGTTGTTAATTCTACATGATTAATTGAAAATGCTCATTTATGATTCCACACAGATGAACAACTGATGACTTTATTTACCCAATTGCAAACAGCAGTTAGGAGTAGAATGCACCCTTTTTACATTACTCACATTAGGGCTCATACACTTCTTCCAGGACCTTTGACTGAAGGGAATCAAATGGCTGATTGCCTAGTTGCTACTAGACACTTTCACAGTTTAACCCATGTTAATGCCTCTGGTCTCAAATGCAGATACAGCATTACCTAGAAAGAAGCTAAAGCTATTATCCAGCAATGCCTAACTTGCCAAATGGTACATTCCTCATCTTTTATAGGAGGAGTTAATCCTTAAGGATTGGAACCTAATTCTCTTTGGCAAATGGATGTCACACATATTCTCTCATTTGGGAGACTAGCTTATGTACATGTATATGTGGAAACCTTTTCTCACTTTGTCTGGGCTACATGAAAATCAGGAGAGTCTTCTGTCTGTGTTAAATGTCACCTTTTGCAGTGTTTTGTGGTGATGGGCATTCCATCTTCTATTAAAACAGATAATGCCCCAGGCTATACTAGCCAAGCTTTAGCTACATTTTTCTCTATATGGAATATTAAACATATCACTGGCATCCCATATAATTCTTAAGGAAAAGCCATTATAGAACGAATGAATCTCTCCCTGAAATGACAATTGAAAAAGCAAAAAGGGGAAAGCAGGGACTATGGGACACCCTATATGCAATTGAATCTAGCATTATTTACTTTAATTTTTTTAGCCTGCCTAAAGGCCGGATGCTATCAGCAGCTGAACAGCATCTACAGAAACCAGCTCCAAAGACAGAAGCAGAACAACTGGTTTGGTAGAGAGATCTGATAACCAAAAGTTGGGAAATAGGTAAAATAATAACTTGGAGTAGAGGTTATGCTTGTGTTTCTCCAGGCCAACAGCAGCAGCCGATTTGGATACCATCAAGACACCTGAAACCTCATCATGAGCCAGACGCCAAGGAAGAGATTCTGGGAGGGTCCCAAGGACCCCCTAGTTGTAGCCATGTCAAGACTGATGCTGAGGAGGACCCAAAATCTCATGAGCAACACCCATCAAACACAACCAACTACCTGGGGAAAGATCAAGAAGCTGTCACAGATGGCAGAAGAAAACCTGAGGAAAGTGGGACAGCCAGTCACAAAGAGTAATTTAATGATAGCTATGGTAGCAGTGATCACCATTGCCATGAGTATTCCTTCAACAAGGTCTGACACAGAGAACAATTATACTTGTTGGGCATATTTATCAATCTTGGCTGGCAATAATGCCTGGATGTAATCACTCTATGACACAGCGACACATGCTTTCTGATCTCAGTATTTACCATAATAAATCTACTCCTACAATTGAGGCATACCATCCTTAAAAACCTATTCGTAAACAGAATTAGACCTGGCCAGAAATAATGAATGTACTTGTTCAGGAAGATTGCATTGCAGAACAGGCAGAGGTGCTGTGAAATGATTCCTATGGAATCATTATTGATTGGTCCCCTAAGGGGATGTTTAGCTTGAATTGCACCTCTCAGTCTGTGTGCCACAGCCACACTACGTTCAGCTGGTCTGAACAAAATGGTCAGATGGTAGAAATGGTAAGAAATATGGCAAAAGTTCCTATTATCTGGAAACATGGCAGTTTAGTGGCACCTCAACCTCAAATGATATGGCCCGCTGTAGGAGCTAAACATAAGGATTTGTGGAAATTATTAATGGCTCTTAATAAGATCAAAATTTGGGAAAGCATAAAAAAGCGTCTAGAAGGATACTCTACAAACTTGTCTTTTGATATTGCAAAATTAAAAGAGCAAATACTTAAAGCACTCCAGGCACACCTGACCTTAATGCCAGGAACTGGAGTGCTTGAAGGAGCTGCAGATGGATTAGCAGCTGTTAACCCATTAAAATGGATAAAAACACTTGGAGGCTCTATGATTTCAATGATGATTGTACTTTTAATCTGTGTTGTTTGTCTTTGTATAGTCTGCAGATGCAGATCCTGACTCCTGCGAGAAGTAGTGATAAAGCCACCTTTGCTTTTATCATCTTGCAAAAACAAAAAGGGGGAACATGTTGGGAACAGGCCCCCATATCTGGCCATAAGCTGGCCCCAAAACTGGCCATAAACAAAATCTCTGCAGCACTGTGACATGTTCGTGATGGCCATGATGCCCATGCTAAAGGTTGTGGGTTTACCAGAATGAGGGCAAGGAACACCTGGCCTACCCAGGGCAGAAAATCGCTTAAGGCATTCCTAAGCCACAAGCAATAGCATGAATTATCTGTGCCTTAAGGACATTTTCCTGCTGCAGATAACTAGCCAAAACCCATCCCTTTGTTTCCCATTTTAGTTAATCTATCATCTATAGAAACAATGCTTATCACTGGCTTGCTGTCAGTAAATATGTGGGTAAAACTCTGTTCATGGCTCTCAGCTCTGGAGGCTGTCAGTTCCCTGATTTCCCACTCCACACTCTATATTTCTGTGTGTGTGTCTTTAATTCCTCTAGTGCCACTGGATTAGGGTTTCCACAACTGAGCTGGTCCTGACACTGTGGGATCAGTGTTGATATTCCCTATATCATTTTTTATTGTGTCTATTTGATTCTTCTCTCTTTTCTTCTTTATTAATCTGGTTAGTGGTCTATCTATTTTCTTAATCTTTTCAAAAAACCAGCTCCTGGATTCATTGATTTTTTTGAAGGATTTTTCACATCTCTATCTCCTTCAGTTCTGCTCTGATCTTAGTTGTTTCTTGTCTTCCGATAGCTTTTGAATTGTTTCATGCAATATGTTTTTAAGAGTCAGAGTTAGAAATGTCTTATTTGACTTCTGCAAACATTCTATTGCATAAACTCCAGTTTTATTGCCCCAACCAACTGCAAAGGAGGCTGGGAAGTGTGGTCTTCCTTTTTGCTCAGGAAAAGGGACATAAAGTGAGCTTTGGTCAATATATGAAATTGTCTCTGCTCTGTATGCCTTTCTTTTCACAATAGAACAGAACATATCTCCCTAAGAGACACAGTCCGAAGATAAGGCCAGTCACTCCATCCAGCTCAAAGTCTGGTAGTTTCTGGTAATTTACAAGTTTATATTAGTTCACATTGATTCCTCTTTGCTGTGAATTAAAGAGACAAGATATTTGTTCCCTTTAGTTGTAGAGCCATTTTATAATTCCACTTGGAAGAGGGAAGAATGCAGGCTTAGATCAGTCACTGGTTTTTAACACTTCTGAAATCCTGCTGGACAGACATTTTGAAGACCCTTCCTTCCTTTAAGGGTGGGAGTGGTACTTTAGCTAGACCCTGTCTGCTATGCTCAGATAATGTGTCTTTCTGGAGGTTTGGCTGTCCTCATCTGATAGAGTTTTTGAGCAGATGAGTAATGTCATTGGAGCTGCAGTTTGGGAAGTTCATGTTGCTGCAGTTTGCTTTGTGCATTTGGGCCAGACAAACAAGTTAGGAGGTTACTGCAAAAGTTCAAAGGATAAATAATTATCCTCTGAACCAGCATGGGGGGCAGTCAGAAGTGATGAATATGAGAGGTGTATTGGAAGAAGGTCAGGAGGGAGAGGAAAGGAGCTCTGATTCTAAGGCCTTACTCCTGGGTGACAAGAATGGTGGCTGAGATAGGTTAAGAGTGGGTGCTGACTTTGGGGGAAGATGAGTTTGGTATGGCCATTACTTTGTACCTTATTCATACAGTGGAAATAAACTCATGCCCTAACTTCATTAATGGAGAGGAGATTCCTGGTTATAAATTTTAATAAAAACAACTCTTTCAGATTTGAGAAAGTTAAGTAAATGCATATTATATATGGCAATCATCCAAATATTCATTCAGCATTACAAGTTACTAGCACTGTGCTTGGTGTCAGTCCTGTCATATTGTTATTAAAAAGCTTCTTTGCCACTAGACATACTTGAGCTCCTTTAATGACAGGGAGCTCTCTGCTTTACACTTGAGTTCCATCTGTTATTGGAGAATTCTAAACCTCAACTTTATATTGAGCTGAAAGTCCTTTCCCTGAAACTTCTACTCACAGTATCTGGTTTTTGCCTCCAGAACTATACAAGACAGTCCAATATTTTATTTTATTATTTTTATTTTTTTGAGATAGCGTTTTGCTCTGTAACCCAGGCTGGAGTGCAGTTGCATGATCATAACTCACTTCAGCCTTGAACTCCTGGACTCAAGCGATCCTCCTGCTTCAGCCTCCCAAGTAGCTAGGACTACAGTTGCATGTTAATTTTTAATTTTTATATTTTGTAGAGACAGGGTCTTATCATGTTGTCTAGGCTGGTCTCTTACCTCCCGGCTTAAAGTGATCCTCCTGCCTCTGCTTTCCAAATTGTTGGAATTACAGGCATAAGACACTACGTGTGGCCAGGGCAGTATTTTAGAGTCTAGAAGGCAGAAACTGGGCCCCATTGTCTTCTTTCTTTGAGCTACACAACTCCTGTTTTTCCAACCATTGCTTTTATATGACTTAATTGGTAGGAACCTTCACAGGATATGTCTTGAGGTCTTGAAGGGGAAAAGCCACAGGGCTCATCCTTGCTGCCTAGGAGGTCATTGCGCTGCAGGTCCTCATGGTGGCAGGAGCTGCACATGCTTTGACCAGGCCTGAAGGTCTCTGCTCTTATCCTCTGCTCAGCAGTATCTGATGAGCGGATTCTCATCTTTCTGAGACCTTTAGTTGCAAACCTTACCTTTGAAGTGTGTTCTGAATTGAAAAAGAGATGTATCACTTATAACATATTTCTATTGTCCTCCCTTGCATGCATTACAGTCGATGAATGCCTTCAGCAGGTACTGCTAGTAGCCTGTGCAATAGCTGTTTTCTACCTTCTTCTTCCTAACAGAGTCCTGCATTTTCTGAGGCATCCATCCTGCTTTCACATGTCCATGTCCTTCAGGAAGCCATCAGCACTTCTAGCCCTTGCAGTGGCTTCTGGTTAGTCTTTGAAAGTATTGGCAATCTCAGTCCTTTTGCCAGTGGCTGCTTTAGATATGGTGTTGAAAACCAGGTCTGGTTAGTAAGATGCAAGAAGAGATTTCTAGGAGGAGGGGAGGCTTCTGGGAGATGTTTCCTCACTCCTAAGTAGGAGACACCTGGAAAGGTGATACCTTTCTGCCTGTGGACTTTACTGTGTCTGGATGTGGAGCCCAGAATGCTCATAGCTATCTGGCTACAAGCTGGAGGATGAAGCAAACACATGGGGAGGAACAAAGCCAAGTGAATCACAGAAATCAGTGTGTCAGATTTCCGAACTGTTTATTTATTTTTTTATAACTTATCACATATCGTTGTCATCTTTGGTAATTTTAGTTAGAGTTTTCAGTTACCAGTGGCTGAAGGTGAAACAACCTTATTGTCTGGGGTGCCACCTGAAGTCTCATGGTGGAGGAAAGCAAGGATGCAGAAACACCAAAGGTGAGGTTAGAGCAGAAGTTTAATAAGTGAAAGAAAGAGAGAAAGCTCTCCACTGCAGAGAGGGGACCCGGAATAGGCTTGCCATTTTTACAGTTGAATGCAAAGGCTTTTATAGGAAACCAATGAGTGCTGGGCATCTCATTTGCATAAGATGCGAATTTCGGGTAGTTCCACCCCATACTCCTTATGTGCATGTGTGTCCTTAGCTTGAGTTATTCCATATTGCTTTGTTCCTCTTATTGTGCATGTGTCAGGATGGAATTTTCCATTGTGGGCATGTCTGGGCAAGTCACCTGTGTAGCCTTTCTTATCTGTACATCAAGCCCCCCTGTACAAGTTCCCTTATCTCTGCCTGTAGGCTGTTCTTCTGTTTGAGAGGATTCAACTGAGGACCCACCCTAACTGCCTGCCTGACTGGGTTTTTTCCTTTCTCCTTTCTCAAAGGCATCCTAACTGATGTAGTGACTCTTTTAAAATGAGGCACTTGGAAAAGAACAAAGTGCCAGAAAAATGGAAATATCACCACTGATATTTCCTACATTATCCTTCTGGAAATGAGAATGCACTTCAAGATTCCTTTAGTTATTTTATGTTTTGTAACTCCATCATATATTTGGCACTTATTGATCTTGTGGACAGCTAAGATCTCCAAGTTTTTTCCTCTGACAAATTCCATTTTATATGTAAATAAGATTCCAATTCCTGAAAACTCTTTTTCTTTATGCTATAAAGCCAGGGAAATGACTAGGAGTAACCACATTTCTGACTGATCAGAAAATCTGGAAGAGAACATAATTTATGGCATTCTACATACAAGTACATCAGTGGAGACAGGGATCATTGATTACTTATGAAAATTCTTCCAGCTGAATATGCAAGTGTGAAGATGGCCCCATGGCAGCCTCAAGTGCCTCTAGACACAGGAGCTCTGTGCCTCACTGACTATGAGCTTGTCAGAGAACTGCAGCCCTTCCTTGTCACCCCACTCCCTATCCCAATTAGCCTAATGCCTATCCTGGACAGATGTCTGCTGTCCTACTCTGCCTAGGAGCCACCTCTGCTTACACACCTAAACACACTAGACTGTGAGCATTTATTTCCAATAAACACTGTAAATCTGAGCTAACTGCAGGCAAGTGTCCTTTCCAGCTTGCTACCTTCCCCTCTGAAATGAGCTCAGGCTCATCCAGACTTAGAATATAACTACATTTCCTGAACTGGAAATGGCAGGCAGGTGTCCTAGTGCTCTGATTCGAGGCTGCCAAATGCATTTGCTTGGGTATGAAGTCAGTGAAAGGGGTGACACAAAATCAAATCTTTGACATCTTGCCTTTCTTAATAATAAGCTGTCAGCTACCGAAGACAGAAACTTCAAATCCTTCCGTCCCCTTCCCTCTCTCAGACCAGGAATTGGGCTTTGATGATTTTGCATAAAAATGCAAATAATCACTTATTTGGATGATTGCTATTACATAACCCCAGATGGCAGTGAGTGCCCTGAAAGAATCTTTCTGCAGAATCTTTCAGCTAAAGCAGTGAAGAAATCCAAGAGCCCCCTGGCTCACAAACAATTCTTGTAAACGTAACAGTCACCTCTCTGGCTTCAGAGACTGTGTCCCCTCTGTGAGGGTCAAGAAGGGCTTGGAATGGAAGAAATGCCAGCAGGCATACTGGACACACTCCTATGACTGGCCTATCCTTGCTGCGGCATCATTGCGCACATGGTAGCAGTGGCTTGATCAGAGAGACTTAGAAAGTTGCTTAGTGGAGTACCTATAGATGAGTGTTCCAGTGGCTTTCAGGAGTTCTTTTTGACTGTGTACACAGTGAACATCATGGCCAGTAGGAAGCCAAGAAGCTGAGGGAGGTGTGTATCCTTCCGGGAGCTAGAATAAATAACATAATGATGAAGTACTTTTGTAGGGAGGAAGAACACATCACTGCTTACTGTTATTGTGAAGAGTGGAGTGTGTAGAAGTCACTAGTTCTATATGTTTGACATTGTGAAAACTGTAATTCTCAGTATGGGTTATCAGGAGGATCCCTTGGGTTTAGGTAGCAGATTTCTTCTAAAAGAGTCAAAGCTATTTTGCATGTAGTGTGTCCCATATTATTTTACATTTCTGTTAGGTGTCCAGAGCATCAGGTTTACTACTTGTTTGTTAGAAGTGATGGAGGAATTGGAACACAAGAATGTCCATAATCAACTGCTGCTTCCATTTAGTTTTTGAGAAAAATAAATATAATACACAAGGAGACAGTTGTCCATGAGTAGGAGGGAAAGTACTACCTTATTGTTTGCTGTAGCTTTGGACCCAAGTACCAACTGCTGAGAAGCTGAGCAGGACCTCCTGAAGCTCATCTTTCCAAAGCTTGTGCGCATCTTCTGTTTTGTGTCCTGAAGTTCACTCCTGAATCTTCAACCTTACCATCAGGAAAGGACCATCCAACACACACATGGTCTGTGCTGGAGAAGGAATCCATGCTATGTGCATCCAGCGGAACTGGTAGAGACTGCTTGATAACCTTGGTTTTTCTCTGCAGGGCCAGGCTAAGGTACTGTATGGGAAGACTAAATATGTGCTGGGATAAAGAGAGAAAAAGTCAATTTTTTTGAATATTTCTAGAAAAATTTGGAAAGATACTTCTAATATAAGCATACAACAAGTTTTGTTTCATTTTGAAAAAATATACTTATTTAGTAATTTTTGTAAAAGGGAATTAAATAATATTATTAGTGCATAGGCCTTTACTTTAGTTTAGTGCATAGGCCTTTACTTGGTTTAGCCAAGATCTCCGTCTTCTGGAGAGAAGACATCTAAAAGGGAATGCTGATTGCAGGACTCATTTCATTAGGACAACTCGCCACTCTGGATTCATGGGTGGAAGAGACAGAAGGGAGAGAACTATGTCTAGGAACTGACCTTTTAATGCAAAATGACCCCCACCTACTGGTAAACATGGCCCACCCAGTGTTCTCATGTCTGACGAATCTGCATCATCTCCTTGGGGATGATTAGAGACTAGGTAGGGAGCTACAAAGGACACTGGGAGGAGACCAGAGATAAGCCTTGGACTACTTTCCTTATGGCAAACCTTAATATGGATCAGAATCATTTGGAGAACTTGTTAAAACCCAGATTGCTTGGCCTCCGTCCACAAAGTTTCAGATTCTGTAAATTTGGGCTTGGGATTTTTTGAAGTCAGGTATCATTTTTGTAACCCTGAGCACAAATGTAGGATTTGCCTTCCCGTCTTTAGGATTTACTTTCCTGTCCAGAGCAATGCAGCTGAGTGCCAGAGGTGGCTGGAAGCTGAAGGTTGCCTTCTTGTGCTATAGTAAGTCAGAGAGAGGCCAACATTTTATTTGTTTATTAAATTTGAGAAGAATTAGTTTTGTCTTGATTTTGCTTTTCAGGGTGACAATGTCAGGTTAATTTAGTTAATAGAGTAATTTCATATGATGACAACAGTATGTATAGAACACCTCCTGTTTCTTATTTTAGTAATTTGTTTCACTTATGCATTTTTATGGAAATTATACCCCAAAAACTACTATATTCTTATCATACATTTCAAGACTTAGATACTTTAATAATTATTATACAGAGGTAGATTTCATGGAATAGCTGCACAGTATGTTATATAACAATTATTAAAATTTCTTTTAGCATCTCTGTTTGATTGTGTAATTGCCAGTGTTTTCTAGGTGTTTGGCAGTGTTTGCGATGCTTACACATTCATCTTTGGTCACTTGCCAGAATCGTACTGACTTCTTGTGGGTCTCTCATTGTGTAAGTAAAGGAAAGTTTAATCAAGGTGGAAACAAATTTGGATTATGTATTTTTCAGCTGCACTCATGTACCAGGGAAATTTGATCCAGAATGTTGCCTTTACATAATAACAATTATTGGCGGCATGCACTGTAGAGTAAGATTTCTGGATGCCAACAGATAGAGTTAGATAAACAGACACATCCCTTCCCGCTGCATTGTCACTGCTGTTTACTACACGATTTCAGGTTGGAGATATAGCAAATGGAGCAGAGTCGTCTGCCTAGGGAGGGAAGAAGAGCTGCATGAATGGAGAATGCTGATCTCTGGGTTCCTCTGTGAAGGGATCATAGCATAAAGGGTGGCAAGGTGCTGCGCAAACTCAATCCACCATGCCTTCCACTCCTCCTGTTCCATTCATCCCTTCTTCTCTACCTCTAAATTGGCACAGGCCCTGATTTTACCAACCTGAGCATTCAAGATTATGATCTTCCAGGGGCAGCAGTGAATGCCTTTATTCCCTCTAGAGCTGCAGTCTTAGGTTGACAGCAGATCCCCACCATTGGTGACAGGAGTCTATTTTATCCAGTGACTTCTGGGCCAGGAACTGGAATAAGTGCTGGTGCTGTGGGAAGCAGCATGGCAGTCACTTGCCAAATTGCCCATGCACACAGAATCATCGTGTCATTCACGATCACAGATCAATCCTGCCTTTGACATTTAGATGACAGCAATCACCTTGCAGCTAGAGCACAGCATGGGCCTCATTTAAAAAGTGATTCATTTGCAGTTCCTTCACATCATCTTTGGTCTAGTTAGTGTGATATTTGTTTCTCTGACAGATAATCTAAGACAGAGAAAACTTGGAATAAATCTTCATTAATTCCTAAGTAGAAAGGTACTATGTGCTCATTATAAAAATCCAAATATCCCAGATATTTATAATGGAGAAGAAGAAATGTCTTTCTAATATCCCATTCCCACCTCACCAACAGAGATCTCAGTTGTTACCAGTTTGGCAAAGGGATCTTCACATTTGGTTTTCTCTACCAAACCTCACACAGTCTCTCAAAGTGTGGTATGTGAAATGCTAACAGTAAGTGGTAGAGAGATGAACATATTTTTTCTTACTATTCTGCATTTATTTTCAAAAAAAATTCACATCTTGAATGCAAGACTTCATGAGTGTTATTACTTTTCTGTTACAATAAATTCATTAATGTAAAAAAATTGGTTGATGAGAAAAAATTAATGGCACAAATGATACAGAATATAGCAAGAACTGTGAAGTTAGTACTCTAATGCCCAAAGCTGAAAAATTTTATATGAATATTTATCTTTGTTATTTTATTTATTTATTTATTTATTTTTGAGATGGAGTCTTGCTCTGTTGCTTAGGCTGGAGTGCAATAGCATGATCTTGGCTCACTGCAACCTCTGCCTCCCACGTTCAAGTGATTCTACTGCCTCAGCCTTCCAAGTAGCTGGGATTACAGGTGTCCGCCACCATGCCTGGCTAATTTTTTGTATTTTTAGTAGAGACGAGGTTTCACCATGTTGGCCAGGCTGGTTTTGAACTCCTGACCTCAAGTGATCCACCTGCCTCGGCCTCCCAAAGTGCTAGGATTACAGGTTTGAGCCACTGCACCTCACCTGTGGAGAGTCTTTTATGCCATCAAAGAGTCTGGAATTTTTCCTGCAGTGATAGGGAGCTATTGGAGGTACTGAGCAGGGGAGTAATGTGGGAAATACTGGGATTTGAGGGGGACCATTCTGACTTCAGGTGGAGAATGGAGTGCTATCGGGATGTAGCAGGGACGGTGTGATGGTTAATATCGAGTGTCAACTGGATTGGATTGAAGGTTGTAAAGTATTGTTCCTGGGTGTGTCTGTGAGGATGTTGCCAAAGGAGATTAACATGTGAGTCAGTGGACTGGGAAAGGCAGAGCCACTCTTAATCCAGGTGGGAACAATCTAATCAGCTGCAACATGGTCAGAATAAAAGCAGACAAGAGTACGTGGAAAGACTAGACTGGCTAAGGCTTCTGGCCTCCATCTTTCTCCTGTGCTGGTTGTTTCCTGCCCTTGAGCATCAGACTGCAAGTTCTTCAGCTTTTGGACTCTTGGGCTTACACCAGTGATTTGTGAGGGGCTCTCAGGCCTTTGGCCACAGACCAAAGGCTCCACTATCAGCTTCCATACTTTCAGGTTTTGGGACTTGGACTGGCTTCCTGGTTCCTCAGCTTGCAGATGGCCTATTGTGGGACTTCGCCTTGTGATCGTGGAGTCAATTCTCCTAATAAACTCCCCTTCATATATACATCTATCCTTTTAGTTCTGTCCCTCTAGAGAATTCTCACTAATACAGATGAGATGTGGTGATTTGGCAGTGAGGGAGGGAGCAGAGCCCAGAGTCTTCATCTGTCGGGTTCGATAATGACATTGAGCTACTTGGGGAAGTAGGAAAGTGAGCAGATTTGAGGGGAAAGGCAAGAAGGTGTGCTTTATAGGTTGAGTGTTAGATGTCCATGGGAAGCCCAGGTGGAGAGATCCAACAGTTGGTTTGGTATACCAGACTCTCACACTCACGGATTCATCCAGTGATTATTGAATGCTATGTGCCCTGCATCTTAGATTAAACAAGGTGCTTCCAAACCCCTCAGCCATGTATTTATAGACAATTCCTTGGCTACTTCTAACAATTTCTCTGGTGGCTAATATATCCTTTACATTTTTCCTTTTCCCAAATTTTATCAACCTTATGTGTTTACCTTGCTATTTCCAAGAACTTACCACATGCAGTTACAGAAGAGTAAACCTATTTATTAAACTACATACTTTTATTTCAGAAGTTTATGCTTCCATTGGTTTGTTTCAGATAAACTGCCTGGAAGATGGTCTCAGTCTGTTGCCCAGGCTGAGTACTGTGGTGCGATCTTGGCTCACTGCAACCTCCATCTCCCAGGTTCAAGTGATTTTCCTGCCTCAGCCTGCTGAGTAGCTGGGATTACAGGTATGCGCTGGCTAACTTTTGTATTTTTAGTATAGATGGGGTTTCACCATGTTGGCCAGGCTGGTCTCAAACTTCTGACCTCAAGTGATCTGTCCACCTTGGCCTCCCAAAGTGCTGGGATTACAGGTATGAGCTATTGTGCCCAGCCGCATGTTTCATTTGGAAGTTTCCACCCTTGAGAATTATAAGCTATGCTACAGATGTGCAGAGTTGATCTAACTGTGTTAAGAAGGGTTATAAAAACCAGACATCTACCTAACACCTAAGGAAATTTCATGTATTATTTTTACTATAAACAGTAATATTAATGATGACAAAACCTACCATTCATCAAGTATCCATTACATACTTGGTCTTCAGGGAAATTATATTTGATTTACACCCATACATTGTCTAACTCATGTAACATCCTGTAGGGCATACATTGTTATTTGCGTTTTATGGAGGAAACACTTCCCCCTCATGGTTCTCCAGAAGCTCCTTCATGGGATTTTTTGTGAGCTCCTTTTCCTCTGGACATTTCTTAAATACTAATATTTTCCTCTTTTCTCTCTGTATATACCCTCCTTTGAGCAATTTTATCTGCCACATGCCTTCACTCACCAGTTATATGCTAATGATTCTCATATCTGTGTGCTCTGCCCACATGTCTGTTCTGAGCTCCAGACAAGTTATCCCAGTGCCCATTGATTTCCTGCATTTGGTTGTGTCACTGGCATCTCCAACTTAACACATCCAAAATTGAGCTCATTGTCCAAAATAGACACAGCCTTCAGGAGTTCCTCTTAGGGACAACACTACTGCATGAGCCAGAAACCTGGCGTCATTCTTCCCTTCTACTTTTTAACTCCTCTCTTTCAACTTGTCTCCAGGTTCTTCAATCCTAGTTCCCAACTCTCTCTCACATACATCTTCTCCTCTGTGTCCCTACTGCAGAGACTTAGTTTAGATCCTTAACCTTTGTAACCTCATTTGCAACAACCTCCCAAATGGCTTCCTTTTCCTGAGTCTCTTTTCCCCTCCAATTTCTTCTCTATACACCTGTGAAGCTGAGCCTTTTAAATACAAAACTCTGACTCTGTCTTTTCTTTTTCTGCTCAATAGCTATCCACAGTTTTCACAGTTTCTTCCAGACACATTAGGATAACAAGTAAGGTCTTATTTCCACCTCATTTTCTGCCAGACCCTTTCCTACTCTTCATTTTTTAGCCCCATTGGACTTCTTGCATTTCCCCATCCTGCTGTGCTCTCTCATCCTTGGAGTCTCTGTACCTCTTCCCCCCATGCCTGGAACATTCTTCTACACCTAAGTTGCTGTCCAGCGCCTACTCTTCCTCTCATGCTCAACCCAGGCAGGGTGTTGGCTGGGAAGCCTTCCTCTTTGCATTCCACCAAGTGCTCTCTGTGCTTTCAGAGCTCCCTCTGCTTTTCATCATCAAGGCACCCATTGTGCTCTCTTGAAATGATCACCTGTCCTGCCTGCCCCAAAAGCAGGGAGGGAGGGCATCTTGCTCATCATTCTGGCCCAGCATCCATTTGACTTCCTGGCATGTAGCAGGTGCTCAATAATTACTGAATAAATGCATTAATGAAAGAATGAGAGAATCCAATAGCTCAGTTTAAAACCAGATTGGCCTGACTCTGAAGTTCATATCCTTTCTATTTCCTGCATGGTTTATTTGGAATCTTCTGCTTTATAGTCTTGGTCTGGACATAATAGCAGCAGGGGATGGGGAGAGATAGAAATGATATTACCGTGTGGTATGTGGTGTTGCATTTGAGAGTGCCGCAAGACACTCTTGACTCCCAGTATTAGATGATTTTGCTTTCCACTTGGCAAAGTAGAACTGGTTAGAGCCTTAAACTCAGAACTGGATGTAGCCCTAAACCCAGATGCAAATCTTTTACAGGAACCACTTCAGAATCTCACCTTTGGGCTTAGCAGTAGAATGAGTATAGAGTCATTTAATTATTTTCAGGTAAATTATAGAAGGACTTGGGATAGAAAAAATTAATGCCTTAAGCCCATTTCATAAAGTAAAAGAGAAAAATGTTTATTAGAAAATGAAAGTCATGTGAGCAGCTTGGGAGATGGACTAGAAATGAGAGTTGCAGCTGCATTTTGAACCAATTACTGCTAGAAATAGAAAGCAGAGGAGGAGCTGCTAACAGGCTATCACAGTAATCCAAGCATGAGTTCTCTACAGCAAGGGACTAGTTTTTCAGAGGGGAGAGTAGCTGTTTGAGACTTCAGGACACCGAGTGATGCTCAACTTAGTGATGTTCAGCTTCTGACTATGCTATGCTCTAATAGGAATCAGCACCAACCCAGAATCATAAGGGTCCTTTTCTCATTCCATTCAGAGCCTTCACCTAGTCTTTTCTTGCTCTTTCTTTCTCCTCTCCTCCCAGCCAGACATACTTTGTATAGAGAGCTTCCAGGCACTGACATTTATTTATTTTCTCTGTCCATTGTTACCACTTCTGCGTTTTTTTAGCAGAGCTGACTTAGACAGATTCATTTTTCTGTGGACAGTGAGTTGCTTTTTGGCATCTGTTATTATATTCATTTTGTATCCTCTGTGCCTAGTCCAGTGTTAAATGGAGCTGAAGCAAAAGGTTAACCCAGAAAGCTTGATTTAAAACAAAAGACTAAACTGACAAGTTAGAATGAAATGAGTAATTATTTCAATCAGAGTATTTGGAATTTGTGCACGTAGGCAAAGCCTAACAATTCTGTAGGTAGGTTCAAACGTGGTGAGACACAAATTGTATAATAAACAGTTTGGAGTTCTTGAAGGTATTGTATAAATAATACCCCAGAATATAGGGAAATCAATGAGAGAAGAGATGTGATAAAACAGGTACATGACTAAATGTCAAATAAATTATGCAGACAATGGTTGCTTCAAATTCAGGGGTGAGATAATTTTGGATTACACTTATAGTAAAGAATTTCAGCAGATTCAGGAAGAGTGGATAAGATTGGAGTAAGGAATAAAGGTTGGTGACAAAAAGTCATCTGAGATTAGGAGTAAGAACAGATATTTTATGTTTCTTTAGCCTTAATTTAGCCTAAGACCAAGAGTATAAGCAGGCCAAGCAGTCTTTGAAAGGTTAAGAAAAAGTAGAAAAAAATGCAGTAAAATTGGATGGACTTTCCTCTTTAACTTTCCAAAACAAAGAATTAGAGAGTGGAGCATTTTTTAAATGAAGAGTGACCAGGATATTTCAACCCAGTGTATCATACAATTAATACTTTCCCAAGAGACTATCCCTTTTTTCTCGTCTAATTGTTGGTTCTTTGTAATAGCTCAAGTTTATCAATACAGGTTATACTTTTCCTGTTTAGCAGAAGTAATTTCATATTTTATGCCGTATGTGCTTATTATTTATTATACTCATTATATCTTTTAAAAGTTTGTGGAAATAACTTAGTAGAGAAGGAAAATCAGTGCATTTTAAAAGCAGGAGATGGGTCACATTTATCAGCCTGGGTCCCCTTGAGGATCAGGTTGGAGCCTGTCGGATGACCTTTCTGAGTCTTGAGATACTGTTGTGCTCAGCTTGTGTGCTGTTGGTGTGATGCAGAAGGACCGCAAGAAATAGTTCATTCCTCTTTTTTTAATCACTCAGTATTCTTCTTTGTTGGCTCCTGTCAACCTTGGAGTAAAAAACACAAGTGTTTCTCAGTGACCCTTCAAAAGGGAACAACCAAGACAGAACAGAATTACCAGTCAGTGCTGGTGTTTTTTGGAGCTGCTTCTTTTTACTCTTTATATTTCACACTAGCAATATTAGCCACTGTTGTTTTTTAAAGCTTAAAGCTTCCCCTTTCTGAAAGAAGAATCATTACTCTTCCTTTCCCAGGGAATGAGAGGTTTGTGAGATGCCTACCATTATGTTCATCTCTTTACCATGGTACTACATTATTGTTCCTTAAGTCTGAAATCTCCACCAAGGAGTCACCCAGCTCTCTCATCACACAATAACTTAACAATAGGCATTATACCCTTGGTTATATAATTGTTCTCTGAGAAATGTTCCTTAAACATTCCAAGCCCAATTCACAGCCTTTGGTTCTGTTACAGGATGATCTACTAATGTATTATCAAAATCTTATTCAGTGACTCTCAAATTTTAGTGAGCATCAGAATCACCTTGGGAGAGGGGCATGTTAAAGCACAGATGGCTGCCCCTTCCCTGAATTTCTATTCAGCAGGGCTGGGGAAGGGCCAAGAATGTGCACTTCTGACAGGTTCCCAGATGTTGCCGATGCTGTTGTTGCTGTTGCTGCTCTGGGCACCAGACTTGGAGAATCACTGATCAAATATTCAGATCTCTGCTTGTCATAGAGACAAGTTCAGGGTGGTTTATGATGTGTCACTAAATTTAAGACTTGACCGACTCCTGGAATGTATTTTGATGGTGTCTTCAAGTTTGAAAGATCCTAAGTTTTTATGTAATTCTGTGTGGGTTCTCATGGATAAAGACAATGCCAGGGACCCAGCTGAAAGGTCTATAGCAACTGTGGGAATTCTTGGCATTATTTTCTGGTATCTCCCAGAAAGAGACAACACCACAAAATGATGTGAGCTGCTAGACTTGGATCAGCAACTAGAGTCTGTATCTGAATGGAGATAAAGGGTTCATAAGTAATATGTGGAAGCCTAGCCCTTTCAAGAATACTTAAAACTTAGAAAAAAGTAAGCAGGGCCTCTGAGAATTAAGAAAAACCACTGTCCAAAGCCTGTAGACTTGACTTCTAGAAATGGACTGTAGCAGCTTTAGGCCCACTTGGTTTAACCTAGGGGTCTCTAACCTCTGGGCCATGGACCAATACTGGTCTGTGGCCTGCTAGGAACCAGGCCAGATAGCAGGAGGTGAGTGGTGGGCAGGTGAGCAAAGCTTCATCTGTATTTACAGCTGCTCCCCATTGCTCACATTACCACCTGAGCTCTGCCTCCTGTCAAATCAGCAGCAGCGTTAGATTCTCATAGGAGCATGAACCCTATTGTAAACTGCACATGTGAGGGATCTAGGTTGCATACTGTTTATGAGAATCTAATGCCTGATGATCTGTCACTGGCTCCCATCACCCCCAGATGGGGCTGTCTAGTTGCAGGGCAACAGGCTCAGGGCTCCCACTGATTCTACATTTTGGTGAGTTGTGTAATTACTTCATTATATATTACAATGTAATAATAATAGAAATAAAGTGCACAATAAATGTAATGCACTTGAATCATCCCAAAACCATCCCTTTGTAACCCTCTCCTTCTAGTGACTCCAAATACTGACAATACTCTCAATTTTCCAGCTTCAGTTTCTTTCCTTCCTTCCTTCCTTCCTTCCTTCCTTCCTTCCTTCCTTCCTTCCTTCCTTCCTTCTTTCCTTCCTTCCTTCCTTCCTTCCTTTCTGTCTTTTTTTTGTCAGTCTGACTCTGTTCCCCAGGCTGCAGGGTAGTGGCATGATCTTGGCTCACTGCACTCTCCACCTCCTGGGTTCAAACGATTCTCCTGCCTCAACCTCCTGGGTAGCTGGGACTACAGGTGCCTGCCACCACGCCCAGATAATTTTTGTATTTTTAGTAGAGGCAGGGTTTCACCATGTTGGCCAGGCTGGTCTCAAACTCCTGACCTCAAATGATCCACCCACCTCGGCCTCCCAAAATGCTGGAATTAGAGGCATGAGCCACCACACCTAGCCCCAGCTTCAGTTCTTGCCTTTCTTTAGATAGACTTATATTTCCATTTATTTCACTTTTCCAGTCAGAAAGATTTTACATTTTTAAATCTTAACTTTTGACTTTTGGTTTCAAAACCTACTTCTCCTTTAGTTCTCATCATCTCTACTAATGTAACACCTCTGTTGCTGGAGCCAGAAGCTGGAGCTGTCTTTTATTCTTCTCTTTTTTTTTTTTTTTGGAAGACAGAGTCTTGCTCTGTCGCCCAGGCTGGAGTGCAATCGTGCAATCTCAGCTCACTGCAGCTTCTGCCTCCCGGGTTCAAGTAATTCTCCTGCCTCAGCCTCCTGAGTAGCTGAGATTATAGGCATGCCACCATGCCCGGCTAATTTTTTTATTTTTAGTAGAGATGGGATTTTACCATGTTGGTGAGGCTGGTCTTGAACTCCTGACCTCAGGTCATCTGCCCACCTCAGTCTCCGAAAGTGCTGGGATTATAGGCGTGAGCGACCATGCCCAGCCTATTCTTCTCTTTTCCTTACCACCACTATACATTTACATTCTTTCATTTTGGACATTTTTATTAGATTGTTTCTCCTCCTCTTGCTCTTCCCCTTCCTTTTGCCTTTCTTCTTTTCCAATTGTCCTCAAGCAACAAAAAAACTTTTTAAGTCATGACTCAAACAAAATTATTTTTATATTTATATTTCTTTTCAATTTTTATCCTGTATGTTTCATTTTATAAATCACTCTGTCATAGTTTACATATAATTTTTGTTTCACATTCTCTCCTTTTGGTTTTAAAATATATATATATATTTATATATAATTTTTTGCCTCATATGGCTAAAAATGCCAAGGGAAATGGCTTACTCTAGGACTCCAGGCTGAGTCTCTCTCTTCTTCTCCCTCCTATACTTTTCTCTTGTTGAGTCCAATCTTAGGCAGGATCTTTCCATGTGCAGGTAGTTTACAGATGCTCCTGGTGTAATCCACTAGCTAGGTGAGAAGCAGCTTACTTTTAGTTCCTTATTGCATTGTGGTTTTTCTAGGTTCAATTATGTTTTTAAAACATGTTGTTGATAAATGTTAGTGAGGTTCTATTGGTGATAGACTTGTTCAATTTTATTTTATTTAAAAATGCCTTTATAATTAGCTGAGTCAATTATAGATCGATAGCTTTGGAATATTCTTCTACTGCCCCATACCTTCTGTTGTTGCTGTGCAGAAGTCTTACTTAGTCTAATTGTTATTTCTTTGTGGGTAATCTGTCTTTTCTCTTTAGCTGCTTTTAGGATTTTTGCATTTGTTTTCTTGCATTTCCACCGTGATGAGGGATGAAGATGGAAAGGAGTGAGTCAGTAGGCATAAGCTCAGGTTACATGGGATAGCAAGGTCAAGGGGAAATCTTACCTAGAATAAGTCAGGCAGAAATCTTTGACTTTAAAGGTTCTTAAATGTTCTGAGCTGTTGGAAAGAGCTAGTGGATGTGATTGAAGTAGAGGTTTAGCTTGGCTAAGGACTAGTGATGAATTTTAAAAATCACGTTTGAGTGTCATTTTTGGGATATCACTAATAAATCACCACAGTGATAGTACTTTTAATTGCTTTGCCTAAACTTGTGTTGTTTATTTACTTGACTCTAATTTGCACTATTTATGCAAGAGGTGAACCTTTTTTTAATCCTTGGTATTCCTATGGACATGAGTGGTTCATTAGCAGACTGATATTGAAGATATACCTGAGGTATTACTGAGCTATTTGTCCTAAAATCATTTTAATATTTTAGAAACTGAACTCCTAGAAACTCATCTCATGTATCTTACCCCTAAGCTGTAGGGTATCACTAGAGGGTTCATTTCTTAAATACCTATTAAAATATTTTTCCTGATCTTCCATAATTTTTAATGGATCAAAGATCTTAGCAAGTTCTCCTAATATCTAACTTATTTTTTTTTCTGCTGGTTATAATCTTTTAAACTATCAGTAAAAATAATCATGTTCATGTCACTCTTACATTAGCCCTTTGTCTATTTAAAGAAAATTATTAAGTTTCTCTTGAGCTTTTTCTTTTCTAGGTTAAATAAGCCCCATTTCTTTATAATTTTCTCATGGGAAATATTTTCTAATCATTTTCATTGTTTTCTTTTCCTGGACCCCATCCAAATTTTTGGTATTACACTTCAGTTGCTGAGCCAGAAAATGGGCAATTAATAAAAGCTTGACCAGTGCTGAGTGGGAAGGGAGGCTAACATATGGTTTTTACATGGTTTATTATAGATCCTGTGTTAACATGTAGGGCCTATTCCCCATGAGGAATAATCTCATTCTAAGCAGCCAAAAATTTCATTTCTTTCTTCAGAGCCTTAAAAGCACCCCTACTAGATCAGCTCAGTGATGCAGCATTAAAGCAATGATATCTGACCCTGTTGTCCAGGCTGGAGTGCAGTGGCATGATCTCAGCTCACTGCAACCTCCGCCTTTCAGGTTCAAGTGATTCTCCGGCCTCAACCTCCTGAGTAGCTGGGATTACAGGGGTGCAACACCACGCCTGGCTAATTTTTTGTATTTTAATAGAGACAGGGTTTCACCATGTTGGTCAGGCTGGTCTCAAACTCCTGACTTCATGTGATCCGCCCACCTTGCCCTCCCAAAGTGCTGGGATTACAGGCATGAGCCACTGCATCTGGCCACAATGACTGTTTTTTACAGGAAGGCTGAGAAGTTTTGCCAATGAAAGTGAGCACCTTATTTTAGGTTGATTTCCTGGGTCATCCTTGAAGCACTGTATTGCTTTAATTGAATTTTTATCTGTATCTGAGATGCTTGGGTGTGTGTTTGTTGGCTTTTTTGAGCTCCTGTTTATTCTGTCTTCATTTAGTCTAAAGTCAAAAAAAGAAAGGAGGTTATGGCCTCCTTTCTATGCCTGCTTGTTTAGGACTCATATGACATTCCCTTAGTCACAGGAACGTACCAGGTCACTGGGTGCTTTGCACAGTAGTTACATTATTTCTTTTCTTACCATCCTAAGCAATAGATCTGGAGGAAATTGGGTTCTCCTTGAATGTCAGGGTTTTGAAGGACTTGAAGGGCAGAAAACTCCATAGTACCCTCTCCTCAGAAAAAAGCTCTGAAATGGCTGGTAAATTCTGTTTTCTCTTTTCTTCTTTCTTTCCTTCTTTTTTTTTTTTTGACTGAGTTTCGCTCTTGTTGCTCAGGCTGGAGTGCAGTGGTGCTATCACAGCTCACGTGACCTCTGCTTCCCAGGTTCAAGTGATTCTCCTGCTTCAGGCCTCCTGAGTACCTGGGATTACAGGTGCCCGTCACCACGCCCAGCTAATTTTTTGTATTTTTAATAGAGATGGGATTTCATCATGTTGGCCAGGTTGGTCTCAAACTCCTGACCTCAGGTAGTCCACCAACGTTGGCCTTCCAAAGTGCAGGGATTACAGGCGTGAGCCACCATGCCCGGCCTAATTGGATTTTCTCTACGTTCAGCCTGCTCTCCACAGAGGATTAGTCACTTCAGTTCCTGAAGGGCACTGAGATTCTGGCACGAGCACAATTTCATTAGCCCTGACTAACTAATGCATTCTCTATAATGATGACTTTAAAAAATAAAACCACGTATTATTTTAGATAGTATGCAAACACTCCTCTCTAGAGTTATTGGAAAAAATATTGACCCTACTAGCTCAAGTTCAAAACTGATAAATGCCTCTATAGCCAGCAAGGGCACAGTCTTCCCTCTCCTCTAAGGGTTAAATTCCTTGCTGTAAACTCTGCTCTGAGTTACTGCTGTTTTAGCATCTTCGTATTTCTGGAACTCCATGTCTGACACTGCTGGTGAGATTATTTGCACACAGCTGGGAAAGAACATCTGCCTCATAATTTGAACAACTTTCTTTTTTTGATGAGCTCAAGTTCCTCATTTCAGATAAGAGTGTTATTATTGATCCTTGGAATAATTCCTCTGTTAGCAGAAGCTCATTGTTGTTGAGGGAGAAATGAGGGCCAGCATGTATGCATTATGATAGGATTTACTTTCTTCACCTCTCTTTTTTTTAGAAAAAGACTTTTTTTTAGAGCAGTTTTAGGTTCACAGCGAAACTGAGCAGACAGTACAGAAAGCTCCTATATGCCCCTTTCCCCACACATGCACAGACTCTCCATTATCAACTCCCCCACCAGAGTGGGACATTTGCTGACCTCCAGTGACACACCATCATCACTCAAAGTCCATAGTTTAGATTAGGTTCCCTCTTGTTGCACATTCTATGGGTTTTGACAAATGTGTGATGACATGTCATTGTACAGTCTCCCTCAGTGTCCTTGGGGAATTGGTTCTAGGACTGCTCATGGATACCAGGATCCAGGCATACTCAAGTCCCACAGTCAGCTGTGCAGAAACTTCAAATACAAAAAGTCTGCTCTTGTGGGTTTTGCATCCCACCAACAGTATTTTTGATTCTTGTTTGGTTGCTGTGTTAGTGTGTTCTCATGCTGCTATGAAGAAATACCCAAGACTGGGTAATTTATAAAGAAAAGAGGTTTAATTGACTCAGTTCCACATAGCTGGGGAGGCCTCAGGAAACTTACAATCTTATGGGAGGCACCTCTTCACAGGGTGGCAGGAGAGAGAATGAGTGCCAGCAGGGGAACTGCCAGATGCTTATAAAACCATCAGACCTCGTGAGAACTCACCCACTATCACAAGAACAGCGTGGAGGAAACCACCCCCATGATTCAATTACCTCCACCTGGTCCCACGCTTGATACGTGGGGATTATTACAATTCAAGGTCATATTTGGGTGGGGACACAGAACCAAACCATATCCGTTGCAAGTGTGGAACCTGCTTAAACAAGGGCTGACTATATTTACTGAAAAATATCTGCAGATAAGAGGACCCATACAGTCCAAATCCATGTTGTTCAAGAGTCAACTGTAGTATCATATAGAATAGTTTCACTGCCCTAAAAATCTTCTGTGCTTTATCTATCCATCCTTCCCTCCCCCAACCCCTGGCAACTACTGATCTTTATATTGTCATCTTGGTTTTGCCTTTTCCAAAATATCATATGTCTGGAATCATAAGTATGTAGCCAGATTGGCTTCTTGCAATTAGGTATATGCATTTGAGTTTCCTCCTTGTCTTTTGATGACTTGAAAGCTCATTCTTATTTGTCTACTCATCTCCCAAAGGACGTCTTGGTTGCTTTCAAGTTTTGGCAATTATGATCAAAGCTGCCATAAACATCCGTGTGCAGTTTTTTGTATGAACGTAAGTTTTCAACTCATTTGGATAATTACCAAGGCCTGTGACTGCTGAATCATTTTATTCCTTAAGTCTCATTTTCATCCATTGCAAGGAGCAAGCATATATTGAGGACTTACTACGTGTCAGAATTTTCAATAAATTATGTCACCTCAACCTCATGATTACCTTGCAAGGTATTTTTTTCTTTTTACACATGGAGAAAGTGATGTTTAGAAAAAAGTTAAGCAATTTGTTCAAGGAAACATTTGAACAAATTGAAGACTTAAACAGAGAAACTTCTAGTCCTAGAGAATTTTTATTTTATCTGAAATAACCTGGAGCTGGAAGGGACATTAGAGAGGCATGGCCTTGAGCAGGCACACTGCTAAATTTCTGGGGCCTACGGCAAGAATATAAGTGGAGGCCCACGTACCAATTGTCTTAATATTTAGAAGTAATAAATCAGGCAGACAAATTGTAAATAAGGTGTTCTGTCCACCTACTATGACAAGACCAACTTCATACCAACTTGAAGGGTCAGATTTGAATCTGGAATTTTCTGACTGCTTAAAGTTTAACACCAGAATGTGATGGCATGGGAGAGGCTGGCTGCAGTCCCTCCTACCCCTTCTCATCCCTTAGTCCTGCACTGCATGGGGCCTTCAGGTACACATGTAGATTTACAAACCTCCATATGCAAACCCATCTATACTCTCTGCCAAAAGCTGTCCTTTGGTCACCCTTCAGACCTAGGGTGGACATAATGGGATGTAGACTCTTTTTGAGGGGATGGACACAGGGAAGAGGTCTACACTGGCCCTGGAAGTAGGAGTGTGGCCATTTGTACAGGGAATTTGAGGATCCCAGGGGTCCAGAGCATGATTAGAAAGGATAAAAGCTTCAGGTAGGCAGATTTCCTTGACTCTGTGGTCTCTCTAACCTGCTGGAGGGGAAGGAAGGGAAGTTGTGCTAAGGAGACACAGAATGGGGCCCAAGACAAGGTCTCTTTTGTCCAGGTCTAGGGATAGAACTGGATCCAGGTGTTCCATTTCATAGATAAGAAAATGGAGACCAGAGAGATGGTGAATTTCTCATTGCATTCCTAGTTAATGGCTGCACAAGGACATCCTGATTCTCTGCACTTTTCATAAGGTTGGCTTTATAAGGCTGGGTTGTTCTACATATATCCATTAATATAACCCTATCCCAGGAATCCTTTTCACCAAAGAGCTTAAAAACCTGCCCTGGGTATCATTTTTACTCAGTCACAACCAGAGACTCTTGAATAAACAAACACTATTCTCTGTTTTAGATGACATTACAAAGCAATCAATACCTCAGGAGATTTCTAAAGGCTAATTTGAAACTTTTGGAGACATCAATCACAGAATAGTTCCCAAATAATTTCCAAATTACTTCCTATAGAGGTCAGTTTATTGATGTACTTGTATGAGTCAACTGGCCCACCAAGAAACCACAATTAGAAATGTGATCAACATAAACTTAGTTGAAACAACTAGCAGATGTTTTCAATGATTTGCATATGAATTAGTCACGAGCTTTAGAAATCTAGCTTATTAAGGGTTCAGATTATTTTGTACATTTTCCCTTCTGTTGGAATGTGCTGAAGGAAATCTTCTATTTATTAAAAGCCCATGCCATAAACGTCTTCCAGTATTCAGGTTTTTACTATGCATAGGTAATTCCTGATATTATATGCTTATACATTTATATATAGATATCAACATAAAAAACACTTTATTTCTTATAATGTACATTTTATATGCTATCTAATTTGATTCTTACAAATGCCCCACAAGGTAAGTTGGCCAAAGGTGTTATCATTCCAGTGTTTAATGGGGACACTGAGATGCAAAGGTACTGAAGGCTCACATAGCTGGTGGGTACAGAGTTGGAGTTTGACTCGAAATCTGTACCGCTCTGCTTCTTATGAGTGGAGGACGTTTAGCCTCTTTTAAACCTCAGACCATTGTGGCTTTACTTTCCAGAAATTCTTGTGTATGTCCCCTGAAGCAGCATAACCAGCATAAATCTTTACGCAGAGATCTGTGTCACTTGGAAGCCTCGTAACCCCAGCTCCCCATCTGGAACACACTCTTTTATAATTACAAAATCCAAATGGACATCGAAGCTTTTTTTTTTTTTTTTAAATCAGAAGTCAGTTAATAAAACACTTGGTACATACTATCAATATTCACTTTTAATTCAAATAAATATTTATTATGATGCATTTTATCCCATACTATAATTAATGCATCAAATTCTTTTCTATTCCTTTCTTCTTTTTCAAAGTTACATTGAAACTTTCTCACCTTATCTACGCCTGATGTGAGACTAGCTCTTCTCAACACTCAACAACATGGCCACCAAAGTAGTGAAGCAGAGAGAAAGAGAGATAAGTGAGAAGAAGACTAACTCTGTTGGGATTATGGTTGGATCACCTTTTTATCCTTTCAGTTATTTGTTAATCACCCCCTTGAAACACACCAATTTTTAATGCCACGAGGATATCCTTACACTGTAAACACTACAGTAGAGAGAGAAAAGGGCATGATTTAAAGCAAAATGTGGTCTCTTTTATAGAAAACATTTTCTGATAAACATTAAGGAAAATATTAGGTTAAAATAATTTAATTGTTTATATTAAGTTAGCAATTTTTTTTTTTTGTATAGGACCATATAGTAAGAGTTTTAGGGCTTATGGGCCACACAGTCTCTGTCATAACTACACAACTACATTGCAGTGCTAAAGTGGGCACTTTCCAATGAACATGGCTGTGTTCCAACAAAACTTTATAGGAACAGGTGGCAGGCTGCATTTGGCCAACAGGATATAGTTTGCCACCCCCAGGTTAATATATTTGAACTTACCTCTTCAGCCTATTTGTCGACAGTCTAAAAGGACGCTGTTTCAGTAGTGGGATTTTGGGTCTTACATCACTGTTGGTTACCATTCCTGTCCTGGGCACAAACCCTCTGACTCCACATGTACCTTCAGGACTCAACTGCCCTCTTTATCTGTCAGTGTCCTCCAGCTATGTCCTCCTTCCTTTTCTCTTAATAGTTATAGTGTCAGTTATCCATTGCCACAATAAAATGCACAACAGTCACAAAACCTTAGTGGCACCAACCACTTTTTTATTATTGCTCCTGAGTCTGAGTCAGATGGGCTGGCTGGGTAGCTCTGCTGATTTTGGCTGGGCTCACTTACCCACCTGAGGCTGTGCTGACCGAGATGATGGGTGACTTGGCTCCAGCATGCTAGCCAGGTATGTTTTCATGACAAAGGCAAAGGTGCAGAGCCTGAGTAGAAATGTGCAGCGCTCCTTGAAGCCTGGCAAACTCTCTTCTGCCTCCTTCTGTTGGCGAGTTCATATTCAAGAGGTGGGTAAACAGACCCCACCTTTTCAGTGGGAGTGATTGCAATTTCATCTGGCAAATATGTGGACATAAGGAGGGGTAAAGAATTGAGGTTATTAGTGTAATCAGTCCACGAGAGTCATCTAGTCTAGTAGATTCTTCCTTCTCTATTTCCAGTGCCATCTCCCTTTATTCCTGTTACTGTTTCTTAGGTCCAGCTCTTACTGTCTCAAGCAGGTGCATTAGGATTCTCACTTGCATTCTTCACCCCTCCAAGGAACCAAACACGTCTTTCTTATGATACAGAGCTCTGGTGGTATCAGTTCTGCAGTTAAAAACATTCAGTGTCTACTCATCAAATTCTCTTGGACTGATTTCTAGGAGCTCTACTTTTGTGCTCCATTTCACCTTTCCAGCTTTATATACCACTTTCTGCTATATCACCCTATGGCAAAGCAAACCACTTCCAATTCTCTAACCATTCCTTAATTTTTCTTATCTTGACCCTTTGTTTAAACTGTCTCTGTTTGTAGAAATTGTCTTCCTCCTTCCAGATGCAGCTCAGATGCTTCTTCTTTCAGAAACTGGATCAGGCTCTTCTCCCCAAAGACTGGAGCTCTCCTTGAAAAGTCATGATTCTTTCCTTCTCCTTTACATAAACATTTGGCACATTTTATCTTGAGTTATAGGGTATCTATTTGGATGATGACTTAGCACTCCCAACAGATTTACATTTTTTTTTTCAGGATGAACTGTGGCTATTTGACATCTCCAGGTCCCTGGCATAGTAGCACAAAGTAAGCATTCTAACAAGGTCTGAGGAAGGACTGAGTGCTTGAGTGAAGGTGGCAAGGAAAGAGGGCACCTCAGTCTCCAAAAGAGTATTTTGAGGTTCCAGAGTGGCTGCTTCCATCTTTTCAGGTTCCAATGGAAAAGGAACAAACTCCTATTCCATTTATTTTTGTTATAAAGGGCTTTAGTTAGCAAACAGCTGAAGCAGCCTGTCCAGATGTGGAAAGAGCCCTTGCTTTGTTTTTTCAACCAAACATTTTGTTGCCTGGCTAATGTCTCCTTTTTCTAGAAGAACCTCTGGCCCCAGGAGAGGAGGACATGGCTGTTAGTGGCTACCTATTGCACTGTGATGGATGATTTTCATGCCTTCAGGCTTGCAGTGCAGAACGATGGTGAGAATCTAGCACACACCATCTCCACCTTTCACCCTTACCATCATACTCCCATAGACCTCTGAATGTTAGGTAATATTCATCACAGATTCTTCTCCCAACCCACCTTTCTGGCTAGGAGGCAGTCTTCCTCTGTCCTGACTTCTCCTATTCCCATGGGGAGATGTGAACTTTACCTCTTTAGAGTACACTCATCTCTAAGGGCTTTCGGATTGATTCAGTGCCGCATCTCAAAAAATCATGTTTTCTGAACAAATCCAGTGAAATCAGAAGAAACGGGCCAGCTTTATCAGATTATTTTCCTTGTTCTTGACTCCTGCACTGTCTACTTTCATGGTCTGTGCATCTTCTCCCTCTGTGTGGTGGATCGTGCTGGGCCCCAGCCCTGCAGCTCTTCAGCATCATTCTCATGTTTGTTCCATTTGTTATAGAAGTTTGGATTACATGTATTTTGAGCTGATTGATCATTGGCCCATTTTTCTTTCTTCCTAAGTTTGAACCATTGGGCTGATATTTATTTTATGGTTAATTTGTTTTTTCATTGAAAATGGGAATGTTTTCCAAGAATGCAGTAGACTTGCTATTTCCAGTTGGAGTTTGTGGCCTATTTTGCCACTTTCTTTTTAAAGCACTATTTCAGTTGGAATGAGTTGGAGTTTATAGCCTTGATTTTCTATTTTGTTTTCTCATTTCCTGTTTTGCAATAAAGGTAGGACTAGAGAGGCAGTCATTTCTGTGCTGTGAAAACTTACAAAATTACACTATTTTGAATTTATTTTTACATGCTAAACTGTTCATTTATTAGCTATCAGTATTTTTCTTTTTGAGGTATAATTTATAAAGGTAGCCAGGCTTTTCAGACAATGAATAGATTTTGAGTGGTCTTTGGGTATAGTGACCTAGAATTACAAAGTAAAAATTAGATTTGCTTATTCCCCAGTTTCTTTTATTTTCTTGAGAGGATAGACCTGTGAGAAGACAAGACAATTGCTTTCCCCAGTGTGCTCTTTTTCCTTCTTTCGCTGATATTATGAAGCAGTGAACTGCAGAGTTAACAGCTTGGGTGTTAGAGTCAGTGCCCCTTTGCTCAAATCCCAGCATCACCGTTTACTAAATGTAGGACCTTGGAAAATATATCTGAACTTGTGACTTGACTTTCTCATTTCTAAAATAGGGGTTGGTGTGAGTCAAGTATGGTGGTATACATAAAACTCTTGGCATAATAGTTCATGAACATTTTAGAATAAACTCGGCCCTCTGTATTTGTGGGCTTCACATCCATGGAGTCAACCAACCTCACATCAAAAATATATTTAAAAATTGCATCTGTACTTAACATGTACAGACTTTTTTCTTGTTGCATTGTATTATTCCCTAAACAATACAGTATAACAACTATTTGCATAACATTTACATTTTATTTGGTATTACAAGTAATCTAGAGAGAATCCAAAATTAACAGGGAGATGTGCATAGATTTTATGCAAATACTATACCATTTTATATCAGGGACTTGAGCATCCATGGATTTTAGTGTCCACAAGAGGTCCTGGAGCCAATCCCCAATGGATACTAAGAAACAACTGCAATACTAGAGCTCTTATTCTTTATATTTCAAATATAGTTTTGATCCTTCCTTCAATTTTTCCCAGATTTTCACATGAGCAAAACTTATGGTTAGAACTTGGTCATGTGAAAATATAGGCAAATAAAGGATAGAGTAAAAATGCTATTGATAAAGCCAGGTATAATTCTTCTTGTGTGAAATCATCAATCTACTTGGTTAGCACTATATATGAGTTGTGTGTTTTCCCCATTATGTTACAATTATATTGACAAAAAATGAGCAGGAACATAGTGGATTCCCACTTTCACAGAACAAGTAACCATTGGGTGCTAGGAAACTGCTTCAGGAACACAGCCTTGCTTTCTTTGGAAGGACAGTCAAAAGCATGGTATGTTTAAACTGAGGACTCTTTATGAGTGTTCTCCATGACTGATGAAGGAATGCTAAATTTATCATTTTCCACCTTAAATTAGAAAGCAAAAGTTCAGTATTTTTATGACTGGAAATTTTATAAATGCCCCTATTAATGGTTATTTTTAATGTCAATAATTCTTTGAAAGTATGATTTTTTCAAATAATTTTCCATTTTGTGGAGGAAGCATAATTTTTTTAATAGTTGACCACTGCCCTGACTTAGGCTCTTCTTTCAGACTTGAGGCTCTTTTCCTGCAAAGAGACATTCTCATCAGACAGGACTGAATAAGTGATGAAGACAAGAAGTCCCTGCTGTAGATGCAGTGAAGGAAAAGACATGTCCTTGGTTGTGTGGAACATCCTAGGAAAATGGAGGGTGTTATTATTCATTTTGTTTATGGTCAGAAAAAGTATGACTGCCCTGATGCTCTTCTAATAATTCTGAGAGAAAGAGAAAATAAATAGTGAGAAACAAGAGAAAAAGCCCTTGCGTGTCAGGGTTTTGGTCTCTGAGGAGCAGTGAAGAGGGTAGATTGACCACTTTGATAAAGAATGTACAAATCTTTCTGAGACAAACCCTACTTCTTATTAAATTGTGAATTTTTAATGCAGTCCTAAATTAGAGTCTATTACTGTGACACACCTCCCAGACTTCTGCACGTTAAAACTGATCAAGAGGAAAAACCATCTGATTTGGTTTTTATCTTTAGAGGAGAGTGGATTTTCCAAAAATAACCATCGGCTGGCTGCACGATGCTATTTTTCACTGGCAAGTAGCTGAAATAGATTTTTAACCCATTGTCTTCTCTATTTTTGGTTAAGAACTTAGGAAAAGTACAAATGTAAGCACAACTTAAGGTTTAGGGGTTTTGGGGTATCAAGCATTGAGTTTGGAAGTTGGTTATTCTTTCTTTAAGGGATTATATCTGCAATGATGTGCTACTTCTCGCTCTGGAGTCTCTGAAACATCTGTCTGGCATCCCAGTAGTTACTCATCATCTCCTCCTTCACAGCATCCATAAAAGCTTGCATTATATTCAGATTCTCTTCTCTGAGAATCCTTAGTTCTTTGTTTGTGTGGTCATCTGTACTCCGAGACACCCAATGACCTTGGAATATAGCCACAAGTAAGGGGAAATGCTACAGAGCTGAAAGGAAACAGTCTATGCACAAACCTGCCTTCTTTCTCTTCCAAAGTAAGTGAGTCTTGCTGTGTTGCTCAGCCTCCCTTGCAGGCAGGTTTGGTCACGCAACAAAGCCCTTTCCAATGGAATGAAAGCAGAAGTGATAGGTACCCTTTCCAGGCCTGGCCTGCAAAACCACTGTGACGTTTGCTAGAGCAGTCTTCCTTTAACTAGGTAAAAATCTATTTCCCTATCTTCGTTATCTGCTAATCTCAGTTTACTTTTCTGAAGTAAACAGGATAAGCTTCCCCATCTTCCACATGCCTCTTTAGGAGCTTTTCTAACTCCAAATGTCTATAATTTCATAACTGAACTCAGAATGCCTTTTCAAAATGACTCAGTGATTGGAATTAAGGGCATGTACATTAATATTTGTAGACACTTGATTATATAGATGGTCCCTCACTTATAATGGTTTGGCTTAACAATTTTTCAGTTTTACAGTGGTGTGAAAGAGATATACACTGAGTAGAAACTGTATTTCAAGTTTCTAAGTTTGATCTTTTCCTGGGCTAGTGATATGCTGTATGATACTCTCTCTCAATGCTGGGCAGCAGCAATGAACTGCAGCTCCTAGGCAGCCACTTCATCACAAGGGTAGGGGTTAGGGGTATTAAATGCATCTAGACTTATGATATTTTCCACATAAAGTGGGCTTATTGGGACATAATCTATTGTAAGTTGAGCATCTGTACATCTGTGAGTGGCAAGTGTGTGCAGGGGTTAAAAATTCAAACTCTGGAGTTACACTCCCACAGGCAGAATTCTGCTGTCATGAATTTCTGGTTGAGTAACTTTGGGCAAATGATTTACACACTTTGAATATCAGTTTCCATATTAGTAAAATGGTGATAATAATAGTACCTTATCAGATAGCTGTGACGATTAAATGAACTAATTCATGCAAAAGACTTGAGAAAGTACACTCAGGTAAAATCACTCAATAAACGTTAACTATTGCTATTAATACTTGTAAATAAAATAAGCAAGAAATCAACAATTAAATCTGGCCACCTCCCCTCTGTATCTATGTTTAACTTACCATTTGTAGTAGTCAGGACATCCCTTCTGTGTTTGAGGATCTGGAGCAAAGTCTATGTCATTCCTGATTGTTTGACTTAACTCTTAGCCTGCCTGCTCTGATGCAAATATAATGGAAAAGTGAGGGAGCTCTGGCAAATAACACAGTTTGGGGCTGAGAGAAACAGTTTATAGGGAGTGAATCTGCTTCCTACTTCTTGGTCCCACATGTTCACCATGGTTTTTTTTTTTTTTTTTTTTTTTTCTTGAAAATGACCCAGTGAACACATTTCTGGCTACAGGAATACAGTCATCACTAGCCTATAATTTTCAAGCCTTCTTGAAAAGAAAAGAGTGACGTAAAGACCTAAAAATACCCACATTAGAATTCCCTAGGGTCTTTGGTGCAAAGAGAGCTATGAGGTTTGCCAAACAATCACTAAGGTGAATTTCAAAAAATAAAAATACAGCCAATGGGCCTGTAGAAAACCCACTTTTGTTAATAGACAGGATAAGGATAATTGCAAGATATAAGGTGGAGTTTGGGGTTCTTCTATTCTTTCTGTATTATTTGCTATCATCTGAATTGAAATTGAACTCTATCCCTACCTTTCTCTCTGCTGTGTCTCTGCAGGTCTGTAGTGGAAGACTAGCAGAATGATTAAACGTATGGCTTTTACCACTTATCAGTTGGTAAACTTGGTCATACTAGCCAAGTCTTGAAGCCTTGGTTTTCTCATCTTTTAAAAAAGAGAGTTATTGGGTCCCTCTTATTGGGTTGTTGTGAAGTCTAAATATGCTACACTTGTGAAGGATTAGTTGAGTGCTGGACTCATAGCAAGAGTTCAGTAAATGGTTGCTTCTATTGTACACGCCAGTAAGGTATACCAATTTCTTTCACACTGAGATGTGTATGAGTCTTATATAGTTGGAAATTTCACCTTGGAAACTTGAGAGTGAACTTTGAGTGTTCTAAATCATTTCCTTATAACAAAATATTAATTGGGGATTTTAGCAGTGATGCTCTAGGCACAATAAAAATTAAAAACCTAGAAAGTTGCTCATGTCAATGACTGTGTAAAAATCTCTTACATGCAAAGGAACACAGAACAACAGCTAGGATTCATAAGTCATTAAGTTGTAGCAGTATAAGAATTTTTAATAGCTATGGAGATGGCACATACAACCTTATGACTCCTATACTTTATCCACTCATTCACTTTTTTATTCATTCTGAAAATGTTTAATTATGAGTTGGTGTTAGGTACTGGGATATATTTTGGAAATACTATGAGGAACAAAACAGATATGCCTCTGCTAGCATGGCATTAGCATCTGAATGGGAAATATGGGCAAAATCTGTAAAGAAAACAACCAAATTATTGAAAATAATTGCAACTGGGTGCAGTGGCTCATGCCTGTAATCCCAGTACTTTGGGAGGCCGAGGCAGGTGGATCACCTGAGGTCAGGAGCTTGAGACCAACCTGACCAACGTAGTGAAACCCCATCTCTATTAAAAATGCAAAAATAAGCTGGGTGTGGTGGCGGGCACCTGTAATTCCAGTTACTCAGGGGGCTGAGGCAGGAGAATCACTTGAACCAAGGAGGCAGAGGTTGCAATGAGCCAAGATTGCACCACTGCACTCCAGCCTGGGTGACAGAGTGAGACTTGGTCTCAAAAAAAAAGAATAATAATTGCACACTATGATAAGTATTATAAAAGAAAGCACTGGGAGTTTAAAATAGGAAATAATAGCCCTGGAGTGGAGGACAAGAATACTTAAGAAAGAATGGAATAAAGTAGCTAAGAGAGGAGGAGGAGGCCATTCCAGAAGGAAGGAACAGGATGTGCAAAAGCCCTGGTATGCAAAAGAACCTTGTAGAATGGAAGAAATTCTACTGTGGACAGAGAACATCTGGTGAGGAGGTTGGAGAAGGGACAAGCCAGATTATGAAGGGCCCTGAAGCTATGATAGGGAGTTTAGATTTTATTTAAGCAGAAAAAAAACATGATATTGCTCTGGCCTCTGGAGACTAGATGAGAGGAGTTAAGAATGGCAGCATGGAGATGGAAGGAGATTGTAGCAGTGGTTCAGGTGACTTGGCCTTGGGATGGAGGTGGTGGAGATGGAGAAAAGTAGACTGAATCAATCAACCTACGTGTCCATCTATTTATTAGGATTGGCAGAACTTGCTGAGGGATCAAACGCCAAGTGGGCAGTTGAATTTGTGAGTCTAGAGCTCAAAGGAGATGGCTGAGCTGAAATATAAATTTGAGAGTTGCTGAATTACATATATTATAGTGTTTAAAGCCAGATTAAAGGAGAAGATCACCTAGGAAATTTTGGAGAAGAGAACGTTAGAGAAATAGCATACTTTAGGACTCAGGTAAAGAGTAGCAAAGGAGATAGAGAAGGAATAACCAGCAAGACAAGAAGAGATCTCAAGGAGTATAGACACAAAAAGATAAAATGTATTTAGGCAGAATTATCAATCTGACTGAATGCCGGCAAGCGGTAGAGTAAGTTGAAAGCAGAGAGAGTATTAATTTTGGCACCATGGAGACTGTTGGTGATCATAAGAGCCATTCCAGTGGAGTGATGGGGTTGGATGGTAATGCTGTATCAGACTCATATTAGACTAGGTATAAGAGTGAACGGATATAAGTAAGTTGACATAGTATATGTAGGCAACTCTTTTGAGAAGTCTCACTAAGATGAGGTCAAGGTAAAAGGAGGGTTTTCAAAAGATGGGCCTTAGGAGAGCATATTTGCATATGGTGAGGATGTCCCTCTAGAAAAGAGACAACTGAAGAAGCAAAGCCCTTGAGAAGGCAAGAGAGAATTAGATCCAGAGCATAGGTGAAGGGATTGGTTTTGTGAGAAAAGCAGGAAAACTTTATAAAGGGAAGAAAGACAAAATTAGATATATGAGGAGGCATGCAGCTTGTTAGTTTATTTTTTGTCAAAGAAGAATGAGGCAAGACCATAGGGGGAAGATATGGATAGAGGAGGGAGCATGAGAGATTTGAAAGAAAGCAGAAGATATAAAATGATCAAATCATGTAGTGAGAAAACAGCCCTATAAGAAAAATATCACAGAATCACTGGCCTTTCTTGAGTGCACATATGTGTTCACAAATTTCAAGTGAGACCTGCACTTTGGAATATAGGCTCCAGAGAGTAGGGGTCTTTTCTGTCTCTTTTACCAGTCTTCATGGTAGCTGAATGGGGCCTGATAAATAGTAGATGCTCCAGAAATGTTTATTGACTGAATGAATAAATATGTTTAGTTGGTAACTTTCTCTGGCAATGTTTGGATGCTCAGGTAAAGGCACCAAGAAGATAGCGGGTAGAACTCATAGAGGACTGGAGTTTTTCCCCAGGCAAGGGTGAAAGAGAGCAGTCAGGGAGTTGAGGATTTTAGCAAGGGAGTGATTGTAATGATGGGCCATAGAATCAATGATGGAAGAGAACAAAGGGAAAGCTAACTGATAATTAGCTAACGGTTAATAAGAAAGTGGTTTGAGGTCATGAAGAGGTCAGAAAGTTTGTCAGTAAGCGTTCTTAAGAAAGCCTTCTGAAAGAATAAGAGGTTGTAGTTGCAGAACGTTAGGTTTGGAACTGGGATTTGAGAAGCAGAACAGATACTGGTGATTGCATAGCTCAGGGTATAACTATGTGGGGATGCCAAGGCAGAGTAGAAGAAAATATCACTCATAATGAGGGGTCAAAGTATGGATTGGCTCTATTTCTTTTTTCTTTAGTATCATCTAATACATCACAGTTATGATCTTAATCCATGTAGAAAAGAAGATGAACTTTATGATGAAGTCATGAAAATATAAATGGAAATTTCCTCTTTTTACCCCCAACAAATACACATAACCAAGCATGACTGTCATGGATCTAAGGATATTTACGTGGTCATTTGGAGAGCCAGAGTGTACTGTTTGATAGGGGCTATGTCAACATGTACACATAATTGAATAATTTGCAATATTAGGTGTCTAGAAGGAAGGCCTGACTAGGCATAAATATATATTTAATCCCACTGAATGGTGGTTGGTGAACTGTATTGTTGAAAATCTGAAAGGGTATCATTTTGCCAGATATAGATAATAGTATTCCATTATTCTCAGTGAATTGTCACAGCAGTTAACATATTTTTGGCTTTTTAATTTAAAATGTTAAGTGTGGGTGGAGGGGGTGATGAAAGTCACCAGAGAAGTTTGTGGATTCAAGAATAGAAGGGGCTCTGCTCTACTTCTTTTTTTCATTGCCCTGGGATGGTGCAAACCTTCTGTACTATTAGAACATGGGAAAACAAGAATTGGACAGCCACATGGGATGCCGGGGCAGAGAGGCCTGAGGCACAAGTCTGAATGAGGTATTCTGGATGGAGTACAGGGAACAGCAAGGTGTCATTTTCCTGTGTAGCTGCCAGTGTTGTGGACATAGCTGAGAAAAAGCCAGTATACCAGGAGGAGCTCATGGTTAGGAGGAGTGGACCTGTCAACAAATTTCCTGCAGACCTGAGGACCAGAGGAATCCAGATACCTAAACAACTTACAACTTGGGAGATGCCACCATAGCTTTATGATGACCAGATTTACAACTCTCCCTGATACCTTGACACTGTATAAACTCTCAGGACCAGGGAGAGGAGAAAATCCTAAATTAGTGAAGGAAGTCCTGATTGGCTGAGAAAACCTTACTTAGATGATTTTTTTCACTCCCAAGTTGGATGGGAGCTTGAAATAGAGATGAAGCTATGAAAAATAATAAAAAAATGAAAAATTATTTTACATTCCTTGTACATTTGAGTGTGTGGATTGAAAAATCAATAGCTATTACACAAGAGCTACTGTTTATTTTGGTTATCATTTTAGTATGGCTGTTAAGAAAGGCCGAAATAATAGTGGCTTAAAGAAGATAAAAGCTTACTTTTTCTCATGTAACAGTCTGAACATAAGCAGTACAAGACCAATATGGTGGCTTTACAATATTAGGGGCTGAAATGTTGTCTAAGATGGATGCATGGGTTCTGCTATCACAGCCATGTTCTGGCTAGTGGGAAGGGGAGTAATGTGGAGGGGATAACCTATATGTTGCAAATACCACTTTCTCTTTCATCCTATTAGTCAAAACTAACTTACATACCACATATAGCCTTAAGGGAGGCTGAGAAATATACACTTGAGCTGATTAGCTATATGCCAATCTAAACTTTGGGGGAGCTATTACCTAAAGGAAAAAAGAACATATTTTGGGAGAAAATCATTGATGTCTGGCATTTAGTGTCATGGGTGCCTGGGAACCTAGATGAAGTATTGAAATAGAAGAGGCATGGAGAACATGAGTTATCCTTGAGTTGAACAGCTACTCTACTGGGGATGAGAGGTGAATTTCAGCTGCTCATCTATAGGTGGGCCCTCTATCCCTGGGCCATTCAATTACTCAATTCCTAGATGAGCTCATGCCTAGCCCTAACTCAATGGCCTCACTTTAGTGCTAAGTGCTGGAAGGCCAACAAAGGCTGTTCTTAAGTTTCTGCGTTGTAGTTACTTTTTGGTAACTATTACTTTATGGATAATGGATCTATTTTATTTATATTATTGTTGTAAAATATCATAAAACAATAATTTATGTTGGTATAACAATATACATATATTCTTGGTAGCCTGTTCACGTCCATAATTTTTTTAAATTTTCACAGACTTACTGCAAATGAGTATTTAAATACTATACATTTGCAACTCTCCCTACATCCCCAAGTTTTCATATCCATCAGCACGTGACGATTTTCTCATTTCTCCAGTTATGAATTTTGGGACTTTTTTTTTTTTTTTGAAATGGAGTTTCGCTCTTGTTGCCCAGGCTGGAGTGCAATGGCACCATCTTGGCTCACTGCAACCTCCACCTCCCAGGTTCAAGCGATTCTCCTACCTCAGTCTCCCCAGTAGCTGGGATTACAGTCATGCGCCACCACGCCCGGCTAATTTTATATTTTTAGTAGAGACGGGGTTTCTCCATGTTGGTCAGTCTGGTATCAAACTCCCAATCTCAAGTGATCCACCTGCCTCGGCCTCCCAAAGTGCTGGGATTACAGGCCTGTGAGCCACTGTGCCTGGCCAGGACTTTCTTTACCTGTCTCTGTTCTTTTCACCCAGGATTTCTTTCTTTTCCTTTCTTTCATTTTCCCCCCTGGTTCTAGACTATTTCCTAGGATCCTCTCTGTAGTCTTTTGTACTTAACATGTTGAGCTTATCTTTTAGGGTTTCCCTTTTTTTGGCTTCCCCACTCTTCTCCCTTCCCATCTTTTCTGCCTTGGTACCTTTTAAATATGGCATTTTTCTAAAGCAGTTAGTATTGAGTCCTTAATTCTGCAGGGGATATCTTCTCTCTTTTGTTCTATACTGCTTGCTCACCCCAGTTATTTTCTCTGTTTCCTTTGCCTTCCCCCTACTGTGTCCAGAACTGGTGGGTTCTTGGTCTCACTGACTTCAACAATGAAGCCGCGGACACTTGCGGTGAGTGTTACATTTCTTAAAGGTGGTGTATCCGGAGTGTGTTCCTTCAGATGTGTCTGGAGTTTCTTCCTTCTGGTGGGTTCGTGGTCTCACTGACTTCAGGAGTGAAGCTGCAGACCTTTGCAGTGAGTGTTACAGCTCATAAAGCTGGCACGGACCCAAAGAGTGAGCAGCAGCAAGATTTATTGTGAAGAGTGAAAGAACAAAGCTTCCACAGCATGGAAGGGGACCCAAGCGGGTTGCTGCTGCTACCTCGGGTGGCCTGCTTTTATTCCCTTATCTGGCCCCACTCATATCCAGCTGATTGGTCCATTTTACAAAGAGCTGATTGGTCCATTTTACAGAGAGCTGATTTGTCCGTTTTGACAGAGTACTGATTGGTGCGTTTACAAACCTTTAGCTAGACACAGAGTGCTGATTGGTGCATTTACAATCCTTTAGCTAGACACAAAAGTTCTCCAAGTCCCCACCCATCCCAGAAGCCCAGCCAGCTTCACCTCTCACTGGTACTCATGGAGGGACTTTGCAGCACCTAGCCTGGGCACTCCAGCAGCCCAGAGAGAGCTCGTTCCCCGATCAAGCCCAGCAGGCTCTGGCTGGCGGCGCTGAGTCTGGGGCTTGCTGAGTCCGCACTCACCTGGAACCCGAGCTGGCCCACACAACCCCAGCTCCCGTCCATGCCTTTCCCTCCACACCTCCCCCTGAGCAAAGGGAGCTGGCTCCAGCCTCGGCCAGCCCCAGAGAGGGGCCCCCACAGCGCAGCGGTGGTCTGAAGGGCTCCTTGAGCATGGCCAGAGCAGACACCAAGGCCAAGGAGGCACTGAGAGTGAGCAAAGGCTGCTAGCACGTTGTCACCTCTCGCTGCTAGCACGTTGTCACCTCTCACTGCTATGCAAATGTACTGTTTGTTTCTACCAATACCTCCTTTCTGAAGCCCCTTTAGCTGCTCCCTGCCGTTTGTTTTTTATCGTACTAGGGAAGGCCCCTATTTTTTTGGGGGGGTGAGTATCAATAATCAGAGGTAGTTACTTGATTTATCTATTCTTTTTTGCTCCTTGAAGGTGGCCTAGGAGGTACTTGTTTCTCTGACTACAAAATGGGCTTGATTTGGGCTTAATTTCTGGGCTCTGCATATCCAATATGGCACAGTTTCCTAATGTTTCTGCTAGCAGTCCTATAGTTTTCTACTCTGGGTGACCTGTGACTTCTGTTCATAGCATTCTCACACTGCCCCCCTCCCAGAACTGCTGAAGCTTAGCCGACAGCCTCTCCTTCACTCCTTTACTTCCAGCCTAGTGGACCTCTCACTTGCTCTCTCCTTATGCCTTCTGAAGAGAGAGCATCACACTGCTTCTGTGCCACTGTTTTCTGGTCTGCAGAATACTGAGGTTGTCTCTCTTCTCTGTGATAGACTATACCTTAAATCTTCTCATTTCAATGAGTCAGAAATTCTAAGCAATGGGAACCTATGCCAAGTAATATCAAAGTATTGTCCACTGCCTGAACTATCCTGGGCCCTAGAACTATGTGGCTGCCTTAGAGAAGGAGTGCCTTGCTGAATGGTGAAACTCTGCAGGGTTAACTGGGCTACTCTTTCACAGTGGGGGTAGAGTGGGTTTCTGACTTCTTAAATTATTTTCTTCATGGCAGAAAAGTGGATCCATGGGTCTCTCCAATCACCATGCCATTACATGGTCTTGGATGTTGAGGGGGAAGTTTTCTATTTAATACTTTGATAGAAATAGAAAAAGTATGCATGGATTCCTAAACAAAGACTTCAGGTAAAGGATATTTTGATAATACTGTTCTATCCCTTTGTTGAATATGCATGAGCCATTTTCTGAGAAAATTTACTGCAATTTTAGTGACTTTACTTAGAGAATAATAGCTAATGAGCAGTCTAATAATCCTATCTGTTTTTTCAAAAGGAAAAGCATCAGGGTGGATAGGAATTCAGGCTTCAGTAGGGAAATTGCCAGAATCTTCCACAGTAGCCATTTGTTCATCTATTGGGTGAATGATTTAATTGTATTGTCATTATCTGTTTACAATTCTGTCTCCCTCACTAGATTGTGAATTCATCCAAAGTACTGATATTTTCTTATTCTTGATGAATTGCAATTGCTGGAATTCAACAAGTGTTAACTTAATGAATGAACAGATAGATAAATGAGGAAACTGGAGTCACAGGAGGTCAAGCAAGCTGTGTGGTGTTAGATTGGGTGTTAACTTCTCTGGCCTTACTTTCAAATTTCACCTGCAATTGATAATGTTGGCATGGATTTCCCAGAAGACATTCCATGTATAAAAATCTAATGACTCACCCAGTTCTATAATAAGTTGGTGATATTACTGAATTTAGAACTTAAATGAACTAATTTCTGATCAGAGTTCTTTTTTTATTTTGCTGTATTCTGACCTTCAATTTAGCTGTTGCAAAGTGTGCTAGATAGGCCACTAAATTACTGTCAGATTTCCCTCTGGCCCACCTTCAGGACTGATGGTGCTAAATGGAAGACAGAATTATATTTAGAAGACTTTTATGAGAACATAAATGTCAAATACAGTATTGATTCTAAATGCCTGCTGCATGTATTTTTGGATAATTATGTGTGATATTTACTGTATAGGTATTCCTGACTTAATGATAATTCAACCTGTGATATTTTGACTTTACAATGGTGTGGAAGCAATGCGCATTAAGTGTACTCCTTAGTTTATGACTTAATGTAACTTCAATTTAAGTTATGACTTAACTTAAATTGAAAATATGTGTAAGTCCAAAGTACTTTTCCAACTTAGGATATTTTTAATTTACAGTGGGTTTATTGGATGTAATCCCATTGTAGGTTGAGGAGTATCTGTGTTCTCCCAGCTGATTGCACAGTAGTCCCCTCCACATTTTCTTGCACCCAAACCCATCCACTTTTTCAAGGAAGATATCTTAAGGTAGGAATTTAAAGAGAAATGAAAGATTCTAAAGTAGACTGTAATTCTAATTTTTTGAGGGGCATAAGAGCTAGGGGGGTCTTTTAGAAGTATTGCTTTGGTCTAAGGAATGGATTTTGAAGTAAAGTGATTTTTCTCACCTTCCTAGACAGGATGAAGAGTTTTATCCCTAATATTTTATTATAAAATTTTAAATATGCAAAAATGTTGATAGAATTGTATATCAATTCTCTAGATTCTACAATTAACATATTGCTATATTTATTTAATCCACATCTATCAATTTATCTATCTTATTTTATGATGGATTTCAAAGTTGACAACATGATTGCATTTCACTCCCAAACACTTAAAAACTTGCATATAATTAACTAGAGTTCAATTTTGTTTACCTTTTTTATAGTAACTTAGGTTTAGGATATTACCATCACCTAGAAAGTTCTCTTATACTTCTTTTTTTTTTTTTTTTTTGAGGCAGGATCTCTCTTTGTCCCTCAGGCTGCAGTACAGTGGCATGATATCAGCTCACTGCACCTTCGGCGTTCTGGGTTTAAGTGATCCTGCCTTAGCCCCCCAAATAGCTGGGACTATAGATGTGCATACCTGGTTAATTTTTGTATTTTTTGTAGAGACAGGGTTTTGCCATGTTGTCCAGGCTGGTCTCAAACTCCTGGGCTCAAGCAATCCACCTGCCTCCACCTCCCAAATTGGTAGGATTACAGGCATGAGCCACGGTGCTCAGCCGTCTTATACTTCTTAACAGTCAGTTTCCACCCTAACCATCTCAGTGGTTGATTTAAGATCTTATCTGATAATTCTAGCTTCTGGATTATCTTAGTTTAGTCTGCATTGATTGCCTACACTCTCGATTAAGGTCTCTTCATTTGGTAGTTCTAGATTTCATTCTGGACATTGTGAATGATACAACATACAGATTCTGACTATTCTACAACTGTCCTCTGAAGATTATTGATTTTTGTTTTAGTAGGCAGTTAACTAGGCTGGATTAAAACTCAAAATTCTGTTTCTCCTATGGCAGCAGCTGAAATGTCTGACCGGTTCTTTTAGTCTTAGCTGAGCTGCCTGGAATCTTACCCAAGCAAGCAGAATTGAAAGGTGAGATAGAGATTTGGACAGAGTTTATATGCAGAAGTTTGAGCTCCTTCCTTTGTGGGATTCCCTCTTAACTTTCCAGCTGCTGTGCTAGCCCCTACCTCTTTCCTCCAGTTCTTCTAGCGAGTGAGTCTGCAGGTTTATGTACATATTTTAGCCATCTTAATTGTGGCATGCCCTTAGATGAGAAGGCTTAACTTCTAGTATTGTTACCTTTCACTGTGTTGATTCCCCTCTAGTTTCTCTTGCTTTTGGTTATTCTTTGATGCTTTCTGATGGTGATTTTTCATATTTTGTTCATAGCTTATGTGGTTACCTGTGGTTGGGTTGGTCTGACAGTAATTGGTTTGTTATTGCCAGAAGCAGAGCCTCTGTGGTTTTGTTTCCCTTAGCTTCCTAAGCTAGATAAAGATCTTATAAGCTGAAAGGAAGACAGCAATGCAGAAGGGAATAAAGAGCATGGGATTTAGCAATGAGTACCTCTGAGAAGGGACCTTTGTCCTGGTGAGGAGTAGAGGAGTGAGAGAATATATGATCCAAAGGCAGGGGAGACTTGCGTTTCATGCCAAGTGAGGATTAGGGAAGCCAGCAAGTCATAGAGTTTCTAGCACCCCTCACTGTATGGCAAAAGCAGAATAGAGATGCCGACATGCAGTATCTAGAAAAAGAGGGCTTGAGACAGCCCCTAGGTTTCTTATGACTGAGATTGGCAGGGCAGAACATCCAACGATTTTCATGTACCTGTTGAGACAGCCAGAGAGATAATTGAAGGAAGTCTAGGACTTGGAAAAGTCACTCATTGGGATCAGGGAAGCAGCAGCATGGCCAGCATGGAGACTGTGACTGAATAGGGACTAGGTGGGATGTGCATGGCTCTGCAGATGCCAATGGGGAAAGGTGACTGGAGGGAATCAGGACACTGATGTCAGCGTAGACCTATGAGATCATGACAGAAGGCCATTTTCCATGTTTTGATACTAAGTATTACAGTCTTCCATCCTTCGGATCTCAGTTGCAACCCCTGGTAAGGGTTGAGAGAATAAAATTTTGACTTGATTGCATTGACCCAAAACTGTCTGACTTAAGTTTTGCCAAAAGATGGAGTAGAAAGTTTGAGATAGAAAGTAAGGTAATATATCATATATAGAAAATAAAGTTGAATTTTGTCACAATTGAGTTTTGTGGATTGAGACTCTGTACCTCCTACACACATGTAATGTAAATGCAGCCAGGAGCATTGAGCACTGACTGATGGTAGAGAAGCCAGGTGGTGACTTAAGAAATGAAGGGGCGAGAGTGGGGATTTATCTTGGCTGTGGTTCTCCGAGCATGGATTTTTGGGTTTCATTTCAGGATTCTGTTAATGTTCCTCCAGCCAACCAGTAATCAGAGTTTTATTTTTCTTTCTTGTTCTCATTTATAATGTGCATAATTTACATACATTTGCATTTTAATCTTTCTAACTGAAAGAATTGAATAAATATGCCATCTCTGCATACCACTAGAGCAGAAACACATTGAACTCCAGTGGTATGGATAAAGGTCACTGTTGACATTCTCCTTACTTTAGCTTAAAATTATTTTCTAAGCTCTGGGTGTACTTTCCTTCTTGGCAGTTAAATCAGATAATTCTACCCTATATTTTAGTTTTGCTTTGTGTTGCTGAAAGATTCTAGAGAAGCAGCCTAGGCCAAGTCCTTCATTTTATAGATGATGAAATGGGGCCACAGAAGTAACTTATCCAGGACCACATTGTTAGAGATAGAGGTGGTTTTAGTACCCAGACCCATGATTTTAGCATTTTCCCCTCTTATGCTCTTATCTCACCTATCCCTATATTATTGTAGAGTTGGGTTGGGTTCCTACCTTTTAGAAGCTGACTTTTAGAGAATATCTATGAGCCAAGTATTAAGAGTTGGTTTTGTGCTGTAGTTTAAAAAGTGTAACAGTTGAAAAGTTTGATGATACAAAAGTACAAATGCAGCTAACAGAGGTTTAGAGTGTGTTGTGGGTGAAGAAAGGTAGGAAAGGGGTTTGAATGTCTTCATCTTCAAAGTGAAGATAAAGATGTACTGCCTAAAGTTAATGGAATAATAAATAAGATTTAAGTAAAATATGCAAGGTAATCAACTTTTACTAATTACTAGGATAATATATCAATATAAAATATATTTTATCTGTATTATTTTTCTATATATGATCAATCTATCTATATATAACCTTGCAAGCCTGATAAAATTTTTCCCAGCAGGCCTCCAGCAGCTTCTGTTTACTTCTTATTGGCCAGAAAGGGGTGATGTGTCCTCTTATCAGTGAATCACTGGCAAGCAAAAGTCCCAATGACTGTCAACGTTCATCCCTGAATTGGGGAGGAAGTAATCTTCCCCTAATCCCGTAATAAATGGGTAACAACACAATCGAGTTCTAGTATAAAGGAAGAAAGGGAAAATGGGTATTAAATAGGCAGTTAAGGGATACATTTAATAACACTTTAAGCTTTAGAATCAATTTCCTCAGATTTTCTGTCTCATTACTCTCAACATTACTATATCATTTTATTTTATCTTATTGTCTCTCTTACAAGAAGCATATGTGTTTTGTTTCATTTGGTTTTGTTTTTCTTAATCTGGAAGTCTTTTATTTAGTATAATTGGTATAGTTACACTTATTTGGATTATTGAATGGGATTTATTTCTGTCATTTGATTTTCTTCTTTCTATTTCTTGTGGTTGATTATTGTTTTTTTGCTTTACCTCCTTTTAGGCTATCTTGGTTTTTTAAAGTTTTTATTCAAAAATTTTCAAATGCATACAAAAAAGAGAATAGTATTATAATAAACCCTTATGTTATTAATGCTTTTACTGGTGTACTTTATTTAATGCTTCTTTCTCTCTCTTTACCTAAGGATTTTAAAGCCATTCACAAATAGAATTATATTTCACCTTAAATAATTGTGAATATTTCAATTTTCTTTATTTTTTCCATTTCTTTCTAGTTGTTCAAATTATATTCATATTCTATTAGTTTTTCAAATGGTAATCAAAATAGCCACTGTTTTCCTGAACAAAGAAAGGATTTTAGAATACTTTAATTTCCCAACTTATACATTACTAATGTCTAGTATAATAGTACAGTAATACATCTTGGTATATTATTTAAGCTAGGCTGGCAGTACTGTGATAAACAAATACTAAAATCTTAGTTGGTTAAATTAAGGCATTTTCTTGCTTACATTCCAGTCTGGTAGGAAATGAGAAGCTTTGTCCAAGCAGGAAGTAGGGACCCAACCTGCTTCCATTTTGTAGCTATACCGTGCAGAACATGTGACTTCTGAAGTTTCTGGGGAAGCTAAGAAGGAGCTAGAGGATAGTAGGGGGTGATTTTAAGGGCTTACTTACTCTGGTGTTTCTTTATTCTTATAAGGGCGCCAGCCTTATAAGATGGGGCCATAGGGGTTAGGGCCACATCCTATGACCTCATTTAGCTTTTATCAACTCCTCACAGGCCCTCTCTTCAAATATAGTTAGGAGTTTGATATATGAATTTTATGGGGACACAATTTAATCTATAGCACCACTGTTACTTAGAGGAGGAACATGACCAATGAGCTAATCAGATCCCTCTTTAGGGATTTATATATATGCTGATAGAAAATGAGGGGTCTTTATATCTGACATTAAAACATAAAATTGGATCTGCTGGAGGTCATTGATCTGCTATGGGTAAGGTCTTACTGATAATGAGGCCCACTGGTGAAAAATGGAATGGAGAGAAATGGGAAGAGAGATGAAGTCCTGATAATACCATTAGAAACTATGAATTTAATGGAAGTTATATTTAATCTTTGTATTTCTCAGGGACATTAGCCAGTAAATTCTGTGTTTTTGCTTGGGATCTCTGATACTTCAAATTTTGCTTAGGATCTCTGATACTTGTAGGGCAAGATCCCAAAAGTACAGTAGTGGCAGGTACATGTTTGTAATTTAGGCAAATGTCAGCACAGAATCAGACAATTTGTTGGCTGACACTGTGTTACATCACATGACATTCTATATCTAGTGTTGCTGAAGAAGCTTTTGACTGCTAGAATCAGAAAATCCTGACTCAAAGTGATTAATAAGTAAAGAAATTTATCTTCTATTTTGCTTCAGTTGTGGGTCAAAGCAGATGGTGTCACAGTGCTTCAGTGATGCCATCAATGACCCAGGTTCTTTCTGCCTCACCATTTTGCTGGGGTTCATGTTGGCTTAATTCCAAGAGTAGTTCTGACATTACTTCAGGGTGACCTTTATTATAACTGTGGCTACCTACTTGCCTTTCCATGTCCACCTGCCTATGCTTGGACCAATAACAGTGGCCAGGGAAATACCATTCTTTGGTTGACTTAGACTAACCTGTAGATGAGTTTGGTATGCATCAGGATACCTCACAGCTGGTCTCAGTGTTTGTTCTCTGAGCCTTGAACTGTTCCCTGAGGCACGTGGTGGAAGTGGGTAGATAGTTGTGAAAAATTGAGGTTCTGTTATTAAGGAAAGAGAAGACAATGGATGTTGTGTTGGTACCAACAGTGTCTACTACGTACTTTATTGTAGCAATGAAAGAGAAAAGCTGGCTCTACCCATGAAATAGATGGAGGGCCCTAATATTATGTTGCAACCAAGGACACTTTCTACATATGGTAGCATCACTGTGATAGTTCCCATGGTAACTTGAATTCAGGTGAGTCATCAAAACTTGTACTTGTCTGTAGCAGAGGAAGAACATAGCGATAAATATGTTCTTAGTTTGTTAATGAATGTCTTAAGTCTCAGATCTTAATTTGGGGACCCAGAATGGGTTATACAACAACTAATGATGCCACATAAAAGGGAAGATTTAAGCCAGTATTTAACTGACTTTGGGAATGTGAGACAGCTTTGAAACTTATGGAATAAGGGGACAGCCATTGCAAGACAATCCGGTTGAATATCCTGGAAATTAGTGGTGAAAATTTTAGTAAGTCACTTATGATTCTATAATAATTGAGTGAATAGTTTACATATTAATTGTATGTGTAAAAAAATGAACCAGAAAAAGAAGTACAGTGTCTGCTTGATACCTGAACTGCAATGTGCTTGTGGTTGTGGGCATCCTTTCCCCTAAATTACAGAAAGTGTGAGATTCCTAATGAGTCTGAAGCAGCTGTTCCATCAAGCTGTTTTCCAAGTGGGCTTTCACCATTATTGTTGTCGTTAGACAGAGAGGGAAGTGATTTTAGTGTGAATGTGAAAATGAATTAATGTTGCCTGTCAGGAAACGAAACCAGTGCCAGGAGATCAGCTTATGCACAACTGAAAGATTGAAAGAGAAAACTCTGGGAAACTAAGACAGGAGAGCTAAAATGACAATGATCCCAAATTCACACCCTCCTTGGAACATGGATGTTCATGTTCCACTCCAGTGATGGAACCAACTTCGAATAAGACAATTTTGGTTACTCTATCCAGGCAAACTTGGAAATGATGATACTAGCAGTAAGATGGTCTCATTTCCAATATGAACACCATGTAGAAATATGATTCCTTGTCCATCTGAGTCAGTCTGGCATAGGGTTCCCAAATTTAGCAAATAAAAATTCAGAATGCCTAGCTAAATTTGAATTTCAAATAATAAATAATTTTGGGGGTTAAGTATGTCACAAATATTGCATGGGACATAGTTGTATTGAACATTATTCATTGTTTATCTGAAGTTCAAATTTAACTGAATTCCCTGCATTTGAAACCATAATTGGGGTAATTAATAATCTTAGCCCAATTCTCAGGATGTTATGACCTGGTTGCTTTTGAACTCTTTCCTGCAATGCTAGTTGTTGGACTCTTCCTACTCCTGCATGGCAGATTGTATTATATATACCATTCCATGTTGTCATCTTACAATGTGACATCGACACTCTTTCATTGAGAATTAGGATCTGCATGCACTTTGTAACTGCCTTGAACAATAGATTATAGTGGAAGTTACATTATCCTGATGCTGGCTCCTTAAAGGCAGTACAACTTCCATCAGGCTCTCTTTCTCTTAAGACATCCCCCTTGAGAGAGCCCTGAGCTGACATGTAGTAAGTTTGGCTACCCTGAAGCCATTGGGCTGGAGGGAACACATGGAGGGACCACATAGAGAAGGTGCTTTAGTTGCCCAGCCATTCCAGCCCCCAGAAATTCAAGTTTTCTCTGTTCGGATGACCCCGGCTTTAACACTGTTTGATTGCAACCTCATAGAAGACTCAGCTATACTGCCCAGCCAAGGCACTCCCAAAGTTCTAACACAGAGAAATATTAATAAATGATTATTATTATTTTTTCATCCAGTATGTTTTGTGTTGATTGGTTATACAGCCACAGACAACTAATATATACTGGTTTGTGGGGAAATAAATATTACCACATTTTAGGTTAACATTTTTTAGAATGGTCTTTTAAAATAAGTAGCTTTGTCTTCAGGGATTTTTGTTTATATCGGATTTTGAAGGTTTTACCATTACTGTCTCTTCAGCTATTTTTTTAAAGTCCAAAAATTGGGTTAATTTTTTTTTTTTGAGATGAAATCTTGCTCTGTCACTCAGGCTGGAGTGCAGTGGTATGATCTCAGCTCATTGCAACCTCCGCCTCCTGGGTTCAAGCTATTCTCCTTCCTCAGCCTCCTGAGTAGCTGGGATTAATGGCACCCACCACCAGGCCTGGCTAATTTTTATATTTTTAGTAGAGATGGGTTTCACCATGTTGGCCAGGCTGGTCTTGAACTCCTGACCTCAAGCAATCCTCATGCCTTGGCCTCTCAAAGCCCTGGGATTACAGGCATGAGCCACCATGCCCAACCAAAAATTTGAGTTAATATTATAGGAAAATTGATAACAACCAAAAATCTCAGCCCAAGTATTATGCAATGAAATGAGCACTAATACAGGAGACCTAGGTTGTTTTGGCTTTGACACTAAACAGCTACTGGCCTTTGAGCCAATTACTTGTTTTCTAAGACTCAGTTCCTGTATCTGTAAAAGGAGGCATTATCCTAGATAAGGGATGGTGAACATGCAGAATGAAAGCTACCATTTTCCTTAGCAGGCATCACTAATGAATTGTACCACTCTTGCCATAGAAATGACCTTAGAGTCCTTCACAAAGCAGAACTCCAAGCAGTCAGGAGCAATCAATCACAGTTAACAATGACAAATTTTTTTTTTTTTTTTTGCCTTCTCAGGTCTTGAACATGTCTATTGGTACTTTCAGTGTTAAAACTTAGTATCTCTATAATCTAAGTGATTTACCCATGTTCTTAGAAAAAGTTGCTAAAGTAATTGTGGAAGTAATGTTGGAAATATTTAAAGAATCATGGAGCAACATTTACCCCCACTATGCACCCGTGTGTCATAGGCTACGTAGGTGTTGTGATAGAGAAAACAATATAGAAGGTATTTTATCAAAGAGAGAAAAAAAATACACAACTTGAAATGAGAGTTTTTGCACCCTGATTAAAATTAGACCGATTTTGCCCAAATTGTCTGCTGAGACTTCTCAGCTGTGACCTTTGAGTACAATGTATAAAAAGAGGTAGGGCTGTGTCTCAGGAATACTGTATTCATATTTGATTCAAGTGTATCTGAAGGATCCAGTTTGTAGGGTTTTCACATACAACCCCAATTCTGAAGGACATTAGTAGTCAACTTCACTCAGCTTCCTATGTCTGGGCTTATTTGTCAAGAATATTGCAATCTTCTGTAGTGTATCTGGCAACTCTCATCTCTCACTTTTTCTTATACTTTCTTTTTATTTTAGACTTTTCTTTTCAACTGTAGTACTATCTGCTTAATACTGCACCCCAGGCTTGGAAATTTTCCTTAAAAGAGAAATTTTCCCTACATCGAGATTTCAAATTTTTTCTTCAAACGTGGTTAGCATTCTTTTTGCTACATTAGGTGAGTTGTTGTTGTTGTTAGATCTCCAGAGCTATTCCTCTCGCACAATTGGAACTTTGTACTTCTGACCATCTTCCCATTTCCCCCACACCAACATATGGCAACCACCATTTTACCCTGCTTCTATGAGTGCAGCTATTTTAGATTTCACATATAGGTAAGATCATGCAGAGTTTGTTTTTCTGTTTCTGGCTCATTTCACTTAGCGTAATGTCCTCCAGGCTCATCCATTTTGCTGCAAATTACAGGGTTTCCTCCTTCTTTAAGAATGAATAATCTTTCATTTTCTTTGTCTATTCATCTGTCCACAGAAATTTAGGTTGTTTATATCTTTGTATTATGAATAATGCTGCAATAAACATGAAAGGACAGATACCTCTTATACATACTGATTTCAGTTCCTCTGGGGTATATATACCTAGAAGTGGGATTGCTGAATCATATGGTAATTCTGTTTTTAGTTTTTTGAAGAAACTTTATACTGTTTTCCAAAATGACTGTACCAATTTATAATGCCATCAGCAGTGTACAAGTGTTCCCCTTTCTTCTCATCCTCACCAACACTTACTGTATTTCATCTTTTAAAATAATACCCAATACAGTGTGGATGAGGTGACATCTCATTGTGGTTTTGATTCTCATTTTCCTCATGATTAGTGATGTGGAGCATTTAAAAAATTTACCTATTGGCCATTTGTATGACTTCTTTTTGATAAATGTCTATCCAGTCCTTTGCCCATTTATAAAATCAGGTTATTTAAATTCTTGCGATTGAGTTGTTTGAGTTTTTTTTTAATATATTTTGGATATTAACCTATTCTCAGATACATGGTTTGCAAATATTTTCTCCCATTCTACAGATTACCTCTTCATTCTGTTGATGGTTTCCCTTGCTGTGCAAAAGCTTTTAGTCTGATATAAACCCATTTGTCTATTTTTGCTTTTGTTGCCTGTGCTTTTGGTGTCATATCCATAAAGTTATTATCCAACCTATATCAACAATCTTTCTTCTTATGTTGGATACAGTTATTATCCAACCAATATCAACAATCTTTCCCCCTTTAACATCTGGCTTACAAGCTTTCTGTGTTTATCACCTCAAGCCTTAAAAGAGCCTATTGGATCAAAAGTGGAAGATTTTTATGGCCAAAACCTGAGGTAGACATTGCTATGGTTTGAATGTGTCTACCAAAAATCATGTGTTGGAAACTGAATCCCCAGTGAAACAGTTTTAGGAAGTAGGGCCTAATAAGAGGTGATTAGGCCATGATACTTCTGCCCTCATGAATGAATAAATGTGATAATGCTGTTACAGTGGGAATAGGTTTGTTATAACAGGGGTGAGTTTACCCCCCATCTCTTGCTCTCTCACTTTCTCTTGCCCTTCTGCCCTCTGCCCTCTGCCCTAGAATGATGTAGCACAAGAGCCCTTGCCAGAGGTGAGTCCCTTGATGCTGGACTTCCCAGCCTCTAAAAGTGTAAGAAATAAATATATGTTCTTTTTAAATTATCAGTCTCAAGTATTCTACTATAGCATCCCAAAATGCACTAAGACAGACACCATACTCTTTCCTTCATTGTTTTGCCATATGTGCCTGGAAAGGAGCCTGGGAAGTGTTATCTAGTTGAATGTATAAAAAGAAAATAGTTTTGGTGATAACATACGTATATGTGTGTGTGTGTGTTTAGATGGTCCTTGACATAAAATGATTTGTCTTACGATTTTTTGAATTTACAATGGGCTTATTGAGACATAACCCCATTGTAAGTGGAGGAGCATCTGGACTTACAATTGCATGACGGATGATTTTTTTTGACTTTTTGATAGATTTATCAGGATGGAACCTCATCAGAAGTTGAGGAACATCTGGGCTTTTAAGATTCGATTTAACACTTTTTGACTTTATGATGAGTTTATTAGGGAAGTAAATCAGTTTTGATTTATGTTACTTTTGACTTACAATGAATTTATCAGAATGTAAGCCAATTGTAAGTTGAGTATACACACACACACAAACACACACATATACACACACACATACACTTCTGTAAAACATCCTCAAGCAGACCATGTGTTAGGTCACAAAGAAAACCTAAATCAACATAGAAAAGGGAAAATCTCAGAAGCCACATTTACTGTGCGTAACTCAATTCAAGTAAAAATTCTCACAGTTAGTTTCTACCTCCAAAAATCTTTGGAAAAACACTCATTTAAATAATTCTTCACTCATAAAATTATAAAAACAAAAATGATGAAGTACTTAAAAATGAAGAGGACTGAGCATTATATTTCAAAATCTGTGCTTTGGGATATGGCCAAAGTGGTGCACAGAGAAAAGAGTCTAGACTTAGATGCACACGTTAACAAATGAGAAAAAGGGAGAGTAATTGAACTGAGTGCTCAGCATAAGAAGCTAACAAGAGAACAAAATAAATTAGAAAAACTAGAAGGAATGACAATAGAGATAAAAACAAAATAGAACACATATGGGAGCAGATGAATAACTACAACTTTAAAAAATATATAACAAAATAAACTGTCAGGTTTATCTAGAAAATAGAGGAAAGATACAAAAACAAAAGTGTCAGGGGGGACACAATTGTAGATATGACAAATTTTAAAAAAGAAAAGGCTGAGTATAAATATTACCAGTAAATTCAAACATTAGATAAATTAAAGTATGTTTTTTGAAATATAAATGACTAAAATTAAAGAAGTAGAAAACCTCAGTAAATCTAACATCATGCAAAAAATAAAATATGCTTTATCTTTTCTAGACCCAGGAATTTTTGCAAGTAAATTTTTTCTGTACTTTAAGGGAAAGTTAACCGTCATGTTCTAGAAGAGGAAAACATGGCATGATACTCATTTCAGAATTCTAAAACTTCTCTGATATCAGAACTGGACAAGTATATCAGGCCCACAAAATAGGTGTAGGCAATCTCATTTATGAACATGGGTACAAAAATCTGAAATGAAGAATTTACAAATGTAATTTTCAATGAATTAAAAGATCAATTTATTATCATCAACTCTAGGATTGTTACAGTAATGGAAGAGGAGGCAACTTTAAAAAAAACCCCACTAATGTAATCACTGCATTAAAGAATTAATGGAGAACTGACAATTGATTGTGTCATTTTATTATCTCACTAAATGTGGAAAGTATTTGGTAAAAATATATACCTATTATAAATAAAAATTCTAAGATTGAACAAAACTTCTTTAAGTTGATAGAGGCAACAACATCAAGCATCACTCATGGAGTAGATGAGAATTTATGGCAGCTGCTTAAATCTGTATCTCCATATCCTCCAAATAACAGTGCAGAACAACTAGAACACATAAAATGTTACAAATATCATGCCTTCAGCGTAAGTAAAGGGAAAATATGCTGAAATTCAAATTACCTGCTAATAAAAAATGAAAAAGCAGCAAATTCCAGTAAGTGATCACTCAGGCTTCTGGTGTAAGTGTTTGAGGCAAGTAAGAGCAGTCCAGAGAAAAGCTGAGGAAGAAAGAAGTGTAGAACTAGCAGGGGACCTGAAATTGCCCCAAAATAACCACTGGAAAGAGAAGTTTATTTGATGCATAAAAAGAATAAAAAAATTGTCCCATTAGATGAGAGCATCGACTACAGGGAAGAGTCAAAAAATACACATGATATGAAGTGGCTGTCTTTTTTTTTTTTCTTTTTTATTTATTTATTTATTTTTTATTATACTTTAAGTTTTAGGGTACATGTGCACATCGTGCAGGTTAGTTACATATGTATACATGTGCCATGCTGGTGCGCTGCACCCACTAACTCATCATCTAGCATTAGGTATATCTGCCGATGCTATCCCTCCCCCCTCCCCCCATCCCACAACAGTCCCCAGAGTGTGATATTCCTCTTCCTGTGTCCACGTGATCTCATTGTTCAATTCCCACCTAGTTCTGGGTGAAGTAGGCAAAAAGGAAGGGAAAGGCACTCTGTAATAATTGAGTGGTAAAGGATAAGAATAGGGGAAAATTTAGAGTCCTTCAAGACAAAAGAGAAGAACAAAAGTTAGAAGGCTAAAATTCCTCTTTCAATACCAAATAAAAGAATGGAGGTATGTCAAAGGGACACAGCAGTCAACTTGAAAGAATTACCAATGGCCAAGTTGGAATATTTTGAGCAACAAAATAAATAATGTAATATTGAATTATAAGCCAAAGTGAAAAATAAATGTAGATGAGTCCATTCTCATCTGTTATAAATGAATGACTAAATAAATACATACCTGGGGTAGAAGAGACAACTTTTCCATACAGGAGAATTCCAAATAATGTAAGTTGACATTCCCCTCTCCAGGAGGTAGAGCTTAGTCCCTCTCCTCTTTTTTTTTTTTTTCCTCTTTTTTGAGACGGAGTCTCCCTCTGTCTCCTGAGTTCAAGTGATTCTCCTACCTCAGCCTCCTGAGTAGCTGGGATTACAGGTGTCTGCCACCATGCCCAGCTAATTTTTTTATTTTTAGTAGAGACAGGGTTTCACAAAGTTGGCCAGGCTGGGTCTCAAACTCCTGACCTCAGGTGATTCACCTGCCTCGGTCTCCCAAATTGCTGGGATTACAGGTGTGAGCCACCACACCCAGCCCCTCACACTCCTCTTTTAACTGTGAGCCAGATTGTAGGACTTGCTTCCAAAGGATATATATGAAAAAGGAAATTAATATTTTCCAGTGGAAAAATCTGACAAACACTATCTTAATCAAATAATCAAGGTTAACATGATCATGATGTCATGTGGGTATTCTGTACCCCCGATGTGATGTAATTAGAAGGACACTTTACCTCTGTGGTGTTCTTGCCAAATTGTCTCAGTTCTTTTCAAGCTCGAATATGGTCCAGTCTCACAGTGCATGAGAAAAACATCACACAAACTCATATTGAGAGACTTTCTACACGATACCTTACCAGTACTGCACAAAACTGTTAGGTCATGAAAAGTTAGAGAATACTGAGAAACCGTCATAGACCAAGAGTGAAATGACAACTAAATGCCATGTGATATATTGGATTGGATCTTGGAACGGAAATTCAAATGAAGTCCAGAGTTTGGTTAATACTGATATACAAATGGCAGTTTCTTAGGTTTAACACTAAAGGAAGCTGAGACTGGCTAGGGGATATATAGGAGCTCTCTGCAACTTTTCTATCAACATACAATTTTTCAAAAATTAAGAGAATAGATAAACAGAAACACTAAAATTCATCAACTAAAGAAACAAGAAATTGCTTACTAGTAGAAGATTGTGACATTGAATTAGAAATCTAGAAACCCACCTCAAACTCACAAAATGAATAGAAAATAACTGAATAAATATGTTTTCTTCTTACATTTTGTTTTTGACACATAATAATTATACATATTTATGGGGTACTGTGTGACGTTTTGATACATGTATGCATTGTGTAAAAAGTACAATCAATATTTAGGTTAACTATTGCCTCATGCATTTGTCATTTATTTGTGGTGAGAACATTCAAAATCCTTTCTGCTAGCTGTTTTGAAATATGCAATACAATATTATTAACCGTAGTTACTCTGCTATGCTATAATACTCAAACTTATTTCTCCCATCTAACTGTGACATTGTACCCATTGACCAATCTCTCCCTATCTATCCCTTCTCCCTCCCCTCCCTGGCTTCTATTAATCACCATTCTACTCTCTACTTCTATGAAATCACCTTCTTTAGATTCCACATATGGGTGATGCATATTTGACTTTCTGTGCCTGGCTTATTTCACTTAAAATGTCCTCCAGGTTCATCCATGTTGCTGTACATGACAGGATTTTATTTTTTTTGTGTGTGTGTGTGTGTGGCTGAATAGTATTCTATTGTGTATATATACCACATTTCATTTAACCATTCATCTGTTGATGGACATTTAGGTTGATTCCACATTTTGGCTATTGTGAAGAATGCCCCAATAAACATGGGAATGCAGATATCTTGTTGACATATTGATTTCATTTCCTTTGGATATATACCCAGTAATGGGATTACTGGATAATATGGTAGTTCCATTTTTAATTATTTGAGGAAACTTCATGCTGTTTTCCATAATGGCTGTACTAATTTACATGGCCACCAGCAGGGTGTAAGGCTTCCTTTTTCTCCACATCTTTGCCAACACTTATCTTTTGATTTTTGATAGTAGCCACTATGACTGGAATGAGGTGATATCTAATTGTGTTTTGTATTTACATTTCCCTGACGATTAGTGATGTTGAGCATGTTTTCATATATCTGTTGACTGTTTGTATATCTTCTTTTGAGGAATGTCTATTCAGGTTTTTTGATCATTTTAAATCAGATTTTTGTGTTGTTGTTGCTGTTGAGTTCCTAATATAGTCTGGATATTAACCCTTTGTCAGAGGCAGTTTGCAAATATTTTCTCCCATTATGCAGTTTGTCTTTTCACTCTGTTGATTTTTTTTTTTTTGCTGCGCAGAATAAGCTTTTAAGTTTGATGTATTCCCATTTGTCTATTTTTGCTTTTGTTTTCTGTGTGAATAAATCTATGTAAAGTTACTGAATTAGAAAATGAGAGTCAATCTACCTTAGTTGATAAAAATTCATTTATTCAAACAAAAGAACAACAAACAAAGTAACTAAGAAGCATAAGAAACTGTAATGCAATACTCCAAACCGATGCAATATACTCAAACAAGCATTTGGGTATGAAAACTTATCTTGAATAATAAATGCAAATATTAAAAACAGAAATAGACAAAACCACAGAAAGAAATGAAAAGAGACTTGATTAAACTCCGGAAAGAAATAGAAGAAAAAAGACCATATCACATCACAAATAGAGACTAAATTACAAGTTGCCCGAGAGAGAATAGGCTCAAAAGGAAATTTTGAAAGAAGCATTGAAGAAACATAGAAAACAACCCAGAGAATAAATACAGGATATGGATAGAAGTAAAAAAAAGTCAGAAAGGAGGTGGTTGAAATGGAAGACAAAGAAAAAACAATAAAAGCTTAATTAAAACATTTGTAGGAGGAGAAACAGAGCAACAGAATAGAACTAACTTTTAAATCTATAATTCAAGATAACTTTCAGAAATAAAATCCAGATCCATACATTAAGACATCACTGAACATCTGGAAATTAACCAAGAAAAATTAACCTTAAGACATATCTGAGAAAGATGATTAGACTTCTAATATAAAAAAATCCTCAAGGATTCAGGTGTAAAGATCAAATACAAAAACAAAGAATTCAACCTGACATTAGATTCCTCAAAAACAACAACAAAAAATTTTCAACAGACTCCAAAAAAGTTTGAACTAAAAATTCATTTCAGCCAAGCTATCCTTCAAGTAACTAGGGGTCCCAGAATATAACTTTTTTTTTTTTTTTTTGAGACTGAGTCTCACTCTGTCCCCAGGCTGGAGAGCAGTGGCACAATCTTGGCGCTGCAACTTCTGCCTCCCGGGTTCAAGCAATTCTCCTGCCTCAGCCTCCTGAGTATTTGGGACTACTGGCGCCCGCCACCACGCCCAGCTAATTTTTGTATTTTTAGTAGAAACGGGGTTTCACCATGTTGGCCAGGATGGTCTCGCTCTCTTGACCTCGTGATCCGCCCGCCTCAGCCTCCCAAAGTGCTGGAATTACAGGCGTGAACCACTGCGCCCGGCCCATAACTTTAAACATAGAGAAATGTAGAGAATTCCTATTATCTCCGTTACTACTTAACATCGTATTGGAAGTATTGGCCAATACACTTAGACAAGCAAGATCAACTAGAGAATAAAACTTTGCAAAAAATAAAATTATTTCAATTTGCTAATTACATGATAGCATACCTGAAACACTCTAGAAAATTAATGATAAAATTAACACAAACAATGAAAAGGCAGCGAAGTTGTAGGCTATAAAATTTACATACAAAACCAACAGCCTACATATCTACAAAAAATAATGAGTTAGAGGATATGAAGGTAGAAAAAAACCAACATATTATAGTGGCAAAGAAGACTAAATATCTAGAAATAAACTTAGCAAGAAATGTGCAAATCTTATTTGAGGAAACTTTAACATACTCATGGAAGGCTCAAAAGGATCCTTGAGCATCTGGAAAGACATGCCTTATTTTTGATAGGATGACTCTCTAAATTCATTCATGAAATTTCTTTTTTTTCTTCCTTTTTCTTTTTTTTTATTTTTTGTGAGACTGAGTTTCACCTTTATCACCCAGGCTGGAGTGCAATGGCACGATCTCGGCTCTCTGCAACCTCTGCCTCCCGGGTTCAAGCAATTCTCCTGCCTCAGTCTCCCGAGTAGCTGGGATTACAGGCACCTGACACCACGCCCGGCTAATTTTTGTATTTTTAGTGGAGACGGGGTTTCACCATATTGGCCAGGATGGTCTCAATCTCTTGACCTTGTGATCTACCCGCCTCGGCCTCCCAAAGTGCTAGGATCTCAGGCGTGAGCCACCGCGCCTGGCCCATTCATGAAATTTCTACAGAAACACCAGTAAGTTTTCCTACGAGGCTTGGCAGGTTGATTCTAAAGATCAATTGGAAAGACAAACATGCAAGAGTATCTAGGAAAGTGGCAAAACAAAACCAAACAAACCCAAAAAGCCCCACAACCAAACATGAAGGGAACTAATGTTTTATCTAACATTAAAACATAAAGCCTCTGCAATAAAACGGTGTACATAAGTACACTGGTACATAAGTAAACAAGCAAGCTAGTCATGTAAAATAACAAGTTCAGGAAAAGCATCAAGTACATCTGGAAATTGTATGCATGATAAAGGTGACATCTGAAATTACTAGGTAAAAGATGTACTTTTAAATAAATAGTGTTGAAAAAAAACCTGTTCACTGATTTGGAAAAAGATAAAATTACATCATTTTCTCACACCACACACAAGATTGAACTCCAAATGTATGTAGGTTTTAAACATAAAAATGAAGCCAACCAAGCAGTAGAAGAAAAATGGGTGAATTTTTCTATTACCTCAGTAAAAGAAAAGGTTTTCTAACTATGGTTCAAAATCCAGAGGCTATAAAAGATTGATAAATTTTACTATATAAAAATTTATCTATCAAAAGGAACCATAAGCAAAAGGCAAATGACAAACTGGCAGAAAAATATTTCCACATATATTGTAGGTAAAGGGTAATATCTCTATTAGATATAGGACTTTAAGACATTGAGAGCATAAAATAGGAAGACCTGACAGGAAAATGAGACGACATGAAGAGACAAAAAGAAAAAAAGACATTAAAATCACCTTTTGATATAAAAAGACTCTTCAACCTCACTCATAATTACAGAAATGCAAGATAAAACCACATGTGATACCATTTCTCACCTATCATATTGATACAAATTAAAAATAATATTACTACAAATTATTTTGGTGAGGTTGTGGGGAAAACAGCGACTTTCATACATTAATGGTGGAAATTAAAACTAGTAAATTACTTTTGGATGGAATTTAGCAATAGGTAGCAAAGTTACATAGGCATTTACCTTTTAAAAATTCTCTTTTAAAAATAAATTTTATTTTGTATGTTTAGGTATACAACATGATGTTATAGGATACATACAGATAGCAAAAAGTTACTATAGTGAAGCACATTAATATATTTATTGTTGGTGCACTTGATTTCTCAAGTCACCTGCTTGGCCCTCTTCCAAGTTGTACTTTCCTTCTTTTCTTTCCTTTCCTTACTGTTCTAAAGCTTTTTAATAGACTTTCACTCCTGCACTGAAATATATATATATAGTCTCACATAGTTACCCATTTTTTTTGTGGCAAGAGCAGCTAAAATCTACTCATTTTGCATGAATTCAAAATACAGAACAATTTTATTACCTGTAGTCTTTATATCATACATTATATTTTTAGGCTTGCTCATCCTACATATTAACCACTATTTTTTCAGATGGGGTCTCACTTTGTCACCCAGGCTGGCATAGCTCACTAAAGCCATGCCCAATTTTTTCCCTAGAGAAGAAATCTTGCTTTATTGCCCAGCCTGGTCTCAAACTTCTGGGTTCAAGTGATCCTCCCACTTCAACCTCCTGAGTAGCTGGGATTACAGCTGTGCCTGGCAATGCATATTATCTACTTTGTGTCTTCTGACCTCCATCTCCCCACCGTCCCCTGACAACCACTGTTTTGTTCTCTATCTCTGTATATTTGAAAACATTTTTTTTTAGATTTCATGTTTAAGTGAAATTATGTAATATTTTTCATTCTGTGTCTGGATTATTTCATTTAGCATAATGTCTTCCAGGATCATCTGTGTTGTGGCAAATGGCAAGATCTCATTTTTTTTTTAGGACTGAATAATATTTTAGTGCATGTATACATATACCATGGATTATCCACTTATCCTTTGACAGACACTTGGGTTGTTTCACAACTTGTCTACTGTGAATAATGATGGACAGTATCTTTATGAGGTGGTGATTTCATTTCCTTTGGGTATATGCTTAGAAGAGGGATTGCTGGGTCATGTGCTAGTTCTATGTTTAATTTCTTTAGAAACCTATATATTGTTTTCTATAATGGCTGTACCAGTCTACATTTCCACCAACAGTGTACAAGAGTTTTCTTTTCTCCACACCTTTGTCAATATTTGTTACTTTTTAACTTCTAGATAATACCCATCCTAATGGGTATGAGATGGTACTCATAATGGTTTTGATTTCCATCTTCCAGATAATTAATGATGTTGAGCACCTTTTCCTTGTATCTGTTGACCATTTTGGTGTCTTCTTTGGAGAAAAGTCTGTTCAGGTCTTTTGCCCATTTTTAATCATGTTATTTGTTTTTCTACCATTGAGTTGTATGAAATCTTTATAAATTTTGGATATTAACCCCTTATCAGATGCATGGTTTGCAAATACTTTTTCCCAATCTGTAGGCTGCCATTTTATTTTGTTGATTGCTTCCTTTGTGATCTAGAAGCTTTTTAGTTTAGTGTGGTCCCATACTTATTTTTACTTTTGTGGCTTGAGCTTTCAGTATGATATCTAAATAGTTATTGCCAAGACCAATGTCCAAAAGCATTCTCCTTATGTTCTCTTCTAGAAGTTTTCTAGTTTCTGATTTTGTGTTTAGGTCTTACCCATTTTTTAGTTGATTTCTGGGTATGGTATAAGATAAGAGTCCAATTTCATTCTTTGGCATTTGGAAATCAAGTTTTATCAGCATTATTTATTGAAGAGACTATCTTTTCCCTGTTGGATCCTCTAGATGCCCTTGTCAAAAATTAGTTGACCATATATGTGTGGATTTATTTCTGGGTTCTCTATTTTATTCCACCTGTCTATGTGTCTGTGTTTATGCCAGTGTCATACTTTTTTGATTACTATATCTTTGTAATATAATTCAAAATCAGGAAGTGTGATGCCTCCAACTTTTTCTTTCTCAGAATTATTTTTGAATTTTGATAGGGATTGCATTGAATCTGTATATTGCCTTGGGTAGTTTGAACATTTTAACAAGATTAATTCTTTGGCTTCGTGAATACAGGATATATTTCCATTTATTTGTCTCTTCAATTTTTTTTCCGTAAAGATTTCTATGTACAGATCTTTTACCTCCTTGATTAAATTTATTTCTAAGTTTTTTTGTGTTTTTTGATACTATCATAAAAGTGATTGTTTTCTTTATCAAGTAGGTTATTTGTGTATAAAAATGCTACTGATGTTAGTACATTGATTTTATACACTACTATTTAATAAATTCACTTAATAGTTCTAACAAATTTTTTGTGGAATCTTTTTTTTTCTTTATGTATAGGATCATGTCATCTGCAAATAGAGATATACTCCTACTTTTCTGACTCAGATGCCTTTTATTTCCTTTTCTTATGTGATTGCTCCTGCTGGTACTTCCAGTACTATGTCAAATAGAAGTGGTGAGAGTGGGCATTCTTGCCTGGCATGAGATTTAAGTGGAGAAGCTTTCAGTTTTTCCTCATTGATTATGATGTTCATCATGGGTTTTTCACAAATGTCCTTTATTATGGTGAGGAAGTTTCTTTCTATTCCTAAACTGTTGAGAATTTTTAATCAAGAAGGGATGTGGGACTTTATAGAATGCTTTTTTCTTTAATGTAAGTAAGATGATCATGTGGTTTTTATCTTTCATTTTGTTAAAGTGATGTATCATATTGATTGATTTGCATACATTAAACCAGACTTGCATGCCAGGGATAAATCCAATGTGGTCATGATGTATAGTCTTTTTGATGTGTTATTGGATTCAATTTGCCAGTATTTTACTGAGGATTTTTTGCATCAGTGTTCATCAAAGAGTTTGGCCTGTAGTTTTCTTTTCTTGTGATGTGTTTGGTTCTGATATCAAGGTGATGTTGATTTCATAAAATGTGTTTAAAAATATTCACTCTAGCTCTATTTTTTGGAAGAGTTTAAGAACTTGTTTTAATTCTTTGAATGTTTGATAGAATTTAGCCATGAAACCAAGTGGTCCTGGGCTTTTTTTGTTTTGAAAGGTTTTTGATCACTTCTTCAGTCTCTTTTATTTGTTATTGAACTGTTCCGACTTTATTTTTCTTCCTTATTCAAAAGGTTGCATTATTCTAGGAATTTATCAACTTCCTTTAGGTTATTCAGTTTGTTGGCATATAATTGTTCATAATAGTCTCTTATGCTGCTTTTTACTTCTGAGGCATATGTTTTAATTTCTTCACTTTTATTTTTGATTTTATTGGAGTTCTCTTTTTTTTCTTAGTCTAGCTAAGGATTTGTAGAATTTTTTTTTTTTTTTTTTTCAAAAAACCAACTCTGGCCGGGCACAGTGGCTCACGCCTGTAATCCCAGCACTTTGGGAGGCTGAGGTGGGCAGATCACAAGGTCAAGAGTTCGAGACCAGCCTGGCCAATATGGAAAAACTCCATCTCTACTAAAAATACAAAAATTAGCCAGACATGGTGGCAGGCACCTGTAGTCCCAGCTACTCGGGAGGCTGAGGCAGGAGAATTGCTTGAACCTGGGAAGCGGAAGTTGCAGTGAGCCGAGATCACACCACTGCACTCCAGCCTGGGTGACAGAGCGAGACTCCACCTCAAAAAAAAAAAAAAAAATCACCAACTCTTAGATATATTGATTCTTTCCCTGGTTTTATTAGTCTGTTCTCACACTGCTAATAAAGACATACTCAAGACTGGGAATTTATAAAGGAAAGAAGTTTAATTGACTCACAGTTCCACATAGTTGAGCAGCCTCACAATCAAGGTGGAAGGTGAATGAGGAGCAAAATCTTGTCTTACATGGTGGCAGGCGAGAGAGTGTGTGCAGGTGAACTCCCCTTTATAAAACCGTCAGATCTCATGAGACTTATTCATTATCACAAGAATAGCATGGGAAAAACCTGCCCCCATGATTCAGTTACCTCCCACTTGGTCCCTGACACAACACATGGGAATTATTACAATTCAAGGTGAGATTTGGTGGGGACACAGAGACAAACAATCTCAATGGTTTTTCTCTGTTCAACGTAGTACTGGAAGTCCTGGCCAGAACAATCAGTCAAGAAGAAGAAATAAAAGCCATCCAAATAGGATGAGAGAAAGCGAAACTATCCCTGTCTCTAGATGTTATAATTCTGTACCTAGAAAACCCCATAGTCTCAGCCCAATAGCTCCTTGATCTGATAAACAATTTAGGCAAAGTTTCAGAATACAAAATCAGTGTACAAAAATCAGTAGCATTCCTATACACCAATCATATCCAAAATGAGAGTCAAGAGAGAAATGCAATCCCATTCACAATAACCACAAAAAGAATAAAATACCTAGAAAAACAGCTAACCAGGGAGGTAAAAGATCCCTACAACAAGAATTACAAAACACTGCTCAAAGAAATCAGAAGTGACACAAATAAATAGAAAAAATTCCATGATCAAGGATAGGAAAAATCAATATTGTTAAAATGGCCATACTGCCCACAGCAATTTATAGATTCAATGATATTCCTATCAAACTATCAATCACATTCATCACAGATTTAGAAAAAAACTATTTAAAAATTCATATGGAATAAAAAAGAGCCTGAATAACCAAGGCAGTCCTAAGCAAGAAGAACAAAGTGGGAGGCATCGCATTACCCAACTTCAAACTACACTACAAAGGTATAAAAACCAAAACAGCATGGTACTGGTACAAAAACAGACACATAGAACAATGGAACAGAATTGAGAGCCCAGAAATAATGTCACACACCTACCACCATCTGATCTTTGACAAACTCGACAGATGCAAACAATGGGGAAGGTACTCCCCATTCAGTAAATGATGCTAGGATAACTGGCTAGCATGTGAGGATTGAAACTGGATCCCTTCCTTATACCATATACAAAAATTTACTTAAAATGAATTAAAGACTTAAATGTAAAACATAAAATGTTAAAAAAAAAAACCTGGAAGATAACCTAGGAAATATCATTCTGGACATAAGACTAGGCAAAGATTTCACGACCAAGATGCCAAAAGCAATTGCAGCAAAAATTCAAGGTAAGATTTGGTGATTAAACTAAAGAGCTTTAGCACAGCAAAAGAAACTATCAACAGAGTAAACAGCCTACAGAATAGGTGAAAATATTTGCAAGCTCTGCCTCTGATGAGGGTCTGATATCCGGAATCTATAAGGAACTTAAATAAATCTGCAAGCAAAAAACAAATAACCCCATTAGAAGGTGAACAAAGGACATGAACAGATACTTTTGAAAAGAATACATACACATGGCCAATATTCGTAGGAAAAAGCACTCAAGGTTTATTTATTTATTTATTTATTTATTTTTGGAGAAGGAGTCTCACTCTGTTGCACACAGGCTGGAGTGCAGTGGCACGATCTCGGCTCACTGCAACCTCCACCTCCCAGTTTCAAGGAATTCTCCTGCCTCAGCCTCATGAGTAGCTGGGACTACAGGCGCATGTCACCACACTCAGCTAATTTTTTGTATTTTAGTAGAGATGGGGTTTCACTGTGTTGCCCAGGGTGGTCTTGAACTCCTGACCTCAGGCAATCAGCCTGCCTTGGCTTCCCAAAGTGCTGCGATTACAGGCGTGAGCCACTGTGCCCGACCTTCAAGGTATTTTTAAATTTCTGTTTTGATAACTTATTTGACTTACTGGTTGTTTAGGAGCATGTTTAATTTTTATATATTTGTGAACTTTCCAAGATTCTTTCTGTTATTGATTTCTAGTTTCATACTATTGTGGTTAGAAATGATCTTGGATATATTTTCAGTCTTAAGGTTGTTAATGTAGGTTTTAACCATAAAAATGTTTATTTTTTGACTCAGCACTTCCACTTCTAGAAATTTACCTTGAAGATACAAGATATGGTTTGGCTGTTTCCACGCTCAAATCTTGAATTTTAGCTCCCATAATTCCTACTTGCTGTGGAAGGAACCCGGTGGCAGGTAATTGAATTATGGGGGTAGGTCTTTTCCATGTTGTTCTTGTGATAGTGAATAAGTCTTACGAGTTCTGATGGTTTTACAAAGGGGAGCTTCCCTGCACATACTCTGTCTCGTCTACTGCCATGCAAGACTTGACTTTGCTCCACATTTGCCTTCTGCCATGATTGTGAGACCTCTCTAGCCAGTGGAAATGTAAGTGCATAAGTCTCATTTTCTTTATAAATTATCCAGTCTCAGCTATGTCTTTATTAGCAGCCTGACAGCAGACAAATACAGTAAATTGGCACTGGAGTGGGCACTGCTGTAAAGATACCCGAAAATGTGAAAGTGACTTTGAAACTGGGTAACAGGCAGAGATTGGAATAGTTTGGAAGTCTCAGAAGAAGACAGAAAGATGGGGGAAAGTTTGGAACTTCCTAGAGACTTGTTGAATGGCTTTGACCTAAATGTTGATAGTAATGTGAACAATAAAGTCCAGGCTAGGTGTTCTCAGACGGAGATGAGGAGATTGTTGGGAACGGGAGCAAACGTGACCCTTGTTATGCTTTAGCAAAGAGACTGGCCACATTTTGTCCCTGCCCTAGAGATCTGTGGAACTTTGAACTTGAGAAAGATGATGTAGGGTACCTGGCAGAAGAAATTTCTAAGTGGCAAAGCACTCAAGAGGAAGCAGAGCATAAAAGTTTGGAAAATTTGCAGCCTGATGATGCGATAGAAAAGTAAAACCCATTTCCTGGGGAGAAATTCAAGCTGGCTGCAGAAATTTACATAAGTAATGAGGAGCCAAATATGAATCACCAAGACAATGGGGAAAATGTTGCCAGAGCATGTTAGAGACCTTTGTGGCAGCCCCTCCCATCACAGGCCCAGAGGCCTAGGAGGAAAATATGATGTTGTGGGCTAGGCCCAGGGACATTCTGCTGTGTGCAGCCTAGGGACTTTATGCCCTCCATCCCAGCTGCTCGAGCCATGGCTAAAAGAGGCCAAGGTACAGCTTGGGCCATGGCTTCAATGGGTGCAAGGCCCAAGCCTTGGCAGCTTCTATGTGTTATTGAGCCTGCAGGTACACAGAAGTCAACAATTGAGGTTTGGGAACCTTCTCCTAGATTTCAGAGGCTGTATGGAAATGCATGGATGTCCAGACAGAGGTGTGCTGCAGGGGTGGAGCACTCATGGAGAACCTCTGCTAGGGCAGTGAAGAAGGGAAATGTGGGCTCAGGGCACCCACACAGCATCCCCACTGGGGCACGCCTAGCGGAGCTGTGAGAAGAGGGTTATTATCCTCCAGAGTCCAGAATGGTAGGTCCACATACAGCTTGCATCATGCACCTGGAAAAGCTGCAGGCCCTCAATGCCAGCCAGTGAAAGCAGCTGCGATGGGACCTGTACCCTGCAAAGCCACAGGTGTTTAGCTGCCCAAGGCCATGGGAGCCCCCCTCTTACATCAGAGTGACGTGGATGTGAGGCATGAAGTCACAAGAGATCATTTCAGAGCTTTAAGATTTGACTGCCTCATTGGATTTCAGATTGGCATGGGACCTGTAGCCCTTTGGTTTTGGCCAATTTCTCCCATTTGGAATAAATGTATTTACCTAATACCTGGACCCCCATTGTATCTAGGAAGTAACTAACTTGCTTTTGATTTTATAGGCTCATAGGCGGATGGGACTTGCCTTGTCCCAGATAAGACTTTGGACTGTGGACTTTTGAGTTAATGCTGACCTAAGATTTTGGGAGACTGTTGGGAAGGCATGATTGGTTTTGAAAAGGAGGACATGAGATTTGGGAGGGGTTGGGGTAGAATGATATGGTATGTCTGCATCCCCACCCAAATCTTGAATTTTAACTTCCATAATTCCCGCGTGTCATGGAAGGGACCCAGTGGGAGGTAATTGAATCATGGGATGGGTCTTTCCCATGCTGTTTTCATGATAATGAATAAGTCTGATGACATCTGATGGTTTTATTAAGAGGAGTTCCCCTGCACATGCTCTCTCTCTTGCCTGCTGCCATGTAAGACTTGACTTTGCTCCTTCTTTGCCTTCTGCCATGATTGTAAGGCCTCCCCAGCTATGTGGAACTGAGTCCATTAAACTTCTTTTTCTTTATAAATTATATTATATTATAAATGCACATGGTTATTCATGGCAGTATTTTTTAAATTGTGAAATAACAGAAACAAATACCCATGTATAGGAGACTGATTGAACAAACTGTGGTATAACCACAAGCTGGAGGGTCAATGAAGAGAATCTCTATGAATAAAAATATGGAATGATTTCCAGGGTATGTTGTTAATTAAAAATATATAAAATGTAAAAGAATATAGTACATTTCATTTTGTGTGAGAAAGAAGAAGAAATAAAAATGTATCTTCTTATTGTACAAAAAGAAACATAGGAATAGTGGAATATAATAGAAATGACAGGAGATGAGAATGGGTTAGAAGGCATGGGGAGAGTGACACTTCTCTGAGTATGCCTCTGTGTCTTTAGAATCATGTTAATGTTTCTTACCATTTGTTATATATATATATATATGATTTTCTTGTACTATTTATGCAGATTTTAAAAGCCTGAAATCATTTCAAAATAAACACAAAAAATCACACACAAAGCATTCTTTTTGAAGTCAGAATTATGTCAAGACTGTCTGTTTTCATTGCTACCATTCTTCTGTTTTGTACTAGAAGTCCTAATGTGTGCAATAAGGAGAACAAAATACATAATAGTCACTAATTCTGGAAAAAAATCACATATTTGCAGATATTGTGTTTGTCTACTTAAAAATCAAAACAGAATCTGGTGACACATGAATAGTGCTTTTAAGAGAGTAAATCAGAAAAGAATTTACAAAAGTCCTCAGCTTTTCTAGGCACTATCAACAAAGAGAACATACAAGGAAGATGGGGGAAGATACCAGGTTGAAGGGATTTGAGGAGTGGATGGGAAGCAGGTTATAGAGATTATATGTGCAAGAAATTCTTTAGAAAATTTTGCATGTAAAGAAGAGCAATGGCTGGCAGGATATATGAAAGGGTGTAGTTTCTTCTCTCCTCTTCCTCCTCTTAGTCTTCTTCATGACAAGATATATTACAGCATTTTTGTATGCTGCTGGAAATAATACAGTAGAAGGAGAAAGACTGATATTGCTGGAGAATTACGGCAGCCAAAGTCCCTGTGAAAGCATTGGGGAAAACCTTAGCAAAGCACAGGTCACTTCTTTAATTGTAACAAAGGGAAACTGTGGAATATGTGTGAACATGGGCAAATGTTTACAGATCTGGTGGTAAAAAGACAAGGAAGTATTGTGCAGTATGAGGCAAGGTCAACATTTGAGACCAAGAGTGTGGTGGGAAATTTGAGGAGAAAAGTGAACATGTAAAAGTCTTCTTAGAAGACTGGAAATCAAATTTACTGTAGTAACAAATAGAATTGCTAGGGAGTTGAGATTCTATTTGCAATATGTGGATATAAATTAAAAGGAAAACCTTTTTTTTCTGGTAATTTGAATTTCTCTAGAAATATTAAGCTGTTTGGGTGCAGGCACAGATATGGTAAATGGTTGCTTTGTCTCCAGTGTGGGAGATTTTCCAGGTGGGTATAGTGGAGGGAGAGAAGGGGCAAGGGAATTGATGGTGTTTGCAGAAATATAGCATTGGAGCATGTCATCTAAGTGGGACAAGGAGAAAAGTAAATGGAGGATAAAGCTCTAGACAAAGAGAAAAAGTGACAGGCCCAGTGGATTAGAAATCAGGTTGGGGTTGAAACATTTTAAAGTGGTAGTAGTTAAGCAAGTGTGCTAGCAGTAAAGAGGCTGTACAATTTTTAGTGATGACAACGTCCCACCATGGTGTAACTATGACAGTGGCGGAATGAAGTTAAGTCAAGTTACAAAAGAAGGGACTCAAGAATTTGAGTGTCTCAGGGTGTTCCAGAGGGTTTCCATTCATAGGTTGGTATTACATAAAATGATAAAAAGAGTTGGGGTGGAGAGGAAGGTTCCGTGTCAGGAGTAAGCTGGTATAGCCAGGTGGCATAGTCTCAGAATAGGAGGTTTGTAAGAGTGTGGATACACAGTGCATTGGACATGCCAATGGGAAACAAGGAGAGCCACCTGCCCACCACCACATGAGACTTGAGACAAGAATATCCTTTCCTGGGAAGGTGATCCATGGATGCTTTGTTTTCATGGCAGGACCAGATTTTGATTAAATGAAAAGGTGGAGGAACCATTCTAAGAAGAAGTTGTATATATAGGGTAGTTTGCTTATTCCCACCATGAATTCCAGAGGTAAGAGGAAAGCTTTGGGTGGAAAGGGACCAAAGGGGGATTGATTCAGATGAGGATACGCTAAGCAGTATGGGTGTAACAGTTTTGGTAAAAGTAACCAGAGAGGGTCATTCAGGGATTTAAAATATAAGATTTGTCCTGATCATTTTCTCAAGGAGCATGAATTTGATCTATAGTATTTGGGTGCAAGAAACAATGTTTATCTTATTTCTCTTATTTAAGTTATACTTGGTTCTGAGTCTTCATAGGGCTATCTGGTAATAAATAATATTTAAAGCATGTTTGGGGGTTTCCTTCTACCCACTGGGGTTATCCAAGAATGGGAGGCTTCTTATACTGTTCGGGAAGTCCCCGAGGGCCTCTAGGCTCCGTATCTTACTGTTGCTGATAAGCTGCTCATTGTCCAAACTATGTTCCATTTGAAGTCATGTAATTATTCTGCTTAAAAATCCATTTGTTTCACTCCCAGTTCTGCCATGTGAAGTTTAAACATGGACCTCTTAGTCTTGTGTTTCCAGGTTTAGTCCCCATAAATCCACCTCCCAGCTTCATGAGAAAATCTTAGCATCTCCTGGAGTACTGGGTGGGGGAGAGGGCACTGGTCTCTGCCACTGGAAGAACCTACTTTGATTTTAATTATCCATGTCTTTACAAAAGCCTTCTCACCTTGAAATTGGAAAAACCCACATTTTTAACTGCTTATTCCCATGACTGTAGACTTCAGAAACAAATAGCTCCCTTCTTTCCAGGGGATATGATATGTCTGGAGGATAAAATCACTGCTTGCTTACTGGGTAGAAGTAGAGAAAAGAGACTTCATGTTTTTCTATCATGAGGCTATAGGAATGTTTTTCTATTAGATTATTTTCATCTATTTTTTAGAGTTTAGTGGACCCTCAGATTTAGTCCTGGGCTCTGAATGCATTACCTGTGGCATTGAAGCTTCCAGAGTAGCTGCTCCCTTTGCTTTTAAGGGTTCATGTGATTAGATTGAGACAGAGTGATGAGAGGCACTGCTCCCTTAAACAGGGTGGGTTGAAATGGCTTCGATATCTAGCCTCCATCCCTGAGAAGCAGCACTGTATGTAGAACTGCAGAAACAGGAAAGACTACCCCAAAACAGGACTCTGGGAGTTCTCCACCAATATGCAAATCAGTTAACACCAAACAGTTGCTTTCACAGTCACACCGTCATGGTGCCCAGAGTAATCATTTCCGTTCCCACCATTGGGTGGGTGTGAGAACTGGGCTCGTTTTAAAACATATGACTAATGAGCATGTATCCGGATGGTACATCTGGTATTGATAGAACTGATCTGAAAGATGGCAATGCAACTGAGACCTGGGAACACAGCTGATGGGCAACTCACTGAGCCTGGGTAGCTTTCTGCTTGTGGGGGTTGGTGGTGGGAAGGAAAGGTTTTCAGTGTCTCCTGTTTCATTCAGAGTATTTTCTTTTTTGAGAGCATTTAGTTGAAAGATTTCCAGGCAAGTTAGTTAACAGATTCATCTTGGAAAACTGAAGCCTTCAGTTCTCTGAAAATTACAAATAAGTTAACACTCAAATTGTTTTGGGTAGAAGCAGCCTATGGTTATTCCACTTGATGCCCACTTCCACTTAGTCTTGATTTCACTTAGGAATTAGCCACATGAGCATAAGGAACCTTGACTCCCAGGAAAAAATGAATAAAGTACATACATGAAAAGGAATACAAACTCAAACATTCATTTTAAAAATTAAGAATAGGAAATGTAGGACCCTATCTGATCAATGTAACATACAACAAAAATGTTTAATTCTCTGCTATATGTGATTTAAATAAGAGAGGATAGAGAGAAAGTATTATAATAAAAGAGAACCAAAGAGAACTAGCAAATGAGAGGGGGAAAGCAAGAAAAAAGCAACAAATTACAGTCACCACCAAATAATATCATAGATTATTCTTTTATTTACATTTTTCTTCCTTTGCTGTTTGCCTCTTTTTTTTTTTTCCTTTGGCTGATTTCCATTTTTACTAGTTAGCTTGGAGACCTAAATCTGAACCAAATCAATTTTTTTTTGTAGTATGAATTAAAAGGAATGTTACTTTTCCCTTCCTACATTGTTTGATTTTAAATTTATGTGATTTTTAAGGGTGTATCCTGATTTATAGAATTACTCAGAATCTTTCTAGAAATGGGCTATATCCTACATCGTATCTCTCTGTTATGATTTTCAATTGCTACCATAACAACTTACATAGTAGGTCAATTAAACAATACAAATTTATTATCTTATAGTTCTGAAGGTCAGAAATTCATTTCCATTCTCAGGCTAAAATCCTATTATCTGGGATAACATCAAGGTGTTGCCAGTTCCAAGTCCATGTTTTTTTCTGAAGGCTTTAGGAGAAAATCTGTTTCCTATTCCAATTTCTAGAGGCCACCCACATTCCTTGGGTTGTGGCCCCTTCTTCCACCTTCAAAGCCAGCAACATCACTGTATTAGTCTGTTCTCACACTGCTAATAAAGATATACCTGACACTGGGTAATTTATAAAGGAAAGAGGTTTAATTGACTCACAGTTCAGAATGGCTGGGGAGGCCTCAGGAAGCAAACATGTCTTTATTCATGTGGTGGCAGCAAGTAGAAGTGCAGAGAAAAGTTGGGGGGAAGCCCCTTATAAAACCATCAGATCTCCTGAGAACTCACTCACTATCATGAGAATGGCATGGAGGTAACAGCCCCCATGATTCAATTACCTCCCATCAGGACCCTCCCAGACACATGGAGATTATGGTAACCACAGTTCAGGATGAGATTTGGGTGGGGACATAGCCAAACCATATCATACTGCCCCTGGCCCCTTCCAAATCTCATGTCCTCACATTTCAAAACACAATAATGCCCTTTCAACAGTCCCCCAAAGTCTTAAGTCGTTCCAGCATTAACTCAAAAGTCCACAGTCCAAAGTCTCATCTGAGACCAGGCAAGCCCCTTCTGCCTATGAGTCTGTAAAATCAAAAGCAAGTTAGTTACTTCATAGATACAATGGGAGTACAGGCATTGGGTAAATATACCCATTTGAAATGGGAGAAATTGGCCAAAACAAAGGGGCTACAGGCCCCATACAAGTCTAAAATTCAATATAGAAGTCATTAAACCTTAAAGCTCTAAAATGATCTCCTGTGACTCCACGTCTGACATCCATGTCATGCTGATGCAAGAGGTGGGCCCCCATGGCCTTGGACAGCTCTGCTTCTGTGGCTTTGCAGGGTAGAGTCCCCTTCTGGCTGCTTTCATGGGCTGGCATTGAGTGTCTCTGGCTTTTCTAGGTGCACAGTGCAAGCTGTCTGTGGATCTAACCTTCTGGGCTCTGGAGGATGGTAACCCTCTTCTCACAGCTCCACTAGGCAGTGCCCCAGTGAGGACTCTGTGGGGGCTCTGACCCCTACATTCCTTTTCCACGTTGCCTTAGCAGAGGTTCTCCATGAGGGTTCCACCCCTGCAGCAAACTTGTGCCTGGACATCCAGGCATTTGCATACACCCTCTCAAATCAAGGTGGAGGTTCCCAAACTTCATTTCTTGACTTCTGTTTACCCACCAGCTCAATGCTACATGAAAGCTGCCAAGGTTTGGGGCTTGCACCCTTTGAAGCCATGACCTAAGTTGTACCTTGGCCCCTTTTAGTCATGGATGGAGTATCTGGGATGCAGGGCACAAAGTCCCTAGGCTGCATACAGCAGGGGGACCCTGGGCCTGGCCTATGAAACTGTTTTTCCCCCTAAGCCTCTGGGCCTATGATACGACAGGCTGTCACAAAGAATCTCTAAGATGCCCTGGAGACATTTTCCCCCTTGTCTTGGTGATTTATATATGGCTCCTCATTACTTACGCAAATTTCTGCAGCCTGCTTGAATTTGTCTCCAGAAAATGGGGTTTTCTCTTCTATCATATTGTTAGGCTGCAAATTTTCCAAACTTTTATGCTCTGCTTACTCTTGAATGCTTTGCCACTTAGAAATTTCTTCTGCCAGATACCCTAAATCATCTCTCTCAAGTTCAAAGTTCCACAGATCTCTAGGGCATGGGCAAAATGCCACCAGTCACTTTGTTAAAGCATAACAAGGGTCGCCTTTGCTCCAGTTCCCAACAATTTCCTCGTCTCCATCTGAGACCACCTCTGCCTTGACTTTATTGTCCATATCGCTATCAACATTTAGGTCAAAGCCATTCAACAAGTCTCTGGGAAGTTCCAAACTTTCCCACATTTTTCTGTTTTCTTCTGAGCCCTCTAAATCTCTAGGAAGTTTCCAACTTTCCCACATTATTCTGTCTTCTTTTGAGCCCTCCAAACTATTCTAACCTCTGCCTGTTACCCAGTTCCAAAGTTGCTTCCACATTTTCAGGTATCTTTACAGCAGTACCCCTACCTGGTACCAATTTTCTATTAATCTGTTCTCATGCTGCTAATAAAGACATACCTGAAACTGGGTAATTTATAAAGAAAGGAGTTTGAACTGACTCACAGTTCAGCATGGCTGGGGAGGCCTCAGGAAGCAAAAATGTCCTTCTTCAGATGGTGGCTGCAAGTAGAAGTGCAGAGCAAAGGCAGGGTTGGAAGGGCCTTATAAAATCATCAGATCTCCTGAGAACTCACTCACTATCATGAGAACAGCATGGAGGTATCCACCCCATGATTCAGTTACCTCCCACCAGGTCCCTCCCATGATATGTGGGGATTATGAGAACTACAATTCATGATGAGATTTGGGTGGAGATGCAGCCAAACCATATAAATCTTATCCCTCTGACCCTTTTTTCATAGGCCTATCTCTCTCTTACCAGAGCAAGGAGAGGTCCTCTGCTTTTTCAGGGCTCATGTGATTAGATTGGGTTTACTTGAATAATCCGGGTGAGTCTCTCCATCTCAAAGCCAGCTGGTTAGCAACATTAATTGCTTTTGTAACTTTAGTTCCCATTGCCATGCAACATAATACATTCATAGGTTCCAGGAATTAGGATGTGGACTTTTCAGCAGAGCTGTTATTATGGGTAGGCCATTATTATGCCTACCACAACTTCCCTTTTCTTAAAATAATTAGATAATTTCCCCTTTTGGTCTCAGAACATCTGCTGTGCCTACAAGGATTTGTCTATGAGGTACATTGAATGAGGACATTCCAGCCTTAAAAGCAATTGACTATTATTTTATGGAGAACTAATTTCTCCCAGCCAAAATTCCCTACATGTTTTTAAAAATTATTCTTAAATTTTTGGTCTACTTGAGACATAGTAAATATGATGCATATCTTATTTTGTTAAGTGTTTTTTAGTGTTTGTTATCTAACTATTTTTGGAGTTAGCCTCTCTCAGTGTTTAGACAGAGGCAGGAAGAGGGAATATCAATTCTGAGGAGATAGATTTAATCTAAATTTCTGACTTTGAGCTCCTGATTGTACAGTGTGTGTCACTCTGTTGAGAGAAAAAAATTTGTTAAAGAACTCACTGTTATCATTTGAATATAACCTAATCTTTCCACATAAAACTGTTAATATTAGTGATTTTGTTGACATTATCCCTGGTTCAGAATTTACTTGGGATTTTTAATGTTTTTGGCCCCAGTCATACTAAACATAAAAGTGGAAATTACCTTGCCATTTGTCTCTTTTTCTATTTTCTTCTCCTACATCACATTCATCCCTACCCTGGTATTGTGGTTTGGCTCTGTGCCCCCGACAAATGTCATCTTGAATTTTGGCTCCCATAATTCCCTCATGTTGTGGTACAGTCGCAGTGGGAGATAACTGAATCATGGGGGCAATTTCCACCATACTGTTCTTGTGATAGTGAATAAGTTTCTTGAGAGCTGATGGTTTCTGAGGGGAAACCTTTTCCCTTGGCTTTCCTTCTCTCTCGCTGCCACCATGTGAGAAGCATCTTTCACCTTCGGCCATGATTGTGAGGCCTCCCTAGCCATGTGGAACTGTGAGTCCATTAAACCTATTTTTCTTCCCAGTCTCAGGTATGTCTTTATCAGCAGCATGAAAACGGACTAATACATCTGGAGAACCCAGGCTGACTGCTATAGGGATGCCAGTTCTTTCTATTAAAACTCTGGGATATTGTTTGACTTTGCCTTCCTGTCTCTATCTCAGTACCCACCAACAGTATTCTGTTTGACACATGAAAATTAGATACAGTCATGTGCCATATAATGACATTTCAGTCAATGATGGGTGGCACATACGACTGTGGTCCCTTAAGATTAAAATGCCACATTTTTACTGTACCTCTTCTATATTTAGATACACAGATGCTTAGCATTGTGTTATAGTTGCCTACAGTATTCATTACAGTAACATGCTGTAGCCTAGGAGCAATAAGCTCTACCCTCTATATAGGTGTGTAGTAAGCTATGCCATCTAGGTTTGTATAAGTATATTCTGTGATGTTCACACAAGTACAAAATCTCCTAATGATGTATTTTGCAGAATGTATCCCCATCTGCAACACAAGACTATACATCAGAAAGGGTAGTTAATTCTGTCCAAGGACTGATGTCAATATGCTTCTCTAGCTCAATCACTGTGAAGAGTATAATTATTCTTCCCACTTCATGCACATTACAACCTGGTCTCTGTAGAATCAGTAAATAAATTCCTTTCATCTGTCCTGCAGTAAATGGCCCATGTTAGAGATATACTTTTATAGTGCTATTTGACTGTGGCCAAAGTATTAACAGAGGTGGAAAAATAGATGATTTTTTTAAATGCCAGAATTCTTACATGACAACTTCTGAAGGTCTCAATGCTTTGTAATCAGATTTTTGAAAAGGTTGGGCATGGAAGACTGCCCTCAAGAAATAATTCTTGTCTGATTCCTATCTTCAAGTCCATCTCTCTTTCTTGTTCCTAGATATTATCTTGGGTGGATTCTGTAGTTTTTCAGTCACTTTTGAATTTTGGAGTTGTCTTATGTTAAATGTAGATTACAGCTTCACCTCATGTAATTAAAAGCTTCTTGCCTCTCTCTAGCACAGGCCCTACTCAGTCTTTTACCAAGCAGCACAAGGGAAGGAGCACAGGTGGTCTGTTCATTTACTCTCCACTTTTTCTTCCCATTGTGGTTGGTAGGTGCAGAGGGAAAACAGATTAGAAGGAAAAATACAAAGTCTTAATTGTATCACCCAAATGCCGGTGCTGTCTCTTATGGGCACTTTGGTTGATTATTTTGACACTTTCCCATTGTGGACTTCTACACTCGGCCTTTTCCTAGTAGCTAACAACCTGTCCTCCCAAAACTCCCCATCTGCTACTCCTGGCTCTTGCTCCCTAAGTAACACTTTGGACAGACTCACATTCAGTTAATATGGATCTATGGTGGATATTTCATTGTTTACTGGAATATATAATTATTGTTTGATTATTTGGTTCTGCTTTCTCACTAGTTTTAAGTATTTTAAATATCTCTATTCTACTCTACTTCTAGCCTTTTTTCTTCTGGTGACAACACTCCCCAGCATGCAGTTATGGGTGATCTCCTCTCAAGAAAACTCAATCCCAGTCCAGGGGGTTCACTTAGTGTATGAGAGCTACACTGGCATCTTTGAGCTGCATCACAGCCAAGCTTGCCTGCAAATTTCTTATGTAATAGCCAGGCACCAGTCTTCATTATGCCCCTCTCCAAATCCAGGGAAACGATGTCAAGTTTTCCCAGGAACTTTGTAACCTCACCCTCTGTGGCCACATGGCAACATAAAAGCCAGCAAAACCCCTCACTGCAGTGGAAAAGTGAAAGGAGGAGAAAATGCACATTATCCTTTGTTCTTTGGAATTCCTGTGGAAACAATCTCTTCCCTTTCTCATCGTGCAGTGGCGCGATCTAGGCTCACTGCAAGCTCCGCCTCCTGGGTTCACGCCATTCTCCTGTCTCAGCCTCCCAAGTAGCTGGGATTACAGGGGCCCGCCACCATGCCCGGCTAATTTTTTTTGTATTTTTAGTAGAGACTAACTACTAAACGTGTTAGTCTCACGTTAGTTTCAACGTGTTAGCCAGGATGGTCTCGATCTCCCGACCTCGTGATCTGCACACCTTGGCCTCCCAAAGTGCTGCGATTAGAGTCGTGAGCCACTGCGCCTGGCCTTTCTTCCCTTCTTAAAGCATCTCTAACCTCCTATATGCATGGAAGGAGTAGCAGCTGCTAATCCTGTTTGGTCATATATTGGCAAGTTCTATAAGGACATACAAGGCACCTCTGGTTAGAAATTTTGGATACTTACTAGTATTTATTACATAAATATAAAAATATAAGACATAATAATCATAATTTTGAACATATAACAAGCATGCTATGATAATTTAGAAGAAAGACATTATTTTCACCTCAGAGGATCAGTGAAAGTGTCACACAAGTAGTGTCTTTAATTCAAGAAGATGGAGTAACAGCGAATGAGCTAACGTAGGGGTTCTTAATCTGAAAATCAGCAACAATCATTATTGAAAATTGATTAATTAACTTTCCTTAACATTTTTTGAGTGTTTACTATGTGGTAGGCTCTGTTATTTATATTAATGTTGTTTAATTTTCACAATAAGCTTATGAAAAATGTGCCATTATTATCTTCATTCAACTGTTTAGAAAACGGAAACTTGAACAAGGTCACACAGTTAGTAAATAATTGAGCTGGGATCTGAGACCAGGGCTTTTCTGACTTTAAAACCCATAGTTTTCAATTTTTCTAAAAGGTAAATATGCACAAACTAAGGCATGAGCTCATAAATGAAGGAAGATGCTGTTAAATGAAGACCACATGGCTGCATGTAAATGTTACAGTGTTTAGAGCAGCTGATCCCTTGATCTTGTCAGAGTGATGCTTATGCCTGTTTCTTGGCCTCTGTTCCTGTAGTTCTCACACCTCAGATGTTCTTTCTCTTCTCTGCCCAGCAAAATCCCATATGTCCTTAAGGCCCAGTATAAGAAAACTGACTATGAAAACAGCCCCAGCTTCAACATACCCACAGGCTCAGGTTTTGCCAATCTCTTATCACTCATTGTAATTTCAGTCCATATCACTGAGTACTGGATGATGTACCTTCTCTTATTTCTTATTTACCTCTTCAGATAAACTGTGTATTCTTGGAAGATGGAAATGTGTTTTATGTTCTTTTTGTATTTATGATAGTGCCTGGTAGACCTGTTGATTAATTATCAACTGGTCAGATTGATAACTGGGCCCATTTTTAGAGTGGAATTAACAGCTGGCATATAAGGTTCTGTAGGACAGATTTGACCTTCTTTTTTTTATAACTTGTGCCACAGTAAAACCACCAGGCTGAGAAACTTCTTGTAAATTTCAAATGCACTAGAATATAAGGAAATGGAGAGCATGCTTGTACTGCTGACGAGTCATTAAAGATGCCTCCACAAGGGAGAATGTTGGGCTTGATGAGAGCCAAAGCAACAGCAGGGAGAATCCGAAGACTTATAAGATCAGTCTGCACAAGGGAGTGTGAGAAACATGAAGGGCCGTTGTTTCTGTCTGTGTTTCCCTTCTTAGCAAATGAGCCAAGGGAATATGTAGTTTAAGAGCTTCCCTTCTGTTCTCCAGCTTTTGTGACACTCCAGCAAATGCAAAGCATTGTACACGCATGCATTTCTTAGTTGAACAGGAAGAACTTGGGAGGCAATGACAAATATTTCACAGTGCCTCCCTGGCATATGAGATGGTTTTTCTGAGAGAGAACATGAGCTTCTACTTAGTGGATTCTCAGAGGACATCTGTGGGAGGAGCTTTCCATAGCAAATATGTATATTCTCACCATCCCCACAGTGCAAATGCCACAAGACTGCATAAAATCTGGTGTAAAGTAAGAACTATTAAGGAGAGTTAAGGAAGTCATAGGAACATCCATCATCATATACCTTGTCCAGACACTGAATGGTAAGTATATAAATCATGTATGTTATTCTCAGGAACTCACAGAGAACGAATGCAGCAGAAAGAAATTCAGGAAGGCAGCAGATGGAGGGTAAAATAAAGACAGTATTACATTTATAAGCAAGTAAGAAGGCGCTTTTGGGAACTGCTCATCTGAAAAACATGGCAGTGTCGGGCTTTGGAAAAAAATGACAATCCAAAATGCTTCAGTCTTCAAACAGCAATAGAAACCTGAATACAGCTTTATTAAGAGTCTCCTCACTCCCAAATGAAATCATAGTTGCATGTCTTTTATAGCTAAAGAGCCATGGATACTTATCTTCTTGGCTGATATATTTAGATTTTGCTCAGCACATGCTTGGTGAAGTAATACTTGCCAAATTAATTCAAGTTGGCTTGGATAAGAGCTTAGTCATGTGGATCTTATACTGGATAAAACTGATTAATAATAAATGTCAGGATTTTAAAATAATGAGTGAAAGGCAAGAAATGTAGAAGAGAAAGTAGATTTTGACACATTTTTTTTTTCCTTTTCAAAGCAATGTCTGTTTACTGCACCCTTACCAAGGAAGGAGGAAGGCTGCTAAGTATGAGGTGGCTGTAGAATGATTATTATTTTGTGAGCTGACCTTGCCCTTTTAGATGTGTGTACGTGGGTAGGAATCACGCAGTTTTTTAGGTGCTTTAGTTTCCTGGGTTCTGAGACTGTGTTTGGCCTCTTTTCCATATTGTAAAATGTGAAACTCCCAGTTCCCCAGAATTCCAAAAGACTTAACAATGCTCTGGAGATGGTTCATTTCCCAGGGCTGAATAAGGCTATGATAAACTTAGTGCATTAGGACCATACAATAAATAGTACTCTCTCCGGTCTTGGTTACTGCTCAGTTCTTCATTCTGCTTTTATTTTGGCTGTGCTTGTTCATTTCCTGAGCCTATTGCTTCAAGAACAATAAGTTCATTCATGATTTAATGAATTAATTCAACAAAGATTATTTCTCTGACATGTTGGGGGAGACAAAGACAAATGAGATAATGAAAAGTTCACAGTCTAGGGGAGCAAGAGCATAATTATCCTGTAGGGAAACACATGGCATGTTCAAGGTGTGCACAGTATGCCATAATGACCTGGAGAAGTGGGGCTAACCCCAGCCAGGAGAGGAGACAAAAGGGTCAGAGTGGCTTTCTGGAGGGAGTGACACATGAAGTGAGTTCTGATGGATAGTGGGACAGGGGCATACTATTCACTCATTTATCAAATATCTATTTAACACAACCACCTGGCCTTTGACTCATTGCTGGGGAAATATCAATAAACAAGAACAGATATAGTGGGGCCCACCCAGACATGTCAACAAGTAAACATATAAAAAGGTGATTTGTTTAAATTCTAAAATAAGTTTATTCTTGCTCTGAAACACCCTGTTCTCTACTGGCAGGGGTGGAAGGTGGGAATGAATTTGCCATTTTAAGGTTGCCACTGCTTTCAGTTCAGTCTCTTGGATACTTGATCAGCTTTTCAAAGCTTTTCTCGATCCCCATCCCTTCTCTTTTATTTCTTGCTATGAAGCATCTGGGCACAGGAAGAGTCTATTTAACCTCCTGAAGTGGACTGGGGAAGGAGTCTGGTCTAAACGGTTGTTCTTTGTTGGCTTCTGTTGACCTCAGCTTTTCTTGCCTGGTTTCTGGGAATTGACTTCTGTCCTCAATTCATGTGTTGTGGATGCAATATGTAGTATTTTGTCTTGGCATAGGGAGAGTGTGATGATCTTGGTTTAGGAACTCGAGTATCTCTTCTTGCTGAAGAGGCATTATTTCAGTTCTCACTGGGGCTTGGCATCCTCTGAGGCCTAATAATGACTCTTAGAGCATGACCCCTTTGAACTGTGACTTCTGCACCCCTCTTATGTGGACATTTCAACCTTAGCAAGCTCTCAGCCCTTACTCGCCTTCAGTCTCAGCCACTTCCTTTGTGCTCCTCCGTTTCTTCCCCTTGGAATATTCTGGAATGTCTAAGTTCCTTCTACTTAACATGGAAGCCAATAGAGACTTGAGGGCACCATTTTCCTTTCTCCTCTACTGTGCTATCTTTCTGTGGTTACCAATGACAAGTGGGGCTAAGACTTCCTCTGATTCTGGATTCTTTCTCAATCTGAGATTTCTATCTTCTTGATCCACTTCCTTTGACTGAGAGTGCCAGACATCATCTTCATCTAGGTTTGTCTCTTTCAAACTGGCTCCTTCCTCCAATAAGAAGTGCTCTCTACTTCTCCCATTTCAAATGGGAACCTTCTTCATGTCATGTCCTGTATTCTCTTCAGCTATGGCTTGAGATAAAATTCTGTTAGATCTCAAAGTTTTATTCTTGGTATATAAGAATTTGCTTCTGAAAATTAGAAAACTTTTTTTCACCTTGAATAAAGGCTGGCTTTAAAAATTATTGTGTCACTCTGGCCTCAGAAACTTATTTTGGAGGAAAAAAATGCTCAGATTTTTTTCCTTTCATTGTATTTCTGCTATAGCAATTCAAATCATTTCCCAAGTATTCTCTGCCTCAAAATTAATGGAGGAGAGTTTGCATATGAAAAAGAGCGGAGCACATATTAACACACTTGCTAAAATAATTTCCCTCAACCCAGATAAATTACTGTGTCTGCTTTTATTGAATTTACATATAGTTTAGAGAGAGTAAACATATAAAATGATTCCTGATATTGGTAAAAGCAATTAAGAAAATACCAAAAGTAACGTGATTGAGGATGACTTACTGTGGGGTTCAGATAGGGGTTTCCTTAGGACTGCTTTTGTGTTATTTTTAGACATATTAGTCCACATATATTTAGTACCTCACAGTTATTGCATTGTAAAGTTACTGGTATTTTTCCACACATTTACCTTTCCTGTGCTCTTTATTTGTTCCTGCATTTTAGTGTTTCTGTCTGGGTTTATCTTCCTTACGTCTAAAGAATTTCTTTTAGTATTCCTTTTGGAGTGGGTATGAGGACAATAAATTCTTCTGGTTTTTGTCTGTCTGAAACATTTTTGCCATCTTTATGTGAGGGGCATTTTCTCTGGGTATAGAATTCTAGATTGTTAGACATTTTCTTTTAGCAGTTTAAAACTTAATTCCATGGGTATAAACCCAAAGTTATGTAAATCATTCTACCATAGAGACATATGTATGTGTATGTTCATCACAGCAATATTCACAATAGCGAAGACATGGAGTCAAACTAAATGCCCATCAGTGGTAGACTGGATAAAAAACTGTGTACATATAAACCATGCAATACTATGCATCCATAAAAAAGAATGAGATTATGTCTTTTGCAGCAACATGGATGGAGCTGGAGGCTATTATCCTTAGCAAACTAATGCAGGAACAGAAAACCAAATACCGCATGTTCTCACTTATAAGTGGGAGCTGAACATTGAGTACACATGGACACAAAGAAAGGAATAAGACACACTGGGGCCTACTTGAGGGTAGAGAGTAGGAGGAGGGAAAGAATTGAAAATCTACCTATTGAGTACTATGCTTATTACGTGGGTGACAAAATAATCTGTACCAAAACCCCATGACAGGTAATTTACCTATGTAACAAACCTGCACATGTACCCAAATATATATATATTCGGCTGGGCACGGTGGCTCACGCCTGTAATCCCAGCACTTTGGGAGGCTGAGGTGGGCAGATCACAAGGTCAGGAGTTCAAGACCAGCCTTGCCAAGATGGTGAAACCCTGTCTCTACAAAAAATACAAAAAAATTAGCCAGGCATGGTGGCAGGCACCTGTAATCCCAGGTACTCAGGAGGCTGAGGCAGAGAATTGCTTGAACCCAGGAGGCAGAGGTTGCAGTGAGCCAAGATGGCACCACTGATCTTCCAGCCTGGGTAACAGAGCAAGACTTCGTCTCAAAAAAAAATTTTATGTATGTATATATATAAATTATATATATATAATCAGTGTATATATATACTGTAATTACATATATAATCACATTGTGTATATATACACTATATATACACTGTAATTACAGTATATATACACTATATATACTGTAACTACAGTGTATATATAAACTATATATACTGTAATTACAGTATATATACACACAATATATACTGTAATTACAGTATATATACACACAATATATACTGTAATTACAGTATATATACACACAATATATACTGTAATTACAGTATATATACACACAATATATACTGTAATTACAGTATATACACACAATATATACTGTAATTACAGTATATACACACAATATATACTGTAATTACAGTATATACACACAATATATACTGTAATTACAGTATATACACACTGTATATATACTGTAATTACAGTATATACACAGTGTATATATACTGTAATTACAGTATATATACTGTGTATATACTGTAATTACAGTATATATACACTATATACTGTAATTACAGTATGTATATACACTATATATACTGTAATTACAGTATGTATATACACTATATATACTGTAATTACAGTATGTATATACACAATATATATACTGTAATTACAAATGTGCTGAAAGACTAGAACAGACAATGAAAGTAGGTTGTAAGTTTACATAGTTTAAAAATGTCCAAATTGTACTTTACAGTATTTAAAGTTGATTTAATAATTTATAAAATAAAAGGAAAGGGGGAAATAGATGATTGCTAAAGGCCTTCCAGTCTCTAAAATTCTATGAAAGTTAATATTTTGTATTAGTAAGTGTGGAAAGATTCATTATTTTTAGTATTGCAGTAAGAAATTCTACCTCTACCCACATTCTGCAGGGTTTGGGAAACAAGTTTGTCAGATCACACAGGCACTTTAATAATAACAAAATGATAATAACAGCTGAAGAGGAAAGGTTAGTAGTGACAAATACAATTAACACTGACTGTCCAGGATCCATGCTTCATTTTACTACCATAAAATCCTGAGGTTGCTAAAAAAAAAATCAAACAATAAATTTTCCACCATGTATGTATATTATTTTTAAAATTCAAAATAAATGAAGGTTAATATAAACAAGCTAAAAATACCTCATTCTATTGTCTTCTGAATTCTATAATTTCAGCTAAGAAGTCAGCTTAATTTCTTATGGTAACTGTATTTTAGACCTTTTATATTTCTTTTATTTATCTGGCAGCTTCTTTTCTTCTCCTTTTTTTTCTTTAATGGAGACAGGGTCTTGCTCTGCTGCAGTGGTGTGATCACGGGTTACTACTGCAGGCTTAACTTCCCAGGCTCAAGCATTCCCCTCATATTAGCCTCCTGAGTAGCTGGGACCACAGGCACATGCCACCACACCTGGCTAATTTTTCATGTTTTTGTAGAGATGAGGTCTCACTACGTTGCCCCGGCTAGTCTCAAACTCTTCGGCTCAAGTGATCCTTCTGCTTCAGTCTCCCAAAGTGTTGGGATTACAGGCATGAGCACTGTGCCAAGCCAACTCCAGTGTCTTTTAAAATGTTATTTTATCTTTATTATTTAGAAGTTTGATTAACACTTAGGTTGTTTCCTCTTTTTGGCTATTGTGAACTAATCTTTCCACTTTAAATGATGTTGGCACAAAATTGTCATGTTTGAATTTGAATTAAATATGTTCTATTTTGGTGTAAAAAACTTTTTTCCCAAAATTTGGTTATATTTTCTTCAAATTGTAGTCAAATATATATGACATAAAATTTACCACTTAGCTATTTTTAAGTCTACAGTTCCATGGCATTAAATACATTCACAGTGTTTTGCAAATACCACTACCTTCCATCTCCAGAACTTTTTCGTCTTCCCCAGCTGAAACTCTGTACCCATTAAATACTAACTTTCCATTCACCCTCCTCTTGACCCTAGAAAACCACCATTCCACTTTCTGTCACTATTAATTTGAATACTCTAGGTACCTCATAAAAGTGTGCTAAGTGAAATAAGCCAGTGACAAAAGGACAGGTATTTTTTACCTCTTGAACCCATCTTAGTTTAAAATACTAAGCTCACTAAGTCGTCCTAGGCCACTATAATTGCTTCCTGACCAGTAGTCAATAACGTTTCAGTCACCCTTCAACTGGCACTAAACACTGTGACCATAGTGCTCATTTCAAAGACCACGATCCTTAACAAAACCCTTCTGCACCTTTATCCTAATTCCATGCAGCATTCTTACTCAGTCTCCCTTTTCCCACCTACTGGCCCCTCTCAATCCCTCTTGCCTCACACTCTGTTTCTCTAAAGGCATCTTCAGATGCTGACTCCTGCCCCATCAAGGCCTTTCTCCCTTCTATGGACTCATTTATCTTGTTACTTCCTACTTCTCTTTTAGGCTTCAGCATAGTTACTACCTCTTTTTTTTTACATCAATAACTAGGTCAAATTCACTTATTTTCTGTTCTCATACTATCAACACTCTACTTCACCCCACTTAAGAAAGTTACAATTTTACATGTATTTATATGATTATTTGGTTTGACTACTTCCCTAAACTGTAGGGCAGGATCTATATCTGTATTTCTTTCTTTTGTAAAGCCAATGCCTGTCATGGTTTGTGGAACATAGAATGGTCTCCATAAATATTTTTTGAATAAATGATAGGATTCATAGTAGGTTATAAAGCTGGAACCTGAGAAACAGACATAGGCTACAGGACTAATGAAGAGAAGAAATTCAGTGAGAAATCAGTTTTAAATTACAGAAGCAAGGAACTAGTTGGGAATCTTCCCTAGCAGCTCTTTTTTATGATAAATATTTTAATTTGAAAATGTATGATTAACATATAAAAATGGTACATATTTATGGGGTACACTATGATGTTTTGATACATGTAAGCATTATGTAATGTTCAAATCAGGGTAATTGACATATCCATTGCCTTGCACATTGATCATTTCTTTGTGATGAGAACATTCAAAAACCTGTCTTCTAGCTATTTTGAAATATTGTTATTGTTAACTCTCTTCATTCTACTATGCAACAGAATACCAAAACTTATTCCTCCTAACTGTAGCTTTGTACCTGTTGACCAACTGTCACCATACTCCCATCCCTTACCTTTTCCATCCTCTGGTAACCACTATTCTACTCTCTGTTTCTCTGAACAACATTTTAGATTCCACGTATGAGTGAGATCATGTGGCATTTCTCACTATGTGCCTGGCCTATTTCACTTAACAATTTTACGTTAAGTTCACTTAACACATTGTCCTCTAGGTTTATCCATGTTGCTACAAACAACAGGATTTCATGTTTTTAATGGCTGAATAGTATTCCATTGTGCATAATACCACATTTTCTTTATCCATTCAACCATTGATGGACATTTAGGATGATTCTATGTCTTGGTTATTATGAATATTGCTAGAAGAAAACATAAAGGAAAAGCTTATAATGTTGGTCTAGTCAAGGATTTTTTTGGATAAGACCTCAAAAGCATGAGCTACATATAGACAAAATATAGAAAAACAGAATTATATCAAACTAAAAAAGCTTCTGCATAGCAAAAGAAGCAATTAACAGAGTGAAGAGACAATCTACAGAATGGCAGAATATGTTTGCAAACTATACATCTGATAAAGGGTTAGTATTCAAATATGTAAGGAGCTCAAACAACTCAACAACAACAGAAAAACCCAATTTAAAAATGGGCAAATGATCTGAATAGAAATTTCTCAGAAGAAGACATATAAATGACCAACAAATGTATAAAAGGTACTCAACATCATTAATCATCAGGGAAATGCAAATCAAAACTAAAATGGAACATCACCTCATTCAATTCAGAGTAGCTACTGTAAAAAAAATCAAAAGATAACAAGTGTTGGTGAGGATGTGAAGAAAAGAGAACCCTTACACACTGCTGGTAGGCATGTAAATTAATACATCTGTTATGGAAAACAGTATGGAGGTTTCTCAAATAATTAAAAGTAGAACTATCATATGATCCAGCAATCCCACTGCTAAGTACATATCCAAAGGAAATGAAATAAGTATGTTGAAGTGTTATCTGTACTCCTGTTTACTGCAAATTATTCACAATAGTCAGCAATTCTTTAAAGATTGATTAAAACGGCATCAAACATTGACTTTGACAGATGTTTAAGGAAAATAGGAAGAAAAACAGAAATAAAGAGACAGATATTGATCAGCAAGAGTAATGTTGAGAAATTGGAACAAGCCTGGGAAAAGAGTTGAAAAATAAGTTAGAGGTAGAGTCTGGGAGTAAGAGCTGAGATTATGGGTTTATTTAAACTAATAAATCAATGACTGAGGTGCATTTAGCCATTGCCCTCAATATCCCACTGTCCCACTGTACAGACCAGAGTAAGAGAAAATAGAGAATAAAATTTCACCTACAGAGTTCTGTTTGATAAAGAAGGGTCTTGTCTTTATGGATGATTAAACCATGGGATAGACTAATAGGCCTGATGAATCTTATTTTAAGATCTTTTAAAAATGTATAAGGCAACATTTATCTGAGATAAAGGTAGGTGATAAACTAGGGTGTTAGCTAGTTCATGTTTTAGAATCAGTGGTTTTCTTTCTGAAGAATTTTTATCTGCTATTCCTTCTCAAATCTTAAGTCAGAGAAGCAAGAGTTTTACCTAAGAATATACTGTAGTAAAGGAAAGTTCCAGAGACATGTCAATGTGTGTATTAGTCCATTTTCACACTGCTATATAGAACCACCTGAGACTAGGTAACTTATAAAGAAAAGTGGTTTAATTGACTTGCTCTTCCATATGGGTGGGGAGGCCTCAGGAAACTTACCAGCATGATGGAAGGTGAATGGGAAGCAGACACTTTTTATGTGGCAGCAGGAAAGGGGGGAGCACCATGTATTTTTAAACCATCAGATCTTGTGAGAACTTACTCACTATCATGAGAACAGTACGGGAGAAAACACCTATATGATCCAATTACCTTCCACCAGGTCCTTCCCTCAACATGTGGGGATTACAATTTGAGATGAAATTTTGTTGGAGACACAGAGTCAAACCATACCATTCCACCCCTGTCCCTTCCCAAATCTCATGTCCTTTTCACATTTCCAAACCAATCATGCCTTCCCAGAAGTCCCCCAAAGTCTTAAATCATTCCAGCATTAACTTAAAAGTCAAAGTTCACAGTCTCATCTGAGACAAGGCAAGACCCTTCTGCCTATGATCCTGTAAAATAGAAAAACAAGTTAGTTACTTCCAAGATACAATGAGTAAATGTTTCTGTTCCAAATGGGAGATTGGCCAAAACAAAAGGGTTACAGCCCCCCTGGAAATCTGAAACCCAACAAGGCAGTCATTAAATCTTAAAGTTCCCAAATGATCTCCTCTGACTTCATGTCTTATATCAAGGGCACAGTGATCCAAAGAGTGGGCTCCCAGGGCCTTGGGAAGCTCCATTCCTGTGGCTCTTCAGGGTATAGCCCTCATGGCTGCCTTCACAGGCTGGTGTTGAGTGCCTGTGGCTTCTCCATGTACACAGTGCAAGCTGTTGGTGGATCTACCATCCTGGGATGTGGAGGATGGTGGCCCTTTTCTCACAGCTCCACCATGTGGTTTCCCAGTGGGGACTCCATGTCGGGGCTCCAATTCCACGTTTCCCCTCTGCATTGCCCTAGTAGAGGTTCTCCATGAGGGCTCCACCCCTGCAGCAGCCTTCTGCCTGGACATCCAGCCATTTCCATACATCCTCTGAAATGTGGTGGGGGTTTCCAAAGCTCAAATCTTGTTTTCTGCAAACCTGCAGTCCCAACACCACGTGGAAACCACAAAGGCATGGGGCTTGCACTTTTCGAAGCAATGGCCCAAGCTGTGCCTTGGCCCCTTTTAGCCATGGCTGGAACTGGAGCAGCTGGGATTCAGGGCTCCATGTCCCAAGGCTGCACCAAACAGCAGGGCCCTAGGCCTGGCACACAACCATTTTTCCCTCCTAGGCCTCTGGGCCTGTGATGAGAGGGGCTGCCTTGAAGATCTCTGAAATGCCCTGGAGACATTTCTCCCTAACATTTGGCTCCTTGTTACTTATGCAAATTTCTGCAGCTGGCTTGAATGTGTCTCCAGAAAACGGATTTTTCTTTTCTACCACATGGTCAGGCTGCAAATTTTCCAAACTTTCATGCTCTGCTTCCCTTTCAAACAAGTTCCAACTTCAGAACATCTCTTTGTGAACACATATGACTGTACACTTTCAGAAAAAGCACTCAGAATGCTTTGCTGCTTAGAAGTTTCTTCTTCCATATACCCTAAATCATCTTTCTCATGTTCAAAGTTCCACAGATCTCCAGGGAATGGGCAAAATCTCTAGGACACAGCCAGCCAACTAGCTTATTGGTTGTATAACTAGGAGCCTCTTTGCTAAAGCATAGCAAGAGTGACCTTTGCTCTATTCCCAGTAAGTTCCTCATTTCCACCTGAGACCACTTCAGCCTTGAATTCATTGTTTATATCAGCATTTTGGTCAAAACCATTTAACAAATCTATAGAAAGTTCCAAACTTTCCCAAATCTTCCTGTCTTCTTCTGTGACTTCCAAACTGTTCCAATCTCTGCTCATTACCCATTCCAAAGTCACTTCAACATTTTCAGGTTATCTTTATAGCAACACCCCACTTTCTGCATTAGCAATTTTCTGTATTAGTCTACTTTCACACTGCTATAAAAACTATCTGTGACTGCATAATTTATAAAGAAACATGGTTCAATTGACTCACACTTCCATATGTCTGGGGAGGCCTCAAGAAACTTACAGTCATGATGGAAGGCAAACGGGGAAGCAGGAATGTCTTACGTGGTGGCAGGAGGTGAGGGGAACTGCCCCATACTTTTAAACCATTGGATCTCATAAGAACTCACTCACTATCATGAGAACAGTATGGGTGAAACTACATGATTCAGCCACCTCTTACCAGGCCCCTCCCCCTACACATGGGGATTTCAATTTGAGATGAGATTTGGGTGGGAACACAGAGCCAAACTGTATTAATATGTATGGTGTAAGATTGTGTAACTGACTCACTTGAGTAAACTGAGTTGACTAATCCCTCCACTGTAAGAGGCTGATGTTAACAGGCTTAATTCTTTCCCACTTAGTGCCACCCCCTCCCCTTTCACCACTTTGCCTGGGACTACCCTGTTCCTTAGATCTCTGCTGTGCTTGAGTAGGGCTGCTTGCCCAAAATGTTGTCTTCTCCAGACATCCATTTTCTCTTTAGACTCCTTGCTTCTCCTTGTCAGATGTTATTTCTCAGTAGCTTTAACCTCTCTTTTTCTATTGGCTTTTTCCCATTAGCATATTAACATGCTCAATTACTGCCATCTTAAAAAGGTAATATGTCTTTCAACTCCAGGGTTCCCTCCAGCTGCCACCTTATCTGTCTACTGCTCTTACCAGACAAGGCTCTTTAAAGATGTGTCTACATTTGCCAATCCCACTTCCCTATCTATAACACTTTTCAGCCCACTGCATCCTGACCCCTCTTCTCTCCTCTCCTCTTCTCTGAAGCACTTACTAGTACCACAAATTAAATCCTAGAACTTTTAAGAGCAAACAGTATTTGATCACATCCTCCTTCTTGGAGTACTTGTTTCTTGTATTTTATGTTGCTATTTTTAATTATAAGTAACATATATAACATAACATTTGCCATTTTAACAATTTTTAACGTACACTTCCATGTCAATCATTATGTTCACAATATTGTTCAACCAACACCATTATCTATTTTCAAAGTTTTTTATCATTCCAAATGAAAACTGCACCCATTGATGAATAGGTCCCCATCTTTCCTTGTATTTGGGGACATCATACTCTTCTAGTTTTCCTCTGTCTCAGTCTTCCCCTGGATCCCTTCCTCCCTGGCTTCTTCCCTTTTCTCAGCCTTCTTTGTGAATATATTTTCCTCTGTTGGTTACTTAAAATCTGCTCTCCATGAGTACTGTCCTAGGCCCTTGTCTCTTCTGACTTCATACTTTTTAAAAAAATTTTAAATTTTTTTGGTAAATCTCAATTTATCCTGCAGCTTCAATGAACATCTAAAGCTAGATCTTTTACCTGAGCCCTTTAATATAATTCATTACTTACCTCTTGCTACCCACCAATGGTATAGTATTTTCTGTCCCTCTGAAGCTTTACTATTTCTTTTCTACACATTTGCAATTGTATTCTTCTATTCTTGGAATTTATTTCTCTTAAGTGTGTTCATTATTTTTAAGATCTTAACTTGGAGGTCACTTCTTCCAGGAACCTGTTTAGGAGCTCCCCACAACTTCTCTTACTGTGCTGTCATCCCCACTCGTCCCTAAATTCCATGATTGATAAGATAGAAGTATTGTGTTTATTGTGTGTTTCCAGCCCTGGCACATAGTAGACAATCATTAAATATTTGATTCAACAGCAAGGACTGTTATTGAATGAAGTTATAAAAAAGTATTAAGGACATCTAAGTATCTTTATGCTGACAGCATATGACTACTAGCAGTTGGACATAAACTATTCTGTTGGAGCTTGCTTTTTATGTGTGTGATATCAAAATGTCTTACATTTTGTTGAGAAACAGTAAAAATAATGACAAAGCTTTAATGAACATCTAACCAGAATCTTCAAAACCTTACTTAAACCTCACTTGAGACTTAGCTTTGATGGGTACATTAGCTTAATTGATGTTCTTTGACTTAAGATAAAGTCCTCTCAGCATTGTATACATTGAAGCTGTCAACATTTTTGTTCTAATTTTAAAAAAGAAATATGTCCTGTGAAACAAACGGAAATGCCTTGTCTCTGTTCTTTATAGAGCATGTAACTTCTCTGGATGCTCTTGCTCTGTAAAAGTAGCTGGACTTGGTGCATTTCATGTGTAGAGGAGTCTTGTTGAAGAAGACCTAGCTGCAATAAGCTGGGTAAGAAAGGGCAGTGTGATGTTATATTAATACATTTCTAACATCTCATAATTGAAAAGTACTTCAAAGACCTTGTTTATAGGAGTGCTACAAAAAGTATTTGGAAGCGTTGCTAACAAAAGCCTCATGAAGTATATGTATGTATCTATATGTATATATGTATTCCAGATTTTATTTTATGTCTATAAGATTTCAGCCTTCAGTTTGTTCATATTTAAAATAACCATAAGATCTTGGTGTCTTGAAATATACTTCATATAACTTTCATGTCTGAAAAATGTATTATTTGAATTTTTAAAGGGGAATATCCTTTTTAAAATAATTTCAAAAATCTCAAAGGCCAATATCAACCTTGGGGAAGTATCTGCAAGTCAGCAAGAAAAAAAAATCACATAGGAAAAATGAGCAAGGGAAAACAATAATTTCCAATATAAAAATAATAAATGTCTAATGCAGCATGTGAAAAATGTTCATTTATACTTAGGATATAAATAAAAATTAAGATAACAATAGAATTGAATTTGAAAAGATTAAGGAGATATAAAGCTATACAAACTGAAAATAATTGTCAGTGCTACAATAATAATGGCTAACATTTATTGAGTGCTTACTATGTGCTATCTACAGTACTTGGTGTTTTATCTTTACTAATGCACCTAATAATAATAAAAAACATTTGTGGTAGATAATGTCAACTCTAATTTTACAGATGAAGAAACTAAAGCAGAATGATGATGAATAATTGCCCAAGGACATATAGCTAGAAAGAGATGAGCCCAGAGGACTTGACACAATAAACACTATACACACTACACTGGTTTGTGATCTCTTAGGTGGATAAATACTGCCACAAGTGGCTACTGGGGGTGTATGTTGGTACAAATGTACCAGAAATCAATATTGGGCTCACTTTGGGCTATTGGAACATCTGGTTCAGCTCTGCAGCAGATAATCATCTATGCTTCTCTTGCTTAGAAAACCTCTTTATATCATTTTTGTTTCCCTAAATATTATTGCTATAACTCCAACTTAAAATTTTACACCCCACATCAACATATATCTGCTAAAGAATTCACTCACCTCATCATTGCTAACTATCATAGTTCAAATCAATTTTATCTTAGAATATCAATCTATTTCAGCTCACTCACATAGAATACATAAGCATAAACAAAATTATTACTGTGCAGATATAAAACCTTAAGCCATAACCAGTCATTTACATTTACACCAAATTATTTATTATCTCTTGAGGCAACCAATGAATGCGAGACATTGAGAAGGTAAGTGTCTCTGTGACGGAGGAGTAAGATAAAGTCAATACATGAGGTGCTGTCTTGGGAAAGATAAGCCTAGGTAGGAGATGTGGTTAAGAGTCTAGTCATTCAGGGGTACAATACAGGAGCACTGGGCCTTTGGAAATCCAAGCAGGAGAGGAAAAGATGCCCAGTAGGTTGAAATGACCACCATTAGAAGATATGTGACTATACCAAAGCCATTCTTTACAACTTTGCCCAGAGCTCTTGCCTGGATGATCTCGTGGTGCTGATAACTCAGAAAAAGGAGTCTGCTTGGGGATAGCATGTTTACAGTATCTCCCTATGTGAACATCTTGATTAGACAATCGTAATTATCAACAGCAGTGTTCCTTACCTTTTTTTGCTCCTCTGCACAAAAAAGCCTGTTCCTTAGATCAAATGCACCTTAAGTTATGAGTCATTCCCTAAAGCTGTGCCAGCTTCATTCCTCCTCAAGAAGGTATATCATACACTTTTTCAAGCTGCACATTATCCTCATCCCATCTTCCCGACATACACCACCACCCTTACGTGTTTCCCTGACACATGTACCCAGAGAATGTCTGCTCTGGATAAAAAGAAAGAACTTGAAAAAGTCTGATACCATCTGTTTTGCAAATCAGGAACTCCAAAAATTTAAAACAAAACAAAACAGGTTTGTCTAGAGGGAGAGCATGTTCCTTGGTATCAGCTGCTAAAGTCCTTCAAGACAGATGCGAACTGATCTGATCTCCTCTCCAGCCTCCCACCCACCGTCTGGCACTCCCATTCCTTTCAGTGCACTGCTATTGTTTTACACGGAAATGTAGCCCCTGCTACTTTATTTCTAGATTTATAAACAGTACGCAAGAATATTCTCATGGGCTATGCTTATTTAAATATGGACGTGCTTTATTTTAAAATGGCCGTGTTAAATTACTATACCTGTAATGGAAACAGCTCAAGGTAAGAAAAGTTTCTGAGTCTTTCACCTAAAAGGGTTTAGTTAGTTGTAGCTGGAGAAAGCCACACTCCTGTTAAAGTCTAAAGCCCACTGAGAGGCATTTATCCAAGGGAGAAAGCTTAAGGATAGAAATATGTTTGGGCATTCTAGGAAAAAAAAGCAGCTTCTGTATATTGAAAACAACATAGCAAAAAGATTGCTTTAGGAAGTAAGGCAGAATCAGATTAAATAAATTTAAAACTTTGTTAGAAAATTAAATAGTAGGCCAGGCGTGATGGCTCACACCTGTAATCCCAGCACTTAGGGAGGCTGAGGCGGGTGGATCACAAGGTCAGGAGATCGAGACCAGCCTGGCCAACATGGTGAAACCCCGTCTCTGCTAAAAACACAAAAATTAGCTGGGCATGGTGGTGGGCACCTGTAGTCCCAGCTGTTTGGAAGGCTGAGGCAGGAGAGTTGCTTGAACCTGGGAGATGGAGGTTGCAGTGAGCTATTGCACTCCAGCCTGGGTGACAGAGTGAGACTCCACCTCAAAAAAAAAAAAAAAAAAAAGAATAGAAAATAGTAATTAGAGGAAATTAATAGTCATAATAAAAAATCTATCTAAAATTCAAAATATGTGGATTTTGATAAATCGAAATTGTTGAAATACAGAAGCCCAAAGCTATTATTATAGTAAAATTAAGAAAGAAGTTTTTTTATTTAGAAATACCTTTTCCTTTGCACTATTGATTTATTTTATCTAGCACATGAATTAACTGATATATTTATTAATTTTTAATATATTCCAATTTTATTTGCATGCTGACAAACATTTCCTTTGGAGTCTTTATTTTTCCCATTTTAAAGCCATCCATGGTTAGTTTAAGTGCGCAAGAATTTAAAATGTTGCACAGGAACAGAAAACCAAATATTGCACGTTCTCACTTGTAAGTGGGAGCTAAACATTGGATACTAATGGACATAAAGATGGGAACTGTGCTACCTTGGTAGTGATAACTGGGTCATATACGTTTTGAAAATGCATTTCATAGACACTGTGGACTGCTAGATGGGGGAGGGAAAGAGAGGAGCATGGGTTGAAAAACTACCAATTGGGTATTATGCTCACTACCTGGGTGTTGGGATCTGTATTCCAAACCTCAGCATCATAAAATATACTCATGTAACAAAACTGCACGTGTACCCCTGTATCTAAAATAAAAGATAAAATTATTTTAAAACACTTAGATAGGCTGAGAGAGCTTTCAAAAAGAAGGTGGACATATCTGAATTGGGGCTGCTCCTCTTTCTGCTGTTAGTAGCTCTCTGCTTTTCATGGGATGCAAGTTGTTATGGTGAAGGGAAGGTGGCTGAAATTGTAAAGAGAGATAGTATGTTGATAATGGATAAGTTTTTTTTAAAGTGATACATAATTTGTCAAAGTATGCTTTTTAAAAATAGGTTTGATTCATTGAATTGCCTATTTACTTTATAGGGGTAATAAAATCTCCCAAGTTATTACAAGTTAAATTGGTCCTTATCACCTTTATGCTTTTCTGGCAATGTTAGGGACTAATGAAGGACATCTCATTTGAAAGAATATACTCCCTCCATGTTGAGCTTATGTCTAGTACCAAGGCCTTCAAAGAATCAAATTTCCTGGCACTGAAGCTCAGCCAAAACACAGTTCCTGGGACTGAACTGCTAGGATTACTACTAGACTGTCACCAAGAATGGCCTTTCCTGCTTTGATCAAATAGTCTTCTCTATCACCTGTTATTTATCCAACAAGGAAATTTCCTGTTTTTACTCTTCAGGCTCACACCTCAGAATATCTGATTAACTAGAGAAGCTGAAGCAGGAACCCATAAGACCTTATCTTCTTTCTTGCATAAACTGCAATGATTTGTACTTCATAAGTTATTGATAAAAACAAACTTTCTACCTTGGCAGTGATGACTGGACCATGTACTGACAAACCAGTCAAAGCTAAGCATGCTGTGGTTGAGCATGAGGAAGGCCAGCAGCCTCTGAGATGAACTAGCACGCTCTATTCACTCATTTATTTATTCATTCATTCACTCCTCCATTCAATGAATATTTTTTGAGGGCCCACCACATTACAAGCGCAGTTCTTGACCTTGTGGAAGTTAGACGTTAGTGAGGAGGCAGTCATAATCATAATAAAATAATCACATAAACAAGGGAGTAACTGTAATGTTGGCATATGCTGTGATAAGGCAGTACATAATATTCTGAGAGCTTGTAATTGGGACATTGACTAGTTCAGGGAAAGCTTGCCTGGAGATGTCAAACCTGATCTGAGTATGAAGTCTGAATCATGTTAACTAGAAAACAGAGACAAGGAAGAACAGGAATAAATGCTCTTTGTTAGGTAAACAAGAGAAGATGATCTTTCTAGCTCAGTTTTTGTCTCAGAGATACTTAAGGTTTTCTCTGTTGTCTTTGGAACCTGATATTCCAAGCAATGGGAATGCTGAGACTCTTGGTGACTGATGAGGTGACCTGTCATGATTCTTTACATTTCTTTGTGTTAATGCACCATCATCAAAAGTTATTGGCACATATCTCTTCTGTGAGATGCTAAGGCATAGGACAGACTTAATAGTACTTGAATAGTGCAACCAACTTCTCAGAAACCTGTCTTGTTTTTATTTCCATATTCTCATCCTGGGTCTTCCTGAGACCACAGGTCTGCCTGGATCCTTGATTCTGGTGTCCTGTGAAGCCAGTACCTAGAAGGGAGTAGAGGGGCACAGACTGGGTAAAATGCCGACTGCAAGCACAGTGGCCTAACAGGAAAATGGGTTTGATCTATTTTTCCTCTTGCTCCAGCCTCAATGATGATTTCAACTTTTATTAAAGTGATAAAAACATTGATGTAATAATATGAAATACTGGGTGACAGCAGCCTGAGGAATACATGTAGACTCAGGAAATGGGTAAAATACCAAATTCACGCACATAGAAGAAAGGTAATAAGAAAGGTGTAAGTCTAGTCAAAGGCAAAGACTGGAAAATTGGCATTCTTTGCAGATTATACTTCGCTTATGATAGCTATAGTCAGCATAAGGAAAATGTAAGTTATGTTGCATCCTTTCTTTAGACCACTAGTGAGCAAGCTCAGGCCAGGACCTGCTTTTCGGGATGGTTCTGCTACAGAAACATGGAAGTACTGTTTAATTTATGATTGCCTTTTAGGTGAAGATTCTGCATTGTTTTAAATAAGGTTTGAAAAAATAAGCATTGTCATATCAGGAGACTTTTTTTCACGAGGAAAACAGAGTCTAATGTATTCCTATACATTGCATATTTTAGAATGACATAGATCTTTGTGGCTTAATTTTGTAATTGGCTTGGCTTCTAAGCTTTACTTCTGAACATTATTAGCAGATTTCAGAAGAAAAGCAGAATTGAAAATAAGTTAAAAAATTTTTTAACTTAATATTTAGAATTGTAAAGAGTTTTTAAATCAATGTTTAAGATTGTAAATTTAAAAAGGATAGTCTCTCCTCATCCGTTCTTGCCCCTATCTACATCCTCGTGTGTCCGGACTTGGTGGGTTCTTGGTCTCACTGACTTCAAGAATGAAGCCACAGACCCTCGCGGTGAGTGTTACAGTTCTTAAAGGTGGCGTGTCTGGAGTTTGTTCCTTCTGATGTTCAGATGTGTTAGGAGTTTCTTCCTTCTGGTGGGTTCGTGGTCTTACCGGCTTCAGGAGTGAAGCTGCAGACCTTCCCGGTGAGTGTCACAGCTCTTAAGGCGGCGCATCTGGAGTTGTTCATTCCCCCCAGTGGGTTTGTGGTCTCACTGGCCTCAGGAGAGAAGTTGAAGACCTTCGCGGTGAGTGTTACAGATCATAAAGGCAGTGTGGACCCAAAGAGTGAGCAGCAGCAAGATATATTGCAAAGAGCAAAAGAACAAAGCTTCCACAGTGTGGAAGGTGACCCGAGTGGTTTGCCACTACTGGCTCAGGCAGCCTGCTTTTAGTCCTTTATCTGGCCCCACCCACATCCTGCTGATTGGTCCATTTTACGGAGAGCTGATTGGTCCATTTTACGGAGAGCTAATTGGTCTGTTTTACAGAGAGCTGATTGGTCTGTTTTGACAGGGTGCTGATTTGTGTGTTTACAATCCCTGAGCTAGACACAAAAGTTCTCCAAGTCCCCACAGAGCACTGAATGGTGCATTTACAAACCTTGAGCTAGACACAGGGTGCTGATTAGTGTGTTTACAAACCTTCAGCTAGACATAGAGTGCTGATTGGTGTATTTACAATCCCCTAGCTAGACATAAAGGTTCTCCAAGTCCCCACCAGATTAGCTAGACACAGGGTGCTGATTGGTGCATTTACAAACGTTGAGCTAGACACAGAGCGCTGATTGGTGTATTTACAATCCCTTAGCTAGACATAAAGATTCTCCAAGTCCCCAGTAGACTCAGGAGCACAGCTGGCTTCACCTAGAGGATCCCACACCGGGGCCGCAGGTGGAGCTGCCCGCCAGTGCCGTGCCATGTGCCTGCACTCCTCAGCCCTCGGGCAGTTGGTGGGATGGGGGCTCCACAGAGCAGGGGGCAGTGCTCCTAGGGGAGGCTCGGGCTGCGCAGGAGCCCACAGCCGGGGGGATGGGGGGGTGGGGTGGGGGTAGTGTGGTGGGGGTGGGGGTTGTTGGGGGGTGGGGGGAGGCTCAGGCATGGCGGGCTGCAGGTCCCGAGCCCTGCCCTGAGGGGAGGCAGCTGAGGCTCCACGAATTCGAGTGCAGCGCCGGCAGGCCAGCACTACTGGGGGACCCGGCGCACCCTCCGCAGCTGCTGGCCCCAGTGCTAAGCCCCTCACTGCTCAGGGCTGGTGGCGCCAGCTGGCCGCTCCAAGTGTGGCGCCCACCGAGCCCATGTCCACCTGCAACTCACGCTGGGCTACAAGCGTGCACGCGCAGCCCCAGTTCCTGCCCATGCCTCTCCCTCCACACCTCCCCGCAAGCTGAGGGAGCCGGCTCTGGCCTCGGCCAGCCCAGAGAGGGGCTCCCACAGTGCAGTGGTGGGCTGAAGGGCCCTTCAAGTGCAGCAAGAGTGGGTGCCAAGGCCGAGGAGGTGCCGAGAGCGAGCAAGGGCTGCGAGGCTGCCAGCACGCTGTCATCTGTCACTTGTGTGTTATTGCTAATAATTTGTTATTGCTAATAATTACTAAGACTATGTAAGTGTTAGCTATTGTTATTACTATATTTCTATACAGTCATACACAGATATATAGATGTTTATACACACCTTTACACACACATATACATACATTTTTAAGCCAGGTGATTACATTATATATTTTGAAAATTTTGATTTTTTTCCTCTTGACAACATACTTTGGACCTATACATATATAATTGGTTCTGTTTAGTGATTATATAGTATTGCTAGTAAGTTAATGGACATTCACTTACTTCAAATTTTTGTCTTTACTAAAAAATACTGCAATAAACGTTTCTTATCCCTTTACTTTTGCATACTTATGTTAGAGTTTCTTTAGTATGCATTCCTAGAAGTAGAATTGCTGGGTCAAATGTTCAGCATTTAAAAAATCTTGATAGATGGTAAGGATAGAATTTGAGAGATGTGGAAGTGCTTCCTTCACTCTTCTCTCCCCACAAAAAGGAATGTATTCATCATAATTGACCAGAACCCTGTTTTAGAGGCAGGGTTTCTGAGGATAAATTGCTATATAAAGGAGCCAGTCAGTTCTGCTGCTTGGTACAAGATTTTGAATTTAAATTTAAATCCAGAGGGGAATGTTACATTTATTATTATTCAAGCTGTTGTAAAATTGCTTCCCAAATATTAAAAAAGTAATTTGATCGGTTTTCCTAGCCCAATTTAAATGGTGTCATCTTTACATCCCTGAAGATTGTCTAAGTCTCATATCTAACCTTCCTATTGGTCAGCTGCAGCCCCCTCTTTTTTATTGAATCATTTTTCTCTTATTGCTTCTCTCATATTCCATAATAAGTATGACTTTGCTGACTTACTGCTGGAACTCCTAGACTACTATTTATAGTTCTACTTTTACCAGCTTTAGTGACTTCTTAGAAATTCCATTATGATAAAAGAAAGAATGGACCTTTTATAAAATGAAGGGAAAGAAAACAATGTTACCTTTTTTGTGAAGTCTGTTTTAGGTTTTCTTATCTACAACTACCCAAGTGAAGTCAGTGACCTTGGTTTGTTCCCCCTGGACCTGATTTTAACAGGCCTGACATTCTTGTTAAAACCAGAGTGATATGTTGCTTCCATATATGTAGCTGAAGCAAAGAAACTGGTTTTTAGTTACCTCATCAATTTCACGTTAATGTCTATATTGTTTTTCTCACTGACCTTTAGCTCTCTGTGTTACTAATTCCTTGGTTTCTGCCTTACACTGAATATGTGTCTGCTAACTGTATATTCCTTTAGTTGTGCATTTTTTTAAGTTTTTTTTTTTTTTGGATGGGGCGTCTTGCTCTGTCGCCCAGGCTGAAGTGCAATGGCACGATCTTGGCTCACTGCAACCTCCACCTTCCGGGTTCAAGCAATTCTCCTGCCTCAGCCTCCTGAGTAGCTGGAATTACAGGTGTGGACCACCACGCCTAGCTAATTTTTGTATTTTTAGTAAAGATGGGGTTTCACCATGTTGGTCAGGCTGGTCTCGAACTCCTGACCTTGTGATCCACTCACCTTGGCCTCCCAAAGTGCTGGGATTACAGGCGTGAGTCATCGTGCCTGGCCTTAAGTTTATGTTACTATAAAAGTAGTACCTTTATTGTAAACTACTTAGAAAGTATATAAATGAAAAATTTTAAAAAGTAACCACAACTCCACTCCTCAAAAAAATAGACTTAATATGTGTATTTTTTCCCTAAGATTTAAATTTTTTTATTCTACATAATTTAAATCATCATGTGCACACAATTTTTATCTTTATATATTTAGTTCATGTCTTTTTTTCACTTTTAACTGTAAGATATACATAACATAAAAAGTACTCTTCACAATATTTTAAAAAGTACAGTTCAGTAGCATTATGTATATTCACATTGTTGTGCAGCCATTATTACCGTCTAGCCATAGAAATTTTTTCATTTTGCAAAACTGAAACTCTGTACCTATTAAAGACAATAATTTCCCATTTCCCTCTCCCCCAGAACGGGGCAGCTAACATTCTGCTCATTATCGCCATGAGTTTGATTATTCTAGGTACCTCATATAAATGAAATAATACAGTATTTTTCATTTTGTGCCTGGCTTATTTTACTTAGCATAATGTCATCAAGGTTCATCCATGTTGTAACATATGTTAGAATTTCCTTCCTTTTTAAGGCTGAGTAATATTCCATTGTATGTATATATATCACATTTTGTTTAGCCATTCCTCTGTCAATGGACATTTGGTTTGCTCCCACTTTCTGGCACCTGTGAATATGAAGTACAAACATCCCTTTAAATCCCACATTTTAATTATTTTGGGCATATACCCAGAAGTGGAATTGCTGGATTATATGGTAATTCTATATTTACATTTTTTAGGAACTGCCACACTATTTTCCATAAAGGGTGTACCATTTACATTTGCATCTGTATATAAGGTTTCAATTTCTTTACATCCTTACCCACATGTGTTTCTCTTTTGTTTTTTTAGTAGCTATCCCAATGAATTTGAGGTGGTATCTCATCATGATTTTGATTTGCCTTTACCTAATTGTGAGGGATGTTGAGCTTCTTTTTATGTGCTTATTGATTATTTGTATATCTTCTTTGGAGAAATGCCTAATTAAAGTTTTTGGCCATTTTTAAATTGGGTTCTTTGTTATTCTGTTGTTTGTTTTTGTTGTTGTGTTATAGAATTTCTTTATATATCTTATATATCTCAATATTAACCCCCATCAGATATATAGTTTGAAAATATTTTCTCCCATTCCATGGGTTGCCTTTTTATTCTGTTGACTGTGTCATCTGACGTAAATAATTTAAAAATTATGCTGTGGACTAATTTATCTATTTTTTCTTTTGTTGCTTGTTCTTTTAGTGTCATATTCAGGAAATCATTGCCAAATCCAATGTCATAAAGATTTTTTCTTATGTTTTCTTCTCAGAGTTTTATATAGTTTTATCTTTTAAATTTAGGTCTTTGACCCATTTTGAGTTAATTTTTACATATGATGTATGGTAAAGTTCCAACTTTATTATTTTGCATATGGATATCCAATTTTCTCAGCACTATTTGTTGAAAAGACTGTTCTTTCCACATACAATGGTCTTGACACATTTGTTAAAAATCATTTGACCATACTTGTAAGGAATTATTTTTGGGCTCTGTATTTCATTCCATTGGTCTATGTTTCTGTCTTTATGGCAGTACCACACTATTTTGATTACTGTAACACTGTAGTAAGCTTCGAAATCAGGAAGTGTAAGACTTCTAACTTTGTTCTTCTTTTTCAAGATTGTTTTGGCAATTTATGGTCTCTTCAGAGTCCATAAGAATTTTAGAATGGACTTTTCTATTTCTTCAAAAAAATAGTCATTTTGATGTAGGATTTTTTTGCTCCTTAGTTCAGCTAAAATCCGGCTTCTTATCATACAACCAGGATTAATTAGGCATGTGGACACACTGAAAGGTGAGGAGAGTGGGATTTATTAAAGGAAAGCTTTCAGTGGAAAAAAAATGGGGGGGTCCTCCTAACAGGCTCCCACCTCACAGATTAAATACAGGCCACCACACATGCGTACACATGCACGCACCAACTGGAGGCCCAGCTCCTCCCCACTGCAAACAAATCCCCAGTAGCTCCGCCCCATTTCCCCAGTGCACAGCTGGCCCCCCAGTCAGTTGTGGGCATGCCCAGACAAGGCCCTAGGCAGGTTCCCTCATCTGCACAAAAGCATCTGATGTAAACACTTGTGGGTTGGGTCAGAGATTCTCCAGGGAGCCTCCCTTATCTGCCTCCAGCATCTATCAATTGGTATTTTGATGCAGATTGCATTGAATCTGTAGGTCACACTGAGTATTGACATTTTAACAATATTAAGTCTTCCAATCCATGAACATGAGATGTCATTCAACTTATATGTGTCTTCTTTAATATCTCTCAGCAACGTTTTTGTAGTTTTCAGTGTGCAAATCTTTTAACTCCTTGGTTAAGTTTATTTGTAAGTATTTTATTCTTTTTGATGCTATTGTAAATTGAATAGTTTTCTTAATTTCCCTTTCAGGTTTTTCATTGCTATTGTATAGAAATGCAATTGAATTTTGTATCTTTTGTATCATTTCAGTACATTTGTATTCTGCAACTCTACTTAATTTATTTATTAGTTATTGCATTTGTGTGTAATTGTTAGTGTTTTCTACATATAGCTTCATGTTATCGATGAACAGAGATACTTCATATCATTTTTAATGGCTATATAACATTTTATAATAGGGTGAATCATGATTGATTTAACCACAAAGCTATGTTTGGAATCTAAAACTTAAAAGCATTCTTAGAATAAATTATGCTATGATGTCCATTTTTTCAAATTAATAAATTCCTTAGAGAAGTTTAAGTTCACAGTAAAATTGAGTGAAAAGTACAGAGTTCCCATACACTCATTCCCCACCCACACAACCTCTCCCACTAACATCCTCCACCAGAGTGCGGATACATTTGTTACAATTGATGAATCTACACTGACATATTATCACCCAAAGTCCATAGTTTACATTAGGGTTCATTCTTGGTGTATATTCTATGGGTTTGGAAAAATATATAATGACATGTATTCAGTGCCATAAAACTTACCTGTGCTCTACCTATTCATCCTCCTCCCTCTGGCCCCTGGAGACCACTAATTTTTTGTCTCTAAGGTTTAACTTTCCTAGAATTTCATATTGTTGAAATCAAACAGTTTGTACTCTATTAAGAATGGCTTCATCACTTAGTAATATGCATTTAAGTTTCCTCGATGTCCTTTCATGGCTTGATAGCTCATTTCTTCTCTGTGCTGAATAATATTCCATTGTCTGGATATACCACAGTTTATCCATTCACCTACTGAAGGACATCTCAGTTGCTTCCAAGCTTTGATAATAATGAATAAAGATACAGTAAATGTTAATGTGCAGGTTTTTGTGTGGATATGTTTCCAGTTCATTTGGTCAAATACCAAAGGGCACTATTGTTGGATTGTATGGCAAGAGTATATTTAGTTTTGTAGGAAACTGCCAAATTGTCTTCCAAAGTGGCTGTATCATTTTTGCATTCTCACCAGCAATGATTGAGAATTTCTGTTGTTCCACATTCTCATCAGCATTTGGTATTGATAGCATTTTGATTTTTGGCCATTTTAATAGATGTGTAGTGATAGCTTATTGTTTTAATTTGCAATTCTCTAATGATATATGTTGTTATCCTAGTCTGTTTTCTGTTGATATACCTGAATACTGCAGACTATGTAATTTATAAAAAATAAAGGTTCAATTATCTCATGATTATGGAGGTTGGGAAGTCAGAATTATGGTACTGGCATCTGGTGAAGTCCTTGCTGCATCATAACATGGCAGAGGATATCATCCATGGCAAGACAGCAAGTGTGCTAGCTCAGGTCTCTTTTTTACCTCTTATAAAGCCACTGCCCCATCATAGGGCCCCACCCTAATGAACTTATCTAACCCTAATTGCCTGCCAAAGGCCTCACCTCCAAATGATTAACATATGAATTTGGGGATTAAGTTTCCAATACATGAAATTCTGGGGACACATTCCAACTACTGCAGATGTTTAACATCTTTCATATGCTTACTTGCCGTCTTTATGTCTTCTTTGGTGAGATGGATATTCAGGTCTTTTGCTTATATGTTCATTGATTGTTCTTTTTTATATTGCTAAGTATTAGGAGGTCTTTGTATATTTTGGATAATAGCTCTTTAGCGGATCTATCTTTTGCAAACATTTTCTCCCAGTGTGTGGCCTGTCTTCTCATTATCTTGGCAATGTCTTTCACAGAGCAGGAACTTTAAATTTTAATGTGTTACAATTTATTAATTTATCTTTCATGAACTGTACTTTTGGTGTAGTATCAAAAAAGTTATCAAACTCAAGATCATCACAATTTTCTCTTAAGTTATCTTCTAGGTGTTTTAGAGTTTTGCATTTTACATCTAGTCGTGTGATCTATTTTGAGTTAATCTTTGTGAAAAGTGCAAGGTCTGTGTCTAGATTTGTTTATCTTTTCCTCTTCTCTTTTCTTTTCTTTCATGTGAATCTCCAGTTTTTCCACCATCATTTGTTTAAAAGATTGTTTTTGTTCCATGGCATTGCCTTTGCCCCTTTGTCAAAGATCATCTGATTCAATTTATCTTAGTCTATTTTGGGGCTCTCTATTCTGTTCCATTGATCTATCTGTCTATTCTTTAACCAATATCACACTGTGATTACAGTAGCTTTATAGTGATTCTTGAAGTCAGGTCTTGTCAGTCCTACAATTTTGTTCTTCTTTTTCAATATTGACTTGACTATTTTATGTCTTTTGCCTCCCTATATAAACTTTAGAATCAGCTTGTCAATATCTGTAAAATAAGTAGATAGGATTTTGACTGGAATGGTATTGAATTTATAGATGAAGCTGAAAATAACTGACATCTCAACCATATGGAGTCTACCTATTAATGAACATGGAATATCTCTCCATTTATTTAGTTCTTCAATTTCTTTATCAGATTTTGCAATTTTGCTCATCTAGTTCTTGTAGAGATTTTGTTAAATTAATACCTAACTCTTAATTTTGGATATGCTAATGTAAATGGTAATGTATTTTTAATTTTCAATTCAACTTGTTCATTGCTCGTATATAGAAAAGCAATTGACTTCTACATATTAGCCTGGTATCCTGCAACCTTATTATAATCACTGATTAGTTTCAGTTATTTGTATTTGTCAATTATTTTGGATTTTGTACATAGATGATCATCTGTGAACAAAGACAATTTTATTTTTCCCCCATCTATGTAAATTTTGTTTCCTTTTTTTATTACATTTGCTTGAATTTTCACAATGTTGATTCTACCCATCCATGATCATGGGATGTGATTTTATTTGTTTGTGTCATCTATGATTTCTTTCAGCAGTGATTTGAAGGTTTTCTTGTAGAGGTCTTTCACCTCTTTGGTTAATCATATTGCTAAGTATTTAATTTTTTTGGAGGTATTGTAAAGGGGTTGAGTTCTTAATTTGATTCTCAGCTTGGTCACTGTTACTGTATACCACAAATCAGAGCTACTGATTTGTGTACATTAATTTTGTATACTGAAACTTTGTTGAATTCATTTATCAGTTCTAGGAGCTTTCAGAAGGAATCTTTAGGGTTTTCTAGGTACACAATCATATCATCAGCAAACAGTGACAGTGTGACTTCATCTTTGCCAATTTGGATGCCCTTTATTTCTTTCTCTTTTCTGATTGCTCTGGCTGGGACTTCCAGTACTATGTTGAATAGAAGTGGTGGGAGAGGGCATCCTTGTCTTGTTCCAGTTCTCAGGGGAATACTTTCAACTTTTCCCTGTTCAGTATAATGTTGGCTGTCAGTTTGTCATAGATGGCTTTTATTACATTAAGGTATGTCCCTTCTATGCTGATTTTGTTGAGGGTTTTAATCATACAGGGATGCTGGATTTTGTTAAATGCTTTTTCTGTGTCTATTGAGATGATCATGTGATTTGTGTTTTAAATTCTGTTTATGTGGTGTCTCACATTTATTTACTTGTATATGTTAAAGCATCCCTGCATCCCTGGTGTGAAACCCACTTGATCATGATGGATTATCTTTCTGATATGCTGTTGGATTTGGTTAGCTAGTATTTTGTTAAGGACTTTTGTGTCTATATTCACCAGTGATATTAATCTGTAGTTTTCTTTTTTTATTGTTATGCTCTTTACTGCTTTTGGTATTAGGGTGACACTGACTTATTATGATCCAGGGAGGATTCCCTGTTTATCTTCGGGAATAGTGTTGATAGGATTGGTACCAGTTCTTCTTTGAATGTCTGATAGAATTCAGGTGTGAATCAGTCTGGTCCTGAACTATTTTTTGTTGGCAATTATTTTATCACCATTTCAATCTCTCTGCTTGTTATTGGTCTGTTCAGAGTTTCTATTTCTTCCTGGTTTAATCTAGGAGAGTTGTAATAAATATTTCCAAGAATTTATTTGCCTCCTCTAGGTTTTCTGGTTTATGTGAATAAAGATGTTCACAGCAGCCTTGAGTGATCTTTTGTATTTCTGTGATATTGGTTGTAATATCTCCTGTTTTGTTTCTAATTGAGCTTATTTGGATCTTCTCTCTTTTTTCTTGGTTAATCTTGCTAATGATCTATCAATTTTATTTGTCTTTTCAAAGAACCAGCTTTTTGTTTCATTTAACTTTTGTATTTTGTGTTTTTGTTTCAATTTCCTTTAGTTCTGCTCTGATCTTTGTTATTTCATTTTTTTCTGCTGAGTTTGGGTGTGGTTTGTTCTTGTTTCTCTAGTTCCTCAAGGTGGGACCTTAGATTTCTATCTGTGCTCTTTCAGACTTTTTGATATAAGCATTTAGGGCTATGAACTTTCCTATTAGCACTGCCTTTGCTGTATCCCAGAGGTTTCAATAGGTTGTGTCACCATTATCATTCAGTTCAAGGAATTTTTAAATTTCCATCTTGCTTTAATTTTTGACCCAGTGCCGGTTATTTAATTTCCATGTATTTGCATGATTTTGAGGGTTCCTTTTGGAGTTGATTTCCAGTTTTATTCCACTGTGATCTGAGATAATACTTAATATAATTTCATTTTTCTTAAATTTATTTTGTGTAAATTTTTTCAAAGTTTTCAACTTCTTTGCCTTTGGTTTGAATTTCCTCCTGTAGCTCAGAGTAGTTTGATCGTCTGAAGCCTTCTTCTCTCAACTCATCAAAGTCATTCTCCATCCAGCTTTGTTCTGTTGCTGGTGAGGAGCTGCATTCCTTTGGAGGAGGAGAGGCACTCTGCTTTTTAGAGTTTCCAGTTTTTCTGCTCTGTTTTTTCCCCATCTTTGTGGTTTTATCTACTTTTGGTCTTTGATGATGGTGATGTACAGATGGGTTTTTGGTGTGGATGTCCTTTCTGTTTGTTGGTTTTCCTTCTAACAGACAGGACCCTCAGCTGCAGGTCTGATGGAGTTTGCGAGAGGTCCACTCCACAGGCTGTTTTCCTGGGTACCAGCCACGGTGGCTGCAGAACAAATGTATAAATAGAATAACTAATACAGAGTAGTGCTTAAAGGAGCTGATGGAGCTGAAAGCCAAGGCTCGAGAACTACGTGAAGAATGCAGAAGCCTCAGGAGCCAATGAGATCAACTGGAAGAAAGGATATCAGTGATGGAAGATGAAATGAATGAAATGAAGCGAGAAGGGAAGTTTAGAGAAAAAAGAATGAAAAGAAACAAACAAAGCCTTCAAGAAATATGGGACTATGTGAAAAGACCAAATCTACGTCTGATTGGTGTACCTGAAAGTGACGGGGAGAATGGAACCAAGTTGGAAAACACGCTGCAGGATATTATCCAGGAGAACTTCCCCAATCTAGCAAGGCAGGCCAACATTCAGATTCAGGAAATACAGAGAACGCCACAAAGATACTCCTCGAAAAGAGCAACTCCAAGACACATAATTATCAGATTCACCAAAGTTGAAATGAAGGAAAAAATGTTAAGGGCAGCCAGAGAGAAAGGTGGGATTATCCACAAAGGGAAACCCATCAGACTAACAGCGGATCTCTCGGCAGAAACTCTACAACCCAGAAGAGAGTGGGGGCCAATATTCAACATTCTTAAAGAAAAGAATTTTCAACCCAGAATTTCATATCCAGCCAAACTAAGCTTCATAAGTGAAGGAGAAATAAAATACTTTACAGACAAGCAAATGCTGAGAGATTTTGTCACCACCAGGCCTGGCCCAAAAGAGCTCCTGAAGGAAGCACTAAACATGGAAAGGAACAACTGGTACCAGCCACAGCAAAATCATGCCAAATTGTAAAGACCATTGAGGCTAGGAAGAAACTGCATCAACTAACGAGCAAAATAACCAGCTAACATCATCATGACAGGATCAAATTCACACATAACAATATTAACTTTAAATGTAAATAGACTAAATGCTCCAATCAAAAGACGCAGACTGGCAAATTGGATAAAAAGTCAAGACCTATCAGTGTGCTGTATTCAGGAAACCCATCTCACATGCAGAGACACACATAGCCTCAAAATAAAAGGATGGAGGAAGATCTACCAAGCAAATGGAAAACAAAAAAAGGCAGGGGTTGCAATCCTAGTCTCTGATAAAACAGACTTTAAACCAACAAAGATCAAAAGAGACAAAGAAGGCCATTACATAATGGTAAAGGGATCAATTCAACAAGAAGAGCTAACTATCCTAAATATATATGCACCCAATACAGGAGCACCCAGATTGATAAAGCAAGTCCTGAGAGACCTACAAAGAGACTTACACTCCCACACAACAATAATGGGAGACTTTAACACCCCACTGTCAACATTAGACAGATCAACAAGACAGAAAGTTAGCAAGGATACCCAGGAATTGAACTCAGCTCTGCACCAAGCGGACCTAATAGACATCTACAGAACTCTGCACCCCACATCAACAGGATATACATTCTTTTCAGCACCACACCACACCTATTCCAAAATTGACCGCATAGTTGGAAGTAAAGCTCTCCTCAGCAAATGTAAAAGATCAAAAATTATAACAAACTATCTCTCAGACCACAGTGCAATCAAACTAGAACTCAGGATTAAGAAACTCACTCAAAACCACTCAACTACGTGGAAACTGAGCAACCTGCTCCTGAATGACTGCTAGGTACATAACGAAATGAAGGCAGAAATACAGATGTTCTTTGAAACCAAGGAGAACAAAGACACAACATACCAGAATCTCTGGGACACATTCAAAGCGGTGTGTAGAGGGAAATTTCCAGCACTAAATGCCCACAAGAGAAAGCATGAAAGACCAAAAATGGACACCCTAACATCACAATTAAAATAACTAGAGAAGCAAGAGCAAACACATTCAAAGGCTAGCAGAAGGCAAGAAATAACTAAAATCAGAGCAGAACTGAAGGAAATAGAGACACAAAAAACCCTTCAAAAAATTAATGAATCCAGGAGCTAGTTTTTTGAAAGGATCAACAAAATTGATAGACCACTAGCAAGACGAATAAAAAAGAAAAGAGAGAAGAATCAAATAGACACAATAAAAAATGATAAAGGGGATATCACCACCAATCCCACAGAAATACAAACTACCACCAGAGAATACTACAAACACCTTTATGCAAATAAACTAGAAAACCTAGAAGAAATGGATACATTCCTTGACACATACACCCTCCCAAGACTAAACCAGGAAGAAGTTGACTCTCTGAATAGACCAATAATAGGCTCTGAAATTGTGGCAATGATCAATAGCTTACCAACTAAAAAGAGTCCTGGACCAGATGGATTCACAGCCGAATTCTACCAGAGGTACAAGGAGGAACTGGTACCATTCCTTCTGAAACTATTCCAATCACTAGAAAAAGAGGGAATCCTCCCTAACTCATTTTATGAGGCCAGCACCATCCTGATACCAAAGCCAGGCAGAGACACAACAAAAAAAGAGAATTTTAGACCAATATCCTTGATGAATATTGAGGCAAAAATCCTCAATAAAATACTGGCAAACTGAATCCAGCAGCATATCAAAAAGCTTATCCACCATGATCAAGTGGGCTTCATCCCTGGGATGCAAGGTTGGTTCAATATATGGAAATCAATAATTGTAATCCAGCATGTAAACAGAACCAAAGACAAAAACCACATGATTATCTCAATAGATGCAGAAAAGGCCTTTGATAAAATTCAACAACTCTTCATGCTAAAAACGCTCAATAAATTAGGCATTGATGGGACGTATCTCAAAATAATAAGAGCTATCTATGACAAACCCACAGCCAATATCATACTGAATGGGCAAAAACTGGAAGAATTCCCTTTGAAAACTGGCACAAGACAAGGATGCCCTCTCTCACCACTCCTATTCAACATAGTGTTGGAAGTTCTGGCCAGGGCAATTAGGCAGGAGAAGGAAATAAAGGGTATTCAATTAGGAAAAGAGGAAGTTGAATCATGTCCCTGTTTGCAGATGACATGATTGTATATCTAGAAAACCCCATTGTCTCAGTCCAAAATCTCCTTAAGCTGATAAGCAACTTCAGCAAAGTCTCAGGATACAAAATCAGTGTGCAAAAATCACAAGCATTCTTATACACCAGTAACAGACAGAGAGCCAAATCATGAGTGAACTCCCATTCATAATTGCTTCAAATACAATAAAATACCTAGGAATCGAACTTACAAGGGACATGAAGGACCTCTTCAAGGAGAACTACAAACCACTGCTCAAGGAAATAAAAGAGGATACAAGCAAATGGAAGAACATTCCATGCTCATTGGTAGGAAGAATCAATATCATCAAAATGGCCATACTGCCCAAGGTAATTTATAGATTCAATGCCATCCCCATCAAGCTATCAATGAATTTCTTCACAGAATTGGAAAAAACTACTTTGAAGTTCATATGGAACCAAAAAAGAGCCCGCATCGCCAAGTCAATCCTAAGCCAAAAGAACAAAGCTGGAGGCATCATGCTACCTGATTTCAAACTATACTACAGGGCTACAGTAACCAAAACAGCATGGTACTGGTACCAAAACAGAGATATAGATCAATGGAACAGAACACAGCCCTCAGAAATAATGCCACTTATCTACAACCATCTGATCTTTGACAAACCTGACAAAAACAAGCAATGGGGAAAGGATTCCCTATTCAATAAATGGTGCTGGGAAAACTGGCTAGCCATATGTAGAAAGCTGTAACTGGATCCCTTCCTTACACCTTATACAAAAATTAATTCAAGATGGATTAAAGACTCACATGTTAGACCTAAAACCATAAAAACCCTAGAAGAAAACCTAGGCATTACCATTCAGGACATAGGCATGGGCAAGGACTTCATGTCTAAAACACCAAAAGCAATGGCAACAGAAGCCAGAATTGACAAATGGGATCTCATTAAACTAAAGAGCTTCTGCACAGCAAAAGAAACTACCATCAGAGTGAACAGGCAACCTACAGAATGGGAGAAAATGTTTGCAACCTACTCATCTGACAATGGGCTAACATCCAGAATCTACAATGAGCTCAAACAAATTTACAAGAAAAAATGAAACAACCCCATCAAAAAGTGGGCGAAGGACATGAACAGACACTTCTCAAAAGAAGACATTTATGCAACCAAAAAACACATGAAAAAATGCTCATCATCACTGGCCATCAGAGAAATGCAAATCAAAACCACAATGAGATACCATCTCACACCAGTTAGAATGGCGATCATTAAAAAGGAAGCAACAGGTGCTGGAGAGGATGTGGAGAAATAGGAACACTTTTACACTGTTGGTGGGACTGTAAACTAGTTCAACCATTGTGGAAGTCAGTGTGGCGATTCCTCAGGGATCTACAACTAGAAATATCATTTGACCCAGCTATCCCATTACTGGGTATATACCCAAAGGACTATAAATCATGCTGGTATAAAGACACATGCACATGTATGTTTATTGCGGCACTATTCACAATAGCAAAGACTTGGAACCAAGCCAAATGTCCAAAAATGATAGACTGGATTAAGAAAATGTGGCACATATACACCATGGAATACTATGCAGCCATAAAAAATGATGAGTTCGTGTCCTTTGTAGGGACATGGATGAAATTGGAAATCATCATTCTCAGTAAAGTATCGCAAGGACAAAAAACCAAACACCGCATATTCTCAGTCATAGATGGGAATTGAACAATGAGAACACATGGACACAGGAAGGGAAACATCACACTCTGGGGACTGTTGTGGGGTGGGGGAAGGGGGGAGGGATAGTTTTAGGAGATATACCTAATGCTAAATGGCGAGTTAATGGGTGCAGCACACCAGCATGGCACATGTATACATATGTAACTAACCTGCACATTGTGTACATGTACCCTAAAACTTAAATATAATAATAATAAAATAAAAAAATTTATTTTGTGGCCTATCATATTGTCTATTTTGAAGAATGTTCCATGTGCTAATAAAAAGAATTTATATTCTGCAGTCATTGAGCAGAATGTTCTGTAATAACTGTTTATTCCAGGATGTAGTTTATATCCATTGTTTTTTTCTTGACTTTCTGTGTTGATGACCTGTCTAGTGCTGTCAGTGGAATATTAATGTCCCCCACTGTTATTGTGTTGCTATCTTTCTCATTTCTTAGGTCTAGTTGTAATTGTTTTACAAATTTGAGAGCTCCAGTATTAGGTGCATATATATTTAGAATTGTGATATTTTCCTGTTGGGCAAGTCCTTTTTATCATTTTATAATGTCCATCATTGTCCTTTTTAACTGCTGTTGCTTTAAAGTCTGTATCATCTAATATAAGAATAGCAACTCCTGCTTGCTTTTGATGTCCATTTGCATAGAATATCTTTTTCCATCCCTTTACCTTAAGTGTACATGAGTCCTTGTGTGTTAGGTGAGTCTCTAGAAGTCAGGAGATACTTGGTTGGTGAATTCTTATCCATTCTACCATTCTTTGCCTTTTAAGTGAAGCATTTAGGCCATTTACAGTCAATGTCTGTATTGAGATATGAGGTACTATTTTATTCATTGAGCTATTTGTTGCCTTAATACCTTGTTGTTATTGTTTTTCATTGTGTTTTTATTTTATAGGTCCTGTGTGATTTATACTTTAAGGAGATTCAAATTTTTGGTGAATTTTGAGGATTTGTTTCAATATTTAGAGCTCCTTTTAGCAGTTCTTGAAGTGGTGGCTTGGTGGTGGCAAATTCTCTCATCCTTTGTTTGTCTGTAAAAGACTGTATCTTTTCTTCATTTATGAAGCTTAGTTTCCTTCATTTATGAAGCAAAAATTCTTGGATGATAATTATTTTCTTTAAGGAGGCTAAAGATAGGGCCTCAGTCCCTCCTAGCTTGTAGGGTTCCTGTGAAGAAATGTGCTGTTAATCTGAGAGGTTTTCCTTTATAGGTTACCTGATGCTTTTTACCTCACAGGTCTTAGGATCCTTTTCTTCATCTTGACTTTAGATAACCTGATGACTATGTGCTTAGGTGATGATCTTTTTCTGATAAATTTCCCAGGTTTTCTCTGAGCTTCTTGTGTTTGTATGTACATTTTTAGCAAGACTGGGGAAGTTTTAGTTGATTATTCCTTCAAATATGTTTTCCAAACTGTTAGATTTTTTTTTCTTTGGGAAAGCCAGTTATTCTTAGGCATGGTCATTTAACATGATCCCAAGCTTTTTGGAGGCTTTGTCATTTTTTAAAATTCTTGTTTCTTTGTCTTTGTTGGATTGAGTTAATTCAAAAGCCTTGTCTTCTAGTTCTGAAGTTCTTTCTTCTACTTGTTCTGTTCTATTGCTGAGAGTTTCCAGTGTATTTTGCATTTCTCTGTGTCCTTCATTTTCAGAAGTTGTGATTGTTTTTTATTTATGCTATTTATTTCATTGAAGGGTTTTCCCTTCACATCTTGTATCATTTTTTTGATTTCACTAATTTGGACTTTACCTTTCTTTGGTGCCTCCTTGATTAGCTTAATAATTGACCTTCTGAATTCTTTTTCTGGCAGTTCAGAGATTTCTTCTTTGTTTGAATTCATTCCTGATGAGCTGGTGTGGTCTTCTGGGGGTGCTAAAGAACTATGTTTTGTCATATCACCAGAATTGTTTTTCTGTTTTTTATGTTTTTGTTTGTTTGTTTTTTTCTCATTTGTGTAGACTGTCTTTGAGGGAAGGTCTGGGGATCAAGCACTACTGTTCAGATTCTTTAGTTCCATGGGGTGCTGCCTTGATGTGGTGCTCTCCCTCTTCCCCTAGGGATGTGGCTTCCTGAGAGCCAAACTGCAGTGATTGTAATTTCTCTTCTGGATCTACCCACTCAGAGGAGCTAGCAGGTTCCCAGCTTGTACTGGGGAGTATCTGCACAGAGTCCTGTGATGTGAACTGTATTCAAGTCTCTCAGCTGTGGATATGAGCACCTGCTTTGTTTAAGAGGTGGCAGGAGAGCGAAGTGGACTTTTTGAGGGTCCTTGGTTTTAGTTTTGTTTATTGGACTAGTTTTGTATTGGCTGGCCTCCAGCCAGGAGGTGGTGCTTTCAAGAGAACATCACCTATGGTAGTATAGGGAGGATCAGGTGATGGATGTGGACATACAGCTCCCAGGAGATTATGTCATTTGTCTTAGGCTACTAGGGTGGGCAGAGGAAGATCATCCAGTGGAGATCGGGTTAGACATGTCTGAGCTCAGACTCTCCTTGGGTGGGGCTTCCTGCAGCTGAGGTTTTCAGCTGTCTCTGGGAGCCTGCAACAGCAATCTGTTTCCTTCATATGGTCTCTGGATTCTCTCAGCTTTTCTGGTATGTTCTTATGGTAGTTCTAGAAGCAAAGTTTTATGACGTGATTCTCCACGTGGTGCTCTGTCTGTCCAAGTGGGAGCTGCAAGTTAATTCTGCTTCTTACCTGCCATTTCTCCCCAGATTATCTGGTAACTCTTTTTACTTTGAAGTCTTCTGTTTCAGAAATTAATATAGCTACTTCTGTTTTCTTTTGATTAGTGTTACCACTGTGTATCTTTCTCCCCCTCTTTACTTTTAATCTATCTAGCTATTTGTATATATCTTATATTTAAAATTGGTTTCTTGAAAACAAAACACTGTTGGGTCTTATTTTTTGACCCACTCTGGCAATCTCTGTCTTATGACTGCTATATTTAGACCATTAATATTTAAAGTGGTTATTTATATATTTTGACTAATATTTAACATATTTGTTAATGCTTTCTATGTATCACTCTTGTTCTTTTTTTCTATCTTTGTCTTCCAATTTTTTTCTGGCTTTTGTGGTTTTAATTGAACATTTTATATGATTCCATTTTCTCTCTTTTCTTAACATATTGATTATACATTTTAAACCTTTTTTTAGGGGTGCCTTAGAGTTTGCAAAAATATATTTACAACCAATCCAACTCCATTTTCAAATAACACTATACCTCTTAATTTATAGTAAAAGTACCTTATAATAACAAAATATTTCTTTCACCTTATCCCCTGTATTATTGCTGTCATTCATTTTACTTATATGTAAAGATATATATGTGTATATATATACACACACACACACATACACATGTGTATACATAATCACATACATTATTGCCATTATTATCTTGAATAAACTTAAGTATTAACTCAATTGAGAATAAAAAATAGGTGTGTCTTTTACCTTCACTTATTCATTCTTTGATGCTCTTTTTTTTTTTAGATGTGAGTTTCTGTCTGAAGAAATTATTTTAATGTTTCTTGAAAGATTGTTCTACAACACCAACATCCTCAATTTTGTTTCTTTATTTCTCCTTCATTTATAAAGAATGACTTTGCAGGATAGAGAATTCTGGGTTGGTAGGGTTTTTATTTCCTTCAACACTTTAAATATTTCACTTTTTTCTTGCTTGCATGGTTTCTGAGGAAAAGTCAAAGTAATTCTTAATATGTTTTCCTCCATAGGTAAAGTGTTTTTATCCTCTGCCGTTTTTCAATATTTTTACTTTATGTTTCATTTTCTGAAATTTGAATATGACAATATATATCCTGTTTTGGCATTTAACCTGACATTTATTGGTATTCTCTGAAATTTCTGTATCTGCAGTTTGATGACCAAAATGAATTTGGGGAAGTTCTGAGTCATCATTATTTCAAACATTGCTCCTGTTCTCTTTTTCTCTCCTGGAATTCTCATTTTTGTATTTACAAGTTTTGTAGTTATCCCACTGTCCTTGGATGTTCTGCTCTGTTTTGTTGTTGTTGTTGTTGTTGTTGTTGTTGTTGTTCTTATGTTCTCAAGGATTTCTTCCTCAGTCATGTCCAGTCTACTGAGGAGCCTATCACAGGTGTTTTTTCATTTCTGTTACAGTGTTTTTGATGTCTAGCATTTCTTTTGATTCTTTTCTAGAATTTATATCTCTCTGTTCTTGCACATTATTTACTTTTTACATTGCAGCTTTTGGCATGTTAATCATAATTTTTATAAACTCCTAGTCTCATAATTCCAAAATTTCTGCTGTATCTGACTATAGTTCTGATGTCTGTTTAGTCTCTTCAAACTGTGTTTTTTACCTTTTAGCATGTCTTGTAATTTTTTCTTGAAAAGTGGATACAATATACTGGGTAAAACGAACTTTTGAAAATAATCCTTTAGTAGTGTGACAGGTGAGGAGCAGGGAAAACATTCTATAGTTGTATGATTAGTCTCAGTCTTTTAGTGAGTCTGGGCTTTTGAACTGTGAACTTCACTAGCATTTTTCAGGTTTATTCCCCATTTAGGTGGCACGGGATTGTTAGTAGGGGCTGGAGTTAGGTATTTCCCTTCCCCTAGGTCATTTTGATTTTGATAAAGCCCCAGAAGACTAGGTACTAGTTGAACAGATTCTCCTGAGGGCAGGCCTTCTTAAGAAAATCAGAATTCTCTGATGTGTTATAGCATGGCTCCTTTTCTTTTCTCCCTGTCAGTAATACTAGGGGATATTTTTCTGATATGCACTGTGAAAACCTGATAGAGTTCCCAGAAGTAAAAAAAAAGTTTGGAGACCCCCCCCCATGACTGAGTATTCCTGGAGTTTTTAACTCTCAGAGTTGCCTTCCCTGAGCTTCCAGCGATTTTTCAATTATAGTTTAGGTTTGCCTATCCTGGCAATGGTCCTTGTAGCAGTTTCTGCTTAGATAGGTTGTACTTTTCTGTGTCAAGTTGTTTTTCTGTCTAATTTCTGCAACAGTGATTTTCCTTGTGACCTCACTTCTGTGTTGGATCTAAGAAGAGTTGTTGATTTTTTCGGCTTCCATATCTTTGTATTTGTTGTTAGGATGCAGTGGCAACTTGTAATATCCTTATATGCTGGACTGGAAAGTGGAAGTCTGATGTCTATTTTTAAAATAAAGATTGATCTGCTTTTCACATTCTTTTGTGAGAAAGAGGAACTGAATCCAAAGGTGTAAATAAGTTTTTGAGTCTTTATACTATTGCCACCTTGTCTTTAAGAAAGGCTATGTCAATTACGTACCTATATTGCACAGCATACTACATCTTCACTCCACATAGAGTTCTTGTTTAAAGAAATATAGTTAAGTTGATATGTAAAAATTAGTTTCTGATTTTATAAATTACTTAATTAGTAGCATGATTAATGTTTTTTCTTAGATTTTATTATGAATTAATGATGTTTAGCTCATTTCCATTTAATCTTAATATTCCCTTTTAGTTTTATTGTTTAAAGTTTTATCAAGTCAAATATCAGGGTTTTCCTGTTTTCATTTCTTACATTGTTTTTGGTTTGGAAAACACTTCAAACTACAGATTTGTCAACATAATATTTTAAAAATTTTTTGTTTGAGACAGAGTTTCACTCTTGTTACCTAGGCTGGAGTACAATAGTGCCATCTCAGCTCACTGCAACCCTCACTTCCTGGGTTCAAGTGATTCTCCTGCCTCAGCCTCCTGAGTAGCTGGGATTACAGGCCCCTGCCACCATGCCTGGCAATTTTTTGTATTTTTAGTTGAGACGTGGTTTCACCATGTTGGCCAGGCTGGTCTTGAACTCTTGACCTCAGGTGATCTGCCCGCCTTGGCCTCCAAAGCACTGGGATTGCACATGTGAGTCACTATGCGTGGCCTTTTAAAAATTATTATGCTTGATTTTTCTTGCATTTTAGTCTATTCCATTTGGAATTTATTCTGGCCTTTACTGCATGATAAGAGACAAACTCCTGAATCTCAATAGATTTATATATTAAAAGTTTATTTCCTGGTTATGTTACATGCCTATCATGGAATGGCAACAGAGTCCACACAGTTGTCCAGGAACCCATGCTGATGGTGCATCATCTGTAGGATATGGTGTTCCAGGTCTCTATGACTCGAGAAGGAGAGATAGAAGAAGCACACTATAAATTAACCGCCTTGGTGAGGAAATACACATTATTTCCCTATGAGCCCACTGGTGAACCAGGCTGGGAAATGTAGGAGAACAAATGGAAAATTTGGAAAACTGTAATTTTCTGTTACAGAACTCATCTCTTCACTTCTTGCAACTGTTTGATAGTATAATGATTATAATAAATATTTATACAAATACAAGTGAAGATTGTGCTACATTCTCCTTAGAATCTTTTAGTGGTTTCTCATTGTAGTTGGAATACAATCTAAATCCTGAAATCATGGCCTACAGGGGATTTCCATGTTTGGTCCCCTATGTCTTTCCAACCTTATTTCAGGCCATTGGACCCTATCTTACTCTACACCACTTAACACTCTTTCCCCTGGGCCTCAAGCATACTAAGTTCTTTCCAGTCTTAAGGACTTCATTTCTGCTGTTTCCTCTCCTCTTGTCCTGTCTCCTTCTTCAACTCCATTTAGATTCTTGGGGTCTGAAGTACATAATCTGCAGTACAGCTTAGCATACATTTACTTCTGGAGGAAGAGGCAAAACAGAAAGTTGACAGGTATAGGCTCTTTAGCTCAGACTCTGGTCTACTTTTTATGATTTTTCTACAGAATCCTAGGAAGACATAAATCTTAATAATTTACCAGGGAAAACTTACTGGCAGAAAGTAGACATTAACTGCAATTTTGAAAGATATATCTGCAGAGAGTAAAGTATGTCAGATAGTGTTCTGAAGAGACTTGAAGAAAAGAGATTGTTATTTAGTTCTTGTGTGTTTATCATGGCAATAAATATTTATTTCAATAATTTGTAGGCTTTTGCCATTAATACTGTGCTGGTTATAAATATATACATATTATATATATTTTATATATATATATTTTATATATATATAGGTAGGTTGATTTCTAAGCATTTCTGTTGCATTAAAAGAATGTTTGCTGTTAAGTACTCTAATTTCTAGACTGGTCAACTGTATTTCTGTATTTTTTTTGGACTTCTAGCAATACATTCATGACATCTTCATTCATTTATTCATTCAATTATTCATTAATTAAACACACATTTATTGAGGTCTTGACATGACAGATGATGTTAAAATTCCAAAGAAGAATAGCATTGGCTCTGTTTATAGAACTCGGTTTGGTAAGAAAAAGATTTTTGGGAGATTTTTGAAGAGAGCACTATATTTTGGTGGCCAGACATTGTGGTATTCAGTATGAAAACAAGGAAAGAATGTTAATCAGCCTTCACTAAAGAGATAAATTCTGAAAATTTTTCTCAAGGGAGAAGTGCAGGTCTGGCATAGTTAGTAGTATGAACTGGGGAAAAGGATATAGAAATAATATGCATGTTTGAAGGATTGAGAATGGTTTAATGTGACTGGCGTATAAATTGTACATGGGGAGGAGAATGGCAAAGAATGAAGCAAGAACATGCAATGGGGCTTAATATGGTCTGGCTCTGTGTCCTCACCCAAGCTCATCTTGAATTGTAATCCAAGTTGCAATCTCCATGTGTTGAGGGAAGTACCTCTTGGGGGTGATTGGATCATGGAGGCAGTTTCCCTGATGCTGTTCTCATAATAGTAAGTGAGTTCCCATGAGATCTGATGGTTTTATAAGGAGCTTGCTCTGCACTTCTCTCTCTTGCTGCCTTGTGAAGAAAGGATGTGTTTGCTTCCCATCCTGCCATGACTAGGTTTCCTGAGGTCTCCCCAGCCATACAGAACTGTGAGACAATTAAACCTCTTTTCTTATAAATTACCCAGTCTTGAGTAATTCTTCATAGCAATGTGAAAATGGACTAATACAGTAAAGTGGTACTGAGGTAGTGAGGCACTGCTATAAGAATAACTGAGGGCTGGGCGGGGTGGCTCATGCCTGTAATACCAGCACTTTGGGAGTCCAAGGTGGGTGGATCCTGATATCAAGAGATTGAGACCATCCTGGCCAACATGGTGAAACTGCGTCTGTACTAAAAATACAAAAATTAGCCAGGAGTGGTGGCAGGTGCCTCTAATCCCAGCTACTTGGGAGACTGAGGCAGGAGAATCACTGGAACCCAGGAGGCATAGGTTGCAGTGAGCTGAGATCACACCACTACACTCCAGCCTGGTGACAGAGTGAGACTCTGTCTCAAAATAAACAAACAAACAAACAAATAAATAAATACTAAATACCCCAAAATGTGGAAGTGACTTTGGAACTGAGTAATGAGAAGAGTTTGGAACAGTTTGGAGGGCTCAGAAGAAGACAGGAAGATGTGGAAACTTTGAAAGTTTCTAGAGACTTGTTAAATGGTTTTGACCAAAATGCTGATAGTGATATGGACAATGAAGTCCAGGTTGAGGTGGTCTTGGGTGGAGATGAGGAACTTATTGGGAACTAGAGCAAAGGTGACTCTTGCTATTCCTTAGAAAAGAAACTGGCAGCATTTTGTTCCTGCCCTGGAGATCTGTGGAGCTTTGAACTTGAGAGAGATGATCTGAAATTGGAGATTTTATTTAAAAGATAAGCAGAGCATAAAAGTTTGGAAAATTTGCAGCCAGACAATGTGATAGACAAGAAAATCCCCATTTTCTGGGGAGAAATTCAAGCCAGCTGCAGAAATTTGCATAAGTAATGGAGATACATTGGAGTAATCCAAATGTTAATCACCAAGACAATGGGGAAAATGTTTCCAGGGCATGTCAGAGACCTTCACAGAAACCCCTCCCATCACAGGCCCAGAGGCCTAGGAGGAAAAAACTGTTTGCTGGACTGGGTTCAAGGCCTTGCTCCTTTGTGCAGTCTTGGGACTTGGTGCTCTGCATCCTAGCTGTGGCTAAAAGGGGCCAATGTACATCTCAGGCTGTTGCTTCAGAGGGTGCATGCCCCAAGTCTTGGTGGCTTACACATGGTGCTGGACCTGCGGGTGCACACAAGTGAAGAATTGAGGTTTGGGAGCCTCCACCTAGATTGCAGAGGATGTATTGAAACAACTAGATGCCCAGGCAGACGTTTTCTGCAAGGGTGGAGCCCTCATGGAGAAGTTCTGCTAGGGTGGTATGGAAGGGAAATGTGGGATTGGAGCCCCCATATAGAGTCCCAACTGGGACATTGCATAGTGGATCTGTGAGAAGAGGGCCGTTATTCTCCACACCCCAGAATTGTAGATATACTGACAGCTCATGCCATGCACCTGGAAAAGCCACAGACTCAATCCCAGACTGTGAAAGCAGCCAGGAGGGGGGCTGTACCCTGCAAAGCAACAGAGGCACAGCTGCCCTAGACCATGGGAGCCCACCTCTTGCATGAGTGTGTCCCAGATGTAAGACATGGAGTCAAAGGAGGTTATGTTGGAGCTTTAAGATTTAATGACTGCCCTGCTGGATTTTGGATTTGCATGGGTCCTGTAGTCCCTTTGTTTTGGCCAATTTCTCCCATTTGGAATGGGAACATTTATCCAATACGTGTACCCCCATTGTATCTAAGAAGTAACTAACTTCCTTTTAATTAAGCTTCTAGGCAGAAGGTCCCTGCCTTGTCTCAGGTGAGACTTTGGACTTGGACTTTTGAGTTAATGCTGAATGAGTTAAGACTTTGGGGGACTGTTGTGAAGACATGATTGTACTTTGAAAGGTGAGAAAGATGAGATTTGGGAAGGGTCAGGGGTGGAATGATATGATCTGGCTGTTTTCCCATTCGGATCTCATCTTGAATTGTATTTGGATTTGTAATACTGATGTCTTGTGGGGGACCTTATGGGAGGTGATTGGATTATGGAGGTGGTTTCCTTCATGCTATTCTTATGATAGTGAGTGGGTTCTCAATAGATCTGATGGTTTTATAAGGGGCTTGCTCTGCACTTTTCTCTCTTGACACCTTGTGAAGAAGGACATGTTCGCTTCCCTTTCTGCCATGATTGTAGGTTTACTGAGGCCTCCCCAGCCATGCAGAACTATGCATCCATTAAACCTCTTTTTAAATAAATTACCCAGTCTTGGGTATTTTCTTACAGCAGTGTGAAAATGAACTAATACAGGGCCAGATTGCAAAACAGTCTCTTATATGTTGATCTACTGCATTTGAATTTTCTTATGGACTTGGCAAAATGTCAGTGGCAGTGGCCAAATTAAACCTGTGATTAGAGACATAATTCTGAAATTACCTTGTTTACTTTTTCAGGGGGTGAATGTATACAATCTTTTGTTGTCACTTAAACATACTTATGTTTCCCTTTTTATGGAAAAGGAAGCTAAATGACAATAAAACAGCCAAAGCATAAAATCATGGCAATTAACCCCTCTAAACAACCAAAGCACAATAACTGGAATGATTTATTTTCATCGAATTTGTTTATATTATTAAGGCATATTTTTTGTCTTCTACCATAAAACTTATGGAGTCTTATTACCTAAGAGGCATTTATAAGATCTTCTCCATATAACACTAAATGATCTAAAAATCTAATAGATCTTTTAAAGACCTATTCCTTATGACATTGGATGATTTTATGCTTACCATGAAGATTTTAAATATGCCAAGATTCAGGACTTCTTTCTGACAGAGGAGAAATAGATGTAGCCACTTACGGGCTTACAACATAATGCATCTGTCAATAATAAAAAAGCTAAAACAGACAGGCTTTGGCAAAGACCTGTTAAGCTTCATCACTCACTCTTCACACGTCTCCATTCAGAGCATTTATGGATAAACTTGGGAGATTCACAGTCACTCCTGTCATTCAGTGTGTACATTTATGTGTCTAAAGGAGAGTGAAACTACTTCATGAGTTAAAATTGTCTTTCCATAAGACTCAGAAGTTGTATAGCTGTTATGTCAGCAGCAGTCTATTGCTTTTTCTATATAAGTGATCTAAGTAGAAACAAGGGGAAACAAATTGTATTGGTACTTGGAAGCAATGTCAATCATTTTGAGAGAATGGGAAACATTAGAATTGGTTTTACTTTTTAGAAAAGGTCATTCTCATTAAAATATTTAGAGTTTATTTATTTTGAAGTAACATGTTATTTCTGTGAAAGAGCATTTCTCAATCGAGTGCTTGGAAAATATGCTGCAAATCATTCTCATGGCCGAAAATAAAGTGATAAAGAGAAAAGTCTATTGCTTTCTAAATTATCCAGGATTACTTTTCTGGTGCTGGAATAACTGGCTGTCCATATGCAGAATAGTGAAATTGCCCCCTACCTTTCATCATATGCAAAATTAACTCAAGATGGATTATATATTTAAATATAAGCCTTCAAACTATAAAAATCCTAGAAGATACACTGTTGGTGGGACTGTAAACTAGTTAAACCATTGTGGAAGACAGTGTGGCGATTCCTCAAGGATCTAGAACTAGAAATACCATTTGGCCCAGCAATCCCATTACTGGGTATATACCCAAAGGATTATAAATCATGCTGCTATAAAGACACATGCACACGTATGTTTATTGAGGCACTATTCACTATAGCAAAGATTTGGAACCAACTCAAATGTCCATCAATGATAGACTGGATTAAGAAAATGTGGCACATTTACACCATGGAATACTATGCAGCCATAGAAAATTATGAGTTCATGTCCTTTGTAGGGACATGGATGAAGCTGGAAACCATCATTCTCAGCAAACTATCACAAGGACAAAAAACCAAACACTGCATATTCTCACTCATAGGTGGGAATTGAACAATGAGAACAGATGGACACAGGAAGGGGAACATCACACACCGGGGACTGTTATGGGGTGGGGGAAGTGGGAAGGGACAGCATTAGGAGATATGCCTAATGTAAATGATGAGTTAATGGGTGCAGCACACCGATATGGCACATGTATACATATGTAACAAACCTACACGTTGTGCACACGTACCCTAGAACTTAAAGTATGAAAATAATAATAATAGTAATAAAAATCCTAGAAGAAAACCTAGGAAATACCCTTCCCCCTTCCCAACATTGGCCTTGGGAAGGAATTTGTGGCTAAGTTCTCAAAAACAATTGCAACAAAAACAAAAATTTATAAGTGAGACCTAATTAAAATAAAAAGCATCTGCACGCCAAAAGAAGCTATCAACAGAGTAAACAGATAACCTATAGGATGGGAGAAAATATTCACAAACTATGCATCCAACAAAGGTCTAATATGCAGAATCTATAAGAAACTTAAATCAACAAGCGAAAAACAAATAACCCCATTAAAAATGAACAAAGAACATGAACAGAAACTTCCCAAATGATAACATAAACAGCCAAGAAACATAAAAAATGCTCATGGTCACTAATCATCAGAAAAATACCAATCAAAACCACAATGAGATACAATCTCATATCAGTCAGAATGGCTACTGTGAAAAGTCAAAAAGTAACAGATGCTGGTGAGGCTGTAGAGAAAAGGGAACACTTATATACTGCTGTTGGGAATGTAAATTAGTTCAGCTACTGTGGAAAGCAGTTTAGTCATTTCTCAAAGAACATAGAACAGAGCTACCATTCAACCCAGCATTCCCAGTACTAGGCATGTACTCAAAGGAAAATAAATTATTCTATCAAAAAGACACATGCACTCACATATTTATCACCATACTTTTTCATAATAGCAAAGACATAGAATCAACTTAGGTGCCCATCAACAGTAGATTGGATAAAGAAAATGTGGTAAATATACACCATGGAATAATATGCAGCCACAGAAAAGAATAAAATCTTGTTCTTTGCAGCTATATGGGTGAAACTGAAGGTTTTCATAAACCTGTTTGCCATTTGAGAAATTTCTATTCAGATCTTTTGCCCTTTTTAACATCAGACTATTACACTTTTTTCTAATAAGTTCTTTGAACTCCTTGTGTATTCTGGTTATGTATTAGTCTGTTCTCATGCTGCTATGAAGAAATACCCAAGAGTGTGTAATTTATAAAAGAAAGAAGCTTAATTGACTCACAGTTCTGTATTGCCAGGTAGGCCTCAGGAAACTTACAATCATGGTGGAAGGCAAAGGAGAAGCATGCACCTGCTTCACAGCATGGCAGGATGGAGTTAGTGCAAGCAGAAGAAATGCCAGATGCTTATAAAACCATCGGATCTCATGAGATCTCAAACAACTTGAAACAGAGTGACTATTCAACCCAGCAATCCCATTACTAGGTATGTATCAAAAAATAGATTATTCGAGGCTGGGCATGGTGGCTCAAGCCTGTAATCCCAGCACTTTGGGAGGCCGAGGCAGGTGGATCACAAGGTCAGGAGATCGAGACCATCCTGGCTAACATGGTGAAACCTCGTCTCTACTAAAAATACAAAAAATTAGCCGGGAGTGGTGGCAGGTGCCTGTAGTCCCAGCTACTCGGGAGACTGAGGTAGGAGAATGGCGTGAACCCAGGAGGTGGAGCTTGCAGTGAGCCGAGATTGCACCACTACACTCCAGCCTGGGTGACAGAGCAAGACTCTGTCTCAAAAAAAAAAAAAAATAGATTATTCGATCAAAAAGACACATTCACTTGCATGTTCATCAGCATGCTATTTTCAATAGCAAAGACATGGAATCACCCTGGGTGCCTATAACTGGTGGATTGGATAAAGAAAATATGGTACATCTACACCATGGAATACTATGCAGCCATAAAAAAGAATAAAATCTTGTCATTTAGACAACATCGATGCAGCTGGAGGCCATTATCCTAAGTGAATTGACAGAAGAACAGGAAACCAAATGCCATATTTTCTAACTTATAAGTAGGAGCTAAACATTGAGTACACATGGAAACAAAGACAGGAACAATAGACACTGGGGCCTACTAGAGCAAGGAGGCACGGAAGGGGAAAAGGGCTGAAAAATTACCTACTGTGTACTATGTTCACTTCCTAAGTGACGGAATCAGACACACTCCATTCCTTAGCATCATGCAATATTCCTACGTTAACAAACCTGTATATGTACCCCCTTAATCTAAAATAAAAGTTGAAATTATAATATTTTTATGCCTGAATGTAGAAGTGGAGCAAAATAGTCAAGTAGAAGCCTCCAGCAATCATGCCCCCTGCAGAAACACTAAATTGAACAACTGTCCAACACTTTATAAGAACCAAAAATCAAGTGTGTGATCACAGTACCTGGTGTTAATATTATATTAAGGAAAGAGGTACAGAAGAGGGTAAGACAGAAAGTCTTAAATTGCTTGCACCACCCCTCTCCCTTCCCCTGGCAGTGTGACATGGAGAGAATCTGTGTGCTTTGGGGAGGAAGAGTGTTGTGATTGTGGGACTCGTTGGAGTCACTGTTGTCCTGTCATGGCAAAGAGCGTCACACGACAGAACTCAGCCAGAACCCACAGAGGGAACATTTACATTAGACCTAGCTAGAGGTAAATTGTTCATCCAATGAATGAAACCTGAGCTCTGGAAAGTCCTGTCACCACAGGCTTTAGCTCTGGGGTTCTAAATAAACTTGAAAGGCAATGTAAGCCACAGGGACTGCAATTCCTGGGCAATTCCTGGAAAAGTCCTGGTGCTGTGCTGGGCTCAGAGCCAGTGAACTTGGGGTGCACACAACCCAATGAGACACCAGCTGGGGAGGCAAAGGGAGTGTTTGCATCACTGCTCCCCTAAACCCAGGTAGTACACCTCACAGCTCTGGGAGAGACTTCTTCCCTCTGCTTGAGGAGAGAAGAGAGTAAAGGGGACTTTTTGTTGGAATTTAGATACCAGCTCAGCCACAGTAGAATAGGGCATCAGGCAGAGTCTAGAGGCCCCCATTTCAGGCCCTACTTTTTGGAAGACATTTCTGAACATGCCCTGGGCCAGAAGGTAACCCATTGCCTTGAAGGGAAAGAATTAGTCCTGGCAGGATCCATTACCTGCTAACTAAAGAGCTTTTCAGCTCTGAATAATCTGCAGTGGTAACCAGGCAGTACTTGCTGTAGGCCATGGGCAAGACTCAGAGCCATTGTGGTTTCAGGTGTCACCCAGCACATTCTCAGCTGTGGCTAAGGGAAGAGACTCCTCCTGCTTGAGGAAAGAGAGGGAAGACTAAAGGGGGCTTTGTCCTGTAGCTTAGGTATCAACTCAGCCACAGTGGGGTAGAGCACCAAGTAGGCTTCTGGGGTCTCTGATTTCAGGCCTTGGTTCCTGTGTGGCATTTCTGGACTTGCTCTGCCTGGGCCAGAGGGGAGCCCACTACCCTTAAGGGAGAGACTCAGGCCTGGCAGTATTCACTTCAGCTGACTGAAGAGCCTTTGGGCCTTTGGTCCTTGAGTGAACATTGACAGCAGCCAGGTAGTACTTGCCGCAGGCCCGGGATGGTGGTGGCCATGGAAAGAAACTCCTCTGCTTGAGAAAAGGTGGGGAACTTTGTCATGTGACTTCAGTGCCAGCTCAGTTGCAGTAGAATACAGCACCAGGTAAATTTTTAATGTTGCTTACCCCAGGGCCTGGCTCATAGACAGCATTTCTGACCTGTCTGGGGTCAGAGGGAAACTCCACCCTGAAGGGAAGGAGACAAGCTTGAAGGGATGCACTACCTTCTGATTATAGGGTCCTTGGGCCTTGAGTGAACATAGGTAGTAGCCAGCCATTTGTCACTGTGGGGCTTGGGTGAGACCCAGTGCTAAGTTGGCATCAGATCTAACCCAGAACAGTCCTAGTGGTGTTGGCCACAGGGGTGCTTATATCACCCCTCTGACAGCTTCAGGCAGCTCAGCACTGAGAGGTAGACTCTTGTTTGTTTGGGGGAAAATAAGAGAATAGCAGTCTCTGACCGATAATCCAGGGAATTTTCCCAGATCTTACCCAAGACCACCAAGTCAGTACATCTATGAGTCTGCAAGAGCCATGACTTTACTGGGCTTAGGGTGCCCCCTAATGCATATATGGCTCCAGTGACCAAAGACTTAAATCATAATACCCAAGTCTCTTGAAACATTTGGAAAGCCTTCCCAAGAAGGATGGGTACAATGAAGCCTGGACTATGAAGACTACAATATATATTTAACGTCAATGCCCAGACACTCACAAACATCCACAAGCATCAAGACCATCCAGGAAAATATGACCTTACCAAATGAACTAAATAAGGCACCAGGGACCAATCCTGGAGTGGCAGAGATAGGTGACCTTTCAGACAGAGAATTTAAAATAACTGTTTTGAGAAAGCTCAATGAAATTAAAGAATATGCAGAGAAGGAATTTAGAATCCTATGAGAGAAATTTAATAAAAATATTGAAATAATTAGAAAGAATCAAGCAAAAATTTTGCAGGTGAAAAATGCAATTGTCATACTGAAGAATCCATCAAAGTCTTTTAAAAGCAGAATTGATCAAGCAGAGGAAAGAATTGGTGAGCTTGAAGACACGCTATTTGAAAATACACAGTCAGAGTGACAAAACAAATATCAATTTTAAAAATTTAAGCATGCCTTCAAGATCTATAAAATAGCCTCAAAAGGGCAAATCTAAGTGTTATTGGCCTAAGGAGGAGGTAGAGAGAGATAGAAGCAGAAAATTTATTCAAATAGATAATAATGGAGAACTTCCCAAACCTGAAAAAAGATATCACTATTCAAGTACAAAAAAAATTTTAGAACACCAAGCACATTTAACCCAAATAAGACTGCCTTAAGATATTTAATAATCAAACACTCCAAGGTGAAAAATAAAGAAAGGAGCCAGGTGGCTCATGCCTGTAATTGCAGCAACTTGGGAGGCTACGTTGAGAGGATTGCTTGAGCCCAGGAGTTTGAGACAAGCCTGGGCAACATAGAGAGATCCTGTCTGTAAAAAATTTAGCCAGGCATAGTGGTTCATGCCTGTGGCCCCATCTTCTCAGAAGTACGAAGTGGAGGATCACTTGAACCCAGGCACCAGGTATGATTGCATTACTGCAGTTCAGCTGGGGTGACAGAGCAAGATTCTGTGTCTGAAAGAAAGAGGGAGGGAAAAAGGAAGGAAGAAAAGAAGAAAGAAAAGAAGGAAGAAAGGAAGGATGGCATCCTAAAAACAACCCTAAAATCAATTCTAAAAGCAGCCAGATAAAAGTAGCAACATTAAAAGGAACTCCAAGGTATCTGGCAGCAGAGTTCTCAGTAGATATCTTATAGGCTAGGAGAGTGGCATGACATATTTAAGTGCTGAAGGAAAAAAAAACACTTTTATCCTAGAATAGTATATCCAGCAAAAATATCCTTCTAATATGAAAGAGAACTAAAGACTTTCCCAGAGAAATAAAAGCTGAGGGATTTCATCAACACCCGACCTGTCCTACAAGAAATGCTAAAGGCATTCTTCAGTCTGAAAGCAAAGGATTTTAATGAGTAATAAAAAAATCATCTGAAGGCATAAACCTCACTGCTAATAGTACACACAAAAACATAGAATATTATAACACTGTAATTGTGATGTGGAAACTACTTATATATTGAGTAGAAAAACTAAAAGATAAGTACAACAACTCTTCAAGACATACACAATATAATAAGATACAAATAGAAACAACAAAAAGTTAAAAGACAGAAGAATGAAGTTAATGTGTAGAGTTTTGTTAGTTTTCTCTTGCTTGTTAGTTTGTTCAAGCAATTGATGTTATTTTTAGTGTAAAATAATGGGTTATAAGATATTATTTGTGAGCCTCATGGTAACCTCAAATAAAAAAATAGATCAGATACACAAAAAGTAAAAAGCAAGAAGTTAAAACACACCACCAGAGAAAATAATCTTTATTAAAAGGAAAACAGGAAGGAAAATAAGAAGAAAGAGAAGACCAAAAAGAAAAATACAGAAAACATAAAGTGGCAGGAATAAGTTCTTATTAATAATAACATTGAATGTAAATAGACTAAATTCTCCATTCGAGATGTAGAGTGGCTGAATGAATAAGAAAATAATACCAAATGATCTATTGCCTGTAAGTAACACACTTATAAATACACACATATACTGAATATAAAGAATGGAAAATGCTAGCGCATGTAAATTGAAACCAAAAAAGAGTGGGAATAGCTATGCTTATATCAGACAAAATAGATTTAAAGAGAAACATATTTAAGTGTTTATGTTATAAAAAGAAAGACATTATATAATGATAAGTCAATTTAGCAAGAGGATATAATAATATTAAATATATATGCACCAAACAGAGGAGCACCCAGATATATAAAGTAAATATTCTTAAAGCTAACGAGAGATAGACCTCAGTACAATAAAAGTTGGAGACTTCAACACCCTACTTTCAGCATTGAACAGATCTCCAGACAGAAAATCAGCAAAGAAACATTGAACTTAATCTGCACTATATACCAAATGTTTCTAACATACATTTGAAGAACATTTCATCTAATGGCTGCAGAATACATATTCTTCTTCTTAGTACACGGAATTTCTCAAGGATAAACCATGTGTTAGGGCACAAAACAAGTACTAAAAATTCAAAAAAATTAAAATTATATCAAGTATCTTCTTTGACTGCAAAGGAATAAAACTATCAATGAACAACCATTGGAACTTTGTAAACTGTACAGACAAATGGAAATTAATATGCTCCTGAATGACTAGTGGGTCAGTGATGAAATTAAGAAAATGTTAAAAATTATTGAAACAAAATGGAAACACAACGTACCAAAACCTATGATATACATTGAAAGCAGTAGTAAGAGGAAAGTTTATAGCAATAAGCATGTATATCAAAAAAGAAGAAAAACTTCAAATAAAAAACCTAGTGATGCATCTTAACCCATTTCCCATTTAGGGAAAAAAGTGCAGCTTGTTGCCAGGGCTCATTTAATTTTACATAAACGTGGTCTTTGGGGCTGAAGCAAATATGACTGATTTTCAATGTGAAAATAACATATAAAAGCTTATAGGCAGGCCAACATTCAAATTCAGGAAATACAGAGAATGCTACAAAGATACTCCTTGAGAACAGCAACTCCAAGACACATAATTGTCAGATTCATCAAAGTTGAAATGAAGGAAAAAATGTTAAGGGCAGCCAGAGAGAAAGGTGGGGTTACCCACAAGGGGAAGCCTATCAGACTAACAGCTGTTCTCTCTGCAGAAACTCTACAAGCCAGAAACGAGTGGGGGCCAAAATTCAACATTCTTAAAGAAAAGAATTTTCAACCCAGAGATTCAAATCTAGCAAAACTAAGCTTCATAAGTGAAGGAGAAATAAAATACTTTACAGAGAAGCAAATGCTGAGAGATTTTGTCACCACCAGGCCTGCCCGAAAAGAGCTCCTGAAGGAAACACTAAACATGGAAAGCAACAACCGGTACCAGCCACTGCAAAAACATGAAAAATTGTAAAGACCATCAAGGCTAGGAAGAAACTGCATCAACTAACGAGCAAAATAACCAGCTAACATCATAATGACAGGATCAAATTCACACATAACAATATTAACCTTAATTGTAAATGGGCTACATGCTCCACTTAAAAGACACAGACTGGCAAAATGGATAAAGAGTCAAGACCCATCAGTGTGCTGCATTCAGGAAACCCATCTCATGTGCAGTGACACACATAGGCTCAAAATAAAGGGATGGAGGAAGATCTACCAAGCAAATGGAAAACAAAAAAAGGCAGGATTGCAATCCTAGTCTCTGATAAAACAGACTTTAAACCAACAAAGATCAAAAGAGACAAAGAAGGCCATTACATAATGGTAAAGGGATCAATTCAACAAGAAGAGCTAACTATCCTAAATATATATGCACCCAATACAGGAGCACCCAGATTGATAAAGCAAGTCCTGAGTGACCTACAAAGAGATGTAGACTCCCACACAATAATAATGGGAGACTTTAACACCCCACTGTCAACATTAGACAGATCAACGAGACAGAAAGTCAACAAGGATACCCAGGAATTGAACTCAGCTCTGCACTAAGAGGGTCTAATAGACATCTACAGGACTCTTCACCCCAAATCAACAGAATATACATTCTTCTCAGCACCACATCACACTTACTCCAAAATTGAGCACATGGTTGGAAGTAAAGCACTCCTCAGCAAATGTAAAAGAACAGAAATCATAACAAACTGTCTCTCAGACCACAGTGCAATCAAAGTAGGACTCAGGATTAAGAAACTCACTCAAAACCACTCAACTACATGGAAACTGAACAACCTGCTCCTGAATGACTACTGGGTACATAATGAAATGAAGGCAGAAATAAAGATGTTCTTTGAAACCAATGAGAACAAAGACACAACATACCAGAATCTCTGGGACACATTCAAAGCAGTGTGTAGAGGGAAATTTATAGCACTAAATGCCCACAAGAGCAAGCAGGAAAGATCTAAAATGGACACCCTAACATCACAATAAAAATAACTAGTAAAGCAAGAGCAAACACATTCAAAAGCTAACAGAAGGCAAGAAATAACTAAGATCAGAGCAGAACTGAAGGAGATAGAGACACAAAAAAACCTTCAAAAAATCAATGAATTCAGGAGCTGGTTTTTTGAAAAGATCAACAAAATTGATAGACCACTACCAAGACTGATAAAGAAGAAAAGAGAGAAGAATCAAATAGATGCAGTCAAAAATGACAAAGGGGATATCACCACCAATCCCACAGAAATACAAACTACCATCAGAGAATAACATAAACACCTCTATGCAAATAAACTAGAAAATCTGGAAGAAATGGATAACTTCCTGGACACATACACCCTCCCAAGACTAAACCAGGAAGAAGTTGAATCTCTGAATAGACCAATAACAGGCTCTGAAATTGAGGCAATAATTAATAGCTTACTAACCAAAAAAAGTCCATGACCAGATGGATTCACAGCCAAATTCTACCAGAGGTAAAAGGAGGATCTGGTACCATTCCTTCTGAAACTATTCCAATCAATAGAAAAAGAGGGAATCCTCCCTAACTCATTTTATGAGGCCAGCACCATCCTGATACCAAAGCCTGGCAGAGACACAACAAAAAAAGAGAATTTTAGACCAATATCCTTGATGAACATTGATGTAAAAATCCTCAATAAAATACTGGCAAACGGAATCCAGTAGCACATCAAGAAGGTTATCCACCATGATCAAGAGGGCTTCATCCCTGGGATGCAAGGCTGGTTCAACATATGAAAATCAATAAAAGTAATGCAGCATATAGACAGAACCAAAAACAAAAACCACATGATTATCTCAATAGATGCAGGAAAGGCCTTTGACAAAATTCAACAACGCTTCATGCTAAAAACTCTCAATAAATTAGGTATTGATGGGACGTATCTCAAAATAATAAGAGCTGTCTATGACAAACCCACAGCCAATATGGCTGAATGGACAAAAACTGAAAGCATTCCCTTTGAAAACTAGCACAAGACAGGGATGCCCTCTCTCACCACTCCTATTCAACATAGTGTTGGAAGTTCTGGCCAGGGCAATCAGGCAGGAGAAGGAAATAAAGGGCATTCAATTAGGAAAAGAGGAAGTCAAATTGTCCCTGTTTGCAGATGACATGATTGCATATCTAGAAAACCCCATCATCTCAGCCCAAAATCTCCTTAAACTGATAAGCAACTTCAGCAAAGTCTCAGGATACAAAATCAATGTACAAAAATCACAAGCATTCTTATACACCAATAACAGACAAACAGCCAAATCATGAGTGAACTCCCATTTACAATTGCTTCAAAGAGAATCAAATACCTAGGAATCCAACTTACAAGGGATGTGAAGGACCTCTTCAGGGAGAACTATAAACCACTGCTCAATGAAATAAAAGAGGATATAAACAAATGGAAGAACATTCCATGCTCATGGGTAGGAAGAATCAATATCGTGAAAATGGCCATACTGCCCAAGGTAATTTATAGATTTAATGCCATCCCCATCAAGCTACCAATGACTTTCTTCACATAATTGGAAAAAACTACTTTAAACTTCATATGGAACCAAAAAAAAAAAAAAAAGCCCACAATGCCAAGTCAGTCCTAAGACAAAAGAACAAAGCTGGAGGCATCATGCTACCTGACTTCAAACTATACTACAAGGCTACAGTAACTAAAACAGCATGGTACTGGTACAAAAACAGAGATATAGATCAATGGAACAGAACGGAGCCCACAGAAATAATGCCACATATCTACAACTATCTGATCTTTGACAAACCTGACAAAAACAAGAAATGGGGAAAGGATTCCCTATTTAATAAATGGTGCTGGGAAAACTGGCTAGCCATATGTAGAAAGCTGAAACTGGATCCCTTCCTTACACCTTATACAAAAATCAATTCAAGATGGATTAAAGACTTAAACGTTAGACCTAAAACCATAAAAATCCTAGAAGAAAACCTAGGCATTACCATTCAGGACATAGGCATGGGCAAGGACTTCATGTCTAAAACACCAAAAGGAATGGCAACAAAAGCCAAAATTGACAAATGGGATCTAATTAAACTAAAGAGCTTCTGCACAGCAAAAGAAACTACCATCAGAGTGAACAGGCAACCTCCAAAATGGGAGAAAATGTTTGCAACCTACTCATCTGACAAAGGGCTAATATGCAGAATCTACAATGAACTCAAACAAATTTACAAGAAAAAAAAAACCCACTGAAAAGTGGGCAAAGGATATGAACACACACTTCTCAAAAGAAGACATTTATGCAGCCAAAGAACACATGAAAAAATGCTCATCATCACTGGCCATCAGAGAAATGCAAATCAAAACCACAGTGAGATACCATCTCACACCAGTTAGAATGGCGATCATTAAAAAGTCAGGAAACAACAGGTGCTGGAGAGGATGTGGAGAAATAGGAACACTTTTACACTGTTGGTGGGACTGTAAACTAGTTCAACCATTGTGGAAGTCAGTGTGGTGATTCCTCAGGGATCTAGAACTAGAAATATCATTTGACCCAGCCATCCCATTACTGGATATATACCCAAAGGATTATAAATCATGCTGGTATAAAGACACATGCACACATATGTTTATTATGGCACTATTCGCAATAGCAAAGACTTTGAACCAACCCAAATGTCCAACAATGATAGACTAGATTAAGAAAATGTGGCACATATACACCATGGAGTACTATGTAGTCATAAAAAGGATGAGTTTATGTCTTTTGTAGGGACATGGATGAAGCTGGAAACCATCATTCTCAGTAAACTATTGCAAGAACAAAAAACCAAACACCGCATGTTCTCACTCATAGGTGGGAATTGAACAATGAGGACACATGGACAGAGGAAGGGGAACATCACACACCGGGGACTATTGCGGTGTGGGGGAGGTTGAAGGGATAGCATTAGGAGATATACCTAATGCTAAATGACGACTTAATGCATGCAGCACACCAACATGGCACATGTATATATATGTAACAAACCTGCACATTGTGCACATTTACCCTAAAACTTAAAAGTATAATATTAATAAAATTTAGAAATAAAACAGGAAAAAAACCTTATTCTTGGAGTTATTTCTCAACAGAACTTGTCTCTAATTGTAACGTAACAGAAATGTGTATGAAGTTACATTAGGATTACAGATAAGAGTAGTCTCAGGACAAATGGGAAATGAGTTAAAAACTAGAAATGCAAGAGCTAACCCAATCCAAATTTAGAAGAAGAGAACAATAAAGATGACAGAATAAATACATAAATTTAAAACAAAATTCAAAAATTAACAAAGCAAAAAGTTTGTGTTTTGAAAACAAACAAAATTAGGAAATGTTTAGCTAAGTTAAGAAAAAAGAGAAGATAAAAATAAAATCACAGATGGAAAAGAAGACATTACTATTGATACGAAGAAATTAAAAAAATTATTAGAGGTAACTATGAACAACTATATGCCAGTAAATTGAAAAGCCTAGAATAAGTAGATTAATTCCTAGACACATATAACCCAGCAAAATTGAACCATGAAGAAATATAAAACCTCAACATACTAATAAAAAGATTGGAGCCATAATAAAAAGTCTCCCAGTGAAGAGAAGTCCAGGACCCAATGGCTTCATTGTAGAATTTTACTGAGCACTTAAAAAAGAACTAATAACAACCATCTTCAAACTATTCCAAAAAATAGAGAAGGAAATACTTCCAACTAATTCTATGAGGCCAGTATTACCCTGATACCAAAACCAGAAAAAGTCACATCAAAAGAAGGAAATTACAGGCCAATCATTTAAACTGATGCTGGAAATGCATTTGATAACATTCAACATCCCTTCATGATAAAATCTTTCAAAAACTAGCTGTAGAAGAAACATACGTCAACAAAATAAAAGAGATACAACAAATTCACAGCTAGTATCACAGCGAATGGGGAAAAACTGAAAGCCTTTCCTCTAAGATGTAGAACAAGGATGCCCTCTTTTATCACATTTATTCAATGTAGTACTGGAAAGAAATACAAAGCATTCAAATTGGAAAGGAAGAACTCAAATAATCTTTGTTTGAAAATTATACAATCGTTGTATTTGGGAAAACCTAAAGGCTATTAGAAGTTATAAAAAAATTCTGTAAAATGACAGGATAGAAGGTCAGCACACAAAAATCTGTAGCATTTCTATATGTTAATACTGAACAATATGAAAAACTAATAAAATAACCCCATTTACAATAGCTATAAATAATGTAATACACTTAGGAATAAATTTAACCAAAGAAGCAAAAGATCTCCACAATGAAAACTGTAAAACACTGATGAAAGAAATTGAAGAGGACATAAAAATGTAAAGATAGTCCATGCTTTTGAATTGGAAGAATCAATATTATTAAAATGTCCACACTACCCACAGCAATCCACAGATTCAATAAAATCTCTATCAAAATACTAATGACATTGTGCACAGAAATAGAAAAAGCAATCCTGAAGTTTATATGGAACCACAAAAGACCTAGAATATTTGAAGATCTCCTGAGCAAAAAGAACAAAACTGAAGGAATTACATTAACTGGGTTGGTTACTACAGAACTATAGTAACCAAAGAAGCATGGTACTGTCATGAAAACAGACACATAGACGAATGCAACCGAATAGAGAGCCCAGAAAGAAACCTACACATCTACAGTGAACTCATTTTTGATAAAAGGTGCCAAAAATATCCATTAGGGAAAGCTCAGTCTCTCTAATAAATGGTGCTGGTGAAACTGGATATCATATGCAGAAGAATGAAACTAGATTTCTCACAATATACAAACATCAAATCAAAATGGATTAAATACTAACATCTAAGATGTCAAACTATGAAACTTTTAAAAGAAAACTATGAGGAACTCTCCAGAACATTGGTCGGGGAAAACATTTCTTGAGTAGTAATTGCCTGTAAGTATAGGCAACAAAAGGAAACATAGACAAATGGGATCACATCAAATTAAAGAGCTTCTGCACAGCAAAGGAAACAATTAACAACGTGAAGAAATAAACCACAAAATGGAAGATAATATTTTCAAACTCTCCATCTGACAAGGGATTAATAAGGGTTTGGCTCTGTGTCCCTACACAAATCTCACCTTGAATTGTAATCCCCATAATCTGCACATGTCAAGGGAGGGACCAGGTGGAGGTAATTGAATCATGGGGGCGGTTTCCTCCATGCTATTCTCTTGATAATGAGTGAGTCTCATTAAATCTGATGTTTTTCTAAGCACCTGGCGTTTCCTTTGCTTGCACTCACTCCATCCTGCCGCCCTGTGAAGAAGGTGCCTGCTTTTCCCTTGCCTTCCACCATGATTGTAAGTTTCCTGAGGCCTCCTGGGCAATGCAGAACTGTGAGTCAATTAAACTTCTTTCCTTTATAAATTACCCAGTCTCAGGTATTTCTTCATAGCAGTATGAGAATGGACTAATACATAACCATATTATATAAGGAGCTCAAACAACTGAATAGAAAAAAAATCTAATAATCTGATTTTAAAATTGGCAAAAGATCTGAATAGGCATTTCTCAAAAGAACACATACAAATGGCAAACAAATATGAAAATCTTCAGTTCCTTCCATGTGGCTGCAAAGGACAAGATTTTATTTTTTTCTATGGCTGAATAGTATTTCATGTTGTATGTGTACCACACTTTCTTTATCCCATCTACTGTTGATGGGCACCTAGGTTGATTCCATGTCTTTGCTATTATGAATAAGCATGGTGATAAATATATGAATGTATGTGTCTTTTTGATAGAATGATTTATTTTTGTTTGAGTACATACCTAGTACTGGGATTGCTGGGTTGAATGGTAGCTCTGCTTTATGTTTGAGAAATCTCTAAACTGCTTTCCACAGTGGCTGAACTAATTTACACTTTTATCAACAGTGTATGAGTGTTTCCTTTTTTTCTACAGCCTCACTGGCGTCTATTGCTTTTTGCCTTTTTAATAGTAGCTATTCTCACTGATGTGAGGTGGTATCCCATTACGGTTTTGATTAGTATTCTTCTGATCATTAGTGATTATGAGCATTTTTTTTCATGTTTCTTGGCTGTTTCTACGTCATCTTTCGAGAAGCAACTGTTCACATCCTTTGCCCATTTTTAGTGGGGTACTTGTTTTTTCTTTGTTGATTTCAGTTTCTTATAGATGCTGGATGTTAGACCTTTGTTGGGTACATAGTTTGTGACTATTTTCTCCCATTATGTAGGTTGTCTGTTTACTCTTTTGATAGTTTCTTTTGGTATGCAGAAGCTCTTTGGTTTAATTATGTCCCACTTGTCAATTTTTGTTTTTGTTGCAATTGCTTTTGAGGATTTTTTTCAAAGATTCTTCACTAAGGCTCATGTTGACAAGGGTATTTCCTAGGCTCTCTTCTCAGATTGTTATAGTTTGAGGTCTTACATTCTAACTTATAAATAAGAAAATGTGGTATTTGGTTTTCTGTTCTTGTGTTGATTTGCTTATATGAAAATGTGAGGTCTTAAATTTAAATCTGTAATCCATTTTGAATTAATTTTTGTATATGGTAAAATGCAGGGGATCAGGTTCATTCTTCTGTATATGGATAGCCAGTTATCCCAGCACATTTATCAAATAGGAAGGCCTTTCTTCATTGCTTATTTTTGTCAGCCTTGTTGAGTATCAGATGGTTGTAGGTGTGCAACTTTATTTTTCAGTTTTCTTTTCTGTTCCATTGATCTATGTGTCTGCTTTTATACTGGTATCATGCTGTTTTGATTACTCTAGCCTTGTAGCGTAGTGTGAAGTTGAATAATGTGATATCTCTGTTGTTTTTTCTTATGAGTGATTTAGTTATTCAGGCTCTTTTTTGGTTCCATATAAATTTTATGATAAATTTTTCTAATTCCATGAAAAATGACTTTTGTAATTTGACAGAAATAACATTGAATCTGTAAATAGTTGTGAGCAGTATGGTCATTTTAATGACATTGATTCTTCCAATCAACAAGCATGGAATATTTTTCCATTTATTTGTGTCATATCTGATTTCTTTCAGCAGTGTTTTGTAGTTCTCCTTGTAGAGATCTTTAACCTCTTTGGTTAGCTGTATTCCTATGTATTTCATTTTATCTGCGGCTTTTGTAAATGGGATTGTTAAATCAGAAATAATAAAAATGATATTACAACTGATCCCACAAAAATACAAAAGATCCTCAGAGACTACTATGAACAGCTCTGTATAAACAAATTAGAAAGTCTATAGAAAATGGGTAAATTCTTGGAAACACAGAATCTTCCAAGATTGAATCAGGAAGATATTGAAATATTGAATAGTCCAATATTGAATTTTAAAATTGAATCAGTAATTTAAAGAATCTACCAACAACAATAACAACAACAAAAAAGCCCTGAACCATATGGATTCATAGCCAAATTCTACCAGCTGTAAAAAGAGTGGCTATTTTTTTGAAATTATTCCAAAAAATTGATGAGGAGAGCTTCCTCCCTAGCCCATTCTATGAAGCCAGCAACAGCCTGATACCAGAATCTGACAAAGACACAAGAAAACAGGAAAACTTCAAGCCAATATTCCTGATCAATGTAGACATAAAAACCATTGACAAAATACTAGCAAACCACATTCAGTAGCATATAAAAAGTTAATTCACAACAACAAAATAGGCATTCTTCCTGGGATGCAAGGTTGGTTTAACATACAGAAATCAATACATGTGATTTGCCACATAAACAGAATTAAAATTAAAACCCATATGATCATCTCAATGGATGCAGAAAAATATTTCAATAAAATCCAACATCCTTTCATGATAAATACTCTCAGAAGACTAGGCACTGAAGGAACATACCTCAAAATAAGAAGAATCATCTATGACAAACTCACAGCTAACATGAGACTGAATGGGCAAAAGATGGAACCATTCCCCTTGGGAACTAGAACAAGACAAAGATGACCACTCTTAACACTGCTATTCAGTATAGTACTGGAAATCCTAGCCAGGGCAATCAGACAAGAGAAAGAGATAAAAAGTATTAAAACAGGAAATAAAGAAGTCAAACTACCTCTATTCAGATAGCATTTCACTGACAGTATGATTCTATACTGAGAACACCTTAAAGATTCCACAAAAAGGCTCCTAGAATTGCTGAACAACTTTAGCAATTCTAAAGTTTCAGGATACAAAATCAATGTACTAAAATCAGTACATTTCTATACAGAAGTCAGTACATTTCTATAACCAATAACACAAATAACAAGCCGAGAGTCAAATCAAGAACAGCATCTTTTAAGTTTTAACCTGTGTGTTCTAATCTTATACTTTGGAACCTGGAATAGGTATGTTTGGATTCAAGCTTCTCAAACTTTAGCATGCTTGAAAACTTGTTACAATACAGATTCATGGGGCCCATCCCCAAACATTCTGATCAATAGGTCTGAAGTTCTGCCAGATAATTTTCATTTCTAACAAGTTTCCAGGTGATGTCTCTGCTGCTGCTGCTACTGGGCTGCAGATTACCTTTGAGTAGTTTTGACTTGGATTACTCAAGATTCCCCCCCTCTTCCTTTGGGCACAATACTTGATTTTTCTTTGGATGACTAACTTGTCTTCTACTGGAGGTGGGCTGGTTGACCTAGGTTCCTGGACCTGCCATATTTCCCATTGTTTTGGAGCCTAATAGTCAGTTTTCCTTTCATTCTTTGAATTACTTCATACCCTTCCAATGAGTGATGGTTTTTGTTCCACTTCAGTTTTTCCTTCTCTTTTTTCTCCTCCTTTTATTCCTTATCTTTTTATATTAACCAGTTGGTTTCTACTTTTTGCCACCAAAAACCTAAATGGATATATATCCACAAAGAATATACCTGCTCTCTTGACCTAACACACTCTTCTATATATTGAAAGACAACTTTGACTCATTTCTTCTCCGGATCAAGTGCTTCTAGTTCTTTCATTTTTCTTTTTTTAGGGTACTTTATAAAAAGTCTTCCCATTACTGTGTCCTCTTCTGGTGATGTACTGGTTTTCTCCATTCGGGTTAAAATGTGGTGGACAGAAGGAAATCCAATACTTCACCAATTCAATATAGCATGATCCAGACTGCAGAGAAGAAGGAGGTTTAATAACCTTGTTGTGGGCAGACAGCCACCTAAAGCAGAAAGAGATTGGGAAAAGCAATATGAGAAAGGAAAAATAGATGATTATATAATAAATCTATTGGATTAGTGTCAACAATGAATATTGGCAATCCAGGTCTCAAAGTGGATCTTTTCTACTGAATGATTATTTAGATGTGGTTTCTCTTTTATGTTATATAGACCAGATATTAGGTTGGTGCAAAAGTAAGTGCAGTTTTTGCCATTACTTTCAATGGTACATCAGGCATCTCTTACATCTGCTGATAAGCAAGCAGGGAAATTGACCGGTGAAGGCAGAAAACAAGTATATTTTTGAACAGCGTGTGCTCAGACCTGGCTTTGTGTAAAGGGGAAGGAATGACAGAATACTAAGAATTTAGAGCTATCATCATATGCACAGGGAGTGTTAGAAGTTTGAAAAATAGAAAAAACAAAAGGCTCTCCTGGGATTCTGCTTAAATGTGGATAAGACATTTACTTATGGACTCTTGTTAGGCCCTCTCATTCTGGGAGAGTCAGAGTAAGTCTGATAAGGTGGAGGTGCACTGGAAAATTAATAGTTTTTCTTTTTAAATGACTACTATTGCTGTTTCATTTCAATACTTAGAAGTTTAACTTAGCCACTTGATATACATACTCATATGTAGTCATTTTTTGGGGGGTGAGTACTCAGGAAATAGCAATGGTTCTCTTTGTCCTTACTAGAGTGACTTGAATTTAAAGCAGAATGACATAAAGCATTTGATTACATCAAATAACAATGGTAGGGAACAGAGGAATACTAGACCTTTTGATTTTTTCCTTTCCTTTATTTTAAATTCTTTTGTGTAACCCTGAGATTTAGGGTCAGGCTATTTCTACATAGCAAAGCAGGGTTGGAGTGAGGGAGGAGATGAATCATGATGACTTTGTGGCAAAGGCCACAACCGATGGCAGAATGTGGTCATGTGTTAGGATGGCCCTTCAGAGTTGTCCCAAATTGAGGCAATGGGACTGGACTTTGTGTCCCTCATCAACCAGTCTCTGGACACAGGTTGCTATTGGGGAGGGTGAGTGCAGCCTTAGGTGAGGTGGCTCTCTCCCTCTGTCTGAAGTTCCCACAGGAGGCCTCAGCTGAGAGCTGTCAAATGACCATACTCCCAGCAGCTGGCCAATGAGTGCTGGTTTGGGAGTACTGATGGGATCCTGGGCAGTGCATGCACACCCACTACAGGTTCTGGCTGCCTCCTGGCTGCCTAGTGGGTCCGGGTGGTAATGGGGAGATAATACTCTGTGGAGAGGATTTTGACAGATGATGGTAGATGGGAGGGCACAAGTGGACCAGTTGCTGTCCTTTCCTGCCATCTATGGATTGCTCTAAGATGCAATTCATGAAACCGAGCAGTGAGCTGTATTTGTTGCAAAAGTGTGGTGTGCTTGGTAGCACACCCTCTTGTGTGTGATCTCCCTCTTTCTCTATTTCATTTCCCTTTCCCCCCCTCACTTTTGTTTCCCTGAGAATTTATTTTCCCAGTAAAGTATTAGCATGGTAGCTGTGATGGATAATTTTATGTGCCAACTTGGTTAGGCTATCGTGGTTAGCTGCTTGGTCAAACACTAGTTTAGATGTTCCTAGGAGGATATTTTGTAGATGTAATTAACATTTACAATCACTTGACTTTAAGTAAAGGAGATTACTCTGGATAATTAGGTAGATCTTATCTAATCAGTTGAAGGCCTACAGAGTAAAAAGAGGTTTTCTGAAGAAGAAGGAATTTTTTAAGTCTAAATTTCCAGGCCTCCCTCCTAGGCTATTAATTTTAGACTTTATAGCTCCCACAATCATGTGAGCCAGTATATATCTTTATGTCTATCATTCATCTATCTATCTATCTATCTATCTATCTATCTATCTATCTATCTATATGTCTCCCTCCCTCCCATTGGTTCTATTTCTCTAGAGAACCCTGACTGATAGAGTTGCTTTTTCCATAGTCTCTGTTTTTTAGAAAACCCAGGATAAGACCAAATGACTTTGTTGGGATCTCTAGAATTACAAGGTTTAGGAGTTAAAAGGGGACTTAAAAATCATTTAGTCTAATCCTTCCCCTTTTATAGGTCAGGAAACTGCAACTCAAAATGGTTCAGTTATTGATGAGCAGCCCAGACCCAAAGCATAGTCTTCCTGACTCCCAGTCCCCTGCTCTTCCTTCTCGGTCACATCTTATCTACAGTAAACCACTTGAAAGTGACTCTAACCCAGAAGATCGCCTCTGTGATGGGGTTGGTTATACCTGAAACATAGAGGAGCTGGGGCACATCCTGGATGCAAAAGGGTTTGATCTTTTTATGTCACCTCATATGAATCCTTCTCTGAAATTGTTAATGGTATAGAGCCTCTAGACTGTTAAAGCTGATAGGAAACAGGAAGATTATCAACCCTGTGGTTTCTAGCCTACTTACCATTAAGGATTCTTTCTGTAATTTCTCTTAATCTCTACAGCCAAACTTTAAAAGAAAATTGTTTCCTAGCTCTCCACCACTGTATTTCTTTCATCTTGAGCAATGCCAGGCAAACAGTAGGTTTTGACAGACAAAGAGTCAGATGAGTGAGTGCTACCCTTTTAAAATTACGCACCACATTTTTTTTTTTAAATTAAAGTTCTGGAGTACATGCACAGAACGTGCAGGTTTATTATATAGGTGTACACGTGCCATGGTGGTTTAATGCACCCATAAAGCCGTCATCTACATTAGGTATTTCTCCTAATGCTATCCCTCCCCTAGCCCCCCACCCCCGTACAGGCCCCAGTGTGTGATATTCCCCTCCTTGTGTCCATATGTTCTCATTGTTCAACCCCCACTTCTGAGTGAGAACACGTATTTGGTTTTCTGTTCTTGTGTTGGTTTGCTGAGAATGATGGTTTCCAGCTTCATCCATGTTTCTGCAAAGGACATGAAGTCATCCTTTTTATGGCTGCATAGTATTCCATGGTATATATGTGCCACATTTTCTTAATCCAGTCTATCATTGATGGGCATTTGGGTTGGTTCCAAGTCTTTACTATTGTGAAAAGTCCTGCAATAAACATACGTGTGCATGAGTCTTTAGAGTAGAATGATTTATAATCCTTTGGTTATTTACCCAGTAATGGGATTGCTGGGTCAAATGATATTTCTAGTTTTAGATTCTTGAGGAATTGCCACACTGTCTTCCACAATGGTTGAACTAATTTAGACTCCCACCAATAGTGTAAAAGTGTTCCTATTTCTCCACATCCTCTTCAGCATCTGTTGCTTCCTGACTTTTTAATGATTGCCGTTCTAACTGGCATGAGATGGTATCTCAATGTGGTTTTGATTTGCATTTCTCTAATGCAAATTTCTCTAATGACCAGTGATTTTTTTTTCATATGCTTGTTGGCCACATAAATGTCTTCTTTTGAGAAGTGTCTGTTCGTATCCTTCACCAACTTTTTGATGGGGTTGTTTGTTTTCTTCTTGTAAATCTGTTTAAGTTCTTTGTAGATTCTGGATATTAGCCGTTTATCAGATGGGTAGATTGCAAAAATTTTCTCCCATTCTGTAGGTTTCCTTTTCACTCTGATGATAGTTTCTTTTGCTGTGCAGAAGCTGTTTAGTTTAATTAGATCCCATTTGTCAATTTTGGCTTTCGTTCCCATTGTTTTTGGTGTTTTAATCATGAAGTCTTTGCCCATGCCTATGTCCTGAATGGTATTGCCTAGGTTTTCTTCTAGGGTTTTTATGGTTTTAGGTCTTATGTTTAAGTCTTTAATCTATCTTGAGTTAATTTTTGTATAAGGTGTAAGGAAGGGATCCACTTTCAGCTTTATGCATATGGCTAGCCAGTTTTCCCAACACTATTAAGTAGGGAATCCTTTCCCCTTTGCTTGTTTGTGTCAGGTTTGTCAAAGATCAGATGGTTCTAGATGGGTGGTGTTATTTCTGGGCCTCTGTTTTGTTCCATTGGTCTATATATGTGTTTTGGTACCTGTACCATGCTGTTTTGGTTACTGTACCCTTGTAGTATAGTTTGAAGTCAGGTAGCATAATGCCTCCAGCTTTGTTCTTTTTGCTAAGATTGTCTTGGCTATGTGGGCTCTTTTTTGGTTCCATATGAAATTTTAAGTTGTTTTTTCCCATTCTGTGAAGAAAGTCAGTGGTAGCTTGATGGGGATAGCATTGAATCTATAAATTCCTTTGGTCAGTATGGCCATTTTCACGATACTGATTCCTCCTACCCATGAGCATGGAATGTTCTTCCATTTGTTTGTATCCTCTTTTATTTCCTTGAGCAGTGGTTTGTAGTTCTCCTTGAAGAGGTCTTTCGCATCCCTTGTAAGTTGTATTCCTAGTTATTTTATTCTGTTAGTAGCAATTGTGAATGGGAGTTCACTCCTGATTTGGCTCTCTGTCTGTTATTGGTGTATTGGAATGCTTGTGATATTTGCACATTGATTTTGTATCCTGAGATTTTGCTGAAGTTGCTTATCAGCTTAAGGAGATTTTGGACTGGGACAGTGGTATTTTCTAAATATACAATCGTGTCATCTGTCAACAGAGACAATTTGACTTCCTCTTTTCCTATTTGAATACCTTTATTTCTTTCTCTTGCCTGATTGCCCTGGCCAGAACTTCCAACACTATGTTGAATAGGAGTGGTAAGAGAGGGCATCCTTGTCTTTTGCCCATTTTCAAAGGGAATGCTTCCAGTTTTTGCCCATTCAGTATGATATTGGCTGTGGGTTTCTCATAGATAGCTTTTATTGTTTTGATATATGTTCCATCAATACCTAGTTTATTGAGAGTTTTTAGAATGAAGGGCTGTTGAATTTTGTTGAAGGCCTTTTCTGCATCTATTGAGATAATTATATGGTTTTTGTCATGGTTCTGTTTATGTGATGGATTACGTTTATTGATTTGCATATGTTACACCATCCTTGCATCCCAGGGATGAAGCCCATTTGGTTATGGTGGATAAGCTTTTTGATGTGCGGCTGGATTCAGTTTGCCAGCATTTTATTGAGGATTTTCACATCGATGTTCATCAGGGATATTGGCATGAAATTTGTGTGTGTGTGTGTTTCTGCCAGATTTTGCTATCAGGATGATGCTGGCCTCATAAAATGAGTTAGGGAGGATTCCCTCTGTTTTTGTCATTTGGAGTAGTTTCAGAAGGAATGGTACCAGTTCCTCTTAGTACCTCTGGTAGAATTTGGCTGTGAATCCATCTGTTCCTGGACTTTTTTTGGTTGGTAGGCTATTAATTGCTGCCTCGATTTGAGAACTTTTTATTGGTCTATTCAGGGATTCAGCTTCTTCCTTGTTTAGAGTTGGGAGGCTGTGTATGTCCAGGAATTTATCCATTTTTCTAGATTTTCTAGTTTATTTGTGTAGAGATGTTTATATATTCTTATGGTAGTTTGTATTTCTGCGGGATCAGTGTTGATATCCTCTTTATTGTTTGTTATTGTGTCTATTTGATTCTTCTCTCTTTTTTTCTTTATTAGTCTGGCTAGCATCTATCTGTTTTGTTGGTCTTTTCAAAAAACGAGGTCCCGAATTCATTGATTTTTTGAAGGGTTTTTGTGTCTCTATCTCCTTCAGTTCTGCTCTGATCTTAGTTATTCCTTGCCTTCTGCTTGCTTTTGAGTTTGTTTGTTCTTGCTTCTCTAGTTCTTTTAATTGTTAGGGTGTTGATTTTAGATATTTTCTGCTTTCTCTTGTGGGCATTTAGTGCTATAAATTTTCCTCTACACGCTGCTTTAAATGTGTCCCGGAGATTCTGGTATGTTGTGTCTTTGTTCTCATTGGTTTCAAAGAACATTTTTATTTCTGCCTTAATTTCATTATTTACCCAGTAGTCATTCAGGAGCAGGTTGTTCGGTTTCCATGTAGTTGTGTGGTTTTGAGTGAGTTTCTTAGTCCTGAGTTTTAATTTGTTTGCACTGTGGTCAGAGAGACTGTTTTTTATGATTTCCATTCTTTTGCATTTGCTGAGGAGTGTTTTACTTTCAATTATGTGGTCAATTTTAGGAAAAGTGCAATGTGGTGCTGGGAAGAATGTATATTCTGTTTTTTGGGGGGTGGAGAGTTCTGTATATGTCTAATAGTTCCACTTAGTCCAGAGCTGAGTTCAAGTCCTGGATAGCTTTGTTAATTTTCTGTCTCATTGATCTGTTTAATATTGACAATGGGTACAGTGGGGTGTTTAAGTCTCCCACCATTATTGTGTGGGAGTCTAAGTCTCTTTGTTGGTCCCTAAGATCTTGCTTTATGAATCTGGGTGCTCCTTTATTGGGTGCATATATATTTAGGATAGTTAACTCTCTTGTTGCTGTGATCCCTTTACCATTATTTAATGGCCTTCTTTGTCTCTTTTGACCTTTGTTGGCTTAAACTCTGTTTTATCAGAGACTAGGATTGCAACCCCTCCTTTTTTTGCTTTCCATTTGTTTGGTAAATCTTCCTCCATCCCTTTATTTTGAGCCTGTGTGTGTCTTTGCACATGAGATGGGTCTCCTGAATACAGCACACCAATGGGTCTTGACTCTTTATCCAATTTGCCAGTCTGTGTCTTTCAATTGGGGCATTTAGCCCGTTTACATTTAAGGTTAATTTTGTTATGTGTGAAATTGATCCTGTCATTCTGATGGTAACTGGTTATTTTGCTCATTAGTTGATGCAATTTCTTCATAGTGTTGATTGTCTTTACAATTTGGTATGTTTTTGCAGTGCCTGGTACCTGTTGTTCCTTTCCATGTTTTGTGCTTTGTTTAGGAGCTCTTGTAAGGCAGCCCTTGTAGTGGCAAAATCTCTCAGTATTTGCTTGTCTGTAAAGGATTTTATTTCTCTTTTGCTTATGAAACTTAGTTTCACTGGATATGAAATTCTGGGTTGAAAATTCTTTTCTTGAAGTATGTCAAATATTGGCCCCCACTCTCTTCTGGCTTGTAGGGTTTCTGCTGAGAGATCTGCTGTTAGTCTGATGATGGGTGGGTAACCTGACCTTTCTGTCTGGCTGCCCTTAATATTTTTTTCTTAATTTCAACCTTGGTGAATCTGACAATTATGTGTATTGGGGTTGCTCTTCTTGAGGAGTATCTTTGTGATATTCTCTGTATTTCCTGAATTTGAATGTTGGTCTGCCTTGCTAGGTTGGGGAAGTTCTCCTGGATAATATCCTGAAGAGTGTTTTCTAACTTGGTTCCATTCTCCCTATCACTTTCAGGTACACCAATCAAATGTAAATTTGTGTTTTTTTTTCACGTAGTCCCATGTTTCTTGGAGGCTTTGTTTGTTCTTTTCACCTTTTTTCTCTAATCTTGTCTTCTTGCTTTATTTCACTGAGTTGATCTTCAGTCTCTGATATCCTTTCTTCCACTGGATTGATATGGCTATTGATACTTGTGTATGCTTCTTGAAGTTCTTGTGCTGTGTTTGTCAGCTCCATCAGGTCATTTATTTTCTTCTTGAAACTGGTTATTCCCGTTGGCAATTCATCTAACGTTTTTTCAAGGCTCTTAGCTTCCTTGCATTGGGTTAGAACATGCTCCTTTAGATTGGAGGAGTTTGTTATTATCCACCTTCTGAAGCCTACTTCTGTCAATTCGTCAAACTCATTCTCTGTCCAGTTTTGTTCTCTTGCTGGTGAGGAGTTGCGATCCTTTGGAGGAGAAGAGGCATTCCGGTTTTTGTGATTTTCAACCTTTTTGTGCTGGTTTCTCCCCATCTCTGTGGATTTATCTATCTTTGTTCTTTGCTGTTGATGACCTTCGGATGGGGTCTCTGAGTGGATGTCCTTTTTGTTGATGTTGACACTATTCCTTTCTGTTTGTTAGTTTTGTTTCTAACAGTCAGGCTCCTCTGCTGCAGGTCTTCTGGAGTTTGCTGGAGGTCCACTCCAGACGCTGTTTGCCTGAGTATCACCAGCAGAGGCTGCAGAACAGCCAAGATTGCTGTCTGTTCCTTCCCCTGGAAGCTTTGTCCCAGAGGGGCACCTGCCAGATCCCAGCCAGAGCTGACAGGCACATTTGAAGTGTCTGTCAGCCCCTACTGGGAGGTGTCTCCCAGTCAGGACACATATGGGTCAGGGAGCCACTTGAGGAGGCAGTCTCTCCCTTATCAGAGCTTGAACACTGTGCTGGGAAATCCACTGCTGTTTTCAGAGTGTCAGGCAGGGATGTTTAAGTCTGCTGATGCTGTGCCCACAGCCACCCCTTCCCCCAGGTGCTCTGTCCCAGGGAGATGGGAGTTTTATCTATAAGTCCCTTACTGGGGTTGCTGCCTTTTTTTCATAGATGCCCTGCCCAGAGAGGAGAACTCTAGAAAGGCAGTCTGGCTGCAGCGGCCTTGTTGAGCGGCAGTGGGCTTCACCCAGTTCAAACTTCCTGGGGGCTTTGTTTACACTGTGATGGGTAAACTGCCTAGCCAATCCTCAGCAATGGCAGATGCCCCTCCCCTCACCAAGCTTGAGCATCCCAGGTTGAGCTCAGACTGCTGTGCTGGCAGTGAGAATTTCAAGCCAGTGATCTTAGCTTGCTGGGTTCCATGGGGGTGGGACCTACCAAGCCAGACCACTTGGCTCCCTGGCTTCAGCCCCCCGTCTATGGCAGTGAATGGTTCTGTCTTGCTGGCATTCCAGGTGCCACTGGGGTAAGGGGAAAAAAAAGAAAAAAGAAAACTCCTGCAGCTAGTTTGGTGTCTGCCCAAATGGCCACCCAGTTTTGTGCTTGAAATCTAGGGCCCTGGTGGCATAGGCACCAGAGGGAATCTCCTGGTCTGCTGGTTGCAAAGACCACAGAAAACGTGCAGTATCTGGGCTGGAGTGCACTATTCTTCCCAGTACAGTGGTACACAGTCTCTCACGGCTTCCTTTGGCTAGGGTAGGGCAATCCCTCAACCCCTTGGGCTTCCTGGGTGAGATTGTGCCCCACCCTGCTTTGGCTCACTTTCTCTGGGCTGCACCCACTGTCCAACCAGTCCCAGTGAGATGAACTGGGTACCTCAGCTGGAAATGCAGAAATCACCTGCCTTTTGTGTTGATCTCGCTGGGATTTGCAGACTGGAGCTGTTCCTATTCGGCCATCTTGCCAGCCAGGGCCTAAATTTTCACATCGCAGATTTACCACAAATAGGTGACAATGGAAACCAATGTCACTCTCTACTACATTGCCCCAAAAAGGCTGCTCCAGTCATTGATGTTTGAATGTGGTTAAGCATAAACATTTTTATTTTTCCCTTTGCTTTGTTTGCGAAGGCAATCCTAATTCAGTCTGATATCTTTTAGAAAGATTTCTTCTTGTTTTATTAAAAAATAATTATTTTTTTCCATTTAACTAAAAACATATACAATTTCCATCAGAGTTGCTGATGTATATTTACCCTTTTAGTCATATAAATTGCAGATAAATATGTGGTTTTTACTTAACTGTTTAAAAGAGAGAAGTCAGTGGTGAAGCCATCTTTATAGAATTCTTCCAGAAACCCCAGGGAGTAAACCATTAATCTGAACTGCCCCCCCGCCCCACAATACCAACCCCTGCGCATTCACCCTTCCCTGCTCCAATGGAAGCCTAGTAGAATTCAAGCCTGGAAAAGAATCTGGATCTCCAGACTTTAAGTAGCAGGCTCTTTCCAGTTTTACAACATTCCTCTTTAAGAAGTTTCTTAGCTTTTATAAGTCATTGTGAAGTTTGTAGTGCTGATTATTAGCAGGTATCATTTCTACCAAAATGTTTGTACTTCCTTGTTGAGTGAATTTACTGCGTGCAGGTCTCTCAGCCTCATTTGCTTTTTAGAGATTCCTCAGACATCCATCCTTGGGCTGCCACCCTTCTTTCAGGGGAGTGTACAAAGTTCTGTCAGTTCAACTTTGATTGTTTTTCCCTCTTCCAGTAGTTCTTGGTGGACTAGGCATACCAGACTGCTGAGTCCCAAATGGCATATATGGTCAGAAGAAAGGGACACCTGCCAGTGACCTCCTGCTTGTCACTTTCAGGTTCATCTGCATTGGATTTTCCTGAGAAGAGAAGATTTGAAGCTCAGCAGGAGTGGAGTGTGCAGAGTAATTTTATAAAATACATTTTATTAGGCAGGAATGCCCTTAGTTATTAGGAAAAATTAATTCAAGAGATGGATTATCACTAGCCTTTGCCTACTATTGGACTGGGAATTCAAAGAACTAGTTCTAGTCCTTCCTCTGCTACTCATTTACAATACTGTCTTGAGAACCATTTTAACTTCTGCAGGGGTTTCCTTATTTTATAAACTGGGATAATAATGCCCATATTCTTTTCATGTATGGAAACTCATATCCCTGTCAATAAGCCTCCTTTCTCATAGTGGTAGAGGTGGTGGAGTGTGGTCAGTTGCTCAAGACTGAGGATTTTCAGCAGGGTTCAATGGCCATATGTCAAAGATGTAGCAGAGGGACTTTCTATATGAGGTGAGAAAATCCAAAAAATTATTCTAAGGTTTCTTTTCATCGCTACACTCTGTTTCTGATTGGACTATAGACATGTGGCCTCACTTCACCTTTATTTCCCAAAAATAGGAAAATAAATATTTTCTAAAAAAGCTTTTATTTTTAGCTTCTTGACAGTTTATCACTCTCTCTGTTTTAAGGCACAGTCATCTCTCCCTAGACAACTGCAAGACAACCTTCTAACTGGTTCTACTCTTGCCTCACAAGAAGTCTATTCTCCATGGAGAAGTGCAAGTAATCTCTTAAAAATGTAAATTGGACTCCATCACCCTCCTGCTTAAATCCCTACAATAGCTTCACATAGATTTAAAATAAAATGTGGTGTTTGTTAGGACCTCTGTGAGCAGGTCCTGCCCTGCTTTTCCTGCCAGCCACACTGAGGTTCTGTTTGTTCTTGCAACACACCAACCTGTGTCACTGTCTCAAGGCCTTTGCATTGCTGTTTTCTCTGCCTGGAATTCTTTTCCATTCCTGGCTGCCTGATTCTTATCATTCAGGTCTCAGCTTAAATTATTTCCCCTGAGAGGCCTTTTCTGACTGCCCTATTAAAAGTAGTCTTTCATCTGTATCTTTAGCCCTTTTTTATTTCATTATCCTTTATCATTATCTGAGATTATCTGACATAAATTTAAAAATAAATAAATGATAATACGTTCAGTAGATTTTTCTTCCCCTAAAATGCAAGCTTTATCAGACATGGCCCATGTTGGCCTCCTTCACTACTCTATCTATTCCAGCCACTAGTCATCCAGAATAGATGTTCATTAATGATGTGCTGAAGGCTTTTGTTCATTTTACCATGTTTATTGAGCTCTTACTATGCAGTAGGTGCTGTCCTAGCCATAAGGATCATCAGAAAACAAAGATAAAGCACCTGCCACCATGGATCTTACATTCTATGGGGGTCAATTTAGGGAAGAAATCAGAAAGTATAAATAAATAAACAAGTAAATGTATGTCATGTGGCACTAAAAGCTATGAAGTGAGATAAGACAGAATAAAGAGGTTTGGAGTGTCAAGCGAAGGAGGAGTGTCAAGTTCAAGGAAATTCTCACTCACTATTTGATGAGACACTTGAAGAGAGTAAGAAAGCAACCCCTGAAACAGTGTTCTGGGCAAAGGCCCTTAGTTGAGTGTGCAGCGGGTATGTTGCAGGAATAGAAAAGAGGCTGGTGTAGCTGAAGCAGAAGGAATGGGGGAAAGTAGTAGTAGAAGTCAGAGAGGTGGGGGTCAATTCAGATCAAGCAAGCTCTGTTAGGCCATGTGAGGGCTTAGGTTTAACAAGGTTTAATGTGGAGCCAGAAGAAAATCTTTGAACCATAAGTGAAATGTAATCTGTCTTACTTCCCAAAAGAGTTATTCTGGTCATTAATAACAGACCTGGGGAGGTGGTGGTGAAAATGAAATACTTAGGAGACCAAGGTAGAGGTGTTCTGTGTCAAGGCATATTTCAAGGTAAAGTGAACAGGACTTGCTGATGAATGAAACATGAAGTGGGAGACAGGAGTCAAAGGTGATTCCCAGGTTTTGGTATGAGCAGTTAGTAGAATGGAGTTGCCATTTACTGAGACGGAGAAAGGCTATGGGAAGAGCAAGTCAGAGAGCAGGGGAGATCAGACAGTATGTTTTTATCTCTCTTTTTTCCCCTTCAACTTTTATTATTAGTTCAGGGGTACATGTGGGGGTTTGTTACATAGGTAAATGAGTGCCATGGTGCTTTGCTGCACAGACCACCCCATCATCTAGATACTAAGTCCAGCATCCATTTGCTATTACTCTTGATGCTCTTTCTCCTCCCAGTGACAGGCCACAGTGTGTGTTGTTCCCCTCTATGTGTCCATGTGTTCTCATCATTCAGCTCCCATTTATAAGTGAGAACATGTGGTGTTTGGTTTTCTGTTCCTGTGTTAGATTGCTGAGGGTAATGGCTTCTAACTCCAGCCATGTCCCTGCAAAGGACATGATCTCATTCCTTTTATGGCTGCATAGTATTCCATGGTGTATATGTACCATATTTTCTTATTCTGTCTATCATTGATGAGCATTTAGGTTGATTGCATGTCTTTGCTGTTGTGAATAGTGCTGTAATGAACATATGCATGGCTGTATCTTTATAATAGAATGGTTTATATTCCTTTGGGTATATACCCAGTAATGGAATTGCTGGGTCTAAGTCTTTGAGGAGACATTCATTGTCTCAATGGTTAGATGAATTTTCACCCCCACAAAAAGCATTTTTTATTCTCCACATCATGCCAGCATCTGTTTTTGACTTTTTAGTAACAGGCATTCTGACTGGTGTGAGATGATACCTCATTGTGGTTTTGATTTGCATTGCTTTAAGGATCAATGATGTTGAGCTTCTTTTTTTGGTGTTTGTTGGCAAATGCATATCCTCTTTTAAGAAGTGTCTGTTCATGTCTTTTGCACCCTTTTTTATGGGGTTGTTTGTTTGTTTTTTTTTCTTGTAAATTTGTTTAAGTTCCTTGTACTCTGGATGCTAGAACTTTGTCAGATGGATACACTGCAAAAGTTTTCTTCCATTCTGTAGGCTGTCCATTCACTATAATGGAGTTTCTTTCACTGTACAGAAGCTCTTTAGTTTAATTAGATCCCATTTGTCAATTTTTGCTTTTGTTGCAATTGTTTTTGTCATCTCCCATCATGAAATATTTTCCCATGCCTATTTCCTGAATGGTATTGCCTAGATTTTCTTCTAGGGGTTTTATAGTTTTGGGTTTTACATTTAAGTCTTTAATCTATCTTGGGTTAATTTTTGTATATGGTGTAAGGAACGGGTACATTTCAATTTTCTGTATATGGCTAGCCAGCTCTTCCAGCACCATTTATTAAAAAAGGAGTCCTTTCCCCATTGCTTTTTTTGGTAAGGTTTGTGGAAGATCAGATGGTTGTACATGTACAGTTTTATTTCTGAACTCTCTGTTCTGTTCCATTGGTCTATGTGTCTGTTCTTGTACCAGTGCCATGCTGTTTTCATTACTGTAGTCCTGTAGTACAGTTTGAAGTTGGGGAGCATAATGCCTCTAGCATTGTTCTTTTTGCTTAGAATTGTTTGGCTATTTGGGCTCTTTTTTTTTTGGTTTCGTATGAATTTTAAAATAGTTTTTGATAATTCTGTGGAGAATGTCAATGGTAGTTTAATGGGAATAGCATTGAAATTACTTTGGGCAGTATGGCCATTTTCATGATATTGATTCTTCCTTTCCATGAGCATGAAGTGTTTCTCTCTGTCCTCTCTGATTTCTTTGAGCAGTGGCTTGTAGTTCTACTTGAAGAGGTCTTTCACTTTTCTTGTTAGCCATATTCCTAAGTATTTTATTCTTTTTGTAGCAATCGTGAGTGAGAGTTCATTGATGATTTGGCTCTCTGCTTGTCTGTTGTTGGTGTATAGGAATGCCAGTGATTTTTGCCCATTAATTTTGTATCCTGAGACTTTGCTGAAGTTACTTATCAGCTTAAGAAGCTTTTGGGCTGAGATGATGAAGTTTTCTAGTTATAGGATCATGTCAACATGTCATCTGCAAACAAAGATAATTTGTCTTCCTCTCTTCCTATTTGAATATCCTTTATTTCTTTCTCTTGCCTGATTGCCCTGGCCAGAAGTTTTAATACTACGTTGAATAGGAGTGATGAGAGAGGACATGGTTGTCTTGTGCTGGTTTTCAAGGGGAATGCTTGAAGCTTTTGCCCATTCAGTATGATATTGGCTGTAGGTTTTTAATATATGGCTGTTATAATTTTGAGGTATGTTTCTACAATACCTAGTTTATTGAGAGTGAACATGAAGGGATGTTATATTTTATTGAAGGCCTTTTCTGCATCTATTGAGATAAGCATGTAGTTTTTATCTCTAGTTCTGTTACTGTGATTAACCACATTTATTGATTTCCATATGTTGAACCAACCTTGCAACCCAGGGATGAAGCCAACTTGATCATAGTGGATAAGCCTTTTGATGTGCTGCTGCATTTGGTTTGCTAGTGTTTCATTGAGGATTATTTTCATCAATGTTCATCAAGTATACTGACCTGAAGTTTTTTTGTTGTTGTTGCATTTCTGCCAGATTTTGGTATCAGGATGATGCTAGCCTCATAGAATGAGTTAGGGAGGAATCTGTCCTTTGTGATTTTTTGTGATAGTTTCAATAGAAATGGTACCAGTTCTTCTTTGTAGCTCTGTTAGAGTTCAACTGTGAATCCATCGGGTCCTGGGCTTTTTGGTTGATGGGCTATTTATTATTGCCTCAATTTCAGAACTTGTTATTGGTCTATTCAGGGATTCAATTTCTTCCTTGTTCAGTCTTGGAAGGGTGTATGTGTTCAGGGATTTATCAATTTCTGCTAGATTTTCTTGTTTAGGCACAAAGAGGTGTTTAATAGTATTCTCTGATGGTTGTTTATATTTCTGTGGGGTCAGTGGTGATATCACCCTTATCATTTCTGATTGTGTTTATTGATTCTTCTCTCTCTTTTCTTCTTTATAAGTTTAGCTAGTGGTCTATTTTATTTTATTCAAAAAACCAGACTCTGGATTCATGGATCTTTTGAGTGGTATTTTGTATCTCAATCTCCTTCAGTTCAACTCTGATTTTACTTATTTCTTGTCTTCCTCTAGGTTTGAGATTTGTTTGCTCTTGTTTCTTTACTTCTTTCAGTTGGGATGTTAGGTTTGTTAACTTGAGATCTTCTTAGCTTTTTGATGTGGGCATTTAGTGCTATAAATTTACCTCTCAACACTGCTTTAGCTGCATCCCAGAGATTCTGCTACGTTGTCTCTTTGTTCTCATTAGTTTCAAAGGACTTCTTGATTTCTGCATTAATTTCATTATTTACCCAAGAGTCATTCAGGAGTAGGTTGTTCAATTTCCATGTAGTTGTGTGGTTTTGAGCAAATTTCTTAATCTTGAGTTCTAATTTGATGATGTTGTGGTCTGAGAGACTGTTTGCTATAATTTCAGTTTTTTGCATTTGCTGAGTGTTTTACTTTCAATCATGTGACCAATGTTGGAGTAAATGCTGTGTAGCAATAGGAAGAATGTATATTCTGTTGCTTTTGGGTGGAGAGTTCTGTAAATGTCTATCAGGTCTGCTTGATCCAGTGCTGAGTTCCAGTCCTGAATATCTTTGTTAATTTTCTGTCCCAATAATCTGTCTAATATTGTCAGTGGGGTGTTAAAATCTCCCACTATTATTGTGTGGAAGTCTGTGTCTCTTTTTTGGTCTCTAAGTACTTGCTTTATGAATCTGGGTGCTCCTGTATTGGGTACATATATATTTAGGATAGTTAGCTCTTCATGTTGAACTGAACTCTTTACCATTACGTAATGCCCTTTTTTCATTTTTGATCCTTGTTGGTTTAAAGTCTGTTTTGTTAGTAACTAGGGTTGTAACCCCTGCTTTCTTTTTCCATTTGCTTGGTAAATTTTTATCCATCCCTTTATTTTGAGCCTTTTTGTGTCTTTCCATGTGAGATGGGTCTCTTGAACACAGCATACTGACGGGTCTTGGCTCTTTATCCAGTTTGCCATTCTGTGTCTTTTAATTGGGGGCATTTAGCCCATTTGCACTTAAGGTTAGTATTGTTATGTGTATGTTTGATCCTGTCATCATGATGCTAGCTGGTTATTTTGCAGACTTGTTTATGTGGTTGTTTCATGGTGTCACTAGTCTGTGTACTTCAGTGTATTTTTGCTGTGGCCGATAATTGTTTTTCCTTTCCATATTTAATGCTTCCTTCAGGAGCTCTTGCAAGGCTGGCCTGGTGGTGATGAATTCCCTTCGCAATTGCTTGTCTGAAAAGGATCTTATTTCTATATTACTCTTGTAGCTTAGTTTCACCAGATATGAAATTCTGGGTTGGAAATTAAGAATGCTTAATATTGGCCCTCAATCTTTTCTGACTTGTAGGGTTTCCACTGAGAGTTCTGCTGTTAGTCTGATGTATTTCCCTTTGTAGGTAACCTGGCCTTTCTCTGGCTGCCCTTACCATTTTTTTTTCCATTTTGACATTGGACAGTCTGATGATTATGTGTCTTGGGGTTCATCTTCTCATGGGGTATCTTACTGGCATTCTCTGCATTCCCTGAATTTGAATGTTGGCCTCTCTTGCTAGGTTGGGGAAGTTCTCCTGAATGATGTCCTAAAGTATGTTTTCCAACTTGGTTCCATTCTCCTCATCTTTTTCAGGTACTCTAATTAGTCGTAAATTTGGTCTTTTTACATAATACCGTATTTCTTGGAGGTTTTGTTCATTTTCTTTTCATTCTTTTTTCTCCATTCTTGTCTTCCTGTCTTATTTCAGAAAGATAGTCTTTAAGCTCTGAGATTCTTTCATCTGCTTGGTCTGTTCTGCTATTGATGCTTGTGATTGCATTGTGAAGTTATCATGTTGTGTTTTTCAGCTCCATTGGGTTAGTTATGTTCCACTCTAAGCTGGCTGTTCTGGCTATCAGCTTCTGTATTGTTTTACCATAACTCTTATTTGCATTGGGTTACAACATGTTCCTTTAGCTCAGCAAAGTTCTTTATCGCCACCTTCTGAAGCCTACTTCTGTCAATTCAGCCATCTCAGCCTCAGTCCAGTTCTGTGCCCTTGCTGGAGAGGTGTTGTGGTCATTTGGAGGAGAAGAGGCACTCTGGCTTTTTCAATTTTCAGTATTTTGGGGTTGACTTTTTCTCATATTTGCGGGCTTATCTACCTTTGATCTTTGAGGTTGCTGACCTTTGAATGAGGTCTTTGTGGTGTCTGTTTTGTTGGTGTTGTTCTTGTTTTCTTTTTGTTTGTTTTTCTTTTAACTTTCAGCCTATTCTACTGTAGGGTTGCTGTGATTATTGGGGGTCTGCTCCAGACCCCCAAAGTAATTGCCTCAGTTTTTCCCATACCTTGAGGTATCACCAGTAAATACTGTGAAACAGCAAAGACGGCAGCCAGCTTATTCCTCTGGAAGCTCCATCCCAGGGGTGTACTGACAAGTTGCTGGCCTAAACATACCTGTACAAGGTGGCTGGAGACCGCTGTTCAGAGGTCTCACCCAGTCAGGAGGAATGATATCAGAGACCTGCTTAAATAAGTAGTCTGGTTACTTTTTGGTAGAGCAGGTGTGCTATGTTGGGGGACAACCTTTCTTCATCTAGACTGTTTCTATTCTCCAAAGCCAGAAGGCTGGAACAGCTGACTCTACTGAGCCACAGAGATGGTGGCTGAGCTTCCCTTCAGGAGCTCTGTCCCAGGAATAGTTCAGAGCTCTGTCTATAGAACCCTTGCTGGAGTGGCTGAAGTCCCCACAAGGAGGTCCTGCCCAATGAGGAGGAATGGATCAGGGTCCTGCTTAAAGAAGCAGTCTAGTGGGAGACCCTTCCTCATCTGAATTGTTTGTATTCTTTAAAGCCAGCAGACTGGAACAGCTGAGTCTACTGAGCTGCAGAGATGGCAGCAGCCCCATTGCCTGGGAACTTGGATCCATCTCAGACAGATTCCAGCCTGTTGCCATTTGCTGGCTGGAATTACAAGCCAGTGGATCTTAACTTGTGAGATGCCATGAAAATGGGGGCTGCAGAAGGATGCTGTTTTGCTCCCTGGATTCAGGTCCCTTCCTCAGGATATGAATGGATGGGTTTCTTGCCTTGCCAGAGATCATGGGACCAGAGTATGTAAACCTTCTGGGTCTCTGTGTGTGCCTGAGTGGCTGCTTTGACAAGACTCCACACAGCTTTATGTATCTGACCCAAGGCCCTGGTGGCATGGACTCACAAGGGGATCTCCTGATCCATAGGTTGCAAAGATCCATGGGAGAAGTGTGGTTGCCCAAGGGAGGGTTTGCACTATCACTCACTGCTTCCCTTGTTTGGGGGTGGAGGTTTCTTTGGCTCTGTGCTGCTCCCAGGTGGGCCATCACCACTGCTAACTTTGCTTCATTCTCCATGCATTGAGTTGTTTGCCTAGTCAGTCTCAATGTGAAAACCTGCATATTTCAGTTGAGGGTGTTAAATTCCCTTACCCCTTTCCATTTCTCTCCATGAGTGCTGAGAAATGCAGCTGCTTCTAATCAGCCACCTTGGATGGATGGACAGTAGTTTTTGTTTTTTAAATGACAACATTTTAAGGTTATTTAATTGATAGGCTTTAATTAATAATGGATCATTATTTTCAAGATGATCAATTCTAGACCTTTAGGAGGACCTTCTATTGAGCATCTCCCTGTCTTTATTTGAAAATTATTCTTCAAGAGAACCCACACATTCTCTGAAGGAAGGAGATTGCTCCTGGAGGACCCAGGAGACACCCCAAATACTGTGAGTGTCCAAACTGTGGAAGTGGGAAGAGTAGATCATCTTCACCAAAACATACACCCCCACTGGGGAACCTGAAGGTCTAAATTAAAGGAGAAGATTCTGACCTTACCTGAAGCTGAGTCAATTTAGAGAGCCAAGTGAAGTACAGCAGTAGAGGAAGCAGCAGGAAAATCCCTGTGGGCTCACTGGTTTCCCTACTAAGACACTTCTGCCTCCCATCACAGGCATCCTTGAGGAGGGCTGCTGGAGGCACTGAGAAAATGCCACAGGGAGAAGAAAACCTCCAATTGAAATTTGTAGCAATTTGAACTGATTGAGAAGTCTCTTGGGCAGAACTTGGGAAACAGCATGAATCTGGTGTGCAGACTCCACACGTGGGGGAAGAAGGAAAGCCCTACTTATTTTTGAAGCTGGGAGGTGGGTAGCCTGGGGCAGGTTCTCAGCCCTGTTCACCCACTGCCTGGAAACAGACTTGGTGCTGTTGAGGGGGGCAAGGTGGAAGGGAGACCGGCCCTTTGGGTTGTGTGAAAGCTGGGTGAGGATGGTGACTGCTGGCTTTCCCCCATTTCCCTTACAACCTGCATGACACAGCAAAGGCAGCCATAAGCCTCCTAGGAACATAACTCCATTGACCTGAGACCCACACCCCCATCCCCCACAGCAGCCACAGCAAGGCCCGCCCAAGTAGAGTGTAAGCTCAGACATGCCTAGCCCTGCCCCCACCTAATGGTCATCCTCTACTCACCCTGGTAACTCAAAGGGCATATACTCTTAGGAGTTCTAGGGCTCCACCCACCATCTGTTCCTCCCCGTACTACCACAGCTGATGCTTTCTTGAAAGCGCCATCTCCCAGCAGGAGGCCAACCAGCACAAAAATAGTGCAACCAAAGCTATGGTTGATTAAACCAAATGGACCCTCACAGAGTCCATTTCACTCCCCTGCCAACTCCACTGGAGCAGGTGCTAGTATCCATGGCTGAGAGACCCACAGATGGTTTACATCAAAGGACTCTGTGCAGACAACCCCAGTACCAGCTCAGAGCCTGGATGATTTGCTGGTTGGCTAGACCCAGAAGAGAGAGAACAATTACTACAGCCTGGCTTTCAGGAAGCCACATGCCTAGGAAAAGGGGGAGAATACTACATCAAGGAAACACCCTGTGTGACAGAAGGAACTGAACAGCAGCCTTGAGCCCTAGACCCTTCCTCTGACAGAGCCTACCCAAATGAGAAGAAACCAGAAAACCAGCTCTGGTAATATGACAAAACTAGGTTCTTTGACAGGTCCCAAAAATTACATTAGGTTTCCAGCAGCTGACCCAAACCGAGAATAAATCCCTGATCTACCTGAAAAAGAATTCAGAAGGTTAGTTCTCAAGCTAATTAGGGAGGCACCAGGGAAAGGCGAAGCCCAATGTAAAGAAATCCAGAAATCCAGAAAATGACACAAGAAGTGAAGGGAGAAATATTCAATGAATGTTGAATTAATCCCTATAAGCTAGAAGGGATTGGGGTCCTATCTTTAGCCTCCTCCAAAACAACAATTATCCATCAAGAATTTTGTACCCAGAAAAACTAAGCTTCAGAAGTGAAGGAAAGACAGTATTTTTCAGACAAACAATCACTGAAAGAATTTGCCACTATCATGTCAGCACTACAAGAACTGCTAAAAGAAACTCTAAGGCCGGGCACGATGGCTCACACCTGCAATTCCAGCACTTTGGGAGGCTGAGGTGGGCGGATTACAAGGTCAGGAGATTGGGACCATCCTGGCTTACATGGTAAAACCCTGTCTCTACTAAAAAGACAAAAAACTAGCCGGGCATGGTGGCGAGCGCCTGCAGTCCCAGCTACTCGGGAGGCTGAGGCAGGAGAATGGCATGAACCCGGAAGGCGGAGCTTGTAGTGAGCCGAGATCACGCCACTGCACTCCAGCCTCAGTGACAGAGCGAGACTCCGTCTCAAAACAAAACCAAACAAAACAAAGAAACTCTAAATCCCAGAAACACATCAAAACAGAACTTCTTTAAAGCATAAATCTCACAGGACCTAGAAAACACAAATACAATTTTAAAAAAACAAGGTATATAGGCAACAAATAGCATTATGAATGAAATGGTACTTCACATATCAATACTAACGTTGAATGTAAATGAGTCAACTGCTCCACATAAAAGATACCTAATTACTAAATGGATAAGAATTCACCAACCATCTATCTGTTGCCTTCAAGAGACACAACTAACACATAAGGACTCACTTAAACTTAAGGAAAACGGATGGAAAAAGATATTCCATGCAAAGGAACACCAAAATTGAGCAGGGGTAGTTATTCTTTTTTTTTTTTTTTTTTTTTTTGAGATGTAGTCTCGCTCTGTCCCTCAGGCTGGAGTGCAGTGGTGCCATCTCGGCTCACTGCAAGCTCCACTTCCCGGGTCCATGCCATTCTCCTGCCTCAGTCTCCTGAGTAGCTGGGACTACAGGTGCCCGCCACCACGCCCAGCTAATTTTTTGTATTTTTAGTAGAGATGGGGTTTCACCATGTTAGCCAGGAGAGCAGGAGTAGTTATTCTTATATCAGACAAAACAAACTTTAAAGCAACAACAGTTAAAAAGGACAAAGAAGGTCATTATACAATGATAAAAGGACTTGTCCAACAGCAAAATATCACAATCCTAAATATATATGCACTTAACACTGGAGCTTTCAAATTTATCAAACGATTACTCATAGACCTAAGAAATGAGATAGACAGCAACACAATACTAGTGGGGGACTTCAGTACTCCACTGAAAGCACTAGACAGGTCATCAAGACAGAAAGTCAACAAAGAACATGGATTTAAAGTATACCCTGGAACAAATGGACTTAACAGATATTTGCAGAATATTCTATCCAACAACTGCAGAATATACATTCTATTAAACAGCACATGGAACTTTCTCCAAGATAAACCATATGATAGACCACAAAACCAGCCTCAGTAAATTCAAGAATATTGAAATTATATCAAGCACTGTGTCAGACAACAGTGGAATAAAGCTGGAAATCAACTCCAAACGGAACATTCACAACCATGTAAATATATGGAAATTAAATAACCTGCTCCTGAATGATCAGTGGGTCAAAAACAAAATCAAAATGGAAATTTAAAAATTCTCCAAGAGGAATTCTTAATAAGGAATTCTTAAGAGGAAAGTTCATGGCCCTAAATGTCTACATCAAAAAGTCTGAAGGAGCACAAACAATCTAAGGTCACACCTCAAGGAACTACAGAAACTAGAACAAACCAAACCCAAACCCAGCAGAAGAAAGGAAATAACAAAGATCAGAGCAGAAATAAATGAAATGGAAACAGAAACAATACAAAAGATAAATGAAACAAAAAGCTAGTTCTTTGAAAAGTAAATGAAATTGATAGACCATTAGCAAGATTAACCAAGAATAGAGACAAAATCCAAATAAGCTCAATTAGAAACAAAATGGGAGACATTACAGCGGACACCACAGAAATACAAAGATTATCCAAGGCTACTATGAACACTTTTATGCACATAAACTAGAAAACCTAGAGGAGATAGTTAAATTCTTAGAAAGATACAAGCTTCCTAGCTTAAATCAGGATGAGTTAGATATTCTGAACAGACCAATAACAAGCAGTGAGATTGAAATGGTGATTAAAAAATTACCAACAAAAAAAATCCAAGACAAGATAGATTCACAGTAGAATTCTACCAGACTTTCAAAGAAGAATTGGTATCAAGGACTTAAGTCTAAGACCTGAATCTATAAAAATTCTAGAAGACAACATTGAAAAACCCCTTCTAGACATTGGCTTGGGCAAGGATTTCATGACCAAGAACCCAAAAGCAAATGCAATAAGAACAAAGATAAATAGCTGGGACTTCATTAAACTAAAAAGCTTTTGCACAGCTAAAGGAGCAGTCAGAAGAGTAAACAGACAACCCACAGAGTGGGAGAATATCTTCACAATCTATACCTCTGACAAAGGAGTAATGTCCAGAATCTACAACGAGCTCAAACGAATTAGCAAGGAAAAAAAAACAAAGAATCCCATCAAAAAGTGGGCTAAGGACATGGATAGACAATTCTCAAAAAAAGATATACAAATGACCAACAAATATATGAAAAAATGCTCAACATCTATAATGATCAGGGAAATGCAAGTCAAAACCACAATGCAATACCAGCTTACTCCTGCAAGAATGGCCATAATAAAAAAATCAAAAACAGTAGATGTTGGTGTGGATGCGATGAAGAGGGAACACTTCTACACTGCTGCTGGGAACGTAAACTAGTACAACCACTGTGGAAAACAGTGTGGCGATTCCTCAAAAAACTAAAAGCAGAACTACCATTTGATCTAGCAATCCCACTACTGGGTATCTACCCAGACAAAAAGAAGTCACTATATGAAAAAGATACGTGCACAGGCATGTTTATAGCAGCACAATTTGCAATTGCAAAAACGTGGAACCAACCCAAGTGCCCATCAATTAACTAGTGGATAAGGAAACTGTGATATACAGATATATATATATATATATATGAAGGAATACTACTCAGCCATAAAAAGGAATGACTTAATGGCCTTTGCAGTGACCTGAATGAGATTGGAAGCCATTATTCTAAATGAAGTAACTCAGGAATGGAAAACCAAACATTGAATGTTGTCACTCACATGTGGGAGCTAAGCTATGAGGATGCAAAGCCATAAGAAAGACACAGTGGTCTTTGGGGACTAAGGGGGAAAGGGGGCGAGGGATAAAAATACCACAAATTGGGTGCAGTGTATACTGCTCGGGTGATGGGTGCACCAAAATCTCACAAACCACCACCAAAGAACTTACACATGTAACTAAACAACACCTGTTCCCCAATAACCTATGGAATTGAAAAATTAAAAAAAAAAACAGTTTGAAAACCATGGGCACATTTTATTACCTTACAGTTTTATTCAGAAAGACTCGTCTTTGCATAATTTATTTTTTAATTGTATCATAAAATACATAAATTCCATATTTTCTCCTACTCTGACGGTTATTGTATCCATTTTCTTATGCTTTTTTATGGTTCCTGCTTTGTTTCATGAAGACTCTTTTATTTTATTTATTTATTATTTTTTTTGAGACAGAGTCTCACTCTGTTGCCCAGGCTGAAGTACAATGGCATGATCTCGGCTCACTGCAATCTCCGCCTCCCGGCTTCAAGCGATTCTCCTGCCTCAGCTTCCTGAGTAGCTGGGATTACAGGCGCCTGCCACCACGCCCGGCTAATTTTTGTATTTTTATTAGAGACAGGGTTTCACCATGCTGGCCAGGCTGGTCTCGAACTCCCGACCTCAGGCGATCCGCCCGCCTTGGCCTCCCAAAGTGCTGGGATTACAGGCATGAGCCACCGCGCCTGGCGTTATGAAGACTCTTTAACTTTTTAGGGATTCAATTAGACTAGTTATTAAATTATAGCACCTAATTCAAATATTTAAAACTGTTTTGGGGAAGGAAGATATTTCAGCATACATGGTACTAAAGCATCTAACAGCAGATTATGTTGTTTCTTTTTTCTTAAAGTTTGTGTTTTTAAGTGATAAATATTATAAAATGTAAATAAGTAAAATTAGAAAAAAATAAAAAGTACCTAAAAATATTAAAATATTCTTAATAAAATTCAACCATTTTCAAATGTGAAAAAAAAAAATTCTTAATTTTAGGATGGGCATGGTGGCTCATGCCTATAATCCCAGCACTTTGTGAAGCTGAGGTGGGAGGATCACTTGAGCCCAGGAGTTTTAAACCAGCATGGGAAACGTAGTGAGACCTCATCTCCATAAAAATATTTAAAACAAATTAGCTGTGCATTAGCTAGGATGTATACCTATAGTCCTAGCTATTAGGGAAGCTGAAGGAAGAGGATCACTTGAGCCCAGGAGTTCAAGGCTGAAGTAAGCTATGATCGCACCACTGCACTCCAGTCTGGGTGATAAAGCAAGACTCTGTGTCAAAATTTTAAAATTTCTTAAAGAGTGTGTGTGTGTGTGTGTGTTATGGAGTGTACGTAAATGGCTGGAGGGCGTGAATAAGTCAATAATTGCTAGAAGAAGCCTACTTTTGACATGTTTGCTACCTGAGATGGCCCACTCTTCCTTCTCACCACCTCATTTTAGATACTAGAAAACCAAAACCCAGAGACATGAGGTGGTTTGTTTGAGGCCAAACAACTAGTGAGTATAGAGGCAGCCCTGGAACAAAGACCTCTGTTTCCTTTGGCCTGTGTCTCTTCTGCAATATGATGCTAAGTCGCCAATGTCACATCTAATTACAGCAACTGGCATTTCTTGGAGAGCAAGGATTAGAAAAAGGTTGAATAGAAATATACACATTCTTAAAAATCATTGTGTCTTCAGAAATATTTGAAATTTTACAAAAGCCAGATAGAGAGAAAGGGAAGGCAGAATGAATGTTTACAGTCACAAGACGGGAAACACTAAGCATTTGCCTATAACCTAGCACAAAAACTTGAGCATTTATTTCTTCTTTATGGCTGTAAAGCAGCAGGAAGATACAAGCTGTTCCATTCAGAAACCACAGAAAAATGCTTCTGTGATCTGGAGCTGCCTGTAGCATATGGAAAACATTCTTTGGATTTAATATGCAAACATTGAACAGACTATCTTTCCCTCCCAGTCTCTGCACATAAGCAGTGGGCCTTGCTCAAGGACTGGCTGACTGGTGCTTGATTTGGGGAAGGAATGCTGAATCTGCACCCCTTTCCCCCCAGCAGAGGAGTTTTTGCTTTGCGAAGCTGTGAAAGGTCAAGAGAAAAATTGGCAAGCGTAGCACTCTCCTTGGATGTTTAAGGTTGGAAAATGAATGATATAAATGTCTAATTAGAGAAGAAAGACACTTCCACATTTAATCTTGCTGGGGGCTCTATCGCACTCCATCTCATTATCACTTCTGCTACCTACAGTCTTCCCTGACACTTCTCCTATTACTTTCCATCAGCCATGCCAGTCCCTGCACTTGAGCAGCTGAGCTGCGCTTTGCTGCAGGCTGCCTTTGATATAGAGGTGACACAAGGACCAAAGCCCTGGTTCAAGCTTCTTTTGTGTTTCATGGGAAAAAGCCACCAATTCAAATACAGTCAAGGATCATGATCAGACTTTTGGCTCTGCTAACTTCAGCTCTAGGAAATTCCCTACTTAAAAGACAGACTAAAGTGTTCATGTAGACATCTATAGAAAATACCGAGCTGTCATCTTCCAGGGAGCCATGATTTTCAAGGCAAATTAACTACCAGCATTTTGATGAATTTCAGCTCTGAGCTTTTCCTATTGTGCATGGGAACTTAAGAGTACTACCCTTGGGATTTTAACAGCAAATATATGAACACTCAGCAACTGTTTATAATTCCCAGTTCCATAGGAGTAAAACATCAGGGAAGAGGATAAAATGGAAACAAAGACATAGTCCTAAGTTCAAAAGTACTAGGACTTTTTTTGTTTTTTGTTTTGTTTGGTTTTTGTTTTTTGTTTTTGGTCTTGTCTGATCACCAACTCTCTCACTTGTTTGAGAAAGGAAATCTTAGTTTCTTTCTTGAAGAGTGTCTGGGACCACATAGCAGGGTAAAAAACAAAGTACAATTAACAGTGGAGGGTTCACATTTGGTTAAGGGCTTTTCAGGCCAAATAGGCGACATTGTCTTTTGCATTCTAAAAACTTTCCCTATAATTCAAAGGGAAAAGGATGACGACAGACTTGGTTTCATGCCCAATCACCTCTCAACTCTGTGTTGAAGAAATTTAGAATGCACCAGAAGGACAAACTTCGGATGTGGGTAGCGGTATTTTAAATGCAGGCGTGAGAAAATGCTCTTCTGTAAAGGGTGGATCCTAACGTTGCTGACGGGAAGCCTCAGCACCCACAGCTTATTTCTTCACTTCCCTCCTGACAAAACAGCATTGAAAACAAAACCACAAACCTGATGTGAGGATCAAATAACATCATGCAAGCAAAAGAAAATTCCATGGCAGAACGTGAGGCACTACAGGAAAAGCGCGATGTTGCGTGAGTCGTACTGGCCGGGCCCGGGTGCCCGGGGGAGGCGTGTCCAGAACAGAGCCAGGTGCACCCTTTTGGCCAGTACGACGCTCCGCTTCGCACACTGGAGTCCCCATCGCCTGCCGTCTTCACAGAGCAAGAACAGCTGGGCTCCTCCACCCACCCGGCTGGCCGTCTGGAAGCAGAGAGAGTACAGACTGTGTGGGGATTTGGGAGAATGCAGAAGGCAGTTTGTTCCGTTATGGCAAGGATTGAGCCTCCTTATGAGCAAGTGTCTACTTCGTGACGGCGGGGGTTTTGCTCTAGGGGACTGCGCTGTTCCTCTCAACTGTTGGTAGTTTTTTCCCACAGAGCCTCCAGATCTCAGAGATGGAAGTTCCAGGGGCTGAGCCACAGGTGTCCAGTGGGAGACTGGGCCTCCCTCGTACTGGGAAATCAAGCTCAGAGAAGCATTCTCTTTTCTCTTCTCTCCTTTTATTGGTATTTGATGGAGATTATATCTTGATTTTTAAATCATCAGAGAAGTACCAGTAGCAAATGCTACCAAATCTGTAGAGAGCCAAGAGGGAATAGCTTCATAATAAAGGGATAATAATTGGAGCGCAGCTAAGGATCGCATTGAATGGACAGAAATCCACCCAGGAAGGGTGCCCAAGAATGCCCTCTACATATGCAAGGCCCACTTTTAGGTTTAGGTTTTGACACTACATGTCGTAATTGAAATAAAGTTCAACATATGGGAAATATTTCTGCTCTGCTCCTCAGGACACACCATTTCCATTCAGGGCCTCCCACGCGTGTATTCTATCCAAACTTCTTGAAATCTCTTTCTGCACTTCTAGGCTCCTTTTATGTGTGGTTGAGAGTGGAAAAGACCTGAAACCACTCTCTGACTAAACACCTGGAACAAGTGGTTTCCTTACTAAAACTCTTAGTGCTGCCCTATATCCATTTAAGAATTATCTTGTTAATTGGGAGACTTTAGACTTTGTTAATTGGGCTTCGGTATTTCTCCATGCCCTTCTCAATTAACCCAATTTCATTTTGAAACAGAGAATTTCCCCAGTGTAGGTAACCCCTTCCTGTGCAGGCTTCTCACAATAGAGATTTTTTTTCCTCCCTATTTTTTCTAGCAAAAGAAAACAAAGCAAACCTTAGAACTGACCTTTGCAAAGTAAGCCCATGAGCAAAAGGAAAGCTCCCCAATTCACTTCATTGGTCAGTGGCTAAGAAAGAGGGATAAACCTCATCTCAGGATGGTGCAGAGCTGAATTCACAGTGTCCTAAGTGAGCAGGAGAAACAGGGAAGAAAAATAGGAGAAAGAGAAGGAGCAAAATGAGGCCTAAAACAACTTCAGGTTCAGATGATAAATGGAAAGAGCAATGGAGTGTTCTTTGGGATTATGAAAAAGTCCCAGAATGGTTTATATGTAAGTGTGTTCCCTTTTCCTCAACTACTTCTCTGTATTTAAATTTTTCTTTCTATTCTTCAGTTTATCCCCACATCTTTTCCTTTTCCTTTTTTTAAACATTTCCTGCTTTGGTTTTTATTTCCCATATTTGGTTACTGTTTTCTTTCTCAATAGTCCTCTGTTTCTTCTGTTATTTCTATTTACTAAGTTTATTATCACTTTCTAGTCTTTATCTTTTCTCCCACCTTCTCTAGCTATCATTGAATATAAGGAGGATATAGAAAAATGATTTCTAGAGCTATAGACTTTCAAACTATTGGGAAATAAATCAACTTTCTACAACAATATTTCTCTTTTATCCTAGAGGCAAAGCTTATTTGTTTACTAATAGACATGAGTTCACTCATTAGAAATTGTCAGAGCAGCTACTAGGTTGTAGTCACTCTTTAAAATCCTGGGAATACACAGATAAACCTAATGGAAACACTTACCAAGCATGTACTCCATTTCAGCACAACACTGAACATTTCCCTTGTTTCTCTGCTAAACCTTACAATCTATCTTATGAAGACAGTTCAATTTCCCCCATTTCCAGATCACAGGCATTATGTGTTATGACCACAATTTAAACCTAGCAATTTGTCTATAGAGCATCTGCCTTTAACTGCTTTGTTCTGCAATCTTCCTTAGACCTTGTCATCAGGTAACCTAGAGTCTAGTGGAGATGACTGACATGTAAAGTGAGGAGTTCTCCTATAGAATGTGTGGGGTGATGTACTGGGTCATTATATAGTTGGGTAGGCTGTATACTGCACAACTTGGGGAAGTCCCATTTACATATCCCTTACAGTGCATAGTATGGTGGTAGAGTTTGGAGGATGTTGCAGAATTCCCAAGACAGAGGTTGTATGGACAGGCTTTGGGTGAAGGGAAAGTGTCAAGGAGAAAGAATTATAGAGAGACCAAGAGACTGAGATAACTTGGGATCAGGTTGTGAATGTTCTACTATTCTGTTGTGCTGCATACAATGTATAATGATCATATCAGAGTATTTAGGATATCCATAATCTTGAACATTTATCATTTCTTTGTGTTGGGAACATTTCCAATGTTCTCTTCTAGCTGATTTGAAATATACAATATATTGTTAACTATAGTCACCCCCTGTGCTATTAAACACTAGGATTTATTTTTATAAATGTATTTTCTTACCCGTTAACCAACCTTTCTTCATCTCCCTGCACCACCGACCCTTTTTAACCTCTGCTATCATCCTACTGTCTATCTCCATGAGCTTAACATTTTTAGTTTTCACATGTGAATGAGAACATGCAATATTTATTGATATACCTGGCTTATTTCACTTAACATAATGTCCTCCATTTCCAATTGATAGGATTTCATTCTTTCTTTATGGCTAAATAGTATTCCATTATGTTTATATACCACCTTTTAAAAATACACTCATCTACTGATGGACACTTAGGTTGATTCCATATATTTGCTATTGTGAATAGTACTGTGATAAACATGCAAGTGCAGTTATCCCTTTAGTATATTGATTTCCTTTCCTGTAGATAAATACTCAGTAGTAGGATTGCTGGATCATATGGTAGTTCTATTTTTAGTTTGTTTAGAAATTTCCATAGTGTTTTTCATAATGGCTGTACTAATTTAAATTCCTATAGAAAGTGTATAAGAGTTCTCTTTTCTCCACATCCTTGCCAGCATCTATTATTTTTCTTTTTGATAATAGTTATTTTATTAGGGTTAAGATGATATCTCCAGTTCTCAGAGGGAATGCTTTCAACTTTTCCACATTCATTATTATGTTGGTTGTGGGTTTGTCATAGATGGCTTTTATTATGTTACGGTATGTCCCTTGTATGCCAATTTTGCTGAGAGTTTTAATCATAAAGGGATACTGGATTTTGTTGAATACTTTTTCTGCACCTACTGAGATGATCATGTGATTTTTGTTTTTAATTCTGTTTATATGGTGTATCACATTTATTGACTTTTATATGTCAAACCATCCCTGTATCCCTGGTATGAAACCCACTTGATCATGTTAGATTATCATTTTGATATGCTATTGGATTCCAGTACCTAATATTTTGTTAAGAAATTTAGTGTCTATGTCCATCAAAAATATCGGTCTGTAGTTTTCTTTTTGGTTATGTCCTTTCTTGATTTTGGTATTAGGGTGATGCTGGCTTCATAGAATGAATTAGGGAGGGTTCCCTCTTTCTCTGTCTTGTGGAATAATGTCAAAAGGATTGGTACCAAATCTTCTTTGAATGTCTGGTAGAATTCTGCTGTGAATCCATCTGGTCCTGGACTTTTTTTGTTGTTGTTGGTAATTTTTTAAATACCATTTCAATCTCTCTGCTTGTTATTGATCTGTTCAGGATATCTTATGCTTTCTAATTTAAGTTAGGAGGGTTGTATTTTTCCAGGAATTTACCCATCTCTTCTAGATTTTCTAATGTATGTGTGTAAAGGTATTCCTAGTAGCCTTGAATAATCATTTGTATTTCAGTGGTGTCAGTTGTAATATCTCCTGTTTCATTTCTTATTGAAGTTATTTGGATTTTCTCTCTTTTTTTCTTGGTTAATCTTGCTAATGGTCTATCAATTTTATTTATCTTCTCAAAGAACTAGCATTTGTTTCATTTATCTTTTGTATTTTTTTTGTTTCAATTTCATTTAGTTCCGCTCTGATCTTGATTATTTCCTTTTCTTTGCTGGGTTTGGGTTTGGTTTGTTCTTGTTTCTCTAGTTCCTTGAGGTGTGACCTTAGAATGTCAGTTTGTGCTCTTTCAGACTCTTTGAGGTAGGTGTTTAGGGCTATGAACTTTCCTCTTAGCACCATCTTTGCTGTATCTCAGAGGTTTTGATAGGTTGTGTCATTGTGGTCATTCACTTCAAATAATTTTTAAATTTCCATCTTGATTTCATTTTTGACCCAGTGATCATTCAGGAGCAGGTTATTTAATTTATATGTGTTTGCATGGTTTTGTAGGTTCCTTTTGGAGTTGATTTCCAGTTTTATTCCACTGTGGGATGCCCACTCTCACTACTCCTCTTCAACATAGTACTGGAAGTCCTAGGCAGAGCAATCAGACAAGAGAAAGAAAGAAAAGGCATCCAAATTATAAAGAGGAGGTTAAACTGTCACTATGTGCTGACAATATGATTGTTTACCACAAAAACCCTAAAGACTCCTCCATAAGCTCCTAGAACTGAAAAAAGAATTCAGCAAAGTTTCCGGATACAAGATTAATGTACACAAATCAGTAGCTCTTCTGTACACCAATGGTGATCAAGCAGAGAACCAAATCAAGAGCTCAATCCCTTTCACAATAGCAGCAAAAGAATAAAAAAAAATACAAATATACCTAACCAAGGAGGCAAAAGATCTCTACAAGGAAAACTACAAAACACTGCTGAAAGAAATCATAGATGACACAAACAAATGGAAACAGCCCATGCTCATGAATGGGTAGAATCCATATTGTGAAAATGACCATACTGCCACAAGCAATCTACAAATTCAATGCAATCCCCATCAAAATACCACCATTGTTCTTCATGGAATTAGAAAAAACTATTCTAAAATTCATCTGGAGCCAAAAAGGAGCCCACATAGTCAAAGCAAAACTAAGCAAAAAGAACAAATCAGGAGACATCCCACTATCTGATTTCAAACTATGTTATAAGGCCATAGTCACCAAAACAGCATGGTACTGGTATAAAAATAGGCACATAGACTAATGGAACAGAATAGAGAACCCACAAATAAACCCAAATACTTACAGGGAACTCATCTTCGACAAAGCAAACAAAAACATAAAGTGGGGAAAGAAATACCCTTTTCAATAAATGGTGCTGGGATAATTGGCTAGCCACCTGTAGGGGAATGAAACTGGATCCTCATCTGTCACCTTATATAAAAATCAACTCAAGAGAGATTAAAGACTTAAATCTAAGACCTGACACTAAAAATTCTAGAAGACAACATTGAAAAACCCTTCTAGACACTGGCTTAGGCTACAATTTCATGACCAAGAACCCAAAAGCAAATGCAATAAAAATGAAGATAAATAGCTGGGACTTAATTAAACTAAAAAGTTTTTGCACAGCCAAAGGAGCAGTCAGAAGAGTAAGCAGACAACCCACAGAATGGGCAAAAATGCTCACAATCTACACAACTGACAAATGACTAATGTCCAGAATCTACAACAAACTCAAACAAATTAGCAAGAAAAAACAAAGAATCCCATCAAAAAGTGGGCTAAGGACATGAATAGACAATTCTCAAAAGAAGATATACAAATGGCCAACAAACATGAAAAAATGCTCAACATCTATAATGATCAGGGAAATGCAAGTCAAAACCACAATGCGATACCACCTTACTCCTGAAAGAATGGCTATAATCAAAAAATCAAAAACAGTAGATGTTGGTGTGGATGCATTGAACAGGGAACACTTCTATACTGCTGATGGGAATGTAAACTAGCACAGCCACTATGGAAAACAGTGTGGAAATTCCTTAAAGAAGTAAAAGTAGAAGTACCATTTGATCCAGCAATCCCACTACTGGGTATGTACCCAGAGGAAAAGTAGTCATTATATGAAAAATGTTCTTGCACAGGCATGTTTATAGCAGCACAGTTTGGAATTACAAAATCATGGAACCAATCCAAATGTCCATTAATCAATGAGTGTATAAAGAAACTGTGATATATATGTACAATGGAATACTACTCAGCCATAAAAAAGAATGAATTAATGGCATTTACAGCAACTTGGATGAGATTGGAGACTCTTATTCTAACTGAAGTAACTCAGGAATGGAAAACCAAACATCATATGTTCTCACTCACATGTGGGAGCTAAGCTATGAGGACGCAAAGGCATAAGAATGATACAATGGAGTTTGGGGACTTGCAGGGAAGGATGGGAGAGGGGCGAGGGATAAAAGACTACAAATAGTGTGCAGTGTGTACTGCTCAGGTGACAGGTACACCAAAATCTCAAGAATCACCACTAAAGAACTTACTCATGTAACCAAATACCACCTGTACCCCAATAACCTATGGAAGAAAAAGGTGATATCTCCTTGTGTTTTTTATCTGCATTTCCATGATGATGAGTGATGTTGAGCTTCTTTTAAAAATATGTCTGTTGGCGATTTTTTACGTCACCTTTTGAGAAATATCTATTCATGTCCTAAGTCCAATTTTTAATGGATTTTTTTTAGTCTTGAGTTATTTAAGTTTCTTATACATTTGGAATATTAAGCCCTTATTGGATAAGTAGTTTGCACATATTTTCTCCCATTCAACAGGTTGTCTTTTCATTCTGTTGATTGTTTCCTTTTCCATGTAGAAGCTTTTTAGTTTAATATAGTCCCATTTGTCTGTTTGTGTATAGCTGTCTGTGCTATTGAGATCTTAGCTGTGTAATCTTTGCCTAGACTGATGTCTTGAAGTGATTTTCCTATCTTTTCTGACAGTTTTATAGTTTTGAGTCTTACATTTTTCTCAACTCCATTTTGAGTTGATATTTGTATATGGGGACAGATGGGGGCCCATATTCTTCTGCATGTGATTATCCAATTTTCCTAGTACCATTTATTAAAGAGGATGTCCTTTCCCTAGTGTATGTTCTTGGTGCATTTACCAAAAATTAGTTGGCGTAGATATGTGGACTTATTTCTGAATTCTCTTCTGTTCAATTGGTTTGTATGTCTGCTTTTATATGGATACCATACTGTTTTGATTACTCTAGCCTTGTAGTATATTTTGAAGTCAGGCAATGTGATGCCTCCAGTTTGTTCTTTTTGATCAGGAATCTTTTGGTATTCTGGCTCTTTTTTGATTCTGTATACTTTTTAGCAATTTTTTTTTTTGCTAATTCTGTGAAGAATGATGTTGGTATTTTGACAGAGATTGCATTGAATCTGTAGATTGCTTTGGGCAGTATGGTCATTTTAATGATATTAATCCTATTGATTCATGAGGACGAGATGTCTTTCCACTTGTTTGTGTCCTCTTCAATTTCTTTCATCAATGTTCTGTAGTTTTCCTTGTAGAGCTCCTTCACATCCTTGGTTAAATTTATTCCTAGATATTTTATTTATTTATTTATTTTGTTAGCTATTGCAAATGGGATTTTTTCCTTTTTTTTATACTTTAAGTTTTAGGGTACATGTGCACAATGTACAGGTTTGTTACATATTTATACATGTGCCATGTTGGTGTGCTGCACCCATTAGCTGCATGCATGTAATATTAGGTATATCTCCTAATGCTATCCCTCCCACTCCCCAAACCCCACAACAGGGCCCGGTGTGTGATCTTCCCCTTCATGTGTCTATGTGTTCTCATTGTTCAATTCCCACCTATGAGTGAGAACATGCGGTGTTTGGTTTTTTGTCCTTGTGATAGTTTGCTGAGAATGATGGTTTCCAGCTTCATCCATATTCCTACAAAGGACATGAACTCATCCTTTTTTATGGCTGCATAGTATTCCATGGTGTATATGTGCCACATTTGCTTAATCCAGTCTATCATTGTTGGACATTTGTCCTGTTTCCAAGTCTTTGCTATTGTGAATATTACCACAATAAACATACATGTGCATGAGTTTTTATAACAGCATGATTTATAATCCTTTGGGTATATACCCAGTAAAGGGATTGCTGGGTCAAATGGTATTTCAAGTTCAAGATCCCTGAGGAATCGCCACACTGACTTCCACAATGGTTGAACTAGTTTACAGTCCCACCAACAGTATAAAAGTGTTCCTATTTCTCCACATCCTCTCCAGCAACTGTTGTTTCCTGACTTTTTAATGATCGCCATTCTAACTGGTGTGAGATGGTATCTCAGTGTGGTTTTGATTTGCATTTCTCTGATTGCCACTGATGATGAGCATTTTTCCATGTGTCTTTTGGCTGCATAAATGTCTTCTTTTGAGCAGTGTCTGTTCATATCCTTCACCCACTTTTTGATGGGGCTGTTTGATTTTTTTCTTGTAAATTTGTTTGAGTTAATTGTAGATTCTGGATATTAGCCCTTTGTCAGATGGGTAGATTGCAAAAATTTTCTCCCAATCGGTAGGTTGCCTGTTCACTCTGATGGTAGTTTCTTTTGCTGTGCAGAAGCTGTTTAGTTTAATTAGATCCCATTTGTCAATTTTGGCTTTTGTTGCCATTGCTTTTGGTGTTTTAGACATGAAGTCCTTGCCCATGCCTATGTCCTGAATGGTAATGCCTAGGTTTTCTTTTAGGGTTTTTATGGTTTTAGGTCTAACGTTTAAGTCTTTAATGCATCTTGAATTAATTTTTGTGTAAGGTATAAGGAAGGGACCAGTTTCAGCTTTCTGCATTTGGCTAGCCAGTTTTCCCAGCACCATTTATTAAATAGGGAATCCTTTCCCCATTTCCTGTTTTTGTCAGGTTTGTCAAAGATCAGATGGTTGTAGATATGTGGCATTATTTCTGAGGGCTCTGTTCTGTTCCATTGATCTATATCTCTGTTTTGCTACCAGTACCATGCTGTTTTGGTTACTGTAGCCTTGTAGTATAGTTTGAAGTCAGGTAGTGTGATGCCTCCAACTTTGTTCTTTTGGGTTAGGATTGACTTGGCAATGCTGGCTTTTTTTTGGTTCCATATGAACTTTAAAGTAGTTTTTTTCTAATTGTGTGAAGAAAGTCACTGGTAGCTTGTTGGGGATGGCATTGAATCCATAAATTACCTTGGGCATTATGGCCTATTTCACGATATTGATTCTTCCTACCCATGAGCATAGAATGTTCTTCCATTTGTTTGTATCCTCTTTTATTTCATTGAGCAGTGGTTTGTAATTCTCCTTAAAGAGGTCCTTCACATCCCTTGTAAGTTGGATTCCTAGGTATTTTATTCTCTTTGAAGCAATTGTGAATGGGAGTTCACTCATGATTTGGCTCTCTGTTTGTCTGTTATTGGTGTATAAGAATGCTTGTGATTTTTGCACACTGATTTTGTATACTGCGACTTTGCTAAAGTTGCCTATCAGCTTAAGGAGATTTTGGGCTGAGACGATGGGGTTTTCTAGATATGCAATCATGTCATCTGCAAACAGGGACAATTTGACTTCCTCTTTTCCAGATTGAATACCCTTTATTTCCTTCTCCTGCCTGATTGCCCTGGCCAGAACTTCCAACACTATGTTGAATAGGAGTGATGAGAGAGGGCATCCCTGTCTTGTGCCAGTTTTCAAAGGGAATGCTTCCAGTTTTTGCCCATTCAGTATGATATTGGCTGTGGGTTTATCATAGATAACTCTTATTATTTTGAGATACGTCCCATCAATACCTAATTTATTGAGAGTTTTTAACATGAAGGTTGTTGAATTTTGTCAAAGGCCTTTTCTGCATCTATTGAGATAATCATATGGTTTTTCTCATTGGTTCTGTTTATATGCTGGATTACATTTATTGATTTGCATATGTTGATCCAGCCTTGCATCCCAGGGATGAAGCCCACTTGATCATAGTGGATAAGCTTCTTGATGTGCTGCTGGATTCAGTTTGCCAGTATTTTACTGAGGGTTTTTGCATCAATGTTCATCAGGGATATTGGTCTAAAATTCTGTTGTTTTGTTGTGTCTCTGTCAGGCTTTGGTATCAGGATGATGCTGGCCTCATAAAATGAGTTAGGGAGGATTCCCTCTTTTCTATTGATTGGAATAGTTTCAGAAGGAATGGTACTGGCTCCTCCTTTTTGCCTCTGGTGAAATTCGGCTGTGAATCCATCTGGTCCTGGACTTTTTTTGGTTGGTAAGCTATTAATTATTGCCTCAATTTCAGAACCTGTTATTGGTCTATTCAGAGATTCAACTTCTTCCTGGTTTAGTCTTGGGAGGGTGTATGTGTCCAGGAAGTTATCCGTTTCTTCCAGATTTTCTAGCTTATTTGCATAGAGGTGTTTATAGTGTTCTCTGATGGTAATTTGTGTTTCTGTGGGATCGGTGGTGATATCACCTTTATCATTTTTATTGCATCTATTTGATTCTTCTCTCTTTTCTTTCTTATTCATCTCGCTAGTGGTCTGTCAATTTTGTTGATCCTTTCAAAAAACCAGCTCCTGGATTCATTGATTTTTTGAAGGGTTTTTTGTGTCTCTGTTTCCTTCAGTTCTGCTCTGATATTAGTTATTTCTTGCCTTCTGTTAGCTTTTGAATGTGTTTGCTCTTGCTTCTCTAGTTCTTTTAATTGTGATTTTAGGCTGTCAATTTTGGATCTCTCCTGCTTTCTCTTGTGGGCATTTAGTGCTATAAATTTCCCTCTACACACTGCTTTGAATATGTCCCAGAGATTCTGGTATGTTGTGTGTTTGTTCTCATTGGTTTCAAAGAACATCTTTATTTCTGCCTTCATTTCATTATGTACCCAGTAGTCACTCAGGAGCAGGTTGTTCAGTTTCCGTGTAGTTGAGTGGTTTTGAGTGAGTCTCTTAATCCTGCATTCTAGTTTGATTGCACTGTGGTCTGAGAGACAGTTTGTTATGATTTCTGTTCTTTTACATTTGCTGAGGAGTGCTTTACTTCCAACTAAGTGGTCAATTTTGGAATAAGTGTGGTGTGGTGCTGAGAAGAATGTATATTCTGTTGTTTTGGGGTGGAGAGTTCTGTAGATGTCTATTAGGTCCACTTGGTGCAGAGGTGGGTTCAATTCCTGGATATCCTTTTTAACTTTCTGTCTCATTGATCTGTCTAATGTTGACAGTGGGGTGTTAAAATCTCCCATTATTATTGTGTGGGAGTCTAAGTCTCTTTGTAGGTCTCTAAGGAATTGCTTTGTGAATCTGGGTGTTCCTGTATTGGGTGCATATATATTTAGGATAGTTAGCTTTTCTTGTTGAATTGATCCCTTTACCATTATGTAATGGCCTTCTTTGTCTCTTGATCTTTGTCGGTTTAAAGTCTGTTTTATCAGAGACTAGGATTGCAACCCCTTCCTTTTTTTTTTCCATTTACTTGATAGATCTTCCTCCATCCCGTTATTTTGAGCCTATGTGTGTCTCTGCACGTGAGATGGGTTTCCTGAATGCAGCACACAGATGGGTCTTGACTCTTTATCCAACTTGCCAGTCTGTGTCTTTTAATTGGAGCATTTAGCCCATTTACGTTTAAGGTTAATATTGTTATGTGTGAATTTGATCCTGTCATTATGATATTAGCTGGTTATTTTGTTCGTTAGTTGATGCAGATTCTTCCTAGCCTCAATGGTCTTTACAGTTTCTCATGTTTTTGCAGTGGCTGGTACTGGTTGTTCCTTTCCATGTCTAGTGCTTCCTTCAGGAGCTCTTGTAAGGCAGGCCTGGTGGTGACAAAATCTCTCAGCATTTGCTTGTCTGTAAAGGATTTTATTTCTCCTCCACTTATGAAGCTTATTTTTGCTGGATATGGAATTCTGGGTTGAAAATTCTTTTCTTTAAGAATATTGAATATTGGCCCCCGCTGTCTTCTGGCTTTTAAAGTTTCTGCTGGGAGATGCGCTGTTAGTCTGATGGGCTTCCCTTTGTGGGTAACCCGACCTTTCTCTCTGGCTGCCCTTAACATTTTTTCCTTCATTTCAACTTCAGTGAATCTGACAATTATGTGTCTTGGAGTTGGTCTTCTTGAGGAGTATCTTTGTGGCTTTGTCTGTATTTCCTTAATTGGCCTGCCTTTGCTAGGCTGGGGAAGTTTTCCTGGATAATATACTGCAGAGTGTTTTCCAACTTGATTCCATTCTCCCCATCACTTTCAGGTACACCAATCAGACGTAGGTTTGGTCTTTTCACATAGTCCCATATTTCTTGGAGGCTTTGTTCATTTGTTTTTATTCTTTTTTCTCTAAACTTCTCTTCTCGCTTCATTTTGTTCATTTCATCTTCCATCACTGATACCCTTTCTTCCAGTTGATCGAATCGACTACTTTGGCTTGTGCATTCATCACATAGTTCTCATTCCTTGGTTTTCAGCTCCATCAGGTCCTTTAAGGACTTCTCTGCATTGGTTACTCTAGTTAGCTATTCGTCTAATTTTTTTTCAAGGTTTTTAACTTCTTGGCCATGGGTTTGAACTGCCTCCTTTAGCTTGGAGTAGTTTGATCGTCTGAAGCCTTCTTCTCTCAACTCGTCAAAGTCATTCTCCATCCAGCTTTGTTCCATTGTTGGTGAGGAGCAGCGTTCCTTTGGAGGAGGAGAGGTGCTCTGATTTTTAGAGTTTCCAGTTTTTCTGGTCTGTTTTTTCTCCATCTTTGTGGTTTTATCTACCTTTGGTCTTTGATGATGGTGACATACAGATGGGGTTTTGGTGTAGATATCCTTTCTGTTTGTTAGTTTTCCTTCTAACAGTCAGGACCCTCAGCTGCAGGTCTGTTGGAGTTTGCTGGAGGTCCACTCCAGACCCTGTTTGCCTGGGTATCAGCAGCGGAGGCTGCAGAACAGCGGATATTGGTGAACAGCAGATGTTGCTGCCTGATCATTCCTCTGGAAGTTTTGTCTCAGAGGAGTACCTGGCTGTGTGAGGTGTAAGTCTTCCCCGACTGGGGGTTGCCTCCCAGTTAGGCTACTCAGGGGTCAGGGACCCACTTGAGGAGGCATTCTGTCTGTGCTCAGATGTCCAGCTGCGTGCTGGGAGAACCACTACTCTCTTCAAGGCCATCAGACAGGGACATTTAAGTCTGCAGAGGATTCTGCTGCCTTTTATTTGGCTGTGCCCTGCCCCCAGAAGTGGAGTCTACAGAGGCAGGCAGGCCTCCTTGAGCTGTGGTAGACTCCACCCAGTTCAAGCTTCCTGGCTGCTTTGTTTACCTACTTAAGCTTCAGCAATGGTGGGTGCCCCTCCCCCAACCTCGCTGCCGCCTTGCAGTTTGATCTCAGACTGCTGTGCTAGCAATGAGCGAGGCTCCATGGGTGGGCACAGGACCCTCTGAGCCAGGAACTGGATATAATCTCCTGGTGTGCCGTTTGCTAAGACTGTTGGAAAGGTGCAGTATTAGCATAGGAGTGACCTGATTTTCCAGGTGCTGTCTGTCACCCCTTTCTTTGACTAGGAAATGGAATTCCCTGACCCCTTCTGCTTCCCGGGTGAGGCAATGCCTCGCCCTGCTTCGGCTCAGGCTCAGTGCACTGCACCCACTGTCCTGCACCCACTTTCTGACACTCCCCAGTGAGATGAACTTGGTACCTCAGTTGGAAATGCAGAATTCACCTGTCTTCTGCATCGCTCATGCTGGATGCTGTAGACTGGAGCTGTTCCTATTCGGCCATCTTCACAAATGGGATTTTACAAATTTATCTCTCAGCTAGATCATTGTTGATGTATAGAAACACCAGTGATTTTTGTACATTGGTATTTTATCCTGCAGCTTTACTGAATTTATTAAATCTAAGAGTTTTTTGCTGGAGTCATTAGGTTTTTCTAGACATATCATCAAATTATCGGTAAAAAGGGACAATTTGACTTCCTCTCTTCCAATTTGGATGATTTTCTTTCTTTCTTTTGCCTTATTGCTCTAGCTAGGACTTCCAGTACTCTGTTGAATAGGAGTGGTGGAAACAGGCATCCTTGTCTTATTCCAGATCTTAGAGGAAGGGCTTTCTGCATGATGTTAGCCAGGGGTTTGTCGTATATGGCCTTTTTTATTTTGAGGTATGTTCCTCCTATATCTAGTTTGTTGAGAGTTTTTAATTGTGAAGGGATGTTGAATTTTATTAAATGCTTTTTCTGCATTTATTGAGATGACCATACTTTTGTATTATTATACTTTAAGTTCTAGGTTAAATGTGCACAACATGGAGGTTTGTTACATATGTATACATGTGCCACAGTGGTTTGCTGCACCAATTAACTCATCATTTACATTAGGTATGTCTCCTAATGCTATCCCTCCCCCAGCCCCCACCTCATGACAGGCCCTGGTGAGTGATGTTCCCCGCCCTGTGTTCTCATTGTTCAATTCCCACCTATGAGTGAGAAGATGCAGTGTTTAGTTTTCTGTCCTTTAGATAGTTTGCTCAGAATGATGGTTTCCAGCTTCATCCATGTCCCTACAAAGGACATGAACTGATCTATTTTTATGGCTGAATAGTATTCCATGGTGTATATGTGCCACATTTTCTTAATCCAGTCTATCATTGATGGACATTTGGCTTGATTCCAAGTCTTTGCTATTGTGAATAGTGCTGCAATAAACATACGTGTGCATGTGTCTTTATAGTAGCATGATTTATAATCCTTTAGGTATATACCCAGTAATGGGATGGCTGGGTCAAATGTTACTTCTAGTTCTGAATTCTTGAGGAATTGCCACACTGTCTTCCACAATGGTTGAACTAGTTTACAGTCCCACCAACAGTGTAAAAGCATTCCTATTTCTCCAAATCCTCTCCAGCACCTGTTGTTTCCTGACTTTTTAATGATCACCATTCTAACAGGTGTGAGATGGTATCTCACTGTGGTTTTGATTTGCATTTCTCTGATGGCCAGTGATGACGAGCATTTTTTCATATGTCTTTTGGCTGCATAAGTGTCTTCTTTTCAGAATTGTCTATTCATATCCTTTGCCCACTTTTTGATGGGGTTGTTTGATTTTTTCTTGTAAATTTGTTTAAGTTCTTTGTAGATTCTGGATATTAGCCTTTTGTCAGATGAGTAGATTGCAAAAATTTTCTCCCAGTTGGTAGGTTGCCTGTTCACTCTGATGGTAGTTTCTTTTGCTGTGCTGAAGCTGTTTAGTTTAATTAGATCCCATTTGTCAATTTTGGCTTTTGTTGCCATTGCTTTTGGTGTTTTAGACATGAAGTCCTTGCCCATGCCTATGTCCTGAATGGTATTGCCTAAGTTTTCTTCTCAGGTTTTTATGGTTTTGGGTCTGACGTTTAAGTCTTTAATCCATCTTGAATTATTTTTTGTATAAGGTGTAAGGAAGGAATGTAGTTTCAGCTTTCTACATATGGCTAGCCAGTTTTCCCAGCACCATTTATTAAATAGGTATTCCTTTCCCCATTTCTTGTTTTTGTCAGGTTCATCAAAGATCAGATGGTTGTAGATGTGTGGTGTTAGTTCTGAGGCCTCTGTTCTGTTCCATTGGTCTACATATCTGTTTTGATACCAGTACTATGCTGTTTTGGTTACTGTAGCCTTGTAGTATAGTTTGAAGTCAGGTAGCATGATGCCTTCAGCTTTGTTCTTTTTGCTTAGGATTGTTTTGCCAATGCAGGCTCTTTTTTGATTCCACATGAACTTGAAAGTAGTTTTTTCCAATTCTGTGAAGAAAGTCACTGGTAGCTTGATGGGGATGGCATTGAATCTATAAATTACCTTGGGCAGTATGGCCATTTCCACGATATTGATTCTTCCTATCCATGAGAATGGAATGTTCTTCCTTTTGTTTGTGTCCTCTTTTATTTCATTGAGCAGTGGTTTCTAGTTCTCCTTGAGGAAGTCCTTCACATCCCTTGTAAGTTGGATTCCTAGGTATTTTATCCTCTTTGAAGCAATTGTGAATGGGAGTTCACTCATGATTTGGCTCTCTGTTTGTCTGTTATTGATGTATAGGAATGCTTGTGATTTTTCCACATTGATTTTGCATCCTGCGAGTTTGCTGAAGTTGCTTATCAGCTTAAGGAGATTTTGGGTTGAGACGATGGGGTTTTCTAAATATATAATCATGTCGTCTGCAAACAGGGACAATTTGACTTCCTCTTTTCCTAATTGAAGCGCCCTTTATTTCTTTCTCTTGCCTGATTCCCCTGGCCAGAACTTCCAACACTACGTTGAATAGGAATGGTGAGAGAAGGCATCCCTGTCTTGTGCCAGTTTTCAAAGGGAATGCTTCCAGTTTTTGCCCATTCAGTATGATTTTGGCTGTGGGCTTGTCATAAATAGCTCTTATTATTTTGAGATACATTCCATCAATACCTAGTTTATTGAGAGTTTTTAGCATGAAGGGTTGTTGAATTTTGTCAAAGGCCTTTTCTGCATCTATTGAGATAATCATGTGGTTTTTGTCTTTAGTTCTGTTTATGTGATGGATTATGTTTATTGATTTGCATATTTTGAACCAGCCTTGCATCCCAGGGATGAAGCCAAATTGTTCTTGGTGGATAAGCTTTTTGATCAATTTGGTGATGGATTTGGTTTGCCAGTATTTTATTGAGGATTTTTGCATTGATGTTCATCAGGGTTATTGGTCTAAAATTCTCTTGTTTTGTTGCATCTGTGCCAGGGATCATACTGTTTTTATTCTTCATTCTGCTGATGTTATATATCACATTTATTCACTTGCACACGTTGAACCATCTTCCTTGCATCTCTGTTATAAATCCCAAATAGTTATTGGATATTATTGTTTTCATGTGCTGTTGTATTAATCTTGCTAGGTTTTGTTGAGGGTTTTTGTATGTATGTTCATCAAATATATTGGCCTGTAGTTTTCTTTAACTGTTGTGAACTCATCTTGTATCAGGATAATGCTGTCCTTGTGGAATGAGTTAGGGAGGTTTCCCTCCTCAAGTTTTCAGATAGTTTCAGGAGAATTGGTACCAGTTCTTTATTATACATTTGGTAGAATTCTGCTATGAATCAATCTGGCCCTGCTTTTTTTTGTTTTGTTTTGTTTTTATCTTTAGGAGATTCTTTATTGCTGCTTAAGTCTTGCCATTTGTAATTGGTTTATTCAGATTTTCTATTTTTTTTTTCTGATTTAATCTTGGTAGGTTATGTGTTTCCAGGAATTTATCCATTTCTTCTAAGTTTTCCAGTTTGTTAGTGTATAGTTTTTCACAACAGTTTCTGACGGTCTTTGTATTTCTGTGATATCGGTTAGTAATCTCTCCTTTTTCATTTCTGATTAGTTTATTTGGGTCTTCTCTCTTCCTATATTAGTAAGCTTAGCTAGCACTTTGTTGACTTTGTTTATCTTTTCAAAAAAACAACTTTTTCTTACATTGAGTCTCTGTATTACTTTTTTTTAGTCTCTATTTTCTTTAGTTTTACTCTCTTCTTTTTTATTTATTTCCCCCTGCTAATTTTGGGTTTGGTTTGTTCTTGCTTTTCCATTTCCTTGAGGTACCCCATTTAGTTGTTTATTAGAAATTTTTCTACTTTTTTGATATAGGCATTTACTACTACAAACTTCCCTCTTATCACTGCTTTTGCTATATCACTCAGGTTTTATCAGAGTGTTTTTATTTTTATTTGTTTGGTGAAATTTTTTGATTTTCTTCTTAATTTCCTCATTGGCCCTATGATTGTTCAGGGGCATAATTTTTAGTTTCCATGTATTCCAGTTTTCCTTTTGTTTTGGATTTCTAGTTTTATTCCATTGTAACCTTAGATGATACTTTATATGACTTCACTATTTAAAAATTTGTTGAGACTTGTTTTGTGATCTGACATATGGTATATCTCGGAGAATGTTTTATGTGCTGATGAGAAGAATGTATATTCTGTAGCTGTTAGATAAAATGTTCTGTAAATATCTGTTAGGTCCATTTAGTCTAAAGTACAATTTAAATCAGATGTTCGTTTTTTGTTGTTCTGTCTAGATGATATATCTAATGCTGGATAGGGTGTTGAAGCCCTCAACTGTTATTTTATTTAAGTGTATCTCTTCTTTTAGATCTAATATTTGCTTTATATATCTGGGTGCTCTAGTGTTAAGTGCACTATATTTAGAATTGTTATATCCTTTTTCTGAATTGACTCCTTTATCATTATATAATGACCTTTTTTGATTCGTTTTACAGTTTGACTTAAAGCCTGTTTTATCTAAGTATAGCTACTCCTGCTCACTTTTGGTTTCTGTTTCCATGGCATATCTTTTTTTATCCCTTCATTTTCAGTCAATGTGTGTCTTTACAGGTGAAGTGAATTTCTTTTAGTCAGCATACAGTTGGGTCATGTTTTTATTAAAGTCATTCAACCAGTCTATCTCTTTTAAGGGAAGGATTTAATTAGTTTACATTCAAGGCTATTTATTGATATGCGAGGTCTTATTCCTGCCATTTCGATTTGATTTTTGTTGTTGGTAGTGGGCGTTGTAGGCTTGTTCTCAGGCCATGAGACCTCTGAAGACACATGCAAGTGCACAGCAGGTCTGCTGCTAGGGGGCAGGGTTGCTTTCAGTGGCATCAGTCCCAGGCAGGTGACTCTCAGGCTCTGGAGAGCATGCTTTTCAACTCCCTTTGTCCTGAGAGCAGTTACCCCAGGGTGTAGGCCACTGCATGGGCTAGGTTGCTGGGGATCTGGCTGCACTGCTGGGTCAAGCTTACATTGCAACGTTGAAGCCCGCTAGATGAATGTAGAGGGAATGTCAGTGGAACCCCAGCGATATGGAGATTTGAGGTCTGTTAGAACCCAGGGCAGTATATACCCTGGTTGGGGTTGAGCTCTCAAATTGTGTCATGCTGCAACTGCTTTGGTCTTGGAAGGTGTGTGGGACTCAGGATGAACTCTCTTTGTAGAACAGTGCTTTTGCCAAGACTCCAGAAACTCCCTGCCCTACTTTCAGGAACAGCAAGTGCCTGGCGGCTCTCCCATGGCCAGAGCTGCGGAGTCTTTAGTGAGAATGTAAACCATTGAGAGTATCTTGCTTACCTTTTCTCTGCATTGGAGAGTTTTTCCTGGTTCTGAGCCAATTTCAGCTGGGCTGGGTTGCTCTGCTATCTCTTCCTGAGCTTCAGAGGTTCTCTGTCACTTCCCTGTTGAATTCCAGTGTTCTTTTAAAAAATGTTGTATTAGTTGTGAGTAAATAGTAGATGTATATATTTATGGGGTACATTAGATGTTTTTATACAGGCATGCAATGTGAAATAGTCACCAAATGGAGAATGGAATATCCATCCCCTCAAAACATTTATACTTTGAGTTACAAACAATCCAATTACACTATTTATTTTAAAATTGTTATTATTGACTATAGCCACCCTCTTGTGCTATCAAATAGTAGGTCTTACTCATTTTTTTCATGTTTTTTTTTTTTTTGTACCCATTGACGATCCCCACCTCCCCCTAATCCTCCTACTACCCTCCCAGCCTCTGTTAACCATACTACTACTCTCTATCTCCATGAGTTCAATTCTTTTTACTTATAGATCCCACAAATAAGGGGAGAACATGCGATGTTTGTCTTTCTGTGCCTGGCTTATTTCACTTAACATAATGATCTCTAGTTTTATCCATGTTGTGGCAAATGACTGGATCTCATTCTTTTAATGGCTGAATAGTACTCCATTGTGTATATACATCACATTTTCTTTATCCATTAATCTATTGATGGACACTTAGGTTGCTTCCAAATCTTAGCTATTGTAAACAATGCTGCAACAAACATAGGAGTGCAGATATCACTTCGATATACTGATTTCCTTTCTGTTGGGTATATGCCCAACAATGGGATGGCTGAATCATATGGTAGCTTAATGTTTAGCTTTTTGAGGAACCTCCAAACTGTTCTCCATAGTGGTTATACTAATTTACATTCCCACCAACAGTGAACGAGGGTTACCTTTCCTTTAGATCCTTGCCAGCATTTGTTATTGCCTGTCTTTTGGATGAAAGCCATTTTAACTGGGGTGAGATGATATCGCATTGTAGTTTTTATTTGCATTTCTCTGATGATCAGTGATGTTGAGCATCTTTTCAAATGCCTGTTTGCCATTTGTATGTCTTCTTTTGAAAAATATCTATTCAAATCTTTTGCCCATTTTTGATCAGATTACTAAAGTTTTTACTAAAAGTTGTTTGAGTTTATTATATATTCTGGTTATTAATCCCTTGTCAGATGGGTAGTTTGCAGATATTTCCTCCCATTCTGTAGGTTGTCTCTTCACAGCTGATTTTATCCTTTGCTTTGCAGAACTTTTTAATTTGATGTGATATCATTTGCTCATGTTTGCTTTGGTTGCCTGTCCTTGTGGAATATTGATCAAAATTTTTGCTCAGACCAATGTCTTGTAGATTTTCCTCAATGATTTCTTGTAGTACTTTTATAGTTTGAGATCTTAGATTTAAGTCTTTAATCCATTTTGATTTAAATTTTGTATTTGATGAGAGAGAGGGGTCTAGTTTCATTCTTCTAAGACATTCTGCCTAAGAATGTCCAATTTCCAGGCACCATTTATTGAAAAGACTGTCTTTTCCCCAATGTGTGTTCTTGGGGAACACACATTTCCCCAATGTATGCACCTTTGTCAAAAATGAATTAACTGTAGGTGTGTGGATTTGTCTCTAGGTTATCTATTCTGTTCCATTGGTCCATGTGTCTGTTTTTATGCCAGTAACATGCTGTTTTGGTTAGCTCTGTAGTAAAATTTGAAGTCAGGTAATGTGAGTTCTCTGGTTTTGTTCTTTTTGTTTAGGATAGCTATCCTGGGTCTTTTTTGGTTCCATATAAACTTTTGTATTTTTTTCTATTTCTGTGTAGATTGTCATTGGTATTTTGATAAAGATTGCATTGAATCTATAGATTGCTTTTGGAAGTATGAACATTTTAACATTATTGATTCTTCCAATCCATGAACATAGAGTATTGTTTTATTTTTTGTGTTCTCTTCAATTTCTTTCATCAGTGTTTTACAGTTTTCATCTTCCACTTCTTTGGTTAATTCCTAGGTGTTTAATTTTATATATGTGACCATTTTAAATGGGACTCTCCTTTTAATTTCTTTTTCGCATTGTTCACTGTTGGCATATAGAAATACTATTAATTTTTTATGTTGATTTTGTATCCCGCCAGTTTACTGAATTTGTTTATTAGTTTTAATAGTTTATTTGTGGAGTCTTTAAGGTTTTTCCAAATACGAGATTATATGATCTGCAAACAAGGATAATTTGACTTCTTTCTTTCCAACTTGGATACCCTTTATATCTTTCTCCTGTCTGATTACTCTAGGTAGGACTTCCAGTACTATGTTAAATAACAGTGGTGACAGTGGGCATGCTCGTCATCTTAGAAGAAAGGTGTTTCTTCTTTCCCTATTCAGTATGATACTACCGTTGTCTGCCATTTATGGCTTTTTTATGCTGAGGTATGTTTCTTCCATTCCCAGTTTTGTGAGGGTTTTTATTATGAAGGGATGTTAAATTTTATCAAATGCTCTCTCAGCACCAATTGAAATAATCACATAGTTTTTATCCTTCATTCTGTTGATCAGTGTTCTCTTTTTGATGTATGATTATCTGCTTGCTATTTTTGTCCTTCTTTGTGGAGGAGGTAAGTACTGGGTGCCTCTAGTCATCCATCTTGAAGCCCCACTGACTTTTTGTACTTTTATAACTTCTTATGACTTAATGATTGAGATGAATCTGAAGCTTTTATTTTTAATACAACATCCACGTTGTATAGATTTCCTGAAGGATTAGAAGATCCAGAAAAAAAAGGATGCCAATGATGTTTTCTCATTCTTCGGAACCATTATGAAACTAACAAAAGGGAGTTTTGAAGTAGAAAGGAGAAGATTGAAGCATTTATAAATTATGGTGGGGTAGAATATAGTAATGGAGTAAATATTTGTGAGGCCACTCAAGAACAAAATGCCTTAAAGAAATGGTTCCCTTTGGGCACTTCTTGATATAAGTCTTGAGACCAAAAAAAAGAAAAAAAAAGAGAGAGAGAGAGAGAGAAACAGAGAAGTTCTGCCATAAGTAATATAGAGGAAAAAGTAGAACTTCCTCTATAGCTTGGGTATTTAATGGAAAATTCTGTACTCAACACATATGCACTAGTCCCATTCTTGATGGCCATCGTTATGTAGTATATATTCTTTAGTGATTTCAGGGACAAGAAAGCAAAAGAAAAAGTGATTCATTACATGTTGGTCCAGTTCACACCTGTGTTCTTATTAGGTGTCAAATGCAAACATATCATGGTCATTTGAATAGACTAACTGGAGTGAGCTTGTTACTTTTATCTTCTGTATACATGTGTCTTTATTTTTTTATTTACTTGTTTTTTAAAAATTTTAAAAATTATTTAAAAAAATTTTTGTGGGTACATAATAGTTGTATATATTTATGGGGTACATGAGATATTTTGATACAGGTATGCAATATCAATGAAGACATCATGAAGATAGAAGTATGTTAAACTATTTTGTTGTTATTGTTGTTTTGTGAATAGTTTATTCTTTCTAACTTTTATTTTAAGTTCAGGGGTACATATGCAGGTTTGTTACATGGGTAAACTTGTGTCATGGGGTTTGTTGTATACATTATTTTATCATCCAGGTATTAAGCCTAGTACTCAATAGTTATTTTTCCTGATGATTTCCTCCATCCCACCCTCCACCCTCCAATAAGCCCCAGTGTGTGTTGTTCTCCTCCATGTGTTCTTATCATTCAGCCCTCACTTATAAGTGAGAATATGTGGTATTTGGTTTTTTTATTCCTGCATTAGCATGCTAAGGATAATGGCCTCCAGCTTCATCCATGTCCCTGCAAATGACATGATCTCATTTTTTTTATGGCTGTATAGCATTCTATGTACCACATTTTCATTATCCAGTCTATCATTTACAGGAATTTAGGTTGATTCCATGTCTTTGCTATTGTGAATAGTGGTACCATGAACATATGCTTGCATGTGTGTTTATAGCAGAATGATTTATATTCATTTGGGTACATATCCAGTAATGAGACTGCTGGGTTGAATGGTCATTCTGCTTTTAGGCCTTTGAGGAATTGTCACACTGTCTTCCACACAGGTTGAACTAATTTACATTTCCATCAATAGTGTATAAGCATTCCTTTTTCTCCACAACCTCACCAGCATCTGTTATTTTTTGACCCTTTCATAGTAGCCATTCTGACTTGTGTGAGATGGTATCTCTTGTTGTTTTGATTTGCATTTCTCTAATATTCAGTGATGTTGAGCTTTCTTTCATATAATTGTTAGCCATATGTATGCCTTCTTTTGAAAAGTGTCTGTTCATGTCCTTTGCCCACTTTTTATGATTTTTTCTTGTTAATTTGTGTAAGTTTCTTATAGATGCTGGATATTAGACTTTTGTTAAATACATAATTTGCAAAATTTTTCCCCATTCTGTAGGTTGTCTGTTCAGTCTAATGATAGTTTATTTTGCTGTGCAGAAGCTTTTTAGTTTAATTAGATCCCATGTGCTGATTTTTGCTTTTGCTGTAGCTGCTTTTGGTGTCTTCATCATTAAATCTTTGCCCATGCCTCTGTGTCCTGAATGGTATTGCCTAGGTTGTCTTCCAGGGTTTTTATACTTTTGGGTTTTACATTTAAGTCTTTAATCCATCTTGAGTTAATTTTTATATATGGTGTAAGGAAGCAGTCCAGTTTCAATCCTCTGCATATGGCTAGCCAGTTATTCCATGCCACTTATTGAATAGTGAACCCTTTCCTCATTGTTTGTTTTTTGTCAGGTTTGTCAAAGATCTGATGGTTGTAAGTCTGTGGCCTTATTTCTGAGTTGTCTGTTCTGTTCTATTGGTCTATGTATTTGTTTTGATATCAGCATCATGGTTTTTCTGGTTACTGTAGCCCTGAATTATGTTTTGAAGTCAGGTAACATGTTGCCTCCAGCTTTTTTCCTTTTGCTTGGGATGGTCTTTGCTATTCAGGCTCTGCTTTTATTCCATATGAATTTTAAAATAGTTTATCCAATTCTGTGAAAAATCTCAACGGTGGTTTAATAATGATAGCAGTGAATCTATAAACTGCTTTGAGCAGTTTGTCCATTTTAATGTTATGAATCTTCCTATCCATGAGCATGAAGTGTTTTTCTGTTTGTGTGTGTCTTCTCTGAATTCTTTGAGAAGTGTTTTGTAGTTCTCCTTGCGGAGATCTTTCATCTCCCTACTTAGCTGTATTCCTAGGTATTGTATTCTTTTTATGGTGTTTGTGAATGTGAGTACATTCCTGATTTGGCTCTCGGCTTGACTTTTGTTGGTGTATGGGGATACTAGTGATTTTTGCACATCGATTTTATATTCTGAGACTTTGCTGAAGTTGTTTATCAGCTTAAGAAGCATTCGGGGTAGGATTACGGGGTTTGCTAGATATAGGACTATGTCATCTACAAACAGGGATATTTTGACTTCTTTTCTTCCTCTCTGGATGCATTTTATTTTTCTGTCTTCCCTGATTGCTCTGGTCAGGACTTCCAGTACTATGTTAAATAGGAAAGGTGAAAGAGGGCATCCTTGTCTTGTGCTGGTTTTCAAGGGGAATGTTTCCAGCTTTTGGCCATTCAGTATTATGTCAGCTGTGAATTTGTCATAGATAGATAGCTCTTATTATTTTGAGGTACGTTCCTTCAATATCTAGTTTGTTGAGAGTTTTTAACCTGAAGGGATGTTGAATTTATCAAAAGCCTTTTCTGCATCTATGGAGATAATCATGTAGTTTTTGTCTTAAGTTCTGTTTATGTGTTGAATCACGTTTATTGATACCTGAATGTTGAATTAACCTCGCATCCCAAAGATAAAGCTTAATTTATCAAGGTGGATAAGCTTTTTGATTTGCCACTGGCTTTTATGCCACCATTTTGAGGATTTTTGCACTGATGTTCATCGAGAATATTGACTTGAAGTTTTTGTTGTTGTTATTATCTCTGCCAGGTTTTGGTATCACGATGATGCTGGCTTCATAGAATGATTTAGGGAGGAGTTCCTCCTCCTCAATTTTTTGGAATACTTTCAGTCAGAATAGTACCAGCTCTTCTTTGTACCTCTCCTAGCATTCAGCTGTGAATATGTCTGATCCTGGGCTTTTTTTCGTTGGTAGCCTGTTTTTTGCTGCCTCAATTTCAGAGCTCTTTATTAGTCTGTTCAGGGATTCAATTTATTCCTGGTTCAGTCTTGAGAGGGTGTATGTGACCAGAAATTTATCAGTTTCTTCTAGATTTTCCTTTCAGATTGTGTTTATTTGAAACTTCTCTCTACTTCTTTATCAGTTGAGCAGTCTATTTTATTAATTTTTTCTCGAAAAACCAGTTGCTGGATTTGTTGATATTTTGAGTCTTTTTTTGTATCTATCTCTTTCAGTTCAGCTCTGGTTTTGGTTAATTCTTGTCTTCCACTAGCTTTGGGATTTGTTTGCTTTTGGTTCTTTAATTTTTTTAGTTGTGACATTACTTTCTAACTTTTTGATATGGGCATTTAGTGCTATAAATTTCCCGCTTAACGCTGCCTTAGCTGTGTTGCAGAGATTTTGGTATGTTGTATTTGTGTTCTCATTAGTTTCAAAGAATTTCTTGATTTCTGCTTTAATTTATGATTTAACCACGAGTCATTCAGGAACAGGTTATTCAATTTCCATGTAATTGTACGGTTTTGAGTGAATTTCTTGGTCTCGATTTCTAATTTGATTACACTGTGGTCTGAGAGATTGTTATGATTTCAGTCTTTGCATTTGCTGATGATTATTTTACTTCTGATCATGTGATTGATTTTAGAGTATATGCCATGTGACGATGAGAAGAATGTATACTCTGTTGTTTTTTGGTGGAGAGTTCTGCGGATATATGATCCAGAGCTGAGTTCTGGTCCTGAATATCTTTGTTAATTTTCTGTCTTGGTGATCTGTCTAATATTGTCAGTGGCATGTTAAAGTCCCACTATTATTGTGTGGGAGTCTAAGTGTCTTCAAAGGTCTCTAAGAACTTGCTTTATGAATCTGGGTGCTCCTGTGTTGGGTACCTATATATTTGAGATAGTTAGATCTTCTTGTTGAATTGAACCCTTTACCATTATGTAATATCCTTCTTTGTCTTTTTTGATCTGTGTTAATTTAAAGTCTGCTTTGTCAGAAACTAGGATTGCAACCCATGCTTTTTCTCTGTTTTCCATTTGCTTGGTAGGTTTTTCTCTGTCCCTTTATTTTGAGCCTATCTGTGTCATTGCATGTGAGATGGGTCTCTTGAAGATAGCATACCAATGGGTCTTGGTTATTTATTCAACTTGCCACTTTGTGCCTTCTAATTGAAACATTTAGTTATTTATATTTAAGGTTAATATTGATATATGTGAATTTGTTCCTTGCATTATGATGTTAGCTTATTTTGTAGATTTGTTTATATGGTTGCTTTACAGTATCACTGGTCTGTGTACTTCAGTGTGTTTTGGTAGTGGCTGGTAATGGTTTCTCCTTTCCATATTTAGTGCTCCCTTCAGGAGCTCTTGTAAGGCAGATCTGGTGGTAACAAATTCCCTCAGCATTTGCTTGTCTGAGAAGGATCCTATTTTTCCTTTGCCTATGAAACTTAGTTTTGCCAGATACTACGTTCTAGGGTGGAATTTCCTATCTTTAAGAATGTTAAATATTGGCCCCTAGTTTCTTCTGGCTTGTAGGCTTTCAGCTGAGAGGTCATCTGTTAGTATGATGAGCTTTCCTTTATAGGTGACCTCACCTTTCTCTCTAGCTGCCTTTAACATTTTTCTTTTATTTCGACCTTGGGGAATCTGATGAATATGTGTCTTGGGGATGATTTTCTTGTGAATTATTTTACTGGGGCTCTCTGCATTTCCTGAAATGGAATGTTTGCCTGTCTAGCTAGGTTGGAGAAGTTCCCATGGATGATATTCTGAAATATGTCTTTCATGTTGGTTTTGTTCCCCTCATGTCCTTCAGGGACACCCCTGAGTTGTAGATTTGGTCTTGTTACATAATCTCATATTTCTTGGAGGTTTTGTTCATTCCTTTTTCATTCTTTTTTCTCTATTCTTGCCTGTCTGTCTTATTTCAGAAAGCCAGTTTTCAAGCTCTGAGATTCTTTTACTTGTTGGTTTATTCTGCTATTAACATTTGTGATTGCATTGTGAAATTCTTATAGTGTGTTTTTCAGCTCTATCAGGTGAGATACGGTGTACTCTCCATACTGGCTATTTTGTCTGTCAGCTCCTGCATTGTTGTATCATGATTTTTAGCTTCCTTGCATTGGATTTTAATGAACTCCTGTGGCTCAATGATTTTCATATCTATCCATATTCTGAATTCTATTTCTGTCATTTCAGCCATCTAAGTCTTGTTCCAAACCCTTGCTGGAGGTGATGTAGTCATTGGAGGAAAGAAGGCACTGTGGATTTTTGAGTTTTCAGCATTCTTGTGCTGATTCTTTCTCATCTTTGTGGGCTTATTTACCTTCAATTTTTGAAGTTGCTGACCTTTGGACTTTTTTAATCCTATTTGATGATCTTGAGGGTTTGATTGTGGTATAAATGGATTTGGCTGACTGGATTTGTTTCTGGGAGATTTTAGGGGGCCAGTGCCTAGCTCCCAACTCCTGGACTGCATGCTGTAACTCTGGAGAGCTTGTATTGGGCACGACTTTTTTCTCTGCCTCTTTGAGGTTTGGATTCCACTACACTGGGGCGGAGGGCAAAGTGCAGCAGCTGCAGCAGCTGCAGCAGAGTGCTAGCAGATGCAGGGTTGCCTGCCTTCCTGTGGGCATTCACCACAGTAACAGAGGCAACACAGCTGGGGATTAGGGGAGACTGTGTGAGCAGTTGCACTGGAGCTGGTGTTGGTTTGGGGTAGTTTGCTGGTCAGTGCAACTCTTGGTGCCTTCTCTGTGCCCCACAAGCAGGAGTAATCACTCATGGTGTGGGAGGATCCACTATTTTCTGACAGTGTTAGTGAAAGGGTGGGGCACAGGTGGGGCCAGGGCTTGCTGCCTTTTGCCCTCTAATGCTCCATTTGCAATAGTGGTTGGTAGGGGGAAGAGAGGTGAACTGCACTCCCACATGCTGGTGGGGCAAGTAAAGCAAAATGCATCCCTGCAGACATGCACCAGCAGAGTGATGTGAGGAGTTTCTGTGGGCTTGGGGGAGGCTGCAGTATGGGGAAGAAGCATGCAAGTTAGTGCATGACCATAGGGGCTGGCTGGAGCTCTCCATCTGTCAGGCACAGTCTGCTGGCACAGAGACTATGGTGTGGGCCCCAGCACACCCAAGACTGACCTGTAAGCAGACATGGCCAGACTGTATCCCTGGGAGAGGCCAGCAGACCAAGGGGTTCTATGTCAGGCCAACACCATCTGATGTGCAAGACCACCGTGCAGAGATCAGGTTCATCAGTTTCCCTAGGGACAAACTCTTGTATGGGAGCAAGTCGAGCCTAGGGGGATGGCTGTCCCTAGCCATGCTCCACAACAGATGCTCCTGTACCAAACCCTCTGGGCTCCACATCAGCTGGCTTGCTGCTCCATTGCTTCTCTAAGCAGCTCTTCCTATCACCTCAGGTTTCCATAGTGGTCAAGGGATTCCCTTCTGCTGGGGTTCCAGATGCCCATCCTAGAATGGATTGCTCCTTGCCAGTTCAACTCACTCATGCCCCCAGTGCTGTTGTGGTTCGAAGATGAGTCCCAGTGTGTAGTAGCCTGTGCAGGGTTCCTAGCTTTCTCTCCCTTTTGGCTAGCTTCTGTGTCTTCCCTCCACCCATTCTCAGCGCCTTCACTCTGAAGATCTGCCAGTCATCCTGGTCCCCCCATGAGAGCTATTCTACTTGTCTCTGTCTAGTTGGCCATCTTGCCCTCTCAGACCTTTTATTACTTTTAGCATTTTATTTTTATTTTTATATATATTAAGGTGTACAAAATATTTTGATGTACATGTACATAGTTAAATGTCACAGTCCAGCCAATGAACATATCCATCATCTCACATAGTTACTTTTTTATTGTGAGAGCACATAACATCTCCTTTCTTAGCACATTCCTAGTATAAAACGTTATATTATTAACTAACTATAGCTCTCATGGTATACATTAGATCTCTATACTTATTTATCCTACATAATTGCAACTTTGCACCCATTCTTCTGTTAACAGGAGACATAGATGAAAGGGCACAAAACCTCTGGTAACCACTGTTCTTACTTTCTGTTTCTATGTATTGGACTTTTTTTTTTTTTAAGATGCCACATATAAGTGAGGTCATGAAGTATTTTTCTTTCTGTGTTTGGCTTATTTCAATTAGCATGAGGTCCTTCAGGTTTATCTTTGTTTTTACAAATGACCAGACATTCTTCTTTTTAAAGGCTGAATAATATTTCATTGTGTGTGTATGTATGTTGATAGATATAGAAGGGGCAAATACAAGTTGTGTGTATATATATATACATATATATATACACACACATACATACACTATCTATCTATCTATCTATCATCTATCTATCTATCTATCTGTATCTGTCTCACAATTTCTTTATCTATTCATCTCTTGATGGCCATTTAGGTTGTTTTCGTATCTTGGCTATTGTGAGTAATTTTGCAATGAGCATGGATATACAGATATCTCTATGAGGTGCTGATTGCATTTCCTTTGGGCATATAAGGAGGGATTGCTGAGTTATATATGGTAGTTCTATTTTTGAGGAACTTCCACACTGTTTTCTATAATGGCTACACCAGTCTACATTTCCAACAAAGATGTACAAGGATTCCCCTTTATCCATACCCTCATCACTTGTTGTTTCTTGTGTTTTTGATGGCATATAGCCATTCTAACTGGAGTGAGGTGGTACCACATTGTTGTTTTGATTTGGATTTTTCTGATGATTAGTAAGGTTGAATACATTTCCAAATGCCCATTAGCCATTTTTATGTCTTCTTTGGATAAATATTCAGATCCTTTATCCATTTTTAAATTAGGTTATTCCTTTTTTTTTTTTTTTTTTGTCATTGAGCTCTGTGAGTTCCTGACATATTTTGGATATTAACCCTTTATCATACGTATGGTTTGCAAATATTTTCCCCATTCTGCAGGTTGCCTTTTTATTTTGTTGGTTGTTTCCTTTGATGTGCTGAAGATTTTAGTTTGATGTAATTCCATTTATTTTTGTTTCTGTTGCCTGTGCTTTTGGGGTCCTAAACCAAAAATCATTGCCAAGAACAAGGGAATGGAGATTTTCTCCTTTGTTTTCTTTTAGGAGTTTTATGATCTCAGGTCTTATGTTAAACATTTTATCCATTCTGAGTTGACTTTTGTGTTTGGTGTGAAATAAGTCTCCAATTTTGTCCTTTGCATGTGGACATACAGTTTTTTTCTGACATCATTCATTGAAGAGACTATTTTTTCCTCATTGTGTGTTTTTGACAACTTTGTCAAATATCAGTTTACTCCAAATGTGTGGATTTATTTCTGGACTCTCTATTCTGTTCCATTGGTCTATGTGTCTAATTTTAATATCAGTACCAAACTGTTTTGATTACTACAGCTTTGTGATATAATCTGAAATCAAGCAGTGTGATTCCTCCAACTTTGTTTTTGTTTCCCCTTTAGGAATGCCTTAGCTGTTTAGAGTTTTTTGCAGTTCTATACAAATTTTATATATTTTTTATTTCTGTGAAAAAGATCTTTAATTTTAATAAAGATTGCATTGAATCTGCATATCACTTTGAGTATTGTGGACATTTTAACAGTATTTTAATCCATAAACATGGGCTATCTTTTATTTGTGTCTTCATTTTCTTTCATCAATTTTTATAATGTGTAGATGTTTTACCTCCTTTGTTAAATTTATTCTTTTGTATCTTATTATTTTAAATGCTATTATAAATGGGATCATTTTCTTGATTTCCTTTTTGTTAGGTAATTACCAATGTAAAGAGGGCCTAAAATTTCTTAAATGATCAGAGCTTGCTGGATCCTTAAGGATGGCAGGCCTTGACCTTTGTATATTCCCTTTGTATATTCTCTGTAGGGTCTCCATAGACGTTGACTAAAGTATATAATTAAATATGGGACTGTGAGGAATGCTTTTAAAATCCTTCTAAGTTATACTTTCTTTTAATCACTTGACTGTTTTGTGAGTTTTGTTGAAATTGAGTATAAAATGGTATTGAAAATACTGATTCCTTCTCAATTTACTACTATCTTGTTCTGATTTCTTTCTGAAATCAAAAGGGGCTTACTGCATAAAAATCACTTTTAGCAATTATAAGGAACATTTTATTAACATCTCCAAGACAAACTCAGACCTTAACATCTTGTATACAAATTAAAAGTTATGAACAGGAAATAGTGTGTCTGTGAGATTTTATTTCTCACAAGTAAACTAATTTCAGTGTGTCCACGTATGATGGACCTCCAGACCAGAACTTACATCTAATGGTTAGTATCTGGTATGGTTTGGCTGTGTCCCCACTCAAATTTCATCTTGAATTGTAGTTCCCATAATCCTCACATGTCATGGGAAGAACCCAGTGGGAGGAGGTTGAATAGTAGAAGTGGTTACCCTTATGCTGCTGCTCTCATGATAATGAGTGAGTTCTCATGAGATCTGGTTTTATAAAGAGCTTTTCTCTCTTTGCTTGGCCCTTCTCCTTCCTGCCATCATGTGAAGAAGGACATGTTTTCTTCCCTTTCTGCCATGATTGTAAGTTTCCTGAGACCTCCCTAGTCATGCAGAACTCTGAGTCAAGTAAACCTCTTTCCTTTATAAATTACCCAGTCTTGGGCAGTTCTTTATAGAAGCAAGAGAATGGAGTATTTCAGTAAATTGGTACCAGGAGTGGGGTGGGTGCACTACTGTAAAGGTGCCTGAAAATGTGGAAATGACTTTGAAACTGAGTAACTGGCAGAGGTTGGAATAGTTTGGAGGGCTCAGAAGAAGAAAGGAAGATGTGGGAAAGTTTGGAACTTCATAGAGACTTGTTGAATGGCTTTGACCAAAATGCTGATAGTGATATGGACAATGAATTTCTGGCTGAGGTGATCTCAGATGCAGATGAGGAACTTGTTGGGAACTGGAATAAAGGTGACTCATCCTATGTTTTAGCAAAGAGACTGGCAGCATTTTGCCCCTGCCCTAGAGATTTGTAAAACTTTGAACTTGAGAGAGATGATTTAGGTTAACTGGTGGAAGAAATTTCCAAACAGCAAAGTATTCAAGATTTAACTTGGGTGCTGTTCAAAGCATTCAGCTTTATGTATTCACAAATATATGGTTTGGAATTGGAACTTATGTTTAAAAGGTAAGCAGAGCATAAAAATTCAGAAAATTTGCAGCCTGAGGATGTGATGGAAAAGAAAAAAACTCATTTTTCTGGGGAGAAATTCAAGCCTGCTGCAGAAATTTGCATAAGTAACGAGAAGCCAAATGTTAATCACCAAGACAATGGGGAAAATGTCTCCAGGGCATGTTAGAGACTTTCATGGCAGCCCCTCCCATCACAGCCCCAAAGGCCTAGGAGAGGAAAGTGGTTTTATGAGCTGGACCCAGGTACACCCTGATATATGTGGCCTCAGGTCATGGTGCCCTGAGTCCCAGATGCTTCAGCTCTAGCCAAAGCAGAGCTTGGGCCATTGCTTCAGAGGGTGCAAGCCCAAAGCCTTGGTGGCTAACACATGGTATTGGTCCTGTGGGTGCACAGAAGTCAAGAATGGAGGTTGGGAACCTCCACCTAGATTTCAGAGGATATATGGAAAAGCCTGGGTATCCAGGCAGAAGTTTGCTGCAGGGGTGAAGCCCTCAGAGAACCTCTGTTAGGGCATTGTGGAAGGGAAATGTGGGGTCAGAGCCCCACACAGAGTCTCCACTGGGGCACTACTAGCGGAACTGTGAGAAGAGGGCCACCATCCTCCAGATCCCAGAATGGAAGATCCACTGACAGCTTGTACTGTGCACCTGGAAAAGCCACAGACGTGGAACAGCAGCCCAGGAAAGCAGCCAGGAGGGAGCTATACCCTGAGAAGCCACAGGGATGGAGCTGCCCAATGCCATGGGAGCCCACCTCTTGCATTAGTCTGTCCTGGATGTAAGACATGGAGTCAAAGGAGTTCATTTTGGGGCTTTAAAATTTGACTGCCTTGCTGGATTTGGGAGTTGCTTGGGGCCTGTAGCCCCTTTGTTTTGACCAATTTAACCCATTTGGAATGGGTGTATTTACCGAATGCCTATACCTTCATTGTATTTTGGAAGTAACTAACTTGCTTTTGATTTTACAGGCTTATAGGTGGAAGAAACTTGCCTTGTCTCAGATGAGACTTTGGACTTGTGCTTTTGGGTTAATGCTGAAATGAGTTAAGACTTTGGGGGACTGTTGGGAAGGCATGATTGTGTTTTGAAATGTGAGGACATAAGATTTGGGAGGGGCCATGGGCAGAATGATATGATTTGGCTATGTCCTCAGCCAAATCTCATCTTAAATTGTGTTTCCCATAATCCTCACATGCTGTGGTAGGGATCCAGTGGGAGGTAATTGAATCATGGGGGCAGTTACCCCAATGTGTTGTTCTTGTGATAGTGAGTGAGTGCTCATGGGATCTGATGGTTTTATTAGGGGCTTTTCCCTCTTTGCTCAGTGCTTCTCCTTCCTGCCATCATCTGAAGAAGGACATGTTTGCTTCCCCTTCTGCCATAATTGTAAGTTTCCTGAGGCTTCCCTAGCCATGTGGGACTGTGAGTCAATTAAACCTTTTTCCTTTTTAAATTACCCAGTCTCGTTCTTTATAGCAGTGTGAGAATGGAATAAAACGATATTCTCACCCCTCCTGTGGATAAAAGGACACAGGGACCAATTATAATTATAATTAGCCTGATGTTGTCTCCAGAGGTTTTCAGAAAACTTGTGTTTCAACTTGCATTTGCCCCTTCATATTATGAAATCAGGTGGCTTATTTTAGAAGCAGTGAATTCAATTTGTGGTTATATTCTATTTAATCTTTTTTCTTTCCTGGGAAGACTTAGAGCTCATTGCCCAAGGATGGAATTGATCAGAAGGCATTGTAAAGAATAGGATGGTTGTTCGTTTTTGCAGCACTGAAGCCACTGAACTTTTTTAGTCTTATTGTAAATGCAATTTCCACAGGCTAATGTTGTGACTATACCATCCTCATAGGACAAGGATATGGCAAACACATCAAAGAACAGGTAGGTTGTTTAGGTGGATATTAAGGCCTGAGTCATTCTGCAAACATATATTTGTGACTCCTGTGTGTGTTAGCCCTATTTTAAATGGCAAATCCTTCCTCTGGGTTCCATCCACTTATTTCTCCAAGTCAGCAGAGGTAACATGTACCACACAAGCTTTTCCAGTGTTATGGCTGGTGATATGATTTGGATGTTTGTCCCCTCCAAATCTCATGTTGAAATGTGACCTTCAATGTTAAAGGTGGGGCCTACTGGGAAGTATTGGATCATGAAGGTGGGGATCCCTCCCGAATTGCTTAGTGCTATTCTAATGGTAAGGAGTGAGTTCTTGCTCTGAGTTTATTTAAGATTTGGTTGTTTAAAAATGTGTGGCATCTCCCCTCTCTCTTTTTCTTGCTTATTCTTGCCATGTGACTTGTATGTTCCCCCTTTGCCATGAGCAAAAGCTCCTTGAGGTTCCACCAGAAGCCAAGCAGATGCTGGGACCATGCTTCTTTTACAACCTACAGAACTGTGAACCAGTTAAACCTTTTTTCTTTATAAATTATCCAGCCTCAGATACTCCTTTATAGCAGTGCAAAAACTAACTAACACAGCTGGGAACAACCTCAAGTGACCAGTCTAAAAAAGAATAGATCCCCCTCTGTGTCTGATCATTTTTTCCTGGTAATTCAATAAGGTATCTTGAAAGCACACTGTTGGGACCTCCCTCTATCCCATAGAAAACAGTGTTAACCTAATTTATAAACCACTTGGCTGGTTGCCAGTTAATTACTCTTCTTATCATTGGGAAAAGTATAAAAAAGCATTGAATCAGGGGAAGGAAGGCAAATCCTGCCCCTGTCTTTTTTTCGTTTCTCTTGTTCTCAATGTTACACAAGAACTCATGTGTTACAGACAACTGGAGACTTGTTTGTTTTGTTTTTCCCCAAAGGCAAAGCAGTGCACTTTAGTGTTTGTATTTGTCAAATGAGAAACTATAGCTCAAACCATCAAGACAAGGTTAAGAGTATATGCCCATGCCTTTGCTTACCTTATTTTTATAGGTCTGTGGTAAATTTGCTTTTTTAAAAAATAACATGATTTTATATATAAATTCTGATAATAAAGTCTTGTTTTGTCAGTCTGGTGACAAGATGGCAGTTCTTACAAACCTTGAGGAGACTAAACAAATCTGACTAAATAAAGGCTAATGAAGCCAAAAATGACGAACACTCCAGCTCTAAGTCACACATGTAGATGTGTTTTCACTTTGGTAAAAGCTATTCAAGAGGGAATGCAAATGTTTCTGTTGTAGAGCTGATAATCTGGAGGAAAGAACAGGCTATGAACCCAGGAAAAGTTTTGTGGAATTTTCTGGTGGCTTCCAGAATTTGTCAGCTTGCCACTCTCAGATTTGGATGCTTCTGTCTAATTTTCCTCCTTTTAGGTAGGGCTACTTTTTTTTAAGCTTTATTAAAGTACATTTGACATACAATGAATTACACATATGTAATCTATATAATTTGGTATGTTTTGACATATGTTTATACCATCACCACAATCATGATATTAAATGTTTAAGTGACTTAAATTGAGGTAGCTTTTATGTTTTATGTACATAGGTTTTACATCTATTAATCTGAAGACGAGGTAACCCAGATGAAGCAGGACTGCAGTTCTATAGGATGAGGATAAAAGGTATACATATCCTTGTGCTATGTCTCAGAGTAATGTTTTAGTCTTTAACTGCGTGAATCTCACAGTTGGAATGATTGAAGATTGTTCTGTTTTATCCTTCTTGCTCGGGATGATTGGTTTAGTTTTATCCAGGCAATTGTCAGCACAGTTCTCATGAAAGCTACTTTTGAAATCCTTGTGGTATGTTGGTTAGTCAACATTTGGAAGGAAGGCAGAGAAGTAGAAAAAAAAAGAGGGAGGAAAGGAGACAAACAAAAAAAGAAGCAAGGGTTTAAGGCAAGAGAATGTGGAGTCTTGCTATCATGTTAAAGATTCCATTTATAAAGATAATATTCACCTCCGAAAGTTTCCTCATTGTGATCCTTTCTTCTAACCTCTTACTGCACAAGACCATCACTGATCCATTTCTGTCACTATAGATTAATTTTCATGTTCTAGATTTTTATGTACATGGAATGCTACAGTATGAACTCCTTTTGTCTGACTTCTTTCATCAGCATAATTATTCTGAGACTTATCTATGTTTTGTATGTCAATAGTTCATTCATTCTCTTGTATGGTTATACTGCAGTTTGCTTGTCCATTCACCTCTTGACAGACTTTTGTGGATTTGCCATTTTTGGCTATTACAAATGAAACTATAACTATAAACATTTATGTACAAGTCTTCATATGAACGTACACTGCTTCCATTTCTCGTGGGTAAATACCCAGTGGTAGAATGAGAAGATCATATGATAGCTGTATGTTTAACTTTTTAAGAAACTGTCAAACTGTTGTTGAAAGTAATTGCATCATCTAATGTCCCCACTAGCAGTGGATGAGAGTTCAGTTGCTCCGCATCCTCATCAGCACTTGGTATGGTCAGTCTTTTTAATTTTAGAAATTCTAATATATATATATATATATTGTAATACCAAATTGTAGCTTTAATTGACATTTTTCTAATTACTAATGATGGTAAGCCTATTCTCAGGTGATTATTTGTCATCTGTATATTTTATTTGGTGGTATGCTTGTTCAAATTCTTTGCTTATTTAAAAAATTAAGTTATTTGTTTTCTTGTTATTGAGTTTTGTGGGGTTTTTTGTGTTTTGAATATAAATGCTTTATCTGATATACAATTTCCCAATATTTTCTCAGTTTATACTTATCTTTTTGTTCTCTTAATAGTGTTATTCAAAAAGCAAAGTTATTAATTTGATGGAGTCCAGTTTGTCATTTTTTTTTCAAATAGAATGTGCTTTCGGTATTGTTTCTAAGAAGTCTTTACCAATTCAAGGTCACAATGACTTTCTTCTATGTTTTCTTCTATAAGTATTGTTATTTTCTGGTTTACATTGGGGTTTTTCATCTATTTGGACTTAATTTTTATATATGGTAGAGAGTATGGATTAAAGTTCAATATTTTTGCATACGGATATAAAATTATTCAAGCGCCATTTTCTAAAAAGAATATCATATCCCCATTGAATTACTTTTGCATCATTTTCTAAAATCAATTGTCCATTTATATATGGTTCTATTTCTGAAATTCTTATTCTGTTCTATAGATTGTTTATCTTGGCAACAATACTATACTTTTTTGGTTTCTGTTTTCTTATAATAAGTCTTGAAATAGGTAGTGTAAGTCCTCAGTTTTGGTCCTTTTTTAAAGACGTTCTATTATAATTCCTTTTAATTTCTGTATAAATTTTAAAATCCACTTTTAAATTTAAAAAAAAAGTGCCTTCTGGGTTTTTCATTGGGATTGTGTTGAATTTATTAATTAATTTGGGGTAAAATTGACATCTTAACATTATTGAGTCTTTGGATCATGAACACATTATATTTCTCCGTTTACTTAGGACTCCTTTAATTTTCCTTGGCAATGTTTTGTAGTTTGCCATGTATAGGTCTTGTACATATTTTATTAGATGATTTCCTAAGAATTTTATATGTTTGATGTTATTTTAAATGGTATTTTCTAAAATTTCAATTTCCAATTGTTCATTTATAGTATTTTGAAATACATCTGATTTTTGTATATTAACTTTGTATCCTTGAACCATGCTAAACTCACTAGTTCTACTAGATTATTTTATAGATTTCATTAGATTCTCTACATAAGCAACCATGTTTTGTGAATAAAGACAAATTTACTTTTTCCTTTTCATTGTGTATGTTGTGTTTTCAATTTTAAGCCATTTTCTTTTGATTTCTTCTTTGATTCCTGGATTATTTTAGAAGTGGGTTATTTAGTTCCCAAATATTTGGGGATCTTTCAACTATTTTCTGTTATTTATTACCAATTTAATTTCATTGTATAAATTTCATTGTATAATTTCATTGGATAAAATACTTTATATGATCTTAATCCTTTAAAATTTATGGAGACTTTCTTTTGGCTTATCTGTCTGGAAAAATGTTTCATAAGCACTTGGAAAGAATGTATATAATACTGTTAGACTGAGTGTTCTCTACATGTCATTTAGGTGAAGGTGATTAGAGAGTTGTTCAAATTCCCTGGATCCTTACTGATTTTCTGTCTATTGGTTCTATCAATTATTGAAGGAGTGTTGTTGAAATATTACATTATAATTGTGAATTTCTCTATTTCTCCTTGCAGTTCTATCAGGTTTTGCTTCATGTATTTTGAAGCTATATTATTAAGTACATAAACATTAAGGATTGTTATGTTGTCTTTATGAATTGACTTCTTTATCATTATGAAATGATCCTCTTTGTGCTTGTTAGTATTATTTGTTCTTAAATCTGCTTTGTCTGGTATTAACAAAGTCATTGCGTTTTTGTGGTTCCAAGATGGTGAATAGGTTCACTCCAGTCTACAGCTCCCAGTGTGAGTGACGCAGAAGACAGGTGATTTCCGCATTACCAACTGAGGTACTGGCTTCCTCTCACTGGGGTTTGTCAGACAGTGGGTGTGGCCCATGGAGCAGGGCAGGGCATTGCCTCACCCGGGAAGTGCAAGGGGTCGAGGAATTCCCTTTCCTAGCCAAGGGAAGCCATGACAGACAGTACCTGGAAAATTGGGACCCTCCCACCCTGATACTGTGCTTTTCCAATGGTCTTAGCAAATGGCATACCAGGAGATTATATCCCATGCCTGGCTTGGAGGGTCCTACACCATGGAGCCTCACTCACTTCTAGCACAGCAGTCCGAGATCGAACTGCAAGTTGGCAGTGAGGCTGGAGGAGGGACGTCCTCCATTGCTGAGCCTTGAGTAGGTAAACAAAGTAGCTGGGAAGCTCGAACTGGGTGGAGCCCACCGCAGCTCAAGGAGGCCTGCCTGCCTCTGTAGACTCCACCTCTGGGGGCAGGGCATAGCTGAACAAAAGGCAGCAGAAACTTCTGAGGATGTAAACGTCCCTGTCTGACAGCTTTGAAGAGATTAGTGGTTCTCCCAGCATGGAGTTTGAGATCTGAGAATGGACAGACTGCCTCCTCAAGTGCGTCCCTGACCCCCAAGTAGCCTAACTGGGAGAAACCTCCCAGTAGGGGCCTACTGACAACTCATACAGCCAGGTGCCCCTCTGAGATGAAGCTTCCAGAGGAAGGATCAGGGAGCAACATCTGTCATTCTGCATTATTTGCTGTTCTGCAGCCTCTGCTGGTGATACTTAGGCTGGAGTGGACCTCCAGCAAACTGCAACAGACCTGCAGCTGAGGGTCCTGACTGTTAGAAGGAAAAGTAAGAAACAGAAAGGAAATCTACACCAAAACCCCATTATCAAAGACCAAAGTTAGATGAAACCACAAAGATGGGGAGAAACCAGAGCAGAAAAGCTGACAATTCTAAAAATCAGAGCACCTCTTCTCCTCCAAAGGAACACAGCTCCATGCCAGCAAGAGAACAAAGTTGGACAGAGAATGACTTTGACGAGTTGAGAAAAGAAGGCTTCAGATGATCGGTAATAAAAAACTTTTCCAAGCTAAAGGAGGATGTTTGAACCCATCTCAAAGAAGCTAAAAACCTTGAAAAAAGATTAGATGAATGGCTAACTAGAATAAACGTGTAGAGAAGACCCTAAATGACCTGATGGAGCTGAAAACCGTGGCACGAGAACTACGTGATGCATACACAAGCTTCAGTGGCTGATTCGACCAAGTGGAAGAAAGGGTGTCAGTGCTTGACGATCAAATGAATGAAATGAAGCGAGAAGAGAAGTTTAGAGAAAAAAGAGTGAAAAAATAATGAGCAAATCCTCCAAGAAATATGGGACTATGTGAAAAGACCAAATCTACACGTGATTGGTGTACCTGAAAGTGATGGGGATAATGGAACCAAGTTGGAAAACACTCTCCAGGATATTATCCAGGAGAACTTCCCCAACCTAGCAAGGCAGGCCAACATTCAAATTCAGGAAATACAGAGAATGCCACAAAGATACTCCCTGAGAAAAGCAACTCCAAGACACATAATTGTCAGATTCACCAAAGTTGGAGTGAAGGAAAAAATGTTAAGGGCAGCCAGAGAGAAAGGTCAGGTTACCCACAAAGGGAAATCCATCAGACTAACAGCGGATCTCTTGGCAGAAACTCTACAAGCCAGAAGACAGTGGGGGCCAATATTCAACATTCTTAAAGAAAAGAATTTTCAACCCAGAATTTCATATCTAGCAAAAATAAGCTTCATAAGTGAAGGAGAAATAAAATCCTTTACAGACAAGCAAATGCTGAGAGATTTTGTCACCACCAGGCCTGCCTTACAAGAGCTCCTGAAGGAAGCACTAAACATGGAAAGGAACAAGTGGTACCAGCCACTGCAAAAACATGACAAATTGTAAAGACAATCGATGCTAGGAAGAAATTGCATCAATTAATGAGCAAAATAACCAGCTAACATCATAATGACAGGATCGAATTCACACATAACAATATTAACCTTAAATGTAAATGGGCTAAATGCACCAATTAAAAGACACAGACTGGCAAACTGATAAAGAGTCAAGACCCATCAGTGTGCTGTATTCAGGAGCCCCATCTCACATGGAGGACACACATAGGCTCAAAATAAAGGGTTGGAGGAAGATCTACCAAGCAAATGGAAAACAAAAAAAGGCAGGGGTTGCAATCCTATTCTCTGATAAAACAGACTTAAACCAGCAAAGATCAAAAGAGACAAGGCCATTACATAATGCTAAAGGAAATCAATTCAACAAGAAGAGCTAACTATCCTAAATATATATGCATCCAATACAGGAGCACCCAGATTCATAAAGCAAATCCTTAGAGACCTACAAAGAGACTTAGACTCCCACACAAAAATAATGGGAGACTTTAACACCCCACAGTCAACATTAGACACATCAATGAGACAGACAGTTAACAGGAATATCCAGGAATTGAACTCAGCTCTGCACCAAGAGGACCTAAAAGACATCTACAGAACTCTCCACCCCAAATCAACAGAGTATACATTCTTCTCAGCACACATCACACTTACTCCAAAATTGACCACATAGTCGGAAGTAAAGCACTCCTCAGCAAATGTAAAAGAACAGAAATGATAACATGCTGTCTCTCAGACCACACTGCAATCAAATTAGAACTCAGGATTAAGAAACTCACTCAAAGCACTCAACTACATGGAAACTGAACAATCTGCTTCTGAATGACTACTGAGTTCATAATGAAATGAAGGCAGAAATAAAGATGTTCTTTGAAACCAATGTGAACAAAGACACAATATACGAGAATCTCTGGGACACATTTAAAGTGGTGTGTAGAGGGAAATTTATAGCACTAAATGCCCACAAGAGAAAGCAGGAATGATCTAAAATTGACACCCTAGAATAGCATTAGGAGATATACCTAATGTAAATGATGAGTTAATGGGTGCAGCACACCAACGTGGCACATACATACATATGTAAAAAATCTGCACATTGTGCACATGCACCCTAGAACTTAAAGTACAACAAATATATATATATGTTTTTAAAAAAAGAAGCTAGAGTAAACACATTCAAAAGCTAGCAGAAGGCAAAAAATAACTAAGATCAGAGCAGAACGGAAGGAGATAGAAACATAAAAAACCCTTCAAAAAATCAATGAATCCAGGAGCTGGTTTGTTAAAAAGATCAACAAAATTGATAGACTGCTAGCAAGACTAATAAAGAAGAAAAGAGAGAAAAATCAAATAGATACAATAAAAAAGATAAAGAAGATATCACCACCAATCCCACAGAAATACACACTACCATCAGAGAATACTATAAACTCCTTTACATGAATAAACTAGAAAATCTAGAAGAAATGGATAAATTCTTGGACACATACACCATCCCAGGCTAAACCAGGAAGAAGTTGAATCCCTGAATAGACCAATAACAGGCTCTGAAATTGAGGCAATAATTAATAGCCTACCAACCAAAAAAAGTCCAGAACCAGACAGATTCACAGCCGAATTCTACCAAAGATACAAAGAGGAGCTGGTACCATATCCCTTCTGAAGCTATTCCAATCAGTTGAAAAAGAGGGAATCCTCCCTAACTCATTTTATGAGGCCAGCATCATTCTGATACCAAAGCCTGGCAGAGACAAAACAAAAAAAGAGAATTTTAGACCAATATCCCTGATGAACATCAATGCAAAAATCCTCAATAAAATACTGGCAAACCGAATCCAGCAGCACATCAAAAGCTTATCCACCATGATCAAGTTGACTTCATCCCTGGGATGCAAGGCTGGTTTAACATACTCAAATCAATAAACATAATCCATCATATCAACAGAACCAAAGACAAAAACCACATGATTATCTCAATAGATGCAGGAAAGGCCTTTTTCAAAATTCAACAGCCCTTCATGCTAAAAACTCTCAATGAACTAGGTATTGATGGGATGTATCTTAAAATAATAAGAACTATTTATGACAAACCCACAGCCAATATCATACTGAATGGGCAAAAACTGGAAGCATTCCCTTTGAAAACTGGCACAAGACAGGGATGCCCTCTCTCACCACTCCTATTCAACCTAGTGTTGGAAGTTCTGGCCAGGGCAATCAGGCAGGAGAAAGAAATAAATGGTATTCAATTAGGAAAAAAGGAAGTCAAATTGTCCCTGTTTGCAGAGGACATGATTGTATATTTAGAAAACCCCGTCGTCTCAACCCAAAATCTCCTTAAGCTGATAAGCAACTTTGGCGAAGTCTCAGGATACAAAATCAATGTGCAAAAATCACAAGCATTCGTATACACCAATAACAGACAAACAGAGAGCCAAATCATGAGTGAACTCCCATTCACAATTGCTCTAAAGAGAATCAAATACCTAGGAATCCAACTTACAAGGGATGTGAAGGACCTCTTCAAGAAGAACTACAAACCACTGCTCAATGAAATAGAGGACACAAACAAATGGAAGAATATTTCATGCTCATGGATAGGAAGAATCAATATCGTGAAAATGGCCATACTACCCAAGGTAATTTATAGATTCAACGCCATCCACATCAAGCTACCGATGATTTTCTTCACAGAATTGGAAAAAACTACTTTCAACTGCATATGCAACCAAAAAAGAGCCTGCATTGCCAAGACAATCCTAAGCAAAAAGAACAAAGCTGACGGCATCATGCTACCTGACTTCAAACTATACTACAAGGCTACAGTAACCAAAACAGCATGGTACTGGTACCAAAAGAGAAATATAGACCAATGGAACAGAACAGAGCCCTCAGAAATAATACCACACATGTACAACCTTCTGATCTTTGACAAACATGACAAAAACAAGAAATGGGGAAAGGATTCCCTATTTAACAAATGGTGTTGGGAAAACTGGCTAGCCATATGTAGAAAGCTGAAACTACATCCCTTCCTTACACCTTATACAAAGAATAATTCAAGATGGATTAAAGACTTAAATGTTAGACCTAAAACCATAAAAACCTGAGAAGAAAACCTAGACAATACCATTCAGGACATAGGCATGGGCAAGGACTTCATGACTAAAACACCAAAAGCAATAGCAACAAAAGCCAAAATTGACAAATGGGATTTAATTAAACTAAAGAGCTTCTGCACAGCAAAAGAAACTACTATCAGAGTGAACAGACAACCTACAGAATGGGAGAAAATTTTTACAATCTACTCATCTGACAAAGGGTAGATTCTACAACCCAGAATCTACAAAGGTGTAGATTCTACCATCCAGAATCTGCAAAGAACTTAAACAAATTTACAAGAAAAAATCAAACAACCCCATCGAAAAGTGAGTAAAGGATATGAACAGACACTTCTCAAAAGAAGACATTTATGCAGCCAACAGACACATGAAAAAATGCTCATCGTCACTGGCTATCAGACGAATGCATATCAAAACCACAATGAGATACCATCTCACACTTGTTAGCATGGTGATGATTAAAAATTCAGGAAACAACAGGTGCTGGAGAGAATTTGGAGAAATAGGAATGGTTTTACACTGTTGATGGGACTGTAAACTGGTTCAACCATTGTGGAAAACACTGTGGTGATTCCTCAAGTATTTAGAACTAGAATTACCATTTGACCCAGCCATCCCATTACTGTGTATATACCCAAAGGAATATAAATCATGCTGCTATAAAGACACATGCACAGGTATGTTTATTGTGGCACTATTCACAATAGGAAAGACTTGGAACCAACCCAAATGTCCATCAATGATAGACTGGATTAAGAAAATGTGGCACATATACACCATGGAATTCTATGCAGCCATAAAAAGATGAGTTCATGTCCTTTGTAGGGACATGGATGCAGCTGGAAACCATCATTCTGACCAAACTGTTGGAAGGACAGAAAACCAAGCACCACATGTTCTCACTCATAGGTGGGAATTGAACAATGAGTACACTTGGACACAGGGTAGGGAACATCACACACTGGGGCCTATCATCTGGTGGTGGGCTGGGGGAGGGATAGCATTAGGAGACATACCTTATGTAAATGTCGAGTCAATGGGTGCAGCACACCAACATGGCACATGTATACATATGTAACAAACCTGCACGTTGTGCACATGCACCCTAGAACTTAAAGTATAATTTAAAAATAAAATAAAAATAAAATAAAACAAAGCCATTGCAGCTTTTCTTTTTTGTTTAAAATTTTTTTTATTTTAAATTTTTTGGGTACATAGTAGGTAGATAAATTTATGAGGCATATGAGATATTTTTATACAGGTATACAAATGTGTAATAATCACATCACAGTAAATGCATACAGCTTTATTTTTGAGTGTTGGCAAGTTGCATTTTTTCTATGCTTCTGCTTTTAACCTATCTGTGTTGTCATATTTTAAGTACGCTTCTTGAAGGCAGCATATAACTGGGCCTTGCTTTTTAAAAATCAAATATAAAAATCTTTACCTTTTATTTGAGGTAATTAGACATTTACATTTAATGTAATAATTGATATGGTTAATTTTATATCTACTATTGTCATATTTGTTTTCTATTTTACCCAGGTGTTTATTCCCTTTTCCCTCTTTTTCTGCCTTCTCTAGGATTATTTTAATATTATTTTTTCCATCTATTTTATCTATTTTGTTGGCTTCATAACTATAACTGTGTTTTGTTATTTCAGAAGTTGCTTTAAATTTATAGAACTGGCCAGCCACAGTGGCTCACACTTGTAATCCCAACACTTTGGGAGGCCAAGGTGGGTAGATCACCTGAGTTCAGGAGTTCAAGACCAGTCTGGCCAATACAGGGAAATCCCATCTCTACTAAAAATACAAAAATTATCCGGGTGTGATGGTGCATGCCTGTAATCCCAGCTACTTGGGAGGCTGAGGCAGGAAAATCACTTGAACCCAGGAGGCAGAGGTTACAGTGAGCTGGGATCATGCCACTGCACTCCAGCCTGGACAACATAGTGAGACTCTGTCTCAAAAATAAATAAACAAAAATAAAAATATATTTATTGAAGTGTTTATTGTGTTTTTATTTTTGTGTGTGATTTTCATTTTCCATTTTTCTCAGTGAGTTGTATTTATCTGTAACTTATCACAGTTGATCTTCAAACGTTATTCCTGTACTTTATGTATAGTATATGAATCTTACAACAGAATCATTTCATTTGTCCCCTCCCAGACTTTATGCTATTGTCATTATCCATTTTTACATCTCTACATGTAATAAACCCTGAAAATATAGTGTTTTTATTTTTGCTTGAAACAGCTGATTTTCTTTTAAAGAGATTTAAATAATTTTCTTAAAAGCTTTTATATTTAACAATGTAGTTACCACTTATGGTGCTTTTCATTTCTTTGTATAGATCAAGATTTCCACTTGATAACCATTTACCTTCTGTTATAAACACATAAAAATAGATTTTCCACTCACAAAAAATTTCCCTTCTGCTTTGAAAACTTCCTTTAACATTTCTCCTAGTGCAGATGTGTGATGATTTTTTTTGAGCTTTGGTACTTCTGAAAAAGCTATTATTTCGCCATTTTTTCAAAGTATATTTTCACTGAGTTAAGAATTGTAGATTGACAGTTTTTAAAAAAATCATTCAATACTTTAAAAAGATTAACCTACTGTCTTTTCACTTGCACTGTTGTTGATGTCTGCCATCATCTTTATCATTTTTTCCTCTGTATGTAATGTGTTTTAGTTCCTGGATGCTTTTAAGTTTTTTATTATTGGTTCAAAGCGATTTCATTATAGTGTGTTTTGCTGAGTTTTATTGATGTTTCTTGTTCTTGACATTCTTTGAGTTTATTGAGTCTTTGTATTTATGATTTTTATCAAATTTTGGAAATATGCAGCCATGATTTTTTCTGTTGTTTTCCTATGCAACTTGCCTTCTTTAAGATGTCTCTCTTTCTCCTGAGAGAAATATATATACATATATATTTATTCATATATATATACACACACACATACGTATATATACTTGAGAGACTATATGTATATGCACATACTGCTTAAAGCTGTTTCAAAACTCACAAATGCTTTCTTTATTTTTTCTCAGTCTTTTTTTCTCTTTATGTTTTATTTTGGATAGTTTCAATTGCTATATTTTCTAATTCACTAATCTTTCCTTCTGCAATGTCTAATTTGCTGTTAATATCATCCATTGTATATTTAAATCTCCACCATTGTAGTTTTCTTCTCTGAAAGTTTGATTTAGGTATTTTTTGTTTGTTTCATGTATTTAATATGTTTATTTTTTCTCCTAACTTGTTGAACATGTGAATATAACTTTCAATGTACTCATAATTCTATCTGTTTCTCTCCTGTGTTGGTTTTGATGGAGTGATGTTTTTCTTATTATGGATCATATTTTTCTGCTTTTTTGTATGTCTAGTAAATTTTTAATATGATGCTGGGCATTTTGAATATTACCTTGTTGAGTCCTGCATATTTATATCCTCATCAACTATTCTTGAGGTTTGTTCTGGAACACTTAAGTTACTTGATAATAGTTTTTGTTTGTTTGTTTTTTGAGATAAAGTCTTACTCTATTGCCCAGGCTGGAGTGTAGTAGTGTGATCTCAGCTCACTGCAACCTCTGCCTCCTGGACTCAAGTGATCCTCTGACCTCAGCCTCCTGAGTAGGTGGGACTATAGGCATACACCACCATGCCCTGCTAATCTGTATTTTTTTTGTAGAGACATTGTTTTGCCATGTTTCCCAGGCTGGTCTTGAACTCCTGGGCTCAAGCAATCTACCTGCTTCAGCCTCTCAAAGTGCTGGGATTACAGGTATGAGCCACGGTTCCTGGCCAATAGTTTGATCTTTAAAGATCAAGTCTAGGCTCTGTAACCAGGATGTCTCATGCCGCATTACTTTCAGGAGCAAAACATCCTGGATGTGCTTCTGAATGTTGCAAAAGGGGCAGCAATGGGAATAATCTTCATTTCACTTTTACCACGTTAGTTTTATTTCTTTATTTACTGCTTCAGGAGAAAACTGATATTAAGGTAACCTTGAAACAAGACTAAATAATCAGTCTTATCCATTCCCAAAAATATGCTGTGCGTGGTGTTGCCTAGTTCAATTCTGAGTTTCTTAATCTCTCTCATATATTTTCTCAGCTTGTCTTGCTATGCTGCATGATAGGTAATTTCTTCAGGTGTAACTTTTAGCTCAATAATACTCATCTTAGCTGTGTGTATTCTGTGGTTTAACCCACTCACTGAATTTCTTCTTAGTGCTTCTTTAGTTTTTTCCTAGAAACTTTTGATGGTTACTTTTCCTTGCTCATATTGTTTATTCCACTTAAATTTATTTAAATATTTTTACTATTTGTTTGTATTACATATATGATAATTCCTGGGGATCTAATTCTGTTTGCGGTTGTTTCTGTTGGTTGTCACTCTTAATAGCTTGAGTAATTTTATACTTTTGGATTTTGAACCCATGTTTTGTGGTGCTTTATCTTTGGGAATCTTTTGAGCCTGGATTAATGACATTTCTCTCCATAGTTGACTTGGGTTTACTTGTAAGTGGCACTCTGGGGGACTAGTAGTCTGAGAGTATTTTAAGTTAATACCATGTCTGTTTTGTGTTTGTTTTTGGTTTTTGTTTCAACCACTTTGGCTGTAGCAATTTAAATTCTAAACCCATGCAAGGGTGGGCATGGGATTAAGAATGCCTAGGGGAATCTTCTTTTCCTTCCTGAACCCAGACTAAGACAGACACCTTCATTTTCAACAGGCGGATTTTTAATTATTTGTTGGATTGTATTGTACCACTGAGTTTGCAGGCTTTATACCACTTGGGCTTTTTACAGGAGCCTTGGTTTCAACTCCTACCATGTCTCCTAGCTCCTGTGTGGCTGTCAGAAGGCAAGGCTCTTGTTTTACCAAGACTGGCAAATACACCCAAGTCAGCTGTAGCTGCCATTCCTGGTTTCCAGCATTCCCTTCCCTTTTGCTCCTGAAATTTTCTTATTTTCTTTCAAGCTCACTCTGCATTTGAATTGGTGCCAATTATATTTTATTCAGCATTACTGTGCATTTTGATTTTGTGTTGTTTTGTATCACTTTTTATGGCATTCAGCATATGTTATATATTGAACAAATTAAAAAGAAATTAGTTTTTTTCCTATTTAGTATCCAAATTGACACTGGAATGCTTACCCCGATCATATATCAGATGGCCGGATGTCATATAATCATAAAGTATTGCAAGGGATAAGTGGGAGTTTAACTACATGGGTGTGGGGGGATTTGACAATGGTGTTACCATTTATTTTGTTGCTTTTGGTGTATTGTGGAGCATGGAGGTTTATGTGCATACATTTATATATACTTATGGTTCATATTATCTTGTCTAAATTAACCCCCACAAAATGGATATATAGATTTAAAAGATTCCTGAAATTAAACTATGGTGTGAGATAATATGTAAGCACATGAAAGCAGCAAGAGAATTTAAGAGATGACGTTCCTGCTTTTAGGATGAGAGCTTCATCAGTTCCATTTTTAATCACTACCAGAAGTTAAGGTTGCTTTTCATTTTCTGTTTTATTTTCTGAAAAGTATGGACTAGTATAATCGTGACGTCTCTGAAATTATTTTCTGCGTAGGTTTCCCATTTACTTTCATCAGCAGCGGTATCGTGTAACAAGCATACAGTATATGTGGGTCAGACTTGCGGGTTTGAATTCTGGTGCCACATCTTTCTAACTGAAAGACTTTAGTAAGTTTTTTTTAACTCCAATGTGCCTCAGTTTTAATCACCTTTACTAGTATCTATTTCATAGGCTTCTTATGAGAATAAATTAATATGTATAGAGAGCTTAAAACAATTCATCCTCTGTCTTCCTGTCACAGAGGAGTTATGAAGGTAAAGATGAGAAATTTTACACAGAGTTGCATTGTAAAAGGAGATGCAATCTTAAAAAAGATTTATGGGTAATTCTCTAGGCCAGGTGACTTTGTCTGGAGGATGTAAGAATGATAGAGGAGAAATTGGTTAGCAGGAAAATGTTTACGAATGTTCTGGTCCACCAAATGAAAGACAGATCTTGTGTTATTCTAGCATAATATACTCAATAGCATGAAGGTTCAAGGTATTATAACAAATATATCATTTGCCCGCAAGCTTACAGAATTTGTTTCTAGAAAAATACTCAAAACTTTTGCCCAATTGAGCATCTCTAAACCTTTTCTGAAAAAGATATAAACAAACTTTTGAATGTAGTTCCTGAACTTCACACTGAATTAAGACTTTCTCATTTAGCCAGTTAAAAAGATTCATAATACATAGAACATAAAATTTACCATTGTAACATTTTTAAGTGTACAGTTCAATAATGTTAAATATATTCACATTGTCATGCAATTAACAAACTCCAGAACTTTTTCATCTTGCAAAATGAAAAATCTATATCCCTTAAACTCCCCATTTCTCCCTCTCCCCAACCTCTGGAGATAACCATTCTATTTTCTATTTCTATGATCTTTCAGCCTTTTTTTTTTTTAACTTCACGATGTCTTTGAGTAGACTCAGTGCCTAAGAAGTAAAGTGCCTTTTCGATGCATTGACTTCATGATTGTGTGGAATCATCCTTTGGAACTTCTTGGTTGTCATCAGGGATCACAAAGATATGACAAGTATATTGATTTCGAGCCAAAGAGAGGACATGTGTTTTCCTTTAGGATTAAATCAGCTCTTAGATAATTCTTAAAATGCTGGACTTCTCCTCTTCTGTGTTTTGTTAGTTGAAGACACTGCCACTTGATCTCCCTTTGTAATGCTTGAGGCTACCAGTTGCTACAGTCAAAATTCTAAACCTTTAAAGAGTGCTTTAGGTTCTTCACTCTCTCTAATGGCTATGACTGTGGGATTCTTTCTCATCTCAAAGTCAAGCCACATCACCTTTGAAAATCAGTGACTAGCCATTTTGAGCTCCATAGAAATTGTAAAATTTTTAGATTCTTCTATTGTACAATTTAAGAGTAACTTTGAAGACATTTCGATTTCAAGAAATTTCAGGGCCAAGTGAGGGTAGATTTGTATTCATTACATTTTCTGATACATAGTTAAATACTCAGTGATTCTTTATTATGAGTAATTATATGACAATAAATGGCTTATCAAAACTATTTGTTATATTAAAGATATTCACACAATAGCCAAAATGGCCACTAGAAGGATCTGATCATAAAATAAACAAGAATTTGTGATATTAATTATTAGGTAATTATTATGCTTATATCATGCATTAGCACCTTTAAATATATTATTCACATGGCAATCCATAGAGGGAATTTAAATATTTAAATTTAATGTTTAATTTTTATATAAGCATAAAATATAGAGTTGGTGTTTGTATTATTAGAATGGAGTCTATGTCATAATTTTGCATTTTCTATTTTTGACTCACAGAAAGGAAATAGGTGGCAAGCTTCACCTTGTTATTTTCCAAATATTCCAGTATTCTGGGAGCCAGAGGCACATACATTTTTATTGTCTTGCTGATACTGACTGTTATGTGGGCTTGGGACAAACATCATTCTGTTTGTATGCTTCCTTTTCCTTATACATGGAAAGAAAGATCACAGTATCTTTCCTGAGTGTGCCTTGGAGAAAAGAGTGAACATTTGTTTCAAATTTCAGCTTAAGGACAAACATTCTTTCTGCGTCAGTTGCCAGAATCATGCATATCAGCTGAGCTTGTGTCTTTATAAAGAGGTAGGCCTTCTATGTGGTGCATTTTGCCATGCTGTGATGAAGGCCTTTTTGTACCATGTCTTCTGCCAAAGTTAGCTACTTTCAGCTATTCATCTGATTTTGTTGCCTATTCAAGGCAAGCCTCTGAGATCCCACCTTTTTCTCTGGTGGAACTCCTCTGCCTTGGACTCACATCAAAGAGGCAGGACATTCCCTTAATCACACGCCGTACTCTGACTGCAGCTTGGGCTCTACAATCCCAGCTTTCAGGCTGATGGCAGACACACAGCTGGCTCCTTCTAAGTGTCTTTCTTTTGTATCTACTGTCTTTGATACAATGAAAAAAGAAAAAAAAAATAAAGAGGCAAGGGAACCTTTTAATTATGTGGCTTTTTTCCCACACCAAGATTGTGCCCATTAACCCCAAGAAAAATACTTTCTAAAAATAAGGCTATATCATCTTTAAAAATTTATTTACCTGACTTCTGTTTTGCTTAGTAGTTAACTGTCTTTACCTTCTGAGTAGATGGTGAGGATGCTTTGTGAGGGAAAGGAAAGAAGCGTAGACTCTACATTACAAAAAATCAGAAAATGAGACTTCCTTGAGTTATCAGACTTGGCAAGTTTTCTGGCCTCTCTTACACCTGAGGGCTGGGATTTGGGTGAATGAAAGAGGTACACTATTTCTTCTCCTCTTTGTGGAGGTTGCAGGCTTGGCACTGAGAGCTCTGCCACTTCTAGCAGTGTGACATTAAACAAGTAATTTTATTTTCTAATCCTTAGTTATCTGATTTCTAAAATGTGAGGTAGTAATAGCATCTTCCTCATAGGATGGCTGGTGGGAGAACTGAAGAAGACACAGTGGATAAAAAGTGTTTAGTTCCTTGACTATCACATAATAAATGCCCTACTAATGATCACTTCTGTTGTTTTCTTATTGTACTTTTTAACGAGCTTCAGAAAATCTCAGGCTTAGTTCTCTTTCTTTTTTTGCTTGGGTCTCCTCTCTGCTCAGAAGATGCTCAGTGAATCTCCATTATGCAGCATGTAAATGACAGTGATGGTGATGGTGATGTTGTTGTTGTTGCTAGGGGACTATTATAGGGAACATCCCTGCAAAGAAGACAAATATGCCTGTGAGGTCTTTATGAGAGCCCTAAATAAGCAGATGTATGGCAGATAGGTGTTGAGTCCCACTCTGTCCTCCTGTCAATGCCATGAGGAACATACAATGACTGCTCTCACATCAGAGATGGGGAAAGTGATGATTAGAAAGTTAAATAGTTGACTCAATGTCACACAACTGACTGCCAAGCCCCAGGAAGTCTGCAAAGAGGAGAAGGAACCTTGTTCTTCCCTTCTTCACCTGTACTTCAGCCCCATACCAGGCCTGTGATTGTTCCAGATAACTTGGAGCCAATGAGTCTGATTTCTCCAATGGCCTGATTTCTCCAATGGCTCATGACAATGTGGCAGAAGCCTGATTTGTCTAATGGCCCTATAACAATGGGCCAGAAGGGAAACAATAATAACATAGAACATTCTCAGAGTCTTTGAAAGCCAGTTGTCAGTACTGATCTGTGTAGATGCTGACTTGCCTTTAGAAATAAATACCTCTAGAATATATATATTTTTTCACTTTCTTCATTTCAGAATTTTGTTTTCTAGGTTTTGAAAGAGTCACTGGTCTTTTGTAGGGGTGTTTGAATCTTAAAACACTGAGGCAGACGTTTTAGAAATGTGTGGCCAGGGTTTGGAGATTTGAAATTTATGTTACAGTTTTGGTTAAAACCATTTCAAATATCTTTTTGAAAAAACACTGAGTTTGTGGTGTATACACCAGTGAAACAGGTTCTTCTGAAAGAGATTTGGTTTTCGAAAAGTAAAACAAAATACTTGTTTGTTGTTTAAAAGCTGCTACTGTGGGCTGAGTGTGTAACATTTTTCACACAGTTTTCTCTATTTAGTTTTAAAGACACTTCTATAAGGCTGGTATTGTCATCCCCAATTGTGAGTTCCTAGGAAAGCTCTTACTGCAGGTGACTTGGCTTTCATTCCTCAGTGTCTTGCCTGGTACCTGGTATGTGGTGGTACTCCATTAATTAGTTGAACACCTGAATGAATTATTCCTGTTTTACAAATTAGCAAAATAAGACTCTGTGAGGAAAAATATTTTATCTAATGCTAGGGAGCATCTCTATTAATAAAATACCAATCAACAGAAAATGCAGATGTTTTGTAAGAGGCTCCAGAATGTCTACATAGGAGGAATTTGGAGGAGGGACTCCAATTGAAAGGGAGGATTTTGGCCGGGTGCAGTGGCTCACGCCTGTAATCCCAGCACTTAGGGAGCCTGAGGCGGGTGGATCACGAGGTCAGGAGTTCCAGACCAGCCTGGCCAAGATGGTGAAATCCTGTCTCTACTAAAAATATAAAAATTAGCCGGGTGTGGTGGTGGGCACCTGTAATCCCAGCTACCCGGGAGGCTGAGGCAAGAGAATTGCTTGAAACCGGAAGGCGGAGGTTGCAGTGAGCCAAGATCGCGTCACTGCACTCCAGCCTGGGTGACAGAGCGAGACTCTGTCTCCACAAAAAAAAAAAAAAAAAATCTCCACCTACTGTCAGTGTCCTCTAATTGCAGGCTAGAGGAACTTACCTGGAGAAATTAAATGACTTCCCAAGCGCTGAACTGGCAATCCTGACTTCCAAAGGGATGACAATGTCTCAGCAAAAAACTACTGAGTTTTTGGGATGAGTATGATATAATGTCTCTTTCCTGAACTCAGGATTCTACAAGCGAGACAGAATGATTTTTGATTATTAAGTTCTTGCTTAGGTTTTTAAAAAAATTAAAGTGCCCAAACATCAATAGATTTCCCTTTGCCTCTCAGCCAAAAATACAGATACAAATCAAAATTCTTCTAAATGACCTGAGATTGCTTTGCTTAGCGTGATGAGTATCAGGATACGCTCGAGTCTCCAGCTATGTAAGGTTTGAACTAGCTGAAGAGAATTTCCAGTCCGCTAGAAGGCACTATACCTCTTAAAATAAAAGTAGACTACTCTAAAGGCAGTACAACACTATGAACACAAGAAATTCCAAAAAATCGACTCTGGCCCCAGATGACATTTTGTTTTTTTAATTTTGAAGTTTGCATTACAATAAAAATCTTCCTACCAGATAGGATGAACATGCCAGCTGCCAGCTGACTGACCTGATCATTTATTTATCTTTAACGTCTGAAGGAGGAGTGTCACTGGCTTAGTGATGTGGTCCCTTGGCAAAGAGCTGAGCAGGACCCAAAGGAACACTGTCAGTAGCTGCTATTACTAATTTATCTCAATGTCTTGCCTTATATTTAAAGATCACTGCCACTCAGCAAAGTCCTCTGGCATTATAAAACCCTCAGAAGGGAGGGGAGCCACTCACTGGGACGCTACAACTATTGGAGCTTTTAGTCATATTGTATTACAAGGATACAAGAAATTGCTCTAGCATTTGAAAGTAGGATGCAGCATAATTACATGCAATTAACTAAGAACTTCTTGGACAGCAACTCAAAGTGAGACTTTATCTAACAGGGCTGCAGAGAAGGAGAGAGAAAAAGGAAAAGACCTTATTTTAGCTGTGTTAGGGAACAAAATTTCAAAGGTCGAAGCTGATTGAAGTAGGTCATGTAAAATGAGAAATGAAAAGCAGTTCAAAAATGCAAGAGTCTCCACTTCTTTCACTTGAACTGTCCATATTAAGTAATCATTTTACAACTCTTTTTTTCAATGCTATTGGCCCAAACAGTATTGTTTTCCTTTTCCAGTGTCCTGTTAGAGAGGTGAGGAGAATATTAAAGGAAATGGAGAATAGGAACTGAATTGAGGCAAATTCCCACCAAGCAACTTTAAGGTGGGAATCCACTTTTCTTTGTAGAACAAAAAGAGACAATTTCAGACAATGATTTGGTAAAATCTTTGTATGGGAGAAGTAGTTGCTAAATGTGGAAATAATTCCTGGATATGAATGCATGGATTCATGCATTTCTAGAACTCCTTTTTCTCTGTAGTTCATGGTGAACATAGTCTTTATAAAAATATCAACACTTATATTTGTTACATAGATTGATTCCACATAAAATGCAAGAATTCATCTGGAAATCTATGAAGTATTTTTCCATATGTTTGTCTTAGGTTGATTAGACTGGGTTTTGCATGACAACAGAAATATACAGTTGGGCTGGAGGGAAAGCATTTCTCAAGAAGACAGAATACTGATCTTCCTATAACTTTGAGGACTGAGATGTTTGTGTACACAGTGGCATCTGTTAACCATGGTGGGATTGTATCAGAAAAAAAAAACATCTTTCAAAGAAAGACAAAAGATAGAATTATGAGTAAAGAATTATATAGGAAAGAGAAACTAGCCCCTTGGAAGATTGAGGTATCAGCTGGGACATAAGAAATCTGACAGATGCTTTACTCATTATGCTTTCTAATTTTTTTAAGTTGAAAAATATTATGTAACTCTTGAGAGTTATTTAAAGGCTAGTAGGCAAGTAATTTTTCTGGTTTCATTATGGACACATTATTTGACTTTTAAGAGGCTATTATTTCTAATCTCTTCATATTCAGGGGGTTGAGAACTATGTAATTGTACCCTTTATTCTGTCAAACTAAATTGAATTAACATTTCTTGATCTTCTATTTTGTGCAAAAAAGTTCATGAATGCTCAATGAAAATACTTCCCATTAGTAAGTATTGCAGGAAATAGTCCTATAAGAAGTTCTGATTAAAAAAAACAAAAACAAAAACAAAAAAATTTTCACATAAATACCAAGACACTAAGGGATCATTCTAAAAATCTGGGACATAAATTACTTTGCTGCACTACATAAGGTTTTAGATATTGATATGATTTGGCTCTGTGTCCCCCACCCAAATCTCATGTCAAATTATAATTCCCAGTGTTCGGAGAGGGACCTGGTGGGAGGTGATTGGATTATGAAGGCAGATTTCCCCCTTGCTGGTCTCATGATAGTGAGTGAGTTCTCACAAGATCTGGTTGTTTAAAAGTACGTAGCACTTCCGGCCGGGCGCGGTGGCTCACGCCTGTAATCCCAGCACTTTGGGAGGCTGAGGCAGGCGCATCACGAGGTCAGGAGATAGAGACCATCCTGGCTAACATGGTGAAACCCAGTCTCTACTAAAAATACAAAAAATTAGCCCGGCATGGTGGCGGGCGCCTGTAGTCCCAGCTACTCGAGAGGCTGAGGCAGGAGAATGGCGTGAACCCTCGTGGCGGAGCTTGCAGTAAGCAGAGATGGCGCAACTGCACTCCAGCCTGGGCGACAGAGCGAGACTCCGTCTCAAAAACAAAACAAAACAAAACAAAAAAACACAAAAGTATGTAGCACTTCCACCTTAATGCTTTCTCTCTCTCTGTCTCTCTGTCTCTCTCCCTCCCCCACCACACAGTCCACTATGCCATGTGAAGAAGGTGCTTGCTTTCTCTTCACGCTTCCACCAGTTTGTGAGTTTCCTGAGGCCTCCTCACCTCCTGAACAGTCCTCAGAACTCTGTGTCAATTCAACCTCTTTTCTTCGTAAATTACCCAGTCTCAGATAGTTCTTTACAGCAGTGTGAGAATGGACTAATACAGATATTGTTCACTGTTACTTTATTTTTAACCAATACAGGCCACCTTCATGGCATTCCTAGACAACTGAAAGATTACCTTTGAGTCAAGTCAATCCCAGGCATGAAGTTCCAACTCTGTCTTTTTTAACCATGAAGAACAGTGTTTTCTCATTGCTTAATGAATTTTGCAATTCCGGTCTATGGCTCTGCTCCTTTATGTTTCTCCTCTGCTCCTCATACTCTGAGCTGAAGTGAGACTCTTCAATCACGACAATAGTCAACATCTATTTTCTGTAAGTCATTGGATCCTGCAGGGCTTGCCCCCTGGCCCATTTTTTGCAGCTGAAAAGGTGGTGAATATAATCATTAATCATTTAAGTGTTAGGGCTTTCATCTTCCCTTTTTCCCTCCCTCCCTGACTTCCTTCCTTCCTTCCTTCCTTTTTTTCTTTCTTTTCTTCTTTCCTCCCTCCCTCCTTCTCTCCCTTCCTTCCTCCCTTCCTTTCTGTTGTTTCTTTTTTCAAATAGGAAAAAACACCAACTGGCTATTTAAAGTTTGTGTATTATAGGTCAAAATTTTTCATGGCAATACATTCCCTAAGTACAAATTCCTAGCCTAGCAGAAAGGACTACTTTTTGAGGAAATATTATTTGTATTGCATATTGCTCAAAATTAGTTCTAACACCAAGTCTTCAGTGGGAGAAGGAGGAGCTGTGCAGTAGAAATCATGCTGGGCTGGGAGCCTGGAGAAGGGGCTGGTTCTCAGCTGTCCTTCTGTGGAGAGCCACTATGTGAGCCTGGGACAAGTTACATGGCCCCTCTGGGCCTGAGCTTTCTGACCTAGGACATAAGAACCCTGGATTTAAAGAAGCTGTGTTTTCTCTCCCATTCCTGATGTTCCCTGACCAAACTGAGGATTGGGCTGCTATTTCTCACCACCCAATAAGGAGATGCAGATGAACTGGGGAGGAAGAGAGTTTTTATTTTTGTAACCGCTTACAGGGAGGCCTGGAAATTATCACCAGACCAACTCAAAATCGCAAAGTTTTTCAGAGCTTATATAGTTTCTAAGCTATATATCTAGGTGTAAGTGTGCATTCATTTAAAGACAGAAGGGATTAACTTCTTTTAATCTATAAGTAAGGTCTGAGTCCTGAAGACCTTCTTGTGGAGCCTCAGTAAGTTGACTTAATCTCAATGGGTCTAGGTTCTGGGGTGAATACCCTTATCTTGCCTCCTGCTAAATCACAGAGGTTTGGGGACTTCCTTCAAACCTCCAATAAACTTGTTTGTGGAGGCCTGGTGAGTTTCTTCAGACCCCCAATAAACTTGTTTAATTCTAAATTGGTCCTGTTAAGAATTCCTTCATTATTTTGTCATGCTTTAAGGCCCAGGGAAAGCCTAGGCAAAACTCTTCATGGCTTTTGTTACATTCCATGCTTTGTATAAGGGCACTGGCTTTTTTAGCTTTTAATATTTAACTTAACCACTCAGTACTGAAACAGTTGTGATGGAGGCCTGCGTTAGTGAAACCTGGCTTGCCACACCACCAAGAAACTGTCATTCTTCGTATTGGTTGAAATGGATCTTCTTGGATTTCCTAATTTCAACCACTTTTCTTTCTTTCTTCTGTCTCTTCCTTCTATCCCTCCTCCTTCCCTCTATTCCTCCTTTTCTTCCTTTTCTCCAGGCATCCATCTTTACCTTTATTATATTTCTCTACTTCTTAGGGGCCATTATTTTACAGTAGGGAGAGAGAGGATCAGAGCGTTAAGTGATTTTCCTAAGGTTGCAAAGTTAGTGGCTTAGTAAGAGCAAATGTGTGTTTAGGATTGTGCTCTGTCACAGCATGTGTTCATAAATTCTCCATTGCTTTGTCCTGGGATTCTTTTTCTAAATGGTTGAAGCCCTCCAAAACAAAAGTTAAGTACAAATTAAGTACATCAGACTACTTTTATTCTGGACATAGGAAGGGAGCAAGGGAGGGATTGACAGTGAGAATTGGGCTACAGGCTTTTCACCCTGGGAAACAGAGAAGGATCAGGCTTGAGCAACTTAAGAGCATGCTAGAAACATCTGCTCCCATAAGATACAGGAGTGTGAGTGAAGTGTTTTAATAGCCAGGATTTAATGAGTAAAGGCAACCACCTTTACTGAGAAACAGCAACCACCTCTATCACCCAATCCTACATTTCAATCTCTCCTCCAAACCCTAGCTGGGTGACTTTGAGCAAATGACTTCACCAAGCTTTTTTTGGCCCAAGTTGCTTATAAAATAATGATCTGTTAAATATCAATAATAACAACAATAATAGTAATAATATAGAATCTGCCTTAGGGCAAGGAGACTGAAACTTTGAGGCTCCTCTGGGCTTTATGCTGTAAGATTTGATCTTATTACTGAAAAGTAACCTTGGGCAGACATGGTCAAAACTGTGAAAAAGCCTGAGGCGTTACATAACCCACCCAAGGATTAAACAAAACAACTGGCTGAAACCAGGATTTCATCACTCTGAGCTGAAAAATGATAACATAGCTTTGTACTTAAGAGGCAATTTCTCCTCCTCCTTTTCTTGCTCTATATTTCATTGCATGGTATTTATAACTAGAAGTGAACTAAAATAGTTTTTTTTAAATAAACTTATTGGTTCTTGCTTGAAACATATTAATGCAGAGTTCCAAGTGCCTGCAAAGCCTCAGTAGGCAGTTTCTTATGAGTCAGGGTTTGTGTCTCCTCTTACGCCATCTGCCTGCTGCTGGGCACTGCCACCTTCACTGGGCAGGCACTGTCTGCTGGGCACCACTCCCTCTTAGATGGATGTTGCTCTGTTGAGAGGTGCCGCAGCCCTTGTGGGCATTGCTGCTGTGGTTCTGCAGTCTCTGGTCCCGACACCATTCCCTGCCCTCCGACAATATACGGCAGAATTCTTTCGCTCTTTCTAATGTTACACTTCCAGAGAACCCCTAAATGGTGCTGCTTGTACCTTGACAATGAAACAGTGCACTTAATTTTTCTTCATTGTTTTTCTTGTTCCCAAATAGATTCTGACTCTATGGGTTGGGGAGAGAGTGAGGTGGCTGGGCCAGGAGATGCTAAAGCTGAGTGAGAAACACCTCGATATACTCAGACCACATTGAGGCTTTGTTCTGCATCAAGCAGGTTGTACCCAAAGTGATGATCAACTTTCTCCAGTCTCCTGGACTGAGGTAAGATCCCAAGAATGAGAAACTTAGTGCTACAATCTGGGCAGTCCCAGGCAAATCAGGACAGTTGATAATCCTAACAGCTCTCTTAGACTGAGTTCCCTCCCGATGGGTTTCCTATAGATGTGGGTGCTTAGTAAGAGCAAATTGAGCAGTTTGAGCAGTTTCTGAGCACCAGCAGTACATGCAGCATAGACTCAGATTGGGACTGCTGCTTTCCATGTGCATTGATTCTAGAGTAAAAGAAATAAAATCTGAATTTCTTGATTTTTCCATATCAAAGGAGAACCACTCTACCTGGTAGTACTACCAAAAAGAAGCAGCCTATTCTGGGTACATCAGTCAGAGGTCATGGCAAAGTAGTAAGAACTACCTTATATACAAAAATTAATTCAAGATGGATTAAAGACTTACATGTTAGACCTAAAACCATAAAAACCCTAGAAGAAAACCTAGGCAATACCATTTAGGACATAGGCATGGGCAAGGACTTCATGTCTAAAACACCAAAAGCAATGGCAACAAAAGCCAAAATTGACAAACGGGATCTAATTAAACTAAACAGCTTCTGCACAGCAAAAGAAACTACCATCAGAGTGAACAGGCAACCTACAGAATGGGAGAAAATTTTTGCAATCTACTCATCTGACAAAGGGCTAATATCCAGACTCTACAATGAACTCAAACAAATTTACAAGAAAAAAACAAACAACCCCATCAACAAGTGGGCAAAGGATATAAACAGACACTTCTCAAAAGAAGACATTTATGCAGCCAAAAGACACATGAAAAAATGCCCATCATCACTGGCCGTCAGAGAAATGCAAATCAAAACCACAATGAGATACCATCTCACACCAGTTAGAATGGTGATCATTAAAAAGTCAGGAAACAACAGGTGCTGGAGAGGATGTGGAGAAATAGGAACACTTTTGCACTGTTGGTGGGACTGTAAACTAGTTCAACCACTGTGGAAGTCAGTGTGGCGATTCCTCAGGGATCTAGAACTAGAAATACCATTTGACCCAGCCATCCTATTACTGGGTATATATCCAAAGGATTATAAATCATGCTGCTATAAAGACACATGCACATGTATATTTATTGCGGCACTATTCACAATAGCAAAGACTTGGAACCAAGCCAAATGTCCATCAATGATAGACTGGATTAAGCAAATGTGGCACATATACACCATGGAATACTATGCAGCCATAAAATAGGATGAGTTCATGTCCTTTGTAGGGACATGGATGAAGCTGGAAACCATCATTCTCAGCAAACTATTGCAAGGACAAAAAACCAAACACTGCATGTTCTCACTCATAGGTGGGAATTGAACAATGAGAACATATGGACACAGGAAGGGGAACATCACACACCGGGGCCTGTTGTGCGGTGAGGGTAGGGGGAAGGGATAGCATTAGGAGATATACCTAATGTTAAATGACGAGTTAATAGGTGCAGCACACCAACATGGCACATGTATACATATGTAACAAACCTGCACGTTGTGCACATGTACCGTAAAACTTAAAGTATAATTAAAAAAAAAGAACAAAGCAACATCAACAAATATTTATTAAATGTCTATCAGAACCCTGTGCAGATCTGGGGCTCCTCAGGACACACCTGAACTATCTTCTTCCTAACAGAGCAGGAAGATTCTTCACCATTTCCATGTATTTTCCTTGAAAGAGTGTCCCCTCACTCATCCTGGGGATTTTCAGTTATTTCCTCACTACATCAAAATTTAACAATATTATTTTAAGGAATGTCACCTGGAAATAACCAAGTTGGTAGCTTACAGAGATCAATCAGTTTCTCAGTTTTGTTTTCTTCTTTTAAACAGTGTGAAGGTAATTTTGCCCGCTGTTAATTGCAATCTATTTAATTACAATGTGTGCAGATGTAAAAGCAAGTACTAACACAGGTTGCAATTAAAGCATCAAGTCAAAAAGCTGCTGAGGTGTCCTGATCATAGAATTAGAGGATGGGTGAAGCCTCAGAGGCCATCCGGCTCATTTTCCTGTTGAGAGGACTTCACATCATGTTTATGTAATGCTTTGTGTACATCTTTTGTGATGGGTTGGGCCTAACATTTATTTTTTACCCACTAGACCCAGTCTAGAAAGATGATAGATATGACTTCATTTAATCTGTCCAGCAGCCCTACTTAAGAGGTATTTTATTTTGATTTGTATTATAGATGAATTAATGATTCTCAGAGAAATGAAATAATTTTTCTCAAATTTTCAGACCTCATAGATGATGTAGAAATGAGTTGAACCCAGATCTACTTGGCTTGATAACCACACTCACCATCGTAGCATATCAATTACCCTTCTTGTCTCATGTGGGAAGAACCTGAGACCCAGAAAGTCACTTACTCAAGGCTCAGTTACGGAATTTGAGATCTGAAAAAGACATTTGAGGGCATGAAGCTAAACTTGCTTATTTTATGAGTGAAGAAATAGAGGTTCAGAGAAGCTGGGCTCGGCTTGAGGCCCTCTGGCTGAGAAGTGGTGAAGCAACTACTGGCCCCCAGGCCTTGGGCTCTAGTGCCAGAGCTCAGACAACTTTCCTTCTCCTGCTCTTCCACATCTCACGTTTGAGAACCCAATTCTGGATGATCACTTGTGCTGAACAGGCTGATGCCTGGAGCTTCCGTTTTCTCTAAAAATGGTAAGGGAATAAGTGATGGAGACTTAAAGTCTCTAGGAACTCCTGTATCATTCTGGGGCTTAGGAATGTGCCTCCAAAATCTAGGCAAAATGTGGCTCTTCCCTAGCCTCAGGTGCAGAGCTAAGATGACTTTCAAAGCTGTGGATACATACACCTTAAGGAAGAAGCTTAGGCTGCATTTGCAGAGATTGAGATGTTTTGCAAAACTGGATAGAATTCCACTTTTGTGAGAGTGGAGTTTTGTTTGTGAATAATGCTTTGTTTGCTGGTGCTTTTCAACCTGGAGGGCCTGTCAATACTGAGATTCCTGGACCCCACCTCCAAAGATTCTGATTCAGAAGATCTGGGCTGAGAATCCATTTTTCATAAGCCCTTGGGAGTTGCTGATGATGCCTGTTGGCAACTCAGAACTCAAGGAGTGAGCATGCGTTAATGCACTCACTGAAAGCAATCTGAGGATTAGCAGAACGTAATTATCAAGAAAATATTAAGGATTTCTACCAGTTAGCGCATCTCTTGACAATTTATTTTTCATTGTAAACGACAAATGTAGATTCTACAATTTGTTATTAAGCACAGTTTAGATATATGATGGTGAAATCAAGTCTTCTGAAATATGACACCTGCACAGAAGAGTAATACTTAACAATAACAAATTATTTTATGCAGTGGATGTTACTGTTTTTACCCAAACATGAGCATCTACAACATTTCCATTGGTTTTTGTGGACTGCTGTGTCCTTCACAGTAGGTTCAGTTATAAGCATGACTCCTCACTAGTGGTCTCAGTCTCCTTGATCTCCTTCTCTCCCTTAGTTCTGGGAGGACTAAAAGTCACAAGCAGAATTATTTTTAAATGGATTCATTCCCCTTTTCAGTGACTGTTCACTGACTAGAAGGTGTACAATCCTGGCAGCATAACTAAGAAAAAAGAATGACTAATTGGTTGAAGGAACCAAACACTGAAGTGAGGAATCACCTTTTAATCTGCAACCTCTCCTTGATTTAATTGGCAGGAGCACTGCCAAATATTTACAGCATAAAAACCACTGAGGGGAAGAAAGCAGTATGTTGTTTTCCCTACACCTCCAGAGATAATTGTCCATGCTGATTCATGATTTATTTCTTTCACTGAAAACTTAAAGGGAAGGAATGCATTCAGTGAAACAGAAAAAGGAGAACCCAAAATGTGTATTTTTAATTGTTGAAATGAAATAAGCTGCATAAAAAGGCCTCTTGACAGCTTTCATGATTAAACTTGATGAACACTTTGGTGAATTTTATGAAGTTTATTTGCAAAATTTATTATTTAAAAAAGCATATTTGGAGCACAGAAAACATCTGATTTTTCAAGCAGCCCATCCCATGTTGCTTTGGAGTGGGAGAAGATACTTGAGAAAGTTGTGAGGGGGGCCATGCTCTACCCTGGCTTTCCATCTCCCTGTCTCCCACCCCACTTTAGCCCCTCCTCCTTCCTTTCTCTTGAGTTGTTCCATTCTGTTTCTGATGGTACTTTTCTCTCTCCAAAAGGAGAAAAAAGGGTTAATTAATGCATCTTCTTTTATAGTCTGCTATTTTGGGAGGTGTGTGTGGCTGCCTTTGAAACTTATTTTATTTAAATTGTTTTTTTCATGCTAATGTTTTTTCTCTACCTCATTTTGGTCACTTCTTTGCAGTGCCCTTTCACAGAATGAAAACAAAAGTAGATCCTAGTATCACTCAGAAGAACCCTGGCTTCCCAAATGCCCTAGTAGTCTTGAATCTAATTCTGTTTTATATCTGAGAACTGTAGACATAGTTAACTGTAGATATATTTTTTGCTAAGGCTGTTGAGAAAGAATTTTTTTCCCCTGCTTCTAACAGATTATTCTTTTAATGTAGTGACCCTAAGCTATCTAGTTATGGTTAAGTGTCCTGGAGTTATAATGCCTGAACATAAGTGACCATTAAATGATTAGGTTTTTCTTTGACACTTTACTATTTTGTAATCTTTTCTGTGTAAAAATACTTTCCAAGTTTTAACAGCTATGCCAAAGTCCATCTAACTGATGTATCCACTCCTTTTAACCATTTCTCAGAGCTAAATATTTAAAATTCTTTTTTTATGTAGGTGATGTTTTTTCCTATTTCTGCATTATTTTATCAGGAGACATTCCCAGGAGTGAGATTATTGGGTCAAAGGGCATGTGTACTTTTATAGCTCTTGAGATAGTTTGTCAAACATATTCCAGTGAGTGAGTCCAGTTTCACTTGTGATGTTGCCAGAATTTGATGTTACTATTTAATTTATTTACAACTTTAATAGATATAAAGTGATGCCTATTATTTTAAATTTGCATTTCTTTCACAACTGTTAAGGTAATATATTTAAAATACATTTTTTTGCTATTTGTATCATTTAAAAATGTTTCTTTATATGAGTGAATATTAATTCAGGGAATGCTGAGTTTATTGGTCACATTCTGGGCAAGGGCAGGATAGAAGGGAGGGTTAGAGGAACGAAGAAAGGAAGGAAGGAAGGAACAGACGGAAGAAGGGAGAGCTTATGGCTAACAATAGTCATTGGCCGTGGTTGACCTTGCTCAAATATGGGCCCACCTTACAAAACCTGTTCTAATTTATAATTACACTACCATAGGGGACAGTCCAAATATACAAGCTTTAGGAACCAAAGCCTTCTGTTTAACTATTCTTTGCTTCTTTGTTATGAATGTGTTTAGTGTTACCATATGCTCTTCTCCCTTTGAGATGGGCATTTTGCCACGTGTATAATACTTTGAGACTATTAATTACTCTGTATGAAATAAATTATTATATTGTAATTCTCTTCTCAGATGAATCCAGTTCTCCAAAGAACTGAGTTATAGTTTTGTTAGTTTTTAAATAGGCTGCTTCTTATTTTGAGACTTACATGCAGGGGTAGTTCATGTAGCTATGGTGAACTACTGCAATAACTCAGTTCTCTGGGGTCTAGGGAATTTGGGGAAGACATTTGTCACTGGTGACACTCCTGGAAGATGTAAACCTGCTACATGACTTTGTCTGTACCTGGGGACATTCAATATCTCCAACACATTTGTGTGTGTGTGGGTGTGTGTGTGTGTGGCTAAAACTAACAAGGATCCATAGACTCATAAGCGATAAGCAGTCTATTTTTCTGTCTCTACCTCTAAGTAGGACAGCCAGCAGGTAGGTTCGTTCAATCATTTGTTCAATCATTCATTAGTTCATGCATGGATCCAGCTCATTTTTATTAAAAAAAATGCTTTGCCAGGTACCCTGCTAGGAACTCTGGTTCAGAATTGTTTAGGGAAGGAAACACAGCCATCCTCTACCTGGATCTCCTGCTTCTATTAATTATTCTCTGATATCTGTCAAGTAGTCCTTCAAAGAGTAGCAAACTTTTTCTAGCGAACTAACTTTAGCTGATCCAACACTCACTTCACCTCACTCCCCCAGCCCACACAAGCCGGTAAATTCTGGAGCAAAGAAAGGAGTTGGAGAAGGATATGTGACTTCAAGATCTGAACATGGAGAAAATGAGGCCTCATCAGAAATAGAATCAGGACAGGGCAGGGCAAAAAATTAATATTGGCCAAATACCAGACTCTTTATACCATTGTGAGAATTATAGAAGATGACAAATATAAAGCAGCTGATGATCTGATTTACATTTCTTGAGGGTCTATGACTACTATGTTGAATGAATTGTAGAAGAACAAGAGAAGTTGAGGGCCCTGCAGAGGGTGTTGGAGAGTGGATCAATCACTGGAAAGTGATTGATGGTGGTGGTTTAGATCAGGCTGTGGAGATGGAGAGAGGAGGACAGGGTCCAAATATACTCTGGAAGTTGAAATGACTGCAGTTATTGAATAACTGGATGGGGAGGATGAGGAAAAGGGAATAATCAAGGCTGGCTTCTGGGTTCTCATTTCAGCCCTTATTGAATCAGCGAAACAGGAATAGAGGTGTACTGGGCAGGGGGAAAGTTTGTATTTATGTATATAGGGAAAGAAAAAATTCTGGGACCACCATGTAAAAAATTTGTCTGCAGAAGATAATGTGCATTATCTTCTGCAAAGCCCTCCTGGTTGAATATGTGGGTTAGATTCTCGAAGATTTTTATCTCTAAAACATGTGTGATTCCATTCAGGCATGAAAGCCATGAAAAAGTGAAAGAGGTGTATTGTAAAGTCTTATACCCCATGGAATTTTCTACTTAATAATTGTCATGAAAAGAATTACAGCTAACAGTCATGTAGTGCTCACTATGTGCCAGTCACTGTTCTATTACCTATTTAGTCCTTGCAGCAACCACATTACATAAGTTCTTTTACTCTTCCTATTTTACAAATAAGGAAACTGTGATATTAGGAAGCTAACTACTCTTCTAAGATCATGCACTAGTAAGTGGAAAAGTTAAGAGGCTTGAACTCTAGCAGACTGGTTTCAGAATGAGTGCTTTCAATTGTTGTGTTAAGCAGCACGAAGGAAAATATGATAGAATTAAGATGGTCTTTTCATGTGAATGCTTAAAAGTTGCTTTAATAACACCACACTGAATTTCTTCAGATGTAAGCATTGGTTAATCTCTGTTTCTCTGGGTTATGATATTAATGTATGGTCTTATGCATATTCCCCAGAGAGAGAAAGATGGCAAAAAAATTAGGAAGGTATTCTATTTTTGTGTGTATATGTTTGTAAGGAGTGCAGAGACCATCTTTTTAGAGGAAACAATTTCAAAGGGTCAGGTGATACCACATAACCCGTTAGTCACAGAGGTAGCACTGGAACTGAATTTCACCATTCTAGGCCACCGGTATTTTTCTTTCTTTCTTGGAATTTGTTTGTCACCTCCCTCTGCCTTCAAAGGGTGCTCTCTTCATGATAATTCAGTATGAGAAGTTTGTAAAGGAGGTAATGACTGCAGACAGTCATTCCTTTAAAAATAATCAGAGATCCTCCAGAATTAGCAATGAGCACAGGGACTCATAGAAACCCTACCCCCTAAGATTTGCATCCTTCTAAGGATCTTAAGTTAATTATTTCTGCCACTATCTCTAGGTGGCACTGTTTCCTCTCTAACACTGCTCTGAGTAAGCACACACACTTTTATTGTAATACCTCGTCGTACAATGGAGGTAAGTGAAAATTGTACTTAAATCTTCACTCAAAGCTAGCGGAATAATAACAAGGAAAATCTATTATATAGACTGTATAATTTAGTTATGTATTTTCTAAGTTATGACACTGGCTTGTTATCTGTAACCTACAGACCCAATCTACCCTGGTTTTTGTCCAGTTGCCACATGTCAAGGGGCTCCAGAACCTGGGAGTTGCTAAATTAGAAAAACAGAGATGGTGAACTATATCTATCCCTTTGGATAAAAGTAGAGAGGACATGCGTATGTTGAAGGCATCCAGAAGGAATCATGTTTAGAGTGTGGGGTATGTGGAGAACTAAAAGGCAATAAAGCAAATTCATTATTTAAAATAATAAACCTCAAAGAATTAAAGAAAGAGCAACAGTAGGTGATAGGTGGCAGATGACTAAGTGGGAGGTTCTTGCAATAGAAACAAGCAAAGGCTGGGATCAGAAAGATGTGGCTGTGAAGATGTAGAAGAAAGGAAAGATGTTGGGATAGAGAAGAAAGCTGGGGTTCCATGAGAATCCAGTTTCACAGAATAAATGGATGTGAAGCACTAAGCGTGACTTTTAGTTTTGAGTCTGACTGTACATACAGAGGAGGAGATGGGAGATAGGTAGAGGTGAATATGCCCAGGCAGAGGAAGACTTTTTTGGGGAAAGAGCCCCCTAAAAACGTTGTTAAAGGAGCATCCTGGGAATCAGGAGAACTGAGGGAATCTGGTGCTGAAGAACGTATTGACTATTGAGTGATTTTTGGTAAGAAGGGAAAGAGAAACATGAATAAGGAAAACCAGTTCTTAGATTTTATCACCGCACACATAAAGCCTTATACTCTTCCCTCCAACATTATCCTATAGGTAATGCACAGAATTTCTTTCAAGCTCTGCCTCTTGAGGTGCGTTTACGTACAGCGCAAAGAAAATGCTGGTGTGTTCAGTTTTTGTTTCTATTTTCAAGCAGGAAATTATTCTTTTTACCAAAGGGAGCTTTTGGTAAATGTCCTTCCTTGAGGAATGCTTGCCCGTGGGGGCTCACAGGAGAGGCAGAGGGCTGCAGCAACCCCTGGCCACAGCTGGTATTTTGCAGACAGTGTGGAATCAAAAACACCCGCAGGAGAAATCAGTGACTTAGTGACTGTATGTTGGGCAAATACAAGTAAAGTCCAAGACTTAGTTAAAAGGCTTTGAAACATTAAGGGATTTCCCCGGAGATACTATGTTTCTTTGCAGAAAAGATCCAGACAGACTGGCAGAAGGGCTATTCCCTTAGGTCAAAGGTAGGCCTGGCAGCAATTCCACAGGAAAAGGGGGCTGAACACTATAACTGGAACTCACAATTATCTGATTTTTTAGAAAGACATAGTAAGGAAAATTCCAATCATCTATAAAAGTAGACAGACTAGTATAGTATACCCACAATTCAACAGCTATCACCTTGTGGCCAATTTATTTCATCCATCCTCCTTTGTTCCCACAGTATTTCTAAAGCATATCCCAGATATCATATTATTTTATCTGTAAATATTTTAATACATATCTATGAAACATCAAGTTAGCATTCAATCTTCTACATGTGTCATAAATGTCACATTTTAAAAAATCTTATTTTGTTTAAACCAGGATCTAAATAAGATACATCCATTATTATTGGTTTACATGTCTTAAAGTCTATGGATCCCTACACTATCTTTTTTTTGTTTTTTCCTTGCAGTGAACTTGGAGAAGACAATTATATTCTCTAAATTATCTGAATGTAAGCATCTCTGCGGCAGAAACTGTTTAGACATTCACCAAACCTATTTCCTTTTCCTCCTAGACACACAACTAAACCAAATTTCCCAACCTTCTTTCTCGTTAGGTATGGCCAAGTGACTGAGTTTTGGCCAATGGAATATGGGCAGAAGAGATGGGTGTCACTCATGCCTGGCCCATAAACACCTCCCATGTGCCATTCTCATTATTGTTCCTCTTTCCTAGTTAAACTTGGAAACCACTTATTAAACATGGTGGAGCCACAAGATGCAAGGATCCTGCATTCCTGAATCAGCACTTAGGAGGTGGCTCCTAGCCACTCCAGAGCACCTTCTGCTTTGTTACTGAAATTTTTGGTTTATTTGTAGCATCTGCTAGCATTTCCTTAAATACAATTTTCTGTAAGTTTCATTATAGAGCACTGGCTCTCAACCCTGACTACACTTACAAATATCATGAGATGTTTTTAAAAAGACTGATGCCTGGGCTTTCCCCTGGACCAATTAAATCAGAACCACTGGGAGGGGTTCAGAGCATTTAAATGTGGTGATATTTACAGAGAGCACAACATATAATTCTAACATGTTGGCAGGGTTGAGAACTACTGTAATCAACTGTGAGTTCACTTCTTCTTAGGGACTCCCTTTTTCATTTTCCTAAAGTGCTGAGCTGAAAAACCTCTTTAGATATTGTTTCGTTTGTCCCGCACAGATACTAGGCAGGAAAAGGCTAGCTGGTTATCAGTTAAGATTCTGGCGTGTGGTAAAATCTAGTATACAGCCTCTCACCCTCCAGCTGCCATTATGGAACACCTTTTAATGAGGTTTATTTCTTTCTAGGCCACACTGGCACACAATCTTCAAACTCTATAGCAATTCTCTATTTACATGTATGTTTCTGCCAGGAGACGAAGATCCCTCCTGAGAAGAAGAGCTCTACGTCCTGTCCTTGTGACCCGCTGACTGCAACAGGGTTAGACATGTAGTAAGCTTGTATTAATTGAAGTGTATAATTCATACTACTGGTGAAGGAACCAGTGAATGAACTCATCATTGCAGAGATTATATGGAAATTATGATGCAGAGCATTTTTTCCAGAGAGGAGAACTAGGTGCAAGGAGAAATGAAAAAACAGCTAATTCAAAGGAAATAAAGCAAGGCAGCTTCTGGTAAATTTGTCTTGAAGGAAAAGAACGTACAGGAGAGAAAAGTAAAACCCACAACATCATTAGAATCATGAATGATATAATAGTAAACAAATATCCAAATCTTACATTAGAATTGAAAGGGACTCAAATAGTGATCTAGTCTAGTGATTCCCAAAGTGTTGTCTGTGGACCCCTGGGAATCCTTAAGACTCTTTCAGGGAGTCTCTGAGATCAAAACTGTTTTCATAATAATACCACATATTATTTACCATTTTAGTTGGGTTGACATTGGCATCAATGGCAGGAAAGCAATGACGGGTAAAACTGCTGGCACTTTAGCACGTGTCAAGGCAGTGGCACTAAACTGTACCAGTAGCCATTGATCATACTCTTAACGGCCACACATTCACAGATGAAAAAAAGCCAGTTTACTTAAGAATATTCTTCATAAAATGGTGCAAATTGTTAATTTTATTAAATATTGACCATTGAGTACATGGCATTTGCTATTCTGTATCTGCTGCATACTGAAGTGCAACGGTAGCCTCTCTGAAAAGCACTTCTGTGGTTATTTGAGTTGCTAACTGAACTACCTACTTTTTTCAGAGTATAGTATTCTTACTGGACCAAATAATTGAAAAACTAGAGTTATTCAGACTTGGGAAGCTGGCATACATTTTTTTTGAGAATAAAAGAAGTAAGCCTGCTAACTGAAAAACATCTGAAAGTATTTGTTGGTAATGATAAAATTTGAGCTTTCAAGCAGAAATTAGAATTTTAGAAAACATGCATCCATGTTAAGATAGATGCAGCCCACATAAACAAAAGCTTTTTACGTTTCTCGATTATTCTGAAGAGTGTAAAGGGGTCCTGAGATCAAAAAACCCTGAGAACAGTTGCTCTAGTTCATTACCTCATTGTTCTGATGGGGAAACTGAGGTATATACTAAAGAGGTGAGGTATTAAACACCAGTGGAATAAGTTGTCAAAATCGAAGTGATATTGTTTCTTTTGCAGAAGAAAGTATTTTCAGACAGAAAACAAACAACTCCTTCCTAGAAGTGTCTCTGTTGAGTGTTTTTATGACCCGTAAATGCACTTGCCATCAATGGAGATTCTAAGCTTGAATGATATATTGCATGGTGTAACTTACCAAAAAAAGTGATTTACTTTATTATTCTAAATTTTAAAACCTTCGGTATGGATTCCAATAACTTATCTTTTTGGAAAAGTACAATAGAAAAAACAAAGAAAGGAGCAATAGCAATAAAAAATGGGCAACTTATGCTAATTAGAGCGGGTGAGTTTCTAACCTGAGGACAGAAGTCCAGGGTCCTGTTTATCAGCCCAAGTGACCACAGGAAACAGGATAGAGATATGACCTTCTGCAACAATATCCTGCTGGGAGAGATGTGACGGTGGGGGACATAGCATGCCTTGAAATGTCTTCCCTTCAGGTGATATCAGTGTCAGAGACAGAAGAAGACTCAGCCAACAAAAATCTGTCAAGGACCCGTGATGCTGAATTTCAAGTAATGAAGTATTGCGGTTATTGCAGAAAAGCTCAGGGTCTGAGGAAGTGGTATAGAAGACAGTGAGGTAGGTTTCTGGTAGGCAGTATGATTGTGCAGTCTACTCTTCACCCAGATCCACTGAACATTTAAAGTGACAATGATTGAAGTCTTAGGCACAGCCCTGGGCAAATGGGGTCTTGCACCTGAGAAACACCCAATCTAGCTTCTGGCAGCCGCATATCCTCATCACAGCAAAGGGTCTGCAGGGCTGAGAGTATTCTCCCTCACTCCAGCTCACACTGCCCACTTCTAGACCATACTCTGGGTTCAGGGTTCCTGGAATTCTCTACATAAACAACCCCCATCCTGTATCAAGGCGGGGTCCATCCTTTGAGGATGGTCCAGGCACTAAAGTGTGGCCTCTAAGTCTGAGGGGTGGCTATCTGAAGGGAGTGTGGATGGAGCCGGACACATGGTCTGTGGTGTCCATGCTCAGACCCATGAGGTCCCTTGTGCTACAGATGAGCCAAGGGTCACAGAGTAGCTCTCCTCGTGCCACCTTATGCTCGCACAAAACTCTGAGAAGTCTACAAATTCTACACATGAATCTGCCCTTCTCTAGTTTACGACCTCATTTTGTCAGGGTAGGAGGACAGAACGTTTTTATTTCACAGTGGGATTCCATCTGTACTCTTGTCTGGGGTCCCAGAAATGTTAGGGGCAAATCTCTTCTAAACCTTGTTTGCAGACATGCTGGCTGACCTTTAGCACTGGAATGTTTTGGGCGAGCCATGGCCTCTATCCCTAGTCATTTCTTATCCAGAAACTCAAACTGCAAGATCATGACCTATTCATGCATTGTGAATTCTTAGCAAAATAAACATGTTTGTGTGGAGGCATTATCTCCGAGAATTTTACAAGTCATTAAAGTTGTTAGGGGTTCAGTTAGCTTCTCCTTGAGGGGGCATCAACTTTGCTTTAAGCACAGCCAATGGACTGTGTTCAGAGCCAGTGGGCACACAGTGGACACCCTCTTGGGTATCTAGAGTGTTTGCCTGCTTTTATTGCTGGAATCTTCCCCATATATCAGTCCAGAGAGATGGTTGCCCTAGGACAGGGTCCCTGACTTAATCTGCAGCTTGTGGGAAAGCAAGACCTGCTAATTCAGTATCAGACCCAAAGGTGCGGCACAGGGAACCAGAGATCCTCCATCATCATATTGTCTAGGCACATGGCATGATGGAGAAATGCCTGTTGACTCACCATCCTAAAGGCAGATGTCTTGATTAAAAATCAGAACAGTGGCTATGTGGAGAGTTAAAGATATGATATTTGAAATCTTTGCAAGTGACTCATGAATATGGTTGCCATTGTAGAGTACTTCCTATGTACCACTAAGCACTTCATGTCCATCATTTACTTATTTTAATTTCAATTCACAGCACTACCCTGAACCAGCACTGTTCTAAGCCATCTTATAGTTGAGGAAACTGAGGCACAGAGTGGTTAAGTGTTGTGCCCAAGGTTGTATGACTACCAGGCAATGGATAAGGGGCAGCAACTGAGATGGTCTATCTTTAGGGTCCAGCTCATATTTTGTTAATCCTCCTGACAACCCTTTAGGACAGTCACTATTATCCCATTGTCATGAAGGATGTGAAGCCAAGTCCTCTAGGTTCTCCAGCTCCTCTAGGAAAGTAACTTGGTTAAGGTCAGACAGCCAGTAAGAGGTATTAGGGCTTGAAGCCTGTCTACCAAATCAGCTGGTCTGCACAGCACCCTCTACCCCTTATCTGAGAGTTCTGGATAAATAGGAGTTTGCTACATGTTGAAAGGCTTTGATACTTGTGAGGTCAGTCTTGTCACTGTTGTCATTTCTGTTCTTGCTAAAGAGTGATTTGGCGTAAGGTAAGGGCCTATAGATGGAATGACAGAGGGCCTGTGATCCGTTATCAAAACATATGAGGTCTGTGAGGAGAAAAGATGGGCCTTTGCAGGGAACTGATTCATCCTTGTTGACTAATGATCTTGGGGACTTCTGGTTCTTGAGTGCTCAGTTGACGTATGTCATGACCATAAGCAGGGTATAGGAAACAAAGGAAATGCCTTCTTGTAAAGCAGAAAGAGTACGTGTTTGGAGACTGGCAGACCTGGGTTTTCTTTCCATCTCCACTGTTTACTTGAATACCTGGAGTCTTGCCGTTTCCTCATGTTGTCAACAGAGATGAGAACACTGACCACACTGGGATGCAGAGGATGGGGCACAGAGCAGGCAGCCCAGACAAATGCTAGCTTCCTTTCCCTTGCTTGTTCAGCATCTGATGTAAGCCCTGAAAGGTCCCGTCAAAAGCTCCCCCTGCAGGATATTTGGCTAGTGCGGAGAGGGCCATGCCAGCTTCTCCATCCCCTGGACTCCGGAAAGCGGAGACCTCCTTGGCCAGCAGTGTGGCCTGCTGAGCCCACTGACGCAATGGCTCGGGCAGAAGGCCCAGCTCTGCCTGGCCTTTTGCCTGGGCTACTTGAGCCAAAATGCAGGGGGCAGGAGGCCTGGCTGGGGAGATCCAGAGGCCTATGGCCGGCTCTCCTCTTCAGTCCAAGGCCTCCGTCTCCATGCTCAAAGGGATACTGAGACTTTCGCAGAAGTAAAATAGGAAAATTGGTGCCAAATATTTGTTCCTCATTCTTCCTGGATGATTTAATTTTGTGTTGTAGTATAAAGACAGGCGAGCAGTAAAGCCATTCCTGAGACACCATCAAAATTAGCAATTTGTCTCCTGGTCCAGGGCTGCAAAAGAGCAAGGAAGCTACAATTTCACAGTTTTTGGTATTCTTTAGGGCAGAGTAAAAAGTCCTGGTCTTTTTACTGCTGGAATATTTTCAAAGTCTTTCCTCTTCTCTCTCTGCCTGGCTCTGAGGTAACAGAGGAACCTGGAGCATATGTTCCATATTGATTTGCATTTGCACACTTTCCTGCATCCATTATCTCACCTCATTAGGGTTTGGAAGGGGAAGCGGAGCCGAGTGTGGCAGCAGCATGCGCTTTCCTGAGCCCTGTGGAGAATTGTCCCAAGCAGTAAATGAAACAGTTGCAAGGGCCGGCCAGGAGCCTGTGGGTGGGCGGGCATCTCCGGGCTTGGGCCCAGCAGTGCCCAGCCAGTTTCGAAGGGTCCAGCTGTGCCCAAGTCACATGTCCCAGTGAGGGAGCATCCCAGGCCAGGCAGCTCCATGATTGATGATCCTGCCTGAGCTTAGAGTCTGCACAAGGCCCTGTAGACCCCATGTGCCTGCTCTCCTTGAGCAGTGAAGCTAATGATTAAGGTAAAGTAGCTCTCCTTCTTTCACTAATGGGAAAGACTAAAATTGACCACCTTTTAAAAGAGAGAGTGGATAGAACCTATTGTATTATCCTTAATGAAGATGGCTTAAGGAAATTCCCAAGGTCAGGGCTGGTCAAGAAGCAGGAGGAGAGGCATGGTGATAGAGTGGGGAGGTGGGCAACTTGCCTATGTCACTTTCAACTTTCATGTACCCTTCGAATTTCTGATCCAATGAGGTTTTAGGTTCATTTGTATTTTGTAAGTGTATTAAAAAGTGTGTGTGTGTGTGTGTGTAAAGCAACCAGACCATTAAAATACAAGTATGTATATCTATATGCTAAGGCCTCACTAGACCTCCCAGCATCCCTGCCTGGGGCTACCTTCAAATGTCCATGTAAGCGTCAACTTTGCTTCTTTGATGTCTTATGTTTTGCTTCTGAGACTTCTCTCTTTCTCTCCTTGAGTGGAGACCTGGTTTCTATACATGGCTCTACCATTCATCAGCTGTGTGAACATGATCAAACTATTTACCATTCCTGTGACTCAGTTTCCTTATCTGTTGAGTAGATGGTGCCATATTGATCCAGTTGTTGAGGTTTCGTAAAAGCAAAATGAGAAAACAATATCTGCCAAAGTGTTTTTATGGTGTTAAAGTGTCATGCAAAAGTGGAGTGGTTATTATTTGGGCATGAATAGAGCCATTTTTTCTTGCCTGTGAAAAATTATCTTTATTGATTATCTATTAAGTTTTTTTCCTGAAAGAAATCTGGATTAGCTCTGGCATACCGTAGGCAAAGCATGCTGAGACCAAAAGTTATTCTTTGGGACAAAAAGCCCCTTATAACCATCTCCAAGGCACAAGAAGTATGCAAATTCAGGGCTTACTGAAGGGGTGCTATATAACAAAGTGTTTGGTTATCTTGCCTGCATCCGGAATAGAAAGTGGGAAATGAAACATTTGCTGACCTACCCAGTGGTCCCAATGAGAATAGAAGGAAAGGTCCAGGCTGAAGAAATGTAAAGAAGATGCACAGAGAATCTGTGGCAAGAGGTGAGTTCCAATCAGCTGTAGGGTCATGGCATGACCCAGGCTCAGGGTGGCAGAACATCATTTCATAGATCCTGATTTCCATTTAACTAATCAGGAGTTGTCAGGACTGCTTTTCACCCTATATCCCCCAAGGAAGGTTTCGCATGCATATGTGTTTCATCAGCTCTAAGTTAAGTGGTTCACAGTGCCATTTGCTTTAAGGTAACTTGAAAAGAAATAATTAGGCCCTAGAACACACAGTACAGAAAAGTGGGATGGATTAGAAATTAAAATCATGCATCAGGATGACAACGGTTTACCCTCATGGAAAGAAATACTCTGCCAACTGTTCCCATATACTTTTCTTTCAAACATCCCCTCACTACCATTTTAAAACATGTGCTTATTCAACTGCTCTCTGTTTCTCCACCTTGGAAAATAAAGTTGATAATAAAGTATTAGCCCCTATGTCCTAGTTCAGGTGCAAGGCATACTGGATCTGTGACAACTCAAGACTTGAGAGGGTGTACAGGAGAAAGAAGGGAAGGAGAAACCAGTTACAGAATCTGGAAACCATCAATACCAGATCCTCAATGGGGAATGGGCATAGCAGTGAGGAATATAGGGAAATCCTTGAAAATCTGCTGACTAGGCTGCCTGTGATTGCTGTCCCTCGCAGGGGGATCACCCTGTCTTCAGTTTGGAAGGTGGGATTTTATCCTAGAAGAGGATTCTGGAAGACAATACAGAGGCAGAGTATCTAAACCCAATCAAAAGTACTGGGTCCTGGGTTGGACTTGGGTATTAGGGCAGCAGGCTTCACAAAAAAGACAGCTGATGCCCGTGGCCTTCTGGAATCCAGACACTAAAGCAGCACTTGGCTTAGGGGCCACATACAAGCTTTGGCTTGGCCCTACTGAGATTAGGCTGGCATTGGGGGAGTGGGGTCCACTTGGCAGACAAAACAAATACCAGCTATCTTGCTGGGGCTACTAGTAATAGTTCAAACCCCTATTGGCTGGCGCTATTTACTGATTGGATTAGGAATTGGGGCCACCTGAATCTGAAGGATGGTGACTTCAGGAGATGCTTCCTTGGCTGGGTGTGGTGGCTCACCCCTGTAATCCCAGCACTTTGGGAGGCCGAGGCCGGTGGATCACCTGAGGTCGGGAGTTCGAGACCAGCCTGGCCAACATGGCAAAACCTCGTCTCTACTAAAAATACAAAAATTAGCTGGGAGTGGTGGCAGGCACCTGTATTCCCAGCTACTTGGGAGGCTGAGGCGGGAGAATGGCTTGAACCCTGGAGGTGGAAGTTGTGGTGAGCCGAGATCACACCATTACACTCCAGCCTGGGCAACAAGAGCAAAACTCCATCTCAGAAAAAAGAAAAAGAAAAAGAAAAAAAAAAAAAAAGGAGAGAGAGAGAGATGCCCATACCGGGACTTGGAGAAGACAGAGGCTGAGCTTTGCAGATAATATGACTCCCTTAAATATTATTTGCCGGTATTCAAGGACAGAGTTATAAAGCAGAGGAAGTTTCCTCTTTGGAATCATCTCTAATACTTTTAACACTGCCTTGGATGAAGAGGGTAGATATGGATTGGCTCTGAGAGAACTTTACCTTTTCACCCAACCCACCTATGATCATTTTCATGGGTTTGCTAAGTAGGTGGCTGGACTCAAGAGTAGTCACTTAACACGGCATATAGAAAAGCTAATGGGTTCAAATGGGACTTTTGGCCTTAACCTCATTAACTTCAGCCACCAGTCAGTTGAGCCTAACTCTCTCCCCTTGGTGGGAGGTAGTTTTCATAGCTGATGATGCTTTGAGGAGACAGAAACAGTGTGCACGGGAGTACTATCATAATTGGGGAAGGGGATTGCTTAGGAAGGGAATTGAGCACAGGGTATGGAAGGGGCCATTGATCAGCATTGTGTAAATAGCAGGGCTTTGTTTGGAAGTAATAGGGAATGTGAAGCCACAAAACTTTACTTTTGAATTTCTGAAGGGGAGAAGTCAGTCTTGTTTGAAAAGGATTTTTGGGTTCTGAACAGCATCCTAATTTTGAAAATGACAAACATACCTGGACTGACTGAATTCAATGTCATTTTTCTTAAGTCCCATGTTTCTTTGGCCAGTACTACCTAAGTAATGACCATACATGCACTTGAACAGTGTGTGTGTCCTGTGCAACTCCCCACCAGTAAGTAACATGATCTATAAATAATAAATAATGTGATCGTGATGATAATAAACACTGAGGTACATTTCCTGGACCTAACGCAATATGTTATTATCTGACTGAGAGAGCAGCTTCCTGTTGGGTTACTAAATTATTCTTTTTATTATATTTAAGGCACAACGTTTGGTAATTTACTCCTCTTGTAATTAGGCTGGATGATTAGAGAAATCTTTCAGTGGTTCTGTTCTTTCCCATTAATAACACATTCACAGGGAGTATGAAGGTGAGGTGCTGCTTACTGAGCAGAGGAACATTTATAGTTAGGTCATAACATTTTTACAAAGTGAAAAGAAATTGAAATCTTCTCCAGAGATTATCAGTAATTCCATCTGTATAAATATGCCACAACATTATAATGGCTTGTCCATCTGCACGTTTGGGAAAATAGCAGCTCTTCAAAATGCAACAACCTAGAGGGAGGTCAGACATCTCAAATTTCTGAAGCTTTGCTCTAAAATAGGCTTCTAGAGGGCAGAATCTGGCATTTGAGTGGTACCATTTTGGCTTTACCTACAGAGGTTTTATTTTCAGAAGGAATATATACATATAATGTAAATACATATCAATATATTTATATCATATATTCATGTATGTTATATATAACATTATATATTATATATAACAGTAGAGACCCTATATACAGAGTGAGCCTGTACATAGACCCTACTGTTTTATATAGATAGATAGATAGATAGATAGATAGATAGATAGAGACAGAGAGTCTATATATAGTCTCTACTGTTACATAGCATTCCTTTCAGAGTTGAATCTAACATGAAGGCTGTTTTTACATGGCCAAAGGTCATTCAGAATTCAGTTATTTGGAAAGAGTCAAGGTTCTGATTGAAACCTCCAGCAGCTACCTATATCTGCAGATTTTTCCACATGGAAAGTTTGGAAGAGGGAGAAGGGCAGACAATCATTATTTTCTTAAATCATACTTTGTGTGTGCGTGTACATGACTATTCATCTGTGTGTATTTGGGAAAGATTATGGTAAGGGAAAGTAGAAAGCAGAAGGATACTGCACACATAAACTCTCTGCCCTAATTCCTAGGTCCTTCTCTAAGACAAATATAGAACCAATTAAGTTTCATTCACACATTAGGTTTTGGTAATTGAAGAGGGTGGAAGCATTGGAGTTGCTCTTTATTCTAACCTAGTAGTTTCTGACTGCTATAGTTTGGATGTTTGTCCCCTCAAACCTCATGTTGAAATTTGACTTCCATGTTGGAGGTGGAGCCTAGTGGGAGGTGTATGAGTCGTGGAGGTGAATCCATCATGAATGGCTTGGTGCTGTCCTTGTGGTAATGAGTGAGTGCTTGCTCTGTCAGTTCCCATGAGAGAGCTGGTTTTTAAAAGGAGCCTGCCACCTCCCCCAAGTTGCTTCCTCTCTTGCGATGTGATCTCTGCACATGCCAACTCCATTTCACCTTCTGCTATGAGTGGAAGCAAACTGAGGCCCTGACCAGAAGCAGATGCTGGCACTTTGCACATTGTATAGCCTGCAGAACTGTGAGCCAAATAAACTGTTTTCCTTATAAATTACCCAGTCTCCGGTATTCCTTTAAAGCTACACTGAGTGAACTAAGACAAAAAATTGGCACCAAGGAGTTGATTGTTGTTATAAAAATACCTGAAAATGTGGAAGTGGCTTTGGAACTGGGGGTAATGAGCAGAGGGAGAATTTAGAGGGTTCAGAGGAAGACAGGAAGATGAGGAAAAGTTTAAAATTTATTATATATTGGTTAAGTGGTTATGATTAAAATGCTGATAAAAATGTAGACGGTGAAGGCCATGCTGACAAGGTCTCATATAAAAGTGAGGAAGTTATCGGGAACTGGAGCAAAAGTCACCCTTGTTATGCTCTAACGAGACTTGTCTGCATTATGCCCGTGCCCTAGGGCTTTGTGGAAGGCTGAACTTAAGAGTGATGATGTAGGGTATCTGCCAGAAGATATTTCGCAGCAGCATAGCTTTCAAGATGTGACATGACTGCTTTTAATAGCTTATGATCAGATATGACAGCAAGGGAACTACCTAAAGGTGGGCTTTTTAATTAAAAAGGAAGCAGAGCATAAAAATTTGGAAAATTTGCAGCCTGACCATGTGGTAGACAAAGGAAGAGCATTTTTGAGAGAGAAATACAAGGGTGCTTGGAGCAACCACTTGCTAGGGAGATTAGCATGGCAAAGGGGAGCCAGGTGCTACTAGTCAAGATGACAGTGATAAGGCCCTGAAGGCATTTTAGAAATATTTAATGCCGCCTGTCCCATCACAGGCCCAGAGACCTGAGAAAATAGAATGGTTTCAGGGGACAGGCCGAGGTGCTGCTACTCTGTGCCAACTCAAGATGCCGCTTCCTTTATCCTCACTGCTCTGCCTCCAGACACAGCTCAATGGTTCACAGGTACTTTTCTGGCCACCACTTTGGAGGGCACAAGCCATAGGTATTACAAACTTCCACATGCTGTTAAGTCCGCAGGCTCTTAGAATGCAAGAGTAATGGAAGTTTGGCAGCTTTCACCTAGTATTTTAGAGAATGTATCAGAAAGCCTGGGTGCCCAGGTAGAGGTCTGGTGCAGGGTGGAGCCATTGCAGATTGCTTCTACTAGGGCAGTGCCTAGTGGAACTCTGAGAATAGGGCCTCAATGTAATAAAGGCCATATATGACAAGCCCACAGCTAACATCACACTAAATGTCACCATTGGTGGGAAAGCTTTTCATCTAAGATCAAAAACAAAACGAGGGTGCCTCCTCTTGCTACTACTATTTGATATAATGCTGGAAGTCCTAGCCACAGAAATTTGGCAATTAGGCAAGAAAAGTAGCAGAAATGCATCTAAGTTAAAAAAAGAAGAAATAAAATTGTCTGTTTTCAGATGGCATGATCTTACATAATTAATGTTAAACATCACTAGTCAGCAAATTAAAACCACAGTGAAATATCACCTTATACCTGTTACAATGGTCATTATTAAAAAGACAAAAGATAAATATTTGGGGGAGGATGTAAAGAAAAGGGAATCCTTGTACACTGTTGGTGGGGATGTGAATTGGTATAGCTGTTATGGAAAACAGCATGGAGGTTTCAAAAAAGTTAAAAATAGAACTGTCATATAATTCATCAATCCCACTTATGGGTATATATCCCAAGGGTATACATCCCAAGGGAAATTGGTATCTCTAAGAGGTATCTGCATTCCCATGTTCACTGCAGCATTATTCACAATAGCTAAGATATGGAGTCAAGTTAAGTTTCCATTGATGGACAAATGTGTAAAGAAAATGTGAGATACACACACCCACTGACATACTATGGAATATTATTCTTCCTTAAAAAGCAAGGGAATTCTGACAGATGCTACAACGTGGATGAACCAAAGGACATTATGCTAAGTGAAATAAGCCAGATGCAGAAACATTAAATTCTTACATGAGGAATCTAGAAACGTTAAACTCATAGAAGCAGAAAGTAGAATGGTGGCTACCAGGGCCTGAGGACTGGGGGAAATGGGGAAATGTTGGCCAAAAGATATCATGTTTCAGTTGAATAAGATGAATAAGTTCTGGAGATCTAATGTATAGTGTGGTGACTATAGTTAATGATACTACATTGTATATTTGACATTTGCAAAAGGAGTAGACATTAAATGCTCTCATTCTCTCCACAGAAAACATGGTAACTATGTGAGGTGCTAGATATCTTAATTAGCTCGATAGGGGTAATTATTTTATAAAGTACATATATAATATATATCAAAATATCACATTGTATACCTTAAATATATACAGTTTAAAAATGTATGTGTACAATTTTTATTTGTCAATTATACTTCAATACAACTGGAAAAAAATAAACCAAGGATATTGTGTCCTAATTCCAGAACTCCAATTAATAAAGAATGGGGTTTCGGTTGAATATTGCATTTTAAAATGTTTCCTGTGATTCATCATGTGTTATAGCACGGAAGAGTCTCAACCTACAAGACACTTGGCATATATCGGCTTTTGGGAAGTCTGTTTTCTTAGTGGTTATATTTAGCAACTTTGAGAGCCTGGCAATTTTAGTTTTGAGAATTTACTTTTGTATAATTTGGGTAGTTTTTCTCCTAGGATTAGAAAAAAGAGCATTTTATTTTGCTTTTACAAAATTACATGAATTAATGAATCTGAAGTTTCTTGTGAAAATTTAATGGGCGTTGGCACCATGATTGTTCATGAAAAAGATGGGAAATGCAGTATAGTGAACTCAAATGACATAGTACTCCCATTTTAATGTTCACAGAGACATAACTCCAATAAATTTTATTTTGTTATTCACAGATTTTACTTTCCCTTGGTGTAACTCCAGCATTCTAAGAAAAGCCACTTATGTTAAAGGTGACATTGCTTTCTCTTTTGGAACATGCACTTGGCAACGAATTCATTAGCCAGACAGGTGTTTATGTCACTGTCAAATTGCAATTGCTAATTTTTTTTGTTTCTCCCTATGGGAATAACGCAAGCTATTAGATGTTAATAAGCAGCAACTAACTTTCTATAACCTTTTCTAAGTTTAGGGGTCTGAAAGAAACCACAAATATTATTTCAAGAGTTCCTTACTATTGTGTTCTCTCTACAAATTTAAAATGTCATGAGACCACAGGTAGCCTGAGATGAATATGCTTAGGATACTGGTTGAAACCCTTTATTAAAAGTTTATCCAATGCAAGAAGTACTTGGGAGCCTCTCATCAGAAGGAAAACATCAAATAACACATGAAGGAGTTGATTGTTGTTGTATAACTGTATAAAGTGTTGGGAAGAAAAAAGGTAAGAGGGCTAAATTAGCAAGAAAATTGGAGAAGTTCGTATACAAGTAAAAACGACATGGATGGAGGCTGAAACAATGGAGGTAGAGGGATATGTTAGAACTTGGCATTGTTAGGCTAGTTATGCAGACAAAACAAAAACAAAATCAAAGATGTCTCCAAGGTTAAGACATTAGGGAACAAACTGGAAATACCAGCCACTATAGGGAAGAAAAGAAAAGGAATAATTAGGGAATAAGCTATTTCTCACTTTAAATGGCAGCAAAACATTGGAGCAGAAAACCTGGACAGCTGGAGCTGGCAAGAAGCCTCGTAATCATTCAGACTGCTCATCCCAGAGATGAGGAGACTGGAGCACATACATTTCAATGAATTGCCTAGTCAGTGACACTTCTGGAACTACTATCTATATCTCTTGGGTTGTGTTTTATACCAAGTTGCCTTGTCAATGCCTTATAGACAATGAATGAAACAGAAGGGATATACTAGTGTTGTGGGTACCCTGGAGCTAGAAGTCAGGATTCAGGATTATACTTACAGGGTGGAGAACCAAGGTTTGAGTATGAAGCGGAGTTCTGGAACTTCTCCTTTGTAACCTGGTGTATAACTATGGAGACATAATGGAAAGGACATTCAGGAAAGACCACTTAGCCAAAAGCTCCAACAGCAGTATTGTGCAACTGCAGGATGTTAGATGTGTGGGAGTTCCTGGGGAGCTCAAGCCAGAGGTGGGATGCACAAGTTCTGGGGCTAATCTTGAGGGTGTTTCATGTAGTTGTAATATACCTAAAAATTTTAAAGTGATCCTCTGGGAAGCCCAAGTATGGCTAATATGGGCCATACTTATGATTGGGCCAGATGTTTCAGTTGCCTTTGTCATCCTGACTAGAAATTTAGAAATTAGCTTGGTTAACTTGGCAACTTCCAGTGAACCCTCACGTAATAATAGGGAAGTCTCTGGGGCCTTAGTTCTGTCAGCTGGTCAGAAGCCAAGCTTGGCTATTTTGAGAGTTTGATGGCCTCTCAGGGAGAAGAAGTAGGGATGATGAATGTCATTAATAGTCAATGACTCCAAGGGTTGATCTTGACTCTTTAGGACTATATTGGACAATCTTTCCCTATTCTGAGTTTCCCTATTCTGAGTTTCAGAACATCTCTGATTTGGTTCAGCTGTGTCTCCATGCAAATCTAATCTCGAATTGTAGCTCCTATAATTCCCTTGTGTTGTGGGAGGAACCCAGTGGGAGATAATTGCATCATGGGGGCGGCTTCCCCCATGCTGTTCTTGTAGCAGTGAATAAGCCTCACAAGATCTGATGGTTTAATAAGGGGAAACCCCTTTCACTTGGCTGTCATTATTCTCTTGTCTGCCACCATGTAAGATGTGCTTTTCACCTTCTGCCATGATTGTAAGGCCCTGCTCAGCCATGTGGAACTGTAAGTGCATTAAACCTCTTTCTTTTGTAAATTGCGCAGTCTATCAGCAGTGGGAAAACAGACTAATACAATCTCCTAGGGCCTCATAGAAAACCTTCTTTGTGAGCTATGTTTGAGGGGGAGCTTCCAGCTCTGCTTAGCAGTTCTCAACAAGCTTTTCTGGGCTGGATCATCATGTCATTTGCCAGCCTCTTAACTAGAGAAGGCATCTGAAACTAGCTTATAAATGCACAGATTAGTAACATATTAGGGCGGGTTTCAGAGGGCTTGTTAAAAAAATAATTTCAGTGGCAGTATGCCTAGTAGGTAAGTGCATTCAGACTTGACTTTGGCCCTACTAGTTTTGTGATCTTGGGCAAATTGTTTAGCCCTTTTGAATTTCAATTTCTTCACCTGTAAAATGGACATAATAAAAATATGTATCTCATTGAGATTTGAGGATAATTGTGATCATGTATATGAGGTGCTTAACACTGGAGAAACTCACTGGGAAGAATTTATTAAGAATTCACTAAATTAAATGTTATTATTTTTCTAACTTCTGGTAAGTTAAGGGCCTGGGCTGCATTTGAAGAATCCCTCAAAATTTTCAGTCCTGGAGTGCTGTGCATCTTTGACCAGCAACCTGGTTAAAATGTCATGAGACCACAGGTAGCCTGAGATTAAGCTCTCAAAACGTAGCAGGAAAAATATCCCCAGGCCTAAAGGAAACCCACTGATTCAAGTCTCCACGAATTCAGAAGGAAGAAAGAACAGGAAAGCAAGAGGTGAACTTAGCACCACTTCCAGAGAAATAGGGTCTGTGAGTCGCTGTGAGGCTCTAAACCCTGGAATTAACTGGTCCCAAACATTGCATTACCAGGAATCTCAAGGATGAGATCTTTGGGTCTGGGCACTAATAGGAACATAAGTATTTGGATGTCTAGGGGAGAGAGAAGTTTAGAAAATAGTCAAGCTTAAGTGGCCCAGAGATAAGAGGAAGGGACAATGCCAAGTGTTCTTAGGCAGTGAAGATAGTGGGCTTCAATAAAGGATAGGAAGAGGAAGCTTTGCTTATTGGGGAAACCCAGGAGCCAGGGCCCTGACATTGTAAGAAATCACTGAAAGCCAATTCCTGATATAGTCTGGGTAGTGTTTCTGGAGAGGTGGACCACTGTGGGATAAAGGCTGGGGTATTATTCCAAACTGCCAGGCCTGGTTGCTGGGACTGGTGATGCAGCACAGGGGAAGACCTGAAAGTTCTCGGGGATTCTGAACACAGAGAGCGTTCTTGCTGACCATGGAGGTGTTAAGAATAACAACAGTGTTCTCAACAAAATACTAGCAAACTGAATTCAACAATACATTAAAAGATCATTCATCATGACCAAGTAAGATTTATCCCAAGGATGCAAGGATGGCTCAACATATACAAATCAATCAATGTGATACATCATATCAACAGAATGAAGAACAAAAACCATACGATCATTTCAACTGGTTCTGAAAAAACATTTAATGAAATTCAACATTGCTTCATGATAAAAACCCTCAAAGAACTGGATATAGAAGGAACAAACCTCCACAAAGCAAAAGGTATATACAACGGACTCACAGCTAGTGCCATACCAAGTTGGGAAAACCTGAAATCCTTTTCTCTAAAACCTGGAACAAGACAAGGAGGGCACTTTCACCACTGCTAATCAAAATAGTACTGGAAATCCTAGCTAGAGCAATCAGACAAGAGAAAGTTATAAAGAGCATCCAAATTGGAAAGAAAGAAATCAAATTATCCTGGCTTTCAGATGATGTAATCTTATATTTGGAAAAACCTAAAGACTCCACCAAAAAGCTATTAGGACTGATCAACACATTCAGGAAAGTTGCAGGATACAAAATCAACATACAAAAATCAGTAGCATTTCTATATGCCAACACTGAACAATGTGAAAAAGAAATTTAAAAGTCCCATTTACAATAGCCACAAATAAAATTAAACACCTAGGATTTAACTTAATCAAAGAAGTCAAAGATCTCTACAATGAAAACTATAAAACACTGATGAAAGAAATTCAAGAGGATACAAAAAATGGAAGCATATTCCATGTTCATGGTTTGGAAGAATCAATATTGTTAAAATGTCTATCATTAAAATGTCTATGCCACCCAAAGCAATCTACAGAATCAATGTGATCCCTACCAAAATACCAATGACATTCTTTACAGAAATAGAAAAACAATTCAAAAATTTATATGGAACCACAGAAATATCCAGAATGGCCAAAGCTATCCTGAGCAAAAAGAACAAACCTAGAGGAATCACATTACCTGACTTCAAATTATACCATAGAGCTACAGTAACCAAAACAGCATGGCACTGGCATAATAAAAGACACATAGACCAATGGAATGGAGTAGAGAACCCACAAACAAATGCATGCATCAACAGTGAACTCATTTTCAACAAAGGTGACAAGAACATACTTTGGGAAAAAGACAGTGTCTTCAATAAAGTGTGCTGGGAAAAATGGATATTATGCAGAAGAAACTAGACCCCTATTTCTTGCCATCTACAAAAATCAAAGTGGATTAAAGACATACATCTGAGACCTCAAACTATGAAACTTCTAAAAGAGAATATTGAGGAAAATCTCCAGGACTTTTGCCTAGGCAAAGATTTCTGGAGTAATACCACACAAGCACAGGCAACCAAATCAAACATGGACAAACAGGATCACATCAAGTTAAAAAGCTTCTGCACACACACACACAAAAAAATCAACAAAATGAAGAGATAACATACAGAATGGGAGAAAATATTTGCATACTACCTGTCTGACAAGGGATTAATACCAGAATATATAAGGAGCTCAAACAAATCTATAGCAAAAAATCTAATAATCTGATTAGATTGCTAATTAAAAATTAGCAAAGTATCTGAATAGACATTTCTCAAAAGAACAAATACAAATGGCAAACAGGCATAATGAAAAGGCGCTCAGCATCACTGATCATCAGAGAAATGCAAATCAAAACTTCAAGGAGATATCATCTCACCCCAGCTAAAATAGCTTATATCCAAAAGACAGGCAATAAAAAATGCTGGCAAGGGTATGGAGAAAAGTGAATCCTCATACACTGTTGGAGGGAATATAAACTAGTACAACCACTATGGAGAACAGTTTGGAGATTCCTCAAAAAAAATTGAGCTACCATGCGATTCAGCAATCCCACTGCTAGGTATGTACCCAAAAGAAAGGAAATCAGGTTATTGAAGAGATATCTGCCCTCCCATGTTTATTGCAGTACCATTCACAATAGACAAGATTTGGAAGCAACCTAAGTGTTCATCAACAGATGAATGGATAAAGAAAATGTGGTACATATGCACAATGAAGTACTATTCAGCCATAAAAAGAATGAGATCCTGTCATTTGATACAACATGGATGGAAGTGGAGGTCATTATGATAAGTGAAATAAGCCAGACACAGAAAGACAAACTCCACATGTTCTCACTTACTTGTGGGAGCTAAAAATTAAACAATAGAACTCATGGAGATGGAGAGTAGAAAGATGGTTACCAGAGGCTGGGAAGGGTAGTGAGGGGGTTGGTAGGGAGAAAAGGGGGTGGTTAGTGGGTACAAAAATAGGAAAAATGAGTAAGACCTAGTATTTCATAGCACAACAGGGTGACTAAAATCTATAATAATTTAATTGTACATATAACATTTACTAAAGTAGTATAATTGGATTTTTTTGTAACACAAAAGATAAATGCTTGAGGGAATAGATACCCCATTTTCCATGAAGTGATTATTATGCATTGCATGCCTGTATCAAAGTATCTCATGTACCCCATAAATATATACACCTACTATGTAATTACACAAAATTAAAACTTTTTTTAAAAAAAGCAATAGCAACAGTGATCCACAACAGTGTCTTCCATTTGCCTGGAACTTTGCTGCTTTACTTTGAGGATTAAAAAATATATGATTACTTTACCTTAGAGCACCACAGTTGGGTTTTTTCCCCCTAAAAGGAATTGTAGTGTATTAAATGCTTTGCTAATGGCTTGAGGAGCGGAAGACCAGGCCTCAAATGTATTAGTTTTAAAGAGACAACAAAGAACCGAGCTATTTTATATCAACGGACATAGATTTTGGGTGGTGGGAAAGATGAATGATGAGCTAGCTGTACTGGGGAGAGAGGACAGCAATAAGGTTAAACACCGTATTGTAGGAGCCTAATGCCTGCCTTGGTAAATATGGCCCAGAAAATGTCATAGTATGGTACCTAATATTCAGCCTTAAATTTTTGTGTGTGTGTTGTAATATCTATTATTTTCTTTAAACTTTTAATAAAGTTTGCTAATCACTCAATGGCCTTGGTGAATGTGACCGAGTGTATGTGCAAGTTGGTGGGGGGCATGATCTGAGTCATGTGGCTGGGTTATGTGGTGACAAAACCCTTTCAGCCAGCTTTGTGTACTGTCTGGAGAATGAGTAGGGGGAAGAGAAAAGGAGCTCAGAATGGTTTGCCTCTTAGATATTTCATTTGTTCACCAAGTTAAGGTAGGAAAAAAAAGTATTTTAAAAATGTTTAACATTTCTTTCAATACAAATTTATTTTACAGAATTTTTTTTTTTTTTTTTTTTTTTTTTTTTTTTTTTGAGACGGAGTCTCGCTCTGTCGCCCAGGCTGGAGTGCAGTGGCGCGATCTCGGCTCACTGCAAGCTCCGCCTCCCGGGTTCACGCCATTCTCCTGCCTCAGCCTCCCGAGTAGCTGGGACTACAGGCGCCCGCTACCACGCCCGGCTAATTTTTTTATTTTACAGAATTTTTTACAACGGCCAGTTTTCTCAGATACTTAATTGTGGTTTCCTATTATAAAACAGAAACTCAATTGAGGGAGACCTTCAGCAATCACTGTCAATAGATGGGACAGGCTGACATCTGTGTCTACTGTTGGGCATCTGAGAGCTCATTAACAGTCTCTGCCCAGAGATCACAATTACCCACATGCTATTATCATTTATATAGTCCAGAAGCAAATTATTTTACATCTTTAATTCCCCAGGGATTGTTATACAAAGTGGTACCAAATCATCAGTAAAATGGTTTCAGATCTTTTTACTTTTTTATTTTTTTTGCAGGGGTAGGGGAAGCTTGGCTTTCCACATTAATCATTTACTTATATCTTCCAATGCATATTGTCTTAACCTTCCTTGAGTTCCAGGTACCACTTTCAAATGCCAGCCTTTCCAAATCTCTGTGTGGTCAAACAAAGCCTTCCCCTCCTCCTCATTTATACTCCATTTGTGATCCACTCCTGTTTTCCACTTTAATGAGATTGTTAATGATATTTACACCACTGCTGCTATGAAAAATAGTGAGAGCTTCCACATCAGCTCATGCATCCTTATATATATTTTTTCCAGTTAAAAAAGCTTTTCATGCTAGCAGACAAATAAATTTACCTTAAAAATCTAAACTATATAAAGTATGAATATATAATTTCCTTTTTAATCTTCTTTCATTTGTAGCTATAACACATTTTTCTTTCACTGGCTACTTATACTTTTATTTCTTAAACACCAAATTCCAAATACAATGCTTGAAGAACAATGTGCCCATAAATTATTAGGTTTCCTTTTCTTTAGATCTCTTTGTTCTAATTTTCTTTTCATTAAAATTCTGACAATTTTCAGTGATATCAAACTATTTAGCCTTTAATATTAATGATCTTTGAATATAAGAGGCAGTCAAAGCAACTCTCACTAATAAATTTGCTTCCTTAAAAATATTTTTGGGGCAAAGCCAAGATGGCCGACTAGAAACAGTGATGTCTGGAGGCTCCCATTGGAAAAAAGCATAATACACATGTGAATCCTTCACTGGCAACCAAGGTATCCAGGTTTGCTCATCAGAACTGACTAGGAGGCTAATGTGACCCACGGAGAGAAGGAAGAACAGTGTGGTGTGGTGACCTACCTGAGAGTCACATGGGGAAGGAGAGCCCCGCCCTCATCCCCAGCCAAGGGAGGTGGTGAGTGTGCTACTCAGCCAGGGAAACCGTGCTTTCTCAACGGAATGATGCAACCCATGAATTGGAAGATCCCACTTGCAAACTCATGCCACCAGGGCCTATCCTCCCAACCCCGGAATGTGCAGACTCTCAACAGTCTCTCAGCTGGAATCTGCTTAAGCCCACCAAACTCCCAAGGGGAGGGGGGACCAGCACTACAGTAGCTGTGGCCTGCTGTTTAAGTTGTTTGAGCTCCTTGAAGGAAGGGCAGCAGCCAACACTGGAACTACCTAACACACTAAGCTCCCTGGGTTGGGGGAAGGCAGCACTCATCTCTAAAGCTACAGGCTTTGCTTTTCCCTTGCTGGAGCCAGGAAGGTTGGACAAGGCTTGGTCCCAAGACTTGTCCTCCATGGCCCAACGCACCAGCTGTGGCTGTCTGCAGGCAGAGTGCATCTTCAGGCCTGATCCTGACCCATCCTTCCTCACCAGACAGGGCTTCCCTACAGGAACTCCAATACCTCCAGCCAAAGGCTGAGGGACAGAACCCGGATACCCCTGGGCCTGAGGTCCTAGCGAAAGAGGTGGCCGCAGTCTCTGTGGACCAGCAGAGTTAGCTTTTCCTCCTGATAGTTCTGAGGAATATGGGCAGCCCAGATGAATGGGTTTCCCCCCAGGGGGCACACCCCTTCCACCAAGGGACAAAGTGCTTAATTAAATGGGTCTGTTCCCCATGCCACCCAACTGGGTGAGACCCTCCAACAGGGCTTGTAGACACCCTATATAGAAGCAATCCTACTGGCTTCAGGTTGGTGTCTTTTGAGGTCAGAGGTCCCAGAAGAAGGAGCAGGCACTCATCTTTGCTGTTCTCCAGCCTCCATGAGTGACATCTCCAGGTGTAGGAGTGAATCAGATGAATAAGCCCTGAAGTAAAGCCCCAGAAAACTGCAGCAGCACTACAGAAGAGAGACCTGATCATTTAAAGAAAATCAGACAAGCAGAAAGCAACAACCACAGCATCAACAACAACAACAAAAACCCCCCCACAAAAACCCCATCCAAGGGTGAGCAGCCTTAAAGACCAAAACTAGACAAACTCACGAAGATGAGAAAGAATCAATGAAAAAATGCTGAAAACCAAAAAGGCCAGAGTGCCTTTTCTCTTCCAAATGATCACAACATCTCTCCATCGAGGGCACAGAACTGGACGGAGGATGAGATGGATGAATTAATAGAAGTAGACTCCAGAAGATGGGTAATAACAAGCTATGCTGAGCTAAAGGAGCAAGTTCTAACCCAATGCAAAGAAGCAAAGAACCTTGATAAAAGATTAGAGCAATTGCTAACTAGAATAACCAGTTTAGAGAGGAACATAGACGACCTGATGGAACTGAAAAACAGTGCGAGAACTTCATGAATCATACACAAGTATTAATAGCCAAATTGACCAAGCAGAAGAAAGGATATCAGAGTTTGAAGACAACCTCACTGAAATAAGACATGCAGACAAGAATAGAGAAAAAGGAATGAAAAGGAATGAATAAAGCCTCCAAGAAATATGGGACTTCATAAAAAGACTGAGCCTATGATTGATTGGAGTACCAGAAGGAGACAGGGAAAATGGAAACAAGCTGGAAAACACACTTCAGAATATTATCCAGGAGAACTTCCCCAACCTAGCAAGACAGGCCAACATGCAAATTCAGGAAATACAGAGAACACCATTAAGATATTCCATGAGAAGATTAACCCCAAGACACATAAGCATCGATTCTCCAAAGTTGAAATGAAGGAAAAACTGTTAAAGTCAGCCAGAGAGAAAGGTCAGGTCACCTACAAAGGGAAGCCCATCAGACGAAGAGTGGACCTCTCAGCAGAAACTCTACAAGCCACAAGAGATTGGGGGTTAATATTCAACATTCTTAAAGAAAAAAATTTTCAACCCAGAATTTCATATCCAGCCAAACTAAGCTTCATAAGCGAAGGAGAAATAAAATCCTTTCCAGACAAGCAAATGATGAGGGATTTCATTACCACCAGGCCTGCCCTGCCAGACCTCCTAAAAGAAGCACTAAATATGGAAAGGAAAAACCAGTGCCAGCCACTGCAAAAACACACCAAAATATACAGACCAATGGCATTATGAAGATACTGCATCAACTAGTATGCAAAATAACCAAATAGGATCATAATGACAGGATCAAATTCACACAAAACAATACTAACTTTAAATACAAATGGGCTAACTGCCCCAATTAAAAGACACAGACTGGCAAATTGGATAAAGGGTCAAGACCCATCGGTGTGCTGTATTCACGTGACCCACCTCATGTGCGAAGACACACACAGACTCAAAGGGATGAAGGAAAATTTACCAAGCAAAGGGAAAGCAGAGAAAAGCAGGGGTTGCAATCCTAGTCTCAGACAAAACAGAGTTTAAACCAACAAAGATCAAAAGAGACAAAGAATGGCATTACATACTGGTAAAGGAAACAATTCAACAGAAGAGCTACCTATTCTAAATATATATGTACCCAATACAGGAGCACCCAGATTCATAAAACAAGTTCTTAGAGACCTACAAGGAGACTTAGACTCCCACACAATAATATTTGGAGATTTTAACACCCCACTGTCAGTATTAGACAGATCAATGAGACAGAAAATTAATGAGGATATTTAGGACTTAAACTCAGCTCTGGATCAAATGGACCTAGTAGACGTCTACAGAACTCTCCACCCCAAATAAACAGAATATACATTCTTCTCAGTGCCACATGGCACTTATTATAAAATCAGCCACATAATGGGAAGTAAAACACTCTGCAGCAAATGCAAAAAAATGAAATCATAATAGTCTCTCAGACCACAGTGCAATCAAATTAGAACTCAAGTTTAAGAAACTCACTCAAAACAACACAATTACGTGGAAATGGAACAACCTGCTTCTGAATGACTCCTGGGTAAATAATGAAATTAAGGCAAAAAATCAAGAAGTTCTTCAAAACCAATGAGAACTAAGAGAAAATATACCAGAATCTCTAGGACATAGCTAAAGCAGTGTGTTAAGAGGGAAATTTATAGCACTAAATGCCCACATCAGAAAGCTTGAAAGATCTCAAATCGAAACCCTAACATCACAATTAAAAGAGCTAGAGAGGCAAGAAAGAACTAATCCAAAAGCTAGCCGAAGACAAGAAATAACTAAGATCAGAGCAGAATTGAAGGAGATGGAGACACCAAAAACTCTCCAAAAAATCAATGAAGCCAGGAGCTGGTTTTCTGAAAAAAATTATCAAAATAGATAGATGGCTAGCTAGACTAATAAAGAAGAAAAGAGAGGAATCAAGTAGACAATAAATAATGATAATGGAGATATCATCACTGATCCCACAGAAATACAAACCACCATCAGAGAATACTATAAACACCTCTACACAAATAAACTAGCAAATCTAGAAGAAATGCATAAATTCCTGGACACATACACCCTCCCAAGACTAAACCAGGAAGAAGTCAAATCCCTGAATAGACCGATAACAAGTTCTGAAATTGAGGCAGTAATAAGTACCCTACCAACCAAAAAAATTACAGGACCAGACGGATTCACAGCTGAAGTCAACAAGAAATACAAAGAGGAGCTGATACCATTCCTTCTGAAACTATTCCAAACAATTGAAAAGGAGGGAATCCTCCCTAACTCATTTTATGAAGCCAGCAACATCCTGATACCAAAACCGGGAAAAGACACAGCAAAAAAGGAAAACTTCAGGCCAATATCTCTGATGAACATCAATGCAAACATCCTCAATAAAATACTGGGAAACTGAATCCAGCAGCACAACAAAAAACATATCCACCATGATCAAGTCAGCTTCATCCCTGGGATGCAAGTCTGGTTCAACATATACAAATCAATAAATGTAATCCATCACATAAACAGAACCAAAGACAAAAACCACATGAGTATCTCAATAAATACAGAAAAGGCCTTTGATAAAATTCAACATCCCTTCATGTTAAAAACTCACAATAAACTAAGTATTGATGAAACATATCTCAAAATAATGAGAGCTATTTATACAAACCCACAGCCAATATCATATAGAATGGGCAAACGCTGAGAGCATTCCCTTTGAAAACTGGTACAAGAAAAGGATGCCCTCTCTCACTACTCCTATTCAACATAGTATGGGAAGTTCTGGCCAGGGCAATCATGCAAGAGAAAGAAAGAAAGGGTATTCAAATAGGAATAGAGGAAGTCAAGTTGTCTCTGTTTGCTGACAACATGATTTTATAGTTAGAAAACCCCATCATCTCAGCTCCAAAACTCCTCAAACTGATAACCTCAGCCAAGTCTCTGGGTACAAAATCAACGTGGAAAAATCACAAACATTCCTTTACACCAACAATAGGCCAGCAGAGATCCAAATCATGAATGAACTCCCATTCACAATTGCTACAAAGAGAATAAAATACCTAGCACTGTGGCTAACAAGGGATGTGAAGGACCTCTTCAAGAAGAACTACAAACCACTGCTCAAAGAAATAGAGGACACAAACATATGGAAAAACTTTCCATCCTTATGGATAGGAAGAATCAATATCGTGAAAATGGCCATACTGCCCAAAGTAATTTATAGATTCAATGCTATTCCCATCACACCACCATTGACATTCTTCACTGACTTAGAAAAAAACTATTTTAAATTTCATATGGAATCAAAGAAGACCCCATATAACCAAGACAATCCTAAGCAAAAAGAACAAAGCTGGAGGCATCACACTACCTGACTTCAAACTATAGTGTAAGGCTACAGTAACCAAAACAGCATGGTACTGGTACCAAAACAGACATATAGACCAATGGAGCAGAACAGAGACCTCAGAAATAACACCACACATATGCAACGATCTGATCTTCAACAAACCTGATGGAAACAAGCAATGAGGAAATGTTCTCCTATTCAGTAAATGGTGCTGGGAAAACTGGCTAGTCATATACAGAAAACAGAAACTGGACACCTTCCTTACACCTTCTATGAAAATTAACTCAAGATGGATTAAAGACTTAAATGTAAAACCCAAAACCATATAAACTCTAGAAGAAAACCTAGGCAGTACCATTCAGGATAGGCATGGGCAAAGACTTCATGACAAAATGCCAAAAGCAATTGCAACAAAAGCCAAAGTTGACAAATGGAATCTAATTAAAGAGCTTCTGCACAGAAAAAGAAACTGTCATCAGAATGAACAGGCAACCTACAGAATGGAAGAAAATTTTTGCAATCTACCCATCTGACAAAGGTCTAATATCCAGAAATTGCAAGGAACTTAAACAAATTTACAAGAAAAAAACAAAACAACCCCATCAAAAATTTAGCAAAGTATATGAACAGACACCTCTCAAAAAAATACATGTATGCAACCAACAAACATGTGAAAAATAGCTCAACATCACTGATCATCAAAGAAATGAAAATCCGCAATGCGAAACCGCAATGAGATACCATCTCATGGCAGTCAGAATTGTGATTATTAAAAAGTCAGGTAACGATGCTGACTAGGCTGTGGAGAAACAGACTGGTTTACACTGTTGGTGGGAATGTAAATTAGTTCAACCATTGTGGAAGACAGTATGGCTATTCCTCAAGGATCTAGAACTAGAAATGCCATTTGACCCAGCAATCCCATTACTGGCTATATACCAAAAGCATATAAATCATTCTACTATAAAGACACATGCACACGTATGTTTACTGCAGCACTATTTACAATAGCAAAGACATGGAACCAACCCAAGTGCCCATCAATGATAGACTGGATAAAGAAAATGTGGTATATATATACACCATGGACTACTATGCAGCCATAAAAAAAATGAGATCATGTCCTTTGCAGGGACATGGATGAAGCTGGAAGCCATCATCCTCAGCAAACTAACACAGAAACCAAAACCAAATACCACATGTTTTCACTCATAAATGAGAGTTGAACAATCAGAACTCACGGTCACAGAAAGAGGAACAACACACATCAGGGCCTGTTGTGGGTTGGGGGTGAGGGGAGGGAACTTAGAGGATGGGTCAATAGGTGCAGCAAACCACCATGGCACAAACCGGCACGTTCTGCACATGTATCCCTTTTTTTTTAAGAGTAAATAAAAAACTTATTGTCTCATCAATATCAAAGGATATTAGAGGCTTTTACAATGACTGTGACAATAAATGGCATAGAAGGTAAAAATTATTTTTAATTTGCTTCTTACATAATATGTTCATATAATTTTGGAGAAGTTATTAAAATCTTAAAATTACACAATATTAACTTTTTTTCTAGGTTTAAGCTGAAATGTAGGCGAACAATACAAAAGTCATTGTTTTTGTTGTGTCTTTAGAGGACAGGGTGGCTGTCTTTTAAAAAGTATATATATCTCCTAGCATACTTTTATACAAAAACAGGAATTAAACCCTTCTAAACTTGAAAGGTAGATACATATTTACATTGTGATTTAGTTATCTTCTGTAATGAGGAAATGGATAATGCTGGCACCTGATCTTTTGTCAACAAGGTGATGCTTAGAGTTTAGAATAAGTTTCTTTTTGTCATTAGATTGTTATTATAAGTTATGTCAGGTTTATGGGTTTCATTTATGCAATAAATATTCATTGAGTAATTACCTTGTGACAGACATTATTCTAGGTACTTGGGATACATCAGTGAACAAAATACACTACAGTTCTTACTCTCATGAGACTTATGTTCTAGTGCGTATGTGTATGGGGGGGATAGTGAGAGAACAGCAAAGAATAAACATGATAAATGTATGTTTATATTATGTTTAAAAGGTGAGGGTGTTAAAAATAGAACATGGTAAAGAGGGGACTGGGATACAGGCAAGGGAGGAACTTCCCCAGGATTATGGAGAGCCTAGAGTGAAAAAAACAGGTCATGGAACTTTTAAATCCAAAGTCTGTGGTATTTTGTGAAGTAAAGTCTTAACTTTATTTAAGAGCTGAGATATGATGGTTCCAGCTTTTTAAAAATTCTCACATTGTTGAATGTGCCATATTGTTGGAAATGCATTTATTCTAAGTCAATAAAGACAGAGCAATAATATATTAAGATTCAGGGATTTTCTAAAATTGCTCTTAAATGCTATGTGCAACTGCTTCCTTGCTCTGCCAAGGACAAAAAGTCAAGGCAGACCTTCATCTTGACGACTGTCTGGTCTATTTGGGGTAGACAGAAGATGGAGAATGGATGTCAGAAGTGAGGGGTGTTGAGCAGGCCTATTCCTAATATTTTTGGGGCTTCTCCCATAAACACTGGGACAAGAGCACAAATGGAGGCTGCAACCCACACCCTTTTCTTCCCATCCTCCTCTCCTTTCTGCACTGCGAAGGGTTTCATGTGTATGTGTGTGGACTGCTCAGACTACTTGTCAGGCTCTGTTCAGTTCCTTCCGCATCAAACAGCTGCCCCTTGGCCACCTCTCAAGAGGATAGACCTAAGATAGTGGCCTGTGCACAAGTGGGTTGAAGTCATGGGGTAGGAAATTCTCCCCAGGTATATCCTGAGTGTGATCTAGAAAGGGCCTGTGGGCTGGGAGTGGACATATCTCCTTGGCTGTAGGTTCTTCAGTGAGTGTGATAGTCAGGGCCAGAGAAGGGTCAGAGCAGGAATCTCTAAGCATGGGCCCCCGGCAAGAGTCCCAGTTGTACAGGGTTTAAGGGCTGTGCTCTGTCAGAGGTGGAGGATGGACAGGGACAACTGAGAGAGCCAGTAGGAAATGCGGATGGAGCTATCAACTCTATATTGGCTAAATTTTAATCTATCAGGATCACTAGTCCTGAAGAATATCAAGTTTCATTTTACTGCTAAACCTAAGAAGAAAAAATAATTAACTGTAACCAATAAAGATATAATTCATGTTTTAGAATGATTTCCAAGAGGTCTTTAAAGTGAAAGATATTTTTAAAACATTTTATTTATCACCTTTTTGAAGTATTATGTGATCCCAGTACAAAATTCAAAGGATATAAAAGATGCTGATATGGTTAGGCCAAATCTCATCTTGAATTGTAATCCCCAGGTGTGTAGGGAGAGACCTGGTGGGAAGTGATTGGATTATGGGGGAAGATTTCCTGATGCTATTCTTGTGATACTGAGTGAACTCTCATAAGATCTGATGGTTTTCTAAGTGGTAATTTTTCCTGCACCAACACACATGCTCTCTCTCGCCTGTCACCATGATTGTAAGTTTCCTGAGGCTTCCCTAGCCATGTGGAACTGTGAGTCCATTAAATCTCTTTCCTTTATAAATTACCCAGTCTTAGGTATGTTTCTATAACAGTGTGAGAATGGACTAATACAGGTGCTCAGTGAAAAATAAGTCATCGTTTCTTATTTTAAAATAAGAAAATTTACTCATTTAGAAATAACTCTTACCCCAGTCATACAATTCTCATTTCTAGAGACAACCACCATTCCAGTTTTGTGTGTCTGTACAGAGGCAGTTTTATGTATTTACCACTTAAAGAATATATAGTATTGTTATATCCTTTAATTTTAAACTTAGTATTACTTGGAGATTATCCCATACTGTATCGGTATGTTTAGAGTTTATATAGAAAATGATATTTTTTGCCTTCTGTTCTTTACTTCTCCTGATAGTTCAAAGCTGACCTGTATGTAAAGATATGAAAAAGAAGCTTCCACAATCTTTCTTGAAAAAACCTATGAAACTTTGCTATTGCATTTTTAAAATTTATTTTTCAAGTACTGCCTTTTGATGATCTAATATAAAATTTAACAGTTAAACATACAAGTTCATCTCATTTAGAACCATTTTTAGATTCAATTTCCAGTTCAATTGTAGTTTTCACAAAGTAGATGAAATGCATAGGCGATCAAAGATAAAAACCAAGTGGATTTATTCCATCGAGACTTGTGAAATAGCAGGTTATTCCATCAAAATTTCCCAAACATCATTGATGATAAGAATCATCTGGGGTACTTGGGAAATTAAGTTTCCCAGGCTTTTCCCTGCCTAGGGAATCTCTCTGAATGAGTCTGAAGTGTGGCCTGGAGATTTGTAGTTGTAACAAGTATATTTAAAATTATTCTGTTAGTTATCCATTACCTCAAATTACTGTGTCCTTATTATGTTCTAGCCTCAGAGGGTTTACAGAACATCACTTCTGCCATACTCCATTTGTTGGGGTAGTAACCCACCCTCTCCCCAATTTAAGCAAAGAAAACATAAATCACACCTATTTGTGGGAGGAGTGTCAGTATTGCAAGAAGAGTATGTGGGATAAACGCATAGATGTGGCTGTCTGTGGAAAATACTGTCTCAGTCCACTCCATGGCCACAGCAATTCACATTCCTTCCACATGTAGAATATACTAATCCCATCCTCTGGGCCCTCAAGTCTCACAACAGCAGGCTCAGAACTGGGGGCTAGAGGGTGGACGGTGGTAGCCAGACTCAAGATTGCCTTCCCCAATGAGCTTCACTTTCTGGTGTTTTTGCCTTTGTGTCATCTCCCACATTAAATCCAGGCTGACCCATTTGACCAAAAGAGCACAGCAGAACTGACAGTGTGTGACTTCTAATGGCAGGCTATAAAAGGCATTGCAGCTTCTGCTAGGTCTCTTGTTGCTTGCTCTGGGGGAACCTAGCTACCACGTCATGAGGATACACAATGGCTCTGAGGAGAGGCCCACATGGAGAGGAACTGAGGCTTGCTGATGACAATCAGCACTACCTTGCCAGCCATGTGAATGAGCCACATTGGAAGTAGGTCCTCTCCCCAAAACTGGTCTTCTAACGACTACAGCCCCAGTGGACGTCTCACTACAACTCTTTGAGAGACTGAGCCAGACCTGCCAGACATGCCTCTTCTAAATTATTTTCCTTGAAGTAACTAAATTTTGAGATGACTTATTTCACAGCATTTCACAACTAATATATAGCTCTCCAGGTAATTCTCATTTTACTAGTTATGTAGATAGGGTTCCAAGCATGGCAAGGAAGTACAAAAGAGCCTTGTTGGTGGAACACCTCTCATCATTATAAACAATCTTGTTAGAGGTGGACTGTGACCACCAAACATGGGAAGTACGGATTCTGCTTCTCATTTTTGAGATATAGCATGGGACAGGATGCAGCTTTACCCTGGAAATAAATAGAGAAGCTTTAGCCACATTTTTAAGTGTTGTGGATAAAACAATTCTGGACCCCAGGTCTTTCAGGAAGAAAACTCCACAACGGGTGAGTTCATCCTCAAATTTTGATTTGCGTTTGCATGCTTCTTGGCGTTTGAGTTTGTATGCTTCTTTTAGCCATTAGTTTGTCTAGTTATCTAGATATTATCAATCTCTATCACATTTAAAAAATAAAATGGGGATGACATTATACATATTCTATTATTTTTTAAAGTAAAGAGCATATTTCTCCATTACTAAATATCTTTTTATAACGTTTTAAAACCTTGGCAGGTGTTAGCCCTGGGTCGCTTCAAGAATAGAAATATAGAACACCATGTTTAACTCTGTTACTCCTGAGATTAGGTTCCCTTGTAAATGATAGTTTCCACCCTCATAGATTTTTTTTTCTGCAGGCTGCATGCCAGTTAGTAATTATTCTCCTGGTAGAAAGTCTACCAGGCTGACTCAGCTTTTTATGTCCCTACGATCTGCCAGGAAGCAGGGTTCTAAGTGTGTTTTTGAAGGAATAGAAGCAATCTTCCAGTGAGAGAGTTTATAGTGATATCAACCAAGGAATATATTGTTGATATTGTAAGTTACCAAGGTTTTAAAATATCAAACAATCCTTAAATATTCTATGATTTTTTTCTTTGGAAAAAGAAAACCAAAATGTTGGGTATTATATTTTCCTATGGTAGATTTGTGGAATAAATATAAAAAGTTTATCTAGAGTTAATGGGAAAACTGAAGAAGTGGAATTGAAAACTCAAGAGTAAACTAAATATACCTCTTGCATTGACCAATGGCCATTGTCTCCTTTTTAATCTGCAGCCTTTGTGCTCCTATCTACAGCCTAAATATCACTCTTTTAGTGATAAAATAGTGAGTATTCAGCTGTGTGAGATACTGGAGGGCCCAAAGCCCTTTGAAATATACTCTGCTATCAAGGGGTTTGTAGAAGAAATAGAGACACATAAATATCTATGATACAAGCTCCTAGGTAATACAAGTGACAAATGAACACTTAAGTAGCCAAAGAAGAGACTGCTTAAGAGCTGTTTTTTAAATACTAGCTAAGAGTTTTCCAAGTTGTGAAGATAATACACATTTACTATAGAAAATTAAACCAATACAAGTAAATACATAGAAGAAAATTTATTATTTCACCACACAGAAATAACCATTGTTAAAAGATTAGTGTATATTCTTTTAATCTCTATCTGTCTAGTTATCTAGATATTATCAATCTATCACATTTAAAAAATAAAACGGAGATTACATAACACATATTCTATTAGTTTTTAATATAAAGAACATATTTCTCCATTACTAAATATCCCTTTATAACATTTTTTAGTAATTGCATATTTTATTATTAAATATCCCATTACTGAACATTTAGACTATTTCCAGTTTCCCATTATAGAATGTGGTAATATAAACATCCTTTAAGCCAACTTTTTGTTCACATCCATTATTATTTCCTTAGTATAAAATTCTAAATGTAAAATATTAGAATAAAAGGGCATGTAAAATTTTGGTGCTGGTTGATTATTGCTTTCTAAAAAACTGTACCAGTTACATTTTCATTAAGGATGTATATAATTTTGATAGTGGGGAGGGAAGACATTCCAGCCACAGAGAGTGGTATGAGAAATGGATTGAAAAAAGAGTCCAGGAAGATTGGCTGGAGCACATTCTGCACAGTGGCAGGGGACATAAAAGGGAAGTTTGCTGAAGGCTAGACTGTCAAAGTTGGACTTTTTAAAACTTTTTTCAGCAGGCAATTGATAATCACTGAAGTTTTAGAAGAAAATAGTGATAGGATTAAAATACATCTTTCAAGACATTATTGTTTAAACATGTAAAGTGATATTGTCAGAAAGACCATTTGGGAGGTCAAACTTCAGTAATGGCAGAGAATAGAACATTTTCTAAGAATAGAAAATAAATGATGGATATGTGAGACATTTGCAGTTTGAGAAAGGAGGTAGTGTGAAAGATCACCATGGGTTTTGGAACCTGATTGAAATTATACTAACATTAAATGCATTAGAAGGAGCCACTGGGTTATAAAGATTAGAATAAAAAGTTGCTGGAGGAAGAAAAAGATGATAATTTCTGTTTTGGATATATTGTATTTAGCGTGTTGGTAGTCAATCCAGGTAGAGATATCCAGCAGACCACTGGAAAATACTGGACTGTAACTCAGGAGAAAGTTCCAAACCAGAGAAATAAATACTTTAGGCATAATCTTCTTAGAGGTTTTGTTGTTGTTGAGGCTGTTAGATTGATAAGATCTGAGGAAGTGAAGGTAACAAAGAGTATTCAGCTCAGTAGTAATTATTAAATAAATGTAAAGAAATTTCCAGAGGTTGAGGGGAAATACTACCCGTTAGATCTATCAGTGTACAGTGTTCACATGGGGATGGGGATAGTACCATTGGATAAAGTATAGAGAAAGGTCTTGCCACACTGTAGGAATGAATTAGCCCTTATAGTTAGCATTGCTCTGTTTCTGCCTAATAAATCCTAAAAGCAAAATCTGAAAGCATCAAACTGTATCCTTGTAGCTTAGCTGTGTTCAGTTCAAGCACATTTATAAAAATACAAAAATATCCAGCATATAATAGGGTAAAATTTACAATATATGGAATCAAATAAAAGTTGAGTCAATGCAAAGAAGTAGGAAATACAACCCATAATGAGAGGATGAACTCATATTTGAAATTGTCCCCAAACTGATACAGATGTTAGAAATACCAGACAAGGACATTAAAATAGTTTTTGCTTAAAACATTAGGTAGAGACATGGAAAGCATAATAAAGACTCAAACTGAACTTCCAAAGGTGAAAACTACAATGAGGAATAAAAAATACTTTGCCTGGGAATAATTTCAGAATAGACATTGCAGAAGAAAAGATTAATGAACTTGAAGATATGAAAATACAAACTATCTAAAATGGAACACAAAGGGAAAAGAGAATAAACAAAACTGAACAGAATGTCAATAAATAGTGAGATAATGACAACTTCAAGCTGCTTAATATAGATAAAGTCTCCAAAGGAGAGAAGAAAGGGATGGCTATATAAAAAATATTTGAAGAAATATTGACCAACACTTTCCCAAATTTTATGACAATTGAGTTCTAAGAAGCTCAGTAAAACTCAAGCCAATAAACATAAAGAAAAAACAAGAGAAAGCACAAACTTTAAGATTATATTTCCTAAAGAGTAATACCAGAGTAAAATAAAACCTTATTTTACCTTTACCATTCTTAAAGAGGTCAATTTATCAAGAAGAGATAATTATCCTATTATTATACAAATTGCTCAAAACCAGCGATAAAGAGAAAATCTTAATACTATCCGGAAGAAAAAAGACATTACATACAGAGGGACAAAGATAAAATTACAGCAGATTTCTTACAGGGAGCAATGCAAGCAAGAAGACATGAAGCTTTCTTTTTTTTTAAAGTTCACGGAGAAAGCCAGTGATGAAGAATTCTATATCCAGTGAAAATATCTTTCAAAACTGAAGGCAAAATAGTTTTTAAAATATGCAGAAGCTCATAGAATTTATCCAGCAGACTTGTAATGTGAATGCAGTCTTTAAGTAGAAGGAAAATAATGCTACTTGGAAATAAGACTCTACACAAAGAAATAAAGAGCCCAGAAATGGTGACCGACATGGTAAATATATAAGATCTTTTTTTAACTACTTAAATCTTTTAAAATGATAGTAGACTATGGAATTTTTAACATATATAAAGTAAAATTTATAATAAAAATAGCAAAATGTGAGGGGAAAAATAAAAGTATACTGATGTAAACTTCCTATACTAAATAGGAAGCAGTATAAGATAACTTGTAGTTGTATTCTATAAACCCTAAAGCAACCCTGAAGTTAGCCAAGAAAGGAATAACTATAGGATTATAAAACTACTCAATTAATTTAAAATAAACAGAAAAGTGGAAAAAGGAAACAAAGCAAAAATTGAACAAATGAAAATCAAATAGCAAAATGATGGATTTAAACTGTATCAATAATCACATTAAGTGTAAATGATTTAAGTAACCTGATGAAAAGGCAGTTATTGCCAGACTGGACAAAAATCAAGACCCAAACTATATCTTGCCTATAAGAAACACATTTGAAATGAAAAGAAACCAACAGGTTAAAAGTAAAGGATGGAGAAAGCTTTTCATGCTAACAATAATCAAAAGAAAGCTGGAGTGGTTATGCTAATATCAGACAAAGTAGATTTTAGAGCAAAGAATATTACCATGGTCAAATAAGGTTATTTCTTAAAGATCAATATGATATTATTTAAAGACTAATACCAGGGTAAAAAAAGTCCTTTTTTAAGGATAAAGAGGTCAATTTATCAAGAAGAGATAATTATCCTAACTTACCTGGTTTAAACAATGAGGACACATTATCTTACATGACAGAAAATGCAGAAGTCTCTGGCTCCAGGGTTAGCTGGCTCAGCAGCTCAAAGATGTCATCAGGGACACAGGTTATTTCCACACTTCTGCTCTGCCATAGCCAGGATGTCAGCTTGGTCTTCAAACTGGCCTCCCTCATGAATACAAGATGGAATCACATCCACAACTACAGTGGAAGAAAAGGGATCTCTTTTTCTCCCCAGTTGTCCCCCAGCAGACTTTTCTTTAAATATCATTTATTAATACTGGGTTACTTGTCCACCTGTAAAGAAACCAAACACTGGCAATGGGAATTGTATTGTTATGACTGGCATAGAGCAGCAGTCATCAGACATTTTCTGTGAAGGTCCAGATGGTCTCTGTTGTAACCACAGTAAGTCCTCACTTCATGTTATTGATGAGATGTTGGAAACTGCAACCTTAAAACAAAGTATAAAGAAGCCAATTTTACCTTGGGCTAATTGATATAAACAAGAGGTAAGTTCCTGTGGCCTGTAGTATGTTGTTTTGCTTGAAGTCAACAACAATGTTTAGTGAGGATGTCCTATACTCAATTTTGGTATCGTTGCACAAAAACATACATAAACAGTACATAAATGAATTTTTTTATTTACAAAAATAGGCACGGACTGGATTTGGTGTGTGAACCATCATTTGCTGACCCATGACTCAGACTTATCAGCTGAAGTGGAGACAGGGCCACCTTCCCTGAGGGTTGTACAGACACTTAAACAAAATTTGAATGCTCTAAGCAAGGAGGTTGAAAGGAATGGCTGTTGGGTAAGCAACCAGTAGTATCTGTCACATACTGTTTCTCTATATCTCCCACAGTACCTAGCAGTTATTAAATATTGGTTGAAGGTATGGTGAATGACATATGCAGTTATATGGTGAATTAGCACCTTTGCAAGACAGCCCTAAGCTTTGGTAGTTTGAAGCTCAGGGAATTGTTCTTACTAGTTCTTGACTTTTTGCCTTAGGGCCTTGCAAACCCTTGAGATAAGACTTATTCTCCAAGGTCTTGCAGGATACAACATGGGTAAGCTTAAAAGGAAGTAAGTGAGGGAGAGAGCTCACAGTGCCAAAGGGACACCCCTGCTTCCCCAGGATGACATCCTTGCCTCCCTCTGGTCTCTTACATCAAAGTTTCCCAGCGGCAGCAGCAGCAACACAAATAATACATTAAAAGGGAAAAGATCAAGCATGGAAGTACATGGCTGAAAGGCTGAATTATGATCTTAGGAAGAAAGAGAAAGGGAAGTGCCCCCTCCCTTTTTAATCTTTGAGTTATATTTCTTCTTACCTTGGTTAGTGAATACAGTTCTGTTATTTCTGCAAATGCCTTCTTTCTGAACTGTATGTGTACATGCTGTGGAAATATGTGGGTACACCAACTAGGATGATTCATTTCCTAAAAGTATCCAGCAATTGGGGGAATCATATCACCACATTACAGGTTCGGGGCACCCCTTACTGCAGTGAGCCAGGAGTTACCATATTCATGACCCCTTTTTTGTTCAACCAGCCAGGATCCTAGGAAATCCTGAGGCGGAAGGATACCTTTCTCAAGAAATGACAAATCATTAGTTTTCAAGTAATTTTACTAGGATGAATTCTAGGAAAGGAAACCTCAGGGTTGATTGTAAAAATTGTTGTACAAGTAAGGCTTTTTAGGAGTGTTGCCTTTGCTTTTAGTAGAAACAGAGAATGAGAGATTTCAAACGTCGAAGATGCAGAGTCCAGCTCTATGCCGCTTTACCCTCAGTGTAAAGATATTTGTAGAAAGATGCAGTTAAGAAGTGGGGAACGCAGTGGCCTCTTGGCTCAGATCATCTCGGGGTTCAAATCTTGACTCTTTTTGACTAGCTGAATGACCTTGGTCGGGTTGATTAAACTCCCTAAGCCTCTGTTTATTTTTAAAATGGGCATGATAATAGCCTCTTAGAATTGCTAGGATTAAAAAAATCTGTCTATATAAAATGCTTAACACAGTTCATTCATCATTGAAAAGGATGGGGCAGTGATTGAAATGCTAGAAAGAGATATGGGACCCTCATTCTTTTGTAATAGGGGTATGGAGAGCCAGAAATGGTGCTCTAGTGGTTATATCTTCTTCTTCTTGTTCTGCACCCACCCCACCCCGACTCTTAGTTGGCTTCCAGGGGACATGGCATTATCTATACAGAGAAAAAAATACAGGAGAGTATTTCCTGGGAAGCCTAGCTCAGAAAATAAACAATGGTATGAGCCACTTGCCTCCATTTGGCCCACTTCTTGATGAGGTCAATTGAACTAGGATTCCAAGGATAGCAAAGGTAGGCTCCCACTTCTGGCCATCTCAGCTGAGGCTCTTTGTGTTAGGCTGTAAAAGATTTTGTTTATTTTTCCATTCTCTCTTCTCAAAGTTGCATCAGCTCAGGAAAAGCAGATATTCCTGAATCTGTTTTAACCTAGTGTAAACATTGTGTTTTTCTCAGACAATGATAGGAAATATGAGCCACTCTGGGAGAAATTCAGAAGAATAGTAAAAACACGATTGTGAAATATTTTATAGAACATTAAATCCTATGAATATTATAAATAATAAGTTTTCATATTCTACTTTACTGTCTTTTAATTCTAACATATCTACTCAGATATTTAAATAAATTTCTAGTTAGCTTTCTACATACATGATTTTCTTCAGGCCAGTGTGGCTATTTTGGTTACTTTTCCCTACATTAGATTGATATATTAATATTTATCATAACCCATGCTATAAGGCTATAACGTGGTTTTCCTTCTAAAATTTTGCCCTCACAGCTTCTTCAGTACAGAGTGGCAACAGTGGGTGGATTCACTGTTACCAAAGCTGCTGAGATATTGTTGTGCTTTGTTATCTTATCTGAGTCCCTTCCTGCTGTTGTAACAAGCTTCCACAACTGGGTAATTTATAAATAATAGAAATTTATTTCTCACAGTTCTGGTTGCTGGGAAGTCCAAGATCAAGGCATTGGAAGATTCAGTGTCTGGTGAGGAATAGATGTCTTCTTCCAAGATTATATCTTGTTGCTACATCCTCACATAGCAAAATGTGGAAGGGCAAAAGGGGGCTAGGGCACTCCCTTCCACCTCTTTTATAAAGGCACTAATCACATTCATGATGGGGAAGTGCTTCCCATTCATGATGGTGGAGTGCTCATGACTTAATCACTTCCTAAAAGACCCTATGTCTTAATATTATCACATGGATTATTAGGTTTCAACATATGAATTTTGGAGGGGCACATATATTTAAACCATCACACTTGTCCTTCTAGAAAAGAATATTAATTGAGGAATTTAGTGTAGTTCCTGATGCCAACAGATATTCTCCATGTCATATTCCATAAGTTACCTATAGTTCCTTTATTTTTATGGTTACTGATTGAATATTGAAGTGAATTTCATGTATGAATGTCTATCAGTGTACACATAGCTTAAATAGGAGAGCGACATGCAGGAGACCTGCCAGAGAGGTGAGAATGAATCTTTAGGGTAAAATGCCTGAGTGTTAAAGCCAAACCCCACAGTTTACTGATGATCTATTCTTGAGACAGTCACTTTGTGACTCTCGGTTTCGTTTGTAAAATGAGAATAATTTTGACATGCAGATGGCAAATTAGTTAAGAGGATCAACTTAAAACTTTTATGTAATACTTGTTGTAAGTATTTGTCTAGCTACATTGGCCTCAGTGTCCTAGTGATCATTCCTAGTGAGCTACATGGTAACCCAAAGCATCTATTACTTAATCTTCCTCACAACGTAGAAAAAGCAATGTTTTCCTATGGACTTGGATTTTCTGCCCCCACGCCTGTGGACTCTAATTTCTCAGTCAATGCTCAGATACTAATTTAAAGTTTAGGAATTGTTCTTAGACAGATTCTCTCTGTCTCTGTACTCTCCTTTCTTTATCTGGTTTTACAATTGTAATTTTTTTTTTTTTTTTTTGCTTTCTTATGATCAGAACATCAGGATGGCTTTTGCCATATCATTAAATATCAGAATTAAAATAGCAGGTCGCCTGTTTCACAGACTATTTTTGTTGAAGGAATATCTTTAGTTAAAAGTTAACCAAATGCAAAATAGGGCTTTATTTTTATAAATTTCCATGTCTTAGTTTGCTTCTGATGTATCACTGGCATTTTGTTCAATCTGCATAAGCTGCTGTGTAGAACAGGAAATTGCAAAAGGAACACGAGTCACTGACTACCATGCCCGTCACTAATTTATCCATGTGAGGTTCATTTCCTCCAGCAAAGCCCAGGATTGGAAATGATGGATGCTTTCCAGGGGCCCTGATCCATCATCAGATGAATACGCAGCCACCTCCCCAAGGAAGCTCCTGGTTCACTGAGATGCTTAATTCTCTCCTTATTTTCATTACTGTTTCTCGTTTGTATGGATTATTTTTCTTCAGTAATCTGGGCTTTACATGACTGAATAAGAAAATCATTTGTTCATGGATGCATTTATCCATTCATTCATTTAGTCAATAAAAATGCATTGAGAGTCACTTTGCGCTAGTCCCACTATATAATGTACTGAAAATAGAAATGTGAATATAAATTCGTTCTAGCCCTCAGGATTTCCAGTCTTGGAGATCCATGATCAGATAAACCAGGCAGTGCTTACAATGAACTATATACTTGAAGAAAGGACTATCTCTGTACTATTGCTATGGGAGAGTAGTAATAGCTATTTTTTAAAAAAAATTGTTACCTGTGTGCCAGGCACTGTTCTAAGCATGTGGAATGTACTAACCCATTAAATCCACATAACCTTATGATGTAGATACAATGTTATCTACTTCTATAGTTGAGAAAGTTAGGCACTGAGTGTTTAAGAAACATGCCCATTGTCACAGAGCTGATGCTTTTCTCTTTTTCTTGTAAGGAAAGGTGAGCTGAAGGAAATGACTTTCTGCTGCTGGTGTTGGTTAGTGTGTTGTGATTAGATAGATGATTCCATTGTGTGGTTTAGGCACAGGGCTGCCCTTAAAGGGAGTGGTACACTGCTGCTCCTCTGGGGAGGAGTCAGGGCCTGGGGACGAAGGTGGACCTTAGATCTGGAAGATCTTGCCTTCCCATGAGCCTCACTCTTCTGAGCTTGGAACCGTAAGTGCCCAGATATGACTCGGGGTGCTCCTGCATTGTAGATATGCTATGTTCCTTTGTCACAGGACAGCCTGAGACTGTGGGTTCCCAGGAGAGTTGTTCCAAGGGATAATAATAGTAATAATGATGATTGTGCGTATAGTTGGTATTTATTGAGCACTTCTCTAGCAGACATTATTCAGTGCTTTGAATATATTAGTTATAATTGTCTAACAATGCAATGAGATATATACTATATGTATTTAACTGATGAGACTAATGAAGGATAGAGAGTTTAAATAATTTGTTTCTGATTATACTAGTAAGTGAATGTATTAGGCCATTCTCACATTGCTATAAAGAAATACATGAGACTGGGTAATTTATAGTGAAAAGAGGTTTAACTGGCTTACAGTTCTGCAGACTGTACAGGAGGCGTAGTGGCATCTGCTTCTGGGAGGCCTTAGGGAGCTTATACTCATGGCAGAAGGCAAAGCAAGAGCAGAAACTTCACGTTAAAAGCAGGAGCAAGGGAGTAGGAGAGGTACTACACACTTTTAAACAACCAGATCTCATGAGAGCTCACTCATGAGGGCAGTACCAAGGGGATAATGCTAAACCATTCATAAGAAATCTGCCCCCATGATCCTCCCAGTAGTCCTCACCTCCAACATTAGGGATTACAGTTTGACATGTGACTTTGTGGGGACACAGATCCAAACCATATCATGTCACCCCTGGCACCCCCAAATCTCATGTCCACCTCACATTGCAAAATACAATCATGCCTTCCCAAGAATCCCCAGTCTTAACTCATTCTAGCATAATTAAAAGTCCAAAGTCCAAAGTCTCATCTGAGGCAAGGCTAGTCCCTTCCCACTATGAGCCTGTAAAATAAAAAACCAGTTAGTTACATCCAAGATACAATGGGAGTACAGGCTTTGGCTAAACATTCTCATTCCAAAAGGAAGAAATTGGCCAAAAGAAAGGGGCTACAGGCCCCATGCAAGTCAGACTCAACAGGGCAGTCATTAAATCTTAAATCTTCAAAATAATTTCCTTTGACTCCATGTCCCACATCCAGGGCACACTGGTGGAAGGCGTGGGCTCCAAGGCCTTGGGCAGCTCAGCCTTGTGGCTTTGCAGGGTTCAGCCCCTGCAGCTGCTCTCACAGGCTGGTATTAAGTGTCTGCAGCTTTTTCAGATGCAGAGTAAAAGCTGTCAGTGGATCTACCATTCTGGGGTCTGGAGGATGCTGGCCCCTTTCTCACAACTCCACTAAACAGTGCCCCAGTGGTGATTCTGTGTAGGGGTCCAACTCCACATTTACTCTTTACACTGCCCTAGTAGAGGTTATGCTGATGGCTCTGCCCCTGCAGTAGGCTTCTTCCTGGACCTCTAGTCTTTTCCATAATCCTCTGAAATCTAGGTGGAGGTTCCCGAATTTCAACTCTTCACTCTGTGCACCTGCAGGCTTAAAACCATGTGATAGCTGCTGGCCGGGCACAGTGGCTCACGCCTGTAATCCCAGCACTTTGGGAGGCTGAGGCAGGTGGATCACGAGGTCAGGAGATCGAGACCATCCTGGCTAACACAGTGAAACCCTGTCTCTACTAAAAATACAAAAAATTAGCTGGGCGTGGCGGTGGGCGCCTGTAGTCCCAGCTACTCGGGAGACTGAGGCAGGAGAATGGCGTGAACCCAGGAGGCGGAGCTTGCAGTAAGCCGAGATTGCACCACTGCACTCCAGCCTGGGTGACAGAGTGAGACTCTGTCTCAAAAAAAAAAAAAAAAAAAAAAAAAAACTGTGTGGAAGCTGCCAAGGCTTACAGCTTGTCCATTCTGAAGCAGCAGCTGAAGTTGTACCTAGGCCCATTTGAGTCAGGGGTAGAGCTAGAGTGACTGGGATGCAGGGAGAACTGTCTTGAGGCTGTGCAGGGCAGAGGGACCCTGGCCCTGGCCCTGGCCCATGAAACCATTCAGTCCTTCTAGGCCTTGGGTCCTGTGATGGGTAGGGCTGCTGCAAAGTTTTCTGAAATGCCTTCAAGGCCTTTTTCCCACTGTCTTGGCTGTCAGCACTTGGCTTCTTTTTAATTATGCAAATTTCTGAAGCTTGCTTGAATTCTTCCCCTTCAAATGGGGTTTTCTTTTCTTCTACATTGCCAAGCTGCAAATTTTTCAAATTTTAAAACACTCTGCTTCCCCTTTAAATAAGTTGCAATTTTAGGTCAGGTCTTTGCTCACACATATGAGCATAGGCTGTTAGAAGCTGCCAGGGCCACATCTTGAAAGCTTTGCTGCTTAGAAATTTCTTCTGCCAGATACCCTAAATCATCACTCTCAAGTTCAAAGTTTCACATGTCTCTTGGGCAGGGGTACAATGCAGCCAAATTCTTTGCTAAGGCATAACAAGAGTGACCTTTGTTACAGTTTCTAGTAAGTTACTCATTTCCATCTGAGACCTCCTCAGCCTGGGCTTCACTGTCCATATTACTGTTAGCATTTTGGTCACAACCATTTAACCAGTCACTAGGAAATTCCAAACTTTCCCTCATCGTCCTGTGTTCTTCTAAGCCCTCCACACTCTTCCAGTCTCTGCCTGCTACCCAATTTCAAAGCTGCTTCTACATTTTCAGGTGTCTTTATAGTGATACCCTACTCCTGGTATCACCATATACCTCACTAAATATTCTGTATTAGGTCGCTCTTGCATAACTATTAAAAAATACTACAGATAGTGCATTTATAAAGAAAAGAGGTTTAATTGGCTCATGGTTCTGCAGGCCTTACAGAAAGTATGGTGGCATCTGCTTCTAGGGAGGCCTCAGGGAGATTTTATCCATGGCAGAAGGCAAGGTGGGAGAAGAAAGCTTACATGATAAGATCAGGGGGGAGCAAGAGGTGGGGGAGGTGCCACACACTTTTAAATTACCAGATCTCTTGAGAACTCACTCATGATCATGAGGACAGTACCAAGGTTTTGGTGCTAAACTGTTCATGAGAAATTCGCCCCCATGATCCAGTCACCTCCCACCAGGCCCCACGTCCAACATTAGGGATTAAAATTCAACATGAGATTTGATGGGGACACAAATCTAAACCATATCAGTGGAGAAGTTGCCCAAAAAACTAAGCAAAATGCTGTGGCCATACTGGGGCTATAAGTGTTACGGGTAGAGGAGGGCCTTAACACCAGGGTGGCCTTAGCAGCAGCAGCCCAGGCCTGTGGTGGTGACCAGAGACTGTGGACTGTCAGGAGGGTCCATGGGAGTGGGAGCATCAAGAACATCAAGGTGAGCAGTGGAGGCACAGGGTAGGTCCAGTCATGGTGATGGAGGAGAAGCTAGAGCAGAGCGGGGGAGACAGGGCAGCTGTGGCAAGAATGTACCTATTCATGTTAGATGTCTGCAGGAACTGCTGGAGAGGGAAGAGGGAACCTCAAACTGTAAACTGAGGTCCTAAAATAATGCAGGAGGAAATTGCAAGCTCACAAAATTTGTATATACGTTAATGTTTTTCTAGTTCAATTGATATTTGTTAAGCACCTATGTGTCAAGCATTGTTCTAGGGGCTGAAATTTCAGCAATAGAATAGAGCAGACAAAACCCCCTGCATTCATACAGCTTAATCAGAGAAGAAATACAACAAAGAAGGTATGTAAAATGCAACACATGGCATGACACATAGTGATAAATGCTACAGATAAAGCAGGGAAAGGGATAGGAAGTGTGGGACTGGGGTGGGGGACTTGCAATTTTAGATTGGAAATACAGGGAAGTCTTCACTACGAACGTAATAGTTAATGAAATTCTAAGGTGAAGGAGATAAAAGATGAATCACACATATGGGGGTCGGGGAGAGAATGATAGAAAAATGAAGACAGCAAGTTCAAAGGCTCAGAGGCCAGAGAATTCCTGGCTTGTTCAAGGAATGGCAAGTGGGCCATTTTGGTGTCTGAATCAGAGTAAATGAGGGGCAGGGTACTAGAGGATGAGGTTGGAGAAGTTGGGGCAGAAGGCAGGTTACTATAAGAACCTTTACTTTTGTTCTGAGATGGAAAGCTGATGAAAGACCTTGAGGTAGTATCAGCTGGTCAACATTTAAACATGATCACTCTGGCTTTTTCTTTGCAAATAGGGTCAAGGGAGGAGGCAGGTAGGTTAGTTTGGGGGCTATGCAATAATCCAGGTGAGAGATGATGGTGGCTTAGACCAGGTTGATAGCAGTGGAATTGGTGGCAGGAGTCAGATTCTGCAAATAATCTGGTTTTGCTTATGGCTTGAATGTAGAGTATGAGATGAAGAGACAAGTCCAGAATGATTCCTGTGTTTTTGATCTGCGCATATGAAAGAATGGACTTGACGTATTTCTGCAATGGAAAAGACTAGGAAGAGTACGTTTGTGGCGTATAAGGATCACAAGCTCAGGCTTGCATATGTTAATTTGGGACACCTATTAAATATCCAAATGTTCATGTATGCTTATTTTTGTCCAAGACTTGCTGAGACTGAAGAATACTCTTTGAATTAATTGAATCAAATAAAGTAAAAAAATATTGAAAATTCTTAGAAGTGACAGAGAGTCAAAGCAAATTCATGTCACTGATGTTGTCCACAAATTTTAGTTAAATGAATTCATAGAGGGGAAGGCCCCTGGCAGGGTAAATCCCTAAGCAGAGTGGCAAGTGTGGTGTCCCTGGAGAAAAATGCTTTTGAAAAGCAATGTCTAGGCCTCATAGCTCTCAGAAAGGAAATGTCAGTATGATATGCTTGGACAGACTTTCTTCTCTTTTTTCTGTGATACCAGTAAACCTTCTGAAGCTTGCAATTAGTTAATACACTTGAGCGAACCTTTTTGATTTTCATCATTTGAAAGTTCAAATCAGTCATATTCTATTATTCCTATTGCACAGGTTGAGAAGATCTTTGGTTTCTATCTGGTGTTACTGTTTACTCTCTCCACTTTTAAATGGGCTGTCAACAATTTCTCGAAAGGTGAATTGGATAATTCTGCATTTACTTTTCTGATATAATGTGTGAAATTTAAACCATAAAATGAGTTGAGGCATCATTTCTGTAAGGTTATTATACCTGAGTGCATTCTTATTATATTAGATTTACACCTCAGGGCATGATATTTTATTACATTACTTGATCTAGCAAGATCTTACCGGCTGGAATGGTCAGTTTTGATAACAAGAGACTGGTGAGGGTTTCTAAATGGTGAGCTACCTATTTAAAGTTGGGTGATGTGTCTGGTCAGGTGTGTCTCAGAATGAGATTGGACAGTAGGAAGCATCTGGGGTCTTGGAGATTGATATTTAATGGGACTGGGGGTTCCTGCAGATGAAATGAATATAGTGGAGGATGAGCTTCATTTGCTTAATGTTTGCTTTAAAGCAGCCTTGATCAACAAACATGGCTTGCCTTAGAAGAAAATAAAATACCTTGGCTAGTCCATTCAGATGATGGTTGCCAGTGAAAACCTAGGGAATAGAAAAGGTTGTGACATTCGAAAGCAAAATATGGTTTCTGGATTTTGCAATGAATTGCAAAGGTGCACATGGCATGCAATCCTGAGCCAACTGGGAGAGGGATAAGTCAGGAAATAGACATGCCTGGTCACTTTGAGATGAGGGCTCCAGCTGTTCATTTATAAAAGCCACCACAAAAGCATTTGTCCCACTAAGCAATCAAATTTCCTTGGTAAAAAATCCAAGGAAGATGTTTCCATTCAACATTATCATTCTCTAGCTTGTGTATGCTATTTACCAAGTTGCTAAAAGGAGCAAACAAGGTGAATAGTAATTGCTTGTGGACCAGTCTTCACAGCAGTCTTGGGCATGTGTGTGATGTCTTAGTTCTCTTGCAGGGAGGAGGAACACAGGCGAAGAGAAGAGTGTCCCAGAGCAATCAGCTAGCGTGAGAGCCAGGGAAAGAATGGAAACCTCCTTGGACTGGGGTAGAAATACATGAGAGGGAGGAACGAGTCCATCTTACCCTTTAGCTAAATCTTCTCAGTGTAAAGCTAATTGGTGATGGTAGGGATAGTTGATTCATCTGGTCTCTGAAGATATCTCTAAAATCCCTGCTTGCTTGGGCAGTCCTAAATTGAATGAATTAAAATCCTAGGAAAACAACATTTCAGGTGACAAGGAGGATACAAAATTTGATATGAAAGGCCTTACAAAATGTTAGTTTGGCTAAAATGTTCATAACAGAGATGAGGCTTCACTGTAGAGAAGTTTTTTAGGGATAACCTGGGTCTGCTCTGTCCAATTTGACAGAAATGGACTCCGGTGTCTACTTAAATCTAAGTTAAATGAATTAAAATTTAAAATTCAGTTTCATAGCCACACCAGCCACCTTTTAAATGATCAATAGCCACACAAGGTCCATGGCTATTGTATTGGGCAGCACAGATCTAAAACATTTCCCTCATCACAAAAAGTTCTATTGGTCACAGCTGATCTAGATAATGAAGCTGGACACAGCTTTTCCTGTTTCCACTAAGGAAAGGACAGACACAGGTGGAAATTACAACCTGTAACACGGATTAGGCATTTACATGCACTTCCTGGCTCTGGAGGGTTGTCGGAGTCTGAGCAGCATAACCAAGTGAGTGCACAGGATTTTTTCCTTTGTTTTGTTTTTTCCTTCTATCTCTGAAACCTTAGGGGAAGGGTAACTTTTGTGTGTATGTGTGGAGTGGTTCTGCATGGATTGGTAGGATTTTATATTGTAAAGAGATTATTTCAGGCTGTGGATTGTGACCCATTAGGTTATAAGTTAGTGGGTTGTACAGGCATTAAAACAAAAGAAATAGAGTGAAAATATCAGCATGCTTCTTGTGTAGTGAGGATAAATAATATTTGGTAAAATTTTGTTTCAGATATGTATATGTTTGGATATATTGGTTCAGTGTGTAAATTGTGTATCTGAATCATGTTTAAAATATATTTGAAAGCTAACTCTGAAGTTGAAAAACTGAAATGAAGTGTCTTGAATCCTGCAGCAAATAGCAAGCAGCAAGTGAAAGTTTAGAAGCTCTTTTAGTTATTAATGCCAAAGACAATTTATTAGATCTCACCTGCAAGCTGCTTATAGAAACAAAAGGGAACAGGGCATTTTGCTTTATGAAGAGGAACATCTTTAAGGAAATCACGTAGCGGTGTACAGGGGTAGAATAGGTGGGGTGGATAATCAGGATAATTGCTGTCATCTAATGTTCTTTAGTACCTAATGGTAAATGCATTTGTGAAGAAGGCATCTTATAAATATGAAAGAGGTACGTGGTATTCAGTTACATTTGAGTACCTTATTTCCATTTTGTTTGATGCACTTTTAGCACAAGAGATGCTTGTCCCATTTCCATTGATTTTTGCTAAGTCACGTGGTATATATATATATATATATAACTTGAATATGTAATTTCATTGTATTGATCAATACATTCTACTTATATATAATTAGGCCTTTTATAAGAGTGGCAGTGATAATTTAATTTTCTGATCAAAAACCTATTTCCCTCCTGGTTCTAAAAAGTATAACAGTGTGCTTTCTTAATGGAAGAAACACTCTTCCTTTCATTCGCTAACTGCTGGGTTTTCTGCTTTTAGTTGGCCTTTTTGTCCAGCTTGAGAAGGGAATTGCTAAAACTTAATACTTACTTTGTTCTGCCTTGCTGGCGCCAACCCCATACTAGCCCGAGAAAGGACCAGAAGCACAACGGGTACCAGCACTTTAGTTGGAGATGCCAGTTCCAAATCATCTCCCATCCTAGGGAATTTCTGAGAGAATTTAACAGGTGTCACTGCCCCCTAATTCTGCTCATTGGTTATTTGCTTATTGTCTGATGTCTGTTATTAGATGTTCTATTATTAGACTGTAAGCTCCATGAGTGCAGGAACCTTGCCTGTTTTGTTTACTGCCATCACCTGAACCTGGAACAGTACTTGGAACATACATTAAGTATATGATATGATTGTGCAGTGCAGTGATCCTCAAAGTAGGGTCTCCAGATCAGCAATATTAGCCTTGTTAGTAGCATGGGAGACTTGTTAGTAACACCCATTCTGAGCCCCAACGTGACCTACTGAATTGGAAACCTGGCATGAGACCTATCTGTCTGGGTTTTAACAAGCCCTTCAGGTGACTGGGATCCACGTTAATGTTTGAGAAGCATGGGTTTAATGAGTCCTTAAGTTAGGAGAGTAGACGGTGTTCTGGGGGATTTTTGTATGCTTTTCTCAAATGTGGATCTTCTCATTTAGCTTTTTCACCCAAGGCTTTATAGAGTGGGTTAGTGAAGATGAGACTACAAGTTATAGAAATAAGCCAGTGAGGTAGGCTCTTGAAATCCTCATCTGTCAGTCTTTGAAGACTTAATTGATATGATTGGACCCTCCTGTCATTTCTCTGAAGAAAGAAATTCTAAAGGTGAGAATTGTATTTGATAGTGCTTACTGTTGAGCAATAAAATCGTTGAAACCAACTTTATAATATCCAGACATGAAAATGGCTTTTTTTTGAACCAGTAATACTACTTGCATAGAGTATAATAAATGGCCAGAAATGCTATTATTGCTGTTACAGCATTTGCCTTAAATCTTTTGCAATTATGATCTCTAAATGTTCAACTATAGTGAAATAAGTAAACAAAATTATGATATGGCCATTCTTTGGATTATTATATAGGCAATAAAATTTTAAATAATTTTAGGTGACATGGAATGTTTATGTAAAGCTAACTGAACAAAGCAGTTCACAAGGACAACTTTTCTATACCATTTTATTTACACACATGTGTAAATAGAAAAGAGACAGAAAGGAAACACATCATCATCATAACTCCTTTCTTGGATGATGTAATAGACTGCTGATTTCCTTAATTTTTCTTTGAATTTTTCATTTCTTTACAATTAATAGATTTTAAAATCAGAATATAACGTGTTATAAAACACTAAAAATTGAAGGGAAAAAACCATTCTACAGTGATAACAATTATATTTATATTTTCTTCTCGTTTTAGTTCATATGTATGCATTTTAAAATATGATTGGGTTGATCAAGCAAATTTTAGCATTTATAAATGCCCCCAAAAAAGGAGACTGGAAACTGTATTACTAGTATTTTCTTTCTCAAACTGATGTTTAAGGGTTGCAGATTTCTTGGTATAGTTAGAACAGCTGCAGAACATTTAATACTCTGTAATTTATTTATTTATTTTTTGAGACAGAGTCTTGCTCTTGTTGCCCAGGCTGGAGTGCAATGGCACAATAACTTCCGCCTCCCAGGTTCAAGCAATTCTCCTGCCTCAGCCTCCCGAGTAGCTGGGATTACAGGTGCCTGCCTCCATGCCCGGCTAATTTTTGCATTTTTAGTAGAAACGAAGTTTCGCCATGTTGGCCAGGCTGGTCTCGACCTCCTGCCCTCGTGATCCGCCCACCTCTGCCTCCCAAAGTGCTGGGATTACAGGCATGAGCCACCACACCCAGCCTGAAATTTATTTTTTAAATAAGGAGCCCATTACATAGAACAATGTCAGTTCAGACGTACTTCCAGGGGGTGTCTTAGGAAGAGAACAGAGATAGGAATCGGTGAAGCCAACTTTTCCAATAGATGTAAGATGAGGGTAGCGCACAGGAAGGTGGAAGGGAGATGGGATGGGCAAAGAGAGGGTCCTGAAGCCAGAGATACCCTTCCATGAGGGTGAGATTTCAGGCTCAGTCCCACCAAAAGTGAACATCAGTGTCCTTTAAGAGCTAGATGAGTCACTGCCTCTGCTCTTAGGAAACTTATGATTTCCTCTTTCTTTTGAGTGAAATATAACTCAGGAAAAAAAATTAAGCAAATGGTATTTGAACCCATAATTCTGAGTAGTGGAAGCAGAGTTAGGCCATTTCAAATCAATCAGAATAAATGTCTGGGGCAGAAATCACTCAGCAGCAGCTAGTTACTAAGACCTTGGGCCACTACATTGGACAAAAATTTCTTGCTTCCATGCGACACAATGGGTATAATGTTTTGCACTTTTACTGAAATTTTAGTAAAATTAGATTTAAATCTTTGATCCATTTGAAATTTTCCCTAGTGTAAGGAGTGAGGTAGTATTTTTTTTTCCAGACTGGTGGGTGGTTATCGCAACATTATTCATTGATTCAAAATGCCAGATTTATCATATCGTAAGTTCCTTACGTGTTTAGGCCTGTTTCTACTCTGTTCTATTAGTCTCTTTACATAGGTACTAGTACCAACCATTCTATTTGTAATGCATTTATAAGTTTTATTACCTGGTGGGGCTGGTTACCTTTCAGTGCTCTTCTTTTTCTATTTTTGTGGCAGTTTTTGATTATTTTATACATGATTTTAAGAGTCAACTTGTCCATCTTAAAAACTAATGAGAAAATTGATGTCTTTATAACTCTGAGTCTTCATATTCAAGAATAAGGTATCTCTTTCTATTTTTCCACCACCCAATATATTTTCTGTGTTTCAAATTTTCTTCATCTAGAACCAGGACATCTCTTGAAAATTTTATATAAATGTATTTGATCTTTTTGTAGGTGTTGTAAGTGAGCTTTTTTCTTGTATTTTGAAATTGTTTGTTACCTTTATATAAGAAACCCATTGGTATTAATAATATAATAACCAGTTATATTACTAAATTCTGTTACCGTTTCCTATTAATTTTCACCTGATTTTCTTGGAGCTTGCAGATGTGAAGTCATATATTCTAAAATGATCAATAACTTTATTCCAGTTTTGATGTCTCATATCTTTCTCTTGGGTAACTTAACAAATGAGAACTTCTAAAACAGTGCAACTATTATGATAATGTGAATCCTTTTGAAAAATAATACTATGGAAATTTTTCTAATAATGATTATGATGATAAAACTGCATAGGCATGTGGTACTAATCATGTTCAAAAACTCTTCTAAGCGTTTTACTTGTTAACTTATTAAGAGTGGCTGACCTGAATAGCCAAGGCAATCCTAGGCAAAAAGAACAAAGCTGGAGGCCTCACATTGCCCAACTTCAGACTATACTACATGGCTACAGTAACCAAAACAGTATGCTACTAGTACAAAAAACAGACACTTAGACCAATGGAACAGAATAGAGAACCCAGTAATAAGACCACACACCTACAACTCTGATCTTCAACAAACCTGATAAAAACAAACAATGAGGAAAAGATTCCCTATTAAATGGCGCTGGGATAAGTGGCTAGCCATATGCAGAAGATTGAAACTGGACCTGTTCCTTACACCACATACAAAAATTAAGATGGATTAAAGATGTAAATGTAAAACCCAAAACTGTAAAAACTCTGGGAGACAACTTGGGCAATACTATTCAGGATATAGAGGTACGGGCAAAGATTTAGTGATGAAGATGCCAAAAGCAGTTGTAACAAAAGCAAAAATTGACAAATGGGATCTCATTAAACTAAAAAAGCTTCTGCACAGCAAAAGAAACTGTCAACAGAGTAAACAGACAACCTACAGAATGGGAGAAAAATTTTTGCAAACTATGCATCTGACAAAGGTCTAATATCCAGCATCTGTAAGAAACTTTAACATACTTACAAGAAAAAGACCTCATTAAAAATGGGCAAAGGACATGAACAGACACTTCTCAAAAGGAGACATACATGAGTCCAACAATCATATGAAAAAAGCTCAACATCTGGGAAATGCAAATGAAAGCCACAGTGAGATACCATCTCACACAAGTTAGAATGATTATTATTAAAAAGTCAAAAAATAAGAAATGCTAGCAAAGTTGTGGAGAAAATGGAAAGCTTTTACACTGTTGGTGGGAGTGTAAATTACTTCAACCATTGTGGGAGAGAGTGTGGCGTTTTCTCAAAGACCTAAAAACAGAACCACCATTCAACCCCGCAATCTCATTACTGGGTATGTCCCTAAAGGAATATAAATCATGGTTATCGAGACACATGCATGTGTATGTTCACTGCAGCAGCATTCACAATAGCAAATATATGGAATCAACCTAAATGCCCATCAATGATAGACTGGATAAAGAATATATGGTACATATACACCATGGAATTCTATGCACCTATAGAAAGAACAGGATCATGTTCTTTGCAGGGACATGGATGAAGCCGGAGGGCGTTATTCTTAGCAAATTAATGCAGGAACAGAAAACCAAATACCGCATGTTCTCACTTATAAGTGGGAGCTAAATTATGATACCACATGGACACAAAGAGGGGAACAGCATACACTGGGGCCTGTCAGAGGGTGGAGAGTGAGAGGAAGGGGAGGATCAAGAAAAATAACAAATGGGTACTAGGCTTAATACCTGGGTGATAAACTAATCTGTACAACAAACCCCCATGATTCAAGTTTCCCTATGTAACAAACCTGCACATGTATCCCTGAACTTAAACTTTAAAAAAAAAAGAGTGGCTGACATTTGACCTGAAATATATTTATTTTACCATGCACTGGAGATTCCACATACTTATACTTTGTTAAAAATTAAAATTCTTTATCCTTTCCAGATTTCTAAAATCAAATGCCATTTCAGCATCTGTATAGCTGAACATATGGAGTGCTTTTCTCTTTTGACTTGTTGACAGAGTGAATTACATTAATAAATGTCTTACAGTTGAATCATCCTGGTGTGGTATGTGATATATCATTCTTTTACTGTGATTCTGGCTTCTATTTGCTTATATTTTTATATAGAAATTTCACATTAATATTTATAAGTCAGATTAGACTATAGTTTTATTGCTATATTTATCAAATTTCTGTATCACTATCATGCAAGCTTTTTTAAAAACTGGCAGTTTTTGTTCCCTCTGTCTCTTGGAAAATTTTAAACAACTGAGTTTGTTCCTTGAAGGTTTTACAGAACTCACCTGTGATATCATCAGTGCATGTGCTTTTTGTGAGGAAGTTTTTTGATAACATTTTTTTTCTACTGCTTTTCATTTCTAGGGTCAGTTTTAAGTGATGTATAATCTTCTCTCTGTTTCTTCTTGGTTTTCACATTTATGCATAGGTTTTTACAAAGCATTGCATTTAGTTTTTTTTTCTACTTCATATTGGCATATATCTACTTTTCTCTGAGCTTCACTTCTCCTTTTTCCCATGCTTCTAAATTTGTTTGTTCTATTGCCTTCCTCCATCCCAAACCAATTTTAGCCTTAGATTTCATCTCAAAAGTCTACTCATTTGAGAAACATTACTATACAGTTTTTTATTTGTACATTTTAATATTTTTTCAAAAGGTACTTTTTAAAAAAAAATCACTATTTTTCCAAAATGCTGACTTTGTTCTTGTCAGAGATTCATGGTTTTAAAAATAGCTTTGTTTTCTAGATGAGGGAGAGAATAGAAAAGCAAGGTAAGATCATCAGCCTCACAGTGCAGATTAGGAGAAATGAATGCACTTAGCAGGGGAAATGGATTTGGTTTTAAAGAGCTACCACCTTTCTCCTAACCAGAGGCTTTTAGGCTTTAGTGGTGAGTCCATCTCTCAGCAAGCTGGACTTCACAGACATAAAAGGGCATAGAGCACTCTTCATTCCATGTTCATTTTCAGCAATTTTTACTTTTATTTCCCACTTTACCTGCCACCCGACCCTCATCCCCCAGCCAAGCTTAGGACAGTGACATAAATGCTGGTTAATGACTTTGTGTAGTAGGTATGGGCAAACACACCGGGCAGAGGAAATGCTGGCTTCATGGCCTGCCCGATTGAGAGCACCAGGGACCCTGCTGTTTGGGGCTGAGGAACCATCCAGCAGAGCCATCAAGAGAAGGGGTGGGCCATGCCAACTGCAGGGTGTGTATAGTACTCGAGGCATATAGAACAGTAACTAAAAAGGGAAAGGCAGTAATGGTTCTATGACTACAAAATTTTCAGAAGGCCAGTGTTGTTGGAGTGCACGGAGCAGGAACAAGAGCAGCACTGGATAGATCAGGAAGCAGCCACATCCAGAGCTTTGTGGGTCATGGTGAGGAATTCCAGGGCCAGGAACCTTATGGGTATCTATGTGCCTTTTGGTATCATCCATTTATCTCCATTGCCTGGCACATAATAGGGAAACACTAAGTATGTGAAGTCCGTAAGTGATGGAAGAATTTGCATGGAGTTTTCTTGAGATTAAGGCATATTACGGGTTTTTTGGTTTTGACCCCTGCTTATCCTTTGACTAGTAAATCACTCAGACTTGTACTTCTCCACTTCATACTGGATTACCAGAAGAGAAAAAAACTCACAAAATAAAAACAAATAGGAAAAATAGTAAAGTATAATATATCGCTTTACGTGTTGCCAAAGGAGGAAATCAGAAACATGTCTCTGATTTCTAAGTGTCTCTACTGTGCACTTAATTTTTGTGGTCATTAGCTATAATTTCATATATGTCATTAATTATAATATACTTTGTATGTTTTTTGGAATCAATGAAACTTATGTTTACCCTGTAGGTAATCATGAACTTGAATTTCTAAGATACAGACTTTTTTTCTTCTTAAATTATTAGATTTATTATTTGGGGGGAAATTTGAAGAATTGAGGTATATGAATATAAAGACAGCTGCCTTTTAAAATCCTTATGGAAAACAAATAACCCATTTCATTAGAAGATTTTGAATTTAAATCACAAGGCAACAAACGTCCCAACTAACAGTATCAGGAAGAGGTATTTAAAGGCCACCTGAGATAATAAATACTTGTTTCTAAGATAAAAGGCACATTTTACCAAATTGTCAGAGAGAGGATGGCTATGTGTGGAAAGTGGCAAAAAGTTGAAAGTGGTCATTCCCAAGCATGGCTGGACACTGAAGTCACTTTAGGGGAGATTTAAAAACCATAGATGCTGGGGTCCCTGTTTCTCACGGTGTTCTGATAACTTGGGTATCACATTAAAAGTTTAAGGGCAGAGGTGGGAAGGTCCGGAAGTTTGACCTCCTCCTTTTAGCATCTGAAAGTCTCCCTGGCTGCTCCTGCTTGCAGAGTTATATGCCTTTAGCCCTGGTCTCTCCAGGAGAGGAGGGCTGCAAAAGTGGAAGGAAAATTCTCCACCTTGACTCCAGTAGTCCCCTCCCACCTCCAGGGAGCCTGGCAGCATCAAGCCACTCCCTCCTGTATTTTTGATGTCTCTGCTTCCCAAGCTGTACATAAGCTCGGGTGTCTCTTCTTTAAACAAAACCCCTTCCTCAAACGTCTTGTCCTCTTTAGCATCCTCCTCCTGTTCCCCCACAGCCCAGCATTTCACAGAGTGGATCACCCTTGCTGGCTGGACTTGGCGTCTCCTGCACTGTCACCTCTTCTTCCAGGCATGTCTTCCACTGTCAGTACTCCCCAGCTCCTCCAACACTCACCACAGCCAGGGAAATAAAAACCACTTTGTGGAATTATCCTCACTAAGGTTACCAATGATTTTCTAGTTTCCTAAATCCAGGAATTGTTTTCCAGTCCTTATTTAGCCTCTGCTAGACACTGTTTTCCACCATTCTGTTCTTGCAACCTTGTCCTGTTTTCTTTGACACATGCCTACCACTTCTCCCTTTGTTGCTCTCTGGCCATCCTCACCTGTTTCACGCCCCACACCAGCCCTTCTTATCTTTCACCCCTTGGTACTGGTGTGCTTCAAGCTGAAAGCTTTCATCTGCCTTCTTCTGTCTCCATATCCTCCCTTGTGGCCTTCTCCATTCCTGGTTCTCTGAGCAACACATACCTGCTTACTCTCCCCTGAGCCCCTGCTTCACGTGTTGAAATGCACACTGACTATTGCACACTGGATGTCTTATAGGCTTTGCACACTCTATATATCCAGAATGGAACTTGTTACCTTTCCAACCAAATCTCCCTTCTCATGTTCTTCTGTCTTGCTAAATGGTCCTTTTGTTTATCCAGCTTCCTCACCTAGAAACAAATGAAAGTATCAAGATTCCTGCTTGCTCCTGGCCCCCTTCATCAGTTGATCACCAAATCCTAGTAATTTTGGGTTTAAGTATCCCAAATACTTTCTTACCTCTTTGTCTGTGACAGCCTTTGCCTTATGTCAGATATCGATACTTAGTTTCACATGTAATTATTGCAATAGCTCTAGTTTTCCTTTCTGCCCGTGGAACGTGTCCAACCAAATCCAGAAAAAAGTCCTTCAAACTCTTTGGCATGACTGGTAGTGTTCTTCATGGTTGTCTCTTCCTACTTCCTCCTTTCATGTTTAACTTTCACACCACTATCTTTGCCCTGACCCATAAATATATATCCCAGGGCCAGTCACAATGAGCTATTTTATTCTCTGAACACTTTGTCTCATGACTCAATTGAGTTTCACACGTTAGTTACTGTATATTGCTCCTCTGCTTGGAGTACCACTTACCCCATATTTGTAGTATCAGGCTCATCTTCCTTCCAGACCAGCCTAAATGCTACCTCCTCTGAGGAATTCTCCAGAGCTTCCAATGCAGGGTTAACAGCGTTCTTCTTTGTTGACTCATAGTGTGTTCACTGATCACTCATCAAAAATCTGTTTTCTTATTAATCAAATGTACCAAAGAACAGCCTCTGCAGGTAGAAATTCACTTCTGTGCCTTTGGTTCTTGGATCAGTCCTGCCGTATATTGGGTGGAATGTTGGATAAATGAATAGGTGACCCTCTAATCAGAATGGCATTTGGTGAGAATTTCAGGTTGGATAATCAGTGGAAGTGAAAGGTGACACAAGCAGATGAGATATTTTGGGTCACAGCGTGTCTGCCTGTCCCTGGGGTACAGAAAACACCCAGATATACCCATCTGCTGGGCCAAAGGTGAGCTTTAACCACCAGAGTCTAGTGCCACTCTGAATTGACTCACTCATTTGGCCCTGCACTCTTGCTCCAATTCTCTCTTCTCTAAATTTCATATCACATGGTGTATCACATCTCAACCACAGTCCCACCTTAGCCCAAGTGACTTAGAATTTGCACTTAATCCCACTCAGCTGGAATCTTTTCATTTTCTCATTGGCTCTGCAATACCTCACACTACTTGTTCTCTTCCTTTGTCTCAGGTGGAAACTCTTCCCCTCCCAAACCTGAAGAGCCAGATTGCCAAATAAATAACTAGATTCCTCGTGGAGGCTGGTCTGATCCTACTGTGAGGGGAAAATTGACATAGGCAATTTTAATGGTTGTGTTTTTTTCTCAAACTCTCATTTTCTATCATAATTAGTCATGGATACACACAACACAAAAATAGCGATAATGATTTTGTGTCTTTGAGAGAATCAGTTTGGGATATCTCAAAAATATTTTTTTTTCTGCAAGAGGGTAAATGATAACATATCATTTTCAGCTGGTGTGGTTCCACAAGTTTCTGAGATAATGGTAATTACCCAAACCATATCAACCCATTTGTCCTGTTGAAAACCCTTTGGAGAGTGTCCTAAGGATATGGCTTGGAAATAAAATTAAGACCTGTTGCTATGAGATGAATCCCAAGAGGCAATGGGGCTTCGCTAGTACTTACCAGTATATATGTAATGTTAATGGCCATGATTACCAATGGCTCAATAAGCAAAACCAAGCCCCTTTGAAGGAAAACTAAAATCAACAAGGAAAACCAAAAGTCCCTGTGAAGAGACCCCTGAGCAAGAGAATGACTGTACATTGCACAGTGTCGTCTGAGAAGAAGGGAGGCCAAATTACTGTGGAAAGTTCTGTGTAAGGAGTTAAAGAAGAGTTCCTCATTGGTTTTTGTTAAGCCTTCTTGAGCAGGCATAAATGTCTTTTCTCTTTTTCTTTGGCCTTTGATTTCACCATTAAGTAAAAAGGAAAATCATTTAGAAGGAGTAATACCCCAACAGTGATTAAGAATTTATCATCTAACAATACCATGTGGATTAACTCATTTTTCTCACACTGTGAAGATGCTTCTCACCCTGTGAAGTAGGCCACATTATTATCTCCATCTCATTGGCAAATAAACTGAGGCTGAGAGAAGAGTAGTGGCTGTGCAAGTCATTTAGACAGTAGGTGTCAGAGCTCAGCATTGACTGTGGAAGCTCCAATTCAGAAACTGCACTTTTTGCTATTCTAAGACTACAACTTGAGCCTATGCTTAAGGATTGCCTGCTGAGCTATCTGGTCTGAGAGGTGAGGTGAACAAAAATGAGCTCTGGCTGGACTTGGTTCAGAAATAGAAGATGCCATCGAGACAGGGAAGTGGCAGGTAATGGGAATCCAGGCCTTTGGCTGTTTTGGATAAGAGCGAAAACTGGAATGTGGGCAGGTAGAAGACTAGAATGAAACTGTACACACAGCAGTGATCCTGGAACCATCATCCCATCCAGTGTTCTGTATCAAGGAGGACAACAAGATGAACCCATATGCACCAAGGCTTTAGAACCCCTGACTCTCCCCAAACCTCTTGGGGAGAATGGATGCAAGGTGATGTCATTAACTGACTTGTGATGGGGAAGGGATTAGAAATCCAGACCAGAGGAAAAGCAAAGGGAGACAAGGAATAGTTGTCAAAGGTCAAATTGTCTGGCTGAGTGGTATAGAAATTAGAAAAGCCTGTAACTGAATTCAGGGAGATTGAGAATTCCTGGGACATGAAATTAGGACAAATGAGTCCCTGTGGTGACCTGTGACCTTCCATCAACAGTACTGGTTTGTCCCAGCACACAGGACAGAAAAGGAGTTCAAAATGTGTAGGAAAGGGAGATTTTACAAGAGATATTTATGTATTTTGTTATAAAATGTGTATTTCTTTGGCTTCTAAAGTCAATCACGCAAAAAAACATTTTGAAGTAGAATTATAGTCCTGAAATTCTTTCTCTACCAGAACTTTTCAATATTATTCATTTCAAGGGCTCGAATTTCCTCTAATGTCAAGATCCTGTGGTTTTACAACTAAAGATTGGCCCTAGATACATTGGGATTTATCTAGGTCATGTTTCATGATTAATGTATTCTCCCCTCAGGACATTAGTAGCTTCTTTTCACTTATCTCATTTTTTATATTACTGTTAACGACCTTTTAACCTATTTTTATATAAAGTAAAACCTCTCCTCTGGGAATGGCAATTCCTGAAAAGACTTATGTATTAAAGCTGTTTATGGAGAAAAACATTGTGGGGATAGGGTTAGGAAGAAATTGTACAAAATTCCCTTTTATTTGGAAAAATTTATAATTTGGCACATTTTCAAGTAATGAGAACTCTAAATAGAATGACACTTAAAAAAACTTGCTGGTTTAAAAAAAGTTAGAAAGCTTGCTGAGATATAAAAAAAATGTAAATGGAAATAAAAATAGGAACGAAAATGAGTCCCAGATTTAGTGAAGATGACAGCCCTCTTTAATGCTGTCATCCTAAGCCACCCTTTACAAACTCTTCTGTTATATTTTCAATGGAAAGCAGCTGCCTTGGAAGGCATTGTTTACAATGGATCTCTGTCACAGCTCTGCATTGTAGCTATAAATAATGTCAACACATTCTCCTATCCAGCAGCCTAAATGCTGATGCCACCCATCCATACCAGATGAGGTTATATTATTCTTCCTCAAACATATTCATTATCATCTCATGCTGTCCCCATCCCTGAGGGTAATGACGACCCTTTGTAACACCATTCATCACTGCCTGTGATTGTTTGCAGCTGAGGCTATTGGCCTGGGGGTCCTCTCCCACCCAGCTTCTCTGTTCTCAGTCATATTGTGTCTGCTTTGTTGTCTTATTGATCTCTTTCTTCCAAACATTTTCTTCTTTTCCAGTACAGTCCTGTGGCTGTAGAAGCAAAGCAAATGCAAAGTACTTTTATGTTAGCATCAAACAGCCATGTAGAGGTCTTGGTGGTTTAACCAGGTAAGGAATGAGTCTCTAAAAGAGAGTCTAGGAAGGATCTTAAAAGGTGAGTAGAAGGTCAGGGTGAAGTGGTGAGGTGGGGATTTAAAATTTTTTTTTTTTTTAAGCTGGAATGAAAGAAGACAAGTCAATCAGTGACGTCACTTTGGACCCATTTTTCCCAGGAGGTTTGGGAACAGTCAGGGGGCCCTAAAGCCTCAGTGCATATGAGCTTTTCTAGGCAGTTGGTTTCTTCATTTTGTTGAATTCTCAGGTTATGAGTCAAATCACATATATAAAATGAATAAAAGTATAACAACACTAAAAAAAAGATTATTAATGGAACAGAATTTGTAGTATACTTGAAAAAAGGCAGATGAAATTTAATAGGAAAACTAAGCTCAAAATACATACAGAAGATGGCTGCTGCATGTGGAGACAGATTTGGAGATTCTCTAAAAATCAGTTTTGGGTATCAGGCACAGAAGGAGGTCCTAAGAGAATCATTAGAATACTGGTTTTTGTACCAGTAGGTAGACCAACATCCTCCTATCACCTTAGCCAGTGGGGCAGATGGGGGCTATTTCATCTAGAAGATTAGCCACTGGCACACTGCACACCTTCCCCCAGTAACTGAGAAAGGCTGTGGTCAAAATTTTAATAGTTAAAGAGGAAAGAAACATAAAAAGCAGAAATTTTGGAGAATAAACCTGAGAGGGGCTTCTGGCTGATTTTGGTCAGGAGCACACTCTCTTCCAGACTAAGAATATTTAAGGGTTTTAGGGTGAGAGAATTCATTACAGGCTTGGAATGTTTCTGTGTGGAGGAGAAGTTTATTGCAGGGTTGGAATGTCTCTGATGGGAGGGGAAGTTATCTTGGGGCTGACATCTCTCCAGCCGGAAGGCAAGTTATCTTGCGGTTGGCATGCCTCTGGTCAGGGAGGGGTTTATCTTAGGGTTGGAATGTTTCTGGTCGGAGATGTTGTTTGTGGTTTATGGTCATGCTAACATTAGCCATTAGACTGATGTCCTTTGGGTTGGATTTAGGTGATTTTTGATCAAGCAGAACTTTAAAATGGTGGTGCTTTTCCAAGATGGTGATGCTTCTACTCTGTCAATCCAGACCCTATAGTTATAAAAAGGATGAGGGGCAACGTGTTCTTTCTGGCTACTTCCTGCTGATGGGGGAACAGAGAGTTTTCTGGTCTTGGATTGACTGTAGGGGTAATGCTGTCTGTAGATGTTTTTGGGTAGTTGTCTGTGAAACGGCCATGATTCTGTCAGTTAAAAATCTTTCAAAAATGTTAATCAGGCAGGGTAAGAACATTAGTCCTACGCATATTAATAATATGCATAGAGGGCCCAGGAATGAGATGACCCGTACTATGATTTTGTTCCCAAACCAATAATCTATTTGGTTGTTTTGGTATTCCCTTAGCTTTTTAGCCCTTTCTTTAAGGTATTTAGCAATGCTTCTTACAAGGCCCGATTGGTTGAGATAGAAACAACATTCCTTACCTAATGAGAGGCAGAGGCACATGTTTGGAAAGGCCCATGTGTTATGTTCTGTTAGTAACCGTTATTTAAAGGCAAATCTTGGTAGGACTGGTTTGCTTTATTATACTTGGTTTAATTATTTGCATAGAGTGCAGCAAGAATAAGTGTTACATAGGCCTTTTAAATTGGCTTTGATGGAACTTTGTTCCAGAGAAGGAATCTGAGATAAGACCTTTTTAAAGCCCAGCCCAGCCATGGATTTGTACCATCAAATACCTATGAGTTGGGTATATTGCTCTCCTCTTGAGGTTCCAAGATAACTTGGGGTTCCCGGCCTGTCAGAAAATGACATTTTTTACCTACCACAGATCAGAAACCCTGTACAGGGACTGTGTACACAAAATATGAGGCCAGTTTTCCAAGGGCTTTATTGGCTTCATAAGTCATGTTTGATTCCTTAAAGGAGAGCACACCATTCCAGTCAAAGCCTTGGTAAAAATAACTAGATTTTCCAATTGTGTCCTGTTACAAAAGAAAACAGATTCTAATTGTACCTAGGCAAATAACTACATTGCCATAATCTAAGAATACTCACAGATAGTTTCCAAATTCTGGAGAAAATCAGGTAGAGAGAAACAAGTATGCTCCAAATTTTGTTCACGGGAGTATACTAAATTGCTAAAAGCAGTCCGTAGCTTAAAAGAAAAGTTTCTTTGACTTTGAAAAGCAAAACAAAGAATTAGCAATATTTTAAGCAAAACATTCAAAAGATCACTCCAGTCTCCTATTAATTCAGTTCATGCAGTTAATTCCTGTCCTGCTTGTTATTAATGAACATTTTTAGCTCTTCAAGAGTCCTGAACATTTTTCCTCTATTCTGATGTCACAATCTCCAAAGTTATCAGAAATCTGCATTCAAGAGCACCTGCTAGAGCTTTATAGGTGATTATAAAACCACCTTCTAAAGAGGACCAAAAGAAGACAATTGTTTATGGATGACAAAAAGTTTTAGGGTAGCCATAGTTAAAGACACAATTGACAAGGATATCTGTTACCTTTGTGACACACAATAATTTTAACATAATAATTATAATTATTAATGATAATGTATGCCAAGATATATCAGAATTATAGGAGTCTCCCATAACTTTGGAACACATACCAATAACATATTTATACAAATGTAGCCCAAAGAAAGCCAAACACCATTTTATATTTGACAATACTTCCTGTATGATTTCATACCAAATAAGCCAAATTTTACCTTTATATTAGTGTGCTTTTAATGTTAAACTCAATTTTTAATAAAACCTTGTAGACAAAGTTACCCAATTTTAATGTTTCACTATAAGTTAAGATTTTTTATAGACCCTTTTAACCCTTTATAATTTTTGTTAAAGAACAGGTTAGTGCTTTAAGAGAAACCTGTTGTGCTTTTATTTTAATGATCAATTTACAGAAAAACTAGATGATACCCCTTCATCTTTAGTCAATATGTTTACACACAGAATTTCCTTTACAATTAACCTTCCAAAACTTGCTTAAACTTTCATTTTTACTTTATTTAACTTAAAAGAATTCTTTAACCTTTCAATCTAGGTAAAAATCCACATTCTCATGCCTCCTTATAATCTCTTTACTAAAAGTATATATAATTATTTTTTTCAATAGTCTTAAATACATGCTACACTGTAAACTTTTAGCAACCTTTACTTTTGTTGGTAAGTTTGGGATTTTAATTATGTACTAGGTGTAGAGTCTAGGACCTAGACAGAAATGCAGATAAGGTCTGACTTATTCCAGCATTTAACTCCATGTATTCTAGGTCTTACCTAGCTACAAAGCAAGCAAATTGTACAGCTAAGAGTTATAGTGGCATTTTATAAAGCATTCAGGAGGCCTAATCACTTTTACATTGTACAATATTTCTTGCATAAATTCCCTTTTATAAAATTTTTCATGACTTACACAATCTCTGACATGCTTTGACTTTCTGACTTGCTCTAAACAAACAGTTTAATCTCTTTAAACAACCAGTTAATTTACTTTAGGATAAGAATTTACCATGCAAGATTCTTTTTTATGTAAATTCTGTTTTCTTTAGTATCGAAGATAACAGTCCTTTCCCAAAATGAACTTCCTTCATGTCTGCGAACTAGACTGCCTAAGGCCACAAGATTAGAAGTTACGGTATTTCATTAAATAGTTCAAGATGTAGCTATCTTTATTAAACAAATATTAATGTTTCATTTATTTAAAAATTACACAAGCAAAGATTATTCTGTTTGGGCTGAGTATAGTTTTGTAAGCTCTATGCCAAATTTTGACACCTTATAGTATTTGGCAGAGATAAGTATGAAATTGCTTGATCAATAAATCCAAAAAAAAATGTATGCTGGCAACTCTTAAGGCATTTCTAATTTTACTGTACCAGTAAGTTTTAAAGATTAAAGTCACGTGAATTGCAAGGTCCCTCTCATGCAAATCGCTTGAAAAGTGAAGTGAGAGACAAGATAGGGTGGGTGGCCAGAGACTCTTGGTATTCAGCAGGATGAGCTGCGGCTGCCCACTGCTTCCTGGGTTGCAGGAGAGCCCCTACCCACAACACCCCTCCTGGGTTTTGGCACCAAATATATGAGTTAAAGAAAGTGGAAAGAAACACAAAAAGTGGCTCAACAGTCAAAGACAGGTTTATTTTGGAGAATTAACCTGAGAGGGGCTTCTGGCTGATTTCGGTCAGGAGTGTCCTCTCTTATGGACTAAGAGTATTTAAGGGTTTCAAGGTGAGGGAGCTTACATACAGGCTTGGAATGTTTCTGTGTGGATGAGGAGTTTATTGTGGGGATGGAATGTCTCTGGAGGTTATCTTGGGGCAGACATCTCTCTGGCCAGAGGGGAGGTTATCTCAGGGCTGGCATGTCTCTGGTTGAGGAGGGTTTTATCTTAGGGTTGGAGTGTTTTTCTGTTCAGAGATGTCATTTGTGGTTTATGGTCAGGCTGATGTTAGCCATTAGGTTGGATTTAGGTGGTTTTTGATCAAGGGGAAATTTAAAATGGTTTGTCCAAGGTGGTGATGCTCCTACTCTGTCAGTAGGCAACAAAAATATTGAGCAGGAAAATTTTTTCAGAATTAGCACAAAAAGGTACAGAAGCAAAAAACATGAAAGAAAGTGAAACAAAAGACCCCAAAGTTTCAAAATCTGTCAAATAGGAGCTCCCAAAGGAAAAAAATGGAAGAGAGAAGATACTTAAGGGAATAACAAATGAAAATTTCCCACAACTTAGAAATATGGATTTTGCAGTTGAATGAGTACACTGAGGCCTGCCAGATGGAAGAGATAAAGGATCCTCCCCTAGACACACCAGAGAGAGCTTTCAGAGCACCAAGTATATAGACAGACACATCCAAAGGGAGAAACAGACAAACATATATAGGAAAAAGAACTGGATTGACATCCAACCTCCCAGCAACATTAGATACAGAAAGACAAATGTTTTGAACCCATGTTTTTGTGCTTAGCCAAACTCTCATACATCTGTGAGAACAAAATTAAAATTTTTCAGATATATTTTTTTAAAAATATATTCTACTAACTACAAATCCCAGTGAAGAAGCAAATGGTATGTTTTGTAGCAAAGTAAACATAAGCCTAAAGAAAAAGCCATGATTTACAAGAAATTGGGAAAGGAAGAATGCAAGAAAATAATATTGCAGTTAGACCTAAATGTTCATTATTAGTAAAAAAATCTGCATAAACTTCATGTAGAATTAGAGGTATGAACTAATATTCATTCCTTTTTCAATGAGATAATGTGATATTAACTATGTGGTAGGAAAATAAGTACAAATAATAGTTTTCAAATAGGATGTTTGGATTTCAGACTATTGAAATGGGGAAAAAATCCAAACCAGATCACTCAAACAAAATACAAGACAGGAAAAGAAACAAGAAAATATAGTGAATAAAAAAAGGGAGCTAGCATAATTTTTAAACATACTTGTTGCCCCTGTAAATGTGAATACATAAAATTCCCCAATTCTGGATAGAAATTCTGCTATTGAGTTAAAGAAATCAAACTCCAGGCTATTTTGGGAAACTTCTAAATGAAAGAAAACTAGAAGTTTGGGAATCAAATAATGAAAAGAGATAACCTAGCATTTTATTTAAGTTTATCTTATAAAACAGCATAGCATTCTATCTAGGTTTATCTTTCTCTGCCTAGCATGTAGAGAAAAATAACAAGGAAAAATAGAAATCAAGGTGAGAGGCATTGAAAGACACATACTGATCAGATAAATTTATTAAGAAAAGGTGAATGATGAACCTTTATAAACCCAGTAACATAAATGTATGTTGTATAAAGCAAATTTAATCAAAAAGAAGGGAGAAATGGACAAATTCCTAATCCAATGTCTTCCAAGTTGGAAGACATTGAAAATCCCAAAAATTTCACTCAGAAATATATACCTCCAGTAGATAAAGTGAATTAGAATATACAGTAATGTCCACAAATTTAGTCTAATAACTAGATATACAAACTTGTAACCTACAGAGTACAGATATGCATGTCATATTCACAGAAAAGTTGGGGGAAAAAATCTAAAATGTGAAGTTATTAATTAATTAGCATTAGAATAACTCTGATGGAAATTTATACTTTTTAATGCATTTATTAAACAACTAGAAAAACTCTATAGAAAACAAATAATTTTAAAAGGAAAAGAAATATATAAAGATGATACCATAAATTAGTCAAAAATAAAGTGTAGACTTTATCAAGTAAAATATAACATCTTTTTCTTTAACTAGAAAATAGAAAAATTCTGAACAAACCTGATAAATATGACAAACAGCCAGAAGCTTTCAATAACTATAAAGGGAATAGAATTACCAATTTTAGAAAAATTTAAATAAAGAGCAAATATAGCATCTTACTAATAAACTAGAGAAACTAGAAGAAATGGATAGATTGTAAAGCAAAAAGACCAATATAGACACAAAAAAGGAAAATATCTATATAGAGCAATAAGCAGAAAAGTAAAAATACCAATAAGAATATATATAACCAAAAATCATGCTGCTATAAAGACACATGCACATGTATGTTTATTGCGGCACTATTCACAATAGCAAAGACTTGGAACCAACCCAAATGTCCAACAATGATGGACTGGATTAAGAAAATGTGGCACATATACACCATGGAATACTATGCCGCCATAAAAAATGATGAGTTCATGTCCTTTGTAGGGACATGGATGAAATTGGAAATCATCATTCTCAGTAAACTATCGCAAGGACAAAAAACCAAACACCACATGTTCTCACTCACTGATGGGAATTGAACAATGAGAACACATGGACACAGGAAGGGGAACATCACACTCTGGGGACTGTTGTGGGGTGGGGGGAAGGGGGAGGGATAGCATTAGGAGATACACCTAATGCTAAATGATGAGTTAATGGGTGCAGCACACCAGCATGGCACATGTATACAAATGTAACTAACATGCACATTGTGCACATGTACCCTAAAACTTAAAGTATCATAATAATAAAAAAAAGAAAAAGTACAGAACTTCAAATATATATATATATATATATATATATATATATATGTATAACCTTCTAAAAATAATTTTTGTTTTTATGGACCAAAAAATATGAGGGGAGACTAATCATCAAGAAATTATAAACATAATGAGTATTATGAATGGGAAGTAAAATAAGCTCTTTTTTATAGCTTTTTTAGAAATTCTTGAGAAAAAATGAAATAAGCCCATTATTTTTTTGCTCTTTGCAGAGACCCTGGAAGTTCTTATAAAAATTTGATAATGAAATTATTTGCTGCCTACTCCAAGATATTTGAGTTTCCAAAGCACACCACTAACTCATTATAAAAAAATTTTGCAGAAAGAAACATCTTCCCTTCTTTAGTAATATTTGATCCGTGAAAAAAAGAAGTAAAGATTCAGGTAGTTGTAATCATATGAAAGCAATATTCTGTTATCTTGATTCACATGAAAATGGAAATGAAGTGTTTCTAATTACTTTTTCACATATATCACAGAATGGAGAACATATGATAACATTTAATGACTGAATTAATTTTTTCAGTGTTCAGTTGATGAAAACAATGTTGGAACACTAAGGAATGCTGGTGATATAAGATGGTGCTTTAAAGCATAAGTGATGAAGTGTCAGGTGGAAATTACATTAAGTTTGGCACACATCATTAAACAGTGTCTGATATGAGCAGATGTTCAATTTTTCACACTGAGGAGGTGGTTCAGGATATTCTATTGTAACATAATGTGATGAAATGGCATAATTTGCCATGAAAGTAAAATAAGCCATCCATCTTGAATGTGGCAGTTGGTAACTGTTTGTGAAGCATGTTGACAATTTTAGTGTTCCTGTCTGTAGTGGAAACCAAAGATGATTCTGAAGGCTCTAAATACCCCTCATCTGTATTTGTTATTATCCATATTATACTGATACAGTGCCACAGGTGGACAGCACCTTTAAATATCTAATGTCTTAAGTGATACCCTTTAGATTAGTTTATCACTATCTTTTAATACTTCCTCACTCTGCCCATTCCAAGGCCTATGCCCTGGAAGTCATGGGAAAGTTGCTAAAATGTGATAGTGGTAGATTCCATGAGGCTCAACTCCCTAAACGATATTTTATTATACTTACTTTTCTATGGGTGCTCTAATCAGATATTTTGTGTGGTCATGTTCATCATATAGGTTTCTCATTTTTGTGTATCTCAAAAAATGGAGAGATAGATGAGGTGAGGGCGAGTACGTAAATTTGACTTTCCCAGCTTCTCGGAGAAATGGTAAAGAACAACAAGAAGAACAAAACTGCACAAACCCCATTATGTTAGCATAACTAGAATTAAGAAATTGTCGGCCGGGCGTGGTGGCTCATTCCTGTAATCCCAGCACTTTGGGAGGCCTAGGCGGGCAGATCACAAGGACACAGTAGTTCGAGACCAGCCTGGCCAAGTCGGGGAAACCCCGTCTCTACTAAAAATACAAAAATTAGCCGGGCGTGATGGCACATGCCTGTAGTCCCAGCTACTCAGGAGGCTGAGGTAGGAGAATTGCTTGAACCCGGGAGGCTGAGGTTGCAGTGAGCCGAGATTGTGCCACTGCCCTCCAGCCTGGGTGACAGAGCAAGACTCTATCTCAAAAAAAAAAAAAATTTGTCCAAACTTCAAACTAACAGTGGAAAAACAGACACCAAATCCCAGCATGCTATCTCCCATGCTCTGGATATAATCCTTTGGGAACTGCATGGGCAGTTCAGAAACAAAACAAAACAAAAAACTGCATGGCAGAGAGAAATGGGGAGATAGCACCAGGGGAAAAAAATCTAACAGAAACTATAAGCAGAAAAAAAAATCTATATGAAAATACAGAAAAAGTGTAGTGGTATGCCAGAGCACTGACTATATGGAAGGGAATTAAAAGTATATGTGGGACACAAGTAAACAGTCTTGGAAAGGTAACACCCAGGCAAAGATGAGGGTTAACGCAATGGGCAGCCATGCTTTGGGAAGTGTCTAGTGACAGGAATAAGAAACAAGATGGGGAAAGTTAGATAGAAGAAAATCAAAATATCAAAGGACACACAAACCTTCTCCCATCTTCCACTTTCCCTTAAAAACACACAGACACACACACACACACACACACACACACACACACACACACACACACAAACCTGGTAAGCAAATTACTTCTCGATACGCTGACAGAGAGGGTGCTCTTTTTTTTTTTTTTTTTTTTGAGACGGAGTCTCGCTCTGTCGCCCAGGCTGGAGTACAGTGGCGCGATCTCGGCTCACTGCAAGCTCTGCGTCCAGGATTCACGCCATTCTCCTGCCTCAGCCTCCCCAGTAGCTGGGACTACAGGCGTCCACCACCAGGCCCAGCTACTTTTTTTTGGTATTTTTACTACAGACGAGGTTTCACCCTGTCAGCCAGGATGGTCTCGATCTCCTGATCTCGTGATCCACCCGCCTCGGCCTCCCAAAGTGCTGGGATTACAGGCGTGAGCCACCGCGCCCGGCCAGAAGAGGATGCTCTTGAACTGGAAATCTCATCTAAAACTGTGGGTCATGGCCACAGAAATGCAGAAGCAAAGTTTTCATTTAATCTATTTTTAAAAACCTACAAAAAAGAAAGAAAATCAAAATAATCCAAACATTCCATTGATGAAAATTCACTCTCATCAGAAGCCTTTGATAAAACAGAATGATACTGTCATGCAACACTCCAAACTAGGTTGAGTATTCTCAAACAAGCATTTGGGAATATTAGAGAATACCTTGAAACGAAAGTTCAAAAACTCAGAACATAGTGGATGAATAACTGGAAGAAATGAAATAATAATTAAATTTGGGGGAAGAATAGAAAAAAATAAAAATAGTTGTCTACAAAGAAAAAAGTTAACAACATAATAAGAGACATTGGAAAAAGGTAGGAGAAAAACTAAGGGAATGAAAATGGGATAAAGGAAAATGTAAAAAAATCAGAGATAGTAATTGGTTTGGAAGATAACCAAAGAAGGAGTAACATCTATATAATTGGAGTTCCAAAGAAAAACAACAGAAATTAGAATAGAACTAATATTTGTAATTATGGAAAAAACCTTTCTGGGTGTAAATGCTTAAATCTACACATTTAAAGTGCTCGCTGGTATCATTGAAAACTAACTCTTAATGATCACTTTAATATTATATCCTCATAAGACTAGTAGACAAAGAATCTTTAGGGCCTTCAGGGAAAAAGATTAAATAACTTATATGGAAAGATGACTAGATTGTCATGAGACTTCTCAAAAACCAAAGACAAATCAAGCCAACATTGGAGCAGCATTTTTAGGAAACACGAAAAAATAAAGTGTGAACCAAAGACTTTCCATCCTGTCAAACTGTCTTTCAAGTGTCAAGGCTCTAGAAAAATGATTTTAAACACAGAAGAGCTCAGGAAATTCTGTGTCCATGTACCCTTTTGGAGGAATCTACTAGAAAATGTACTTCAGCTACCACGAAACAACTAGGGAACTTCAGCAAAAGAGTGCTGGTTAGCATTTAATAACTTGATTATAGATCTAAGACTAAAACAAAGACAGAAGGAAGAGTACAGAATAAAATGTTGTATGACATGTATCAATGATATGTGTTCCATGTTCTGATAAAGTAGAAATAATATGACTAGAAAGAGGAGAGTAGAATAAGTTCATTAATTATTGTATAGACAAAATGAGGATTAAAAGATAACATTAAAAACTCAAATGATAGTATTAGTTTCTGAAAATAGAAAAACAAGGGCATTGAAAACAATATGAATAAAAAAGTAACCACTGGAACAAAAATACAAACCTTCTTAAACACTGAAAACAAAAGGAACAGTGAAAAAAATCATATAGAGAAAAAAATTGTAGAAAGTTATATAGGCTGGGTACAGTGGCTCATGCCTGTAATCCCAGCACTTTGGGAGGCCGAGGTGGGAGGTTTGCTTCAGGTCACAGGAGTTTGAGACCAGCTTGGACAACATAGCGAGACATCATCTCTACAAAAAAAATTGTAAAAATTAACTGGGTGTGATGGCATATGCCTGTTAGTCCTAGCTTCTCAGGAGGCTGAGATGAGGGTACTGCTTGAGCCCACGATTTAAAGGCTGCCATAAGCTAAGATCACACCACTGTACTCCAGCTTTGGTGACAAAGCAAGACTCTGTCGCTAAAAAACTTTAAAATTAAAAAATCTTTAAAAGAAGTTGTATTACATAGTTGAGATCAAAAGTAGCAGTCTTACCAAAAAATGTTGATGGACTTACCTATTAAGAGAAAAAAAAGATTCTCAATTTGTTTTATAAATGAAGGCTCTCATATGTTCTGTATACAAGAGACATATCAAAATAGTTCGAAAAGAGTAAGAGGTAGGCATAACTAAATTCGGCAAATGAAAACAGTAAGAAAGCAAGGTTAGCAAACTAATATCATACAAAGTATAATTCAATCCAAAAAGTACTAAGCATAAAAATTGAAAGATGCCTTTTAATGTTAAAAACTACAATTTATAATTAATACATAACAATTATGAATATGCAACAAAATAACACAGCAACTACGTTTATAAAACAAAAACCACACATAAGGCATGGAGACAGAGAAAACGTTAGTAATTTGAAATGTTAAGACACAAGACACATTATATTGACCAAAAAAAAAAAAAAAAAAAAGGCTATAGAAAATTTTAACCTCATAACCAATAAGGTAAATGTTAGGATATGTTAAACTTTATACCCTGATCTAGATGACACACATTTCTCTCAAACACATGTGAAAGACTTAAAAAAAAAACAGATAAGAAAATGTCAGTAGAAATATTACAAACATCAACGTTGGATTCGAAAAGAATAAAACTACACATTATTATTAAATTAAAAAAAAATCATAGGCCCGGTACAGTGGCTCATGTCTCTAATCTCAGCGCTTTTGGAGGCTGAGGCAGGTGGATTCCTTGAGTCCAGGAGTTGGAGACCAGCCTGGACAACATGGTGAAACCCATCTCTACAAAAAATACAAAAATTAGCCAGACATGGTGGCACGCACCTGTAGTCCCAGCTACTTGGGAAGGGTGAGGGTGCTTAGGTGGGAGGATCACTTGAGCCCAGGAGATCTATGCTGCAGTGAGCCATGATCATGCCACTGCACTCCAGCCTGGGAGACAAAGACAGACTCTGTCTCCAAAAAAAAAAAAAAAAAAAAAAAAAAATCATGCTTCTTGTACCTGGACACTTACTTCATAACCTTTTGTTATCCGCTCTTGATTAAAAGAGCAAATACAATATAAAATTATATAATTTCTAACAATGCTAATGAAAACACGACATATTTAAACTGGCAGAATACATTCAGAGTGTATTAGAGTGAAATTTGTAGCACAAAATACTCTACTTGATAAAAATGAAAGAATGAAAATAAATTCAAAGCACAAAAAGTTAGAGAAAACCCCAATGTAAATCAGAAGAAAGCTCAAAGAAAGAAATTAAAATGATGAAAGCAGAAATTAATAAGAGTAGATCTAATTAATAAAACTTATTTGAAACATTAATATAGACAAACCTGTAGATAAGATAATCAAGAACCAAAAGGAAAAAATCACAAATATACAAAATAATAAATGACATGGAAAAAAATTGAGTCAGACATAATTTTAAAATGTCATGAGACTATTTTGGAGAGTCTAAGAAAATGAATTTGAAAATGTTGACGAAATGGATAATTTCCTGGGAAGTTATAATTTACCAAATTGACTCAATTAGAGCAGAAACTGAGAAAGTTATCCAAGAACTACTCTACAAAAGGTAACATGTCCAGGTGGAAATTCACAGGGGAATTTTAGCAAACTTCAAAGAGCAGATGATCCCAGTGCTCCATGAATTATCCTGGAGTACTGAAAACAGGAAAATTAGCTGATGCTTTTATGAAGTGAGTGTAACATTGATATTATAAAGTTAATAAGACAGTACCTCAAAAAGAAATTTATAGACCACTATCACCAATGAATATTGATGCAAAAGTTCCAAGTGAAATATTGATAGAATCTGGCATTACTGTAAGAAAATAATACATAAAGACCCCATGAGATTTATTTTAGGAATGTGTGGATGGTTCAATATTTAAAAATCCATTAATGTAATATAAATAATATCTAAGAAAAAAATCAAAGGATTGTCTCTATAGAAACTGAAAAAGCTTCCAACACAATTCACTGCATTCCTGAAAAAATGCAGTCAAGCAAATAGCAATTGATGAATATTTTTTTCCATGATAAAACATGTATGCCTTATTACTGAAGCTAGCGTCTTCCTTAATGGGGAAACAATAGAAACGTTCCTATTAATATCGGAGAAAGACAACTGTAGTAAGGTGATATGGTTTGACTGTGTCTCCACCAAAATCTCAACTTGAATTGTATCTCCCGGAATTCCCACATGTTGTGGGAGGGACCCAGGGGGAGGTAATTGAATCATGGGGGCCGGTCTTTCCTGTGCTGTTCTCATGATAGTAAGTCTCACAAGATCTAATGGGTTTATCAGAGGTTTCCACTTTTGCTTCTTCCTCATTCTCTCTTGCTGCCACCATGTAAGAAGTGCCTTTCGCCCTCTGCCATGATTATGAGACTTCCCCAGCCATGTGGAACTGTAAGTCAAATTAAACCTCCTTTTCTTCCCAGTCGCAGGTATGTCTTTATCCGCAGCATAAAAATGGACTAATACATAGGGAATCTGGGTGAAGGTATCTGTGTATTCCTTTTACAAGTCTTGTAAGTTTTTTCTAAGTCTGAAATAACATCAAAATAAAATATATACTTAGAAATACGGAGAATGAGATTACTAATGACTGTTTTCTTTATCAGCACTTGGGCCTGTATCTTGATCAGATACTCTAAGCTGTCTACCCAACGTCAATTTCTCCCTTTCTTCCAAAAATAATTTGATTCTTTTAGAAAACTGTGTAATAAAATACCTTTATCATTGCCCAATTCTTTTCCCCACAAGATAAAGTAGAAATTTCCAAGTAAGTTTTCTGGGAAAATTTCAGGGATCTACATTGTACCTGCAAGGAAAGCCTCAAGCTGAAGATGAAGGGGCAGAGACTCATAAAGAGCACGAGTTCCTGGTGAGGTCACTGAGTCATTATATTAGCCCTGATGGACAATTTCTGGATGTCTTGCATAGTAGTGGTAATCCCCTTTCTTATCTAGGCTATGGTTAGTTGGGTTTTAATTTTCAAAGCAATCAGAAAATCAGAATAGTTGGGAACCACAAGTCTAGACACATAAATCCTATATTAAATTCCAAATTGCAACTCAAAGATTTCAAGAGTTCACACTATGTTGAGAATCCCCATGCCTTGGAAAAATAAGCATAATGCAGTAACCTTAGATAATGTTTTCATTCTCTATTGTTATATCAGTTCAACACCATTTGCTGAGAAATCACTATGTGAAAACGCTAGAAAATAGAAATATGTCTCAATATTCTAGTTAGCAAGGACTTTCTAATCCTGCTTGTAAGTAAATAGAGATGCAAGTGCTTTAAGAGGTAAAAACCATTCAAGACACTACAGTGAAAATGTCAGTAACCAGTAGAGATGGTATAAGTCCTATATAAATTCAAAGATATGTACTGGATTGAATGGAGGAGAATTCATGAAGGGGTTAGTATCTAAGTAAGTCATGGCAAAAGATAAACGTGGTCATTGGAAGGGGTAGGTGAGGAGGCATGCTTGGCAAAATAAATAGCATATACCTGTTGGGTGGATATCATTTTCTTTAAGTGACATTTAGGGCCAGTAAGGCAGTCTGTTGTGATGAAGTAGAATGTGTTTGACATTATGAGTTCTTCAGCAGGGATGTAATCTGATTGAAGCAGAAATTTAGAGAGTTATCCAATAAGTACAATGAAATGGAAGTTTAGAATCAAACAGGATGATAAATGTAGTAATATTGATCATAGGTGGAGTAATAAGAATGATAAAGATGTATTCAAAAGCTGCTTCTCAGGAAAAGTTCACATGCTTTTGTGTCTTATCAGATACAGGGTTGAATCATAAACTATCTCAAGGTTTTTAAAATAATGGCTTGAAAAATAGTGGTATCATTGATAGTAATTGGCTATTGGAAATGCAGCTCTTTCCTTGGAGAGAGAAGAGAGAGAAGAGGATGGAGATGAACTTAATTTTGCCACAATTATATTTTGAGCAGCTGTGGAAATGTCCAGCACTTATTTGGAAATACTGTCTCTAACTAGGATGAAAGGTCAGACCTGCAGATGCACTTGGGTGTTCTTTGAATGGAAGTGAAGTTAAAACTGTCTGGATGGCTAATCTGCAGTGTGAAGGGATGGAGAGCAGCCAGTAGAAATCTGAGAACTAAGCACTGGGCAACACTATTTACAGAAAGGAGAACAAGAGAAGCTTGTGGAAAAGACAGAAATAGAAGAAGCCTCACCTAACTAGGTGGTACACCTTCTCCCAGCCCTCGCTGATAGCTGTCTCATGGACTGAGGCATCTGCTAGGGTCCTTGAAGTGGAGTTTTATATGTCACATAATCTAGGTTCTAATCTAGATAAAACACTAACTCCAAACTTGTTACAAAATCCACTACTTTTTCTAGGTGTGGTATGAAACATAGAAGCTTAATTTCATTTGCCTAGATTACATTTGTTTAGTATTCATTAAAACCAGCATATTCTTAAATAAAATTTATGAGAATAAAGAGGGATTCTATGCCAAATATACACTGAGACATCTCTTTTGAAGAACATATTGTGTTCATATAAATATTATAAAATTAGAGCAACATTGTAAGAGTTCACACTACAGTTAAATTAACAGGTATGTTAATTTTGCTTTTGTGACCTAGCGCTGGTTATTTCTGATATATTTTGTGCCTCATCCTTGTTTAGGTACACAATTATGAAAACATCATTATTCCTATATGAAAAGCAAAAGCATGGCATGCTTTACTGTTTAGATCCAAGAAGATATTGCCAGTGGAAGCCGGGACTTTGCCAGTTGTAACAGGGTGGGTCAGCACTATGAATCATCACAGGATCATGCACATTTTAGGATTGTTAGAGCAATTAACTCAACAGCAGCTGAAAAACTTTAGTTGAAATAAATTGCTCTCTTTAAGTTTAAAATTCCCAAGCACAGTTTCTTGGTTCTATCCTAGAAACGTTTGGTAATAATGTTAATAAAACATGTGGTCTAACTGCCTTGTAGCATTTTATATGTGTGCTAATTTACTTTTTAATCCACTAGATAGAGTTTGCTTTTCTGATGAAATATGTGGTAGTTATTTAGGTTCCTTGTAAATACTTTTTGGGGAATTTGACAATGAAGTAAATGTGGTTGAAAAGACTGAGTTTTTTAGTCAGAGAGGGCTGGGATTGCTCTATTAATTATTGTCTTCATGACAAGGGAAAATATACTGAGTATCTCTAAGCCACAGTATTTTCATCTATAAAACGGGAATAACAATAACCTCGTTATAGCTAATTGGAGAGGTTAAATAAAATCTGTTTAAAGCTTCAGTTTCCTGGGGAAAATATAAGTATTGCATGATGTACATTTCTGAAGATATTAATCTGGGGCTCGGATGTCCTTTGTCATCAATAAACAATCAAATGTCAGTACTTCATCTACTATATTTAACAGCTGTTATTTAAAAGTAGTTGCAAAAACCACAGTTACTTTTTCACCAGCCTAATACATATTAGTAAATTGATTTTAGTTGTGGCACTGCAGAGGAAAAAACACATAATTTTTACATCTTCAAATATCATTCTCCAGCAATAGAACACATTCAGGAGACTTAAAGAATCAAAATATTTGATTTTCTTTTTCATCAAACATCAAACTGGTATGAAGAAATGGCAGTTGTATTTTAACATTTTCAGCATAATTTTAATAGCATAACTTCACCTCACTGAGGAGAAATACAGTCTGTTTGACATCTGAATTATACACATATTTTAGCAAATGAAAACTTTAAAATATTTAGTTTACAAAAATAACTCTAAAATAGTGGTTTTGAAAGTTTGTTCCCTGGAACGGTAGGTTCTCCTGTGACCACTGCTGGTGACAGGTGTAGAACTGGCTTGGAGAACACCACCAATTTTGTCTGTCTTATATACTATATTGGCCTTTCTAGTCTGATTTCAACTGAAGAAAATAAACTAGCATTTCACACATATAAAACAGGATTACCACTTTATATCCTGTTTGTTTTAAGCATTGTGTAGGTTAGTATTTTCCCTTTCCAATTTTTTTGTTTGTTTTAAGACACCTTTCATACTAATTTCTAGTTTTAACTGCATTTTGGCCAGTGATTGCAACTTGTATAATTCTACCTCCTAGAGTTTGATGTTTTCAATTAATAACTGCTATAAATGTTACATGGATGTTTAAAATGTTTATTCTCTGGCAGAATACAAATATCATATATGTTGAATCAAAATTATGTTATTCAGATGCTCTCCATCCTTATTTGTATTTTGTTCACTTGTTCTCTGAAGGACTAAAGAGGGTGAAATATTAAAGCACAAGTTACAAATAATCATTCACATATAGATGTTTCTTGTTTTCCCGTGCAGTTAGCTATGCATGCAATGTTATTTTTAAAATTAATCACCAGCATTTAAAAGCCAGGGGATTTTATATAACATCCTGATTTCTAACTTCCTTTGAAAAATTAGAAAATCTACTAAATCTGTGTCTTCATTGCCACACAGAAATGTTTGACTAGAGCTAAGTGTTTGGCCTCTTGTGATGATACATTCACTCCCCATTTGACACGGGCTTATCCTATTGCCTGTGACTGAGGACTCTGGCCTTGAATGTGAGTTGCCATTTATCTTTGTTCTTTCTCTCTTGTACTACTTGTGATAGAATAGAGGAAACTGAAAAAATAATTAACCCCTGGGAGTATCAAGTCGAAAGATAGGCTCGAAAAGACATTGCATTTAAGGGAAAAATTTTAAAATCTTGAATTAATCATTCTTTATTCATTTACATTATGTGTTTGGCCACCGTAGGAAAATAAATTTGTAATTCCTGTAACAATATCTGTCAGTTTCTTATATTTTAAATCCACTTTATTGAAGTATAAGTTAATAGATCCATGTAAAGTGTACAATTTGCTGATAGATACACCTAAAAGCACCTGTGCTGTATAAATCTGTGAAAATAAGGTCTCATTCAAGATACAGAACATTTTCAATAGTACCCAAGGTTTCCTGGTGCCTTTCTGCAGTCTGTCTCTTCCCCTTCCTTCACCCCAGACAATTACCTACCTATTTTTTGTCACTATAGATTAATTTTCAGTTTTAAAAATTTCGAATAAATGAGATTGTATATGATGCACTCTTTTGGGGCCTAGCTTTTTTCATGCAAGATATTGATTCTGAGATCCAGGCACATTTTTTCTTCTATCAATAATGTTTTTCTTTTTATCGCTGAGAATTATTCAATTTCTTGGACATATAAAAATGATTTTATCCTCAGTTATACAATATTATTCCCATTTTAAAATATATTACAAATAAAGTTATTATGAACATTCATGTACAAGTTTCTGTGTGAACATCTGCTTTTATTTCTTTTGGGTAACTACCTAGGAGTAGAATGGCTGGGTTTATTGTAGGTATATGTTTAACTTTTTCAGAAACTGACAATTATTCAAAGTGGTTGTATGCTTTTACATTCTCATAACAGCATATGAGAGTCACACATGCTCCCTATTCTCACCAGCAGTTGATACTGTGTTTACAATTTTAGCCATCCTCTAGGTATATAGTCATATCTCATTGTGGTTTTAATTTCCCTGACAAATGATGTTGAGCATCTTTTGTGGCATCTTTTTGTTGAGCGTCTTTGTGTGTATTAGGACATGCCTGCTCAAATCTTTTGCCCATGTTTATTGGTTTTTTGCTTTTTACGATTGTCACAAAACTTATGTGTATAAGACAGAAGATTGTTGTTAGATATATGAATTATGAATATTTTCTGCTATTGTGTGGCTTACCTTTTCATCTCATATTTGTATTTCTGCTTTTTATATTTACACACCATGTAAATATAAAATGTTTGTGATTCATGTTTATGAACCATATATCTCAGCAGTGAACCATACCTTTATTAGCATAAGAAAACCCTGTTGCTATCATTTTATTATTCTTATAACAAATATTCAGTTTCTATTGTTTGATTGGCATTGTTTTTAACATTCATGCTTTATATATTTTAGAAACTTAATAAAATTGAATCTTATTTTTTAACACAGTATAAAAATATTTCCCTTCCCATAGTAGTTCAAATCATTACACTTATTGTCACGACTAATACTGGGTCTTTTTTATGTAATCCTCTAAAAAATTTGTTGAATCAATATTCTCTTTTGTTCTTCTTTCTCTACTGATTTGAGAGCTATCCTATAATCTAGTCTTTTGTTTTAAAAAATACACTATAATCTAATGTCTCAATTTTTAAAATTTTGAGAATGGAATACTAGCTATTAAAACCATGAAACTATTTTCTATGATAGGGCGAAGCAACTTTTCTTCATTCTGAGTTAATGCCCTTTTCTTATTATAGTCCACACTTTTATGCTTAGATTATTGTTACCAAATCATTTTATTCTAGGTATCTCTCAATACCTGTAATTTATTGTCTTCCACATGTTTTACTAAGCTGATAGACTAATAACCATTTGTGTTAAGTGCTGTTTATAAAACGGTATTTGCAACATTTATTCAAGGTTGTTTTAAATTTTTATTCTCATTTAATGTACTTTGATATCTGTGTATGTGCATGTGGGTTTAAGGAAGTATATATTGAGGTAATACTTTGCATATTTGATTATCTGTAAGAGACATTTTATTGCTTTCACACATTAATTATAGCTTACTTATGCATAGAATTATTAGGTTTCAGACTTACCTTTAAAGGGGTTTCTCTTTGTTGTCTTCTGTCTTTCATTGTACGTAAGAAAATGCTGAGAAATTGTTTCCAATGAAAAATTATTTTTCGTGCTCTGCTGCATTTTTTTCTTGGTGTTTGACATTTAGATAGTGCATGTGGATATATTAGTTAATTTTAATAATATTGTATGATGCTGATTGAACAATTTCAAATTATTAAGTGTGTCTTCAGCAAGTGTTCAGCAAGCAAGTATTCTTACTTGTGAGTAATCATTACTTCGGTTTCTTGCCCTGATTTCATCTGCCATTGGAAATGCAAAAAACAAAACACTTTAAGACATCTACCAGAGTTGATTTATTATATTTTACCTTTGTGTAATATCTTTCTAGCTTTCGTTTGACAACAGAGATGTTATTACCTGGGCATAACACATTGGTAAATAATACAATCAATCAAAATGATAGACATTTCAGAGTTTGAGATTTGCTCACTCTAGATGGCAATTATATCTAAATTCTAGATGTTGCAAAATACTTTTTTCTTGCAAGGAGGGTTTATGATCTGGAATAACATTTTTCCTGCAGCTGCAAAAGAGAGGGATAAATTTTCTACTTATGCAGATATCTTGTTCAGCATAGTTAGTTGAACCCATGTATTTTAAGACAAAGTGCTGAAATTCCATTAACACTGGGAGGAAAAGAGATATCCAAGGAGCTAAAAACTTAGAATAAATGAGAGGTCAAAGTAAGATTATTAAACAGAATATGAGACATGTAATGCTTTGTAGTTACACATTTTCAGAAATACTGGTAATGTCTAGGCTGACTCATCATCTCTCTTCATTTATATATTTTTTCACAATTTCATTTTGTCATTTCGTCTACATTCTGAGAGTTTTAAAGTTTATCCTACATATCATCCCCCAATTCACTGTCAATTCTAATGTTGCCTTTAACTGTTACAGTCATTTCTAGTCCTATCCAGCTTAATTTTCATTTCTGCTTCTATCCTGGTTCTAGTTAGCTTTTTTTGTAAAGTGAATTCTCTTGAAATTTTTTTATCTTTTATAGCGTATATTTTCATATGAAAGCTTTTATTCTCTTTATTGAGTGCTGTATTCTCTTTTTACATCATAGAATCTTTACATAATCCGTGTTGGTTATTTCTAAAAAAAGGATAGACCTACATACAGAGGTAGTATTTGTTAATAGACTAGATTGTTAGTTTTACCTTGTCCCCTCCTGCCTTTTCATCTGTGAATTAATGCAGGCCTCCTTTCCTACAGGACAGAGAGATGTTTACTCGCCCATGCCAAGCTTGTGGTATTTTTCCTGGTGTGATTCTGCTAGACTGTGAAGGGATTCTCTCTTACTCCTGCACTCTCGTTGTATATTCGCATTAGGCTATTGATATGAGAACTCAGTGTGTTGTTTTCTCCTTGTATCAGCGCACGCAAGCCTCCAAGAAAGCAATGATGGTACAGGGTCTCTCGCCTTCCCTACTTTCTTTTTACCAAGCTCTTACTCAGGATGTGGTGTTCTGCCTGCCCACTTCTACAGTCAAATATGTCACGTTCCTAGGAGTCAGATTAAGCAAATAGATGCAACAAGAGAGTCACTGCTGATGGTAGTAGGGATAAGAAATGCCTTTGTCTTACTCAAAAAGCCATTTTGCGCAGGAGGGGTGTAACTCCTGATTTTATGGTCCGAGAAGTCCTGTCTCTGAAGTTAGCATCTGCAGTGCTGTTGGGTGGCAATTTCCTCATGTCTTTTGGTTCTGGCTCTTCTATTTCAGAAACATTTTCTCCTTTTTCTTAGTCAAAATTCCTCTGGGTATATTGCAAGTAGCTATTTAATGTTACCTGTGCTGCTCTACTTTGTATTTCTTGGCCTTTTATGAATGTTTTAATAAATGGATGAAGGAAAGAAAAACAGGTTTCTTTTGCTATCTGCCTTTTTTTTTTTTTTTTTTTTTTAAGACGGAGTCTCGCTCTGTCTCCCAGGCTGGAGTGCAGTGGTGCGATCTCAGCTCACTGCAAGCTCTGCCTCCCGGGTTCACGCCATTCTCCTGCTTCAGCCTCCCGAGTAGCTGGGACTACTGGCACCCGCCAACACGCCCGGCTAATTTTTTGTATTTTTAGTAGAGACGGGGTTTCACCGTGTTAGCCAGGATGGTCTCAATCTCGTGACCTCGTGATCCGCCCGTCTTGGCTTCTCAAAGTGCTGGGATTACAGGCGTGAGCCACTACACCCAGTCTGCTGTCTGCTTTTTAAATCAAGACGCCTGACTGTGTTAGAAAGTTACTGGCTCACCAGTAACTGGTTGTCTGTTATTGACCTTGACACCACATGACAAGTCAGTACATCCAACCAGAGCCAAGTGAAGCCTTTGGAAGTGAGAGGTGACAGCATGCTGGCAGTCCTCAGAGCCCTCGCTTGCTCTCGGCACCTCCCCTGCCTGGGCTCCCACTTTGGCGGCATTTGAGGAGCCCTTCAGCCCCGCCACTGCACTGTGGGAGCCCTTTTCTGGGCTGGCCAAGGCTGGAGCCCACTCCTTCAGCTTGCAGGGAGGTGTGGAGGGAGAGGCGTGAGCGGGAACCGGGGCTGCCTGCGGCGCTTGCGGGCCAGCTGGAGTTCCCGGTGGGCGTGGGCTTGGCGGGCCGCGCACTCGGAGCAGCCGGCCAGCCCTGCTGGCCCTGGGCAATGAGGGACTTAGCACCCGGGCCAGTGGCTGCAGAGGGTGTACTGGGTCCCCCAGCAGTGCCAGCCTACCGGCGCTGCACTGGATTTCTCACCAAGTCTTAGCTGCCTTCCCGCCGGGCAGGGCTCGGGACCTGCAGCCCGCCATGCCTGAGCCTCCCATCCACTCCATGGGCTCCTGTGCGGCCCGAGCCTCCCCGACGAGCACCACCCACTACTCCACGGCGCCCAGTCCCATCGATCGCCCAAGGGCTGAGGAGTGCAGGCGCACGGCGCAGGACTGGCAGGCAGCTCCACCTGCAGCCCCGGTGCGGGATCCACTAGGTGAAGCCAGCTGGGCTCCTGAGTCTGGTGGGGAAGTGGAGAACCTTTATATCTAGCTCAGGGATTGTAAATACACCAATCAGCACCCTGTGTTTAGCTCAAGGTTTGTGAGTGCACCAATCGACACTCTGTATCTAGCTGCTCTGGTGAGGACGTGGAGAACCTTTATATCTAGCTCAAGGTTTGTAAACACACCAATCAGCACCCTGTGTTTAGCTCAAGGTTTGTGAATGCACCAATCAACACTCTGTATCTAGCTGCTCTGGTGGGGCCTTGGAGAACCTGTGTGTCCAAACTCTGTATCTAACTAATCTGATGGGGACCTGGAGAACCTTTGTATCTAGCTTAGGGATTGTAAACGCACCAATCAGCGCCCTGACAAAACAGGCCACTGGGCTCTACCAATCAGCAGGATGTGGGTGGGGCCAGATAGAATAAAAGCAGGCTGCCCGAGCTAGCATTGGCAACCCGCTTGGGTCCCCTTCAACACTGTGGAAGCTTTGTTCTTTCACTCTTTGCAATAAATCTTGCTACTGCTCACTCTTTGGGTCCACGCTGCTTTTATGAGCTGTAACACTCACCGCAAAGGTCTGCAGCTTCACTCCTAAGCCAGCGAGACCACGAACCCACCAGAAGGAAGAAACTCCGAACACATCTGAACATCAGAAGGGGCAGACTCCAGACGCACCACCTTAAGAGCTGTTACACTCACCGCGAGGGTCCGTGGCTTCATTCTTGAAGTCAGTGAGACCAAGAACCCACCAATTCCGGACACAGAAGCATATAAAGGCAGTGGACATCTTATTCAGGGATTTGTCCCATAACACACCATTACACATGTCACATGTGGAATATCAAGCAAAAATCCATGAAACTCTCCAGTAGGCAATGATTCAAAGCAATTAAGTTTAGATTGTTTGTTTTGGAGATAAATAGACTCATTAGATAAATAATTTTTTTTCTTGCCAAAAAGAACAAGGGATGTAAAAATTATCTTCATGGATCAGAAATGGATCTTAATGGCATACAATGAGAATTTGGCTTGTAAAAAAACTTTTACTGATGTTGTCTGAAGAAATAAATGGTGATATCTATTGTTAATCCACATAAGTACACCACATAGGACAGCATGCAATGAGAATTTGGCTTGTAAAAAACTTTTGCTGGTGTTGTCTGAAGAAATAAATGGTGATATCTACTGTTAATCCATGTAAGTATATCGCATAGGACATAATCAGGAGATGCTGTAAATTTGGAAAACTGTTAGCATTGCCAGATGCTACGTGACACCTTTCTAGAAAGTATGACATAGAGACAATTAGTTGCCTTGCAAAGATCTTGAGTGACTCTTACGATCTTTCTGCTCACTCCACCACCCATCTCTCCCCTGCCCCTTCTGTAATCTATTTCCACAGTGATGTGGGTGCTGCTTCTCTATTCCTGATTTGTCTGGAACCAGTGTCTGTAATAGTTGGTAGAAAAGATGGTAATCCAATAAAATCGAGACTACTTAATTACCCAAGAGTGGTTTGCTCAGTATAATGGTCATATATGTAAGTGGTAACCTAAGCTGTGTAGTGTCCCTCAGAAACGTTGTTGCAAATCCCAGGACATTGACTAGACTTTTTGCTTATTACACTTAGCAAACACTGGCAGTAGCCATCTGGAAAATAACAGTGGCAGACATTTGCTTCAGTAAATATAGAAGGCTGGTACTGGAAAGGATCTGACAGTTCATCTGGTTCTTTCCCTTTATTTTACAAATGAGGAAACTGGAACCCTGGCAGGTGAAGTGTCTTCCCCAAGATCAAATGTGAGCTTAAGGGCACATTCTGGGCCAAACCCACACTCCTTGTTCTAGTCCAGTGCCCTTCCATTTTACCATACTTTGTTTTTGCTGGGAAGATCCCTATGAGGAAAGGTAACAAAAATTGTCTTGAATATTGCTACATTTTTTGGGAAAATAACTGAGCAGAAAGTTAAGAGAAAGAGAATTTCTTCCATGGAGATTTTAGGAGTAGAAATGAAAGGCAAGAAAAAGAATCCCTGTTCTCACCTCGGGTTTTAAAGTCTCTTTCTTATTTCTGATTAAGTGTCTAGAGGATTTGTTAAAGAATAATTTAACCCTAACTTTCTTGTAGCACCTTTATTGTTTAAGAGAACAATGGTCTAGTTTTTGACATGGCAAATTTCAATTTTTGTTTTAAGCAATCCAGTAGTTTTAGCCATTAATTGGATCTTCCACCTCTTATCTTAGCCTATTATAAATATTTTATCAATATTGTTTAAGTTATTTTTGGAAGTTGGCAGAAAACAAATACATGTACTGATTTAAAGCTCCTATTTCATTATTTGGATTTCTCTAAGATTATTATTTTCATTTTTGGATTGAAAAATCCCCATAGACCCTTGGCTTCATTAGGACAGATGTTAAAGCCTCTAATCCTGATATAAATGTCTTTAATTACTAATTTCTTAATTTTTTTAAAAAGCAGCTAATGGGGTAGAAGAGGGAAGGTGGGCTTTGTCTTAGTTTATGTGATAAGGAAAAAATGATATATTTGTTCTAACCACTTCCGAATGAAAGAGAAAGAAGTGTTGGCTTCTGCTAATGTACTTACCAAAAGTCCATTATATGGACTTTAATATGCTTTAATATGGGTCATTAATACACTTTTGTATTCATCAGTTCTATAATTTAAATGAGAAGAAGCTTTGAGACGAATTCCAAATGAAGATGGTTCCCCCTACCCTACCCCAAGGACTTTTTCTTCACCCACAAAGGACTCTGGAGTCAGAGCCTTTGACCCTTTGACTAAATGACCCTTGGAAGAGCACAGGCTAGAAACTCATGTGGGGATAAAAATCAAGCCAGAGACAGGCAAAATTTAAGTCTTTCGAACTGCAGCATCTAGTGAGAATTTAAGAGGAAAATATGCCTGAGTTTAGGTCATTGTCCTGTGAGCTGAGACCCTGGGTTTCAGTTTTGTTTCTGTGTGAGCTCCGGCAGGTGAATGAAACTCTGTGGTTCTTTGTTTTTCATCTGACAAATGAGTTAACAGTGTTGTTCTATATGCTTTATAAGAAGAAGTGAGGTATTTATGAAAATGCTTTGAAAAAAAAAAAGATCTTTGCCACTATGAAGTGGTATTCTGTATGAATTCATGCTCTGGGTGTCATTTCTTTGTCAAGAGGAGCTACCTCCTCCTTTTGTGGGAATCATACCTGGTGGGCTGACTTCTCCATCTCCTTTCTGTGCACATTTGTGATCCTTTTATTTTTAGATGCATGTTTTATAGTATTTGCTAATTGGACGTGCCTAATAAACCTGCAAAGCAGAGTTCTGAACTTACTATCAGATGAATTCTCAAACTACCTCAAAATTTGGAGGAAGAAACAGTGTATTCTCAAACTCAACATTCAAGAAGTCTTGAATATTTCCAGTGAATGATTGTCCTTATTCAAATTAGATGCAAGCCCTTGGCCAAATGATTACATTCTAGATTCCAGAAGTTTTTCATTAAGAAGTTCTCAGAAGTATTTGGTACTCTCCATCATTTTTCCTGACATGTGGGAATTCTTTAATTCAGCGGTCCCCAACCTTTTTGAAAGCAGGGACCGGTTTCATGGAAGACAATTTTTCCACAGACCAGGGTGGACTAATGGTTTTGGGATGATTCAAGTACATGACATTTATTGTGCACTTTATTTCTATTATTATTACATTGTAATATATCATGAAATAATTAACTCACCATGATGTAGAATCAGTGGGAACCCTGAGCTTTATTTCCTCCAACTAGATGGTCCTATTTGGGGGTGATGGGAGACAGTGACAGATCATCAGGCATTAAATTCTCATAAGGAGCATGCAACCTCCTTATGGACAGGTACTGGTCCATGGCCCAGGGGTTGGGGACCTTTGCTTTAATTAGCATTTTTGTGAGAGTGCATATGGGAAGGTGAGCCTAGGATTACCCAAGCAAATCCCTTTTGATGATGATTATTTTTTTCTCTGAGAGGATGATATGGTTTGGCTGTGTCCCTAACCAAATCTCATCTTGAATTGTAGCTCCCATAATTCCCACATGTTGTGGGAGGGACCCAGGGGGAGATAATTGAATCAAGGAGGTGATTTCTCCCGTGTGCTGTTCTCGTGGTAGTGAATAAGTCTCACGAGATCTGATGGTTTTATAAGGGATTTTGCTTTTCACTTGACTTTCTCTCAATTCTCTCTTGCCTGCGCCATGTAAGATGTGCCTTTCACCTTCCGCCATGATTGTGAAGCCTTCCCAGCCATGTGGATCTGTGAGTCCATTAAACCTCTTTTTCTTTATAAATTATCCAATCTTGGGTATGTCTTTATCAGCAGTGTGAAAACAAACCAATACAGAGGAATTGAAGAGAAGGAAATTGAGAGCACAGACAGAGGATGCAGGAGAGGTGGTGCTTGTGAATGTCCAGTGGGAGACTTACTGGGCAAGGATGGCACACACTGGTTACTCGAGGCAAGAATGAAGAAAGTGATTTTTGGCCTCAGTGTGCAGAGGAGGCCAGGAAGTGTTCTTCCAAATCTAAGTATTTCAGAGCTTTTGATTTTTTCTCTGCAGGACTTGATCCACGAAAGCCGAATAAGGTGATGTGAGATCTCTAATCCCCTCAAAGAAAATACAGTGAGAGAAATGAGTTAACATCTTACATCTTTTATGCATTTTCAGTCTCCTCTCTTGCACCTGGAAGAGCATTAGAACTCCAAATGGCAGGTTGAGTTTCTGTGGAAAGGCTGATAGACATACAGGAAGTTAGAATTCAGGTAAGATACTTGGATTGTTTCAATTTGGAGTTCTTAAATATGCGAAGACAAAATAAACTTGAGGGGTAACAGCAGGTTGAATTTAATTGATTTTTCCAGCAGTGACTTGGGCAGGTCACATTGTGTACTCTGGTGAAATAGTGTATGGGAAGACTCAGAATGGAGGGAGGTGGCCTGTGAGTTATATTATCTGAAACAGGAACTAAGTTGAAGGGAAGGCTCTTCTGCTTTCCAGGAAAGACAAAACACTTAAATTAACTTGTGACCTCTCTGCCTTTTTATGACCTGTCAAGGATGAGCTTTGCCTCACTTGGGGCTCACTTTAGTAGTCTGTAATCACCAATTCCCAACTCTCCCTTTCAATCTACTTAGGGTTTCCAATCATTCTTAGGCAAGGTCTCCATTAGCTGGGTGCAGGATCTTCCCACATAAGCACAGAGATTAAATTTTACGGGTTTTGGTTTGCCAACTTGGTAAGTGAATAGTCTCATCTGCTTTTATTTTATAATGATTTGAAATCCTGCAGATTACCAGTATATTTTGTCTTCAGGAATCTGGGTTGTATGGGAAAGAACACTGAACTAGAAATGAGGGATCTGAATTTTTCCTTTAGTTCTCACATAAGCTTATAAGTTATATAATTTCTTGAGGTGTAGTTTCTCATCTCTATAGTGGGAATATAATGATAATACTATCACTAATAATAGACTTAGCACCTTATATGTATTAATCCATTTATTTTTCACAACTCTATGAGATGGGTATTATCATTAACTGTCACAGATGAGGAAACTAAGGCACGGATAGATGGTTGTTGCTTATTCCCAAGGCCATGCAGCTAGTTCATGGCCAAACAGGATTTGAATTTAGGCAAACTGACTCCAAAGTGTTTTAACCTTAATCATTGTTTTACTATTTCAGAGAGCACACCTGGTCATTCTGCCTACCTAGTAGTGAGGATCAAGTTAACATACTTGGAGAAATTATTTCCTTAGAAATGACCTAGAAACTTTTCGAATACAGTGAGGAAAAAGAGCTCCCAAATTACTTTCAGATGAGAGAGTACAAGGAAAGATTAAAATAAAAGAAAAAAAAAATAGCCCCAGCATTGCTGTCTATAGTTGTGTGAGTGTGCGTTTAAAAAGAAAAGATAAGTGAGTAGTCAAGGGGTGAAGGAAAAGGAAAAATGTGGGAAATAGTAATACCCTATAGTGTTACATATTGGATAGAGGCTTCTTTCTAGCTCATTTGTATAGTAACTGGGTGCCAATTAAATGTGTGTTAGTTGGCCAGGTGTGGTGGCTTGCACCTGTAATCTCAGTACTTTGGGAGTCCTAGGCAGCAGCATCACTTGAGCCCAGGAGTTTTTGACCAGCCTGGGCAACATAGTGAGGCCTCATTTCTACAAAAAAAGTTGAAAAACAATTAGCTAAATGCAGTGGCATATGCCTGTAATACAGCTACTCAGAAGGCTGAAGTTGGAGGATCACTTGGGCCTGGGAGGTCGAGGATGCAGTGAGCCCTGATTGCACCACTGTACTCCATCTTGGGCAACAAAGCAAGACCCAGTCTCCAAAAAACAAAAAGTGTTAAACTACAAATAATCAGAGGCCTAACCAAAGTAATAGGGAGATAATTTTAAAAAGGGATTATTTTCATATGTGACAAGAAATGTGGAGAAACAAAACAAGAAACAAACCTTTGTGAGTTGAGGACTCAGCTAAGCCATTGAGCACCTGAAGCTTTCCATCTCTCAGTTCTGCCATCCTTGGCTTGGTGGTTACATCATCACTCATGGTCATACCACATCTGCAACAATTCCAAAGTTCATGTGCCAGATGACAATCTCCACAGTGGAGGAAAAACATATATTCCAGTATGTGTCTTTATTATTGGCAGGAATCTTGCTTAAAACACATCCTGAAAGAGTGAAACAGCAGTGTCAGATAATAGGTATATGCTTCACTTTATAAGGAACTGGCAACTTGTTTTCCAAGGTGGTTGCTCCATTTTACATTTCCACCAGCAGTGTAGGCAGGTTCCAGTGGTTCCACATCCTCTCCAAAACTTTGGTCAGTATTTGGGGTTTGCAGCATTCTAAATAGGCGTGCAGTGGTGTTTCATGAGTTTAAGTTGCATTTCTCCAATGACTGATGACATTGAGCTTACTTGTTCACCTTTTTATAACCTGAGTTGTTCATTTTCTTGTGTTTTGAAAGTTCTTTATTTCTGTTTACAAGACTTCTACCAAATATGTTATTTGCAAATACTTTCTTCCAGTTCATGGCATGTCTTTCCCCTCTCTTAAGAGCATTTTTCAGAGAACAGAAGTTTTTCATTTTGATAAAGACAAATTTATTCACATTTTCTTTTATGCCTCATGCTGTGTCCAGAATTGGTGGGTTCTTGGTCTCACTGACTTCAAGAATGAAGCCGCGGACCCTCGCGGTGAGTGTTACAGTTCTTAAAGATGGTGTGTTCAAGGTTTGTTCCTTCAGATGTGTCTGGATTTTCTTCCTTCTGGTGGGTTCATGGTCTCGCTGGCCTCAGGAGTGAAGCTGCAGACCTTCTCGGTGAGAGTTACAGCTCTTAAAGGTGGCGCGACCGGAGTTGTTCGTTCCTCCCGTCCAGAGCTGTTTATCCCTCCCGGTGGGTTCATGGTCTTGCTGGCTTCAGGAGTGAAGCTGCAGACCTTTGCGGTGAGTGTTACAGCTCATAAAGTCAGCATGAACTCAAAGAGTGAGCAGCAGCAACATTTATTGCAAACAGTGAAAGAACAAAGCTTCCAGAGCACGGAAGGGTACCCAACCGTGTTGCTGCTGCTGGGTGGGGCAGCCTGCTTTTATTCCCTTATCTGACTCCACCCATATCCTGCTGATTGGTCCATTTTACAGACAGCTGATTGGCCCATTTTACAGAGAGCTGATTGGTCTATTTTGACAGGGTGCTGATTGGTGTGTTTATAATCCCTGAGCTAGACACAGAGTGCTGATTGGTGCATTTACAATCCTCTAGCTAGACATAAAAGTTCTCCAAGTCCCCGCTAGATTAGCTAGACACAGAGCACTGATTGTTGTATTTACAAACCTTTAGCTAGACAGAGTGCTGATTGGTGCATTTACAATCCTCTAGCTACACATAAAAGTTCTACAAGTCCCCGCCAGATTAGCTAGATACGGAGTGCTAATTATTGCATCCACAAACCCTGAGCTAGATACAGAGTGCTGATTGGTGCATATACAATCCTCCAGCTAGACATAAAAGTTCTCCAAGACCCCACCCAACTCTAGAGCCCAGCTGGCTTCGCCTAGTGGATCCCATGCCAGGGCCACGGGCAGAACTGCCTGTCAGTCCCACTCTGTGCGCCTGCACTCTTTAGCCCTTGGGCAGTCGATGGGATGGGTGCCTGTCGGGGAGGCTCGGGCATCACAGGAGCCCACGGCAGGGAAGGGGCATGGCAGGCTGCAGGTCCCGAGCCCTGCCCCTCAGGGAGGTGGCTGAGCCCGGTGAGAATTCGAGCGTGGCGTGGGTGGGCCGGCAGTGCTGGGGGACCTGGAGCACCCTACGCAGCTGCTGACTTGGGTGCTAAGCCCCTCACTGTACAGGGCCGGTGGCACCGGCCGGCCGCTCCAAGTGCGGGGCCCACCGAGCCTGCACCCACCAGCAACTCAACTCAGGCTGGCCCACGAGCATCATGCACACCCCAGTTCCTGCCCGCGCTTCTCCCTCCACACCTCCCTGCAAGCAAAGGGAGCTGGCTCTGGCCTCAGCCAGGCCAGAGAGGGGCTCCCATAGTGCAGCAGCGGGCTGAAGGGCTCCTCAAGCATGGCAAGAGTGGACACCAAGGCTGAGGAGGCACTGAGAGTGAGCAAGGGCTGCTAGCATGTTGTCACCTCTCAACGCTTTTCATTTTGTATCTAAGAAATCTTTCTCTAACTCACATTTACAAAGATTTTCTGCTGCTTGGTTTCCTTCCACAGTTTTTGTCTTTGGGTTTATAATAGGTCAAATTAATTTTTAGTTATTTTGTATATAGGGTGAGAGCTGTGGATCAAAGTGGAAAGGTTCTGAAATTTTATGGTAGATTAGAAATTGAAGACCTAAATCATTTCTCTCAGCAATGCTTTGCAGTTGTCAGTGTATGAATCTGGCACATCTCGTCATATTTATCTTTAACGATTTCATAGTTTTGGATGCTATTGTAAATAGTATTTTTAAGTTTCAATTTCTGATTGCTTATTTTTGTATATTGATCTTGTATCCTCCCACCTTGTTAAACTCATTAGTTCTAAGACATTAAAAAAATAGATTTCTTGGGATTTTTTGCAGAATCCAATCAGGTTATCTTTGAAAAAATACTATTTTATATATTATTTTCCAATCTGGATAAGTTTCGTTTTTTTGTCTTATTGCATTGACCAGAACCCCCAATATGATTTTGAATAGAAGTGGTAAGAGTAGGCATTGTTTCTTTTTCCTGATCTTAAAGAAAAAGCATTCAGTCTTTAAATAATAACTGGGATTTTAGCTATAGGCTTTTCATAGATTCTTTTTACTGGTTGAGGAGGTTCCCTTTTATTCTTAGTTTGCTGAAAGTTTTTATCAAAAAAGATTTTGTATTTTGTTGAATGCTTTCTCTGCATCTCTTGAGATGATCATTTGATTTTTCTTTTTCAGTCTGTTAATATGGTGAATTATATTGATTTTGAATGTATAACCAGACTTGAGGCTTTAGAATAATCTCCACTGGTTATAATATATTCTTTTAAAATACAATTTTGGATTTGATTTATTAAACTTCATGTTTTTTACATCTAAGTTTATGAGGCATGTTTGGTCTTTAGTTTTCTTCTATCTTTTTATTTATTCATTTTTGGGGTTTTATTTTGGTCAGGCTAACACTGGCCTCACGGAAATATTTATAAAGAATTTCATCCTTTTCAATGTTCTTAAATAGTTTGTTTAAAACTGGCATTATATCTTCCCCAAATGTTTGATATAATTCACTCCTTCTCCCTGTTACGGGGATCTTGTTATCACTGTCTCAAAAATTAGCGTCTCTTCTTCCCATGGAGTGAAACAAATGAGAAGAGGAGGAGAGAAAGGTTAGGAGATTTTCCAATTTGACACACTCCTGGAGATAGGAAACATTAAGGTATGTGAAAAATCCCTGTCCTAGTGAAATTCAATATTTCTAATAGTTGTAGTCATAGTAGACTAGAAAAAACATGACAGATGTTATTCTAATGCTTAGCTTTAGTAAATGATTGGGGTTTTGTTTTGTTTTGTTTTTTACTTTTTCAAGACAAGTTTTTTTTCTTTCTCAAAAGAAATACATTATCCATTGGAACAAACATTGTCACACATTAGACTTGTGGAATAATTTGTTATTTTCATTATATAAGCAATTTAGTGCCAAACTAAAAGCCTTCTGTTAGAAGAAGAGAATATTTGGGGCCAAATTGTAGAATTGTTTGCATTTTCTTTAGATGTCTGCCTGCAACATTATTTTTTTGTTTATTTGTTTTTGTAATAGTGATAAAGTTCTGGCCAAATTTGTTTTTAGTCTGTTTTGTTGTCATTTAATGAAATACTGCCTGAATACTTGAAACCTTTTTGAGTATTTCTTGTCTACCTCAAAGAAGAGAGGAATTTAAGAAGAAGCTTTTTTATTATTTTTGAGTGTTGGACAGCTGTGTATGTGATACCCACTGTTCCAAGGTAGAGGTTACAGAGTGCAGGATGGGTGGGACACCCAGAGAGTTTTAGGTCACTGTTTGATCAGTAGGGAGGTAGTGTTTAAGTCATGGAGAACAGTCATCCACCTTTTCTTTGAAGAAGAGAGCAGTGTTACATGTTTTATAAAGTCTTATGTAACATTGTAGAAATAACATTCTTCTGATGGGCTAAATAAATATGTCCTTATGAATTTCAAATTTTATTTCAAGGAAAAATGCTGGGCAGATCTGCTGGCTGTTGTCTTTGCTTTTGTAACTACGACATTGCTAACAAGGAGCTTATCTCAGTTTCCTTTAAAATTGCCACATCTCTTACTGCAAACCTGATGTTTTTTGATGTACAAAGATTATGGTTTCTTTCTTGATCAAATTGCTCTATATGTCTTCACTGATAATGACTTTGTTTATATTCATTTCTTTTTGTTAATAAGATTGTATATAAAGATCAGTTTATAAAGTTTTCTTTTTATGAAAAATATTTTTTAATTGGGAAAGATGTTATCTGCATGTGTTTTAAATAATTCTTTTATTATTTATGTGCGACTAAAGGGTATTTTTCCTGGATGAAATTTCAAAAGCTAAAAATTGTCACACAGTGCCGTATCTTGGTGCAGTGCTCTGGTTATTTTTTGTTATTGAGTAAGATATTTTGGAAAGCTGGCTTCTCTTGTTTTCTCTTGACTGACTTTTAAGTTGCTTAATTGCAATATGTGTTTTATCTCACAGTGATTCTCAATATTACGCTTGTTAAATTAGAGATGCTTTTTCTGTACAAAACAAAAGTTTAAAAACGTGTTTGGAAATTTCAAATGTATATTAAAGAGAATAGTACAGGCTAGGCACGGTGGCTCATGCCTGTAATCCCAGCACTTTGAGAAGCCAAGGCAGGTGGATCACAAGGTCAGGAGATCGAGGCCATCCTGGCTAACACGGTGAAACCCTGTCTCTAATAAAAATACAAAAATTAGCCGGGCGTGGTGGCAGTCGCCCGTAGTCCCAGCTACTCGGGAGGCTGAGGCAGGAGAATGGCGTGAACCCAGGAGGCGGAGCTTGCGATGAGCCGAGATCACACCACTGCACTGCAGCCTGGGCAACAGAGTGAGACTCTGTCTGAAAAAAAAAAAAAAAAAGATAAAAGAAAAGAAGAGAGAATAGTACAAGGAATTTCTACTTTTCAGTCACTCGGTTTCACCATTTGTCAAGATTTTTCCCAGTTTGCCATACTTATCTCTCCTTTTTTTTTTTGCCGAAGTACTTTAAAGCAAACCTCACATATCATCTCATTTAATTCGCACATCAGTATCCCTGTCTGAAAAATATGGACCACAACATAACCACAATCTTGTTACTATACCTGTCAAAGTTCCTTGGTTTCACAGAATACCTATTTCCCAGTCATATTCCTCCTGTTGTCACTGTGGGTCATTTTATGTTGGTTTTGTTGAATAATGACAAAAACAAGGTTCACACATTAGTTTGGTGGTTCTTTCCCTTAAATTTCTGTAATTGGAAGTGATCTTACTCTTCCTCCTCCCTCCTGTTTACCTTCTGCAAGTGACTTAAAGAAACTGATTTAGTTCTTTAGAATGTTTTCCCTCTGGATTTGTCTGTCTGCTACTTTTTGATGTTCAACTTGACCCTCTATATCCTCCCTTTCAGTGAATGGGAGGTGCCTACAGTCTTGATTAGATGTTGGTTCACCTGTTTAGGGAAGAACACCTCCCAGATTGGTCTGTGCTTCATGCTGCATCCCATCCTGATGCACAGTGTCTGGTTTTCTCATTTTTAAGCATGCTAAAATAGATCATTGGTTCAGGTGGTAACAGCTGGTCTATCCATTGCAATCATCCATCCTCCTTTTATCTAATACCTTTATTCATTGGCTACTGTTGCAGAGGTTGTAAAATGGGTACTTTTCTAATACTGCTTATCTTTTTGCATCAATTAGCTTGAATTATTCTGTAAGGAAAGTTTTTTCCTCTGGTTAACTAGACTATATGGTTACCTCCAAATATATTTCTTCAAGGGAAGGTGGAATAAATGTTTAATTCTTTATTTTAATTGCCAACAATAACTCTTTCAGCCTGATGGCCAGTTTGCCACTAACACATTCCCTGGAGAAAGCACAGTTGCCTGTCAGGCAAATTAACTGACCATTACCCTTTGTCTGCCAGAGTTACCATGGGGCTCCGGAGCCTAACAGATTGAAACCAGTCATCTCTAAAAAGACTTCTGAAATTAAACTTCAGGCCATGTTGTAAGACTGGTAGAGTTTGCAGGTCGCTTAGCACTAATTTCAAGTTTGTTTTCTAGGTTTCTAATGACTGTGCTATGTGGAGTGTTAGAATCTGTGTCACGTCCCTTCACAATACAGGCATATTTGTTGTATTGTGCTTTTTACAAATCGAGGTTTGTAGCAACCCTGTGTTGAGCAAGTCTATTGGCACCATTTTTCCAACAGCATGGGCTCACTTTATGCCTCTGTGTCACATTTTGGTAATTCTTGAAACATTTCCAACTTTTTCATTATTATGGTATCTGTTATACTGATCTGTGATCAGTGATCTTTGATATTGCAATTGCAATTTCTTTGAAGTGCCATAAACCATACCCATGTGAGATTGCAAACTTAATTGACTGCTCCACAGACTGCAAATTTCCCTATCTCTTCCTTCTCAGACCTCCCTATTTCCTGAGACAAAATAATATTGAAATTAGGCCAATTAATAACTCCACAGTGGCCTCAAAGTGTTCAAGGGAAAGGAAGAGTTACACATTTCTCACTTTAAATCAAAAGCTAAAAATGATTACACTTATGAGGAAGGCATGTCAAAACCGAAAGTTAGATGTCTTTGCACTAATCAATTAGCCAAGTTATGAATGTAGAGGGAAATTGAAGGAAATTCAAAGTGCTAGGACAGTGAAGGCACAAACTATAAGAAAGAAAAACAACCTTATTGATGATACGGAAAAAGGCCGTGTGGTCTAGAAAGAAGACCAAACCAGCAACAACATACCCTGCAGTCAAAGGCTAATCCAGAGCAAGAGGCCCTAATTCTCTTTAGTTCTATGAAGGCTGAGAAAGATGAGGATGCTTCAGAAGAAAAACAGGAAACTAGCACAGGTTGGATCATGAGGTTTAAGGAAATAAACCATCACTCCAACATAAAAGTCCAAGGTTGAAGTGGCAAGTTCTGTTGTGGAATTTGCAGCATACTATCTAGAAGATCTAACTAAGATAATTGTTGAAGGTGATTGCACTAAGCAGCAGATTTTCAATGTAACAAAACAGCCTTCTATTGGAAGAAGATACTATTTGGGACATTTTTAGCTAGAGAGAAGTCAGTGCCTGACATGAAAGCTTCAAAGGATGGGCCACCCCTATTGTTAGGGACTAATACAGCTGCTGACTTTAAGTTGAAGCTAATGCTCTTTTATTATTCCTAGAATCCTAGAACCCTTAAGAATTATGCCACATCCACTCTGCCTGTGCTTTTTAAATGGAACAACGAAGCCTGGTTGATAGCACATTTATTTACAGCATGGTTTAGTGAATATTTTAAGCCTGTTGTTGAGACCTGCTCAGGAAAAAAAAAAAACTCTTAAAATATTACTGCTAATTGACAAATCACCTGGTCACCCAATACCTCTGATGCAAATATACAAGGAGATTAATGTATTTTTCATGCCTGCTAACACAGTATTCATTCTGGAGCCCATGACTCAAGGAGTAATTTTGACTTTTAAGTCGTGCTATGTAAGGAATACATTTTTTGAGGCTATAGTTGGCATAGTGATTCCTGTGATGAATGTGAGTAAAGTAAATTGAAAACATCCTGGAAAGGAATCACCATTCTGGATGCCATTAAGACATTCCTGATTCAGGGGAAGAGGTCAAAATAGCAACATTAACAGGAGTCTGGAAGAAGTTGATTCTAAACCTTATAGATGTTCAAGACATCAGTGGAGGAAGTCACTGCAGATGTGGTAGAAATAGCAAGAGAACTAGAATTAGAAGTGGAGCCTGAAGATGTGACTGAATTGCTACAATCGTTGATGAAACTTGAATGGATGAAGAGTTGCTTCTTATGGATGACCAAAGAAAGTGGTTTCTTGAGATGGAATCCATTCCTGGTCAAGATGCTGTGAACATTGTTGAAATGACAACAAAGGATTAGGAATATTACATAAACTTGATGAAGCAGCATCAGGGTTTCAGAGGATTGACTCCAATTTTGAAAGAAGTTCTAATGTGGATACAATGCTATCAAATAGCATTGCTTCCTACAGAGAAATCTTTCATGAATCAAAGAGTCTGTCAGTGTGGCAAACTTCATCATTGTCTTATTTTCAGAAATTGCCAGCAGCCACACTTACCAGCCAGCAGCCAGCAACATCAAGGCAAGACCCTCCACCAGCAAAAAGATTATGACTTACTGAAGGCTCGGATTGTTAGCTTTTTTATTTTTAGCAATATAGTATTTTTAAATTAAGGTATGTAAATTGTTTTTCTAGACAAAATGCTGTTGCACACTTAATAGACTCCAGTCTAGTGTAAACAAAACTTTCGTATCCACTGGGAAACCAAAAATGGTGTGGAGTTGCTTTATTGTAATACTTGCCTTATTGTGGTGGTCTACAACTAAACCTGCACTATCTCAGAGGTATGCCTGTGCTACCACACCTTGAACTACAGGTTTACTTATTATTTAATTGTAATTTTTCCCACTAGATTATAATATCAGAAGAAAATAAACTGTTTGGCATCCCGGTTTAAGTAACCAGAGCTTTTCTGGTTTTAAGAGACAGAAACCCAAATCAAACTAAATGTAACACAAAGGAAAATTATTTGCAAAGCCACAGGTGTAGCTCACAGAACTGAAGGAAAAGTTACAGAATATTTAGCTGCTCTAGAAATTCTGATGACTTCAGGGACTTGAATGTCATCAGCACCCTCTGTCTCTATCTTTCTCACCTCTCACTAACAGTTTTGTTCTCATAAACACTTTCATGTTTTGGCAGCTATGGTAAACAGCAGTTTAGGGATTGTGTCCTTTCAACATCAAGGCTTTAACTGGCCTGGCCTAAGACATATTCCCATCTGTAGGCCAATTATTACTGTCTCCAGGGAAAGTGGGTACTCTGGCTGGCCTACCATGGGCCAAGTGGCCACTTCTGTGATGATGATGATGGGGGAGGACGGTGATGGGCTTTCATTGTTCTGATAAGCATAGGTATGAAGTAATTCCTCATGGAAACAGAGTGCTGTTATCCAAAGAAAGAAAAATGTTTGCTGCATAGGCAAAAATAATAGATGCATCATTTGTATACATTTGTGTCTCCAGCATCCAACAGAATATTCGCATATAGCAGATGCTTGACAAAATTTTGTGGACAAATCAATGGAATCAATGAATACTGCTTGCTTTTATGTAATACATTTGGTTTGTAGAAAGATTGTATTTTCGCAGAACATACTCCCTAAAGTCATGCCGACTTTTGCTTGCTATATGGATTCCCTAGTTCTTGAAACATCCTACTTGTGATTGCTGTGTTTTTTTTTTTTTTTTTGCAAAAATTCCACTTTGCTCTAGACTTTACAGATTTTCAAGGTAATAGTAAAGCCTTTATAATGACATAGATAATTTCTCTAGTACTAAGTAAGAATGTTGAGTCATCAGGACCTATAAATTTCAGTGTATCTCATTGTGTATTAAAGGGCTGGATCCTTTCCTATTGGTTATGGTACTTGGCCGCTTTTGGTGCTTCAGAGTGAGAAACAACATACATGAAGACAAACAAAACATTTTTCTTTTCAACTCTTTTCATAAAGTGATTAAAAAAAAAACTCAAACTAATAGACTTTTTTTTTCCTGGGGCAATACACTAACCAGTACACAAAGTTTCCATCATCGTTGTTTTCCGAGCCTATATATAACTCAATATAGACTGATAATTGTAACTCCCTGCTTCGGGTTTGATCTAAGTTATCTCATGATAAATGATGACCCTAAAGTTATTTTGTTTTTGTTTGCTTGTTTATTTTTTAGAGGGAGTCTCGCTCTGTCACCCAGGCTGGAGTGCAGTGGTGCGATCTCGGCTCACTACAACATACACCTCCCGGGTTCAAGCAATTCTCCTGTCTCAGCCTCCTGAGTAGCTGGGACTACAGTTGCATGCCACCAGGCCTAGCTAATTTTTGTATTTTTAATAGAGACAGGGTTTCACCATATTGGTCAGGCTTGTCTTGAACTCCTGACCTCAGGTGATCCACCCACCTAAACCTCCCAAAGTGCTGCGATTACATGTGTGAGCCACCACGCCCAGCCCTTAAAGTTATTTTGTATTTGTGAATTTATTGAGATAGGCTAAAATCATGGGACTCCCTAGGAAGAAACAGTGTTTTCCATTATGCTGAAATGTGTAATTTTTTTTCTTTCATTTCCTAAGCTCATCTATCTACAACCAGATAAAATCTTTTTTTGTCTATTAGTAACTGCATAGTAAAAAATTTTATATAGTGTTTGGGCCTATTTGCCTTGAATAACCGTTCTTCAATTTTAAGACATTACTTGGAATCCTAATCATCTCCATAAAAAATATTTTAAAAATTATGAAATTTAAGAACATACTGGAAAATATCTTTAAGATTTTATTTCCTTAACTATTTTTGATGTGTGTTGTCAAAGGAATTTCACATTTAAAAGATAATGAAGTGTTGAATTCATCCTCCCCTTCTCTCTCATGATGGTGTTCATAAAGTTCATAATGAAATCTGCAGCAATATCACGTTGTTTTGATGGCATTGGTTGCAAGAGAACTTGGAAGCCAATATGCAGCTCATTTAACTTGTGCCCATGCCATCTGCTTATCTGCATTACTCAGCCAGCCTGCCTGCTTCTTTAGTCTACAGGGATGATTAACCTGGAGGAAGATTCCTGGAAGCCTCAATTCACTTCCTGAATCTTCTACATCATCCAGAATTCCCTGATGGAGCCTGGCAGAATATTTGGAAAGGCAAAGAGACTCTTTTGGCCTGGGAAAGAATTGACATAAATGTCAGCTGCTGAACCACCACCAAGGAGAATAAATTCAGGGTTCTAGGCTCATAAGAAATTCAAGTCACCAACTAACATAATACAGAGCAACCAGGCTGGAGACAGTGGCTCACGCCTGTAATTCCAGCACTTTGGGAGGCTGAGGCGAGTGTATCACGAGGTTGGGAGTTCAAGACCAGCCTGGCCAATGTGGTGAATCCCTGTCTCTACTAAAGCTACAAAAAATTTGCCGGGCCTGGTGGTATGCACCTTTAATCCCAGCTACTTGGGAGGCTGAGGCAGGGGAATCACTTGAACCTGGGAGGCAGAGGTTGCAGTGAGCCAAGATCACACCACTGCACTCTAGCCTAGGCGACAGGGCGAGATTCTGTCTCAAAAGAAACAAAATATATATAGAGAGAGCAACCAATAAGGGGATATTCTGGTCTTGACCATCTCATTTATTTATTTTGTAGCAACAGAAATAGTGAAATTCAACTAAATTTAATGTGCCAACAAATTCATTGTTATCCAATTCACCTGGAAGATAAGACAGGTGATATTTTCCTACTTTGTTCTTGACACAGAGACCACCTGGCATTAGAAGTCTTACTCTGTTGGAAGATGGGGGCCATCCTCATTAATATGCTCTGGGATATCATTGTATTGAGTCCTATTACGTGGGGTCAGCCAGGGGAGCAGTAGTAATTTGGCCTGTGACACTGAATCTTCTCTGAGTGAACCACAGTGTGTCTAGCTTTCAATTTGTCCATGAATGGGAGTCAGGGACCTGCCCTCGCATTCTCTCCCATGAATGAGGTTTTAATCATGATGCCCACCTGACCTTTGTGCTATACAAATGCCAGGAAATGTCCAGATGTGCAAGTCAGGAGCAAGAAGCAGTGTGCAAACTCAGGATAAAATGGAGGCCTGTGAACCAGAGAGGAAAAGTCCCTTTGTTAGTGCCTACAGCTCTTAGACAGTGGAAGCCTTTCTTGCCCTGTTGTCATGCTGGTGCTGAGCCTTCTAACACAGTACACATTTATCCATCACTGGGACATCAATCAATAATTCACGGTGTCATATGCTGCCTTGCATATAATCCAACAGCATTTTTGGACTTTGGGCACTTGGGCTGCTTCTTTATTAAGAACTGTGGAGAAAATATTTTTCTCATGAAAGTTACCAATATAAATAAGAAAAAGGAAAATAAGGCAGAGCTGGGGTCACTGTGTATCACAACACGGGGTGGTTTTAAGATAAAAATTGAAACAGCCTGGATGAAGGCATTCTGTCATGCTCGGTTGTGTCCCTGCCTCAAATAAAATTATGTAGAGTTAAATGACATTTTTTGTCACCACTGCCCTGAGCTGGCCCTTGGCAAAATGGTGAAGTCAGTTGTGCTTGTTATAGGTGCCTCCCAACTTTCCTTTTTTGGCACCATGTCTCTTCTCCTGAACGCTATCACAGGGACTCAGAGACTCCTGAGAACATTGTTCTTTCAGGCTGCTGCTTTGACTGAAGCCCTAAACTCCCCCAGGTCCTCCTCAGTCCTATTCCTTGTTCTAAAAGCACAACTGTGACTAGACAGCTACCTCATAACTACTAACGTGTTCAAGATAAAGATTTCTTTATGGAGGACTCTGGGACGTCAGTGATACTGACACAATGAAAGAGCACATAAATGGTAGGATAACAGTATTCACTCATCCTCAATCCAAGATACTTGGCCCCAAATTTTGATATCAGTTGAGGCTAATGAACTATACCCCCTTGCTGCTCTAAGTATGGTCCTTGCCAGTAATATTAACGTCACACCTGAGTGTGTTAGAAATGCAGAATCTCGGGTCCTACCCAGACCTACTGAATCCAAATCTGCTTTTTAACAGACTCCCAAATAATTATTATTCATATTAAAGTTTGAAAGATATTAACACATTTCATACGAAGTTTCAGTAAAAGTAAATTCTTTACTGTGTCTGTCAGGCTTCTGGTGAGAATAGGGATAAAGCACCCTGACATAGGGAAGGGTATGAAAAGCCTCACTTGGAGCAATGTCTCTCCAAATTCAGTGTGCATGAACATCATCTGGAAAGCTTATTAAAACTTAGATTGTTGGGCTCCACCCTTAGAATTTCTGATTTACTAGGTCTGGGTGGAGCCAGATAATTCCCATTTGTAACAAGTTTCCAGGTGATGCTGATCCTTCTGTTTGGAAGGGTGAAACACACTTGAGAACCACTAACATATAGTGATGTGAGCAATCTGTGTTGAGGCCCCTTTGTGCCAGAAGCTCTGTTTGGCCCTTGCACATACATCAAGAATACTGGAACTCAGAAACTCTATATCAGGGTGTAAGGATGACACTGCTGCTTCTCTGGGTGACCTTGCACAGGTCACATGGCCTCTCTGGACTTCAGCTTCTGTGTCTGTCAAAATAAATAATGGGCTAGATACTCTCTAGCATATCTGCCATTTCTAAAATTCTATGCTATGTCTTTTTAGTGACTTCTTTAAGACCCAACTCAAAGAAGTAATTACAACTGGGGATCTCAGACCCAGGAGATGGAAAAAGCATATGCCATGATGAAAGTTAGTTGGGAAATACTTGGGGCAATGAAGAAATTATTTTTTTTCTCTAAAAATTGGTCACCATCATGCCTGCAGTTATACCAGCCCTTACTTTCTTGCTAACAATTGATTACCTGCACAATTCTTATTTTGGATGAGTTTGGAAAATTTCAAAATTGAACTTTTCAGCAATATGAAATATCTTGGAACTAAAGTATAGAGAGGACCCAATGTGTTTGGAATCCAACCCCACAGTTTGAATTTTTCAAATTTCTACCAAATGGAAAAAAACAACATATCTCAGTGTATACACAGCTCTAGTTAACAACTGAATGCACTGTTTTCATAGGTAAGGTGTTAGTATCTAGGAACAAATACACTCAGGAATTTCATCTTTCTGCAGCTATGTTTGGCAGTGTTAAAAGTTGAATCTGTGTTCTATTGAAATTTTACTTCTGTGTGAATAAATGGATCAGGTATCAAGCATGATGTTAGAATCTGATCGTTGGTGTCAAGGCTCATACATGTTTAAGTACCTTCACCATATCAACCTGAAATGTTACCAGTTCTCTTGTTAAGGAAATATTCCTTCAGAGAAAGGTGACCTGAACGGTCAGGTTAAAATTTAGAGTCAAGACTGAGGGTAGAGGTGTGCTATGTTATGTCCAAATATACTAAGAAGTGTGGAGAGAGAGGTGAGTTTGTGATGATGACAAGAGTTAGGGTAGATGATGCCTCAGTGCACAACGAACAACAATGAGAAACAATGTTTAAGGAACAAACTGTGGAGTCTGTGGTTGTTCCATACTTTTGGACATAATGATACTTGGATTGCCTCTCAGTGTATATGTGCTTTGAACTCTCTTCTCTTCCTCCTCCCCTTAGTGCAGATTCATAGGTGAATTTTTCAGAAAGGCTTTGAAAAAATAAATAAAAATACTCTTTGGAGTATGGAAAAATTCAAGATTTCCAGTTCTATTTTATATTTTAAAAGGTAAATTAAATGTCAGCAAGGATGTAATCTAACCCAGAGATGAGACCACCTTCTGAAGTATGTAGAAAGGTAGAGCTGGGATCAGAGTACCTGAGAAAATCCCACACAGCCCCAGAGAGTTAGCACGTTTGCTTTATGTCTAGATCCTCTCGCCAAAACCCTGCTGCTTTACTGCTCAACTAAAAATAAGGATCTTCTGTCCTACTTTTTTTGTTATTAATATTTCTTAATTTGTAAGGACTTTTCTCATTTCATGGCATCTTCTAACAGCTTTAATATCCTGTTACTGTGTATCTAAGTGAATTATAGTGAAAGCTACCTATTCTAATGGCTGGCAGTCCCATAGAAATCAGTATTTTGAATGTTCATCTTACATAAACTTTGGTCTATTAACTCAGATTCACTGGGGAAAGAAAGGATTTAGACCATGATGGATTTGGTGGTGTAAAATTTAGAGGAAGAAGGATTTTTTTTTAATGTACTTTAAGTTCTGGGATACATGTGCAGAATGTGCAGGTTTGTTACGTAGGTATACACGTGCCATGGTGGTTTGCTGCACCCATCAACCTGTCACCTACATTAGGTATTTCTCCTAATCCTGTCCCTCCCCTTGGCCCCTAATCCCCAACAGGCCCCAGTGTGTGATGTTCCCCTCCCTGTGTCCATGTGTTCTCGTTGTTCAACTCCCACTTATGAGTGAGAACATGTGATGTTTGGTTTTCTGTTCCTGTGTTACTTTGCTGAGAATGATGGTTTCCAGTTTCATCCGTGTCCCTGCAAAGGTACATGAACTCATCTTTATTTATGGCTGCATAGTATTTATGGCTGCATAGTATATGTGCCACATTTTCTTAATCCAGTCTATCATTGATAGGCATTTGGGTTGGTTCCAAGTCTTTGCTATTGTAAATAGTGCCGCAGTAAATATACGTGTGCATGTGTCTTTATGGTAGAATGATTTCTAATCCTTTGAGTATATACCCAGTAATGGGATTGCTGGGTCAAATGGTATCTCTAGTTCTAGATCCTTGAGGAATCGCCACACTGTCTTCCACAATGGTTGAACTAATTTACACTCCCACCACAGTGTAAAAGCGTTTCTATTTCTCTGCATCCTTTCCAGCATCTGTTGTTTCCTGGCTTTTTAATGATTGCTATTCTAACTGGCATGAGATGGTATCTCATTGTGGTATTGATTTGCATTTCCCTAATGATCAGTGATGATGAGCTTTTTTTCATATGTTTGTTGGCCGCATAAATGTCTTCTTTTGAGAAGTGGCTGTTCATATCTTTAGCCTACTTTTTGATTGGGGTTGTTTGTTTTTGCCATTCCAAATATTCCGCCAGGCTCCATCAGGGAATTCTGGATGATGTAGAACATTCAGGAAGTGAATTGAGGCTACCAGGAATCTTCCTCCAAGTTAATCTTCTAAGTATGGCCACAAAAATATTTCCCATCCCCCATGGTCTTCATACAATGTGACTCTAGCATTCCTCCCATCCAGAGACAGAGTCTGTTCCCTCTCCTTGAATCTGGGCAGATTTGCGACTTCAGCAGACTTTATGTTACATGACTCCCAAGGTTAGGCTATAAAAGGTGATGCAATTTCCATCTACTTTCATTAGAACATGTAACAGAAAATAAAAGTTTGCTATCCTTGATACATAAAGAAGTCTTACAAAACCAAATGGAAAAAAATCTATGAAAAACAAGAAAAGGATAGTTTTGGAGGCCCAGACCACCATGTGAAAAGGGGGAGGCCTCCATGCCAGGCCACATGGAAAGGATACAGGAGGGTGTTTGGGATGAGCTCCCAAGCCAGCGGCGGCAACCACCACTCCTGTGAGTGGTGACACCTCCAGGTGATACCTGCCCCAGTTGCTGAGTCACCTCCATCTTTGGAGTCTTGCAGGAATCTCCAGAAATTGTGGAGCAGAAATATGCTATTTCCCTGTGCTTTTTCAGAATTCTTGACCCATATAATCTGTTAGCAGAATACAATTGTTATTTTAGGTTGCCAAATTTTGGGGTAATTTGTTATGCATTGATAACTGAAAAAAAAAAGTCAACATTCTGATTTTCAATTTTTCTTACCTTTCCCAGTCTGAGAATAAAAATCTATCATTTTAACTTATATTTGATAATTAGTAAGGCTAAACCCTTTTTATGTGACTATTAACCAATTATATGTATTTTAGCTCATCAGTATCCTTTTCTATTTTTAATAGACATTTTCCTTTTGGTTTTATAAGAATTCTTTATACATCAAGGATAATAACTTTATTTCTGTTATATGTTCCAAATATTTTGTTGTTGTCTTTTGTTGTTTATGGTATTATTTACTTGTGCTATTTTTAAAAGTCAGAACTTGAATGGTTTCTAGTTGGTCTTTATTGGGCACTTATGACCTCTGTGTAATTCTCTCTCATCCCAAGACAATTAGATTTATTCCTTGCTTCTGTATTTGAAAGTATAGTATTCCCTTAGCTAAGAACATGGTCTCCTATAGCTTGTAGTTTTTCTTAAAACTTTATCATATTTAGGCTAAATGTATTTTCAAAATGTATATTTTAGTAAAGCTTACATTTATTTGTAATATTTAGCCTCAACATAAAAGTGATTAAGTCTAATGTTAAGAGTTACTATATAGCGAAAAAGGCTCAGTTATAAATAGATGTAGGGCACAGACTAATAGGAGTGATGTGGGGATGAAAGACCTTGCAGATCAAGGTGAAAATAATTTTTAAAAATTTAGAAACAAGGTATGAGGAAATTATTAGCAAGAAAACAATAGTTAGGAAAATATGTTCTAGAAAAAATGCAGGTGAGACATGGCTTATGTATTGCTTTTAAATGATGAGATGAGGGAAAATCTAGGTGCAAGGTGAATAAAATAAATACAGTAGGAAAGCAAGAAAGGCCAAATATAAAAGGCTATCTGTGTGTATGTTAACAGCTAACATCTTAATAAAGCCATTGCATAATTACAGCCGTTGTCAGAATGAAAAAGTGTACCAACTTTTGATACAAACTATCTTGTAAGTCTGAATTGTCAGAGGTCAAGTCATAAATGAACCATGGGTATTATCCAGTAAAGGATACATAATGAAAAGCATAATAGTTTAGGTATGTAGAATGTCACATGTAGTTCAGTTCTGGTTTTGAAATTTGGGAGTATACTTTGCAGTAAATATTTGTAGTTGAAAATTAGCAGAAAGCCATCCTAAATATCCCATGAGTTTATATTTATTTAAATCATGTTCATATGGATCTTTACATTTTATAGAAAATCAGTTATAATTTAGAAGAAAATACAACATATTCCCTGCCTTTAGATAATATGACAGGAAACCTAGATGTTAGACCTTCAGGCTGTGACAATTAAAGATCCACCGATGCACCTACTGTCAGTTTATCCTAACTGCAAACCAAGTTCTGAGAGGGACCAGCTATGTCAACAAGGCCGTAAAGTGACAGCAAGTATCACACTGAGATAACAAGCAGTGGCTGCATCGACTGCTATCAGAGAGGGGAAATCCATCCAAAGTAAAGTGGTGATCAGTTAGCACTGTATATTTTACTTTCATTATTAGGAAGAAATGTGATTGACAGTGAACATTTATATAATTTTAAAATCCCTTTACACATAATGTAACACTTGTTCATTTAATAATGTTTTCAAAAACGCTCAAGTAGAAAAATTTCTGTTGCATCTAAGGACTTTAAAACACGTAATATTCTAAGAAACAATGGCCAGAGAATTCTCAATGCTTCCCTTTGGATAAAGAAGCTACCTCTATCAGGTGTAATTCCTTCTAAATAATTTTCTCAACCCTGTTACTGGCTCCTAGTGGGTGTGAAGTGGTATTTCATTGCATATTGCTTTGCAGTTCCCTGATGGCTAATGATGTCATCATCTTTTCATATGCTTATTGGCCATTTATATATTCTCTTTGGAGAAATGTCTATTCAGATCATTGCTCCATTAAAAAAATCTAGATTATTTGTCTTTTTATTATTGAGTTGTGAGGGTTCTTTGCATATTCTGGTTACAAGTCCCCTGTCAGATACATGATTTCCAAATATTTTCTCCTATTCTGTCTTTTTACTTTCTTAATGGTATCTTCTGAAGCACAAACATTTCTAATTTGATGAAGCATTATTTATCTTTTTCCTTGTTTTTGCTTGTGCTTTTGGTTTTATATCTAAGAAGGCTTAACTCACCCAAGATTAGAAGATTTAGTCCTATAATTTTTTTACAACCTGATAGTAAAGTTATTGGGGAATAGCTAACTTTCACACACCTCAGCCTTCTGAGAAGTTACCGTTATATGCCAAAAATAATCTAAAAGTTACGATTGATCAAATTTCTTAAGGTCATTGAAACACGTATTTGAACCATGGGATAGAGGCTTAACAAATAGGATAAATTGAAACGGGATCCAGATGAAATCAACGATATGATTTTAAAAGGAAATGAAAATTCAGAACTTCCGGGTTACTTCGTAGGTTGCCACGAAGTCACTACGTAGTACTCACAGTAATTACATAGACCACATTGCTGTATTCCCTGCACAAACTCCCACAGTCCCTTCTACATATGCAGATGAGCAAAAACTGCAAGAAATAAAATACCAATCACAGCCTAAGGCTTAACCTAAAAAGGTCCTAGGTAACCCAGCCTTCTCATTAATCAAAAGTTCCTTGGCTTGAACAAACCACAACAGAAGTTTTCAAGTGAGTCCAATGAGTCAAAGATTTTTTTGTTTTATGTAAGCATAAGAGGTATATGAGATGAAGTTACTCCCTAAATAACTGATTAAAATCAGTGCATTCTTGGGGCGACATACTAATTTCCCTGATCTTCATCCTCCTCCAGGTGTCATTTATAGGAGAGATGTTATGAATATTAACAACTATTAAATATGTTAAGTGTGCTGAGCACCACAAAATGAACACAGTAGAGGCCATACCAGTATCCTCAACAAGTAGAAGCCCTAGAACATTCTCTTCCTACAGCCTTCTCTAGCTGCCCTTGTGAGCACACTACAGGGCTCCCTACCAAGCTAGACTGAGGTCATCCACTCATTTGCCACATTAGAAACTATCTAGCTGGATCCTCCAATTCTACAGATGAGAAGATTAAAAATCCAGTGAGTCTGGGAAGGACAACACAGGCACAGAACAATATCCTCTAACACTATTGCCCAGTAGCTGATTCCCCAACTTTTAAGTCAGTTGTTTTCATAATTCCCAAGTGTCAATCTGGCTAAGAGTATCCAAAGCAGGTAGATTGAAAGGGAGATAGACTGACCATTGATACGGGATTTAAAATGTCAAGAAAAGAGGAAGATGCACTAGAGGTTCTCACCAAACCAATTAGGCAAGAAAATGAAATTAAAGTCATCCATATTTGAAAAAATAAACTATATCTATTTGCATATGACATGAATTTACATATAAAAAATCCTAAGGAAACTACTAAAAATTATTAGAACCAATAAAAAAGCTCAGTACATTCACAGAGTACAACATCAATATACAAATAACAATTGTATTTCTAGACACTAGCAATGAATAACTCAAAAGTAAAATTAACAACGTTCAATTTGCAAATAGCATCAAAAAGAATTATATACACAGAAGTAAATTTAACACAAGAAATGTAAAACATTTACTCTGAAATCCAAAAAAAAATTGTTGAAAGAAATTAAAGAACAACTAAACAAATGGAAAAATATGGGTTGGAAGACTTTCATTTATGGGTTGGAAGACTTAATGTTAACATGTCAATACTCCTTGAATTGATATATCTACAGCCTCAGTGCCATCCTTACCAAAATCCCAGTTTGGCCTTTATTCAGAAATTGACAAGCTGAACCTAAAATTCACATAGAAATTCAAAGGACCCAGGATAGCCAAAACAATGTTTTTTTTTTAAAATTTATTATTATCATACTTTAAGTTTTAAGGTACATGTGCACAATGTGCAGGTTAGTTACATATGTATACATGTGCCATGCTGGTGCGCTGCACCCACTAACTCGTCATCTAGCATTAGATATATCTCCCAATGCTATCCCTCCCCCCTCCCCCCACCCCACGACAGTGCCCAGAGTGTGATGTTCCCCTTCCTGTGTCCATGTGTTCTCATTGTTCACTTCCCACCTATGAGTAAGAATATGCGGTGTTTGTTTTTTTGTTCTTGCGATAGTTTACTGAGAATGATGATTTCCAATTTCATTCATGTCCCTACAAAGGAAGTGAACTCATCATGTTTTATGGCTGCATGGTATTCCATGGTGTATATGTGCCACATTTTCTTAATCCAGTCTATCATTGTTGGACATTTGGGTTGGTTCCCAGTCTTTGCTATTGTGAATAGTGCCACAATAAACATACATGTGCAAGCGTCTTTATAGCAGCATGATTTGTAGTCCTTTGGGTATATACCCAGTAATGGGATTGCTGGGTCAAATGGTATTTCTAGTTCTAGATCCCTGAGGAATGGCCACACTAACTTCCACAATGGTTGAACTCGTTTACAGTCCCACCAGCAGTGTAAAAGTGTTCCTATTTCTCCATATCCTCTCCAGCACCTGTTGTTTCCTGACTTTCTAATGATCACCATTCTAACTCGTGTGAGATAGTATCTCATTGTGGTTTTGATTTGCATTTCTCTGATGGCCAGTGATTGTGAGCATTTTCTCATGTGTTTTTTGGCTGTATAAATGTCTTCTTTTGAGAAGTGTCTGTTCATGTCCTTTGCCCACTTGTTGATGGGGTTGTTTGTTTTTTTCTTGTAAATTTGTTGGAGTTCATTGTAGATTCTGGATATTAGCCCTTTGTCAGATGAGTAGGTTGCGAAAATTTTCTCCCATTTTGTAGGTTGCCTGTTCACTCTGATGGTAGTTTCTTTTGCTGTGCAGAAGCTCTTTAGTTTAATTAGATCCCATTTGTCAATGTTGGCTTTTGTTTGCATTGCTTTTGGTGTTTTAGACATGAAGTCCTTGCCCATGCCTATGTCCTGAATGGTAATGCCTAGGTTTTCTTCTAGGGTTTTTATGGTTTTAGGTCTAATGTTTAAGTCTTTAATCCATCTTGAATTGATTTTTGTATAAGGTGTAAGGAAGGGATCCAGTTTCAGCTTTCTACATATGTCTAGCCAGTTTTCCCAGCACCATTTATTAAATAGGGAATCCTTTCCCCATTGCTTGTTTTTCTCAGGTTTGTCAAAGATCAGATAGTTGTAGATATGCGGCATTATTTCTGAGGGCTCTGTTCTGTTCCATTGATCTATATCTCTGTTTTGGTACCAGTACCATGCTGTTTTGGTTACTGTAGCCTTGTAGTATAGTTTGAAGTCAGGTAGTGTGATGCCTCCAGCTTTGCTCTTTTGGCTTAGGATTGACTTGGCGATGCGGGCTCTTTTTTGGTTCCATATGAACTTTAAAGTAGTTTTTTCCAATTTTGTGAAGAAAGTCATTGGTAGCTTGATGGGGATGGCATTGAATCTGTAAATTACCTTGGGCAGTATGGCCATTTTCACGATATTGATTCTTCCTACCCACGAGCATGGAATTTTCTTCCATTTGTTTGTATCCTCTTTTATTTCGTTGAGCAGTGGTTTGTAGTTCTCCTTGAAGAGGTCCTTCACATCCCTTGTAAGTTGGATTCCTAGGTATTTTATTCTCTTTGAAGCAATTATGAATGGGAGTTCACTCATGATTTGGCTCTCTCTTGGTCTGTTTGTTGTTGGTGTATAAGAATGCTTGTGATTTTTGCACATTGATTTTGTATCCTGAGACTTTGCTGAAGTTGCTTATCAGCTTAAGGAGATTTTGGGCTGAGATGATGGGGTTTTCTAGGTATACAATCATGTCATCTGCAAACAGGGACAATTTGACTTCCTCTTTTCCTAATTGAATACTCTTTATTTCCTTCTCCTGCCTAATTGCCCTGGCCAGAACTTCCAACACTATGTTGAATAGGAGCGATGAGAGAGGGCATCCCTGTCTTGTGCCAGTTTTCAAAGGGAATGCTTCCAGTTTTTGCCCATTCAGTATGATATTGGCTGTGGGTTTGTCATAGATAGCTCTTATTATTTTGAGATACGTCCCATCAATACCTAATTTATTGAGAGTTTTTAGCATGAAGGGTTGTTTAATTTTGTCAAAGGCCTTTTCTGCATCTATTGAGATAATCATGTGGTTTTTGTCTTTGGTTCTGTTTATATGCTGGATTACATTTATTGATTTGCGTATATTGAACCAGCCTTGCATCCCAGGGATGAAGCCCACTTGATCATGGTGGATAAGGTTTTCGATGTGCTGCTGGATTCGTTTTGCCAGTATTTTATTGAGGATTTTTGCATCAATGTTCATCAAGGATATTGGTCTAAAATTCTCTTTTTTGGTTGTGTCTCTGCCCGGCTTTGGTATCAGGATGATGCTGGCCTCAGAAAATGAGTTAGGGAGGATTCCTTCTTTTTCTATTGATTGGAATAGTTTCAGAAGGAATGGTACCAGCTCCTCCTTGTACCTCTGGTAGAATTCGGCTGTGAATCCATCTGGTCCTGGACTCTTTTTGGTTGGTAAGCTATTGATTATTGCCACAATTTCAGCTCCTGTTATTGGTCTATTAAGAGATTCAACTTCTTCCTAGTTTAGTCTTGGGAGGGTGTATGTGTCAAGGAATTTATCCATTTCTTCTAGATTTTCTAGTTTATTTGCATAGAGGTGTTTGTAGTATTCTCTGATGGTAGTTTGTATTTCCGTGGGATCAGTGGTGATATCCCCTTTATCATTTTTTATTGTGTCTATTTGATTCTTCTCTCTTTTTTTCTTTATTAGTCTTGCTAACGGTCTATCAATTTTGTTGATCATTTCAAAAAACCAGCCCCTGGATTCATTAATTTTCTGAAGGGTTTTTTGTATCCCTATTTCCTTCAGTTCTGCTCTGATTTTAGTTATTTCTTGCCTTCTGCTAGCTTTTGAATGTGTTTGCTCTTGCTTTTCTAGTTCTTTTAATTGTGATGTTAGGGTGTCAATTTTGGATCTTTCCTGCTTTCTCTTGTGGGCATTTAGTGCTATAAATTTCCCTCTACACACTGCTTTGAATCCATCCCAGAGATTTTGGTATGTTGTGTCTTTGTTCTCGTCGGTTTCAAAGAACATCTTTATTTCTGCCTTCATTTCGTTATGTACCCAGTAGTCATTCAGGAGCAGGTTGTTCAGTTTCCATGTAGTTGAGCGGTTTTGAGTGAGATTCTTAATCCTGAGTTCTAGTTTGACTGCACTGTGGTCTGAGAGATAGTTTGTTATTAATGTCTGTTCTTTTACATTTGCTGAGGAGAGCTTTACTTCCAAGTATGTGGTCAATTTTGGAATAGGTGTGGTGTGGTGCTGAAAAAAATGTATATTCTGTTGATTTGGGGTGGAGAGTTCTGTAGATGTCTATTAGGTCCGCTTGGTGCAGAGCTGTGTTCAATTCCTGGGTATCCTTGTTGACTTTCTGTCTCGTTGATCTGTCTAATGTTGACAGTGGGGTGTTAAATTCTCCCATTATTATTGTGTGGGAGTGTAAGTCTCTTTGTAGGTCGCTCAGGACTTGCTTTATCAATCTGGGTGCTCCTGTATTGGGTGCATATATATTTAGGATAGTTAGCTCTTCTTGTTGAATTGATCCCTTTACCATTATGTAATGGCCTTCTTTGTCTCTTTTGATCTTTGTTGGTTTAAAGTCTGTTTTATCAGAGACTAGGATTGCAACCCCTGCCTTTTTTTGTTTTCCATTTGCTTGGTAGATCTTCCTCCATCCTTTTATTTTGAGCCTATGTGTGTCTCTGCCCGTGAGATAGGTTTCCTGAATACAGCACACTGATGGGTCTTGACTCTTTATCCAATTTGCCAGTCTGTGTCTTTTAATTGGAGCATTTAGTCCATTTACATTTAAAGTTAATAGTGTTATGTGTGAATTTGATCCTGTCATGATGATGTTAGCTGGTTATTTTGCTCGTTAGTTGATGCAGTTTCTTCCTAGTCTCGATGGTCTTTACATTTTGGCATGATTTTGCAGTGGCTGGTACTGGTTGTTCCTTTCCATATTTAGCGCTTCCTTCAGGAGCTCTTTTAGGGCAGGCCTGGTGGTGACAAAATCTCTCAGCATTTGCTTGTCTGTAAAGTATTTCATTTCTCCTTCACTTATGAAGCTTAATTTGGCTGGATATGAAATTCTGGGTTGAAAATTCTTTTCTTTAAGAATGTTGAATATTGGCCCCCACTCTCTTCTGGCTTGTAGAGTTTCTGCCAAGAGATCTGCTGTTAGTCTGATGGGCTTCCTTTTGAGGGTAACCCGACCTTTCTCTCTGGCTGCCCTTAACATTTTTTCCTTCATTTCAACTTTGGTGAATCTGACAATTATGTGTCTTGGAGTTGCTCTTCTCGAGGAGTATCTTTGTGGCGTTCTCTGTATTTCCTGAATCTGAATGTTGGCCTGTCTTGCTAGATTGGGGAAGTTCTCCTGATGATATCCTGCAGAGTGTTGTCCAACTTGATTCCATTCTCCCTGTCACTTTCAGATACACCAACCAGACGTAGATTTGGTCTTTTCACATAGTCCCATATTTCTTGGAGGCTTTGCTCGTTTCTTTTTATTCTTTTTTCTCTAAACTTCCCTTCTCACTTCATTTCATTCACTTCATCTTCCATCGCTGATAGCCTTTCTTCCAGTCGATCACATCAGCTCCTGAGGCTTCTGCATTCGTCACGTAGTTCTCAAGCCTTGGTTTTCAGTTCCATCAGCTCCTTTAAGCTCTTCTCTGTATTGGTTATTCTAGTTATACATTCTTCTAAACTTTTTTCAAAGTTTTCAACTTCTTTGCCTTTGCTTTCAATTTCCTCCCGTAGCTCAGAGTAATTTGATCATCTGAAGCCTTCTTCTCTCAGCTCATCAAAGTCATTCTCCATCCAGCTTTGTTCCATTGCTGGTGAGGAACTGCATTCCTTTGGAGGAGGAGAGGCCCTCTGCTTTTTAGAGTTTCCAGTTTTTCTGCTCTGTTTTTTCCCCATCTTTGTGGTTTTATCTACTTTTGGTCTTTGATGATGGTGATGTACAGATGGGTTTTTGGTGTGGATGTCCTTTCTGTTTGTTAGTTTTCGTTCTAACAGACAGGACCCTCAGCTGCAAGTCTGTTGGAGTACCCAGCCATGTGAGGTGTCAGTCTGCCCCTGCTGGGGGGTGCCTGCCAGTTAGGCTGCTCGGGGGTCAGGGGTCAGGGACCCACTTGAGGCAGTCTGCCCATTCTCAGATCTCCAGCTGCATGCTGGGAGAACCACTGCTCTCTTCAAAGCTGTCAGACAGGGACATTTAAGTCTGCAGAGGTTACTGCTGTCTTTTTGTTTGTCTGTGCCCTGCCCCCAGAGGTGGAGCCTACAGAGGCAGGCAGGCCTCCTTGAGCTGTGGTGGGCTCCACCCAGTTGGAGCTTCCCCACTGCTTTGTTTACCTAAGCAAGCCTGGGCAATGGTGGGCGCCCCTCCCCCAGCCTTGCTGCTGCCTTGCAGTTTGATCTCAGACTGCTGTGCTAGCAATCAGCGAGACTCCGTGGGCATAGGACCCTCCGAGCCAGGTGCAGGATATAATCTCCTGGTGCAGCATTTTTTAATCCTGTCGGAAAAGTGCAGTATTCAGGTGGGAGTGACTGGATTTTCCAGGTGCCTTCTGTCACCCCTTTCTTTGACTACGAAAGGGAACTCCCTGACCGCTTGCACTTCCCGAGTGAGGCAATGCCTCGCCCTGCTTTGGCTCGCGCACGGTGCGCGCACCCACTGACCTGCACCCACTGTCTGGCACTCCCTAGTGAGATGAACCCGGTACCTTCAGATGGAAATGCAAAATCACCCGTCTTCTGCGTCGCTCACGCTGGGAGCTGTAGACCGGAGCTGTCCCTATTCCGCCATCTTGGCTCCTCCGCCAAAGCAATCTTGAAAATGACAAAGTTGGGGGAATCATACTTCCTGATTTCAAAACGTACTACAAAGCTATAGTAATCAAGACAGTGTGGTATAGGCACAAGGGCAGACACACAGATAGAGGAATAGAATTGAGAGTCCAGAAATGAATCTTCACACTTGTTATAGTTAATTGATTTTTGACAAAGTGCCAAGATATTTGAAAAAAATCTTTTCAACAACTAGTGTTGAGACAACTTCAATATTCACATGCAAAAGAATGAAGTTGGACACCATACATAAAAATTAACTACCTAAATATAAGAGGTAAAACTCTAAAACTCTTAGAATAAAACATAGGTATAAATCTTCATAATCTAGGGTTAGACAGTGACTTCTTACATATGGCATCTAAAGCACATGCAACGAAATAAAAATATATTATTTTTGGCAGATAATGATAGTCTCCCAGAAGTTTGATAGTCTCCCAATGAAGACAAGTTTGAGGTGAGTAAGGGCTAGTTATTTACCAACAACTTGGCTACCAGCTTAGAAAGAAGGAAAATGTCAGATCACATTATATTACATATAAACACTTATTCAATAAGCATTTACAAGCAAGCAGACAAAATATTCCAAACAATATTTTGTATACTTGATAATGTTCAAAGTCTCTGTCCTGTAAGGTATTTGACCACCACCATAAAAGTTTCACTAGATGAAGAAGTCATAATATTCTAGAGACAACAATCTATTTCTCTTGTAGTTAATTTTTAGGAAACATATTTTTTTTTCAATACCAGTGGCTGCACACCAAACAATTTTGGAATCAAAGTTTGGGTATTCTCCATTCCTAAGGATACAGGTTAGAGAGACACTAGATTCTTATAGTCTGTTTTTCACAATTAAGGAGTGTCTCTAAAATACATACCCAATCCACAAGTCCTAATATCACTCCTTTCCACTATATAAGTGTAATTTTGAGATTGGTTATGCTAATTAGGAAAACCTCTGCTGTTGACCAAACTCTGAATGGAAAGCTGCATGACTTGTTCTTCCTCTAGAACAGGGCCTCTCAGATTAAATGTAGCTATCCTTGTAGGAGTGTGCGTTTGTGATTAGGGCAACTGTGTGTCCCTGGAGTGTGGCTTTAACTCTCATACATCTTGTATAACACTATCATAATTTAAAAGTGATTTGCAAATATTATAACTGGGTGGGTGGGGAGCTGCAAAAGATTGAAAATGCTGTTCTTCCTTAAACAGTTTATGAAGATGGGAGAAATATATTCAGTTAACATTTATCAGACACTTTCTGTGAATGAACCTGTGTTAGGAATTGGGCATGTGGCGATGAGTAAGATGCTACCTATACTTTCAAAAACATCACCCTGTAGCACAGGAGCAGACATGTGAGCAAAGAATTACCATACCATAATTCGAAAGTGCAAAGCTAGAAAAAACTTATGTAGGTAGTTAGAGGAGCCATAAGCATTACAGAAGGAGGTTGGGCCAGAAAAGCCTTTTCAGGAAAGGAGACAATTGATTCGAGTTTTGGGGTCTGGGCAGTAGGAAAGGACAGTCCAGGCAGAGCAGCATCCCAGAGAAAGCAGGAAGACATGAGGCAGCACAGTGTTTGGGGGACCAATATTAGCGCAGGGCTGCTGGTCATGAAGCACTATAACATTTGTGGCTCAAAGCTGGAGTAGGGGATAGGTTGTAAATGGCTTTGCAGCTTGCCCTAATCTTCATTAGAAAACTGGAAAAAAATTAGAAAAAAACTCTCCTATTGTTTCATGTAGGATGATAAGGATGACTTCAGATGTATTGGCTTTTCATATTTAGATTATTTTAGATGTATTGGCTTGCTATTGCATGTTAGAGTGTTCTCTTCTAAAAAGCCAGCATGCAGAAATGATGTCATGTAGAAAGTTCAAGAATCATGGTTTGGATCATCCAGTGGTAAATCTGAGAAGCAGGTGAGATTTGGCTTCCCACCAGTGTTCTTAGTATCTTATTCTGTCTTTCTGAGGCTCTGGGTGGGTGGCTTCACTTGTCTGTATCTTTCATGAAAGTTCACATTCCCATTCCCTTAAACTCTCTTTACTGATTTTTATCAACCGGTGTATCAGTATTAATGGTTACCTTTATCACATTGGGGTACAAAACTGAAGAGGTGAACAAAATATTGAACAGAATTCCTGCTAGAGAAAGCTCTGACTTCAGGAGAAATATTTTGATAACCTGCTTGGAGAAAAGGAATATATCCACTAGGGCGTGCTGAAACATGGAATGCTCAGAAGATAGCTATGACTAAGCAAAGAGAAACCACTTTTTTTGTTCTGAAAGAGACAGAAAGAAGTGAAGGTGGTGGGAGGAAAGAATAGGATTGGAGAGAATCTAACAGAAGGCTCTGTGCTCTATGATGTCACCCAAATCTTCACATGAAAGTTGGCTGAACCCCCAAAGTGCTTGGTGAATGGATTGTGTATGGGCATGTGAGTAAAACTTTACAAGGTCGGGGGTCATACAAAAGCCAAAGCTAGAGGGGAGGAGGTTCAGCCAGTCACCATGGAGCAGATAAGCCCAGAAGGACCCCCAAACACTTTGAGTATTAGCAGAAATCTTTAATAAATTATTACCTTTCTTCCAGCCGCATTAAAGCCAGTCCCAGCCAGGCTTAAGGAGAGCTGGAATGGAGAGGATTCTCATCTAACAACTGGGTTGCAGTTGTATGTTAACATGGACTTCCTAGGAAGTAACATATCAAACAAAAGGTAACTATAGCATAGACAATTTAAGTTTATTGTCTAAGGAGATGTGTTGGGGGAGGGAAGCAACCGGGCCTTTCAAAACTCTTCAGTTCAAAATGTGGCCTGAACACTTCCATACATTAAATCCAACCCAAAGCAAAATACTTGAACTGCTCCTTCAGGTTAACTTTGCTCCTGGGGGATTTTGTGTCTTTTGGTAATATTATCTCTATACTTTACAAGAAACCTGCTGAGACAGCCTCTTCCTGGGTTGCCTCAAATGGTGTGACCTTGAACCTCTGCCTTCCCAGGACAGATACTTCAGAAGTCAGAGGAAAACTATCTGATCAGGTATCCCCTTCTCTTCCCCCTCTCTTGTGCTGCAGGGAAAGTGATCAACCAGCAGCAGGTACCAGCCACAGTTAACTGCACCTGCTAGGAGCTCTGAAAGACTTTTTTTTTTTTTTTAACGAGTAAAGAAATTCTCATTTCACTCTCCTCCACACTGGACTCACTGAAAAAAGAGGTAGGGAAGTGGATACGCAATTCTTTTGGATTCTCTTTGTTATACCCAACTGCTTTGAAATGTTGAATTTGACTAGAGAGTAAAAGAAGAAAAAGAACAGACTCTCAGGTTCTGAGATATATATAAAATATACTTCCGTTCTTGCTTTCTGGCTGGGGAATCCTGCTGGCTGACTTATAATTTGCAGAAGAGATTTCTTTTAGGCTTTTCTTATGTGACTTCCCAGGCTTTCTTGTACTTATATATGATATGTTAACTAACATCATGGCAAGCAGAAGAGTTTAAATTCCAATTCCATGGGAGTAAAGGAGTATAAGAATCATTATTATAAGAATGATAGTTGTTATAAATATAGGTCATAAACTAGCATTTTTTAACATTTTACCTGAATATTATGAGTAAGCAATCATTAATCAAGCTTTGGGAAGTTTGTCAAAAGCATTTGCATTGAAATTTTATCTTCATATGAGATGTGGCCTATGCAATGATGGTTAGGAACCAAGACAATAAATTGCCAGAATTAGCAACATAGTAAGTGCTCACTATTATGCCTAGACTTTTTCATTATGAAATAATACAGGATATTGGATTCTATGTTCACAGAGTTTTCATTTCAGTTGTGGAGAAGATGTGAAGTGTAAACCAAATAATGTAGTACCTAATCTGAAAGGGTTTCTGTTACAGAAGCATCTGCAAGGCTGGGATTACCCAGAAAAGAGAGGATTAATCTGATGTAAAGGATTTGGAGACGATGTTTATTTCAAACTTTTACTTTATTTGGTTGTTTTTCCCCCTGTACACTTGTGTGAGTTACCACACCATAGTTCTCAGCTTTGAAGACTGTTCTGAGTTTTTGTCTAAGGGAAGATTCATATCAGCAGCTCACAGGGATTCATCTGGCCTTGGAGTCATTCAGGAGTAATTTTCTCAATTAGCAACCCTGGCAGTTAATTGCTTATTTGTTGGAGTCTGAGAAAGGAAATCTGAACTCTAGCAATTTAACTTCTTAGGAAGTCAAATAAATCATGTATATTTAACTTTAATAGCATTCATATTGCTATATTATGAATTTACTTAAGTAATTGAAGAACCATGTGGATGCTAAATAACAGGACTGCATGCCATTTCTTTAATCAAAAATACTGCTTCTACAAATGCAGCTAACAAATACTGCATTCAGTTATAATGGTAAATGTACTAAAATTGAATGACTATCTGTTGATTAGACTACTCCTAAATAATTCTTATTAAATTTAATTCAATCAGTGGGCAGCCTTTAGAATCCAAGTGCTTTTGTTTTGAAAAGACGTCATTGCCAAATATGAACATATATTATGATGTGGTACGGTCTTACACAATAAAAGTCTCATTAAGATCAACAACATTAAATTTGGCCCACAGTATCTATCTTTATCTTTCCATTACAGTCTAACTATTCTTAGTAGAATTTCTCTTTTACTGAACTAAAGGATTATGAAGAAGTTTCTGAAGCGATTTCAGGAGGTGTGGATTACATGATAATATCTGCCTCTGACAAGGTAGTTTGGGACTTTGCATGGAACATTTTCTCTAAGTCCCACCTAAGTCACCTATAAAATTCAGTCCTTCAGTCAATGAGCTGGGGATATAATAGTGAAAATGAAACACATGGTCTCTGTTTTCAAGGAAACAATATTGCTAGAGAGAGACAGACAAGTAAATGAGCAAGAAGGTATCAGATGGTAATGAGTGACATGTAAAACATAAGAAAGAATACTGCACTGGATAGTGCAGAGGGCACTTTATATCAGGTGAACAGGGAAGGCTTCTGTGGCACAGTGACACTTGAGCTGAGAGCCAAATGACAGGAGGAGCCAGCCTGCGAAGAGCTGGGGGAGAGGCATTACAAACAACAAGTGAGAAGGCCTTAGGGCCAGAGCAAACAAGGCTTGTTCAGGAACAGAAAGGAGAGGTTAGTGCAGGTGGTGCATAGTGAGGAAGGGAGCAAAAATGGGAGAAGACTCAGAAAAAGGAGAGAGGGTAGTGGTTGCCTCTGTAGGACCTTGAAGGTAATTATAGAGGTTTGGATTTGATTCTAAGTGCAATGGGAAGCCATTGGAAGGTTTTGCATGGATGAACATTAGCTGATTCTATTTAACAAAGAGTCTGTAAAGGAGACAGAATGGAGGCAGGGCCACTGCTGAGGGAACTTGCACCCTGATGCTAGGGGAAAGGGATAGAGTTGAACTCTGAGAAAATACAGATTCTATCCCACCCAAAATGTTTAAATCCACTTGCATAGCATTACAAATGCTCAGGGGATTGTCATACATCTTGAAGTCTATCCATGGATTATCTGCAGCTCAGAGTGAACTCTACAAATTCCTTCACCTTTGATGCTATGTTTAAATGTTTTCTGAAAGGAATCTATTTACATTTTCTTTGCATATCTAGATTTCCATGGAAATCAAAGAAAAATGAACCAAAAGTTTGCTGAAAGTTCCTTTTGGTCTGTTACTTGATTCTTCTGTTAATCCATAGACCACTACTTATTTCTTGTTTGTGATATTATGCTAACATCATTTGGAGGGCTTATAGCACTTTATCAACAATTTCATTATTTTTGTTATGCAAACATCTTGCTATCTGTTTTGATAATTCTGTTTTGGAAATAGAAAATAGCAAAAAGATAAAGACTTCAGGCTTTTATAAGGAATTATATATTATAATATATGTAGTTGTTATTATATATACTATATTTTATTACTCTCCCTTTAAATACCCTAAATAAGAGGAATAACAAATAGAAAAGATGACCTTAAGGTGAAGGTTGCAGTGAGCCAAGATGGCGCCACTTCACTCCAGCCTGGGTGACAGAGCAAGGCTCTGTCTCAAAAAAAAAAAAGAAAAAAAAAAGCTAACCCTAAAAATTAAAATAACAAAAAATAGAGAAAAAATCCACCTCAATAGAAAAGTAAAGTGAAAAGCACAGTCACAAACCCAAAACAAAAACTGTAAAAATTATCTCTCAAACAGAGTGAAACATGAACTCAGGGAAAGGTTAGCAGGGCAATACTACATAGCTCCTCTAACACTGGGGCCGGGTGACCAGGACATGCTCACAGGGCCAGAATTTAAGGCAATTTGGAATAGGGAGTGGCAAGTAAATGGTAAGCCCATCTAAAGAGGACAGCCATAGCTCACATCCAGGTAATTTTTGCCATGCAGAAAAATTGCCACTGAGGATTGCCAGATCATCTGATTTTTAAAAAAGAAGTTGAAACGATTTTTTTTTTTTTTTTGAGACAGAGTTTCGCTCTTATTGCCCAGGCTGGAGTGCAATGGCACAATCTTGGCTCACTGCAACCTCTGCCTCCCAGGTTCAAGCAATTTTCCTGCCTCAACCTCCTGAGTGGCTGGGGTTACAGGCACGTGCCACCACGCCCGGCTAATTTTGCATTTTTAGTAGAGACGGGGTTTCTCCACGTTGGTCAGGCTGGTCTCAAACTCCTAACCTCAGGTGATCCAACCTCCCTGGCCTCCCAAAGTGTTGGGATTACAGGTGTGAGCCATCACGTCTGGACTCAAAAGATGGATTTTTATATGAAGTGTTGCTATCTTTCAAAAACTGTGTGGGCCAAACAAAATAATATCTGCCAGATGGATTATATCTGTGGATTGCTGGTTCATGATCCCTGCTCAGAAAGTGTCATAATTCTTTTTTTTTTTTTTTTTTTTTTTGGAGATGGAATCTGGCTCTGTCACTAGGCTGGAGTGCAGAGGCACCATTTGGGCTCACTGCAACCTCTGCCTCCCGGGTTCAAGCGATTCTCCTGCCTCAGCCTCCTGAGTAGCTGGGACTACAGGCGTGCGCCACCACGCCCAGCTAATTTTTGTATTTTTAGTAGAGACGGAGTTCACCATATTGGCCAGGATGGTCTCAATGTCTTGACCTCGTGATCCATCCGCCTTGGCTTGCAAAGTGCTGGGATCACAGGCATGAGCCACCATGCCCAGCCATAAGTGTCGTAATTCTTAAAGGCCCATCTAATGATGCTTTGATTAGATGGATGAGATCTAGGAGTCCAAAGAGAAGTGTCCCCAGAGATGCTTCATTCCACATTACAACAAGGCGGGGTAGGTAGAATTGTTTATGGCTGGCCTTCTAGACAAGGGGATTGCGTTAGGTGAGCAGGGTGAGAAGGCGCAGCAGCATTGATTGACAGAGTTTCTGGGCCTTAAAGGGCTTCAATGTGAGTCTTCCTGACACCACAAAGTCTGAACACTGAGGTGGTGTGTGGCTTGTGATACAAGACACATCCAGTTTAGCTGAGTGTTGGAAACAAACTCAAACTGAAGCTGGAATGGCCCCAGGTCATCCTCCTCACTCTTCCTCTCCCTCTTCTTGAGCAGTAGCTGGCTGGAGGGAGCTAACCAGAGGGAAGCAGCACAGCATCTATGCACAGACATAGCAAATAAGAGCAAGTGAAACACGCCACACTTACGACTATGTCAACAAATGAATAGAAGCAAAGGAAAAGACTGACATAGCTTAGACTGGGAATCCTTCTAGAAAGTAAGAAAGAATTCAGAGAGATTCCTCTCTCTAGTCTTGAAGAAATGAAAGTCTTCAAAATGAAGATTGAAGAAATATAGAATATCTAAAAAAAAAGAAAGATAAAGTGGTATATATTTTCTTTAAACAAAAATCATTAAACCAAAGATTTGCCTCTCTGACTGTAATGCCCTCTCCTCTTAGCTAACTCCTTCATCCTTTTTCACAGTGACTGTTCTTTAGACTCACAACAATCTCAGTCTTTTGACGCATCTAGTCTTCCCATCCATCTCTCCTTTCTTTCCTTCCTCCTTAGCTGGCTTAGATTTTATAGTCCATTGTTTCAAGAAAACTATTGGGGATTAAGCTCATTTTACGTATTTGTACTTCAGATAACAACCTCACTCACTTTCTCAGAAAAAAAAACTATTGTGTTTTTCTCTGTCTTCTGTATTCAACCTTTCCTTCTCAACAGGGGTTATTGTATTTTCTTAAAATGCTCAAATTTCTCTCATTAAAATAAAAATACAATGATTGTCACCAAAAAACTCTTGCATCCACACACAGCCACCTCCAGCGAACACATCTCTTTTTACTGCTATTGTCTTCTTTTTCTCAACTTCCTGACTCATTAACTCTTTCCAGATTGCCACCACCTCTCCACCAAATTGCTTGTACCAAAGCAAAGACCTCTATGTCTTTTTATCCAGGTGACACTTGCAATCAGCTTGTCCCCATGCTTTCATGCATCACTGCAGGCCACTCCACCCCCTTGACACCCTTTCTTCTTTTGGCTTCTCAGGCTCAACACTTCCTCTTGTCACCCATCCTCTGGCTTCTATTCCTTTTTTTGCTCTTAGAGGCTCATCTTACTCTAAAGGCCATTACATACTGATGGTCGTCATTGCTGGGTCCTTGTTCATCTTCTTTTCTGCTCAGGTTCCATCCTGTCTCCCTACTTGGTTACAAAAATAATCACCACCTTGGTCGTTATCTGTAAGCAAATATTCTCAGAATCCACATGCCTGCCTTAGCTCATTTCCACTGTGTCTCCTTCTGGCGCAACTGTGGCTTGTCCCAACGCAAGCTCTTTACACGTTTTCTTCCTGACTGGGCCATTGCTTCTCAGACTATCTGTGATAAAAGACCATTTGTAAGGCCAGGCGTGGTGGCTCATGCCTGTAATCCCAGCATTTTGGGAGGCCAAGGCGTGTGGATCATCTGAAGTCAGGAGTTCGAGACCGGCCTGGCCAACATGGCAAAACCCCATCTCTACTAAAAATACAAAAAATTAGCTGGGTGAGGTGATGTGTGCCTGTAATCCCAACTACTCAGGAGGCTGAGGCAGGAGAATTTCTTGAACCTGGGAGGAGGAAGTTGCAGTGAGGCAAGAATGCGCCACTGGTCTTTAGCCTGGGCGACAGATTGAAACTCTGTCTCAAAATAAATAAAAGACCAGTTGGTTTTTTAAATGTCTAATCTATCACAGACTGATACTTTTATAAGTACGATAAAAATGAAATACTAGAAAAATAAAATGAGTAAAAGACACACAAAATACAAGCCTTACTTTTTATTAGATTCAAGAGATATAAAATTACTCTGTCAAATTACTTTTGAAACTTCTAAATGCTTACTCTGAATTATTGTATGTCTGTTGCTGAAGAATAACACATAGTCCAAGGAATAAAATGGGTGTAAAGACCCCAGAATAGAACTCCTGTCCCCTTTTGCCTAGTTTTCTCATCAGATCTCAACTTAAAAATCTCTAATTTAGAAAAGCCTTTGCTGACCTCCCTAAGTCAGTTACACCTACTACTTTTTCTCAAATCCCATGTGCCTGTCCACTGTAGTACTTTTAATAATGCTTACACTCAAGACCTGTGCATCTTCCATGTAGGCTCCATGAGAGTGGGAGCTGGGATTCTTATTTTTCTAGTCATTATTGTGTTCTCAGCATCTAGTACAGTACTGGGATATGAGGAATGCTCTAAATTCCCTATTCATTGTGTAAAGAAGACAGGCATGCACAAAGAATTAGTCAACTACAAAGGGAATTAAAATTTCTGCCCAAGGATTTCAGACAAATTGACATTTGAAAAAGAATTCTAGATGCAGATGGTGCAAAAGAGTGTCTTAGGGGAAGGCATTGGTGTATATAAAAGCGCAGAAGCACAGATCTTCTCTGGGCAAGGGTGAGTAGTTTGGAGTGCTTGCAGCATGAAGTTTGCTGGGATGGGAGAAGGGCTATGATACTGGAATGTGGGGATAATGATGAAAAGTAGACTATGTGAGTTGTCAGAGTCCTTGGATGCCAGACGAATTAGTTTAGATTTTACCATCTCTAGATAGAAAGTCATTATTTTCTATCTAGTGATAGAAAGTCATTAAGTAAGTTTTAGCAACAGAATGACGAGATTAGATTTGATTTTGTCGAAGACCACTGATGGAGATGTGGAGATGAGATTAAAGGGGTCAAGGTGGGAGGTTCTTGAAACAGTCTGCTTCATGAGTGTCTGAGAGGCCATGGGATGGACAGGGGGAGCTGGATGGAGGTTAGAGGGCAGAAACTCTGGGATAAAGTTCCCAAGTCTTTGATCTGAGCATGAGGAGGGGCCACACTGAATTCCTATCCCCTGGGATGACAGCAGGGTGAGCTTCTGCTCTATTGCTCCAGGTCTCTGACCATGGTAATATTAGCCCCACCAGAGTATAGAGTGAGTTCTTAACATATACCTTTCTTATGTCCCCTAAGTCATAATACTAACACCATTAATACTAACCTTATACCTCCCTGATTAGGGGGAAGTTGTCCTTTTCCCCACACATCTCATTTCTGCTGGGTCAGTTTTTCTGTGCTGCTCCATGAGAGCTGGGGATGACTTTCACCAACCAGCAGTGGCTGCACTAACATTGAGCAAGAAGATAAGAGCCAGGATATCATACAGAAAGGCGGACCGGGAGGAAGCCAGGACAGAAAGGAAATCATTCAACACTGAATGTTGCATTCTTGATTTCTAATAATGCCACCTGGAGCCCTACTTTCCAAGATACATTATCACCACCTTTGGATTCCCTGCTTCAGCTGCCTTATTTTGTAGGTACCCTTTGTTAAAAGCTGCATAATTCTCTGTTCAGAAGTTTGTGGGGGTGTACTTTATATATAGATATCTTCCTCATGATAGTCTTCATGTATATTGTGTGTTAATGTCACTAAATCCTTTGGGATGACATGCTGTATTAAATTTTTTTATTATACTTTACATTCTGGGATACATGTGCAGAACTTGCAGGTTTGTTACATAGATATAAACGTGCCATGGTGGTTTGCTACACCCGTCAACTCACCTACATTAGGTATTTCTCCTAGTGCTATCCCCCCACAGCGCCACAGCTCCCCAGCACCCCAACCCCCAACAGGTCCTGTTGTGTGATGTTCCCCTCCCTGTGTCCATGTGTAATGAGATACCATCTTATGCCAGTTAGAATGGCAATCATTAAAAAGTCAGAAAACGACAGATCCTGGAGAGGATGTGGAGAAATAGGAACATTTTTACAGTGTTGGTGAGTGTAAATTAGTTCAACCATTGTGGAAGACAGTGTGGTGATTCCTCAAGGATCAAGAACCAGAAATACCATCTGACCCAGCAATCCCATTTCTGGGCATATACCCAAAGGGTCATAAATCATGCTGCTATAAAGACACATGCACATGTATGTTTATTGCGGCACTGTTCACAATAGCAAAGACTTGGAACCCACCCAAATGCCCATCAATGATAGAATGGATAAAGAAAAAGTATTAATTTTTTAAAGAAAACACTTATATTATTCTAACTCCCCTGCTTGACGCCTTTCGTAACAGTTGGGATAAATGGGCTGAAAGAAGACAGAGGCATTTTCAGCTTCAGAGGAAATTATTTTGGAAAATTTTGGCAGAAACAGATGAGCTGTTTCAGCATGGGGTGGTAGTGAAATACTGCACTTTGCCTGAGTGATGCCCACTGCTGCCTTATGTGGCTCTTCTTCCAGGTGGAACCAACCTACATTTGCCTCCCCAAGCAGCAACTGTCAGATATTTAAACAAGGAGCTGACAGTGGGAGAAGTGAGGAACAAAGCCTGAGTCTCTAAAGAAAAGTCAGATCTCCGCCGGGTGCGGTGGCTCACGCCTGTAATCCCAGCACTTTGGAAGGCTAAGGCGGGCGGATCACGAGGTCAGGAGATGGAGATCATCCTGGCTAACACAGTGAAACCCCGTCTCTACTAAAAATGCAAAAAAAAAAAATTAGCCCGGCCTGGTGGTGGGTGCTTGTAGTCTCAGCTACTTGGGAGGGTGAGGCAGAAGAATGGCATGAACCTGGGAGGTGGAGCTTGCAGTGAGCCGAGATTGCGCCACTGCACTCCAGCCTGGGCGACAGAGCGAGACTCTGTCTCAAAAAAAAAAAAAAAAAGTCAGATCTCTTACTGTTTCTTGTTTTCACCACTTAGATATATGATTTCTGGGAATGGAGCTTACTCTTTTGGATTCTTCCTGCTCTATCCCCAGTAGAACCTGTAGCTCTTCAGATTTTTCCTCCTACAACCAAAGGATGCCTTTGCTATGACTTCATACTGCTTCCAGATAGAGACTAATCCTGAAAAGTAAACAAAGCAGCCTCTCTAGGCTTGGGAGACAGTAAGCGTTCTTTAGTTTGACCTCAAGAGAACTGGTAGATTGAGTACTGGTTGCCTGGATATACACACTAAGTTGTTTCTGGGCAAACTCAAGGGTGGAGGGAGTGGACTGTGTTCTTACTCGCCTTCTCACTTTTGTGTAGCAGCAGCTACACTGAGCAATGGATGAGTGTGTGTTAGCTGGGGTGGAGGATTCTGGGAGTGGAGGCAGTGTTCATAAGGTATGGAGAGAGGTCACCGTCATCTTCATGTATGTGCACAGAGCTCTCCAGACTCCTCATTGAGTGAATTGAGTTAAATCTTACTATTAAAATAGCACTTCATCCTCAGGCTTGGACAAGAAACCTTCTGAAGAATCCAGACTCAACAAAAAGCCAGACCTTTTGGTGTAGAGATAGCTATCCAAAGCAAATCACGTGAAACGTGTATATCAGCAAAGGCTGAAAATGAAGCTCTCCATCTCCAGTCATTCTCCTTAGGAACCAGACAGTTATCTCAGAACATGATGCAGGAGTAACTAATCCCTTCCTCTGGGGTTCCATGAGACCTGGGCATCACGTGCCTATGCACTTATCATATTGTATGATTATACTTTCTTCTCCAGCCTGAGCCCCCTGAAGGAAGGGGCTGTTTCTTACTCATCTTTATATTCTTGGGCTTTTACATGGAACAAGGGCTAGAATTTGCATTCTCTAAGCACTTGCGGAATTAATGACAAGGAGTGCTCTTAAAAGCCCCACAAGGAATCTCAAGACCACCTGTGTGGTTCACAGCTCTGTGGCCTCTTGTGGGAGAGGGTCATTCAGACTGTATTTGGAAATAGGGTTACTCCTCCCTGGTGACTCATACTGAGCTGCAACAAGTCATGTTCAAGTGCCCTTACTGTTCTGAAAAATCTACAAGGTTTTGCCCCAACCACTTAGAGTCTACAATGCTATCCAAAACAATGTACATTTGATTTGCATGCTTAGGAAAAAATGAGTCTGTAAAAGTTTTGTAACTGGTCTAACTAACTTGTTGATAATGAAACTCTGGAATTATATGGTATGAGAAATAATTACTTGGTGCTGCTTGTATCTAGGGGTAATGTGACTGCCAACCATGGATGAATCAATGGTCCTCATCCATCTGCTTAAAATTTGTGTGATTTTATTCTTAGTCTCCCTCAATAGGATACATACACCATGAGAGTAGAAACTATGTCACTTACTGCTCATCTTTGTTTCACAGTGCCTCACACAGTGCCTGCAGATAGTGGTCACAGAATAACTATTGGCAGAGAAAATCAAGAAGGGAAGAAAGGACATATGATACCTACTTTGGTTGATGTCTTTGTTTCCTTTCATCCACTACCTTTTTTCCAAATCCAGTCACTTGATGTCCCCTTGTGTCACAGAATTCCACAGGGACTTACCGGTGTTTAAGGAGAATTTTTCTTCTATTATTCTCTGTCCATCAGATATGCTTATCACTTAAGAAATCTCTTTCATCCCTTTCAATTGGACAAAATATAGTTGAATTATAGTCTTTCCTCTTAATTAAAAAATGAGGAGGAAACCATGACTTTCCAACAAAGAGAGTTAATTTAGTCATTCTAGGTAAATAGATCCGCAGTTTTGGAGACTAGAGGCTCTGAGTTAAGGTGTTACAGATGCCTAATATCATATTATGCAATAGGGATGGTCTTCGTGATATATCAGGAAAATTCTCCATTGTGCAGGACCCTTCTATGGCACATTACAGGACATTTAAAATCACTGGTTCATTAAATGCCAGTAGTGCCTCTCAGTCATCATGACCATTAAAGAAATTTTATCATGTATTTCCAGTTGGCTGTTAGTGGGAGAAGCATGGTACTGTGCAGGGTTGAGAACCACTAGGGGGACTAGAATACACAGGAGATGGAGATGCTTTTACTTCTCTGTATAAATTACATCTTTAGTGTTACCTTTTGAAAACTGTACTTTTCTCATCCCTAATCTATGACTCACTTCCATTTACTCAAAGCCATAATATAGGGCAGGAAATTCTCTCACTGGATTTAAATACTGGATATCAGTTTCCTCTCAGTAAACAAGCCTCCTAATCTTCTGACCTAGTGCTTGCAAGTATTAACCATTTACTGATAGAGATTTATGATAGCATATTTGTCTTACTTGGCTTTCTGGTTACAACCTAATTCCAATTTCTATTAAATTAGTCTAAGTGGCAAGATTGAATGGTGGCAATCTGTGAAAGTGATTTTACTTACAGTGTTGAATTCTTCTCTAACCTGAGCAAAATGCTGCCCTTAACTCCTTGCCATTCAAGGAGGAAAATGTGTATGCTGATGAGGTTGGCTGGGGGAGGAAAGGGAAAGGAGTACAAGAGAGCATAGATAGATGAAGATTAATCATTATCTCTGGCATTTATCATTATTTGTCATTAATAATTATCTCTGACATTAAGCAAATATCTAACAAAGAAATAGAGGTATTTTCAGAGCTGGCCCTTGGATTCTGTAGTGGTACATCATTCTGGCTTTTGCAGCAAGGCCAGCTGATCTTGTGGGTATGGTAAGAGTGGTCAGAACCCCACCTCCTGAGGTGCTCTGGGGTGCCTTAAGTATGTCCAGGCTTCAGGCAGCTTGACTGAGCCTTTGGGTTCAGAAAATGAGAGAAGAAACAGTGCTTCTCAGAGACGGAGATCTGTTTTTGGGGAAGTTTGTCATTACTGCCTGATTAACTGTACATTTTGGGTCACTTTGAATAAACATTAGAAAAATAGTCTCCATATGTTGGTTTTGAAGGAAATATATTATTTAAATCCCACTTCTTGTTTTATAAATGTAAGGCACACACAATAAAAATTCTAGCAATACCAGTAGTATTCAATATACAGTAACTAACTCTGGACTCAAAATTTCCCTTCCAAGAAGCCAGTACTGCAAAGCAGTTTCTTATTCTTTTAGCATGTTCTCTGCATTCATAAGCATTTCTGTAAGCAATGGTCCCTGGAAAGCATCACAGTGTAATAATAAAGAGTAAAAGGCTCTGAATTCCAGCTGTCAGATTGCCTGAGTTCATGTCCTGGCTTTACCACATATCTGCTGTGGGACCATAAACAACTCAGCCTACTTTCCTAACCCCAGTTTCCCTATCTCTAAAATGGGAGTAAGAGCACCTGTATCACAGACTATGTGATAAACTAATATATTAAAAAGTTCTTAAAACATAACCTGATTCATAGGAAGTGTAATATAAACATTAGCAATTTTGGTTTACAATCTTTTCAGCACCTTTCATGGGTGGGTAAAGTTTAATTTGAAAATTCCCCTTTTAACTCTCTTTATGCACCTGCTTCTTTTATGCCTTTTCATCCTGGTCTTAACCATTGTGATGACACAATGTTCGCTTTTGAAGCGTTTTTAAATCCCAAGTTTTGGAGAATGTACTCAGAATGTATCCTTTGGCCCTTCGCTCACTCCCTCTCCTATAGTGCCCCTTCTCTTTCCTCCACCCCAACAAACACCCTTCAGGGCATTGTGAAATTGGAGGGGCATGCCTTGTTTCTGTGTCCCTCTCTTGGAGTGCTCCCATCTCCATACACATACAGAAGACTATGGGACACACATCTGCCTTTCTGGCCTTCAGGAATATGCCAAGCCACAGGCCCACAACCCTGCCTGATTGTGCCTCATTGTCCAAAATCCCTGGCTTAGCTCTTTACCCTGGACCAGGAAGCTAATGGATGACAACAACCCCATGTGTTCCCATATCTTGGGATCTTTGCATTCTGTCCTTGAATCCCAGAAGAGTCAGGATCATAAGTGAATAAAAAGAGTGGTGGAATTTCAGGCCTCATGTCGTGGCAGCTGTGAAGATTATTTTTGGGCAGGGTCTCCTTTTAGCATCCCACAAAGTGTACTACGTAGGCAGCTGCCTAGCCCACTCATCTCTCTCTTATGCTTCAAATGGTGAATGCAGAAAAAGTATGAGCTGGCTCCTTTAAGAGAAGGTGATAACAATGTTAAATACATATTTAGGTTTTCTTCTCTGGATATGGTAAATCCAGCCTCAGAGGTCAGTTGGGCTGTTGGTAAGGAGGATGCTTGCTTACTTCCTATGAAGAGTATTAGTGAGGAATTAAAGCATGAACAGAATTAAAAGTTTAATTTATAATTTACTGAGTAGTCAGGGAGCCCAATTTTTCCATAAAGGGACTTAATATTAATCCAGGATAAATTATAATAGTTATCTCCTAAAAAAACGAGTTTAGAATGATTTAGGTGCTCATTTTGCTTGTTTCAACTGGACCCAGGAGAGGTTTGTAATGATTTTCCTTCATGTGTGTAAAGGATTACATTGGTCTAGATAAAAAGGGTCAAGTTTTGAATGTGCCTCAGATAGGGCCCTCTTTGCCAGGAATGGTATTGAGTTTTGTCTGTTTCCCACCAACCAAAGCTGTAGAATGTGAAGTGTTGGGTGTTGTGGTAGTTGGTCTCCAAATACAGCTACCCACAACCCTCCTGCCTCTAGGTGCACACTGCTTCTCCCACCAAGAGTGAAATCAGGGCTGGCCTGGTAACTTGTCTTGACCAATGGAATGCATCACAGGTGATATTTGGGGATTTCTGAGCAGAGGCCTTGCAACAACTAGAAGATCCCACTTACCTTCTGTTGGTGCCCAGTTGCAATGCTGTGATGAAGTCCAGACTAGACTGTCGAATGATGAGAGGCCATGTGATGTGGTTAATGGTAAGTGGTTAATGGATATTATATGGATAATGATAAGTGGTTACCTTAAGTGTTCCAGTCCCAGTTGAGCCCCTAGTTGAATACATCCACACGAATGTCTTCAGCTACACAATGTGAAGCAGAAGAATCACAGAGCTGAGTCCAACGACCCTCAACACCATGGGCAATACTAAATCATTGTTGTATACCTTTAAGTACTGGGTTGATTTTTAATACAGTAATGTCTAACTTCAACAGGTCTTGCTTTTCCCTGAATGCATGCAGTTTTCACTTCGCTTGCGGTTAATCCCAGAGACTTCAGGCCCAGGGGCTGGAAGGGCCCAGCTGAAGGATAACTTGAAAAGGTAGTGAAAAGGTAGGCCAGTGAAGCTTCAGGAAGGGCTACCACTGGGATAACCTTCAAGCACGGCACAGTGGGGTCTTTCTAGTAGGCCGGAGTGATGCAAAAAAGGATTTGTTTGCTTGCATGTGTGGGATTCAGACAACAGTTTGACTATAATCAGTGCAGTCTGCTCCAGCTAGATATAATAGTGCTGCAGCCTACTAATTTCTGGTATGTTCTGGTAACTCACTTATAAATATAGTAATTCATACATGTTGACAATAAATTGAACTACTCAGGTGTGCCTGTGGAAGAGACACTCCTTTTTTTCTTTTTCAGTTTTCCCTGTCATTAGGATTTGAATAGGAAGTGAGAGTCAAGTCATCTTTACATACTTCCAATCTCTTTGTGCTCATAAAGTTACAGTACAGAGTTTTCCAATATATACCCCTCTGAATGTGAGTTCTGTAATGCGGGATGCTAATAGCTGTTAAATGGACAAGAAAGATTTATAGGCACTCATGTTTCAGAAAATGCTATGTTTATGAAAATGTTAATCAGAGGCGTTTTGTGAATTTTTTTTTGCCTTTGATATATTAATATGCCTTGTGAATCTCCAGGAAAGGGTTGTTATTTTACTTTTAAAAATTATGTTTGACTATTTCAAATTCTCACCTTCTCTAAAAGAGAAAAAACATCTCCAGCAACTAGAATTTCACAGGAGATTCTTTAGGCACTACCCATTTGTAGCAAGAGAATGTTGACGGAGTGTGAAGACACTGTTGGAAACTCAAAAATCTGCATGAAGGAAGAGCAGATGTTATGATCAACTATCTCTTGAACTAAGACAGCAGTATAATTGACGTCTTGCCAGAATATCAGAGGAACACCTTTTATGGAGATCAGTTCTTTTTTCCATATGGAGAGGGGGAGAGTAAAGGATGCTTAAACACATGATTATTCCTCATTCTCTTTTTTGAATATCCTGCTGCATAACAAAATGTCAAGAAAATGTCTTCACAGTCTGTCTTCCCACCTAGAATATTTGAGTGTAACTTGACAATAGTAATCACACTGACCTCAGGCCCTGGATACTCCTTTCAGATGTCTTTCCAGTGCAAGAGGAAGAAAAATTTCCAGCGGTCTCCATTTTTATCCCAATGCTTACTGAGTGCAGGTTCCTTTTACCCTTAAATGTTTTACATTGACCAAAACCTTATGACTTTCTGATGGTGGGTCAGAGGTTATTCCCTAGCTGGTTGATTGTGGCTGTTGCCTCATTTCTGACCCTTAACTGTAACCTGATACTGAATTCTGTCTTGTGACTCTGGGCTCTGGCCCAAACTAATAGCAATCTCGTTACATTCCTCGATTTCATCAGAATGGGATATTGGGGCTGCTAGGGAAGACTGATTATACCCAGTTACAGGCTATAGCACCTGGCAGAAGAGTGTATTCATGCTAACTGAAAGCTGGCATTAACCTTTTCAGCAAGAGGTACTTCTTGAGGACAACTAAATTTGATGAAATGTTAATACTACATTATCCAAGGACATTTCCCAGTACAAAGTGGGATTGGTCTGACAGTTCGGGATGTATGAACCTTCCTCTTTTTTTTTTTTTTTTCCATAATTATAAGGCATGGTTTCAAGCTCATTATCCTAACTTGAGGCTGTAAGATATGAACTTCGTTAGGCCTTCAAGGAAGCAGAATCTGACTCTTCTAGCCATTCTCCTCCTAGAGGTCTCTCTGATGAAGCACATATGCAAGATTTCTAAACTAATAGCAAAGAATTGCCCCAGCCGGGTGGGGTGGCTCATGCCTGTAATCCCAGCACTTTGGGAGACGGAGGTGGATCACCTGAGGTCAGGAGTTCGAGACTAGCCTGGCCAACATGGTGAAACCCCATCTCTACTAAAAATACAAGAATTAGCTGGGCGTGGTGGCGGGCTGCCTGTAATCGCAGCTACTCAGGAGGCTGAGGCAGGAGAATCACTGGAACCCAGGAGGCAGAGGTTGCAGTGAGCCGAGATTGCGCCATTGCACTCCAGCCTGGCAGACAAGAGTGAAACTCTGTCTGAAAAAAAAATAGAAAATAAAAAAAAGAAAGAAAAGAAAACAATTGCCCTATAACTCAAATGCAAGGATGTTTGGTAAAACTGATTGGGAGACAAGGCTAAGGACTGAGGTTGAATTGGAGCGTACTGTTTTCTTCTCCTCTGAATTGAAGTAAACCAGGCCTGCAATGTTGGTCTAAAGTGAATTATTCCTCCAACTATATTGACCATGACCCCGTTTCTTAAAGGAGGACGGAAGATGAAGTAACCAAATTAGTGACCATGCCCACCAGTGAAATGTGAAAAATCAGATCAGTGATTCCTCTTCCCTTTGTAAGGATTGAATAAGAGAAGAAGAGTGAGTACCTCATCATTCCTACTTTGTGAAGAGAAGAATCTCAAGCTCAAAGTCAGTAGAAATATGAGCTGGGGGAAAATAAAAATCTCATTTTTAGCACAAATATATTTTTAATGGGTACACAAATACAGTTAAATACAAGAAATAAGATCTGGTGTTTGGTAGCACAATGGGAGACTATAGTTAACAATAACTTACTGTGTATTTCAAAATAACTAAAAGAGTGGAATTGGAATGTTCTTAATGCAAAAAAAGATAAATGCTTGTGGTGATATACATCCCAATTACTCGGATTTAATTTTTACATATTGCATGCTTGTATCAAAATATCACATACACCCCATAAATTTGCACAGCTAATATGTGTCTATAATAACTAAAAACATAAAAATAAAAAAATATCCCTTCAAACTGGATGAAATATAAAACACCAGCCTGTTACTTGCACATGCTTTTGCCATGTAAGGTAAAACTAATACAAAGTTTAGCAATTTTGTTGCAATTTGTTCCAAAGCATGCAGTCTGACAAATCTATAGGGCTGCTTGGAGCTAGGAAAGATTTCCTTAGTCGTGGCTCATAATCACTTCTATTCAAAATGTTGACCCTTCTTGACCCCATCCTGATAAACAGCATGAGTTAGTTAACAAGTCTGGTTAACTTGTCTTTTGAGAAGTGCCTGTCATTTAGTGATCTGCTTGTGAATGACACATTATTCATTTTAACCAAAAGATAGCATTTCAGACACATCAAAACTGAAAAGAGAAGCCAAGAAGTGCAAAAGCTCAAATACCTTGTCACCTCATAGTGTGTTATGAAGATAACTAATGGCCTGTTGAGAAGTTGTAGAGGAGGTGGAAGAAATGAAACCAACATATAGTGACTCACGGGTGTGTGGGGAAAAGAATGAAACTTGACAAAGATAGATTGGATAGTATGTTCAAGGCTTTTAACGGTAGGTGAGCCAATGATAGGCATTTTCTCTTAATGCCTTATGCCCATGTAATATTCTCAACATTTCTCAGCATGTAAACCACACAAAACTCCAGAGAGAGGTATTACCTTGTTCGTTTTGCAGAAAGGAGACTCTGAGAGGTTAAAATGGCTTGCTCATGATTGATCAGCCCAACGAGTCAGAATTCTAATGTAGAGCTTCTGAGTCTTAAGCCCATTGCTTTTTCCACTAGATGAGACCTACCTTGGTCTTTCCATATGGTCGATTTGTTACCATGTCCCCTTGTATTCATCCCTGACATCCTTGCTGCTCTTCCCCCTTTTAACTGAGCCCAGAACAAGGAGAGAAAACCAGTTTATAGTGAGCCTGTCACAGATTGGATGCGGAACCTCAGGTTAATGTGCATACATATGAAAGCTGTCCAGTTGGTTCTGTCTTGACCATAAGAATGACACAGGGGGTCTTGTACTCTCAACAGTGGCATACATATGGGGTGGTGAAATATTTTTAGCTACTTTATTTCTAATACATGAAGCCACTTTTGAAATGGAGGTAAGCAGAAGGCTGACTGAAACACAGTGAAAAGTCCAGTTTCTACTAGTTTCTTTTAAATTTGTGCTTAAAAGGTGAAAGGAAAAGTGCGGGTATGTGTGGTTGTAGGTTTGTCACACATAAGCCCTCCCAAGGGTACAGTTAACAATTTTAACTTTTCTCACTGATCCCAAATCAATTTTGTTTGGAACAGAACCACTTGTCATTTGTTTTTCAAAGAACATCAGACTTTGACAGACACAATGGGCAGGATATTCTTTCTGAAGCTTCACTTTCAAATCTTGTAATGTTAAAGGAAAGTGAAAATGAGCTCTCCTCTATTTGCATTATTTTCTCCAGTGAAATAGGAGCACTTACTGCAAATATCATGTTTTACCTTGGTGTTGGGCACAATGAGAAGCCTACTTGAGAAAGCAAAGTTTTATAGCATTTTGCAACAGGTTTATAATAATTTTGTGGGTTGTACTGGCCTCTTGGTGGATCATATCCCAGCTCCAGATAACTCATGTTGGTTTTCTAAAGGTATGAAACATTGAAAACGAAATGTACAGAGAAAAACAATGAACTCAGTGTGCATTACCTACCTCTATCAAATTCTACAATTTTGCCATATGTTTCAGTATTATTTAAAATAAAAGAAACATTACAGATACAGATAAATTCCCCTGTTACCCCTCACCCATTATGGTCTCCACCTTCCTTTTTCTCCATGTATCGGTATCCAGAATTTGGTGTTCGTGTTCCTGTGCTTGGTTTTTAAAATATATATTTGTTATTAGAATGACACATAGAGAAGTGAGCAAATCATAAGTTATGTATTATTTTATATATAATGATCATATTCCTCCCAATGGATGTTTACCAAGTATATATACTGTCACTTTGATGGATGTAACTGCTACCTTGATCAATATATAGACTTTTGCCAGGACTCCAGAAGCCTCCCTTGGGCACCCTAATAATCATTATCCCTTCTAAAACTAGTGAGTATTCTATTCTGATCTCTGCTACAATTGATTAGTTTTACCTGTTTTTGAACTTTATATGAATGGAATTATACTATTTTGTTGCAAGCTTCTTACATTCAACATTCTATTTATGAGATTGATGCATGTAGTTGCTTATTACCGGTTTATTCTTTTTATTGCTGTATAGTGAACTTTATAAATATTATGTAGTTTACATATCTATTCTACAAATGATGGATATTTGGGTGTTATGGCTATTATATGAGTATTGCTGCCAGGAGCAGGACTGAAACTATGGTGAGTCAAGAGAGGTGCCTGAGATGCAACATAAGAAAGCGCTCACTCTCAGGATGATAACAGCACGTGTGGGACCCCGAGAGTGAGTAGTACCTCCTTAGATATTACTTCTAGCCAACCATCTTGGCCTCACCTATCCTATCTTTCTCTTACCTGATAGCTGTGGCTAGGCCTTCCAATACTATGTTGAATAGGAGTGGTTAGAGTGAGCATCCTTGACTTGTTCCAGCACGGAAGAGGAATGGTTCAAGCTTTTGCCTGTTCATTATGATATTGGCTGTTGGTTTGTCATACATGGCTTTTAATATTTTGTGTTATTTTCCTTTGATGCCTAGTCTGTTGAGGTTTTTTTAATCATGAAAAATGTTTGATTTCATCACAATCTTTTTCTGCACTTAGGGAGATAATCACATGGTTTTTGTTTTTAATTCTGTTTATGTGGTAAATCACGTTTATTGATTTGTGTGTGTTGAACCAATCTTGCATCCCAGGAATGAAGCCTACTTCATCGTGGTGAATTAACATTTTGATCTGCTGCTGAATTCAGTTTGCTAGTGTTTTGTTGAGGATATTTGTGTTGATGTTTATCAGGGATATTGACTTGTAGTTTTGTTTTTTTGTGTGTCTGCCAGATTTTGATATCAGGAGGATGCTGGCTCTGCAGAATGATTCGGGGAGGAGTCCATTTTTTTTTTTTTTTTTTGAAATTTTGGAATACTTTAAGTAGAATTTGTACCAGCTCTTCTTTGTACATCTGGTAGAATTTGGCTGTGAATCCATCTGGTCCAGGGCTTTTTGTGTTTGGTAGGGTTTTCATTACTGATTCAATTTTGGAACTCATTATTGGTCTGTTCATGGTTTCAGCTTCTTCCTGGTTCAATCACGGGAGGTTGTATCTTTCCAGGAATTTACACATTTCCTCTAGATTTTCTAGTTTAGGTGCATAAAGGTGTTCATAATAGTTTCTGGGGATCTTTTGTATTTCTAGGAACTGACTTTTAATGTCGTCTTTGCCATTCTGATTGTGCTTATTTGGATCTTATTTCCTTTTTTATTTGTTAATCTAGCTAGAAGTCTATTGATCTTGTCTATCCTTTCAAAAAACCAACTTTGATTTCGTTGATCTTTGTGTGGATTTTTGCATCTTAGTTTCATTTAGTTCTGCTTTTATTTTAGTTATTTCTTGTCTTCTGATAGCTTTGGGGTTGGTTGGTTCTTGTTTTCATAGTTATTCGAGGTGCAATATTGTATTATTAATTTGAGGTCTAACTTCTTGTTACGGGCATTTAGCATTATAAACTTTCCTCTTTTCACTATTTTGACTGTATCCCAGAGAGTTTTGGTATGTTTTGTCTCTGTTTGCATTAAGTTTAAAGAATTTTTTGATTTCTGCCTTTATTCCATTGTTTACCCAAAAGTGATTCAGGAGTAAGTTGTTTAATGTCTATGCAATTGTGTGGTTTTGAGAGACATCTTATTTCTTGGTATTCATTTCTAGTTTTATCGCACTGTGTTCTGAAATTATGATTGGTATGATTTCTGTTTTTTAAAATTTATTGAGATTTGTTTTATGGATGGGCATGTGGTTGATTGTAGAGTATTCTGTGTGCAGATGAGAAGAATGTATATTTTGTGGTTATTGCATGGAGAATTCTGTAGATGTCTATTAGGAACAATTGGTCAAGTGTCAGATTTAAGTTTAGAATTTCTTTCTTAGTTTTCTGCCTTGATGATATGTCTAACACTATCAATGGGGTGTTGAAGTCCCCCACTATTATTAATTTTTATCTTTGTCTATTCTATGTTATTTTTAATTGTTGCCAGAGTTGTACTGTCCAATCAAAATACAATGAGTCATAAATGTGGGTCATATATAATTTTAAAAATTCTAATAGCCATGCTAAAAAAACAACAATAAACAGGTATAAATAATCTTACTGTTTAATGGAACATAGTATGTCCAAAATATTATCATTTCAAATGTAATAAATATATTCTAATATTTATATATTCTAATATAATAAATATAAATATTCTAATGTAATATAAATATTCTAATAAATATAAACATTCTAACTTTTTTCTACCAAGTCTTTGAAATCTGGTTGTGTTTTACACTTACAGCACATAATTTCTGACTAGGCACATTTCGGGTGCTCCATACCTGCATGTCAGCTCTCATATTGGATTGTATAGTGCTTGAGATCTCAAATGCACCTCTACTTTATCATAAACTGTCTTCAACAAATATTTTCCGGCTTCATGGACAACATAAGAGCCTTTGAAGAGTATGCTATAATTAACAGTTTCTTGTTCTTTGTGCTCTTGTTCCCATATATTTTACTCCTACATATTTTATACATCACAGTTCTTTCTCATTTTTTAAACAAACTTTTAATGGAATTTAAATATATGGATGTCTACATAATACATGTTTATATATACTCATAAGCATACAGTAAGAATCACTTTAACATGCAAGGTCATATGTATTTCTGAATATTCTAACTTTTTCTGGTGTTCTTTATTCATTCTCCTGCAATGAAGTTTCTCTCCGGCATCACTTCCTCTCAGACTAAAGATCTTTTAGTGTTTCTTGTAGTACAGATCTGCAGGAGAGTAATTTTTTCAACTTTTTCTCATGTTTGACTCCATTCTTTTTTTTAAGAAAAAATACTTTTTCTATTTTTCAGATTGAAAAATTTATATTCATCTATCTTCAAGTTTACTGATTCTTCCCTGTGCTTTATCACCTCTGCATGTAAGCCCATCAAAATAATTCTTTATTTTAGAATTTCTACTTGGCTCTTTTTTAGAGTTTTGATGTTTCTACTGAAATTGCCCTTATATTTATGCATGTTCTCTACATTGTTCATTAGATTCGTTAACAAATTTACAGTTATTTTAAAGTCTGCTCGATAATTCTAGCACATGGGCCATTCTAGATCTAGTTCTATTGAATATCTTCACTCTTGATGACTGATTACATTTTCCTGTTTTCTCAGATCTCCTGATTTTTGAATGAATGCAAAACATTGTTAGTAAAAGAACAGTGAAGACTTAAATGAATAACATCTGTATTCTGTTGGTTGAATTGTGTCCTTTGTCCCTCCTCCCACCCTAACCTCCCCCTCACAAAAAAAAGATATGTTGAAGTCCTAACTTCTGGTGCCTGTAAATGTGACCTTAATTGAAAATAGGTATTTTGCAGATGTATTCAAGTTAAGATGTGGTCACACTGAATTAAGGCAGGCTTTATTTCTAATGACTGGTGTGCTTATAAGGAGAGAAAGTGATTCAGAGACAGACAGACACTCACATGGAGGAAGGCTCTGTGAAGACAGAGGCAGAGAATGCTGTTATATGGTCACAAGCTAAGGAATGCCAAGGATTACGGGCAACCACCAGAATCAAAAAGAGGCAAGGCAGGAATCTTCACTGGAGACTTCAAGGGTCTTGTAGCCCTATTGACACTTTGATTTCATACTTTTAGCCTCTAGAACTCTGAAAGAATACATTTCCATTGATTAAATCACCCAGTTTGTGGTAATTTTTAATAGCAGCCCTAGCAAACTAATACATGACCATAAAAGGGCTTGCCTCTTCTTTGAGTCTGTTGTATAGTATTAAGCCAATTTAGCCTATAGTTAAACTGGGTCTAGTTGACCCAGTTTGCTAGGTTTTTTTGTTTTAATTGGATTCAAATCAACCACGTGATTTAAATTAATTGAGTGTGTCATCAGATCCTTCCTTTTAGCAGTACTTGGGATCTGAGTACCTAGAGGTTTATCTTCCTGCCTTTCTCCCAGTCATAGACTATTGGGGAACCTGCCCCGATAGTCACGTAGGTTCTTTTCTATTTTCCTTAAGTGTCAACCGGTTTGAGAAATAAGGGGACAGAGTACAAAAGAGAGAAATTTTAAAGCTGAGAGTCTGGGGGAGACATCACATGTCGGTAGGTTCTGCGACACCCCACAAGCCGCAAAACCAGCAAGTTTTTATTAGGGACTTTCAAAAGGGGAGGGAGTGTGCAAATAGGTGTGGGTCACAGAGATCATGTACTTCACAAGGTAATAGAATATCACAAGGCAAATGGAGGCAGGGTGAGATCACAGGACCACAGGACCAGGGCGAAATTAAAATTGCTAATGAAGTTTCAGGCACCATTGTAATTGATAACATCTTATAAGGAGACAGGGTTTGAGAGCAACTGGTCTGACCAAAATTTATTAGATGGGAATTTCCTCTTCCTAATAAGCCTGGGAGCACTATGGGAGACTGGGATTTATTTCACCTCTACGGTTTCAACCATAGAAGATGGCCACACCCAAGGGGGCCATCTATAGACCCATCCCCAGGCGCGTATTCTCTTTCCCAGGGATGTTCCTTGCTGAGAAAAAGAATTCAGTGATATTTCTCCCATTTACTTTTGAAAGAAGAGAAATATGGCTCTGTTCCACCCCGCTCACCAGTGGTCAGAGTTTAAGGTTATCTCTCTTGTTTCCTAAACATTGCTGTTATCCTGTTCTTTTTTCAAGGTGCCCAGATTTCATAATGTTTAAACACACATGCTCTACAATTTGTGCAGTTTACGCAATTATCACAGGGTCCTGAGGTGACATACATCCTCCTCAGCTTACGAGATGACAGGATTAAGAGATTAAAGTAAAGACAGGCATAGGAAATCACAAGGGCATTGATTGGGGAAGTGATAAGTGTCCATGAAATCTTCACAATTTGTGTTTAGAGATTGCAGTAAAGACAGGCATAGGAAATTATAAAAGTGTTAATTTGCGGAACTAATAAATGTCCATGAAATCTTCACAATCCACGTTCTTCTGCCATGGCTTCAGCCAGTCCCTCGGTTTGGGGTCCCTGACTTCCCACAACAATAGACTATTCTTGTTTGGTACTCATTATTAGATAAAGCCTGGAGTGCCTGTGGGGTTTCTCTCACTTCTCCTCTGCCCTCATATGTCAGTAAGTACCTCATGTCTGTGCCTCAGGAAAAGTATATCTCAGTGTTCCTTATGTGCCCCAGATTATTACTGTATGCAATTGATGAAGAACTATGGACAAAGGTTGGCAAATAGATACAGATTAAACTACCATGCCAAGGCATAATTTTTTTTCAAGTGTGCTAAAATTTTGGCTGCCTTTAAAAAAAAATCATGCCAATGATAGCTTTCTTCTATTTTTGTGTTGCTCTCTGGCAAAGATAAAAGAAGCTATTAGTCTATTCCTTCCCCAAAAAGAAGGACAATCTTTCTTAAATTTTAAGTCATAGGTTTCTTTGTGGCCTCACCTTTTTAATGAATTTTTTTAAAAACTGATTTTATAGGTTACATAGCTTATTCTCATTGTTTGGGTCTGCATCAGAGGTCCTGACAGCCACCCCAGGTTTGCTGATTCAATAGAGAGAAGTTATTGTACTAATGATTACCGTTAACCACAGCAAAATGATACAAAGCAAAATCAGCAAAGGGAGAATGGGGAGAAATCTGGAGGAAAGCAGATGTTAGCTTCCAAGAGTCTTCCCCCAGAGGAACAGCTCAGGACATACTTAATTCCTCTAGCAACAAATAATGACAATACATGCAAAATGTTGTCTACCAGGAAAGTTTATCTAAGTGTAGAAGTCCAGGATTTTTAAAAATCAGATGTCAGTCAGATAGACACATAGTATCTTCATGACTATTTGCAGTTACTGAAGCTCCAAGTCCCTGCAGAAGAAAAGTACGTGTTTACTATAAATCACATTGTGTGCTCAAAATACTCAAATTAGTTCAAGCCCTGAGCATGCAAAATACTTTTATCACTTAGAACATTCCAAGATCTCAATTCCCAGTAGCCAGCCAAGAGCCAATCATGGAAACAAACCCCTCTTGGGAATATGCAAGTTTGAGCAACTAAGGTTTGTTGAGTTACTCTTGACCGGAAAGAAAACCTGAAGATACTCCAGGATCCAATTTAATTTCTCTATTTTCTGCCTCCTAAACATAATAAAAGCTTCAGTAATGTTTTGTAGTTCTATTTCATTACATTTATACCTAGAATATTTTATAATTTTTCTCTATTGTCCTTGCAATAGTTTACTGAGAATGATGATTTCCAATTTCATCCAAAGGACATGAACTCATCATTTTTTATGGCTGCATAGTATTCCATGGTGTATATGTGCCACATTTTCTTAATCCAGTCTATCATTGTTGGACATTTGGGTTGGTTCCAAGTCTTTGCTATTGTGAATAATGCCGCAATAAACATACGTGTGCATGTGTCTTTATAGCAGCATGATTTATAGTCCTTTGGGTATATACCCAGTAATGGGATGGCTGGGTCAAATGGTATTTCTAGTTCTAGATCCCTGAGGAATCGCCACACTGACTTCCACAATGGTTGAACTAGTTTACAGTCCCACCAACAGTGTAAAAGTGTTCCTATTTCTCCACGTCCTCTCCAGCACCTGTTGTTTCCTGACTTTTTAATGATCGCCATTCTAACTGGTGTGAGATGGTATCTCATTGTGGTTTTGGTTTGCACTTCTCTGATGGCCAGTGATGGTGAGCATTTTTTCATGTGTCTTTTGGCTGCATAAATGTCTTCTTTTGAGAAGTGTCTGTTCATATCCTTTGCCCACTTTTTGATGGGGTCGTTTGTTTTTTTCTTGTAAATTTGTTAGAGTTCATTGTAGATTCTGGATATTAGCCCTTTGTCAGATGAGTAGGTTGTGAAAATTTTCTCCCATTTTGTAGGTTGCCTGTTCACTCTGATGGTAGTTTCTTTTGCTGTGCAGAAGCTCTCTAGTTTAATTAGATCCCATTTGTCAATGTTGGCTTTTTTTGCCATTGCTTTTGGTGTTTTAGACATGAAGTCCTTGCCCATGCCTATGTCCTGAATGGTAATGCCTAGGTTTTCTTCTAGGGTTTTTATGGTTTGAGGTCTAACGTTTAAGTCTTTAATCCATCTTGAATTAATTTTTGTATAAGGTGTAAGGAAGGGATCCAGTTTCAGCTTTCTATATATGGCTAGCCAGTTTTCCCAGCACCATTTCTTAAATAGGGAATCCTTTCCCCATTGCTTGTTTTTCTCAGGTTTGTGAAAGATCAGATAGTTGTAGATATGCGGCGTTATTTCTGAGGGCTCTGTTCTGTTCCATTGATCTATGTCTCTGTTTTGGTCCTAGTACCATGCTGTTTTGTTTACTGTAGCCTTGTAGTATAGTTTGAAGTCAGGTAGTGTGATGCCTCCAGCTTTGTCCTTTTGGCTTAGGATTGACTTGGCGATGCGGGCTCTTTTTTGAAAACCAAACACTGCATGTTCTCACTCATAGGTGGGAATTGAACAATGAGAACACATGGACACAGGAAGGGAAACATCACACTCTGGGGACTGTTGTGGGGTGGGGGGAGGGGTGAGGGATAGCATTAGGAGATATACCTAATGCTAAATGACGAGTTAATGGGTGCAGCACACCAGCATGGCACATGTATACATATGTAACTAACCTGCACATTGTGCACATGTACCCTAAAACTTAAAGTGTAATAAAATAAAATAAAATAATAAAAAAATAATTTTTCTCTATTATGTAAATTTTATTTTATTAATTTTATTTTCTAATTGTTTCTAGGTTGTGAAAATAAAGTGGTTTGTTGATTTAGATTTTTTAAAGCATAATGTTAATTATACTTGTTGTCCAATATCTCATCTATAGATTCTTTTGAATTTTCTATGAATGTAATCATTTTATCTGAAAATAATGACTTTATTTCTTCCACTTCAACCCTTTTACATTTTTTTCCCCTTGTTGCACTTGTCAGAAACTTCGATGTAATGTTCACTTGTCATTGTAGAACTTTTCTAATTTCAGGGAGAAAGCTTTCATTACTTCAACATAAATATAATGTTTGCTGTAAGCCAGCCTCCAAGCCTCTCTGCATGCTTGTCTATCATGTTTTTTTTCCTTCCTTCCTGTCAACTAAGAAAGTTCCCTTCTATTTCTAGCTTGGTAAAACTTTTGATGAGTGGCTGGTGAATTTTATCAAATGTCTTTTAAGCATTTTTTTTAAAAATCCTATTTTTTTCTTATTTTGTTAATGTAACATATTGATTGTTGCGTACGTATTTCATTTTTTAACATTTTGCTTAGAATTTTTGTGCCTATGTTTACAAGGAATACTGGCTTTTAACTATCCTTTCTTTAAGTGTCTCTGTTAGGCTTTGTATCACATTTACAGTAGCCTGATAGAATGAATTGAAAAAGGTTTCTTTATTTTCTGTACCCTGAGTTTGACTAAGATTGTTACTCTTTCAGAAATACACAGCTGACCCTTGAACAACTTAGGTTTGAACTGCTTGGTTCCACTTATATGTAGATTTTCTTCTACCTTTGCCATCCTGAGATAGCAAGACCACCCCTCCTCAGCCAATTCAATGTGAAGATGTTGGGGTGAAGATCTTATGATGATCTACTTCCGCTTAATGAATTGTAAATATATTTTTCCTTCCTTGTGATTTTCTTAAGAACATTTTCTTTCCTCTAGCCTACTTTATTGTAAGAATACGGTATATAATACATAGAACATAAGAAATATTTGTTAACTGTTTGTTACTGGTAAAGCTTTTGGTCAAAAGTAGGCTATTAGCAGTTAAGTGTTAGAAGAGTCAAAAACTATACATGTGTTTAGAAGAGTCAAAAACTATTCATGTGTTTCTGACTGCACAAGTGGTCAGTGCTCCTAACCCCCATGTTGTACAAAGGTCAAGTATGTTAGTTTCCTAGGGCTACTGTAACAAATTAGCACAAAGTGATTGTCTTAAAATAATATAAATTTATTCTCTAACAATGCTGGAGGCTAAAAATCCAAAATCAAGGTGTTGGCAGAACTGTGTTCTCTCTGAAGGCTCTAGGGGAGGACCTTTTTTAGCTTCTTCCTGTCCTCTGATGAATACTGGCCATCCTTGGCTTTCCTTGCCTTGTGTACACATCACTTCAGTCTCTGCCTCAATTGTCACAAGACATTCTCCCTGTGTGTCCAGGTATCCTCTCCTGTTCTTATGAACACATCAGTCATATTTAATTTAGAGCCTACCCTAATCCAGTGTGATTTCATCTTAAATTATTACATTTGTAAACACCCTGTTTCCAAATAAGGTCACATTCTGAAGTACTAGGTGGACATGAATTTTCAAGGGACACTATTCAACCCAGGATAATAAATGTTTTGAGGAGGTCATGCTTGAGGCCAACTGGGCTTGAAGTTTCTCTGTGGAAAAGTTTTTATTATAGGTTTTAATGTTTAATATATCAGAGGTATTCAAGTTTTCTGGGTTTTTTTCTTATCTCAGTTGTAACTAATTTTTCCTTAGGGTTTACCTATTTTACCTGAATGTTCTGGTTTTAGGCTAAAGTTGCTTATTGCCGTTTTGCATTACATTTATAATATCTATGCAGGATCTGTAGTGATGCTTCACTTTTTACTTCTCATGTTAGTAATTTGTGTTGTTTGTCTTTTTTCTAAATTACTCTCTCAGGGTTTTATCAATTTTATTGGAAGAAGTAGTAATCTTACTTTCAAAAACCCAACTTTTAACTTAAACTTTTCCAGTTTGTTTGTTTTCAATTAATTGATTTCCAGTATTTATTATTTCTTTTCTATTATGTTTGGGTTTAATTTGCCGTTCTTTTCTAGATTCTTGATATTACTGATTTTCAGCCCTTCTTCTCTGATATATGCATTTGAGGCTTCATATTTCCCTCAAGCAGACCCACAAATTCTGGTGTTTTATTTTTATTATAATTCAGTTTAAATATTTTATTATTTTATTGTCATTTAATTTTTAATTGATTGGTTATTTAGAAGTGAAATGAATTACTTTAAATATTTAGAATTTTTTAGTTATCTTTCTGTTACTGATTCCTTGCTCATTTGTCAGAGAACATGCTCAAGATAATTTCAGTGCTTTGAAATTTGCTGAGAATTTCTTTATGGCCCCACATATGGTCTATTTTAGTAAAAGTCCTACATATCCCTTAAAGCAATGTGTATATATTATATAGAAGTTAGGCATAAAATTTTATGTGCTTCAATTAGGCCATGTTTGCTATTTATATTTTAAAAGTCTTCTATATATCTACTGATTTTATTTATTTTTACATGTTATGGGAGAAATGTGTTAAAATCTCTATGATTAGAATTATTCCTTCCTTTTGCAGTGATCCTTTTATAATTATGAAATATCCCTTTCAATCTCAACTAAAACTTCTTGCTTTTAAGCCTACTTTGGCATTGGCATCACTCCATTGGCCTTCTTTTTGTTAGTGTCTTCATTATATAGCTTTTCAGTCTTTTACAACTTTTCAAAGTTTTTTATTTTTGATTGTCCTTGTCTTTAAGGTGTGTCCTTAGAAGTGACACATAGTTGGTTTGACTTTTTATACAAGTTGATAATTTTTATCTGTTAATTGGAGCATTTGATTTGTCTATACTTAATGTAATTACATATATTTGGATTTACTTATCTTAGTTTTTTCTATTTGTCACATTAGTTCTTTTGTATTACAAAGAAATATATTTTTAAGAATCAGTTATGCCATTAAGTTATTCTGTTTTTATTATTCATCTTTAAACCTCATTTCTAAATGTTTTATCATTCAATTACAAACAGTGTTACAATGAGTATCTTGTAAAAACTTGCAAATTTTTTTTCTGGAGAATAATCTTAGTGAAATTGAAGTTTCTTGAAAAAAATATTTCTGGGATTTGGACTGAACTTGTGTTGAATTTATAGATTATTTTGAAAGCATTGGCATTTAAAAGATACTGAACTCCATCATCCATGGGGGTTTTATGTACTTCTCTAATATTTTTACAATTTTCTCCATAATCTTGCATGTTCTTTATTCATCTCATTCTTAGATACTTTGAATATTTTGGTAGGGTTATCAATGTGTTATTTTCTTATATATCATTTTTTTCTAATTGCAATTTTTCATTAAGTTTATTTTTGTATTTTTGTCTTACTTGATCTTGTGTCCAGTAATCTAATGAACTCTGGTAAATGTGTCTACCATCTCACTTCCATGATAGACTAAGGCAAAACAGAAATAACCTGATAGCTGCCTTTTATATTACTATAGTTATACATGTAATGATATGTTTTGATTTGTTATACTTAAAACATATGAATTTTTCATGATAACTCAAATATATATAGATATTTTATAGATATGCTAGCTGTACAACATGTCATTATTTGATTAGAGTATAATTTACCCAGTTTTGGCATTTATGTTCTATGTTCTCCCCCCACCACCTTTCTTTGTTATTCTAAACATCAATTGGATGAGAATGTTTTGCATATAGCTTTTTCATATTTTGGTTTATATTTTTAGGATAGATTTCCAGAAGTATAATATCTGAGTTAAAAGATGATATGGTTTGGCTCTGTGTCCCCACCCAAATATCACGTTGAATTATAATCCCCCGTATTGGGTGAGGGGCCTGTTGGGAGGTGATTGAATCTTGGGGGCGGATTTCCCCTTTGCTATTCTCATGACAGTGAGTTCTCACAAAAGCTCATGGCTTAAAAGTGTATGGCACTTCTCCCTTCCCTCTTCTCTCTCTCTCACCGCCATGTGAGGAAGGTGCTTACTTCCCCTTCACTCTCCACTATGATTGTAAGTTTCCTGAGCCCTTCCAGTCATGCTTCCTGTTATGCCTGTGGAACTGTGAGTCAATTAAACCTCTTTTGTTCATAAATTACCCAGTGTCAGGTAGTTCTTTGTAGCAGTGTAAGAATGGACTAATACACAAGATATGAATTTTTTTTGTGGCTCTTGATTTCCAAATTGTCTTCCAAATGAACAAAATCTTAAAATTTTAAGACTGAAATCTCCCTCAGCTGGTGTTCTGGTGACGGGTGTCATCATTCTTTCCTGGCTCTTAAGTCTTTAGGCTTTATTTATGCTGGGTTATTCTCTGCCTTCTGCTTAAGCTTTTCATCTTCTCATTGAACTTTATTATTCTCCAGACCAAATATGAGGCTCTGAATGGTGATCAGCCTAATGACACATGAAATATATAAAATTTGGAGTCATATAGACATGACTTCAAATTTCAGCTCCATCACTTACCTGCGGTGTGTGCTTGGGCATGTTCCTTCACCTCTCTGATCCTCAGTTTTCTCATCTGTGAAGGAAGGGTAATAATTTCTACTTCAAAATTATTGCTGTGAGTTATTGGGGTCACAGTTATTAATGTATATGAAGGCTTAAAAGTGTCTATTGTTTTTCTTAAAAGTATCTAGTGTTTTTCTAATGACAGCAAAAGTTTAAAATCTGAGGGAGATGTTCTGTTTTCTTTCTTCTGTGACTTACTGTGGTTGCTATTGGTTTAGTCTGCTATGCACATTCCAGATAAAGTAAACATATATATGCCATTATTGAAAAAGCACTTCGGCAAAGGCCTGGCCCTTTTCTGTGGGATCTGAGCAAAATATTTTGCTGGATACACATTATTGGTGCATGATGCAAGTTGCCAAATGCATATTTCTCTTGGGATAAAAATGCTAATCACATATTTTCTCAGAGTTATTGGCCCAGCATCCTTTTAGTGCGAATATAATGTCTAAGTAACATGAAGTAGTTGCTCTTATTAAGAGTCCTTTGCTCAGATGTGGCTTCTTCCTCAGGCCTGTCTTTTCTCAGTCCATAAAAAAGTTAACATGAAATATTACTTGGAAAATATAATGCTGTAATTATCTCCTCCTCCAGAGCCAAATCTGTCATCCTGGACATAAACCGCACAAAATATTCTAGTCCTGAATGTGGAAATTCCACTCTTGGAAGAATTTAGTGTGAATGGCAAATCAGGGAAACTGTTTTGTGCCATGTGAAACCAACCTCACAAATCTACTGATATTGGCAGGTTACTCAGAAATCATAGAAAATAACAGAGGACTGTGTAATGTTGTATGAGATCACAGGGGAGGGCCACTACATTAGGTTGGTGGGAGTTGGTGTTAGTCATGGAAGGTTTGCTTGTAGAGTCATTGGTGGGTCATCATGATAAAGCCAGATATTGAGAATAAATTTCTGACCCTGTATCAGTATGTCAGCCAGTCCACCAACCAAGCCAAAAGATCAAATGTTACTACACAAAACATTTTTCAAGTTAGATGTTTCCAGCAGTGCAGGCTTCCTTGTCTTTTCTGGCCATGGTCAATATGTGACAGAAGCTCAGGTGTCTGTGCATACTCAGAACAAAGGAAAAATTACCAGAGAGAAGAAAACCCTTCCTAAGTAGAGGTTTTCTACTACTGCTCAGTGTAGCTATTTTTGTCGGCTTTGTGGACTTTCTAGCTTGGGACATCCCTTCCACATGGCCTGTGATAACTACCTGTTCTGTCTGACCTTGCTGACCTGAACTTGATCCCTCTGATTATTACGCAATGCCTGTCCTGGCTCCATAGCCTCTCCTTTTCTGTCACCACTCCTATCTAGGTCTGACATGTGTTCTTCTGTACTTTTAACCCATATTTCACAAAGAAACCATTCCATACCTCTCATGGTTGTGTATTTATGTGTGCATCTATATGAAATAAAGGATTTGGCAGTAAAAGTAACACAGCCTACCCTCACTTGTGGACCCAGTGGCAGTGAAGCCATGACCCTTTTCAGTGTGATTTTTCCTGTCATTAAAGTTCTGCAAAAAGTGCCTTTGAACTTCGAAGGATAAGTTATTTCTCCTTTATTCTTCTAAGTGTACTGACCCCTCAATTAGTTCAAGGATCCTGAGTTTCCACTTTTATGGTGTGAGTTTAATACAAAACCCAATTTTGTTTACACTGTCAACCTTTTACCAGTATTTCTTTTTTGTGGTCTCTTCCAAGGCCTAATCAGTAAGATCTATGGCTAAGGTACAGCCTAAGAGCCCCTTGAGTAATCCAAGAGTTGTTGCTAATTACATCTATTAATTCTCCAGCAGAGAATGCCACAGCATTGTTACAGAGCTGTAGACTTCTGAGATTACCCAGACAAAATTTTTACTCGACAAATATTCTTTTTCAAATCAAAAGTATCGCTGATTTGGGTAGGTAGAAGTGAGTTGTTGAGCAGTAAGAACAAAAATGATAACTCAGTTAGCTACTGTGACTAAGACTGTGTCTTTTATGTCCAAAGTAGTCTATAACATTAGGAAGTAGCAAGTGCCTAAATAGACCTAATATTTTTTTCCAGTGAGAGATTTGCTGAGACTTTCTGCCCAAGAAATTCTCAGCAATTATGAATCTGGCTGTATCAATAACATCTACTATGTGCCTGACAATGGGCCAAGTTGAGGGCAGAGCAGTAAACAAGACCATAATAATCTCAGAATTCCTGACGTTTCCAGTGTATGGGGGATAGAGACATCACACAAAGAATTCTATATTTAATTATAATTTTGATAAGATTTTAAAACAGCATAGGAAACTTTGAAAGCATGAAACAAATTCCTCTGTCTCATTTGGGAAAAGAAAATTACTCAATGACTGAAGGATATTACAAGTTAGTTTGGTGACATTGCATGTTCTCACTTATTTGTGGGATCTAAAAATCAAAACAGTTCAACTCATACGCGTAGAGAATAGATGGATGGTTACCAGAGGCTGGGAAGGGAAGTGAGGGACTCAGGGGGAGGTGGGGATGGTTAATGGGTAAAAAAAAGTAGTTAGAAAGAATGAATAAGACCTAGTATTTGATAGCACAACAGGGTGACTATAGTCAATAATAACTGTATATTTTAAAATAAATAGTATAATTGGATTTTTGTAACTCAAAGGATAAATTCTTGAGGGAATGGATACTCCATTCCCCATGATGTGATTATTTCACAATGCATGCCTGAATCAAAATATCTCAGGTACCCCGTAAATATACATACCTACTATGTACCCACAAAAGTAAAAAAATTAAATTTTTTTTAAAAGTTAGTTTTGTTGAAAAAGGCAGGAATGTTTCAGGCCAAAACAGCATGAGGGAAGGACAAAGGGTAGAAATACGCTTGGAATATTGAAGAAGCTGAAAGACAACAGTATGTGTATGATGGGGTAAGGGAAAGACGGCGACACAAGATGATTTGGGAGGATTTTCAGGGTCAAGTCATGTCTGTGTCATTAGACATATCACTATGAACATTAGTAATAGCCAACAGAGAGTTTCTGGAACTGGTTGTGCTGGGGGAGGGGGTATGTTTGGTGTAGCCATGGAAACTATTATTTGAAGTAAGCATGTGCTTTGCTTCACTAAAGATAGAAAATAACAGGTTTCAATTCTGCATTATTTTCCAAGACATGTTGTTTGTTAGTGTTGTTGACTTTTAAGGTTACTTTTTGCTGAGGGTGAGATAGGGACTCCCTTGGGTAAACAAACTAGGAGTTGATGTCTTTGGTCGATACAGCCTTGGCCTGACACTAGCTTCTAATAAGAAAGTGACCTGACAGATTCCTAACATGCTTCCTGGCATGGCTAAGTATTCACCTTTAACAGCCAGGGATGAGATGTCATTTCAAAATAGGCCTTTTGGGTAGTCATTTATTCTGAAACCCACACCATACCATTTCTATTGGTTTTCAGACACAGAAATGTTTGTTTCAACACAACAGGTTAGACTCTGATCCTTATTTTAAGAATTTACATTTTTTTTTAAAATAGAACATGGATTAAAACCTTGCACTGGAGAAGAGACACTGACCTTAGCTTCATTTATTTGTTCAAGCCAAACAATTATGTCAAGAGAGACCATTGAACCAATTGGAAAACACTAAAATGTTGGGCCTAGCAATATGGTTAACTCCTACTTGGATTTGAAGGAGTGCTTCCAAAACCCCTCAAAATAGATAAAGGAAACTGCTTGCTCTGCCTTTGACGTGTTCTAGCCCTTTGGATGTTCTAACTCTCAGCACCTCTCAGGTTGCTAGAAAAAGATCTCAAAATGGAGAAAGGTAAAACCAAGTACTCAGGTCCTATGTAAGACAGAAGTGTGCTGGGGATGTACTTCTGTGTCTTTTTGCTTTTCCATTCCTATCCAACAGTCATTGGAGTCAGCATCATTTTAATGGTTTTTGTTTTTTGTTGTCATTTGCTTTTGCCTACTGTTGGATATATTACAAATCTCATAGCGCTCGCAGAATAGTGCTTTCTAAAATTCCATTTACTTTTATATTTGCTCACATAGCCATTTTAATATGTACTTCCCTGTAAAAAGAAGGGGAGGGAAGGGCAGATAATTTTTAAAGTAGTACCCAGGAAGAGGCAAGATGGGATATGAGCTGGTATATGAGTACGAGGATCTGCTCTGGTGAGGTTGGAGGGGCCAAATGATAGGGCATTTGTTTCAAAAGCAAATAATTGGAGGCCAGTAGTGAGATACAGGAGAAAAAAGTGAATAAGCTCTGTTTTCTCAGTGAAATGTATGATCAGATCATCTAAGTGTGAGGTAAGTTTTAGGAATCATCAGGAATCTTGGAGAAAGCAAACATTTGCAAGATATTTTGGTTAACAGTTATGATATGTTTGTTTTTGAGATAAATAAAATGCAGTATGTGACTATTCTATTTTGCTAGAGGATGTTAGCTGACCTAAATTGCAATTTAGATACTTTCTTTGCTTGATTATATTCTGGTAAAAGAGCTCTTCATAATTAAAGAAAAATGTATGAGTGAACTGGAATTTTGCGTTGAATCTCCCTTTCTTATTATACATTATAACCTCTTAATACATTTTATGAGATTGATCTCCAGTTGACTGTAACTCCTAACATACTAGATTTAATTTCTGTTTTCATGACCCCATTCAGCATTTCTATCAAATATTTATCTGTAAAGTAGATTACGATAATTTTTTATGTGTTTGGTGGCATAGTTGTTCTACACATTCAGCTGTTGCATATTCTGTTTTATTAAGTGGGCAGATCTTAGAGCTTGGTCTCCAAAGATGACTGGCTGATTAATGAAACTAATATGATGGGTCCCATTGTGAAACTCACATTGAAAATTTAGAAATAATACCAAGATATGTTTGAAGAGAAAATAGGAAGAACATTTTTGTCAGCCTCTGTAAATAATTGTCCCTCTGAATCTAGGAAGTAGAAGCCAATGAAACCTATCCAGGATTATTTGTTGTTGTTGTTGTTGTTGTTGTTGTTGTTGTTGTTGTTGTTGTTGTTATACAAGGAACTTAACTACGGCTCCTCATCCTTCCCCACTGGGTCTGAAACATGGTTTTGTTAGAGAATAAGGATTTGTTTGTCTTACCAAATTAAAATGAAAATTTCAAGACTAAATGGATACAGAGTAAAATAATTTCCAATTATGGCTAGATTGCACATTCTCCAAATTCAGAAGGAAGGCACAGGGCCCTGCTGGTACACTAGGCACAGATAGGCCCTCACATACACTTAGCTTCCACCTTTCCCTCTCTCAACTCATCTGGGGAATATGTTTTCTCAACCAAGATATTGAGACACTAAATGACTGAGAGTTAACTGAATTAGATGTTCATTCCAAAGTAGATTACTTTAGCTCTTTGGACATTTAAATTTGTTGTGTAATATTTACAGATCATTTCCTATTAACTGTAATAATTTACCAATCAGTTACCATTAACTATAGCAAACATGTCTCCTTTTTGGGGAGTCACAATAAAATTTAATTGTAGAAAACTGATGGAAACAGTTCTAAATGATAAAGATGCTGTACATTCCAATAACGATTTATTTGTGTATTTTGGTGCAGGAATATTCTTGGAGTAAGGCAAGGGGGCACACATTTCTGAACTGGATATGAATTGTTTGCCGTAAATTATGGCACAAAATAGACACTGAAAGAACCAGATGTTCAGTTCCTTTTCATTTTGGGCATTCTAAAAATAAACTTTTAGGAAAAGCTATTGTTAAGAACAGTGTGAAAAACTTGCACTTTCATCATTGAATTTATTTTTCAATTTTGTCAGTTATATTCTGAAATTACAAATATTCTATATAAGCCATTTATATATACTTTGTTTTTTAAGACACGTATTTGTTATAATAATTGTCTAATTCTGGCTAATTCCTTTATGGTTGTGTCATGCTATATGTGATCTATGCAGATGGCTAAAAGGTTTTGCATTCATTTTTGTTCAATTTATTTATTTTACTTTTTATTTTTAATTGGCACATTTAATTGTACATATTTATGGGATTCAATGTGATGCTTTAATACATATATGTTATATAGTGATCAAATCACTGTAGTTAGCATCACCTGATGCATTTATCATTTCAAAAGCCTCTCTTCTATTTTGTAATATGCAATACCTTACTGTTAACCATAGTCGCTGTACTATGCAATAAAACACTGGAATTTATTACTCCTATCTAGTTGTAAATTTGTACCCATTGACCAACCTGTCCGCATCTTACTCTTCTCCCTCCCTCTCCTGTCTCTGGTGCACACTGTTCTATTTTCTACTTCTATGATATTAATTTGTTTTTTCTTTTAGGATTCTAAGTATGAATGAGATCATAGGATATTTTTCTTTCTTTGTCTTGCTTATTTCACTTAACATGATATACTCCAGGTCCATCTATGTCATCACAAATGACAGGATTCTACTCTTTTTATGGGTGAATCATACTTCATTCTGTATATGTACCACATTTTCTGTATTCATCTGTTGTTGGACACTTAGTTTGCTTCCATATCTTCACTATTGAAAATAGAGTTGCAGAAACATGGGGGTGCAGATATCTTTTCAACATACTGATTTCATTTCCTTCAGATATATACCCAAGAGTAGAATTATTAGATCATAGGGTAGTTCTATTTTTAATTTTTTCAGGAAATTTCATACTGTTTTTCATAATGGCCATGCTACTTTACAATCCCACAAACAGTGTGCAAGTGTTTCCTTTTCTCCACATCCTTACCAAGACTTGTTTTGTCCTTTTGATAATAGCCATTCTAACTAGAGTCAAGAGGTGTCTCACTGTGATTTTGATTTGCAGTTCTCTAATGTTTAGTGATGTTGAGCATTTTTTCATATGCCTGTTTGCCATTTGTGTTTCCTCTATTGAGAAATGTTTATTCAGGTCTTTTGCCCATTTCTTCAATTAATTTTTAAAATTGTTTTTCTGCTAAGTACTCTGTGTGTTCTGAGTAATAACCTTTGCCAGATGTATAGTTTGCAGGTTGTCTTTTTACTCTGTTGTTTCCTTTGTTGTGCAAAAACTTTTAAATTTGATGTAATTGCATTTGTCTATTTTTGTTTTTGTTACCTGTGCTTTTGAGGTCTCATTTAAAAAAATCCTTGCTCAGCCCAGTGTTGTGAAGCATTTCCTTTGTTTTCTTCTGGTAGTTTCATAGCTTGAGGTCTTAGATTTAAGTCTTTGATCCACTTTGAATTAATTTTTGTATAAGGTGAAAGTTAGGAGTCTAGTTTCTTTTTTTTTTTTTCTTGTGGATATCCAATTTTCCCACCACTGTTTATTTAAGAGAGTGACTTTTTCCCAATTTTGAGCCCATCAGAAGGAAAATAGACTATACTTGAGAATCACTGCTATATGAGAAATCATTTATCCTTTTTAAAAAGATGATATGGAGAATATAGCTAGTAGCATGCTAAGTCAATGCTGTATCAAGGGTCATACAAAAGATGCTCCACAGTGCCACAGAAATGCATTGACAAGATTAAGAAAACCAAACAAATAAAAAACCTAGGATGCTGTGTATTCTCAAAACATCTTCACATTATGGGTACTTCCTATAAAACTGGTACTTGTGGTCTGCAGAATTAGTTGGCCAGCCTTGAAATTAACCAAGTTATCTAACTTTCTCATCTTACTTTGGCATGTGGGTGTTGAGCTAAGAAGATTTTGTATTAGCTTCAGAGGTGATAGGGCTTGAATCTATAAACACAATTTTTTATGTCCTTGTTCTTTGTTTATTTATAGCATCATTTCTAGGCAATGAGATCCATCTAGGTCTCATAGTTCAGTGGTTCACAAACCATAATACTACCCCTACATGGTTTGTCATTCATCAAAGAGCACATAGAAAACCCAGCTCCTCTCTGCTTTTTCTTGATGTCTGTTAGATTAGCTGTTAGACCTTGAAATTGTTACTTTTAATTGATAGCATTTTTTTTTTACCAATTACCACAAGCTAGGCATTATTTTTTTAAGTACATTGTGTTTTATCTCATTTCACCACAACCATATGAGGGAGTTGCTATAATTACAGTCTCTTGACAGATAGAAACTGAGGCTAAGGAAGACAAAGGCATTTGCAGAAAATGACATAGTCGAAAATAATTGGATCCAGGATTTTAGACTTAGTCTGACCCCATTGCCCTAGACCTTACCAAGCATGTTTTATTGCCTCTCATTCTAGTAAAATGTAGTGTTTCTCCACCTTAAGTTATTCATGGACCCCTTTTAAAAGAAAAAAAACCTAAACTCCCAAGGTGGGCTTAAATTATTTTCAGACTATGATAAAACATGTACAAACATAAAACTAGAACTCTAACTTGCAGTATTTTTAGTTATAAAACTGAATACAAAGTAAATTTTTAAAACAACTTTAAAACCAGTAAAATTCAAGTGAACAACATTAGCTTAATGCTAGAGAACATTGTTTGAGGCAATGTTGTCAATGCTGTGGGTAATAGCAGAATAATACATTTTTCTATATTATGTTTTATTTGTGATCGAGGGTACCTTTTAATACCTTGAGTATGATACATCATTCTCACTATTATTGGTATTTTTCTTCTAAATTATTAAACTTATCATTAGCCATTGATGCACTATTTTGAAATGGCAATCAATTACAGAGTTCCTCCCAAAAAGTACCCTTTGCAGAATATTTTCCATTCATTATATCTGTACCACTATATTTTCTGACAATGAACTGTGACAGTTGTAGGAACAAAGATGAGACCCATGTGTTATGTCCCTTTAGTAATATAAGTATTATATTGAATGTTAGAGGTGAGTTTCTTTTGAGTTCTGCATGCCATTGCTTGCTTGATGAGGACTCAATTTCCTGGTCATTTATTTTTCTTCCAGAACTGCCATGACCTGTCTTTAGTATGGCTTGCTGTGGGGTCACTATCCTTTACTTGTGCCACATTGATTGTCAAAATGAACCTTTGACAGTAGTTCTGTTGTTGGAATTTTACTGATTCCCTGATAACTTCCAAGCAACTTATTACAGGTCAGCTTAGGATCCAGTACTGCTGCACGGTTTGTTCCTCCATGAGAAAAAAAAAGTTTGTTTGATTAATTGTTGCAAAGGCCTTATGGTCTCTCATTTGACAGTGATACTGAATAGTCAGAAATTTTCTACAGATATATTACTGTACCCCTAGGTACAACAGAATTATTTTTGTGAATTGAAAGTTAATATCAACTTTACTTGGAGGTGGAATGAGCAGACTCCTTTATTTTCAGTTTTGAAGAATATTAGAATTACTTCTACCCCCAAATAGCTCTCCTTCCCATTGCCCTACAGGATCAGAAAATTCTCTGTTAAATCCACATTCTCAAGCCTGGTATATTGTATTTTCAATGTAAATGCCTATGGGAGAAGACAAGGTATTTAGCCATAGTATCATAGTACAAAGGATTTTATGTTACTATCTGCCTCTGTTGGTGGAATCACAGAAAATTAGAAAACATTAGTTTTCTAGGTAAGGAAGACTAGGAGCAAAAAAAAAAAACTCTGAAAATGTTTAAAATTTGCTAGGAACCAGACCATGTTACATTCACATGTGTTCTTTGGTAGTCTTTGTCATATTACAATTCTAGTTAATACCAGTAGCACTGTCAAATGGGAAGAAATGAAGAGCTCTAGTTTGAATCAGGTTATATGACTGTCCAACATTTTCATAGGTACCTCCTGGAAATCATGACCACAGTTAGTCTTTAGGCTCTTATATTACAGTCCTGTTTGTTAAAAAGAAAAGAAGCAGTCTGCTCTCTGTTCCTTGGTGCTTCCACCCGGCACTTAGAACACTACAGGGGCTCACTCTGGAAGTATCAGCACTTGCTCCCCTGGGTTTCAGAGAGTGTAAAGTTGGAGATATCAAGAACTGCTAGCCTCCTTCCATGAACTCAGCAATTCTTTATCAGAGCAGTAAGTTTTGTCCCAGGGGACTTATCCTATGTTCTAGGGCTGGGTCCTGGGTGCCCCTAAAGCCTCCAAGTCACAGTGTTTCCTACATCTCCTGCTTGTTCTTATTACTGTCTTCACTATCATTTCAATCCTAATTCCTACATGAGTGAAATTATATTAAAACAGAAAAAAATATGGAGACGAATTCATCCTGATGGTGGCATCCTAAATGCAGTGACCGTTCATTCCTTTCTGACAGTTCCATGGAGTTGATCTGGTTTCTGTCCTTTGTAGGAGCTTTTCTTCATTTCTGCAAACTATTCTGTAACCTCTGAGTAAACTCCCTTTTTGATCAAGATGGTCTCTTGCCTGGAGTCTGGGTAGCTTCTCTGGTTTGTGGCAGCCCTTCTCCCTAGGGGCTGGATTCAGCTTCTTTCCATTTCCCGCTTTTCCCAACAACAGAGCTATTCATCTGACTTTGTACTTTTTATGTGAACTTCACACATATTCTCTTTTGCCAAGTGGAAAGCCTCCCTCCCCATCCCCTGCATTGTTCTTTCCTACCTGAACCACAGCTAAGCATATCTGCTAGACCCCATAACTGGAATGCACAGGGCTTCTCTGAACGTGCTCTCTGCCTCTGAGGTGATAAATCCATATTTACTCTGCCCCTTGTCCTTTGGCCCTTCCTGCCTCCCAGTCTCTCATCCTTTTATCACCAAGCCTCACCTATCTCACATGAGAGAGAGAGATGGGGAAAATATGGTGTCTTCACAAAACTGATGGGAGGGTAAAATGGAGAGACTGATAGAACCTTAGATTAGGCCAAGTTACACCACATAAAAGGAATGAAAAGGGAGAGAAAAAGGAGAGAAGAAAACCAAGGGCAGGAGGAGAGAGAGGGAGAGAAAGAGTACAAGAAGTGAAGTGGGACACTGGGAGAGAGGTGTATGTCTAAGAAGTTTTTACAGACTGGCTTCGTGACTTGCCCTGTATTGCCTTCTCAAGAAGCTTTCAATAAAGAAGTCCTTGCTTTTCAGGGTTTGAGGAGTGAGATATATTTTTCTTTTGAAGGTTTTTCTCTACTACGATGAACCTTAAGATGGGGGCAGGTTAGACTAGTTTAATTTGGGATGCATTTCTTACTGTGCATTCTTCTCTCCACTAAGATAAAAGTGGTTAGGAGGAAAAATCCCTGGGAAAGGTTGGAGTAGGGAGAATTCTCTTGTTACTCTGTTACTCTGTGCAGGACATGGCATGCTACTGAAAGTTATAAGCAGGCTTCTACCTTATCATAACTTTTATTTGGTCTTAGAAATATTTTATTTTTATTTATATGCATACACGCAGGACCAGCCACCAATATAGGCCTAACACTGTGCCTTCAGTGCTCTGGGCTTCAGCCTGTCTGTCTTCAGGTCTCCTGGGGAGCTCCAAGGACACCAATACACCAAAGGAGACATGGCAGCGCTCATCAACATTGAATTTCACTGTGAAAGTTTGTCAGGTTGTTATTCTTCATGGATCTCTGAGAATCAGGCATCATGGATGAGGGCTCAGAGATGAGAATTTTTGGAATCTGGAGCATGTAGTGGCAGTGTGAGGTCCCTGAGCATCTGGAGGTAAGGGAACATGGTGGTAGGAAGGCCCAGAGGCCCCTCTCAAAGAATCAGAATCAGTCCTGTGAAAGTTTTTTTTTTTTTAATCATTATCCTTGCATAAGGATAATGGGCCACAAAAGGGTTACATTTCTTTTATAATAAAAGACTACAAAGGGCGACCAGTGTTTTATTGATGGTTTTCAGAAACATCCATCTTACAGTGATGAGATCGTGAAATGATTAGACTGGTGCTAAACTTAGAAGCGGAAAAAGGAAACATATTCTTTAAAATTTTTAAGGTTCAGAAAATCTTCCTGAGAAGCCCATTTTCCATTTTAGTGAGAAAAGGAGAAGAATACCAGTTTAAAAATTCATAAAGACTGCATTATGCTCAGTGGAAACATTCTTATAAAAAAGAGAACAGGTTTGTACTTAAAGATACAGTCACGAACATTTTATAGAGCCCTTCCAAGAAATAAGCCCAAGCATCTCCCCAAATGGAAAGTCTTTGAAGAAGCAGAAAACGTGATTACTTTTATGATATGTATGAGAATACCAGGTACCGTTAGGACTTCTGTGATCAAAAGCGGGGATTTTTAGATAAAAGGATATGTTTTGTCATTCACTCGTATTGATGGTATTTGAGAGCCTTCTACAGATATGAGGAATGATTCGGTCCATATGGGCAGTGGTCTTGTGAGCAGTCAAATCAGAATTTCCTAGCCTCTACTTCGGAAGAGTCATACAGAAATGGATTGGAATGCATTCTGGTTGTACATGATAACATTTGAGCAAATAGCTACATGTATGGCTACCACGATTTATGTGTCACTAACCAGAATTCAAACTGGGGTAACAATGCTCAATTTTAACAAGACCAAGGCTGGTAGGACTAAGGGGTCAACTTTCGTGATTCCATGTCTGTCTTTGGAAAACCACCATAGTGCTTTCTGATAATCACTCCTCACCCAAATTTATGCCTATGTCAGTAGAGAAGACTTTTTGAAACCATGACAATGGCTCAAGATTCTGTCTCACATATTTTGCTTGAGTCATTATACATCACAGCATGGTCTTGGATTTTTAATGTAAGTAAATTACCAAATCCAACAGCTGGACATATCCTTAGGAATAATTTGTAATATTGCCGTCTTTGTGAGGATGAGAGATTTGAGAGCCAGGGAGGGAAAATGACATGTCCAAAGTCACATAATAGTAAGTGATAAATTGGTAACTTGGGGTAGGTATTTATAGACTTCTTTGCCATTTCATTCTATATAAATCTTAAACTATTTAATGTCACTTTCTACCTGTAATTGATTTATAAAAAGAAGATTATTTGTTATTAATTTAAAGAAGGATACAGGATTGGATTTTAAGGCTGTTCTGAAATGGTATTTTTGACTGATTATACTATCATCTATCAAGCAAGAAGAGCTATCGAGTAGCTAATGATTTTGTCTTTGAAGAACTTTATCCCTCGGAATATTACCAGCAACATAATGATTTTGTGATTCTATGTTCAGAAGTAGCACCTGTCCCAGTTTTGCAATGTGCATCTTAAGGGAACTTTTAAGAAAGTAATTTGGAAGAGATTTCCTTTTTATAGATAGCATTTTAAAATCATAAAGTATGATGAGCACTATTCTCCTATCATTTGTCCTAAGTCAAATATGCTTATGGATAAAGTAATTACATTATCTTTAGAATACATTCAGATTTTTCTCTTAAGAGCATAAACTCATATCTATATTAAGGATATTTGTTCTTTGTAAAAAGTTTACCAATGTTGAGATGTGGCTATAAACTAGAAATATCTTTTCACTCCTAGCTTTCACTTCCTCTGAGATAACAATCCCACCTAATGCTGATGCCGACTAAGGCCACCTCTGTGCTTTTACACAAATGGCATTCCCTCTCATAGGGTTTCATTTAGAGATGTTTTTGTGAGGTTTTCTATAGCAAAATCTCAAATTATTTCCTTTGTATAGTATATATACTTTATTGATTTATTCATCATACTTCTATTAAGAGCCTAGTATGAGAGAGAATGAATTCTGTGCTAAGCATCGGGATATGTTAGGAAACAAAGACAAGTAAGGTTACCACTTCCAGAGAGCTTATATTCTATTAAGATTCATGAAAAATAAGCAAATTAATAAACAAAATAATTTTAGATGCTTGTAAGACATAAAAGAAAATAATACAGAGCAGTGTCTCTGAGGAGATAACATTCACACTGAGACATGAATGAAAAGCAGGAGATGACAGAACAAATCTGGGACAAGAGACTTTGGGGTAGAGGGGGCAGCAAGTACAGAGCCCCATTGAGTGCTAAGTACTTCCTAAGTTCTTGTTTCAAAAGAGCTCCTGAGCACAGGGGAATGCAGCATGAGATGAAGCCACAGAAGCAAGGAGCAGCCAGGTCTTGCTGGGTTTGTAGGTCATGGTAAGGCTTTTAAAATTTATTCTAATGCACTGAAAATCTGTCAGGAAGGTTCAGGGGAGTGGGCCATTGGCTTGTTGGGAACTGGGCCATTGGCTTGTTAGAAAGTGAAGGCACATATTCTTCAGAGACACCTGGGTATTGGCTCTGCTTTCTCCCCTTAAGTGTGAGTTTTACGTTGCTAATACAGTTTGGTTCAAAATCTAGGCAAGCTTGATATCTGTCTATATGACCTTAAATAGAAACCTGTGACAGGCCATGAGGTAGACTGAAAAAGAACACCCTAAAAATGTCAGGTCCTACTCCATGGAATCTGTAAATGTTACCTTATTTGGAAAAGGATTTTGCAGATGTGATTAAGCTAAGAATATTAAAATGGGGAGATTTTCCTAGATTATCTGTATGAGGACTGAATGCTGTTGCAAATGTCCTTTTGAGTGAGAGGCAGAGGGAGAGGGAGATTGAAAATGTACAGAGACAAAGGCCATGTGAAGATGGAGCAGAGAGAGACTTGAAGATACTAGACTTGAAGATCAAATAATTATCAGAGATATAGGTTCAACTGAATAAACCAGGTCCTTGGGATTTGCTATAATAGTGTGAGGGACAATGAGCAAATAGCTCCCATCTCAGTGCTTTGGGTCCTTTTACGATCTCTACAGAAGGATTAACAGAAAGTTAGACTCTAAGCCCATTGTTAATTCCTAACCAAACAAGTATTTATTTAAACATGTACTAGCATTCCCTATGTACGGGAAATATAGGGATTTGGAGCAGACAAAATACTCAGGGAAACATAAGCTTACAGGTCTAAATAGCCAGATACCTGAGGAGTGCAACTGCTCAATACTGTGGTTAGTGAACTACAGCCTGCGGACAAAATCCAGCCCTTCATTGCTGCTATATGGCTCCTGAATAAGGGGAATTTTTACATTTTAAATAGTTGAAGGAAACAGAAGTATACTATTTTGTGACACATTAAAGTTATATGAAAATTCAAATTTTATGCCCACAAATAAAGATTTATTGGAACATACCCACACTTTCATTGACCTATCGTTCATGGCTGCTTTCGCACTACAATGGCAGAGTTGAATGATTGTGATTGAGACTGTCTGGTGCACAAAACCAAAAATACTATCTGACCCTTTACTGAAAATAAGTCTTCTGATCTTAGCTCTAAGGGAAAGACAATTAATTGAAAAACACATACAACCTGAAGCAGAATTATTGGAACATATAGAACACAAACTTAAAAATAACTGTAATAAACATGTTTAAGACACTGGGTAAGCTAAAATAAATATGGATAAGAACAATGAGTTATATTTTAAAACAATTGGAAATATTTGGTATGGGATACATGATAGCTGAAATAAAGAGCACAATACATGGATACATGGAATAATTATCAGGGTGGAGAGAGCTGAAAACTGAATCAATAAGTGGTGCTTACTACTATGTGGTTAACCAAGATAAATATTTGATCCTCTCCTTCTATGTACTAATGTTTAAAATAATGAATTGATTTTTTTAGCATCATCTGAAAGTGACAAATTGGTTTATTTTAATGTTAATTTGAACTCATAGATTTAAACATATTTCACGGGTTTTAACCCATCACATTTATTATCCTTATTGAAATTCAAATTTACCTATATTTGACCAGCAGTAACTTTTTCAAGTTGGTTCCTGAGTCTTTTGACATGGCTCAAATTGTCTTTGAGAGCTTTGTGACTATCTGATATTGCAAGATGTTACAGGATCGTCTTGTTCATTTCCTGCCCTAGACCTGGAGTCAGCAATTCTCCAAGAAGCTCTGGTTTTTTAGAAACTAGGATATCAATACTAATATGTGCACTACTAGAGATGTTCAATGCTACTGAGTTGGTCATTTTTTTCTAGGCTTTTCCAGTGGTCAGAACTACAGTGTATTTGTATCTGTGTCTACCTGTATAGAATAGCTCATGAAATCATGCTGATCCTTCTAACTCAAATTTTAGACTACAGGATTTTTATCTATTATTTTCTATGTTACAGATGTATCTCTTAAAAATATTCCAGAAATGCTCAGTTGTTTTATTTCATATTACATACACAATAGTCTCAGAATAACAATACAAATGTTACAACAATCAATATGATTAATAAAAACATATGCATATGCTCTCCTTATTCACCCTCTGTTTTATATAGTTGTACTATATATACACTCTCTGAGAATATAACCATTACATATTATACTTTCAAATTTTTAAGACTATTTTTTAGAGCAGTTTTAGGCTCACAGTAAAATGAGAGGAAGGTAAAGATATTTCCCATTTATCCCCTAGTCCCACACATGCCTAGTCTCTCCTGATTATTAGTATGCCCCTCCAGAGTGATACAGTTGTTGCAATTGATGAACCTGTATTGACACATCATAATCACCCAAATTCCATAGTTTAGGGTTCACTCTCAGTGTTGTATATTCTATAAGTTTGAACAAATATGTAATAAAGTGTATCCATCATTAGAGTATCACACAGAGTATTTTCACTGCCCTAGAAAGTTATCTGTGCTTTGCCTATTCACCCCTTCCACAACCCTGATCCCTTGACAATCACTGATCTTTTTACTGTCTCCATAGTTTTACCTTTTCTAGCATGTCGTATATTTGGTTTCCGTATTTTTTTAACTTTTCTTTTAGGTTCAGAAGTACACGTGCAGGTTTGTTTTATAGGTAAACTTGTGTCACAGAGGTTTGTTGTACAGATTATTTCATCACCCGGGTACTAAGCCTAGTACCCAGTAGTTATTTTTTCTGATTTTCTCCGTCCTCCCACCCTCCATCCTCATATAGGCCCCAGTGTCTGTTGTTTTCCTCTATGTGTCTGTGTGTTCTCATCATTTAGCTCCCACTTATAAGTGATAACATGTAGTATTTGGTTTTCTGTTCCTGTGTTAGTTTGCTAAGGATAATGGACTCCAGCTCCATCCATGTTCCTGCAAATGACATGATCTCATTCTTTTTCATGGCTGCATTGTATTCCATAGTATATATATGTACCATATTTCCTTTATCTTGTCTACCATTGATGGGCATTTTGATTGATGCCATATCTTTGCTATTGTGAATATTGTTGCAATAAACATATGAAAGCCTGTGTCTTTATGGTAGAATAATTTATATTCCTTTGGGTACATATCCACTAATGGATTGCCAAGTCAAATGATAGTTCTGTTTTCAGCTCTTTGAGGAATTGCCACACTGCTTTCTACAATGGTTGAACTAATTTACACTTGCAGCAACAGTGTATAAGTATTTGTTTTTCTCCACAACCTCGCTAGAATCTGTTATATTTTGGAAGGTCATATATATATATATATATATATATATATATATATACACACACACACATACACACACACATATATATATACACACATATATGTCATATATATATGTCATATATATATGACATTCCAAATATATATGGATATATTTGGAATATATATATATTTGGAATATATATTTGGAATATATATATATTTGGATATATTTGGAATATATATATATATGGATATATTCCAAAAAATATATCCATATATATATGACATTCCAAAATATAACATATATTTTGTTATATATATATTATTATATATGTATATTGTTATATATATATAACATTATATATATATAAGCATACAGTATGTAACCTTTTATTCTTGGCTTCTTTTATTTAGTAATATGTATTTAATGTTCCTCTATGTCTTCTCATGGCTTGATAACTCATTCCTTTTTAGTACTAAATAATCATTTGTTTTCTGAATATACTACACTTTGTTAATTTACCTACTGAAGGACACCTTGGTTGCTTCCAAGTTTTGGCAAATATGATTAAAACTTCTATAAACATCTGTGTGAAGGTTGTTATGTGGATAGTAGAAGTTTTCATTTCCTTTGGGTAAATATCAATCGCTGGACTGTATATTTAGATTTTGTAACAAATTACCAAACTGGCTTCCAAAGTACCTATCCCATTTGCATTCACATCAGCAATAAATGAGAATTTCTGTTTCTTTAAATCTTTGCCAAAGTTTGATGTTATCAGTGTTCCAGATTTTAACTATTCTAATAGATATGCAGTAATATCTCATTGTTGCTTTAATCTGCAATTCCCTGATGACACATGACATGAAGAATCTTTTTATATACTTATTTTCTACCTGTGCATCTTAGGTGAGGTATCTGTTCAGGACTATGGCTAATTTTTTAATTGAGTTATTTGTTGTCGATTTTTAAGAGTTCTTTGTATATTTTGGATAGCAATCTTTATCAGATGTGGTTTTTGCAAATATTTTCTCCCAGACTATGGCTCGTCTTGTCATTCTCCTTACATTGTCTTTCACAAATAGAAGTTTTTAATTTTGATGAAGTCCAGTTTATCAATTATTTTTGTCATGGATCATGCCTTTGGTGTTATATCCAAATGGTCATCATCATACCCAAGATCATCTAGGTTTTCCCTTTTTTTTTTTTTCATTTAACTTTTATTTTAAATGCAGGAGTACGTGTGCAGGTTTGTTATCTAGTTAAACTTGTGTCGTGAGGGGTTGCTATACAGCTTATTTTATCACTAATACATTAAGCCTAGTACCCATTGGTTATTTTTCCTGATCCTCTCCTTCCTCCCATCCTCCACCATCCAAAAGGCCCCAGTATGTGTTGTTCCCCTCTACATGTCCATGTGTTCTCATTATTTACCTACCACTTATAAGTGAGAACATGCAGTATTTGGTTTTCTGTTCCTGTGTTAGTCTGCTGAAGGTAATGACTTTTTCATCCATGTTCCTACAAAGGACATGATCTCATTCTTTTTTATGGGTGCATAGTATTCCATGGTGTATACCGCATTTTCTTTATGCAGTCTACCATTGATGGGCATTTAGGTTGATTCCATGTCTTGGCCAAGCTATTGTGAATAGTGCTGTGATGAACATAGGCGTTAATGTGTCTTTATACTAGAATGATTTATATTCTTTTGAGTATATACCCAAAGGAATGCACATGTTGAACCAACCATGCATCCTGGGGATGAGGCCTACTTGATTCTGGTGGATTCGCTTTTGTTATGTACTGCTGGATTTGGTTTGAGGTATTTGGTTGAGGTTTGGTATTTGGTTGAGGATTTTTGTCATGATGTTTGTCAAGGATGTTGGTCTGAGGTTTTCTTTTTCTGTTGTGTTTCTGCCAGGTTTTGGTAAAATGCTGGTCTCATAGAATGATTTAGGGAGGATTCCCTTCTCCTCAATTTTTTGGAATCGTTTCAGTAGGAATAGTAGCAGCTCTTTTTTGTACATCTGGTAGAATTCAGCTGTGAATCTGCTTGGTCCTGGTTATTTTTTTTTTTATTTTGGTTGGTAGGCTATTTATTACTCATTTTTAGAGCTCATTATTGATCTGTTCAGGGATTCAGTTTCTTCCTGGTTCACTCTTGAGTGTATGTGTCCAGGAATTTGTCCATTTCTTCTAGGTGTTTTAGTTTATGTGTATAGAGGTATTTGTAATATTATCTGATGGTTATTTGTATTTCTGTGGGATCAGTGGTAATATCCTCCTTGTTTCTGATTGTGTTTATTTGGCTCTTCACTTTTTTCTTTTTTATTGTAGCTAGTGATCTATTTTTTTTTTTTTTCATAAAGCCAGCTCCTGGATTCCTTGATCTTTTGAATGGTTTTACGTATCTCAGTATCCTTCAGTTCACCTCTGGTTTTGGTTATTTCTTGTCTTCTGCTAGCTTTGGGATTGTTTTGCTGTTGGTTCTCTAGTTCTTTTACTTGGGATGTTAGTTTCTTAAATTGCTGTCTTTCTAACCATTTAATGTGGCCATTTAGTGCTATAAGTTTCCCTCTTAACACTGCCTTAGCTGGGTCCCAGAGATTCTTGTATTTTGTATCTTTATTCTCATTTGTTTCAAATAACTTCTTGATTTCTACTTTAATTTCATTATTTAGTCAAAAGTCATTCAGGAGCAGGTTATTCAATTTCCATGTAATTTTCCAGTTTTGAGTGAATTTCTTAGTCTTGATTTCTAATTTGGTTGTCCTGTGGTCTGACAGATTGTTATGATTTCAGTTTCTTTGCATTCGCTGAGGACATTTTTACTTGTAATTACATAATTGATTTTAGAGTGTGTGCCATGTGGCAATGAGAAGAATGTATATTCTGTTTTGGGGTGGAGAGTTCTGTAGATGTCTATGAGGTACATTTGATGCAGTGCTGGGTTTGGGTCCTGAATATCTTTGTTAAGTTTCTGTTTTGATGATCTAATATTGTCAGTGAGGTGATAAAGTCTCCCAGTATTATTATGTAGGAGTCTGTCTTTATGAAGGTCTCTAAGAACTTGCTTTATGAATCTGAGTGCTCCTTTGTTGCATGTGCATCTAGGATAGTCAAATCTTCTAGTTGAATTGAATGTTTTACCATTGTGTAATGCCCTTCTTTGTATTTTTTATCTTTGTTGGTCTAAACCAACATAATTATATAATTCAGCTCACCTGTTCCCCCAGAGCCACTGAGGGCCAGGAACAAGTCTGGGTGTGCTATAGTCCTGTATAGGATTCCCAGCCTTCCCCCTCATACCTCCAGCTTCTGGGTCTTTCCTCTGTCCACTCTCAGTGCCTTCCCTCTGAAGATCTATTAGAAACATGTCAGTTGTCTCAGTCCCTCAGTAGGAGCTATTCCACCTGGCTCCTTCTAGTCAGCCATCTTGCCCTCCCCCATCAGTTTTCTCTTATGTTATCTTCTAGGAGTTTAATATTCTAGCACTTTACATTTAGATCTATAATCTATTATGAGTTAATTTGTGTAATAGATATAGGGTCTGTATCTAGATTTATTTTTTGAATGGTTGTCCCATTGTTCTGCCACCATTTGTTGAAAAGACAATATTTTCTCCAGTGTATTGTATTTGCTCTTTTCTCATAGATTAGTTGACCAAATTTACAGAGAGCCTATTTCTGGGCTTTCTATTTTATTCCATTGATCTACTTACTTATTGTTTCACCAATACCATGTTGTCTTGATTGTTATAGTTTCATAGTAAGTCTTGACATTGAATAGCGTCAATCCTCCAACTTTTTTAAACTCAGTATTGTGTTGGCTCTTCTTGGTTTTGTGCCTCACCATATAGGAATCAGTTTGTTGATGTCCACAGAGTAATTTGCTGGGATTTTGACTGAGAGTGCATGGAATCTATAGATCATGTTGGGAAGAACTGACATCTTGACAATATTGAATCTTCATATCCATGAACATGGACTATCGCTCCATTTATTTAGTTCATTTGATGTTGTTCATCAAAGTTTTGTAGTTTTCCTCATGTCAATTATGTACATATTTTATTAGATTTATACTATCATTTTTAACTTTCACTTAGAATTAGTAATACATTTAATGCTCATCACAAGTCTTTACGTTAGTGTGTTGCTAGATTGGCTGTCTGAAGCTCTTTCTCTGGTTGATTACTCAGGAATGGTTTGTGGGAATAAAATCATCTTCATGGTTATAATATTACCTGTGTTTATAATGTTGATAAAGAATTGCTATTGAAGTCTGATTGTAAACTATCATTTTTATTTTCCTATAAGTATCTTGCTTTTTTAGCCCAGTTAACAAAAGGATTTTTAAATTTTTTCTTTAGTTTTACCAAGATGAAATATTATTAATTATTTTGAGTCTGTTTTCTACTATATAGTACGCTCTTTTGAGTATGAAAATGTATGTTTGTGTGTGTGTGTGTGTGTGTTTGTGTGTGTGAATATACACATTCCAAGAAGATTTTCTTGAATTACACTTTTTAGTATTCTGTTCCAATGCATTGAGTTTTTTTTTTTTCTTTAGGGATTCCTGTTACCCAGATATTGGATCTTATTTACCTATTTTTGATATTTTCACTTTCTCTCAAATTCCTTAATATCTCTATTTCTTTATTTTTGATTTTAAAAAAATTCTTCCTCTTTTACATATCTTAAACCTATCTATTGTCTTTATTTGTTCTTCTGTTCCTTCTAGTTTATACATTTCTAAAACGATTTTTGCTTATATGTAATATTTTTTCCGTATTCTGTCATCTCATTTCTAAATGTTACTAATTAAGATTCACACTCTGTTTCAAATCTTGATTCATTTTATTAATTTTTTAAATCTCATTTAACGATAGTATGCCACAGTTTTATTTTTGCAAGTGTGTCTTTTGGATGTACTTTGGTTATAAGTATGCGATTGTGTTTGTTATGTCTTTTTTCTGTTTCCTATCCTGAAATTTATTTGGGGCTTCTCTTCATGTGTGTTTGTTTTTCCCCCTGTATCTTCTCTCACACTGTTGGTGATTTCATGGAAGTCTGTGTCTATTAGTAATTTGTTCCCAACCATTTGTATTTGGGAATTCCCGGGGATACACTGCTACTTATTTAGCTTGTTGTAAAAGTTGTTAATCAGTTTTATATTTTCATATTTATTTGAATTAAGTTTTTAACTGTAGTAGATTAAAAAGAGCAAAAAAATTTGAAAGAAATAAGTATGAACAAAAGCATACTTTTTTGAAAAGAAAGGAAAAATTAAATTGATCAATAAAAGTTAGATCTTTTTTTTGGAAAAATTAATAGTAAGGTAAATTTTACACAGGACTGATTTTTTTTTTAATGACACAACATTGGGAACAAAGACACAATTTGATGATCAACAATACAACATTTAATTTGAAATCCTAAGCAAGTGAGTGTTTTCTAGGTATATAGAAACCAGATCAAAAAGTAGAAAACTAAATAGATCAATGTGCAGAAAACAGTTAACATAGCAGGCCTGAAGCTTTTGTCTTTATAAGGACCTGCTTACAAACTGGTCCTTGGCACATGTCTGGGATCTTAGCACTTGACCCATTCCATGAACTGACATGAGACTTTCCCTACTGATCAGGGTGGTTCACTTTGCTTTAGGTTGTTTGTGGAATCACTTTGATTTATGCTGAACACTTGCTTTCCTTCATGGAATCTGAAATTTTGTGCAAGGGAAAGGTTGTCAATGTGAGAAGACCCCAGTTAAAACTTTGGGTGTTGAGTCTCTAATGGGCTTCACTGGGCAGAAACATTGCACATTTTTACTGCATTTTTCATTGCTGAGAAAGGAACGTGCTCAATTCCCATGAGTGCCTTCACAGGAAGAAGAGAGCATAAGGAAGTCTGCATATGAATTTCTCCAGACTCCAACCATGCCATTTTCCCTGCTGATATCCTTTTGCTGTAATAAGCTATAGCTCTGAAAACAATTACATGCTGAGTCCTACTAGTGAATCACTGAATATTGTACTACTTGTGAATCATACAACCCACAACCATAAAATAAGTGAAAAAGATGGTAAACTTTTTAACCCCCTGAAAATATACAGCTTCAGATAGTTTCAAGGACACATTTTGCCAAATCTTTAAAGTGTCAGGCTTTTAAATTATCATATTGAAATCCTCTGTTGTCTTTTTTTTGTGATGATCATGATGATGGATTTCTGCCAGCATGTTTGTATTACACTGTTTAGTCTATTTCACATAGGTTGTTAGGCATGGAAGATTCATAATTGTTATATCTTTTAATATTTTAAATCCAATCTCATTAATCAAAATATCTCTTTTTATAGAATATGTGAGATATGGTTTGGCTGTGTCCCCACCAGAATCTCATCTTGAATTCCCACGTGTTGTGGGAGGAACCCAGGGGCAGGTAATTGAAATCATGGGGGCAAGTCTTTCTCATGCTGTTCTTACAATAGTCAATAAGCGTCACGAGATCTAATGGCTTTATAAGGTGGAGTTCCCCCTGCACAAGCTCTCTCTTTGCCTGCTGCCATCCATGTGAAATGTGACTTGCTCCTCCTTGCCTTTCACCATGATTGTTAGGCCTCCCCAGCCATGAGGAACTGTAAGTTTAATAAACTCTTTTCTATTATATTTCCCATTCTCAGGTATGTCTTTATCAGCAGCATGAAAACAGACTAATACAACGAGCTCTAGTGTTATATTTCCTAGATTTGTATTTTCACTCTTTAGATATTGTTCAAATTACTTAATGGGAACCTCAGTTTCTTCATGTGTAAAGTACTAATATATTATAAAGTATTCTTATAATATGCTTAATAAGGTTGATATGAGGATTAAATTAGATAATGTACTTATAAAGCAGTAATACATTCACAATTCATATGAATGTTAGATATAGCTACATAGTAGACATTTTAACCCATTAACATTTATTCTGGTTACTGATGTTTGGAAAATTTTCAATCGGTTAAGAATTACTATAAATTAATCAGCTAATTCACTCATTCATTAATTCATTCATATACTCATTTATTCACTTATTTATTCAAAAAATACTAAGGGCTAGTTACCCTGGACCATGAGACTCTATAGAAAATAAGATAGACGTGATTGTACTCTCATGAAAAGTACATTCTATTGTTATTAAAGTACACATTATTAAACATATATTTTTAACAACATCTCAAATATTTTTCTTCTCCAAGTCAACACTTGAGCATTTTTAATGTCCCTCCACTTCCTCTTCTTCTTGTCCCCTTACCTACAGATCCCTCTTCATCTTTTCCCCTCACCTCCAGGTCATCACTTATGTTCATATACTTTGGAATTTTTGTTTTAGAGTGTGGTTATTCTTGTTTACAAATAAACTCTTTATACTATAATACTATCTTTTTTTAAACTAAGTTTAGCCTTTTAAACTCATTGTATTTTTCTCTTCTACTAATTGTACTAGTGACTAGACAATTACTAGAGTGCAAATTAACTGTGTTGACAAAATCTTTGTCATATATACAAAAGTCTTAGATCCTAGTCCTTGAGAAGATTCTGCTAGTAATTTTTCTTTTGCTTCTTTGTATATTTGAAAGTCTATTTTTCCTCACTACTGTATAATTCTTTATTGGTATGATATTTTAGGACAAAAACCATTATTCTTCAGAACTAGACATATACTTTCAGTATAACTTATGGGGATTCTGTTAATCTGTTTTGAAATTTCTTTTCAAAAGAGACATTTTTTTAACTACACTAGAAGCTTTAGGGTTTTTCTTTAACCATTGGTAACCACTAATTTGTTTTCTATTTCTATTATTTTTTCATTTTAAGAAGGCTATATGAATTGAATCATATAGTATGTACATTTTTAAGATTACCTTTTTTTCCATTCACTCAGCATAATTCCCTTGAGAGCCATCCAAGTTGTTGTGTATATCAATAATTTATTTGTTTTTAAGTAGTAGTCTATGGTATGGATATACCACCATTTGTTTAAGCATTCATCTATTAGACATCTGATGCCCCAGAGGGCCCAAGCTAAAGCTACAAACTCCCTCTCAAGGAAATGGTGCCTTGGGGGAACCATTGCATTTACCCTTCACAGTTACTGCTCCACCCTGCACCCCTATGCCAGAGCTGAAGTGGCACCCTGCATTCTGGGGAAATGGTATCTTGGCCGCCCAGAGCAGTCATGCCCCCCCCAGTTCTTAAGCTAAAGTGGTGTCCTGTGTATTGGGAAAATACTACCTTTGCCACCCAGAGCAGTCATATGGCTTATGTCCGAGCTAATATAACTACCTACCTCCTAGGGAATCAAGCAACCAAATATCCCAGGGCTGAGTTGACATGGTACCCCATGTCCTAGGGAAACAGATCATTGGCCAAGCTGAGACATCTAAACTACAAGCCAAACAACCTCTAATACTCTACTTTTCTGGAACTGGACTAGCCCCTACATTCTGAGCTGCTGAGACATCCCTCTTCCTAGGGAGTAGAATTATGATTTTGCTGCTCCCTGTCCACAGGGCCCAAACAACAGCTGCACCCTTCCACTCCAGGGTTCTTGCTTCTGCCATACCTGACCTCAAAGAGTCTGGGATAGTACTGAGTCCCATCATGACAGGGTCCAGGGTCCCTCATCCCCTGGGACCTGAATTGCCCCTGAGCCTAACTGGGTCTGGTTCCAAATTTGCAGCTGTACTTGGCTCCCTAAGCCCAAACCTCCAGAGTGGTCTTTCTTCCCCAGAGCCAGGCCAGTGCTTTACCCTGCTCCCCATGGTAAGAGTCATAGCTCTAACCTGGCCCTCTGGGTTTAAGCTACTACACAGTGCCTTAGATAACCTGGCTCTGTGCGCAATCTGCATCCAACCCTCCTCAGAGAGTGAACCTACATTTCAAGACCCAGATGGTATAATACATTATTGAGACCTTGAGCCTAGGACTGTGGCTTCACAGCTGCTCTAGGCAACTGTACTCTGGAACCCAACACTGTTGCAGCTGCTTGTAGGGCATGTCATACCCAACACGAGGAGGGATCCCCTCAGCTAAGTCTCCCCATTGTGAAGAAAACAAGAAAAAGTGGACCTTAAAAACCCTTGCTTCTGAGGATCCTAACAATGGATTCTGCCACTCCTGCTGCCAAAAACGCCTATATCCTAGGACACTGTGGCACCCACAGCGATTGCTAATATTGATCACAGTAGCTGAAGAAGCTGTGGATAAGTTGCATCGTTACATCACTCAGACTTAGAACTACCATATTCTTCAAAACCAGGACACTAAGATCCATCTGCAGGTGAAAGTCTTTCTCTACAAAAGCCACACTATAAAGCTTTGAATAGGTGATTGTTCCAATAGACGTGCAGACATTAATGCAGGGATACAGGAAACATGAAAGAGCAGGGAAATATTACATCACCAAGGGAAAATAATTACTCTTTAGTAGCTGACCCCAAAGTAAATGAACTCTATAAATTGAAAAGGAATTAAGAATAAAAATTTTTAGGGAACTTCAGTGAGATACAAAAGAATTAAGATGGACAATTAAAAAAAATCAGGAAAACAATGAATTCTTCCAAACTTATTTGCTAGGCTAGCGTTATCCTGATGCCCTAAACAGACAAGGACACAACAAAAGAAAACTACAGGTCAGTATCCCTAATAAGTGGAGATGCAGAAATCATCAACAAAATACTATCAAACCCAATTTAACAGCACATTAAAAAGATAATTGACCATAATCAAGTGCCATTCATTCCAGGATGGAAGTGTGATTCAACATACACAAATCAATAGCATTCTTTAATCACGTTAATAAAATGAAGGACAAAACCTATATGATTATTTTAGTTGGTACAGAAGAAGCATTTGACAAAATTCAACATCCTGCTTGATAAAAATAACTCTGAACAAATAAGGCATAGAAGATAAGTACCTCAATATAATAACAGCAGTACATGAGAAATCCACACTAAAAGCTTTGAGCTTTTCCCCTAGATCTGGAACAAGACAAGAATTCCCACTTTCACTAATTCTATTCAAGATAATGCTAGAAGTCTTACCCTGGGCAGTTAGGCAAGAGAAACAAATAAAAGCATCCAAATCAGAAAGAAGGAAGTAAAACTACCCCTGTTAAGAGACAATATGATCTTCTATATAGATAATCCTACAGATTCCACAAAAAACTGTTAGAACTGATAACATTAGTAAACTTGTAGGATACAAAACCAACATTCAAAAATCAGTAGTGTTTCTGTATACTAACAGTAGAATATCTAAAAAAGATATCAAGAAAACAATGCCATTTATGATAGTACAAAAATGAGAGACTCAGGAATAAATTTAACCAAGGAAGTAAAAGATCTCTATACTGATACTATAAGACTTATGAAAAAATTAAAAATAACACAAATTAATGGAAATATAGTCTGTGTTCATGGATTGGAAGAATTAATATTGTTAAAATGTCCATCTTAATCAAGTGATTTATAAATTAAATGCAATCCCTATCAAAATATCAGTAATATTTTTCACAGAAATAGAAAAAAAAACCTACAGTTCATATGGAACCACGAAAGATCCTGAAGATTCGAGGCAATTTTGAGTAAAAATAAAAAAAAACTAGAGGCATCACACTACCTAACCTCATAATATACCACAAAGTCATAGCAATCAAAGCAGCATGGTACTGACATAAAAACAGACACATAGACCAGTGGAAGAGACTCAGAATAGAGAACCCAGAAATAAATTCACATATCTAAAGTCAACTCATTTTTGACAAAGCTACCAGGAGCACATACTGAGAAAGGACAGTTTCTTTAATAACTGGTGCTGGAAAAATTAGATATCCACATGGAGAAGAATGAGATTAGACCCCTACCTCTCCAAACATCAACTCAAAATGGATTAAGGACTTAAATCTAAGACCTGAAACTATGAAACTACCAGAAGAAAATAGGGGAAGTGCTTCATAACTGGTCTGTGCAAATCGTTTTTTTGGATAAGACCTCAAAAGCACAGGTAACAAAAGCAAAAATAGACGAATAGGGTTACATGAAATGAAGAAGCCTCTGCATAGTAAGCAAAACAATCAACAGAGCAAAGAGACAACCGACAGAAAGGGAGAAAATGTTTGCATCCTGTTCATGTGACAAGTGGTTAATAGCTAGAATATATAAGGAACTCAACAGCAAGAAAACAAATCCAATTTAAAAATAAAAGACCTGAATAGAAATGAGTAAAAAATACATACAAATGGCCAAAAGGTATATGAAAAATGCTAACATCACTAATTATCAGAGAAATACAAATCAAAACCGCCATGTAGTATCATCTCACCCTAGTTAGGATGCCTGTTGTTAAAAAGACAGAAAATAAATTCTGGTGAGGACGTAGAGAAAGAGGAATGCTTGTCCACTGTTGGTAGGAATGTAGAGTAGGACAGCCATAATAGAAAACAGTATGGAGGTTCCTCAAAAAATTAAAAATAGAACTGCCATATGATCCAGCAATCTCACTACTGAGAATTTATCCAAAGGAAAGTAAATCATTATGTTGAAGAGAAATCTGCACCCCCATGTTTATTGCAGCACTATTCACAGTAGCCAAGATATGGAACCAATCTAGGTGTCCAACAGCAGATAAAAGGATAATATATCTATACCAAGGAATACTATTTAGCCATAAAAAAATGGAATCCTGTAATTCGCAGCAGCATAGATGGAACTGGAGGACATTATGTTAAGTGCAATAAGCCAAGAAAATGAAGTTAAACTCCACATGTTCTTATATGTGGAAGCTAAGTTGATCTCATAGAAGTAAAAAATAGAACACAGGATACTAGAATCTGTAAAGGATAGGGGAGGGAGAGGATAGGGACAGATTTGTTAAAGGATACAAAATTACAGCTAGATGGGAGGAGTAAGTTCTAGTGTTCTCTTGCATTATAAGGTGACTATAATTCACACTAATATATTGTTTCAAATAGCCAGAAGGAGGTTATTGAATGTTCCCAAGACTAAGAAATGATAATTGTTTGACATGATGGATATGCTAATCCTGACTGGATCACTATACATGACATATATCAAAACATTACTATGTATCCCATGAATATATACAATTATTGTCACTTTACATATATATTTATATATACTTATATAGATTCACATATGTATATCAGTGTTTATTTCCTAAAAACAAAGACTTTCATTTACAGAACCATAGTATAGTGATGACAACTCAAAACATTAACATTTATACAGTATTGTTATCTATACACACTATTCAGATTTCATGAATTGTCACACAATTGCTCTTTATATCCAAAATCTTTACTCTGGTTTCCAAAGCAGCCTACTTCTTTGACCATATCTTGCTCTAGCCACACTTGCCTTCTTTCTAGCATGCCATGCTCCTTCTGGCCTTAGAGGCATTGCACTGGCTGTTTTTTCTACCTGAAGTTTTCTTTTTCTCAGTGTAATGGAGTTGTCTCCTTATAGTGGTTTTAGTCTTGGTTTACCTGTTCCCTCTTTAGAGGGATCTCCCCGATCACCGGACAGAAGCTTCCAATTACTCTTACTTTTTCTTTATTCTAATTCTCTCCAAAGTGCTTTTTACTAATCGATATTCAATTTGTTCATATATCATCCACCTCCAGTAAGACGGAACGTCTATGTGAGTAGAGAACTTGGTATTCTTGTTATTGACTATATTTTATTTCCCAGGGTAATGACCAAAGCACAGTAGGTAATTAACATATATGTGTTACCAAATGAATGAACTGATAGATGTTAACCATGGATATCACATGCCAACTTCTTCTCAAGTACCATTTTATCTTTTAATGATAGTATCCTTTAATGCTTGAAATAGATATACCAGATTTAATATTATCAAGAAGCAGCAACATAATGATCTCCCAGAATAAGTAACTTTGTGATACAGAAGAAACCTCTACTGAGAAATCCATAAAACTACAATATGTTAAAGGCTGGACAATAGAACTTGGTTCAGGCTATCAATTTTTGGTTATGATGAGACACTGTTATGCTAAAGCAAGCCTAGATAAGGCAAGATAGAAATTTTAAGATAGGGTAAATATAGTTTTGTCTCTGCTCATACATCACTCAAGGTAAGTCTACTCTTAAAATTAAATATAGTTTTGTCATGTAATTGGACTTTTAAATTATAAGCAACAATATTTTTTCTGACTTTAATTTACTTGTCCTCAGTCAATTCTTTTCCAGTTCTTGTTTTGAACTCTGCATAATTAATCAAGTGGTATACAATATTAGATTTGATCTATCTTGATAATCTTGTGGTTAGTTATCAAAGCTTATTGCTCAAATAGAAACAGTGGAAAGACACATGTAAATATAATTGTGCGTATTGATACATAAGTGGCACTGTGGTATTCATGCTCGGCCTGACCCCATGCTTTTGCGTAGAGGCAATACCTTTCTTCATGATCACTCTAGAAGTGTGCAAAGAGGTTAGATGACTTGCTCAGAGTCATGCAGCAGACCTGAAAGGCAGATCCATGGGTGGTCACCTTGTTCGTGTGGCTTCAGTTGAAATTCATGAAGTATTTGGGGTTCTACTCTTGATAATTAGGAGCTGGAGTCCAAGTTGCTGTAGATAATGTATTTCCCTATTGTTCCCTCGGAGTGCAGCACTTTCTGATGTATTAAACTGAGTCACCCTGTAAAAACCCTGACCCTACTTTTTCTTAGCATGTGAAGCTTTTTTTCCCCCAGTTTCATTGTTCTCAATCTCTGTGTATATCAGAATCATCTAGGGAGAATTCCAATTCACAGTGTCTGAAGTAAAATCCACAAATTTATATTCTTAACATAACCCCAGATGATTTTTATAGTATTGAGAAATATTTAGGTGTTAATCACGATACACTGATGGTTGTCTGATCTAATAAGAGAGAAATAAGAAATGTATTGGAAATAAAAACTTATCTTTTTATTTATATAAGTCCTGTTGAGAACATTTTGGCTCCAGATAGGTACCTGCCATGTTCTAATTCACCTGTTTTCATGTCAGCCATATAATCACAACCTCTTTTTTTTTTAACCAATAATAGTGTATTTCATGTAGATTATTATCTTAGGTACTTTGAATTGGGGATGACAGGGCTTTTTGTTGTTGTTCCGAGTTTTACTTTTTAAATTTGTTCAATTTTTTTGTGATACTTTAAGTTCTAGGGTATATGCGCACAACGTGCAGGTTTGATACATAGATATACATGTGCCATGTTGGTTTGTTGCAGCCATCAACTCATCATTCACATTAGGTATTTCTCCTAATGCTATCCCTCCCCCAGGTCCCCACCCTCCAACAGGCCCCAGTGTATGATGTTCCATGCCCTGCATCCAAGTGATCTCATTGTTCAATTCCCACCTATGAGTGAGAACATGTGGTGTTTGGTTTTCTATCCTTGTGATAGTTTGCTGTGAATGATGGTTTCCAGCTGCATCCGTGTCCCTGCAAAGGACATGAACTCATCCTTTTTTATGGCTGCATAGTATTCCATCGTGTATATGTGCCACATTTTCTTAATCCAGTCCATCACTGATGGACATTTGGGTTGGTTCCAAGTCTTTACTATTGTGAATAGTGCCACAATAAACATACGCGTGCATGTATCTTTATAACAGCATGATTTATAATCTTTTGGGTATATACCCAGTAATGGGATTTCTGGGTCAAATGGTAATCCTAATTCTAGATATTTGAGGAATCGCCACACTGTCTTCCACAATGGTTGAACTAATTTACACTCCCACCAACAGTGTAAAAGCATTCCTATTTCTCCACATCCTCTCCAGCATCTGTTGTTTCCTGACTTTTTAATGATTGCCATTCTAACTGGTGCGAGATGGTATCTCATTGTGGTTTTGATTTGCTGTTCTCTGATGACCAGTGATGAGCATTTTTTCATGTGTCTGTTGGCTGCATAGATGTCTTCTTTTGAGAAGTGTCTGTTTATATCCTTTGCCCACTTTTTCATGGGGTTGTTTGATTGTTTATTGTAAATTTGTTTGAGTTCATTGTAGATTCTGGATATTAGCCCTTTATCAGATGAGTAGATTGTAAAAATTTTCTCCCATTCTGTAGGTTGCCTTTTCACTCTGATGGTAGTTTCTTTTGCTGTGCAGAAGCTCTTTAGTTTAATTAGATTCCATTTGTCTATTTTGGCTTTTGTTGCCATTGCTTTTGGTGTTTTAGTCATGAAGTCCTTGCCCATGCCTATGTCCTGAATGGTATTGCTTAGGTTTTCTTCTAGGGTTTTCATGGTTTTAGGTCTAACATTTAAGTCTTTTCTCCATCTTGAATTAATTTTTGTATAAAGTATAAGGAAGGGATTCAGTTTCAGCTTTCTACATATGACTAGCCAGTTTTCCCAGCACCATTTATTAAATAGGGAATCCTTTCCCCATTTCTTGTTTTTGTCAGGTTTGTCAAAGATCAGATGATTGTAGATGTGTGGTGCTATTTTTGAGGCCTCTGTTCTGTTCCATTGGTCTACATATCTGTTTCAGTACCAGTACCAGTACCATGCTGTTTCAGTACCAGTTCCATGTTTCAGTACCAGTACCATGCTGTTTCAGTACCAGTACCATGCTGTTTTTGTTACTGTAGCCTTGTAGTATAGTTTGAAGTCAGGTAGCATGATGCCTCCAGCTTTGTTCTTTTGGCGTAGGATTGTCTTGGCAATACAGGCTCTTTTTTTGTTCCATATGAACTCTAAAGTAGTTTTTTTCCAATTCTGTGAAGAAAGTCATTGGTAGCTTTATAGGGATGGCATTGAATCTATAAATTACTTTGGGCAGTATGGCCATCTTCACGATATTGACTCTTCCTATCCATGAGCATGGAATATTCTTCCATTTGTTTGTGTCCTCTTTTATTTCGTTGAGCAGTGGTTTGTAGTTCTCCTTGAAGGGGCCCTTCACATCCCTTGTAAGTTGGATTCCTAGGTATTTTATTCTTTTTGTAGCAATTGTGAATGGGAGTTCACTCATGACTTGGCTCTCTGTTTGTCTGTTAATGGTGTATAGGAATGCTTGTGATTTTTGCACATTGATTTTATATCCTGAGACTTTGCTGAAGTTTCTTATCAGTTTTAGGAGATTTTGGGCTGAGATGATGGGGTTTTCTAAATATACAATCATGTTATCTGCAAACAGGGACAATTTGACTTCCTCATTTCCTAATTGAATACCCTTTCTTTCTTTCTCTTGCCTGATTGCCCTGGCCAGAACTTCCAACACTATGTTTTTTGTTTTTCTTTTTGTTTTTGTTTTTTTATTATTATTATAATACTTTAAGTTTTAGTTTACATGTGCACAATGTGCAGATTTGTTACATATGTATGTTGAATAGTAGCGGTGAGAGAGGGCATCCTTGTGTGGGTTTTCAAAGGGAATACTTCCAGTTTTTGCCCATTCAGTATGATATTGGCTGTGGGTTTGTCATAAATAGCTCTAATTATTTTGATGTACGTTCCATCAATACCTAGTTTATTGAGAGTTTTTAGCATGAAGGGCTGTTGAATTTTGCTGAAAGCCTTTTGCATATGTTGAGATAATCATGTGGTTTTTGTTGTTAGATCTGTTTATGTGATGAATTACATTTGTTGATTTGCGTATGTTGAACCTGCCTTGCATCCCAGGAATGAAGCTGACTTGATCGTGGTAGATAAGCTTTTTGATGTGCTGCTGGATTCGGTTTGCCAGTATTATATTGAGGATTTTTGCATCAATGTTCACCAGGGATATTGATCTAAAATTCCCTTTTTTTTTTTGGTTGTGTCTCTGTCAGTCTTTGGCATCAGGATGATGTTGGCCTCATAAAATGAGTTATGGAGGATTACTTCTTTTTCTATTGATTGGAATAGTTTCAGAAGGAATGGTACCAGCTCCTCTTTGTACCTCTGGTAGAATTTGCCTGTGAATCCATCTGGTCCTGGATTATTTTTGGTTGGTGGGCTATTAATTATTGCCTGAATTTCAGAAGCTGTCATTGGTCTATTCAGAGATTCAACTTCTTCCCTGGTTTAGTCTTGCAAGGGTGTTTGTGTCCAAAAATTTATCCATTTCTTCTAGATTTTCTAGTTTATTTGCATAGAGGTGTTTATAGTATTCTCTGATGGTCGTTTGTATTTCTGTGGGATCGGTGGTAATATCCCCTTTATCATTTTTTATTGTATCTATTTGATTCTTCTCTCTTTTCGTCTTTATTAGTCTAGCTAGCAGTCTATCAATTTTGTTGATCTTTTGAAAAAACCAGCTCCTGGATTCATTGATGTTTTTGAAGGGTTTTTGTGTCTCTATCTCCTTCAGTTCTGCTATGATCTTAGTTTTTTCTTGCCTTCTGCTAGCTTTTGAATGTGTTTGCCAATTTTAGATCTTTTCTGCTTTCTCTTGTGGGGATTTAGTGCTATAAATTTCCCTCTACATACCGCTTTAAATGTGTCCCAGAGATTCTGGTATGTTGTGTCTTTTTTCTTACTGGTTTCGAAGAACATCTTTATTTCTGCCTTCATTTCGTTATTTACCTAGTAGTCATTTAGGAGTAAGTTGTTCAGTTTCCATGTAGTTGTGCAGTTTTGAGTAAGTTTCTTAATCCTGAGTTCTAATTTGATTGCACTGTGGTATGAGAGACAGTTTGTTGTGATTTTTGTTCTTTTACATTTGCTGAAGAGTGCTATACTTCCAATTATGTGGTCAATTTTAGAATAAGTGTGATGTGGTGCTGAGAAGAATGTAAATTCTGTTGATTTGGGGTGGAGAGTTCTGTAGATGTCCATTAGGCCTGCTTGTTGCAGAGCTGAGTTCAAGTCCTGGATATCCTTGTTAACCTTCTGTCTCATTGATCTGTCTAATATTGACAGTGGGGTGTTAAAATCTCCCATTATTATTTTGTGGGAGTCTAATTCTCTTTGTAGGTCTCTAAGGACTTGCTTTATGAATCTGGGTGCTCCTGTATTGGGTTCATATGTATTTAGAATAGTTAGCTCTTCTTGTTGAATTGAATTGATCCCTTTGCCATTATGTAATGGCCTTCTTTGTCTCTTTTGATCTTTGTTGGTTTAAAGTCTGTTTTATCAGAGACTAGGACACAACCTCTGCTTTTTTTTTTTCTTTCCATTTGCTTGGTAGATCTTCCTCCATACCTTTATTTTGAGCCTATGTGCATCTTTGCATGTGAGATGGGTCTCCTGAATACAGCACAGTGATGGGTCTTAACTCTTTATCCAAATTGCCAGTCTGTGTCTTTTAATTGGGGCATTAGGCCATTTACATTTAAGGTTAATATTGTTATGTGTGAATTTGATCCTGTAATTATGATGTCCGCTGGTTATTTTGCCCATTAGTTGATGAAGTTTCTTCATAGCATCAATGGTCTTTACAATTTGGCATGTTTTTGCAGTGGCTGGTACCGGTTGTTTCTTTCCATGTTTAATGCTTCCTTCAGGAGCTCTTGTAAGGCAGGCCTGGTGGTGACAAAATCTCTCAGCATTTGCTTGTCTGTAAAGGATTTTATTTCTTCTTCACTTATGAAGCTTAGTTTGCCTGGGTATGAAATTCTGGGTTGAAAATTCTTTTCTTTAGGAATGTTGAATATTGGCCCCCTCTCTCTTCTGGCTTATAGGGTTTCTGCTGAGAGATCCACTGTTAGTCTGATGGGCTTCCCTTTGTGGGTAACCCAACCTTTCTCTCTGGCTGCCCTTAACACTTTTTCCTTCATTTCAACCTTGGTGATTCTGAAAATTATGTGTCTTGGGGTTGCTCTTCTCGAGGAGTATCTTTGTGGTGTTCTCTGTATTTCCTGAATTTGAATGTTGGCCTGCCTTGCTAGGTTGGGGAAGTTCTCCTGGGTAATATCCTGCAGAGTGTTTTCCAACTTGGTTTCATGCTCCCCATCACTTTCAGGTACACCAATAAAATGTAGATTTGGATTTTTCACATAGTCCCATATTTCCTAGAGGCTTTGTTCATTTCTTTTTACTCTTTTTTCTCTTACCTTGTATTCTTGCTTTATTTCATTCATTTGATCTTCAATCACTGATACTCTTTCTTCCACTTGATTGAATTGGCTATTGAAGCTTGTGAACGTGTCACGAAGTTCTCATGCCATAGTTTTAAGCTCCATCAGGTCATTTAAGGTCTTCCCTACACTGTTTATTCTAGTTAGCCATTCATCTAATCTTTTTCCAAGGTTTTTAGCTTCCTTGCGATGGGTTTGAACATCCTCTTTAGCTCAGAGAAGTTTGTTATTACCAACCTTCTGAAGCCTACTTCTGTCAACTCATCAAAGTCATTCTCCATCCAGCTTTGTTCGTTCCTGACAAGGAGCTGCAATCTTTGGAGGAGAAGAGGCGCTCTCATTTTTTAGAATTTTCAGCTTTTCTGCTCTGGTTTCTCCCCATCTTTGTGGTTTTATCTACCTTTGGTATTTGATGTTGGTGACCTACAGATGGGGTTTCAGTGTGGATGACCTTTTTGTTGATGTTGATGCTATTCCTTTCTGTTTGTTAGTTCTCCTTCTAACAGTCCCCTCAGCTGCAGGTCTATTGGAGTTTGCTGGAGTTCCATTCCAGACCCTGTTTGCCTGGGTATCACCAGCAGAGGCTGCAGAGGAGCAAATATTGCAGAACGGCAAATATTGCTGCCTGATCCTTCCTCTGGAAGCTTCGTCCGAGATGGGCAGCTGCCTATATGAGGTGTCAGTCGGCCCCTACTGAGAGGTGTCTCCCACTTCAGCTACACGGGGGTCAGGGACCCACTTTAGGAGGCAGTCTGTCCGTTCTCAGAGTTCGAACACCAGGCAGGGAGAACCACTGCTCTCTTCAGAACTGTCAGACAGGGACGTTTAAGTCTGCAAAAGTTGTCTGCTGCCTTTTGTTCAGCTATGCCCTGCCCACAGAGGTGGAGTCTAGAGGCTGTAGGCCTTGTTGAGCTGAGTTTGAGGTTCCCAGCCACTTTGTTTACCTACTCAAGCCTCAGCAATGGCAGACACCCCTCCCCCAGCCATGCTGCCGCCTTGCAGATCGATCTCAGACTGCTGCGCTAGCAGTGAACAAGTCTCCATTGGCATGGGACCCACCGAACCAGGCAAGGGAGAGAATCGCCTTATCTGCCGGTTCCTAAGACCTTGGGAAAAGCACAGTATTTGGGCAGGAATGCCCCGTTTTTCCAGGTAGTCTGTCACTGCTTCCCTTGGCTGGGAAAGGGAAATTTCCTGACCCCTTGCACTTCCCGGGTAAGGCAATGCCCCCCCCCCACCCCGCTTTGGCTCATCCTCCATGGGCTGCACCCACTGTCCAACCATTCCCAATGAGATAAACCAGGTACCTCAGTTGGAAGTGCAAAAATCACCCATCTTCTGCATCGATCACACTGGGAGCTGCAGACCGGAGGTGTTCCTATTTGGCCATCTTGGAACCAAAAAAATCACAACCTTTCTTAAGATTCTTTTAACTCACACTGGAATCAAAAAAGGACCCCAGCTATTAAAATGGACAAGCAGTTAGTAAATCAGAGTGGCATTAGAACGAGCTATGAAATTAAGAAATTATAAAATTTTAGAAAGCGTTTCTGAAATTAAACTCATGGCAGTGTCATAATCTCTGTTTAAAGACAGCTCAGTAAACAGGTCTCAGAAGTAGCTTTACAAATAATAACTTTTTTAGGAAATAAAAGAAGAGAGGGCCTAACACATCAGGATTTGCTCTTGTTGTTGTTGTTTCTCTCTTAGCTTTTATTTCTATTTACCTGGTCTAAAGTTTTCTACTATCCATACCTCATCCTCATCAATATGACTAATATTTTCCTGTGCAACCTTATTTAGTGAGCATATGAGATGAGATGGATATTTCTAAAATGCTATGAGAGCCTGAGAAGAAAATTACTGTACCAGGCTAAGCTTGATGGCAAGATGTAATAATAACAATTATTTCCTTTCAGCACTCTCTGGCCCCTTGGGCCATGTTGTAAAGGATTCAGGAAGTGGGCCTCCTAGAAGGCAAAGGCTCACTGAGTACTTTGTGGGGAAGAGAAGTGTGTGCTCCCTCATGCTCTTCTTTTCCTAAGCAATGAGAGTGTTGCTACTCTGTCAGTGCACTATGTTTCCAGGAGACAGATTTTAAAGAGCCATAAGAAAATGCTTGTGTGGATGAGATTATGGTTATATGACTAGCAAGGCTATGAAGATGTACTAAGAAGAAGAGAGCCATAGAAATAAAACCACCTGGATTCTATCTGGTTCCTTGATCCTGACCAGTCACATTTCCTCTCTTGATGTAAATTTCTACATCGGTGCAAGTGGCAGGTAGACTAGAGCAGGTGTGGAAATTGGTGGTCCTCAGACACATTTTACTTGGCTTTCACAGTGCTTCTTTCTTCTCTTCCCTTTCTTTTCTTTCCGTTTTTTTTAAGAGAAGGTCTCACTCTGTCATATAGGCTGGAGTTAAATGGCATGATCACAGCTCGCTGCAGCCTCAGACTCTCTAGCTCAAGCAATCCTCCCCTCTCAGCCTCCCAAACAGCTGAGACCACAGGTACGTGTCACCATGCCTGGCTGATTATTTTTAAATTTTTTTTTGTAGAGGCAGGGGTCTCACTATGTTGCCCAGGCTGGTCTCGAACTCCTGGGCTCAAGCAATCCTCCTGCCTCAGCCTCCCAAAACTGCTAGGATTATAGACATGAGCCATTGCACCTGGCCTTCTTTGTTTTCTTTTTTCCCTTCTCTTTCTTATTTTTTTCCTTTTCCCTTATTAAATATAAATCAAAATTTAAATATTGGGATATCTCACATAAAAATTAATGTTCTTTTTTTTAGGAAATGAAGAGGGGGATGGTAGTGCCAGGTTTGTTTTCTATGTGGTGGCTCCTCTCATTTAGAAAGGGCACTCCCATTTCTGTGTAGTCTCTATCACTCCCCACTAACTCCTAACACTAACACCTAGGGTTGGCTTTTGTTTATCACTGCGTTGTTGTTTATCTTGAATAGAGAAATATTCTTTACCTGTGTCTCCACAAACAGAGTTAAAATAAAAGACTATAAAGTCTGCATTTAAAAGTGGGGGAGCAGTAACAGAGCATTTAATTTTCTTACTGTTTGAAATCCACTCAAGTTGGCTGTCGTCTCCACTAACTTGATCACTTATATAATGTTTTCCTCAAAACAAACAAACGTTATGTCAAATTTATCATTTGCTATTTACTGCATGATAGATATGTGCATTGTAGGCCATGACTCAATGTTTATGAAAGAATTTGAGGTGACAGTCTCTGCCCATTACCACACAGCATGGCTCAAGGTCTTTCCTGTTGTGCTGCTGTATATACTTTAAAGCAAACATTCTCGGCATTTTGTTCTGTTCCTGTGTTCTTTGCCTTTGCTTCTATTCTTTCACTGAGTAGGCAAAGAAATATGGACCCAGGTATTTAACTTCCAATTGAAACGAAATGCAAACTAAACTCCAGATTTAAATCTACCAAGTTTCTATCTTGCATAAACTCAATCATTCAATAAACATTGACTTAGTGTCTACTTTATTCCAAGATTGTGCTTAACTTGGTGACAGAGAAAAAAAGAAGTAGCCCCTGATTCACAGGTTAGTAAGAGTCAGAGGCAAGAAAACAAGTGTCAAGTTGGGTGGTGTCCAAGACCCTGGAAAAGGCCAGTAGAAATGACCATTGATCATAGAAAGCTGGGTTTATTAAACTTACTGCGAAGGAAGATTACCACCTTGACAACAGCATCTCATGGCATCTCTAAAAGAGAAAGTTAGGGAAACATGACGGGACTGGAGGGTGCTGGAGGCCTTAGCTTTATCTTAAGGTGGTTTTAGGGCAGAGATTAGAGAGATCTGGTGAGAGATTGGTCAAAATTTGTAAACTAGGTAAGTTGCTGAAACATTGAGTGATATGATCTTGAGACCATGCATAGGGAGGATGATCAGGCACCATCTGCTAGGCTGATAGTCTTCACAGCCATCATGCTTCAGAGGCTGTGGATTTACTATGCTACCACAGAGCTGAGCCGGGGAAGTGAGCCGTAAGCTTGCTGTACTTACTGAGATTCAGCCATTTTTCTTGATTAAATGCTCCTTGGAGGTTTTGCAACTGGTTAATTTCCAGATTTTTGAAGCAGTTAATTGTGACCATTTTTGTCAGTTTTCTCATTGCTTTTATGCCAGAGAAGATTTTTTAAGGATGGATTTCCATTTTGAAAGTGTTTCTCTCAGAAACACTTTTAAATCAGTTTTTTTGGGGGTCTTATCTCATAATACATGAATCTGAATGAGCTAATGTTAAAGCAACTTCAGCAAAAATTGAAAAGGTCAAGAGAAGCATCGTGGAAGAAATGTTAAAGAAGAACAGAAATGAGTCTTCTGGAAATGTTGGTAGTGCACCAGGAGGTGGAAGAATCATCCAGTCAGTAATTACTGGGCAACTGGTATGTGCCAGTCTCTGTTATAGGCCCTAAAGATATCTCAGTAAACGAAAAAAAATCCCTGCTTTCATGGATTTTATATTTTGGTGTTGGGATTGGATGGGGAATGGAAGACAAACAAATTTGACAGGTAGTGAAAAGTGCTATAAAGAAAATAACCTGGCAGGTGATGGAGACTGACAGGGTGGTGTTTCTTTAGGAAGATCATCTGTCTCCTCCCTGAGAAAGAAACACTAGAGCAGAGACCTGAATAAAGTGAGGAAGTGAGCCGTATGTCTTTCTAGGGCAGAGTGTTGCAAACATAAGTAATGATAAGTGCAAAGGCCTGGGTGAGTGTAGAGGAATGAATAATTGTGGCTCTAGGCAAGTGGCAAATGTGGAGCTTGAGGACTGTTAGGGGAAAACAACTGGGACTATATAGAAGAATGTATCCCTAAACTGCGAAGGAGCTGAGAGACTGAAGAATGACTTGGAAAAATCCAGCTTGATGAGTAGAAGAGTTTTTTAGGACTTTCACACAGGCATTCCTGGGTGGCAGCAGGGCAACTCCAGAGATGCACCCTACCTTCCTTCTCTAAACTTTTCTTAAGCTAGTTTTCTACCTCTTTCCCTACTGTGTGTATACAATGAGACTGTTTTCCTTGGTATGTTCCCAGTTATGATCCAGAATTTGGGGGTTCTCAAAGGCATCTATCTGCTCCTCTGCTGGGCACCGTGGCATTGGCTCATCATGGGGCCTTCAGAATTCAAGCAGCAGACATAAACAGTTAAGTAACCTGATGGGAGACTCACCGCCCTGCAAGGACCAGGATAGAAGATAGATTCTTCAGGAAAGAGGCAGAGGGTGACAACTTCTTGGGGATAGGGAAGGTGAAGATTATCAGAACAGTAAAGGCTAAGAGTGAAGGAGTGTAGATTTTCAGAGGGGCTCACTTTGCTGCATTTAGGATGACCTACAGAAGTTGGGTGGGAGACAGTGGCAAGCCTCCTTGAGGTTTCCTGGTGTGAAGTTGTTAGTCATGTGAGGTGAGGCTTAGGGGACTTGGAGACCTGACCATTATGCTTTCTTTTTTTACCAGTGCCTTTATAATTGCTATCGTGAGCTGTCTTCTCTACTTTTCTGAAACAAATAGAGTAAACATGAGTGGGTCAGATTTACCTAAGCTTCTCTATCCAGTCATATTCTGATTTCTCAATCTTAAAGAAGCCCCTCTGCTTCCACTAACAGTACCCAGCATTCCATTGCTCCCAGGAAAAAGACCAGGAAGGATGCTCTGGCCTCTGGGAACTGTGCTGTGAAAAAGGGATTAGGATACCTCATTTTCTTGCACTTCACTTTATTGTGCTTTGCAGATACTGTGGGGTTTTTTTTAAAACAAATTGAAGGATTATGACAAGTCCATATTGGGCACTTCCATCAGCACTATTTTTCCAACAGCATATATTCACTTTATATCTTTGTGTCACATTTTAGTAATTCTCGTAATAGTTCCAGCTCCTTTATATCTGCTATGGTGATCTGTGATGAGTGATCTTTGATGTTACAATTGTAATTGTTTTGTGGTGCCATGAACCACACCCATATAAGATAGCAAATTTAACTGATTAGTTCTGTGGGTGTTCTGACAATTCCAATGATGAGCTGTTTTCCCCTCTTTCCCTCTCTCCTTGGACCACCCTATTCTCTGAGACATAACAATATTAAAATTAGGACAATTAATAATGGTACAGTGGTCTCTAAGGAAGAGTTGTAAGTGTCTCAGTTTAAATCAAAAGCTAGAAATGATTAAGCTTAAAGAGGAAGGCATGTTGAAAGCCAAGATAGGCTGAAAGCTAGACCTGTTGCACCAGAAAAAAAGGTCAAGTTGTTAATGCAAAGGAAATGTTATTGAAGGAGATTAAAATTGCTACTCCAGTGAATGCATAAATGACAAGAAAATTATACAGCCTTATTGCAGATCTGGAGAAAGTTTGAGGGGCCTGGAGAGAAGATCAAATCATCCACAACATTTCCTTAAGCCAAAGCCTGATCCATAGCAAGGCCTTAACTCTCTTCAATTCCATGAAGGCTGAGAGAGATAGGAAGCTGCAGAAGAAAAGTAGGAAACTAGCAGAGGTTGGTTTACAAGGTTTAAGAAGCTGCCTCTATAGCATAAAAATGCAAAGTGAGGCAGGAAGTAATGATGTAGAAGCTGTAGCAAGTTATCCAGAAGATCAAGATAAGATCATTGATGAAGGTGGCTACACTAAGCAGTAGATTTTCAGTGGAGATAAAACAGCTTTCTACTGGGAAAATATGTCATTGAGAACATCTATAACTAGAGAGAAGTCAATAACTGACTTCAAAAGACAGGCTGACTCTCTCGTTAGGGGCTAATGCAAGTGAAGACTCTAAGTTGAAGCCAATACTCATTGACCATTCTGAAAACCTTAGCACCATTAAGAATAGTGCTAAATCAACACTAACTCTGCTCTATAAATGGGACAACAAAGCCTGGAGGACAGCACATATGTTTACAGCATGGTTTAGTAAATATTTTAAGCCTACTGTTGAGACCTACTTCTCAGGAAAAAAGATTCTTTTCAAAATATTACTGTTCATTGACAATGCACCTGTTAACCCAAGAACTCTGATGGATGTGTTCAAGGATATTAATGTTGTTTTCATGCCTGCTAACATCACATTCTTTCTATAGCCCATGGATCAAGGAGTAACTTTTATGTTCAAGTTTTAATATTAAAGATATACATTTTCTAATGCCATAGCTGCTATAAATAATGATTCTTCTGATACATCTGAACAAAGTAAATTGAAACCTTCTGGAAAGGATTCACCATTCTAGATGCCATTAAGAACATTCATCATTCATGGGAGGAGGCCAAAATAGCAGCCTTAACAGGAGTTTGGAAGAAGTTTATTCTAACCCTCATAGATGACTGTGAGGGGTTTGAGACTTTAGAACTTCTCTTGTTCTCTTCATGCTACTCTTCCAATAAGATGCAAGAGGGTTATATAGGAAAGGTCAGGTTGACATCTACTATATGATTTTTTTTAACTTTTCCTACAAATCCATCAGAAACTGTAAAGAGGTAGCAATTTCCCTTGGTATTGTATTTAATTTCCTCAGTATGCCCTTAAGTGGAAAATTTGAGCAGGGTCCAATTTTATTGTGATTATTGATCTGGCTAATTCCTTTACAATAGTATATTTATTATGAAGGTTTTGCCTGTGTAGCAAATCTGGTTTCCTCTCCAAGCATATTCCCATAAGTGGGTGCTTTCCTAATAGCACTGATTTTCCACACAGCCACGTACTTCAGGAAAAGTCATCCATGTTGCCAGGGCCAGGGCATGAATCTACAATTGAGCTAATCCAATTCTGGTCATCCTTTTCATTTTAAAGATTGATACAGAAACAAGCAGAAGTCAAAATTTGGTCTGAGACATGACTAGAAATATGCTAGAAACTTCTGGGAAATGTTTTATTTTTCTGATACAATGAGACAAACAGAAAAGGGATGACATGGCTCCTGTTTATCTGCTGGACAGTGTTATGAAGATATGATTCCTGGAGCTGCTGCAGCTGTCTTGTAAGCATGAGAAGAGCTGGTTATAAGAAAAGGCACATTTTCTAGAAGTAACAGTGTTGAAAAAATATTAAAACCCTGGGTCTTGGATAACATTTTTTAGTTGCTCTACTTCTAAAAATCTTGTAATGAGAGAGAGATAGAGACAGACAGACACACACACACAAACACACATACACAGAAATTCTGTCTTATTTAATTCAATTGAGTTGAGAATGTTTTTTGAGGCAAAACTCATATTAACTAATATCCCAAGACACTTTGCTATTGTGACATTTTCTCAGTGACTGAGACTCTCACTTCTCATCATAGAAGACTATGTTAACAAGTATTTTTCTCATTCCGTTTGATTTTTTTAAAAGATAAAAATCATAGAGAACGTAGGGGCTAAAACTAAATTTAGATGTCCTATCTCTAACAATATCAACTTTTTTCTAAGAATCTTTGAGGCATAAAACACATTACCATCAGATCAACTTCTTTATTTTTGCACATTAAGAAACAGGGCCCAAAGAGCCCCATTTAGGTGACTTGCTAAGGATCTCACCACAGTAGTAAACCTAGGGTCAAATACCCAAATTTCTTCTTCATTCTCTACTTTCATATCCACTTTGTTTCACTCATTCCTTTAAATATTAAGTCATCCTAAGAGTAACTGTGTTTTAAATCGGAAAGGGTCCACTCGTTCTGCTTTTCCTTAAGTACCTGCAGATGGCCAGTGTCGGTCTCCATGACACTAAGAATGCAGACATGTAAATGTATTTGACTTTATGCAAAGCCTTTTGGATTTTTGAAAAGTGACAGCTGAATTACTCTGAGTGAAGGACAAGTACTAACACCACAGAGTTCAAGAAGATTGCTGCATTTAGTTTTGCCTAGTTCATGCTTGTAAGTGAAGTAGCAAACCTAGGCAAATATCCAGATAAATTTAAGCCAAAAAATTTATCTGGGTTTCAGGCTTTTGATATCAGAGACCTAGAGTTTTTGTTTTCACCTTCAGTGTCACGTGTTAATGAAGTCCTGAATTTAGGGGTGTGCTCAAATCTCCCTGGAAAAACCATTTTTGGGGTCCTTTTGAAATAGAGCAAAAGTCTGATGACATTAGCCACGTTAGGCTTAGTGTATGGAACAGGAAACAGGGTCCAGCCATGTGATTCCTGAGCTCCAGGCATGACTCTTGAGCTTGGGCTATTCAGTTTCAGTTTGATTCTCCACCCGTTTGGGTTTCATGGAGGTCCCAGTCAGCCCTTAGAAGCAGCTGCTGCACTCAGAAAAGAGTTTACTTCTGACCTTCTGTGATCTCTTCATCTGATCTACTGATGAATTGCTCCATCAAAAATCCATGTAACATTCCATCATTACCTCATTTGCCTAGGATTCAGTTTTCTTAAAAAGGAGTGAAGTAAAAAAAAGAAAAGGTTATGGGGGACAATGCAAGTATCAGTTAATTAAATTGTACACACATATTTAACATTGAGATCCTAGAGCAACCTAATTTAAGCTTTCATTTGTTCAAATTGATAGGGTGTTCATTAAGTTTCAAGAGGTTCTTTGAATTTCACCAGAGGTTCAATTTCGTCATCTCTCTAGATGAAATTGTTGAATCCCATTGTCTATGTTGAATCCCATCTTGCCAACTGTTGTGACAGCTTGATGACCAAAACTAATGAATGTGGAATATTGGAGGGGGAGTTGGAGTACGAAGTAGCGGTTCTGGCCTCTGAAATGTTGCCCCATTTGAAGTGTTTATTGTCTAGAATTGCAGTTTTCCTCCACAAAATAATCTTTCAATAGTTTGTAATGAAACACATCACCATGTGTTATTTGGTCAAAGTAGACTGTAATAATTTGAGTTTATTTTGATGTAAGGTAAAAAAAAAATGCCCTTTGGCTTTGACTGCTGATAGTGTTTTCCTCTTTCTTTTGTAGTCATGTGGTCAAGACATTTGTAGGACAGAGGAAGACAAGAAAGTGTCACATTGTATTGTTTCTTTTCTGTTGCCTTAGATGAAGATTGCAGTTATTTGGTTGTAGCTATAAATGACAATGAGTTGAGTAGGTTTGTCTTTAAGAATTAAATCTTAATTTTTTTCTTTCTTGTGGATGATAAGCTACTGATTTTCTGTAGTTGTGCTAATACTTATTTAGAGGAATATACAAATTTTTAAAAACTTGCTTTGTTTGTATTTTAGTTTCCTTTTGCAGCTTCTGATACCAAGGGATATGGTGGGAGCGGAAGTGTTCAGCTCGTATCTAGTCCAAATCTTGCCCTGTTCTGATTAAACACTATCTTTAAAGAAGATTTATGGAAAATGATTGTGAGTTGAGAGGAAGGAATAGGAAATATTTATCTGTGATATTCATAACCAGGGTCTGTGGGAAGTGTCATGGCGTGTCTAGCACCTTAAATGAACCTGGTCGGGCTCAACAGGTTTTTTATTCTCTTTGATGATGTGCCTGATCATCTCTTCTCCAAAGAGAATCAAGCCTTAGCTTGATCAAGCCGAGTATCCTGTTGGATGCATTTCTCCTTACTTTGTATATCATTCCTATAGTTAGGGGTCATTAACTCTTTTAACGAACTAGATGCCATCGAATATATTGCTACATATGTGTGTTTCTTGTTCCTCCCTCTTCTTTCCCTTCATCCTTCCCTTTTCTTCCTTCCTCCCCACTCCTTCATTCCTCATTCGTTTTTACCGAGTGTCTCCTATTTGTAAGGTACCAGGATCTGCAACATCAAAGATAAATAATCTCAAGAAGCCCATGGTCTACTTAGAAAAATAACATTTGTATTTATAATTACAATGTTGTGTGGAATGTGATATGGGCCATGGGAGAGGTGTGAAGGCCAACAGAAAGTGGGAGGATGGAAAGGACTCTTCAAGTGGAAGCCATCAGGGAAGCCTTCATATCTTTGCTTAGAAGCCTAAAAGTTTGTTTTTGAAAAAATAAATTTATTTAAATGAGAAACACACAAGAGGCTAGACTTCAATATCCTAATTATCTAAGAACAACTTGTCCTCCTCCTCCTACTTGTGTTTTTAAAGGAATTTTTGATTTGTTATTCTCTTATTCAGACCAAACCACTATGAATGCATTTAATCCATGCGTACAGGAATTTGTTTTACTGTCCTCTTTTCTACCATCAATATTCACTGACATCTATAAAATCAATTCCAGAAATTCTAATGAAATACTTTTGAAGAATGTTCTCATCATCCCAGAATTTCTGTTAACTAAAACAAAGAATCTTGGAGCCACAGGGAACTTGAGAGATGATTATGCAGGATAACTGCCTCACTTCACTGATAAAGAAACTGAGGCCCCAAAAGACAGTGACCTGGGTCTCTTATATAAAGCAAAGATTAGAACCTAGTTTCTCTGTCTATACTTTCTACTCTACTATCTTTTGTAAGCTAATATAATTTAAGTTAAGCTAGCATAAGTATATGACAGAGAACCAGAAAAACAGCTGGCAGTGGGAAGATGATTTAGAATTGATATTACTGCGGATGAGGTAGGCCATTTTCACGGAAGTAGCTTCCTTTCTTATTTCTTTCTTTCCTTATGTCCATCCTTCCACATCATTGCCACAATTTGTGAAATAAAGGCTATTCCTGTCACCTTAATGATACCCAGCTAGACAAACTTGCCTCTTAGTATGGTTGGGTGTTGCCCACGCTCATACTTCTCATTTTATTCAAGGCCTAAATGTAGATGTTGCAAGTTTTTTTTTAGGGTTCATTTCATTAAGGTCATGGTTACACCTAGAATAGGTGTATACAATTTTTCTCTCTGTCTCTTTATGTATGTGTGAGTGTGTGTGTATATACACACATGTACATACACATATGTAACGTGTTTTTAATTAGTTCAGAGAGCATAATTGCTTCATCTCACAAATGTATTGAGCAGCTATTTTCTAAAATAATAGCATTATTCAGAAATGTGTTTATACTCACCAACACACATCAGATTACGATTGCATGCTATAGCTTGGTGATGCAACTGTAAAATATCTAGGCAGAATAAAGAATGGGGATAAAGCAAACATAGAATTTGGAATTTCTATTTTTATGTGAGAAATACTTTCTGTTTCTGCTGCTCTAAAAAGTCTCTGTTGATGGTTTGGAGATATAAAGAGTAACTGGGTCCACTCTTAAATGTTGCTTAAAGAGGCCTTGGCCTAGGAAACATATTCAGTATTTAGCTGAGAAATTTTAATTTAGTAAAATGTAATAAATTTATTCCAGAACTCAAACAGCACCAACTGAGTATCTAATATATGCATGGAACTGTTAGTAGGCTGTGGTAATTTTGCTAACTACAAGGAAATAAAGTCTTCCTCAAGGATAAAACATCTATATATAGTTGTGAGAAAATATCAAACGAAGCTCTGACTTTTGGAAAACATAAGTTACAGTGGTTCTCAGTACCTAATATGTACTTAGAAAGTGTTTTTTTGTTTGTTTGTTTGTTTGTTTTGGCTTTTTATCGGCTCTAATCTACTCTGTACCAAGGTGGTTGGTTTATTCTGTATGACTTATAGCCAGCAATCTGTACTTTGGCCCAAATTGTCCACTCTAATCAATCACTTCTGAAGATTCTCAAATCCTGACCTTTTCATTTGTCTATAGTCTGTGGAGACTACATGAGTCTAAACTTTCTATTTATTAAAGTTTTCCCTTCTCCTAGACACCAGCTTAGCTTGTCTGCTATTTCCAGCCTAACCTACTAACTTCATCTTAATTTACTGAACCTATTACTCTTTGAAAGATAGTTCTGCTGTGCCTCTAACTTAAAAGTTGGAATTCCTAGAAAAAGTGGGTAAATTTCTGGACACATAGAACGTACCAAGATAGAGTCAGGAAGAAATAGAAAACCCAAATGGACCAATAATGAGCAACAATATTGAAACTGTAATAAAAAGGATCAGTTGGGTGTGCTGCCTCATACCTGTAATCCCAGCACTTTGGGAGGCTGAGGCAGGTGGATTACTTGAGCTCAGGAGTTTGAGACCAGCCTGGGCAACATGGTGAGACTCTGTCTCTACTAAAATTACAAAATAATAGCTGGGTATGGTAGTGCATGTCTGTGGCCCCAGGTACTTGGAAGGCTGAATTGGGAGGTTTAGTTGAGCCCAGGAGACAGAAGTTGCAGTGAGATTGCACCACTGCACACCAGCATGGGTGTCAGAGCAAGACCTGTCTCAAAAAAATTTTTTAAAGTCTCTCAGTGAAGAAAAGCCCAGGACCCAATGGCTTCATTGCTGAATTCTACCAAACATGTAAAGAATTAATACCAATCCTACTCAAACTATTAAAATTGAAGAGGAGAGAATGCTTCTGAATTCATTCCACAAGGCTTGCATTACCCTGATATCAAAACCAGATAAAAACAAAATGAAAAAAAGAAAACTACAGGCTAATATCATTTATGTATGTGGAAGCAAAAGTCTTCAACAACATACTAGCAAACCAAGTTCAAAAGTGTATTAAAAAGATCATTCACCATGATGAAGTGGGATTCATCCCATAGATGCAAGGATAGTTCAACTTATGCAAATCAACAAATGTGATACATTACAGAATCATGGACAAAATCCATATGATCATTTTTAAAAGATGTGACAAACGTTCCATAAAATTTAACATCCCTTCGTGCTAAAAACTCTCAACAAATTGAGTATAGAAGGAAAATGCCTCAAAGGCCATATATGACAAACTCACAGCTAATATACTGAGCTAATATACTGAAAAAAATTGAAAGCCATATGACTAAGATCTGAAATAAAACAAAAATACCTAATTTCACCACTTCTGTTCAACATTGTATTGTAAGTCCTAGTCAGAGCAATTGGGCTAGAGAAAGAAAGAAAGGGCATCCATATTAGAAAGGAAGAAGTCAAATTATCTGTTTGAAGCAACATAATCTTACATTTAGAAAAATCTACAGACCCCACCAAAAAAAAAACTGTAGAACCAATAAATTCAGTAAAGTTGCAGGATATAAAATCAACAAACAAAAATTAGTAGCATCTCTATAAATTAATAGTAATCAATCTGAAAAAGAAATCAAGAAAGGAGTCCCATTTACAATAGCTTCAAAAAAATGAAGTACCTAGGAACAAATTTAACCAAAATAGTTAAAGATCTTTATGAACAAAACTATATAACAATGAAGAAAGATATCAAAGAGGACCTACACACACAAACAAAAAGAAAGATATCCCATGCTCATGGGTTAAAAGAATTACTGCTAGAATGTCTATACTACCCAAAATAACCTAAAGAGTCAATGCATTCTCTATTAAAATACCAATAACATTCTTTACAGAAATAGAAAAAGATTCTAAAATGTGTATGGAATGACAAAAGACCTCAATAGCTAAAGCAACCCTGAGCAAAAAGAATAATTCTGGAGGAATCACAGTAATTGTCTTGAAATTATACTACAAAGATACAGTAATCAAAACATCGTGGGGCTGGCATAAAAACAGACATATAGACCAATGGATCAGAACAGAGAATCCAGAAATACATCCACACACTTATAGCTAACTCATTTGCAACAAAGTTTCAAGATCATATATTAAAGAAAAGGCAGTCTCTTTAATAAATGGTGCCAGGAAAACTGGATATCCATATGCCCACGAATGAAACTAGATCCCCATCTTTCACTGTATTAAAAAATCAACTCAAAATAGATTAAAGACTTAAATTTAAGCCCTGAGCTGTTAAACTACTAGAAAAAAGCATTGGGGAATTACTACAGGACATTTGCTGGACTAAGAGATTTTTTGGGTAACACCTCAAAAGTACGGGCAACAAAATCAAAAGTAGGCACATAGGATTACATCAAACTCAAAACAAGAGCATGACCAATATTGTGAAAGAATGAAATTGTTTGCTTACTCTTCTGCACACCAGAAGAAACAATCCTTTTTCACTCTTCTTTGCAGCAAAGGAAAAAATCAACAAAGTGAAGAAAGAATGTACAGAATGTGGGAGAATATTTGCAAACTATACATCTTACAAAGGATTAATACCCAGAATATATATGGAACTCAAACAATAGCAAATAATAGCAATAATCTAATTTAAAATGGGCAAAAGACCTGAATACACATTTCTCAAAATAAGGCATACAAATGGCCAAGAGGTATATAAAAAAATGCCAAACATCGTTAATAATCAAGGAAATGCAAATCAAAATCCCATTGAGATACCATCTCACCCAATGGCTGTTGTCGAAAAGGCAAAGAAGTGACAAAAGTTAGCAAGGATGCCCGAAAATGAGAACACTCATACACTGTTGGTGGAAATGTAAATGAGTATAGCCCTTAAAGAAAACAGTATGGAGGTTTCTCAAAAAAAGTGAAAATACAACTACCATATGATTCAGTAATCCCACTGCCGGGTATTTATCCAAAAGAAAGGAAATCATTATGTCATAGAGATATCTGCAGTCCCGTGTTTATTTTAACACTATTCACAGTCAACCTAAGTATCTGTCAATCGATGAATGGATGAAGTATTTGTAGTAGTCTTTGTGGTGTAGGGTTTTGTGTGTTTGCTGGGGCATATCTTCAACATTAAGACAGCCTGCAAGTTGGCCTTAGCCTTTACTTCCTGCTTGCGCAGGCCCTCAGGGTCAGCCAAAAGAGAGAGCTGAGCAATCTCTCAGGTGTTTTCTGGTCATGTGCATGGCTCTGCACATTTGTGTGGTCTTCAAGATCCTTAGGAATATGTCAGAGCTTCTCAAAACCATCTGTGGACAGCTCATTCCCTAAATCATACTGTTATATTATTATTATTTGTAATTATTGAGACAGGGTTTATGAAAGCCCTCATTCCACCACTCCAGAAGTCCTAGCTGTTGCATTTTTGTCTAACCTATGTAAATCACTCCTCAAGATATCTGTGACTTCATTGCCTCCATATTTCTTATATATCAGGAATTGTGAATCTGAATTTCAATGAGTCAAGTGGGTGACACAAACGAGAAAACTGGGCCTTTGGTAAGGATCTAGGATGTGCTTGTGGGTACCATGGGCCCATTTTGGGGAATGTCGCCTCCTCAGGTCTAGCCCACTAGTCTCCATTTGGAAACAGGGACCAAATACTGCCAGATTTTACAATTTGTCAAAAGAAATCTAGATTTTTATAGAAAGAAAATGTGGGCAATTTTTCTGCATTGGTGAGGCAAAATAGCACACTCCTGTGGGCTGAACTTCACCAGCAGGTCCTTGGTATTGTATCCCTTATTAAAATTTGGTGATAATACATACTAGACATTGTCTCTGAATTTTGTTTTCTATAGAAAATAGTAAGTCACATGATTTTCTTCATGATAGCTGTCTTCTTTTGTAATGTGAGGGAGCTTTGTTATAAGCCTCATAATAGAATTTTTGTTTCTAGCTCATTTTGAATAAGAAGCAATCTATCCTTCTGGAGCTTTCTGACAGGAGGCATGAATTGCTTCTAGATAACTTCCTCTTACCCATTTCTATCTCCAGTCTCTCAATACTATTTGGATGTGCGGTTCTGGGCAAGATTCTGTATGTCTTCATCAACCAAAATTTTACAGGATATAAATCTGGAAGGGGTTAGCAAATGGGAGAAGTTGATCTGATTCTGAAGAGGTCTTGAGAATGAGTTTTTTGTAGTTCTCTGCCATTTTCAGGCAAAGGTCTCCTTTTGGAAATATTCAGTGTTCAACTGCAGCCATAACCAAGGCCTATCTCTGTTGCAAAATACAATTAGCAGGGAGGATCAGATTTTTTTTTCTTTTTTTTTTTTTTTTTTGTTTTCAGCATTTAAACTATCTCAAACCTGACAGAAATGTTTTCTAGGCCCCTCTCAGTTGCTCATTGTAGAGTATTAGAAACTTTGTGCTTTGTTTGCCTAACTCAAAAATGTGGCAATTTGCGCTGAAACTTTGTAAGTATTCTGTAAAGATAAACTGTCAATTTTTTTTTTCATGCTAGGCAAAGTTACATGAGGTTATGTCTAGCCTACCTTGCCTATGGTAGGGAATCCTTGTGCATTAATCTTTTTTAATTGTTTTTCCTTCCTGTGGTCTGTACCATTGTTTTTTGTCAAACCTTCTCTAATGCTCTAATAAGGCATTATAAAATGGAAATTACTCCCAGTTCTTTTCTTCATCAGAAAGTTATGCTTTTCTCTCCAGAATGTATAGCTTTAATGCTAAAGTAATATTTCTCTCTGGCTGGCCCAGAATTAAACCCTAAGAAAATATATTGCCAGAAAGTTAAATATAGCTTGGCAGTGTGGCACAATATGCACCCATTCTAAAAGAAGATAGAAATTTATTTTTCAACTTAGTTCTTCTCTCCTAGTACTCACTGGCAAAGATCAGTTGGATGTTAATATCTATTGATTTTGAAATTGGTGGGAAAAGAGAAAATGAAATGTTCGAGGAATAAAAAAGCGAGTTTGAGGAAGAAAAATATCTATTTAATTTGTGAATGGGATAATTATAGGTTAGATAAAATATCTACCTTTCTGAACATGAGAGGAGCTAGAAAATTTTCTAACTTCTAGAATCATAAATTGGGTATCTGAAAGAGACAGACTGACAAAGAAATATCTTATTCTTCCAAATAAGCACTATTTTCTATGAGAAAACTCAATGTGTCAAGTGAGTAAGAAGACAAGCCACAGAGTGGGAGAAAATATTTGCAAATGGCACATTTGATAAAGAACTATTATCCAAAATATACAGAGAACTCTTAAAACTCAACAATAAAAACACGAACAACCTCATTTTAAACTGCACAAAAGATCTGAACAGAAAACTCACCAAAGAAAATATACAGATGGTATATAAGCTTATTAAAATATGCACAACATCCTATATCATTAGGGAATTGCAAATTAAAACAACAGTGAGATACCACTACATGCCTATTAGGATGGCCAAAATCTGGAAGTGACATCACCCAGTGCTAGTAAGAATGTGGAATAACAGGAACTCTCATTCATTGCTGCTAGGAATGCAAAATGATGCCTTGGAAGTACCTAACAGGAAAGCTCATTCATTGCTGGTAGGAATGTAAAGTGGTACTTTGGAAGACAGTTTGGCAGTCTCACAGTTTGGCAGTCTCTTAAAACAAAACAAAACTAGCTATACTCTTAACGTACAATTCAGCCATTGTACTTCTTGATATATATCCAAAGGAGTTGAAAATTCTTACAAAAGTTTTGCACATGATTATGTATGGCAGATTTGTTCATATTTGCCAAAACTTAGAAGCAACCAAGATGTCTCTTACTGGGTGAATTGATAAATAAACTGTGGCACATCCAGGCAATTGAATATTATTCAGTATTAAAAAGAAATGAGCTATCAAGGCATGGAAAGGCATAGAGTAATCTTAAATATATATTACTAAGTGAAAGAAGCCAATCCAAAAAGACTACATATTGTGTAATTCCAACTACATGACTTCTAGAAAAGGCAAAACTATGGCGACATTAAAAAGATCCAGGGTTTAAAGGGAGGGAGGAACGAATAGGCAGAGCACAGAAGATTTTTAGGGCAGCGAAACTAGTGTGTATGTTACTATTGTAGATACATGTCATTATAAATTTGTTCAAATCCATACAATGTGCAACACTGAGAGTGAGCCCTAATGTAAACAATGAACTTTGGGTGATAATGATGTCAGTATAGGCTCATCAGCTATAACGAATGTACCATTCTGGTGGGGGATATTGATAGTCGGGAGGCTTTGGGAAGGGGATATGTCGGAGGTATATGGAAACTCTGTACTTTCTGCTCAATTTTGCTGTGGGCTTAAAACTCTTCTTAAAAGCCTATTTAAAAAAAGCTTGATATGTAGCACTAGGCCATGTTGTTATGTTAATTTTTTAAAGAAAATTTTCAAGATTGCAAAAATTATCAAAAAACTTATTTGTATCTTTGTCCCAAATTGATCTGTGTTAAGGTTCAGTGAAAAGTAAAATAGTAAACATAGTTGAGCAAATGGGCAGGAATTATGAGTATATTCTGAATGGTAAAGATACAAAGTTCTTCTCCCATGTGGTATTTGAAACGGTTCCTCTTTTCTTTCCATCTTTAAATGTGAAGGCATTCATCATTCTCTTTTATTTCTTCACATTTTCCATCCATATATTTTTTATAAAGGTAGTGGTGCCAAGAACAAAAGCGTTAATCTATTGGTAGCCTGACGTGGGACAATTAATTAAAGCTTTAGGATCAATTTCTCAAACTTCACACTCAATGGTGGGTTCTCTATATCACTGATGTTTTCAAGGTTTAGACCTGCCTATTTAAAAGGTTTTTTAAAATATGTCCAGCTTCTGGTTATAATTCAGTGTTATCACAATGGGGAAATAATTCTAGATGAGGACATTAAAAAATCTCCTTTGAACACCTAATTTTATTCCTTTAGTTGATCAGAAGCCTGTTAGTAATTTTTTTAATAACTCAGAGGCAGCAGCATTGTATGAAGTTTACAAGACCCCTTACCTGGTTATTTTCTAAGTTAGAATTATACCAGCATGTTTCTTTCTGACCCTAAGATGAAGTACGTTTGCTACTTCTCTCAGACCTGCCCTATCTGTCACTCTGGTTATATTTGAGTCCTGGGGTCTAGGAAGTACATTCCTGATATATTTGGAGTCAGCCAGTCTGTAACAAAGGATGAGATCCATTCCAAGGTCAAGTGTTTCGATTTCTTGATTTGTTTTCTTCTCCAGAATAAAGAGCACAAAACAGGCTTGAGGAAATTCTAGTCTCTAGGGTTTTACAAACTACCCAGACTAGGAAGGAAGCATTATTTTTACAATGCTTCCAGACTGGATCACTTTTGCATGATTCAAAATAAGATATTTTTAGACACCTTTATAAAACTTAAACTCTGGTTACGAATTGTCTTCATGTTTATGGGAGGCTTTCTGCTCAATTGTAGTTGAAGTCTTGGTTGTATTTCTCTCATCTGTGATGCAGCTCCTCTGTAAGCGCAGAAGCCTACCGTGGTCAGCACTCAGATACTGTTGCTTTCATGAGAGATTTTTAGCCTCTCCCTGGAATGGTACAAGATTTTACAATTAGTAATGTTATGGCCAAAATCTGCTCATCAAAATAACTACAGAAAATCTTGGGTAAATGACTTCCTTAGTATGTTGAGTATCTTTGTTCGTCTATGACTTGTTATATACAATTGCTGATGATCATCCATGGAATAGGTAAGAGCTAGAAAAATACATGGAAATGTTTACCTAGCTCACAAGAGGAAAAGGTGGCCAAATGTTTACTAGTTACAAAGTAACTAGCAACTCAATCCTACACCAGTATTTAAAGCTGTTTATAAAATGTTTAAGATTTACAAATGTTTAAATAGAATCATCCAGGGACTAGAAGAGGGAGGAGGAATGTGAGGGGTTTTTTGGTGAAAAAGACATATTCTTGTTAGTTCTTCACTCTATGAATAAACTACATTATTTTCAAGTATTTCATTTTTAGCATCTGAAATATCCTTTCACCCATGTCACCAAATCTTCTGGTATTTTGAACCAAACACTTTGAGTAACTTGAAGAAAAGTGATGTAGAAACATAAACTTAGCTCCTTTTCCAACTCTTAATATTTTTGTCTTGGTTCCTGGTTAGATTCTTGCCCAAAGTGCCTAAAATCCAAGGAAATACCACTGGCCCCCTCCCCCAACATTCTGCTTAAATGTGTTTGCCATTGACCAATTTGTGTATGGTTGAGCCCACTCAGGGCAGTTGCTCCCCTTTCTTCCCCTTATTTATATGTGTGCTGCTGAGTAGTAGAAATAAATGATGTAATTAAAATGAGGACCATATTATTTTAAATGCTCCTGAGTTAGAACGTATATATCATATATCATTTCATTATGCTTGGCTTCATTGGAATTCATAGATATTGTATTTTTATGGATTGAAAAACGGTAGCAGCCCTATGCTGAACAAGTGTATTGGAGCCATTTTTCCAACAGCATGTGCTCACTTCACGTGTCAGGGTCACATTTTGGTAATTCTCACAATATTTACAATGTTTCCATCATTATTATATTTGCTATGGTGATCTGTGATCAATGATCTTTGATGTAATGATTGTAATTTTGGAGGGATGCCACCAGCTTTGCCCTTATAAGATGACAGTGTTTAAAGGACAAATACATGTGTTCTGACTACTCTGCCAACTGGCTATTCCCCTGTCTGTCTGTCTCTCTCTCTCTCTCCTCAAGCCTCCCTTTTACATGAAACAGAATAATATTGAAAGTAGGTCATGTAATAGTCCTACAATGGCCTCTAAGTGTTTAAGTAAAAGGAAGAGTCATATGTCTCTCACTTTAAATCAAAAGCTAGAAATGATTGTTTAGCAAGGAAGGCATGTAGAAAACCTAGACATATTGTACCAAAGAGTTAATCAATGTGTAAATACAGAGGAAAATTCTTGAAAAAAATTAAATTGCTACCACACTGAACACCCAAATGATAAGAAAGCAGCAGCTTTATTGCTGAAGTAGAGAAATTTTGAGTGGTCTGGATAGAAGATCAAGCCAGCCACAATGTTTCCTTAAGCCAAGTTAAATTTAGAGAAAGCCCTAACTCTCTTTAATTCTATGAAGGCTGAGACAGGTGGGGAAGCTGAAGAAGAAAAGTGGGAATCTAGCAGAGATTGGTTCATGAGACTTAAGGTAAGAAGCCATCTACATAAAATAAAAGTGCAAGGTGATGCAGGAAGTTCTAATATAGAAGCTGTAGCAAGTTATGTAGAAGATCTAGCTAAAATTATTGATGAAGGTGGCCATGCTAAATAGTAGATTTTCACTGGAGAAGAAACAACCTTATATTGGAAGATGATCATCTAAGACTTTCACAGCTAGAAAGGGGAAGTCAATGCCTGACTTAGAAGCTTCAAAGGACAGGCTGACTCTCTTGTTAGCGTCTAATGCAGCTGATGACTTTAAGTTGAAGCCAATGCTCATTGACCAAAAATCCTAGAGCCCTTAAGAATAATGCTATATGGTCTCTGCCTGTGCTTTATAAGTGGAACTACAAAGCCTAGATGACAACTCATCTGTTTATAGTATGGTTATTGAACATTTTAAGTCCACTGTTGAGACCTACTGCTCAGAGAAAGAGATTCCTTTCAAAATATTACTGTGCGTTGACAATGCACCTGTTCACTCAAGAGCTCTGATGGAGGTGCACAAGGAGATTAATGTTGTTTTCATGGCTAATAACACAATATCCATTCTGCAGCCCATGGATCAAGGAGTAATTTTGATTTTCAAGTCTTATTATTTGAAAAACACATTTTGTAAGACTATAGTTGCCATAGATATAGACAACAATTCCTTTAATGGAAATTAAAAACCTCCTGGAAAGGATTCATCATTCTAAATGACATTAAGAATATTCATAACTCATGGGAGGAGGTCAAAATAGCAACCTTAACAGGAGTGTGGAAGAAATGGATTCCAACCCCTTACTTTGAAGGGTTCAATGTAAAGTCACTAGCTGCATTATTTTCTAGCAACTTGAGTTAAGGAAGTAACTGCAGATGTGATAGAAATAGCAAGAGAACTAGAATTAAAAGTGGGTTCTGAAGATGTGATTGAATTGCTGCAATCTCATGGTAAAACTTGAACTGATGAACGGTTGTTTCTTATGCATGAAAATAGAAAACGGTTTCACGAGGTGGACTCCACTCTTGCTGAAGATACTGTGAACATTGTCAAAATGACAACAAAGGACTTAGAATATTACATAAGTTTAGTTAATAAAGCAAGGACAATTTTTAAGAGGACTCCAATTTTGAAAGAGGTTTTGTTGTGAGTAAATGCTATCAAACAGCATCACATGCTACAGAGAAATTTTTTTGTAAAAGGAAGAGTAACTGAAGATGCTGACTTTATTGTCTTACTTTACTAAATTGCCACAGCCATCCCAAACTTCAGCAAACATCACCCTGATTAGGCAGTAGCCATCGACACTGAAGCAAGGCCCTCTACCAGCAGAAAGATGATGACTCTTTGAAGGCTCAGATGATTGTTAGAATTTTTTAGCAACAAGGAATTTTTAAGTTGTGTGCATTTTTTGAGACATAATTCTATTGCACACTGAAAAGACTACAATATAAACATAACTTTTATATGCACTGGTAAACCAAAAATTATGGTATGACTTGCTTAATAGGGTATTTTGCATAACTGCCATAATCTGCAACTTACCTTCCAATATATCCAAGGTATGCCTGTATAAGAAAAATGTAATATATTTTTTTCAGTTTCTGAGCTGTGGATAGAGGCTTGGTGCTTCAAAAATGTTTGATTTGGATAATGCTAGGGAAAATTACATAGTACATTTCTTTTTAAAGTAGTACTGTTGTTCTCTCCCTTTTTGCTCCCACAGAATATCTCTGTGAATGCAATGGATTTCCTCATTTTCAGCCAACTTTTAAGAATAGAGGTCATTTGCATAATGCTGATGTTTAGTTGCAGTTTTTTCTCTTTGGAGGCACATAGAATTCTCATTCTTTGCACACTGCTTTCTTCTTCCTCTTCTCTCGTCATTCCCAAAGAAGATGGTCTTAATAATTTAGATCAGGGGAGTCTTCACGAGGTAGCCTCCAAAGAGCTGAGAATCGCTATGAAAGAGAACAGAGAGGAAGAAGTGGCTGAGTCTTTTTCTTTAAACTGGAGAAAATAACATCTTGGTGATTTGATGGTAACTCTCTCTCTCATTTATCTACCTAAAGACCCACTACAAGGATCTTTCACTGCCTTGGTCAGGATCTATCAAAGATCCACCTTTTCTTCACATTCAGATAAAAGCATATCACACCTGAAAAATTTGGCCCAGACATGGTTTGGCCGTCATCTCTTCAAGAAAACATTTGTCAAACTTTCTAACCAGGCCCTCCTTTGGGCACCCTAGTCCCTGATACATACCTCTGACTTAGATAATATAGTGATATTGAAATGATCCGATATGTTTACTATCTCTGTATTCCCAGTCTGTATTAGTTTGTTCTCATGCTGCTATAAGGACATACCCAAGACTGGGTAATTTATAAAGGAAAGAGCTTTAATTGACTCACAGTTCTACAGGGCTAGGGAGGCCTCAGGCAACTTATAACCATGGTGGAAGGGGAAGCAAACGTGACCTTCTTCACATGGTGGCAGCAAGGAGAAGTGCAGAGCGAGGTTGGGGAAAAGCCCCTTATAAACCATCAGATCTTGCAGATCTTGTGAGCACTCACTCATTATCACGGGAACAGCATGTAGGTAACCGCCCCCATGGGGGACCTCCCACCAGGTCCCTCACACAACACATTGGGATTCTGGGAACTACAATTTAAGATGAGATTTGAGTGGAGGCACAGCAAAATTATATCATGGTCCCTAGGATTTTGTGATCTTTAGGCACTGCAGAACTCCAGGTTAACCATTCACATTTGTAGTTATCTTAGATTTGTGTATTTTTCACAACACTTTTCAGGTGGGTGGCAGTAAAACAGCTTGAGGGAGGGGAGGTAATTTCTGTTTCTTAAAATGTCAGCATTAGGGCTGGTGACAGGGTTAATCTTCTTTATTGCTTTGTCCTTAGAGACAGTACAGAGCTTGGCAATGAAAATTAAATTCTAAAAAATGTTTGTAGGATAAATAGATGAATGAACATATTGTGCTCTCAATATGAGGTTTTCTTTTTCTTATTACTATACTTTAAGTTTTAGGGTACATGTGCACAACATGCAGGTTAGTTACATATGTATACATGTGCCATGTTGGTGTGCTGCACCCATTAACTCATCATTTAACATTAAGTATGTCTCCTAATGCTATCCCTCCCCCTCCTGCCACCCTGCAACAGGCCCCGGTGTGTGATGTTCCCCTTCCTGTGTCCATGTAATCTCATTGTTCAGTTCCCACCTATGAGTGAGAACATGCAGTGTTTGGTTTTTTGTCCTTGCAATAGTTTGCTGAGAATGATGGTTTCCAGCTTCATCCATGTCCCTACAAAGGACATGAACTCATCCTTTTTTATGGCTGCATAGTCTTCCATGGTGTATATGTGCCACATTTTCTTAATCCAGTCTGTCATTGTTGGACATTTGGGTTGGTTCCAAGTCTTTGCTATTGTGAATAGTGCCGCAATAAACATAACGTGTGCATGTGTCTTTATAGCAGCATGTTTTATGATCCTTTGGGTATATACCCAGTAATGGGATTGCTGGGTCAAATGGTATTTCTAGTTCTAGATCCCTGAGGAATTGCCACATTGACTTCTACGATGGTTGAACTAGTTTACAGTTCCACCAACAGTGTAAAAGTGTTCTTATTTCTCCACATCCTCTCCAGCACTTGTTTCCTGACTTTTTAATGATTGCCATTCTAACTGGTGTGAGATGGTATCTCATTGTGGTTTTGATTTGCTGTTCTCTGATGACCAGTGATGATGAGCATTTTTTCATGTGTCTTTTGGCTGCATAAATGTCTTCTTTTGAGAAGTGTCTGTTCATATCCTTCGCCCACTTGTTGATGGGGTCGTTTGTTTTTTTCTTGTAAATTTGTTGGAGTTCATTGTAGATTCCGGATATTAGCCCTTTGTCAGATGAGTAGGTTGCAAAAATTTTCTCCCATTCTGTAGGTTGCCTGTTCACTGATGGCACTTTGTTTTGCTGTGCAGGAGCTCTTTAGTTTAATTAGATCCCATTTGTCAATTTTGGCTTTTGTTGCCATTGCTTTTGGTGTTTTAGACATGAAGTCCTTGCCCATGCCTATGTCCTGAATGGTAATGCCTAGGTTTTCTTCTAGGGTTTTTATGGTTTTAGGTCTAACATTTAAGTCTTTGATCCATCTTGAATTAATTTTTGTATAAGGGGTAAGGAAGGGATCCAGTTTCAGCTTTCTACATATGGCTAGCCAGTTTTCACAACACCATTTATTAAATAGGGAATCTTTTCCCCATTTCTTGTTTTTCTCAGGTTTGTGAAAGATCAGATGGTTGTAGATATGTGGCATTATTTCTGAGGCCTCTGCTCTGTTCCATTGGTCTATATCTCTGTTTTGGTACCAGTACCATGCTGTTTTGGTTACTGTAGACTTGTAGTATAGTTTTAAGTCAGGTAGCTTGATGCCTCCAGCTTTGTTCTTTTGGCTTAGGATTGACTTGGCAATGTGGGCTCTTTTTTGGTTCCATATGAACTTTAAAGTAGAATGTGTGGTTTTAAAATCAAATGAAGGTATGCTTTTTTCTGTAGCATTCCAAATCTATCAAACATGTTCTCCTTCTGAATACTTATTTCTCCAAGTGGCTATAAGTGCACAGATCCATTTATAGTTTTCTGCACTTCTGAGTGTGGCTAATAATGTTACATCATCTCAAGCTTTGCCTTTTTTCTTCATATTTATCACATTCCCAGAGCAAGAACCCATCTACAACAAACGCCATAACTTGAACTGGCTTCTGTTAAAAACTGATCCAGGTTGGCCTTGAGTTTCTGTCTTAAAATGCTGGGTTGTTAGAACATCAATTATGGTCCCCTTAGACCAATTAAAGCTAGTGCTGTTTTAATTAGTTTCAACAAGATTGATTAAGAGTTAACAACAGAAGCTTTGATGAAGTGAACTCATGGGCAGTATGTTGGCTCTCTTTCTAAATTGGGTCATGAATTTGAGTATAAACCTACATTTGTTCAAAAGTTCTATCACCTTTTGTTGTACACCTATAAACGGTGGCATTTGATAAAATCAATGTGTTTAAAAATTACACATTAAATACTAAATAGGTGTGTGCATATGATTAGTATAAAAACTTTATTCATTAAAAAAAATTTTTAAGCAAATAAAAAGGTAAAATGGCATACCCTGAAGTAATAACTATGCTATTTCTTGTTCTTGGAAAGATAATTATGTTTCATGACAATTTTTTTAAGTACAAAAAAACATGGTTATTTATAATATAAAATGATAGAAAAAATGTATAAAGAATTAAATAAACTTCTGTTTGACCTCCTCAAGGTAATCCAGTGTGTACTTTGTATGACTAATTTTACTCATTTAAGCTTAAATCCAGATATAGGATTGTTTATAAAAAATGATTTTTAATGTATATGTTTTTCTGCAGCTGCATTCTTCATTTATTCATATAAAATAGCCCTCTAGAGAGTGAATATACATCTAATTTGTTCTTTTTCTGTCTGCATTATATTCTGCAGAATAAATATATCATAATTTATGTAACCATTTACTTGTTATTGACTATTCAGATTGTTCACCACTATGAACAGTGATTCAATAAATATCCATTCTTTATATGCTTACACAGTTTTTAGCCTGTAAGAAGCTCTGAAGTTGAATATCTGGGAAAAACATACATCCCTGTTCACTGAGGATATGATCTTATATCTATAAAACCTAAAGACTCCACCAAAAAACTCTTAAATTTGATAAATGAATTCAGTAAAGTTTCAGGATACAAATCAATGTATAAAAATCAGTAGCATTTCCATAGACCAATAACAGTCTAGCTGAGAATGAAATCAGGGAGGCAATCTTATTTACAATAGCTACAAAAAATATCTAGGAATATATTTAACCAACAAGGTGAACATTGCCTACAAGGAAAACTGCAAAACACTGATGAAAGAAATTGAACAGGGCACAAATGTAAAAAAAAAATCCCATGCCCATGGATTAGAAGAATTAATATCATAAAAAGGATAATACTACCCAAAGCAATGTAAAGATTGAGTGCTATCTCTATTAAAATACTAATGTCATTTTTCACAGAATTAGAAACAACTATTCTAAAATTCATATGGAACCATAAAAGAACCCGATTAGCCAAAGGAATCCTAAGCAAAAAGAACAAAGCCAGAGGTATCACGTTAGCTGATGTCAAATTATACTAGAAAGCTGTAATAACCAAAACAGCATGGTACTGATATAAAAATAGACACATAGAACAATGGAAGAATAGCAAACCCCAAAATAAATCCACCTATCTACAGCAAACTGATCTTTGACAAAATTGACAAGAACATAAACTGAGGAAAGGACAGTTTCTTTAATAAATGGTGGTGCTGGGAAAATTGGATTGCCATATACAGAAGAATAAAATTGAACTGCCATCCTTCATCATATATGAAAATCATCTCAAGATGGATTAAAGACTTAAATGTAAGACCTGAAACTATAAAATTACTGGGAGAAAACCTAGGGAAAGAACTCTTCTGGACATTGGGCTAGGCAAATAATTCATGGCTAAGACCTCAAAAGCACAAGTAACAAAAACAAAAATAGACAGATGGGACTTAATTAAACTAAAAAGCTCCTGTACAGCAAAGGAAATAACAGAGCGAACAGAGAGCCTGCAGAATGGGAGAAGATATTTGCAAACTATGCCCCTGGCAAGGGTCTAATATCCAGAATATACAAATAATTCAAAGAACTCAACAAAATAACCCCAAATAACACCACTAAAAAGTGGGCAAAATATATGAATAGACAGTTTTCAAAAGAAGACATACAAATGACTAACAGTTATATGAAAAAAATTGCTTAACATCACTAATCCTCTGAGGCAAATTAAAACCACATTGAGTATCATCCCAGTGAGAATGGCTATTATAAAAACATAAATAACAGATGTTGGCGAGGATGCAGAGATAAGGGCACTCATACACTGTTGGTGAGAATGTAAATTAGTCCAACTTCTGTGGAACACAGTATGGAGATTCCTCAAAGAACTAAAAATAGAACTACCATTTGATCCAGCAATTTCCCTACTGGGTATCTACTCTAAGGAAAATAAATTATTATTTTACATAGATATCTGCACTTACATGTTATCACAGCACTTTTCACAATAGCAAAGATACGAAATCAACATGTGTCTATCACTGGATGCTTGAATAAAGAAAATGTGGTATATATACACAACAGGATACTATTCAGCCATAAAAAAGAATGAAATTAAGTCTTTCACAGCAACATGGATGGAACTGGAGGCTATTATCTTCAGTGAAACAAGCCAGATACAGAAAGACAAATATTGTATGTTCTCACTCATAAGTGGAAGCTAAATGTGTATGCAAATACATAGAGTGTGGAATGATAGACTATGGAGACTTGGAAGGGTGAAAGTGTGGGAGGGGGCCGGATGATGAGAATTTACTTAAAGGGTACTATGTACGTTATTTAGGTGATGGATTCACTAAAACCCCTGACTTCACCACTAGGAAATCTATGCATGTAATAAAATTCCACTTCTACTCCATAAATTTATACAAAAATAAAATTCAGCTTCATAAAATTTAGTAAATTAATTACAAAATAGTAAATGTTACACCTGATTCCAAAATATTTTGTATGACATCTAAATACATTATTAGCAAGTAGGTGGTCTCATGCTAAGGAATTCACTGGGTATATTTCTGGTGGTTAATCCTCTGGAAGTGAACTCTATCACAACACTGGGTGTGAAGAAATTCTTAGTTTTAATTATACTAGAATTTTATTTTCATATGAACTAGGGAAAAACAGTATCAAAGCCATTTTATATATTCAGTCATTCACTGCTTAGTGACAGGGATATATTCAGATAAATGCATCATTGGACAATTTTGTTGTGTGAACGCAAATGCAATAAAAACAAAGATAACTAGTTGGGACTTAATTAATCTAAAGAGCTTTTGCATAGAAAAAGGAATAGACTCAGCAGAGTAAACAGACAACCCACAAGATTGGGAGAAATCTTCACACTCTATACACCTGACAAAGGACTAATATCCGGAAACTACAACAAACTCAAACAAGGCAGTAAGAAAAAAAACCAAACAATCCCTTCAAAAAGTGGGCTAAGGACATGAATAGACAATTCTCCAAAGAAGATATACAAATGGCCAACAAACATGTGAAAAAATGCTCAACATCGCTAATGATCAGGGAAATGCAAATCAAAACCACAATGCAGTACTCCCTCACTCCTGCAAGAATGGCCATAATCTTTTGCTGTGCAGAAGTTCTTTAGTTTAATTAGATCCCATTTGTCAATTTGGCTTTTATTGCCATTGCTTATGGTGTTTTAGTCATGAAGTCTTTGCCCATGCCTCTGTCCTGAATGGTATTGCCTAGGTTTTCTTCTAGGGTTTTTATGGTTTTAGTCTTTAATCCATCTTGAGTTAATTTTTGTATGAGGTGTAAGGAAGTGGTCCAGTTTCAGTTTTCTGCATGTGGCTAGCCAGTTTTCCCAACACCATTTATTAACTAGGGAATCCTTTCCCCATTACTTGTTTTTGTCAGGTTTGTCAAAGATCAGATAGCGGTACATGTGTGGCATTACTTCTGAGGCCTCTGTTCTGTTCCATTGGTCTATATATCTGTTTTGGTACCAGTACCATGCTGTTTTGGTTACTGTAGCCTTGTAGTATAGTTTGAAGTCAGGTAGTGTCATGCATCCAGCTTTGTTCTTTTGGCTTAGGATTGACTTAGCAATGTGGGCTCTTTTTTGGTTCCATATGAAATTTAAAGTAGTTTTTTCTAGTTTGTGAAGAAAGACAATGGTAGCTTGAGGGGGATAGCATTGAATCTATACATTACTTTGGGCGGTACCGCCATTTTCATGATATTGATTTTTCCAATCCATGAGCGTGGAATGTTTTTCCATTTGTTTGTGTCGTCTCTTATTGCCTTGAGCAGTGGTTTGTAGTTCTCCTTGAAGAGGTCCTTCACATCCCTTGTAAGTTGTATTCCTAGGTATTTTATCTTCTTTGTGGCAATTGTGAATGGGAGTTCACTCGATTTGACTGTTTGTCTATTATTGGTGTACAGGAATGATTGTGATTTTTGCACATTGATTTTGCATCCTGAGACTTTGCTGAAGTTGCTTATCAGCTTAAGGAGATTTTGGTGTGAGACCATGGGGTTTTCTAAATATACAATCATGCCGTCTGCAAACAGAGACAATATGACTTACTTTCTTCCTATTTGAATACCTTTTATTGCTTTCTCTTGCCTGATTGCCCTGGCCAGAACTTCCAATACTATGTTGAATAGGAGTGGTGGAAGAGGGCATCCTTGTCTTATGCTGGTTTTCAAAGGGAATGCTTCCAGCTTTTACCCATTCGGTATGATATTGGCTTTGGGTTTGTCATAAATAGTTCTTATTATTTTGATATACATTCCATCAATACCTAGTTTATTGAGAGTTTTTAGCATGAAGAGGTGTTGAATTTTATTGAATTCCTTTTCTGCATCTATTGAGATAATTATTGATAACCAACGGTCATTGGTTCTGTTTATGTGATGGATTACGTTTATTGATTTGCGTATGTTGAACCAGCCTTGCATCCCAGGGATGAAGCCCACTTGATCATGGTGGATAAGCTTTTTGCTGTGCTGCTGGATTCGGTTTGCCAGTAGTTTATTTAGGATTTTCTCATCAATGTTCATCAGGGTTATTGGCCTGAAATTTTCTTTTATTGTTGTGTCTCTGCCAGGTTTTGATATCAGCATGATGCTGGCCTCATAAAATGAGTTAGGGAGCAGTTCCTCTTTTTCTATTGTTTGGAATAGTTTCAGAAGGAATGGCATCAGCTCCACCTCGTACCTCTGATAAAATTCGGCTATGAGTCCATCTGGTCCTGGGCAGGCAACCTAGAGAGTGGGAGAAAATTTTTGCATTCTATCCATCTGACAAAGGGCTAATATCCAGAATCTACAAAGAACTTAAACAAATTTACAAGAAAAAAATAAACAACCCCATCAAAAAGTGGGTGAATGATATGAACAGACACTTCTCAAAAGAAGACATTTATGCAACCAACAAACATATGAAAAAAAGCTCATACATCACTGGTCATTAGAGAAATGCAAATCAAAACCACAATGAGATACAATCTCATGCCAGTTAGAATGGCAATCATTAAAAAGTCCAGAAACAACAGATGCTGGAGAGGATGTGGAGAAATAGGAACACTTTTACACTGTTGGCGGGAATGTAAATTAGTTCAACCATTGTGGAAGACAGTGTGGCAACTCCACTAGGGAGGGTAGTCTGCTTTAGTCAGTATACCTATTTAATATGGTTTGGATGTTTTGTATTCTCCAAATTTCATGTTGAAATGTGACTTCCACTGTTGGAAGTGGGCCTAATAGGAGGTGCTTGGGTCATGGGGGCAGATACCTCATGAATGGCTTGGTGCTGTCCTTGTGGTAATGAGTGAATTCTCACTCTGAGTTCACATGAGATCTGGTTGTTTAGAGAAGACTGGCACCTCCTCCCTCTGTGTTTTGCTCTTTCTGTCATCATGTAATGCGTTGGCTCCCCTTCTTCTTCTGCCATGAGTGTAATCTTCCCAGGCCCTCACCAGATGCAGATGCTGGCACTATGCTTCTTGTACAGCCTTCAGAACTGTGACCCAAATAAACCTCTTTTCTTTACAAAATACCCAGCCCCTTGGGTACTTCTTCGTGGCAACACAGACACTATTCAAATGTTAATTTCATCCAAAAACACCCTTACAGACAGATACAAAATAACGTTTAACCAAATATCTGGGTACCCCAGTGGCATTTTGGTCTGTTTCCTAGCATTATCATACATTAAGGCCATTGGTATATTTTAGTGCAATAGATGTATTTCATATAAATTCCTCTATTATATTCAATTAAATGAAGCATTTGAAATAATTTGTTCATTCTACTATTGATGGACATCTGTTTGGTTTTATTTTTTATTTTTTACAATTATGAACAATACTGTCACAATTGACCCAAACTGATCCTCTTTTCTAATTAAGACTGCAGTTATTCCTGTGATATGGTTTGGCTCTGTGTCCTCACCCAAATCTCATCTTGAATTATAATCCCCACATGTTGAGGGAGGGAAGTGACTGGAACATGGGGGCCATCTCCATACTTTTCAAGTGACAGTGAATTCTCACCAGATCTGACGGTTTTATAAAGTGTAGTTTTTCCTGCACTTTCACATGCTCTCTCTCACCTGCCGCCATGTAAGATGTGCCTGCTTCATTTTCCACCATGATTGTAAGTTTCCTGTGGCCTCCTGAGCCACGTGGAACTATGAGCCAGTTAAGCTTCTTTCCCTTATAAATTACCCAATCTCGGGTATTTCTTTAGAGCAATGTGAAAACGGACTAACGCATCCTGTTAGAGCTTTCCAAAGAATCACAATTGGACCACGTGTGTCTACAGTATGTGGTAAACGTGTTTGCTGAGCTTCATGCTCCCTATAAAGATTTTTATGGAAAAAAGGCCCTGACAAGTGCCCTGTAAAAGCAGTTTACATTCTTCCAGCCTGGCAGACTGGAGTCTGAGAAAATATAACTTTCTACAAAAGTGACAACAGCAAAGGGCACTGTGTGATGGGAGGATAATACTGTTTGCAAACCCAATTCAGAAGAGTGAGTAGGCAGAATCATGGAAAGAACTAGGCTTTCTGGTTTGAATATGGGTTCTCCTGCTACATAGCTCTGTGTCCTGGAAAATTTATTTCACTTCTCTGAATCATTGTTTCCTCACCTGTAAAAGAGGATCCTATTCTATCTGTCTGCCAGGATGGTTGGAGGAATTAAAGTAATAAATACAGTATTATTGAATATAATATAGTCGTATCTTAGTGAAAATAAGTTTTCTACAGAATTATCGCCATCAGCCAGTACCTCTGTAAGCAGAATGCAAATCACTTTCCTAGAGATGTTCATTTGTGCTTGCCAGAGAGCATTGCCAGATAGTTTCGAAAATGCTATTCACTATGTCAGGGCCAGTAAGTTTACACACGGTTTTTCAAAGAGGTAAACTATCAAAAGTTGAGGAATTATTAATAACCCTTCTTTAAAAATCATCATTGCCAAAGTGGTTCCAGACTGGGAGAGTTATGGCCATGTGAGCCCCTGGAAAGAGGCTTTCAGAGTTAAAAGGGCTGCCAGTACTTAATCATGTGCCCATTTGTTGCTTCCCTTGCTCTGACAGTGGACATTATATTTAATGGCTAAATAAAAGATCGTTTTTCTTTCCAATCTGACTAGAAAAGAGAAAAGTATGAAGCTAATGCTATGTTATGCCAAAGGGGGACATGCATCAGGGAAACTGACACATTGAACTTGTAAACTCCAATTTTCCAGCTTTTAATATGTCTAGTGAATGTAATTCGCCAGTCTAGAAATTTGAGGAGTAATTTGCTTACTCTGAAATCAATATATTATTTCTTAAAATGACAAAAGTACTGGAATTGTGTTTTCTCATGCAGTTCCTCTGAAACCAGTCAAATTCTCTCTCTAATGCATGATGGTGGTAATTTATTTTGTCATTGTTCTTGCATCTTTTGGGTCCTTTTGAAGGTAAATTAGCAGTTTTGTAAGGTGTTAAATCCTTAGTGGTATTCCAACAGCAGGATCATAATATAGTTCATAGAATACTGGCCTATGGCTGGGCGAGGTGGCTCACCAAGGGGACGTGGGTGCTCAGGTGAGAGGATCACCTGGGTCTTGGGAAGTTGAGGCTGAAACTGCAATAAGCCCTGATCACACCACTGCACTCTAGCCTGAAAGACAGTGTGAGAGTGTGTTAAAAAAAAAAAAAAAAAAAGATTACCGGCCTGCATCTTTTGAACAAATCATGAAAGAATACTTATTGAGCACTTACTATGTGCTATGTGCTCATTTCCTAGATGGTGGAGACAATAGTAAGCAAAATATTCCTGCCCCTTTTATCCAATAGAAACATAACAGATGTTAATTAAATAATCACGAGTCTAAAATTGTAGCTTCTGATAAAAGAAATAAAGGAAAAACACATAAAACACACACAGACACTTGTATACAGTACCTGCATACATAGGAGTTGTTCGTTGTGGTGAAAATGACACACTACTTGGAATTAGTTAAAGCTGGCTTGAAATCCTCACTCCTTTTCTTGTTGGCTATATAATCTTGGACATATCAACTAACTTGTGATTATCTCCTCTTCTGTTATAGTAAGAATTGTGAAAATTAGATGATACGTAAAATACTTGGTACTATAGATTGCAGAAAATAAGCACTCAATTAAAATTATTAATAATTCTGTGAAATTGCTGAAAAATAATACTAACATATTTACAAAGTTATAATTTATTTTATGTAACAGATAAAAGTTTGAAATTTTGAGGTAAAGCACGTTTTTTTCTGTGTGCATGTGTATATTTGGTATTATTGACTTACAGTGTAATTTTAAAGAATATTTGTCTTTTTTACTAATTAATTAAACTACGGCTTTTATCTTCCCATTCCTCCCCTTTTTTGTCTGGTGCTTAATTATCCAGAGTACCAACATTTCAGTGAAATAAGGAAGTTTTCACTGAGAGTAGAGAATTTTGTTGTAATGCAAACTATTAATTTATATCTGCCAGATTTACTTAAAGCAGAGCACAGCACTGCATATCACAATGTTTCTTTTATTGTAGGTTATGCTTAAAGCAGTGGCATTGAACATGAATGTGTTTAAAATTTTTGTAGTTTTCTTAGCATGATATAATTTAGGTGAGGGAGATAATATTTTTCTTTCTTCCCTTCAAATGTTGTGATTTTTCTCTCAAAGATTTTAGAAATTATGATTAAAATCTGGAGTAAGAAAGTGAGGAGTATAATCTAGAAGGAAATAAATATGATTTTATGGGAAAAGATCAATAATCAAAGTGATTGCTCCTCGTGATAATGTGGAAGATGAGTTTCTAAGGATCTGAAAAATAACATACATAAATACAAGTTGGGAAAAATATATATGCAGGTTGGGAAACAGTGTTATGTAAAATATTAATTTTTGTTTGTAATTGAGTATAATAAGTGATTAAAATGGCTGTTAGGGAATACATATTTTTATAAGTACATTTTATGTTCATTATTTTTAGTAGCACAATCATTTAATGACAAGGAGTCATTCCTATGTTTATCTTTGTTAGAAAATATTTGTATTACACATAATCTACCCTGTTTTGGTCTACAGGAAGTTTAATATGTTAACAGAATTGAGATAACTGATTGTAGTTTTTAGGCAATCAAGGATATTTCCATGTTTATATGTCATCAGTCTGATCATTAGAAATTTCATTCTAATATTTGATACTCTTGACCCAGGATATTATACTATATACTCAGGAGGCCAGGTAGGCTGAATTCCTAGGAGTGGAATTGCTGGGTTAAAGGTTAAGAAGGTCTCTATGGATTTTTTATAGCATATCATCTGTATAATCCCAATAACATCTAAAAGTGAGATATTAAATATCTCTCAGCCTTTGTTTTTCTACAAAAGGAGGATGTTAATGAAAGCATGCATATCTTCATCACAAGACTTTGGAAAATCAAATAATTGACATCAATGATTTTGTAACACATTACCCAATATAGGAGTGTTAATTATTGTTCAAAAAGTTATTTACAGTTAGGTCTTCCATTCTTTGGGTCTTTATGACCTTTGAATGAATCTTTACTACAACATGTATGACACTACTATAGCTGAATGGTCTTTTTTGTGAATTTATCTGCCTATTAGATTCAGAACTGTTTGAAACAAGTATTTCTCTTTTCTGTATTCATCTTTGCATTCTCTGAAACTTGTACTGAATGCCTAGCTCCATAAATGTTTGAATAAATTAATGTTAAAGTAGAGGATGGAGGATGTCTGGTGCAATATTCTTGTTTCTGTCATGGCACTGAGATAATGTTGCTCATTTATTCATTCATTCCTTTACATTCTCCATGCTCCATAAAGGCGGTATGTAAGATGAGCTACTATTTTCACCTTAGTGACAGAAAAGAAGTTCATAATCAGGGAGTGGTAAGTATGCTTTAGGAAATTAATAGGAAGATGCTAAGAAGGAAGAAAATATTCTAAGAAGTATTATTACCATTCTCCTTGTCCAAGATTGCATGGAAACTGAGTATTTATTTCCCAGTGAAACTAGGGCATTCACATTTGACAGTGCATTGTGAATTTATTGTTATTGACTTCATAAATTCAGAAATTATTGAAAGGAGTCATGAAGACTCTAATATAATCTAGGACAGATGAGGAAACGGACACACAACCCAGTGGGCTCATGTCTCATTCAACCTGATGGTAGAACTTAACTTGATTACTCATCTGCTTGCTCCAATTATTCCATCTGATTTGACCTGGTGATTTCTGGATAGTTATTTCTGCCTGTTAAAGTACAGTGATCGGCTATGAGGCCCAGTATGTACTTGTCTAATGTACCAGAGCCTTGAAAAGTGATACCTTCTTAGATGTAAACATTCATCTTTTCACCTTTCCCATGGATAAGAAATAAGAAGAGGAGCAAAAGATGATAGTCATTTCTAGAGAGGCTCCTCTCTGCCAGGCGGTTTCTACCTTGAAAGGCAAAGGATGAATCATACAGCCTGTGAGCATAGGAATACCATATAAATCCAGCTCCTTACATCGGGAATGAAGAGTACAGGGTCCTGATGGCATGTTGCTGATCTCTGGTACATGTCATTTAGGTGAATATTGGGTTTTGCTCAGAGTTATCAAAGGAGCATAATTCATAAAGCTTGAGAGAAGTTTGCTAACTGTCCAGTGCTGTTTAGTTGAGTTTATAAGACAGAGTGTTTCTTTCTGTACCCCAGGCTGTGCTCTGTGGCTTCTGCCTTTGTTTCTGTCCACTGAGGGGCAAGGTGGAGAGTGAGTGTTCTGTAACAGTCATCAGATGAAAAATTGGCTTGCACTTAGTTCAAGGACGTCTCAGATGCACTCGTGAGTCGTCAGTGGACAGCATTTGAGACAGGGTTCTCAGAGGAAAACATCACACAATGTTCCATTATTTATCTGTTGGGAATCTACTTGTTATCTATTGGGCTTAACTGCTTTTTAAGAGCCAGATAGCTTCAGCTTGTGATAAAATTCCTCTCACGTGGATCTACGAAAGACACTGGAGTATGAAGTGACAAGTGAAATCATCTTACCAGCTTGCAGTGAGGATGGTCTCATTCATAGACCTCTCAGACACGGTGGTAATTGTTTGCAATTATGAAGTGCAGTGGTAGATTGCATCTTCCCTGGGTTCAGGTTCTTTTCCATATGACTGCAGGTTCCTTCCACAAAAAGGTGTGCTGTATTTTTCTGCCTCTTAACTTGAAAGTCCCATGTGGTTTGCTTTAGTCAACAGAACATTAGTGGGTGAGACGTGATCAAAAGCTTGGGGAGTGTTGTGCATTTGGTCTTGCTCTCTGCCATCAGCATAAGAAACAGCCCATGTTAGACCACTGAGTCTAAGAAGGAGGATGAGAAAGAGATGCAGTTGAGTCACTCCAGCTTAAATTAGCTACCTACAAACCAATACACATGCTTGTGAGCTAAACAAATACTTATTCTATGCCACTGACAAATTATGGTTGCTTTTTACATGATATTATTGTAGTTACAGCTAAGTGATGGGAAAGCATTTCTTTGAATAGAATAACCAGCTAAACTTCTGTTCACTCTGGAACACTTTGGAAGTAAAAGAGATACTATATAAAAATTACATGGGTCGGGTGTAGACTGACCATACATTCTGGCTAGACAGGACAGTCCCAGTTTACAAGTGTTATCTTAAGCATTTGTTCATCCTGACAGAATTCTTGATGTTCCAGAATTAAATAAGTTAAAAATAAATAAACATAGCCCATTTTCATTCATTTTACTTATTTTGTTACAATTTATTCAATGCTTGCTAGGAACAAAGCTGACCTTAGGTGACTTGTACTTGCTTAGGCAAGACAAGAAATGGATAAAACTGTCATCATTGTCTAGACTTATTGACATTTGTAGATTTTGTAATCAGTGTTATTACTTGTTATGGCAGCCATGTCTGTGTCAGGTAGAAATTTAAAAATCTGTAGGGGCGTGGCTTGGACTTTCTTATGTCTTAAGTCTGGTCTGCCTTAATTAATAACTTAGTGGGGGGGACTTGCCAACTGTCTTGCATCTCCTAATCAACTCACCCTCCTTGATCTTTTCTTTTTTAATTTCTAACTCCTGTGAATTGGGAAAATGCTTCATTGCAATGAAACAGTGTCCACCAACTGACAAAAGTTCCATAATGAAAATCTGAAAAAATGGCTAACTTGTAGTATCGTTATAGACAAAGGAGATATAAAACTCTCAAAAGAAAAAGGCAGAAACTGTGGAAATCTTTAGTTACACATTTTGAGGTTAATCTCTTGGGAATAACTACTAGTCTAAGCAGTGGCGATACATAGACATACATGTCTGTATATATTGAGTGGGTGTGTATCTATGTATCTTGCATCATAAACTCTTACTCCTCTACCCTGGTTTTCTTATGGTAATCAGACAGCACTACATGGAAATGGGAAGGTTCAGCCTGGGACCTGAAGGCTATTTAATTTTCATACACTTTTACACTGAAGTGAAAACACACATAGAAAAGTACACAAATCAGCTAATTACCACAAAGGAGACATAAGCATGCAACTTCCCAATCTACAAGGCTTCTGGAGGGGGTGTGTCAGTTTGAATCCCCAATCAAACTCTCAAAACACAATTAGGCTTATGCAGCACCAAATTTATTTAGCTTAAAAAAAAGATGCAGATCAAGGACTAACTGCAGCATCATCACAGAGACTTCAGGTGTTCAGATGCAGCTTCTGATGCCCCAAATCACCATACATAGTTGCAGTTTGGTTACAAATTTGATGAAAGGCTGACACAAATGGATTATATCAGCATAAGAAAGCAACCAAGCCTGGGACCTTCAACTTAAATACCTTGTTGAGTATCCCCATTCTTTTGCCTTTAAATTATAAATTATACAATGAACAGTCTAATGGCCATTCATACACCAGTGTTCAATATATAGCAGGCCCTGAGAAACCTTTTCTATCTTCAGAGTTGATGTTATAAAGAATAGAATATTGACCCCAGAAGCCCTCCTCATGCCCCTTCTCATTAAAACACAGCTCCTCCTGGTAAGCAGTGTCATGACTTCCATAGGTTATTTTTGAAGTTTATGTAAAACAGTAATATACTGCATACTGTGTTTTGGTTGCCATCTTTTGCTCAGCATCAAGTTTTGGAGCTCCATCAGTGTCATTGCATGTACCTATGGGGTTTTATTTGATAGCATTTCATTGCATGGATATACCACAATTTATCCATTCTACTGTTGATATTTGGATTGTTTCTAACTTAAAAGTAGAATAAATAATTTTGCTATGCATATTCTTGCAAATGTTTTTTGGTACATACGTGCATGTATTTTTGTTGCATATAGGCTTAGGAAGGAAATTACTTGGTCCTGAAGCGACAATCATGTTTAACTTACATAGATAATGATGTCTTTTCTGAGGTGGTTGTACCAGTTTATACTCCCAAGAATAAATGTTCTATTGATGTACATGTTCTAAAACATTGGGTGTTGTCAATAATTTTTACTATTGCCACTATTGTTGGTGTGTAGTGGTAATATTATTGCATTTTGAAATTCTAGTTCCATGTTGAATCATAAGGTTTAGGAGCTTTCCAAGTATGTATTGTTCATTTGAATATTCTCTTTTGTGGAGTGTCTATGTGTAGGTCTTCTTTATTTTTTTGTATTGCAATGTTGGTCTTTATTATTCATTGGTAAGAAATCCACAAATTCAAAAATTCTTTGTTGTTTATAGTTACAGAAAATGTTCATTCTCCACCCTCTCTTGTCTTTTCATTTCACTGGTGTGTTTTAATGAATACAATTTTTCTTGAATAGTTTAATTTAGCTATCTTTCCCTTTATGGGTTGCATTTTAAGTGTTCTTTTTATTATTGATTTTGTAATTCAGATTATGAGAATATTCTTTAATATAATCTATGTACTCCATTGTTTTGTTATTTTAAAAAATTGAAAACTGATAGAACAAATAATTCCTTATTGTTCCTCAGGAACACCTTGAATATTCTTGGCCTTTGTAATTTTCATGTAAACTTTAGATAAGCTTGTTATTTTTCTCCCAAAATGACTGTTTAAATTCTAATTGAGATTGCATTCAAACTATAGATCATTTTAAGGAGAAATGACTGACATAATCTTCACAATAATGATTTATCTAATTGATGAACATGAGTAATTCTCCATTTGTGGAAGTCCTTTAAAAATTACTCTTGGCTGGGCGCGGTGGCTCATGCCTGTAACCCCAGCACTTTGGGAGGCCAAGGCGGGCAGATCATGAGGTCAGGAGTTCGAGACCAGCCTGGCCAATATGGTGAAACCCCGTCTCTACTAAAAATATAAAAATTAGCTGGGCATGGTGGCACATGCCTGTAGTCGCAGCTACTCGGGAGGCTGAGGCAGAAGAATCGCTTGAACCCAGGAGTCAGATGCTGCAGTGAGCCAAGATCACGCCACTGCACTCCAGCCTGGGCAACAGAGTGAGGCTCTGTCTCAAAAAAAAAAAAATACTCTCAATAATGTTTTTATTTTTTGGTTAGAGATCTTATATATGTTTTTATAGATTAATCTTAGGTATTTGATTTTTTGGTACAACTGTAATTTACATCTGTTTTTAAATTTCATTTTCTAATGATTGCTGGCATAGGAAAGCAATTCTTTTTTTTACAGACAGGATCTTGCTATGTTGTCCAGGCTGGTCTCAAATTCTGAGGCTCAGGTGATCCTCCCACCTTGGCCTTTCAAAGTGCTGGGAATGCATGCTTGAGCCACTGCGCCTATCCTAATTTTTGATATATTGACCTTGAAACCAGAAATGTTCAACATATTTTTATATATGTAATTATGTCATTTACAAATAACAGTATTGTTTCCTCCACTCTTATTATTTTACCTTTTTTTCCTTTTTTCTTCCCTTATTACACTGAGCATAACCTCCAGTGTAGTATTTAATACAAGTAGCATTAGTGGGTATTACTATAGCATTCCTGATGTTTCAAGGAAAAATTTTAACATTTTCTATCAAGTATAATTTTGCTGTAGGTTTCTGTGTGTGCATGCTTTCTCCTTTGACAAATGAAGAAATCTACTTTTGTTCTCAGCTTTCTATTAGTTATTTTTAAAATTAGTGTGAATGAATATTTAATTTTATTAAATGCTTTTTAATCAGTTGAGATGATCATGGTTTTTCTCCTTTATTCTGTTAATGAGGTGTGAATTACAGTGACTGTTTTCAAACCTTGAACCATTCTTTTTCCTAGAATAAGCCCAAACTCTTCATGATATGTTAATCTTTTTATATATAGCTGAATTCGACATTAAAATATTTTTCACCTATGATTATTATATCAGCCTATGGTTTTCTTTAATATGCTTGACAGGTTTTGGTATCAAGGTTATGCAAACCTCATAAGATGAACAGGGACATTTTTCCTTTTATTCTAGTGTGTAGAAAAATTTAAGCCTGGTGATAATTTTTTCTTGAATATTTGGTGAACTAACTGATAAAGCCGTCTTGATCTGGATTTTTTTCATTGATATGCTGTTAATTTTAGATCTAATTTTCTAATAGTTATAGGGCATTTAGTGTTTTTTACATCTTATATCAGTTTTGATAAAATATTTTTTCAAGTAACTTTTTTATTTCAACTGAACACTGATGTGTATTTTTCACAGGAAAATCCTCATAGTATTATCTTATTATCTTTGTGATGTTTGTAATATCTGACCTAGAACCTCCTTTATCATTCTAGATATTGCTTATCCTTTCTTTTGCTCATATTCCTTAAATCATTTTCACCATGGGTTTATTGATTTGATTCGTTTTTTAAAAATCTTTTAACTTTGACTCTCTTCTTTGTAATTTTGGTTCCTATTTCTCTCTACTCCTATGTATATTACTTCTTGCCTTTGTTTATCATTAATCCTTAAGTTTGTTTTGCATTCCTTTGTCTAATTTAATAGGATAGCTGCTGGTAGTGTTCATTTTATGGCCTTTTTTTAAATAATAGCTATTAATATATGAAAACAATGTAAGGCAATAAATGATAACTTATGATTCCATTTCTAAGAAACTTTAGCTGCATCCTACAAATTTTGCTCTTTTTCTAATCTTAATTCATTTCACATATGTTTGATTTCTATTATTTCTTTTTTGATTCCTGATTTGTTTAACAGTGTTCTGGTTAACCTCCAAAGATTTAGAGATTTTTTTCAGTTACATTTTAAAGAGCTATTTCTAGCTTTATTCCACTATGGTCAGAGCAAAGTCTGTCTGATTCATATCCTTTACCAATTTTAGAGACACTCTTTGTAGACAGCATAAGGTCAATTTTTGTAAATGTTCTGTTTTTACTTACAAATAATACGTATTTTTCAGTGATTAATACACTTAATTGTGTCTAGCTTATTCATTTTGTTGGTTAAATCTTTTAAAACATTGTTGAATTATTATTTTTTGGTCTGCTTGATCTTAGAAACTACTGAGAGAAGTGTGTTAGAATCTCTGGTGAAGACTCGTTGAATGGTTTTGACCAAAATTCTGATAGTGGTATAAACAATGAAGTCTAGGCTGAGGAGGTCTCAAATGGAGATGAGGAACTTCTTGGGAGCTGGAGTAAAGGTCACTCTTGCTATGCTTTAGCAAAGAGACTGGAAGGATTTTCCTTTGCCCTAGAGATCTGTGGAACTTTGAACTTGAGAGAGATGATCTGAAATTGAAACTTATGTTCAAAAGAGAAGTAGAGCAAAATATTGTGGAAAATTTGCAGCATGACGATGTGATAGAAATGAAAAACTGATTTTCTGGGGAGAAATTGAAGCCTGCTGCAGAAATTTGCAAAAGTAATGACGACCTGAATGTTAGTAGTCAAGTGAAAGGGGGAAAATGTCTCCAGGGCACGTCAGAGATCTTGGTGGTAAACCCTCCTATCAGAGGTCTGGAGGCCTAGGAAGGAAAAATGGTTTCATGGCCTGGGCTTAGGGCCCCGCTCCCTGCTCTGTGTAGCCTCAGAACATGGTGCCCTGTGTCCCAGCTGCTTCAGCTCCAGCCATGGCTAAAATGGGCCAAGGTACAGCTCAGCCATTGCTTCAGAGGGTGCAAGCCCCAAGCTTTGGTGGTTTCCATGTGGTGTTGAGCCTGTGGTTGCACAGAAATGAAAAATTGAGGTTTGGGAACCTCCACCTAGATTTCAGAGGATGTATGGAAACACTTGGACGTCCAGGCAAAAGTTCGCTGCAGGAGTGGAGCCCTCATGGAGCACCTCTGGTAGGGAAGTGCAGAAGGGAAATGTGGGGTTGGAACCCCAACATAGAAGCCCCCTGGGGTACTGCCTAGTGGAGTTGTGAGAAGAGGGCCACCATCCTCCAGCCCCCAGAATGGTAGATCCATGAACAGCTTGCGCTGTGCACCTAGAAAAGCTGCAAGCACTCAATGCCAGCCCTTGAAGGAGCTGCCCAAGGTCATGGGAGCCCACCCCTTTACATCAGCATGTCCTGGATGTGAGAGGCAAAGGAGGGCATTTTAGAGCTTTAATATTTAATGACTGTTCCACTGGATTTCAGACTTGCATGGGGCCTGTCCCCCTTTTTTGGCCACTTTCTCCCTTTGGAATGGGAACATTTATCCAATGGCTGTACTCCCATTGTATCTTGGAAGTAACTAACTTGTTTTTTATTTTACAGGGTCATAGATGGAAGGGGCTGCCTTGTCTCAGATGAGACTTTGGACTTGGACTTTTGAGTTAATGCTGGAATGAGTTAAGACTTGAGGAATTGTTGGGAAGGAATGATTGGTTTTGAAAACTTGCCTTGTCTTGGATGAGACTTTGCCTTGGACTTTTCAGTTATTGTTGGAATGAGTTAAGACTTTGGGGTACGTTGAGAAGGCATAATTCATTTTGAAATGTATAAAATACATGAGATTTGGGAGGGGCCGGGGGCAGAATGATATGGTTTGGCTCTGTGTCCCCAGACAAATCTCATCTTGAATTTTAATCCCCATGTGTAAGGGAGGGACCTGTAATCCCCCACGTGTTGATGGAGGGAGGTGATCGGATCATGGGGGCAGTTTCCCCCCTACTGTTCTCGTGATAGTGAGTGAGTTCTCACAAGATCTGATCGTTTTATAAGTATCTGGCATTTCTCCTGCTGGCACTTCTCTCTCTTGCTGCCTTATGAAGAAGGTGCCTGCTTTCCCTTCTGCCATGGTTGTAAGTTTCCTGAGGCCTCCCCAGGTATGTGTAACTGGGAGTCAACATTTTTCCTTTGTAAATTATCAAGTCTTGTGTAGCATCTCTATAAGTGTGTGATAACAGACTAATACAGCAGGTTTGTTATATAGTTAAACTTTAATCATGGGGGTTTGTTGTACAGATTATTTTGTCACCTATGTATTAATCCTAGTACCCATTTGTTATTTTTCCTGATCATCTCCCTCTTCCCACCCACCACCAACCCTTAAATTGGCCCCAGCATGTGTTGCTCACCTCTATGTGTTCATGTGTTCTCATCATTTAGCTTCCATTTGTAAGTGAGAATATGCAGTATTTGATTTTCTGTTCTTGTGTTGGTTTGCTAAGGATAATGGACTCCAGCTCCATCCATGTTCCTGCAATGGACATGATCTCTTTCTTTTTTATAGCTGCATAGTATTCTGTGATGTATATGTACCACATTTTATTTATCCAGTCTATCATTGATGGGCATTTAAGTTGATTCCATGTCATTGCTATTGTGAATAGTGCTGCAATGAACATACATGTGCATGTGTCTTTATGACAGAAAAATTTATATTCCTTTGGGTGTATACCCAGTAATAAGATTGTGGGTCGAATGGTATTTCTTTTTTCAGGGCTTTGAGTAATCACCACACTATCTTACATAATGGCTGAATTAATTTACACTCCCACCAACAGTGTGTAAGCATTTCTTTTTTTCTACAGCCTCACCAGGATCTGTTACTTTTAGACTTAATAGTAGCCATTCTGACTGTTGGTATCTCATTGTGGTTTTGATTTGCATTTCACTAATGATCAGTGATGCTGAGCTTTCTTTTCTGTGATTGTTGCCTGCATGTATGTCATTTTTTGAAAAGTGGCTGTTTATGTCTTTTGCCTAATTTTTAATGGGGTTGTTTTTTCTTGTGCATTTGTTTAAGCTACTTATAGATGCTGGATATTAGACCTTTGTCAGATGCATAATTTGCAAAATTTTTCTCCCGTTCTGTAGGTTCTCTGTTCACTCTGATAATAGTTTCTTTTGCTGTACAGAAGCTCTTTAATTAGATCCCATTTGTCAATTTTTGATTGTTACAATTGCTCTTGGCATCTTCATCATTTGCTCATGCCTATGTCCCTAATGGTATTGCCTAGGTTGTCTTCCAGGGTTTTTATAGTTTTGGGGTTTGCATTTTAGTCTTTATCTTGACTTAATTTTTGTATATTGTGTGAGGAAGAGGTCTAGTGTTGGGAACAGGTCCCCCAAAATATGGCCATAAACTGGCCCTAAAATTGGCCATAAACAAAATCTCTGCAGCACTGTGACATGTTCATGATGGCCATAACACCCACTCTGGAAGGTTGTGGGTTTACCAGAATGAGGGCAAGGAACACCTGACCTGCCCAGGGTGGAAAACAGCTTAAAGGTGTTCTTAAGCCACGAACAATAGCATGAGCGATCTGTGCCTTAAGGACATGCTCCTGCTGCAGTTAACTAGCCCAACCTATTCCTTTAATTCAGCCCATCCCTTCATTTCCCATAAGGGATACTTTTAGTTAATTTAATATCTATAGAAACAATGCTAATGACTGGCTTGCTGTTAATAAATATGTGGGTAAATCTCTGTTCGGGGCTCTCAGCTCTGAAGGCTGTGAGACCCCTGATTTCCCACTTCACACTTCTATATTTCTGGGTGTGTGTCTTTAATTCCTCTAGCACCACTAGGTTAGGGTCTCCCAGACCAAGCAGGTCTTGGCAGTCTAGTGTTTCAGTCTTCTGTATATGGCTAGCCAGTTATCCCAGCACCATTTATTGAATGGGGAATCCTTTTTTCACTGCTTGTTTTTGTAAGATTCATCAAAAATTGGGTAGTTGTCAATGTGTGGTCTTTTCCTGGGTTATCAGTTCCATTACATTGGTCTATGTGTCTGTTCTGGTACCCGTACCATGCTGTTTTGATTACCATAGCTCTGTAGTATAGTTTGTTGTTGAGTAGCATGCTGCCTCTAGCTTCGTTCTTTCTGCTTAGGATTGCCTTGGCTACTTGGGATCTTTTTTGGTTCCATCAGAATTTTAAAAGAGTTTTTCCAAGTTCTGTGAAGTCTTTAATCCATCTTGAGTAAATTTTTATAAGGTCTAAAGAAGGGGGCCAGTTTCATTTTTCTGCATATGGCTAGCCAGTTTTCCAAGCACCATTTATTAAATAGTGTATCCTTTCCCCATTGCTTCTTTTTTGTCTCATTTGTCAGATATCTGATGGTTTTAGGTGTGTGATCTTATGTCTGGTTTTTCTATTGTGTTCCATTAGTCTATGTCTCTGTTCTTGTACCAGTATCATGCTGTTTTGGTTACTATAGCCCTGTAGTATAGTTTTAAGTTGGTTAGCATGATGCCTCCAGCTTTGTTCTTGTTGCTTAGGATTGCCTTTGTTACCTTGGGCTCTTTTTTGGTTCCATATGAATTTTAAAATAGTTTTGCCTACTCCTTTAAAAATGTCATTCATAGTTTAAAAGGCATATCATTAAATCTATAAATAGTTTTGGGCAGTATAGCCATTTTCACAATATTGATTCTTTCTATCCATGAGCATGGAATGTTTTTCCATTTGTTTGGACCATCTCTGATTTCTTTTAGCAGTGTTTTGTAGCTTTCCTTGTGGAGATCTTTCATCTCCATACTTAGACGTGTTCCTAAGGTTTTTGTGTTTCTTGTTGTTGTTGTTGTTGCTGCTGTTCTTTTTGTTTTGTTGTTGGCAATTGCAAATGGGATTGCATTTCTGATTTGGCTCTTGGCTTTACTGTTTTTTTGGGGTATAGGAGTGCTAGTGATTTTTGCATTGATTTTATATCCTGAGACTTTGGAGAAGTTGCTTATTAGGTTAAGGATCTTTTGAGCCAAGACTATGGGATTTTCTAGACATAGGATCATGTCAACTACAAAGAGGAATAGTTTGACCTCCTCTCTTCCTGTTTGGATGCCCATTATTTTTTTTCTCTTGCCTGATGGCTCTCTCTAGGTTCTAATACTATGTGAATAGTAGTGGTGAGAGAGGGCATTCTTGTCTTGTGCCAGTTTCCAAGGGGAATGCTTCCAGGTTTTGCCCATTCAGTATGATATCAGCTGTGGGTTTTCCATGTATGGCTCTTATTATTTTGAGGCATGTTCCTTCAATACCTAGTTCATCATGAGTTTTAAAGAGTTTTTAACATGAAGAAGTGTTCAATTTAATGTAAAGTCTTTTCTGCAACTATTAAGATAATTATGTGCTTTTTGTCTTTAGTTCTGTTTATGTGATAAATCACATTTATTGATTTGTGCGTGTTGAACCAACCTTAAATCCCAGGGATAAAGCCTATTTGATCATGGTAGACAAGTTTTTGATATGCTGTTAGGTTTGGTTTGCCAGTATTTCCTTGATGATTTTTGCATTGATGTTCATTGAGGATATTGACCTGAAGTTGTGTGTGTGTGTGTGTGTGTGTATGCACATGCATGTGTGTGTGAGTGTGTGTGTGTGTGTGTGTGTGCTTGCCAGGTTTTGGTATCAGGATGATGCTGGACACACAGAATGCATTAGGGAGGATTTCCTCCTCTTCAATTTTTTTTTTTAACTTTAAGTTCCGGGATACATGTGCAGAACATGCAGGTTTGTTACATAGGTATATGTGTGCCATAGTGGTTTGCTGCACCTATTGACCCATCCTCTAAGTTCCCTCCCCTTGCTCCCCAACCCCCAACAGGCCCTTGTGTGTTGTTCACCTTCCTGTGTCCATGTGTTCTCATTGTTCAACTCCCACTTATGAGTGATAACATGTGGTGGTTGGTTTTCTGTTCCTGTGTTAGTTTGCTGAGGATGATGGCTTCCAGTTTCATCCATGTCCCTGCAAAGGACATGATCTCACTCCTTTTTATGGCTTTGTAGTATTTCATGATGTATGTGTACCACATTTTCTTTATCCAGTCTATCATTGACGGGCATTTGTGTTGGTTCCATGACTTTCCTATTGTTAATAGTGTTTCAGTCAACAAACATGTGCATGTGTCTTTATAGTAGAATGATTTATATTCCTTTGGGTATATACCCAGTAATGAGATTGCTAGGTCAAATGGTATTTCTGTTTCTAGATCCTTGAGGAATCCCATACTGTCTTCCACAGTGGTTGAACTAATTTACGTTCCCATCAACAGTGTAAAAGCATTCCTATTTCTCCACAGCCACACCAGTATCTGTTATTTACTAACTTTTTCATAATAGCCATTCTGACTGTAATGAGATGGTATCTCATTATGGTTTTTATTTGCATTTCTCTAATGATCAATGATATTGAGCTCTTTTTCATATGTTTGTTGGCCATGTAAATGTCTTCTTTTGAGAGGTGTCTCTTCATATCTTCTGCTCATTTTTTGATGGGGTTGTTTATTTATTTCTTGTAAATTTGTTTAAGTTCTTTGTAGATTCTGGATATTAGCCCTTTGTCAGATGGGTAGATTGCAAAAATTTTCTCCCATTCTGTATGCTTCCTGTTTACTCTGATGGTAGTTTATTTTGCTGTGCAGAAGCTCTTTAGTTTAACTAGATCTCATTTGTCAGTTTTGGCATTTGTCGCAATTGCTTTAGGCATTTTCGTCATGAAGTCTTTGCCCATGCCTATGTCCTGAATGACATTGCCTGGGTTTTCTTCTAGGGTTTTTATAGTTTTGGGTTTTACGTTTAAGTCTTTATTCCATCTTGAGTTAATTTTTGTATAAGGTATAAGGAAGAGATCCAGTTTCAGTTTTCTGCATATGGCTAGCCAGTTTTCCCAGCATCATTTATGAAGAGGAGATTCTTTCCACATTGCTTTTGTCAGGTTTGTTGAAGATCAGATGGTTGTAGATGTATGGTGTTATTTCTGAGGTCTCTTTTCTGTTCCATTGGTCTATATCTCTGTTTTGGTACCAGAATCATGCTGTTTTGTTTACTGGTGCCTTGTAATATAGTTTGAAGTCAGGTAGTGTGATACCTCCAGCTTCGTTCTTTTTGCTTAGGATTGTCTTGGCTATATGGGGTCTTCTTTGATTCTAAATGAAATTTAAAGTGTTTTTTTCTAATTATTTGAAGAAAGTCAATGGTAGTGTGATGGGAATAGTATTGAATCTATAAATTACTTTGGGCAGGATGGCCATTTTCACAATATTGATTTTTCCTATCCATGAGGATGGAGTGTTTTTCCATTCGTTTGTGTCCTCTCTGATTTCCTTGAGCAGTGGTTTGTAGTTCTCCTTGAAGAGGTCCTTCATATCTCTTGTTAGCTGTATTCCTACATATTTTATTCTCTTTGTAGTGATTGTGAATGGGAGTTCATTCATGATTTGGCCGTCTGCATGTCTATTGTTGGTGTAAAGCAAGGCTTGTGATTTTTGCACATTAATTTTGTATCCTGAGACTTTGCTGAAGTTGCTTATAAGTGTAAGGAGCTTTAGGCTGAGATGATGGGATTTTCTAAATATAAAATCATGTCATCTACAAACAGAGACAATTCAAATTCCTCTCTTCCTACTTGAATACCCTTTATTTCTTTCTCTTGCCTGATTGCCCTGGGCAAAACTTCCAATAATATGTTGAATAAGAGTGGTGCAAGAGGGCATCCTTGTCTTGTGCTGGTTTTCAAAGGGAACACTTCCAGCTTTTACCCATTCAATATGATATTGGCTGTGGATTTTTCATAAATAGCTCTTATTATTGTGAAATATGTTCCATCAATACCTAGTTTATTGAGAGTTTTTAACATGAAGGGATATTGAATTTCATCAAAGGCCTTTTCTGCATCTATTGAGATAATCATGTGGTTCTTGTCTTTGGTTCTGTTTATGTGATGGATAACATTTATTGATTTGCATATGTTGAACCAGCTTTGCATCCCAGGGATGAAGCTGACTTGATTGTGGTGGAGAAGATTTTTGTGCTGCTGGATTCAGTCTGCCAGTACTTTATTGAGGATTTTGGCATCAATATTCATCAGGGATATTGGCCTGGAGTTTTCTTTTTTTGTTGTCTTTGCCCAGTTTTGGTATCAGGATGATGCTGGCTTCTTAAAATTAGTCCCTCTTTTTCAGTTGTTTGGAATAGTTTTAGAAAAAATGATACCAGCTACTCTTTGTATTTCTGGTAAAATTAGGCTGTGAATCCATCTGGATCTGTGTTTTTTTTTTTATTGGTAGGCTATTAATTACTGCCTCAATTTCAGAACTTGTTACTGGTCTATTCAGGTATTCAACTTCTTGCTGGTTTAGTCTTGGGAGGGTGTATGTGTCCAGGAATTTATCCATTTCTAGATTTTCTAGTTTATTTGTGTAGAGGTGTTTAGAGTATTCTCTGATGGTAGTTTGTATTTTTGTGGGATCAGTGGTGATATCCCCTTATCATCTTTTATTTATTGTGTCTATTTGATTCTTCTTTATTAGTCTAGCTAGCCATCCATTTTATTAATTTTTTTTTAAAAGCTCCTGGATTCGTTGATTTTTTTGAAGGGTTTTTCATGTCTCTATCTCCTGTTCAGCTTTGATCTTAGTTATTTCTGGTGTTTTTGGATTAGTTTGCTCTTGCCTCTCTAGCTCTTTTAATAGGTGATGTTATGGTGTAGATTTGTAATCTTTTAGCTTTCTAATGTGGGCATTTAGTGGTGTAAATTTCCCACTTAACACTGCTTTAGTGGTGTCCCAGAGATTCTGGTACATTGTCTCTTTGTTCTCATTGGTTTCAAAGAAATTCTTGATTCTACATTAAATTCATTATTTACCCAGGAGTCATTGAGGTGCAGGTTGTTCAATTTCCATGTAATTGTGTGGTTTTGAGTGAATTTCTTAATCGTGAGTTCTAATTTGATTGCATTGTGGTGTGAGAGACTGTTTGTCAGGATTTCAGTTCTTTTGCATTTGCTGAGGAGTGTTTTATTTCCCATTATGTAGTCAATTTTAAAATAAGTGCCATGTGACACTGAGAAGAATGTATAGTCTGTTGGTTTGGGGTGGAGAGTTCTGTAGATATCTATTAGGTCCACTTGATCAAGAGCTGAGTTCAATTCCTGAATAACCTTCTTAATTTTCTTTTTCTCTGAACTGTCTAGTATTGACAGTGGGGTGTTAAAGTCTCCCACTATTATTGTGTGGGAGTCTAAGTCTCTTTGTATGTTTCCAAGAACTGGTTTTATGAATCTGGGTGCTCCTGTATGGTATGCATATATATTCAGAATAGTTAGCTCTTCTTGTTGAATTGTTCCCTTTACCATTATGTAATGCCTTTCTTTGTCTTTTTTGATCTTTGTTGTTTAAAGTCTGTTTTGTCAGAGACTAGTATTGCAACCCCTGCTTTCTTTTGGTTTCCATTTTGTTGGCAAATTTTCCTCCATCTCTTTATTTTGAGCCCATGTGTGTCTTTGCACATGAGATGGGTCTCCTGAATACAGCACACTGATGGGTCTTGACTCTATCCAATTTGCCAATCTGTGTCTTTTAATTTAACTAACAATAAGGTTAGTATTGTTATGTTTGAATTTGATCCTGTCATCATGATGCTGTCTGGTTATTTTGCACACTAGTTGATGTGGTTTCTTCAGAGGGTCATTGGTCTTTATATTTGGGTGTGTTTTTGCAGTGGTTGGTACCGGTTTTTCCTTTCCATATTTAGTGCTTCATTCAGGAGCTGTTGCAAGGCAGGCCTGGTGGTAACAAAATCCCTCAACATTTGTTTGTCTGGAAAGGATTTTGTTTCTCCTTTGCTTGTGAATGAAACTTAGTTTGGCTGGATATGAAATTCTGGGTTGAAAATTATTTTCTTTAAGAATGTTGAATACTGGCCCCCAATCTCTTCTGGCTTGTAGTTTCTTCTGAGAGGTCTGCTGTTAGCCTGATGGGCTTCCCTTTGTAGGTTACCTGGCCTTTCTTTCTGGCTGCCCTTAACAGTTTTTCCTTCATTTTGACCTTGCAGAATCTGATGATTAAGTGTTGATTATGTGATGATTATGGGTTGATCTTCTCCTGGAGTATCTTAGTGGTATTCTCTGTATTTTCTGAATTTTCATGTTGGCCTGTCTTGCTAGGTTGGGGAAGTTCTCCTGGATAATATCCTGAAGTGTGTTTTCTACCTTCTTTCCATTATCCCCATCTCCTCCACGTACTCTAATCAATCATAGGTTTGTTCTTTTTGTGAAGTCCCATATTTAATGGAAGCTTTGTTCGTTCCTTTTTATTCTTTTTTCTCTATTCTTGTCTGCATGTCTTATTTCATTAAGTTGATCTTCAATCTCTGATATCCTTTCTTCTGCTTAATCAATTCGGCTACTGATACTTGTGTATGCTTCACGAAGTTCTCATGCTGTGTTTTTCAGCTCTATCAGATTATTTATGTTCCTCTCTAAACTGGTTATTATAGTTAGCAGCTCCTCTAACTTTTTATCAAGTTTCTTAAGTTCTTTGCATTGGGTTACAACATGCTCCTTTACCTCAGCAGAGTTTTTTATTACTCATCTTCTGAAACTTACTTCTATCAATTCATCCATCTCATACTCCTTCCAGTTCTGCATCCTTGCTAGAGAGGCACTGCAATCATTTGGAGGAGAAGAGGCAGTCTGGCCTTTTGGGTTTTCAGCATTTAATCATTGATTCTTTCTCAGCTTCATGAGTTTGTCTAGTTTTGATCTTTGAGGCTGCTGCTTTGGATGGGCTTTTTATGGGGACTTTTTTTTGTCGATGCTGTTATTGCTTTGTTTTTCTTTCAAGGGTCAGGTCTCTGTTCTGTAGGACTGCTATGGTTTGCTGGGGGTTCACTTCAGGCCCTGTTCATCTGGTTTGCTACTGTGCCTGGAGATGCCACTCAAGGAGGCTGGAGAACAGCAAAGATGGGTGCCTCCTCCTTCTGGGATCTCTGACCTCAAGTAACACCAACCTGATGCCAGTAGGATCATTCCTCTATAGGCTGTCTGACAACCCTTGTCAGACGGTCTCACCCAGCTGGGTGGCATGGGGAACAGGACCCATTTAATGAAGCACTTGACTGTCTCTTGGTGGAGGGGGTGTGCTTCACTGGGGTGAAACCTACTTGTCTGTAGCTGCCAGGAGGAAAGGCTAAGTCTGCTGGTCCAGAGTCTGTGGCCACCCCTCCCTCTAGGGCTCAGGCCCTTGGAGATCAAGGTTCTGTCCATAAGCCTCTGGCTGGAGTTGGAGTTCCTGCTGGGAAGCCCCACCCAGTGAAGAAGGATGGGTCAGGGTCAGGCCTGTGGAGGCAGTCTGGCCGCAGTCTGCCACAGCCAGTGTTTTGGACTGCGGGGGACACCTCTTGGGACCAAGCCATCCAGCTTCCCTGGCTCCAGCGGGGAAATGCATGGCCTGGAGCTATAGAGATGAATGCTACCCTTCCCCAATCCAGGGAGCTTAGCATGTTAGGCATTTATGAGCCCCAGTGCTGGCTGCTGCCCCTCCCCCAGGAGCTCAAAGGGCTTAGCAGACAGCTGCAACTGTGGTGCTGGTCTCCTCTCCTCTCAGGAGCTCAGGAGGCTTAGGCAGGTTCCAGCTGAGAGGCTTTTGAGGATCCGCAGGGCTCCAAGATTGGGATCCTAGGACCTGCTGACATGGGTTTGTGAGTGGGTTGTAAAGTTCTGTGGAAAAAGCATGGTTTCCCTGGCTGGGTAGCACACTACCTCACTGCCTCCCTTGGCTGGGGGCCGTGGGGTGGGATCTCCCCTGCCCTGTGTGGCTCTCAGATGGGCCACTGTACCACACTGCCCTTGCTTCCTCTCCATGCATCATGCCAGCCACCTAGTCAGTTCTGATGAGAGAACCTGCATACCCTGGTTGCTGGTGAAGGATTCACATGCTAATTATGGTTCTTTTCCATAGGAGCCTCTGATCACTGCTGTTTGTAGTCGGCCATCTTGGCCCTGCCCCTTCTCCTTAACATTTATGGAATAGTTTCAACAGGAACTGTATCATGTCTTCATTGTACATCAGGTAGAACATAGCTGTGAGGTCTTCTGATTATGAAGTTTTTTTGGTTAGTAGGCTATTTATTACTGCCTCAATTTCAGAACTTGTCATTGGTCTATTCCGTGATTCAGTTTCTTCCTTCTTCAGTTGTAAGAGGGTCTATGTGTCTAGGAATTTATCCACTACTTCTAGATTTTCTAGTTTACGTGCATAAAGGTGTTCATAATGTTCTCTGGTGTTTGTATTTCTGTGTGATCAGTGGTATTATCCCCCTTGTCACTTCTGATTGTGTTTATGTGAATCTTCTTTTTTTTTTCTTATTAGTCTAGCTAGTGGTCTATTTTCTTAATTAAAAAAAACTAGCTCCTGGATTCGTTGATCTTTTGAATGATTTTGCATGTCTCAGTCTCCTTCAGTTCACCTCTGATTTTGGTTATTTCTTGTCTTCTTCTAGCCTTGGGGTTGGTTTGCTCTTGTTTCTCTATTTCTTTTCATTGTGACCCTAGGTTGTTAAATTGAGATTCTCTAACTTTGATGTGGGCATTTAGTGCTATAAATTTCCCTCTCAACATTGCCTTAGCTGTGTCCCCAGATTCTGGTATGTTGTATCTTTGTTATAGTTACTTTCAAATAATGTCTTGATTTCTGCCTTAATTTCATTGTTTACCCAAAAGTAATTCAAGAGTAGATTATTTCATTTCCAAGTAATTGTATGGTTTTGAGTAAATTTCTTAGTCCTGATTTCTAATTTGATTATGCTGTGGTCTACGAAATAGATTGTTAGGATTTCAGTTTTTTCCATTTAGCTGAATAGTTTTTTTTGTTGTTGTTGTTGTTTTTTGGAGACAGAGTCTCGCTCTGTCGCCCAGGCTGGAGTGCAGTGGTGCTGTCTCGGCTCATTGCAAGCTCCGCCTCCTGGGTTAATGCCATTCTCCTGCCTCAGCCTCCAGAGTAGCTGGGACTACAGGCACCCGCCACTGTGCCCAAATAATTTTTTTTATATTTTTAGTAGAGATGGAGTTTCACCGTGTTAGCCAGGATGGTCTTGATCTCCTGACCTCGTGATCCACCCACCTCAGCCTCCCAAAGTACTGGGATTACAGGCATGAGCCACCACACCTGGCCTAGCTGAAGAGAGTTTTATTTCTGATTATGTGATCGATTTTAGAGTAAGTGCTGTATGGTGATGAGAAAAATTGTATATCTGTTGTTTCTGGGTGGAGAGATCTGTAGATGTCTGTCAGGTCCATTTGACCAAGTGTTGAGTTCAGGACCTGATTATATTTGTTAATTTCCTGTCTTGATGATTTGTCTAATATTGTCAATGGAATGTTAAAGTCTCCCACTATTATTGCATGGGGGTCTAAATCTCTTTGAAGGTCTCTAAGAACTTGCTTTCCAAATCTGGGTGTTCATGCATTAGATGCATATATATTTAGATTGTTAGGTATTGTATAACATGGTCTTCTTTATTTCTATTAAGGCTTTTTGTCTAACAGTATGCCTGTTTACTATAACTATACAAGCTTCCTTTTGTTTCCTTTTGTTTAGTTTTCTTCATGATATTTTTTAACCCTTCTATCTTCATAAGTTCTGTATCTTTATATCTTTGAGATGTCTCTTGAAACTGCACAGAGTTGAGTTTAATATTTTAAACATTATGATTGTGTTAGCATTTGGAAATTTAACATCTTGAAATTTACCCTAAATTTGATATGTGTGGTTTTAATTTCACATCCTCACTCTATATTTGATGATGTTCAGCATTTTTCCTCTTTTCTTTGCCTGGATTAATTTTTCATTACATGCTTTCATCCTCTATTAGCTTATTATTTGTATATAATTTTACTTTTATTAATAGCTGTCATAGTATTCATCCTTGACTTAATGTTTGTTATAAGTTTGTTTTTCTCTCTTCCCTGAGACTGTAAGAATCCTAAAATTCTTTAAGTCTTTTTACCTCCTTTCTCACTTACACTATTGTTTATGAGTGTATATTAAATATATGTTTAAGACTCACAGTCCATTATTGCTAATGTTTTTGACTTCGAATATTTATTTCAATTTCCCACATGTTTATTCTTTAGGTTGCTCTTCATTTATTGTATCTCTGAGCTTCTCCCTGGGATAATTTTTTTTCTTCTGCCTAATGAAATTCCTGTACTATTTCTTTGATAATAAAGTTCCGCTTTTATTTTTCTAAAAAGTATTTTCTTTTACATTTATTTTTCTGGGAAAATATTTGCCGGTTTTGGAATATTAGATTGGCAGTTATAGCTTCTGTGATTAATTTTGTTGAACTTAGCTCCAATTCTATTTTCGATTGTTTGAAAGTGAGTTGTCTTTTATTCCTCCAGCATTTAAAAATAATCACTTTGGAAGTGAACAGACACTTTTCAAAAGAAGACATACAGGCAGCCAAAAACCATATAAACAGAAAAGCTCAACATCCCTAATCATTAGAAAAATTCAAAGCAAAACCACAATGAAATACCATGTCATACAAGTCAGAATGGCTACTATTAAAAAGTTAAAAAAAATAAAAGTTGCTGGCAAGGTTGCAGAGAAAAGCAAACTCTTCTATACTGTTGATGGGAGTATAAATCAGTTCAACCATTGTAGAAGCAGTGTGGTGATTCCTCAAAGAGCAACAAACAGGACTACCATTAGACCCATCAATCCAACCATTACTGGGTATATACCCAAAGGAAGATAAATCATTCTGCCATAAAGACACATGCATATGTACATTCATTGCAGCACTATTCACAATAGCAAAGATATGGAATCAACCTAAATGCCCATCACTGGCAGATTGGATAAAGAAAATGTAGTACTTATACACCATGGAATGCTATGCAGCCATAAAAAAGAATGAGAACATGTCCTTTGCAGGGTTGTGGATGCAGCTGGAGGCCATTATCCTCAGCAAACTAATGCAGGAACAGAAAACCAAATGCCATGTGTTCTTATAAGTGGAAGCTAATGATTAGAACACATGGATTCAACAAGGGGAACAACAGACACTGGGGCCTATTGGAGGGTGGTGGATAGGAGGAGGGAAAGGATTAGGAAAAAATAGCTATTGGGTACAGAGCGTAGTACCTCAGTGATGAAATAATTGGTACAACAAACCCCCATGACACACATTTACCTATATAACAAACCTGCACATCCTGCACATGTACCCCTAAACTTAAAGTTAAAAAAAAAATCACTTAGTTTTTTATTTTGACAACTTTATGTGTTTTAGTGGGTTTTCATTGCATTAATCATGTTTAGAGTTCATACTTTCTTAAAAATTGTAGTGATGTATTTCCTCAGTTTTGTAGAATTCTCAGCCATTAAATTTTAAAATACTGCTTCCATTACATTTTCTTGTATCTCTTTTTTCCTGGGGTTGTAATTACAGATATGTTACATTTTTTTCCCACTGCATTCTTCTTACACTCCTTTGCCTCCTGTTCCTTTTGTCTGTTATATCTTTTTCTGTGCTTTTGGCCTTTTTAAATATTGATCCTTCATTATTGATATTTTCTCTGACCTTTCTTGAAATTCATTAAATCGCCCTTTTGCTCTGTCTAATCTGCTTTTAATTTTATCTCTTTAATATCAGTTATTTTATTTTTCATTTTTAGGATTTTAATGAGTTCTCCTTTCCTATTTTTGGAGAAAATCCCAATCTATTTTTTGAACTTATGTAGTTAACTTAAAATCTATGTCTTATGAGTCTATTATGAAGGTCTCTTATAGGTTTATTTCTATCGTATGTTGTTTTTCCTGGCTTTATAAAATGTTCTCCTCAGTAGCTGGTAATTTTTTAAATTGGGTTCAGGTTACAGTATATGAAAGACTTAGAGATGATGTGAGCATAAAATTTTGTTTTCTGTCTTATCCTTTGCAGAAGATTCATTTTTATTTCTCACAGTCATCAGATCATCTTACTCAATTAGGATTGGAATTGATATGCCTGGGCTTTAGGCTCGTAAACAGGGTTGATTTCTAGTCCACCCCTTTTTGCAAGGTGGTTGATTTCAGGGTTGATTTCTAGTCCACCCCTTTTGGTAAGTCTCCTTCTTCTTCCTTTGTTGCTCTGAATTCACATTCATATTTCTCTTTTGCTTTGACTGTCAAGAGCTCTGAACAGCTTCTCAGTGTCTAAGCAGGCACTTACAGAACTGGTAGATAACCTGGGTAAAAGCAAGCTCAGTTATCTGGTTTTTCTTTGTCTCCCAGATATTGGCCTGTAATTCTTCACTCTTTTTTTATAAGCTGCCAAGACCAGCTCGGTCAGGGAGACCCTAATCCAGTGGTGCTAGAGGAATTATAGACATACACACAGAAATATAGAGGTGTGAAGTGGGAAATCAGGGATCTCACAACCTTCAGAGCTGACAGCCTCAAACAGAGATTTACCTACATATTTATTAGCAGCAAGCTGGTGATAAGCATTGTTTCTACAGATAATAGATTAACTAAAAGTATTCCTTATGGGAAACAAAGGGATGGGATGAAATAAAGGGATGGATTTGGCTAGTTATCTACAGTAGGAGCATGTACTTAAGGCACAGATCACTCATGCTATTGTTCGTGGTTTAAGAACACCTTTAAGTGGTTTTCTGCCCTGGGCAGGCCAGCTGTTCCTTGCCCTCATTCTGGTAAATCCACAACCTTCCAGCCTGGGCATCATGACCATCATGAGCATGTCACAGTGCTGCAGAGATTTTGTTTATGGCCAGTTTTGGGGCCAGTTTATGGCCAGATTCTGGGGGGCCTGTTCCCAACTTCACCTCAGTGATACCTTCAAATGGATGTTCCCTTAAACTTTTATCTAGCTATATTTTCATCAAGAACGTTGATGATAATTCCTTGTCTCCCATTACTGGAACTGGAACTCTGTGTTTAATAGGATATTGGTGGAAAGGACAGTGATCTGAACATGACATGGAAGAAGTCAAGTTTGGATATGTTGGCAGGACATGGATGACTAACTTGTCTAAAATAGCTCACTCAGTATGGGGATAACAGGAAAAATTAATGTCCATTGAGATCAGATGGTTGGTTGGCCTTATGTTCACAGACAGAAGCTTAGACTTTATTCTTTCGGTGAGTGGTAAAGTACTTGGGATTTTGGAGCAGGGAATGAAATGATTTAAGAGGCATTTTTAAAAGATGAATCTAACAGAATACTGCCCTGCATGCACTGATGTCATAGCATATTATATCTGAGGTCAAGAAGAGAATATAGTCTCACAGAAAGAATATATCATTCTTGGTTCTGGTGTCTTTTCTTGCCCAAGTTTTATTTTATAGAAACTCTAAAACAGGGTAGATTTCTAGTCTCCCTTTTTGGAAAGGTGTCTCCCTCTCTCTGTTGCATGCCTTGCTCCAAACTCAAATTCATAATTCTCTTTTGCTGTGAATGTCAAAAGCTTGGCTCAACTGTTCATGCCTAGGAACAGCTAATTTATTGTACACTTGGATATCAGAAGTAATTTTGGGTGATGGGATATTCTGAATATTTAGATTATGTTAAAAGCCAGTAGTCAATGGGGAGAAAGACCGTTTTCTTCCTTAAGAACTGAAAATCTAGGGGGCCCTCAAAATTGGTATATGTCTAAGCTGTAGATCTGATTCTTAGATTCCTGCAGATATCTGCAAAGAGTTGATTTAAGTCATTTTTAAATCATTAAATCTGATGATTCATGCCTCCCCCTCATGGCAGATTGTAAAGTCATTATTTACATTACACATATTCCTTTCTTCATCGGAGGAGCTCCAATGCTTTGGAACTGAGAATATCAGAGCCATAAGGAACATTAGAAATCATTTTAGCTCAAATTCCTAAATTTACAGGTCTAGAACTAAAGCCCAGATTACTTATGGGACATATCGAAAGTCATACAGGTGGCTAGTAGCAGAACTGGCAATGGAACTAGTGTAATTTGGATAGTAGTCTTCAAGAGCATTTTGTATTCCAAAAGAAATTTTTGAAGATTTAACAGGTTAAGGATAACTATGAATACATAAACTAGAAAGTTAAATAGATTATTAGTTCTGAGACAGGAAAATACCAAATTTTAAAATTTCTGTATAAAATTCTTTTTTTTTTTTTTTTTTTATTTTTATTTTTATTTTTTTTTATTTTTTATTATACTTTAAGTTTTAGGGTACATGTGCATAAAAATTCTAAGCGTATAGATCAAAGATGGAATTCAGGGTACCCCCTAAAATAACCTGTATAATACTATGTTCCGTGCGTTTGTCTCTGGTAAAGATACGGTTTTCTTCCAGTTCTCAAAGGAGTCCATGAATTAGAAAAGATTAAGAACTACAATATATAACTTTTTAGATTAGAATTAAAATCTAGCAGTCATTGATTCAGCAATGTTAGTTTAATGCTATCTCCTTGCCAGAAACTTTGTTAAAGGCTGTGGATATAGAAATAAATGATGCAGTTTCCGCCATGAAGGACCCTACATTCTAGCTTTGGAGATAGGTATGTGATGTGACAAGTAAGTGATACAAACTACTATTTGGATTATCTCATTCCCAGTTCAGTTACTTGTATATCAGATCAATATCATTGTGATAGCCTGAATAGAAAATTGGAGTAATTATAGAATTAATCTAATTTTAAGATTTCTGTACAGACTTCAACTGATGTGGGTATATCCAACATTATCCAAACATATTTTACCTAAACGCTGCAGAGACCCAGATCTGGTTTCTACATATGGGGCCATGTCTTACCCATTTTTTGATCTGACATCCGGTAGAATGTCAGACATAGAAGGGGTTCCCAATAAAAAGTTGTTAACTTTTGTCAATATTTTCTTTTTTTTTGTAATTTTTTAAATTTTGTACATACATGGTAGGTATATATATTTATAGGGTACATCTTACTGCCTTACATAAAAATTAGCAAATCAGTTACTTTTCCCTAGGGATAAGTGAAGAGATTTTTTTTTCTCCAGGTGGACTATAGCAATAAAGAAGCTGATAGCTTGAATAGTTAATCACAACATTAGAATGGCCATTCACCAAAAATAACTTGTTTGGAAAATTTTTAACTACATCAAGTACAACATTTCTTAAATCAAGTCCACAATGCCAGTAGCTGTCAGTTTGTTTGGGTGGCAAAGTATCCTAAATTGCAAGTTATATGAAGGTAACAAAAATAATGAAACACTTCTAAGGCTCTTCACTCTTGCTAAAAAATACAATGACGGAATATATAGATAGCAAATGTGAATTTAATAATCAGAGTCTGTGAAATTGCAAAGGATATTTTCTGAATAAAAGTGACATTTTCCTTTATGCTTAAGGGTAAAAAGTACATAGCATAAAAGGTAAAACCTCCACTGATGCTTCTAGTGAAAATAGCTTCTCCAAGAATTGCAGTAGACCCATGATGGTGTTAGTTTACCTCAAACAGAACAGTCTAGCCTGGAGACTCCATCAGAGAATGTGCATAACATACGATGAAAAAAAACATCTGAGGCGGTTCCAAGATGGCCAAATAGGAACAGCTCCAGTCTACAGCTCCCAGTGTGAGTGACGCAGGACAGGTGATTTCTGCATTTCCAACTGAGGTACCAGGTTCATCTCACTGGGGCTTGCCAGACAGTGGGTGCAGGACAGTGGGTGCAGCACAGTGAGCATGAGCCGAAGCAGGGCGAGGCATCGCCTCACCCAGGAAATGCAAGGGATCAGGGAATTCCCTTTCATAGCCAAGCAAAGCAGTGACAGACAGCACCTGGAAAATCGGATCACTCCCACCCTAATACTGAGCTTTTCCAATTGTCTTAGCAAACGGCACACCAGGAGATTATATCCCACAGATGGCCTCAGAGGGTCCCCTTCCCACGGAGCCTTGCTCATTGCTAGCACAGCAGTCTGAGATCGAACTGCAAGGTGGCAGCGAGGCTGGAGGAGGGGCGCCTGCCATTGCTGAGGCTTGAGTAGGTAAACAAAGTGGCTGGGAAGCTCGAACTGGGTGGAGCCCACTGCAGCTCAAGAAGGCCTGCCTGCCTCTGTAGACTCCACCTCTGGGGGCAGGACATAGCCAAAGAAAAGGCAGCAGAAACCTCTGCAGACTTAAATGTCCCTGTCTGACAGCTTTGAAGAGAGTAGTGGTTCTCCCAGCACAGAGTTTGAGATCTGAGAATGGACAGACTGCCTCCTCAAGTGGGTCCCTGACCCCTGAGTAGCCTATCTGGCAGGCACCCCCAGTAGGGGCAGACTCACACCTCACACGGCCAGGTACCCCTCTGAGACGAAACCTCCAGAGGAACGATTGGACAGCAACATTTACTGTTCAGCAATATTCACTGTTCTGCAGCCTCCGCTGCTGATACCCAGGCAAACAGCATCTGGAATGGACCTCCAGCAAACTCCAACAGACCTGCAGCTGAGGGTCCTGACTGTCGAAAGGAAAACTAACAAACAGAAAGGACATCCACACCAAAACCCCATCTGTATGTCACCATCATCAAAGACCAAAGGTAGATAAAACCACAAAGATGGGGGAAAAAAAAGAACAGAAAAACTGAAAATTCTAAAAATCAGAGCATGTCTTCTCTTCCAAAGGAATGCAGCTCCTCACCTGCAATGGAACAAAGCTGGATAGAGAATGACTTTGACGAGTTGAGAGAAGAAGGCTTCAGATAATCAAACTTCTCCAAGCTAAAGGAGGAAGTTCGAACCCATCACAAAGAAGTTAAAAACCTTGAAAAAAGACTAGACAAATGGCTAACTAGAATAACCAATGCAGAGAAGTCCTTAAAGGACCTGATGGAGCTGAAAACCATGGCACGAGAACTATGTGACAAATGCACATGCTTCAGTAATCAATTCGATCAGCTGGAAGAAAGGGTATCAGTGATTGAAGATCAAATCAATGAAATGAAGCAAGAAGAGAAGTTTAGAGAAAAAAGAATAAAAATCAAGGAACAAAGCCTCCAAGAAATATGGGACTATGTGAAAAGACCAAATCTACATCTGATTGGTGTACCTGAAAGTGACAGGGAGAATGGAACCAAGTTGGAAAACATTCTTCAGGATATTGTTCAGGAGAACATACCCAGCGTAGCAAGACAGGCCAACATTCAAATTCAGGAAATACAGAGAACACCACAAAGATACTCCTTGAGAAGACGAACTCCAAGACACATGATTGTCAGATTCACCAAAGTTGAAATGAAGGAAAAAATGTTAAGTGCAGCCAGAGAGAAAGGTCGGGATACCAACAAAGGGAAGCCCATCAGACTAACAGCTGATCTCTCTGCAGAAACTCTATAAGCCAGAAGACAGTGGGGACCAATATTTAACTTTCTTAAAGAAAATAATTTTCAACCCAGAATTTCATACCCAGCCAAACTAAGCTTCATAAATGAAGGAGAAATAAAATACTTTACAGACAAACAAATGCTGAGAGATTTTGTCACCACCAGGCCTTCCCTACAAGAGCTCCTGAAGGAAGCACTCAACATGGAAAGGAACAATTGGTACTAGCCACTGCAAAAACATTCCAAATTGTAAAGACCATTGATGCTAGGAAGAAACTGCATCAACTAACAAGCAAAATAACCAGTTAACATCATAACGACAGGATCAAATTCACACATAACAATATTAACCTTAAATGTAAATGGGCTAAGTGCTCCAATTAAAAGACACAGACTGGCAAATTGGATAAAGAGTCAAGACCCATCAGTGTGCTGTATTCGGGAAACCCATCTCACATGCAGAGACACACATAGGCTCAAAATAAAGGATGGAGGAAGATCTACCAAGCAAATGGGAAACAAAAAAGGCAGGGGTTGCAATCCTAATCTCGGATAAAACAGACTTTAAACCAACAAAAATCAAAAGAGACAAAGAAGGCCATTACATAATGGTAAAGGGATCAATTCAACAAGAAGAGCTAACTATCCTAAATATATGTGCACCCAATACAGGAGCACCCAGATTCATAAAGCAAGTCCTTAGAGACTTACAAAGAGACTTAAACTCCCACACAACAATAATGGGAGACTTTAACACCCCACTGTCAACATTAGACAGATCAATGAGACAGAAAGTTAACAAAGATATCCAGGAATTGAATTCTTCTCTGCACCAAGTGGACCTAATAGAAATCTACAGAACTCTCCACCCCAAATCAACAGAATATACATTCTTCTCAGCACCACACTACACTTATTCCAAAATTGACCACATAGTTGGAAGTAAAGCACTCCTCAGCAAATGTAGAAGAACAGAAATTATAACAAACAGTCTCTCATACCACAGTGCAATCAAACTAGAACTCAGGATTGAGAAATTCACTCAAAACCTCTCAACTACATGGAAACTGAACAACCTGCTCCTGAATGACTACTGGGTACATAACGAAATGAAGGCAGAAATAAAGATGTTCTTTGAAACCAATGAGAACAAAGACACAACATACCAGAATCTCTGGGACACATTTAAAGCAGTGTGTAGAGGGAAATTTCTAGCACTAAATGCTCACAAGAGAAAGCAGGAAAGATCTAAAATTGACACAGTAACATCACAATTAAAGAACTAGAGAAGCAAGAGCAAACACATTCAAAAGCTAGCAGAAGGCAAGAAATAACTAAGATCAGAGCAGAACTGAAGGAAATCGAGACACAAAAAACCCTTCAAAAAATCCATGAATCTAGGAGCTGGTTTTTTGAAAGGATCAACAAAATTGATAGACTGCTAGCAAGACTAATAAACAAGAAAAGACAGAAGAATCAAATAGATGCAATAAAAATGATAAAGGGGATATCACCACTGATCCCACACAAATACAAACTACCATCAGAGAATAATATAAACACCTCTACACAAATAAACTAGAAAATCTAGAAGAAATGGATAAATTCCTCGACAAATACACCTTCCCAAGACTAAACCAGGAAGAAGCTGAATCTCTGAATAGACCAATAACAGACTCTGAAATTGAGGCAATAATTAATAGGTTCCCAACCAAAAAAAGTCCAGGGAACAGACAGATTCACAGCCGAATTCTACCAGAGGTACAAGGAGGAGCTGGTACCATTCCTTCTGAAACTATTCCAATCAATAGAAAAAGAGGGAATCCTCCCTAACTCATTTTATGAGGCCAGCATCATCCTGATACCAAAGCCTGGCACAGACACACACACAGAAAAGGGAATTTTAGACCCATATCCCTGATGAACATTGATGCAAAAATCCTCAATAAAATACTGGCAAACCCGAATCCAGCAGCACATCAAAAAGCTTATCCACCATGATAATGTGGGCTTCATCCCTGGGATGAAAGTCTGGTTCAACATACACAAATCAATAAACGTAATCCAGCATATAGACAGAACCAAAGACAAAAACCACATGATTATCTCAACAGATCCAGAAAAGGCCTTTGACAAAATTCAACAACCCTTCATGCTAAAAACTCTCAATAAATTAGGTATTGATGGGAGGTATCTCAAAATAATAAGAGCTATTTATGACACACCCACAGCCAATATCATACTGAATGGGCAAAAACTGGAAGCATTCCCTTTCAAAACTAGCATAAGACAGGGATGCCCTCTCTCACCACTCCTATTCAACACAGTGTTGGAAGTTCTGGCCAGGGCAATCAGGCAGGAGAAGGAAATAAAGGGTATTCATTTAGGAAAAGAGGAAGTCAAATTGTCCCTGTTTGCAGATAACATGATTTTATATCTAGAAAACCCCATCGTCTTAGCCCAAAATCTCCGTGAGCTGATAAGCAACTTCAGCAAAGTCTCAGGATGCAAAATCAGTGTGCAAAAATCACAAGCGTTCTTATACACCAATAACAGACAAACAGAGAGCCAAATCATGAGTGAACTCCCATTCACAATTGCTTCAAAGAGAATAAAATACCTAGGAATCCAACTTACAAGGTATGTGAAGGACCTCTTCAAGGAGAACTACAAACCACTGCTCAACGAAATAAAAGAGGATACAAACAAATGGAAGAACATTCCATGCTCATGGATAGGAAGAATCAATATCGTGAAAATGGCCATACTGCCCAAGTTAATTTACAGATTCAATGCCATCCCCATCAAGCTACCAATGACTTTCTTCACAGAATTGGAAAAAAACTACTTTAGAGTTCATATGGAACCAAAAAAGAGCCCACATTGCCAAGTCAATCCTAAGCCAAAAGAACAAACCTGGAGGCATCACACTTCCTGACTTCAAACTATACTACAAGGCTACAGTAACCAAAACAGCATGGTACTGGTACCAAAGCAGAGATATAGACCAATGCAAAAGAACAGAGCCCTCAGAAATAATACCACACATCTACAACTATCTGATCTTTGACAAACCTGACAAAAACAAGAAATGGGGAAAAGATTCCCTATTTCAAAAACGGTGCTGGGAAAACTGACTAGCCATATGTAGAAAGCTGAAACTGGATCCCTTCCTTACACCTTATACAAAAATTAATTCAAGATGGATCAAAGACTTAAATGTTAGACCTAAAACCATAAAATCCCTAGAAGAAAACCTAGGCAATACCATTCAGGACATAGGCATGGGCAAGGTCTTCATGTCTATAACACCAAAAGCAATGGCAACAAAAGCTAAAATTGACAAATGGGATCTAATTAAACTCAAGAGCTTCTGCACAGCAAAAGAAACTACCATCAGAGTGAACAGGCAACCTACAGAATGGGAGAAAATTTTTGCAAGCTACTCATCTGACAAAGGGCTAATATCCAGAATCTACAAAGAACACAAACAAATTTACAAGAAAAAAACAAGCAACCCCATCAAAAAGTGGGCAAAGGATATGAACAGACACTTCTCAAAAGAAGATATTTATGCAGCCAACAGACACATGAAAAAATGCTCATCATCACTGGCCATCAGAGAAATGCAAATCAAAACCACAATGAGATATCATCTCACACCAGTTAGAATGGCGATCATTAAAAAGTCAGGAAACAACAGGTGCTGGAGAGGATGTGGAGTAATAGGAACACTTTTACACTGTTGGTGGGACTGTAAGCTAGTTCAACCGTTGTGGAAACAGTGTGGCGATTCCTCAGGGAGCTAGAACTAGAAATACCATTTGACCCAGCCATCCTATTACTGGGTATATACCTGAAGGAATATAAATCATGCTACTATAAAAACACATGCACACGTATGTTTATTGCGGCACTATTCACAATAGCAAAGACTGGGAACCAACCCAAATGTCCAACAATGATAGACTGGATTAAGAAAATGTGGCACATATACACCATGGAATACTATGCAGCCATAAAAAATGATGAGTTCATGTCCTTTGTAGGGACATGGATGAAGCTGGAAACCATCATTCTCAGCAAACTATCGCAAGGACAAAATACCGAACACTGCATGTTCTCACTCATAGGTGGGAATTGAACAATGAGAATACTCGGACACAGGGTGGGGAACATCACACACCAGGGCCTGTTGTGGGGTGGGGGGAGGGGGGAGGGATAGCATTAGGAGACATACCCATTGTAAATGATGAGTTAATGGGGCAGCACACCAACATGGCGCATGTATACATATGTAACTAACCTGCACGTTGTGCACATGTACCCTAGAACTTAAAGTATAATAAAAGGATATATATATTAAAAAGAAAAGAAAAAAAAATCTTTGACCTACAAATCTCCATGGCATTTTGGAAAACTAAAAACTAGTACCCTAGTCCCTCCAGCATCATTTAACACCATAAAAGTAAAGGGCAGCTGCTCTGAAATACCTTTGAGTTAAGAATGAGTCTGGCTCAAATATCCATTGAGTGGTACTAACAGTGAATTCAAGGATATGTAAGACACAGTCCACTCACTTTTAAGACTGAAAGGCTAGGAGTGATAAGTTTATTTCCTGTGTTTCACTGGATTGAAATTCAGTGTGGCTACATTTTTAAACATAAAATTTAATAAATTAAAATTTGTATGCAGTAAAATACACCAATTTTAAGTGTATAGTTCTATAAGTTGACACATAAATATACCCATGTAACCACCATCTCAATCAAAACATAGAAAATTTCTGTCACCCAAGAAGTTTCTTTCTTACCCCTTTGCAGCCAATTCCTCTCCTTTCCCCTCGCCCCAGGCAACCACTGTTTAATTTTATCACTATGGATTAATTTTGCCTTATATAAATGGAGTTACAATATGAACTCTCTTGTGGCTGGCTTCTATTGCTAAGCCTAATAATTTTTAGATTCATCCACATGTGTATAGTTCATTTCTTTTTCTTGCTAAGTAATATGTTGTTAATATACCAAATATCAATGTATTGCTTTCAACTTTCTTGGGTAAACATTTAACAATGGAACTTCTGGGTTATTTGATAAGTCCATGTCTAACGTTTTAATATCAATATGTTTTTCAAAATAATTCTATTACTTTATATATTTTATTTAGTATTATATATAATGTATATGTATATATGATATAATCCCACCTAATCTGTGACTTGTCTTTTCATTTTATTAATAGTGTCTTTGGAGTGCCAGAAACTGATAAAACCCACTCTATCAATTTTTTAATTGTGTGATTCAAGCCTTTCATGTCCTGTCTGTGAAATCTTTGCCTACCACAAGGTCAGAAAGATTTTACACTATATTTTCTTCTAGAAATAGAACTATGAAGTTCTATTTCTTATGTTTTGGCATATAATCAATATCTAGTTAATTATTATATATGGCATTAGGGAAGGGTCAGTTTTGCTTTATAATATAGATATTGTTCAGCCCCAGTTTTTGAGAAATTATTCTTTTCTTATTTATCACGGTGCATGTTCATGGATGTACACATACACATATACAGTATAAATGTTCTCGCTGAGTATTTATATATTTTATTGATATATATTTGTAAGCTATGTTCTGTTCTTTGTTTAATATATAATTATGCCAATATCCCAATTACAATTAATCCTTGAAATCAGGCAGTTTGATTCCTCTAGCTCTGTTCTTTCTTTTCAAGGTCATTTTGGTTATACTAGGTCCTTTGCATTTCCATTCACATTTTTTAATCAACGGGTCAATTTCTATAGAAATACTTGCTGGGATTTTAATAGGATAGCATTACATCTATAGTACAATTTAGAAAGAATTAATATCTCAACACAATATTGACTCTTCCAAGGCATGAACATAGTATATTGGCAAAGTTAGGGACTCAAAAGGTTGAATGCCCTGAGCAGTCACACAGTTGATGGCAGAGATGGAGGAAGTCATACACAGATAACAATGAACACACTGCTGAATACTTTAGACCACTATCCTTAAATGTATACATACCATAATATACCTTCAACTAGTTCATGACTGATTCAAATGTTTGGTCATTTCCTACCTTTCAGAGGGTACTTGTCTTCCTTAGAGTATTTCTCCTTACCTCTTTGAACACATTATTTCAGTTACAGTGGGAAAATATTTCTTCTTTACACAGCCATGCTATGGTCTCTAATGTTTAAAAGAAGAAAATTAGCCAGGTGTGGTTGCTCATGCCTGTAATCCGAACACTTTGGGAGGCCTAGGTGGGCAGATCACTTGAGGTCGGGAGTTAGAGACAAGCCCGGCCAACATGATGAAACCCCATCTCTACTAAAAACACGAAAAGTAACTGGGCATGGTAGGGCATGCCTGTAATCCCAGCTACTCGGGAGGCTGAAGCAGGACAATCGCTTGAACCCAGGAGACACAGGTTGCAATGAGCCACTGTTCTGCCACTGCACTCCAGCCTGGGCAACAGAGTGAGATTCTGTCTCAAAAAAGAAAAAAGGAAGAAAATCACTTAACAAATGAGAGGTTTAAAAAAACATTGGTATCAATATGTCTCTGCTATGAGCTTAACTTGATTCAAAAATGGATGGACTGGAGAAAGCTGGTAGAACAAATAGTTCAGTGTATCAGTGAAGAGTTTTATTATCTACATAATTTGCTTTTCCTTTTGATTGAGGGGAATGGATGTAAGGCGATGATGAAATATGGGTTATAAATTCCACAATACAGAAGAGCAACTTCTTCATGGCTGAAATTTTCAACTTCCACTCAAAGATTTTTTTCTTTAAATCACCTTGTTTATAATGTATTTCTTACATCTTGGAGGATCTTACTCCTTTCTTTTTATTTTCATGGGGCTCTAGTTTAACCCCTGAAAAAAAAAGTGTGACTTCTCTGGTTTGAAAGCAACTCAACAAATCAAGTGGTTTCTCTGGGCCTCTGCTTTAATATGATACAATAATTCTTAAGTTTGATTGAAAATGAAAATAAGTAAATATGCTACCAAATGATCCTGAGCCTTTCTGCTGTTCCTTTACATAACATAACACTGCAATACATGAACACAACATAAACAAACACAGACCTGACTCCCACGGCTTGGAAGATTCATGGAGTTTTCTACAAGAAGGTCTTCTCCAGGGGAGGAATGAGGCAGAAAATTAAACAGCTCCACATACAGCAAAATTTCTTAAAAATTCTCTTGAGCCATGCTCCTCACCAAGTCCCATGTGACACAGTGGATTCTGTTTCCCCTTTTCCCCTCCTAACCTTTTATTTCTTCACGCCCGAATATTTTCTTCTCCAGGTGCCCCTAGTTCTTTTCTTAGAACCATCTACCCATTCTTGGGGCTTGCCTCTTCATTTCTCTCCATTGCCCTTGGAAGTACAACAATGAACCCAGGCCAAATTGTTTACACGATCCTACTTAGAAGGTGAGGGAGAGTATGTTTATATTTCATTGCTGTTGTCTCCACCACAAAGGTCACGTGGAGTTAACTGATGTTCAGCTCCAGTAGCTCTGTGATACAAGGACTCAGCTACATGCAGTGAATAAGGTTGCTGGAACAAAGGAATGATGGGCCTTTTGCTTCTGAAACCCTGGTAGTGTGGGGATCTGTGAAAATACTGGTCTTACAACACCAGTACTCAACTTGTGGTGTTGCTCCTTACAAAATCTATGCCACTGAATATGCTTAACCAACTTGAAACTGCTTTGTCACCTGTAAAATAGTGATCATTTTTGCAACAAATTTTTACCCAGCTCAGCTCCCTGATAGACAGTATGCTTATAGAAATTTGTAGACTGACTTCTCCTGAGGAATCCGGCAATATGATTGGGTAAAGAGACATATTATAAACATAATTATCAGTGTCTCATTAATGTTATTGTAGATGAAAGAACAGATTGTGGGAGAGAAAATGGAGCAACACTCTTTCCGGGTAAACCATAATGTGTTTTGAATTAGTAGTGATATTTGTTCTAGATAACACAAGATGCAGATGTTATTACCAGAAAGGAAGTGTAGTTTTTGTTCAAGAAGCATAAATTCAAATGCCTTTAGGGGTAGACAAGTGATATAAATATGCAAAGTGAAAGGGGGTAGGAGGAATATTAAAGGGCCCTGTGGCAAGTTGGAGAACATGTGCCTGTTTAAAGCTATTTAAATTATTTAAAACTATTCTGATCAAACAAACAAATATTTTGAGGTAAAATAAGATTCTACTGTCTTTTTCTTGACTTTTAAATTCAGTGATACATGTACAGGTTTGCTGTATAGGTAAACTTGTACCATGGGGATTTGTTTGTACAATTTATTTCATCACCCAGGTATTAAGCCTAGTACTCATTAGTTATCTGTTCTGATCCTCTCCCTCCTCCCATCCTGCACCCTCGAAAAGGCCCCAGTGTGTGTTGTTCCGCTCTATGCATCCATGTGTTCTCATTATTTAGCTCCCACTTATAAGTGAGAACATGCAGTATTTGGTTTTCTGTTCCTATTTTAATTTGCTAAGCATAATGGCTCCATTCTTGCATAGGACATGATCTCATTCTTTTTTATGGCTGCATAGTATTCTATAGTGTATATGTACCACATTTTCTTTATCCAGTCTACTATTGATGGGCATTTAGGCTGATTCCATGTCTTTGTTGTTGTGAATAGTGCTGCAGTGAATTTATTTGTGCATGTGTCTTTATGATAGCACAATTTTTGTTCCTTTGCGTATATATCCAGTAATGGGATTACTGGGCTGAATGGTTATTTCTGTTTGTAGCTCTTTGAGGAACAGCCACACTGTCTTTCACAATTGTTGAACTAATTTATACACCCACTGACAGTGTGTAAGTGTTCCTTTTTCTCCACAATCTCACTGGCATCTGTTATTTTTTTGGATTTTTAATAATAGCCATTCTGACTGGCATATCTCATTGTGGTTTGATTTGCATTTCTTTAATGATCAGTGATGTTGGCTTTTTTTTCAGATGATTGTTGGTCACATGTGTGTCTTCTTTTGAAAAGTGTCTGTTCATGTCCTTTGCCCAAATTGGGTTAGTTTTCTTTTTTTTCTTGTAAATTTGTTTAAGTTCCTTATAGATACTGGATATTAGATCTTTGTTAGATGCGTAATTTGCAAAAATTTTCACCCATTCTGTAGGTTGTCTGTTCACTCTGTTGATACTTTCTTTTGCTTTGCAGAAGCTCTTTACCTTAATTATATCCCATTTGTCACTTTTTGCTTTTGTTGCAATTGCTTTTGGTGTCTTAATCATTAAATCTTTTCCTGTTCCTCTGTCCAGGATGGTATTGCCTACGTTGTTCTTCCAGGGTTTTTATAGTTTGGGGTTTTACATTTAAGTCTTTAATCCCTCTTGAGTTAATTTTTGTATATGGTATAAGGAAGGTGTCCACTTTCAATCTTTTGCCTATAGTCAGTTATTCCAGCACCATTTATTATTATTAATAATCATAAATAGGGAATTATTTCACCATTGCTTGTTTTCATCTGGTTTGTCAGAAATCTGATGGTTGTAGGTATACAGTCTTATTTCTGGGTTCTCTATTCTGTTCCATTAGTCTCTGTGTCTGCTTTTGTACCAGTACCATGCTGTTTTGGTTAATATAGCCCTGTAGTATATTTTGAAGTCAGGTAGCATGATGCCTCCAGCTTTGTTCTTTTTTCTTAGGATTGCCTTGGCTATTGGGGCCCATTTTTGGTTCCACATGAATTATAAAATACTTTTCTCTAGTCCTTTAAGAAATGTCAGTGGTAGTTTAATAGGAATGACATTGAATCTATAAATTGCTTTGGGCCGTATGGCTATTTTAATTATATTGATTCTTCTTATCCATGAGCATGGAATGTTTTTCCATTTGTTTGTGCCATGTCTGATTTACTTGAACAGTGTTTGGTAATTATCCTTGGAGAGATCTTTCACCTCCCTAGTTAGCTGTGTTCCTAAACATTTTATTCTTTTCTTTTTTGTGGCAATTGTGAATGGGAGTTTGTTCGTGATTTGGCTCTCATCTTGACTATCATTGGTTTACAGGAATGCTACTGATTTTTGTACATTGATTTTATATGCTGAGACTTTACTGAAGTTATTTATTAGCCTAAGAAGCTTTTGGGTTGAGGCTATGGGGTTTTCTAGGTTTTCTAGGAGAGTTATCTACAAGTAGGGATAGTTTGACTTCCTCTCTTCCTATTTGAATGCTCTTTATTTCTTCCTCTTGCCTGATTACCTTGGGCAGAACTTCAAACACTATGTTGAATAGGAGTGGTGAGAGAGGGAATCTTTGTCTTGTGCTGGTTTTCAAAGGGAATGCTTTCAGCTTTTGACCATTCAGTATGATGTTGGCTGTGGGTTTGTCATAGGTGGCTCTTGTTATTTTGAGGTATGTTCCTTCAATACCTAGTTTATTGAGAGTTTTTAACATGAGTGGATATTGGATTTTATCAAGAGCCTTTTCTGCCTCTCAACCTCTGACAGTGATAATTTCATGCTTAGTGTGTTTGAGGAAGATAGAGAAATCCAGGCTAGGATGCTTGGGGGTGTAGTGCAGAGGCAGCTAGCAGAGTCAGTGGGAAGCGAAGGGAGAGAGCACTTTTGGAATTAAATGTGAAGAGCTTTCTATATTGATCTTACAAGTTTGGTGTTTATCTTGTAGGCAGTAGGGAAGAAATGAGTTCTTCTATTAGATGGAGTGACATAATAAGGTTTGGTTTTTAGGGTAATTTATTACCCTTGGGAGAGCAAGGAGAGAAGATTTGATGCCTAGAGCTCAGAGACATGTTGCAAAAATCCATGTAGGCACCCATGAGGCCTAAATCAAGAAAGTAACAATGAGTATGACGAGAGAGCATGGTAAAGGGTGAGACCTGGTTAAAGGAAAGACTTCTGATACAGAATGAAGCCTGTCTCCTTGGAGTTCTTTTTGAGAGATAATATGGGTTAAAGCAATTTGTATCCTGTACAAAGTGAGCGGCTTTGAGGTGATACTGACTTTTTAGATGGAGCATGGCTGGGTTCAGTGTTGGAGGGCCTGATGCTTTCTTCTTTCATTAGTCACAGCGTCATGATCAGCAGCCTGGGTAAGCAGATTTATGATTAGATCCCTCAGAGGCTGACTTCTCTTCTGCAGATGACAAGCCCTGATGCAAGCCTAAATTCAGCCATTTCATCTCAGTCTTGGTACTCACAACTTCCTTCTGCCACCATAGATGGCTTCTGTGAGCATTCAGCTTTCTTCACTATGAGAACTAAAAAGAGCAGACACTTATATCTGTAGAAATGTTACTCCATGTAAAAAAAATAACACTGATACATCTTACAACTTCTAGCCAGAATATGTTAGGCTGCTGCTATAGCAACCCTAAAAGAAAGTATTCAACAAACCCCTACCTAATCCACCCCTGGAATCAGAATACCTGACAGTCACCCTCCTAGTGAGGCTGTCTCTCTTACATTACACCCACAAAGTGAAGACCCAAAGCAAAGAAATAGAAAATAACATCTAACAATCTGCTTGTCATTTAGAAAAAGCTCACTGTATAAATGTCATGGAAACAAGCTGTTCTTGCAGAAAGAAAAGAAGAAAGCCCTGCCTCACTTGCTTCCCTTTCAATTTTAATCTTCCTAATAAAAGGGTAACACAAAGCAAATGTTAAGTGTTTGAAAGCAAATATCTCTGGAGCTCAGCCGCAGTGTGGTTCAGGCTGCTGGTAGGCTCCAAGCAGCAGGAGCTCCGGATCAGGCTTTCTAAGTGAGGATCAACTAACTGCTCAAGATGCCATCAGGAGAACACTAAGAACTCAAGAGACTGACAGGAGACAATGAGATTTTTCTTCTAATTGGGACCAACGATCCTTGCTAGGATACTAACTTCAAGGCCAATAAATTTCTGTTCAATTAATAAATACTAATGGGCATATAACATGTATAATTCAATATGCTTTGAATTTTTGAGCAATGCCCAGAAAAACACAACACTCTTCTCTGTTTATGAAGAAGAGGTCTTGTCCATTGTCACCTGAAGCAGAAGGCAAGGTATGTTAAGCCCCAAGGTGAGAGCCATGGAAGCAGTCCGAGAGCCCAGAGAAAGAAGCCTTCATTTTCAGCTGAGATTAGTGGGAAAGGCTACGTCGGAATTTGCATTTGAGCTGAGCCCCAGAGGACAGGTAGGATTCTAACAGCATGATTAGGGAAGAAAAAGGGAATCCCAGGGAATACATTAAGTGAAAGCAAAGGAAACAACATGAGGGGCAATATTTGGGGTGAAGTCATGGCAGGCCTTAACTAGCATACAGGCATGGTCCTATCTGGACTGGAGTGGAGACTTAGATGCATTTAGGGTGTGTTTTGTTAGCCAATACACACCCCAGAATCTGCTGATTTGCTTGAGGATTTAAGAGCTTTGTGGAATTGTGTGGGAAAGTGTACTGTGTATACCGAGGGTTGACCTATGTAAATGTGCCTAGTAAAGGGGTTGGAGAGGCCATAAAGAAACTAAATTGTAAAAATAAACTGCAGATCCTCTGGAAGAAAAACTTCCAAACAGTAAGAAATTAGGCATGAGGCATTAGACTCAGTATAAGGGCCTAGGACTCAGATTGGAGTGACACATCTGAGACCTCAAAGCTTTGTATCTGTGGAAAGGAGAGGATTGCCAAACTTTTAACCTACAAAACCCTATAAAGTGACTCCTCTAAGAGAATAATAGTGTAGAAGTTCGTATTTCCTAGTCACTTCAATAGCTCCTGTTAGTGGTAAAGAGGGCAACTGTTATAAAACAACCCACAATAATCTAGGAAAAGGATCAGTGATACTTTATGTGGTTGAAGAGGAAAGCAAAGTAGTGGTGGCATCAAGGCAAACAGCAGTTGGCACAAGACTCTCACATATACAGATCCTCCAGAGAGGACTAGGAAGCTGGGGAAGGATCCCTGAAGGAAATGGTTTAGGACCTGAAGTTACCCAATGGGAAAATGCATCAAACTGGAAAATTATAGGTTTAACACTAGGACACACCAAGTGGTAAAGTACCAAGAACATTTTGAGCTATGCCAAAAATTTGTGGTTGATTCTATGGGCAGGTTTTCAAGGTGCATCCTGCAACACACTCACCCTGCAGAGTCTGGGGCTTGAACCAATGTGTCTCAGATGAGAAGATACTGGGATATGCAGAATATTGAGGAGACTTACAGTAGGCTGGGAAAATGTCATGGCCTGAGTTAGGCAGGTTGGAGGCTATGGGAAAATGAAGAAGGTACTAATAGGAACCATCTCACTGAAGAAATATCAAAGTTAGATACCAGTTGCTTGTTTGGTTGGTCAATTCGGCACGGGTGAGAGAAGAAGCAAGAATGAGTAAATAATTTATATGAAAGTTTAAGAGTCGAGAAAATACAGCATGGCTATTGAATGAATGGGCTTTAGAATTGACTGGATTTGATCGTGCCTGGGTCACTTACCAAAAAAGGACCATGGGCATTAGCCCTCCTAAATGTCTTTTCTAATCTGTAAGAGGGAGAGAATGTCTATATCTTAGGCTTAGCTCTTGGATTAAATGATATATGTTATGTCACAGAGTTAAATGAACATTTGCCATGAAGATGGACCAGTTTGTAAATAAAACTGAAGCATTTGATTTAAATAATAAATTATTTTTGTGTTACAATAGTGATGTCTCTTTATGATCCAAGCCAGAAGTGCTCTAGGATAAGATTTGTGAGATGCTAATGGTTTACTGCAGTATTTCTCAAATTTGAGTAAGGACTGAATTTTTAAATTACTATCAGTATTGAAGTAACTATTATCCTTTTAATGTTACCTAAATGTGTATAAACATAAAACTAGAGATAAGCTCTTTATAGTTCTTTGACAAATATAAATCTAGGGCAAATTTTCAAAATAAGTAAAACTATAAAGCCAGGAAAACTCAAATTATAAGCATTAAGGAAACATAACAAATGATACTGAAATTGCAACGGTGGTATTAGATTTAATAGCAAAAATTTGTGGCCACACATTTGTGTCTGTTTATTTGGCTTTTTGTTTTTACTTTGGAAAAACTCACACAGATGTAATAATTCAGTTATACTTTAGCCTATTCATAAAATTATGTTACTAAGATATTAAAATTTTCAACTAGTTGGCAGTTCAGGAAAATTATAACTCACACTATAACATACTCTGGCAATAAGAAAACATGATGTATCAGTTTTATTAGTGTTCTGAATAACTGCAGAACCATTTCGTTCTTTGAACATCAGATTAATATTGCAGTGATATTGAAATTGACTTTTCTTTCTAATCCAATCATTTCTGGAATAAGAAAAAAACAAAATTCCTCATTACTAATTTACTATTATTACTGCTAATGAACTAGTCCTCAGGAAAGGTAATTTGCAAATAATAACTGCACTTAATATCTTTTAAAATTGTTTTTGCTGTATTTATGCTTTTGTTGACCATGTAAATTCTATTCTGCTCTAACTATTACAAACATTCTTTTATACAGCATCTTTTGCACTTTTCGGACACAATATAGTTGCAAACTCAAATGTAAGTGTGGGCCCTGAAATTATTTGGCAGTTCCCATTTTTAGGGTTGTTTTCCAGATTCAGACAAACTCATGTGGTGAGTACAAAATTCAGCCTGCAGAAATATAATCTCAGTCAGTTTGAAGTATCTTAGGATTTAACCAGAGTCATGTTTTAGTTTCAGGGGCCTTCAGGGATAAGGTCTCCGGCATGTGCGTTTGCTTCTTGGAGTAATGATCTAAACTGGAACCTGTTGAACTGGCCACATTTTTGTCTGGGTTTTCTTTTCTTTTCTTTTTTTTTTTTTTTTTTTTGAGATGGAGTTTCGCTCTTGTTGCCAGGCTGGAGTACAATGGTGCGATCTCAGCCCACTCCACTTCCCGGGATCAAACAGTTCTCCTGCCTCAGCCTCCCAAGTAGCTGGGATTACAGGCATCTACCACCTCTCCTGGCCAATTTTTTGTATTTTTAGAAGAGACAGGATTTCACCAGGTTGGTCAGGCTGGTCTCTGTAGGAGATTGGTCAGGATGGTGGGAAAAATTATAGGGAAAGACGCAAACCTTCTTGGAAGGACCAGCTAATTTAGCTGCCTTCAGCTAAATTCTCTTCAGAGCAAAGGGTAGATAACAAGGGAATGTAAAGGAACTTATATAGATAAATTTGTTTACTTAAGTCTCCAGAAACCTACCTTCAATCATTTGTGTGCAGGACTGCTCTCTACTGGCGGGGGGGGGGGGGGGTTGACAGTGTTAATTACCCACAAATTGTGTTTGCTCTGAGCCTTTGCCATTAAATCAGTACCAAAATAAATATGAGTGTCTCCAGCTTATCGGGGCTGCACTCTTGTTGTTGGTGCTAAGTGGTGCAGTTCCCTAGCCATGCTGTCAGGTAAAATACCTGTGTCTGCATACTTCTTTCATCTGTTGCTCAGCCAGAGTCTGCAGGACAGACTCGGCAGGTCAAGAACTCCTGACCTCCGGTGATTCACCCACCTCGGCCTCCCAAAGTGCTGGGATTACAGGCGTGAGCCACTGAGTCCGGCCTGTCTGGCTTTTCATTTTTCCATATCAGGTACTTGCGTCCTCCATAGTTTATAGCCTGAGGACCTCAGGCCTCCAAACTTTCTGTACCATGTCATTATCTCCTTCACATGGGAAACATTCTACTGCTCCTTCATGAATTTGGCTTTGGAAAGTTTTGCTTGTGTCTGGCATATAAATCATCATGCAACTTCATTGCCAAATGATGGTGTGAAGAACACTGTAAAGTTGTGTCTTTCTATCTGCTTAGACATAACATGCAAACATTGTGTCTGCTTCTACACTATGACAGATGTGAGCCATCTCCCTGAGTTCTTCCTGAGGATTGGGACACAAGTGTATTCTATTCTAACTCCAAGTCTATCTAAGGGTACCATTACCTTCTCCCTGCGTCTTAGTCTGCAGTAACACAGATTACAAGTCCCTCTATGGCACTCTGCAGTAACCTTTATGTCTAACCTTTCTTGGTTTCCATCTAGTTTTTCTCCCACAAATCTTGCAGGGGACTTGAACAAAATCTTATTGTAATTGGTCCAAGTAAACGTGCAGAACAGAGGACATAAATAGAGTTCAATAAAACTAGGACCAGTGTTTTTTTCCTTTTTGCCCGTTCCCCGCTTCGTATGGAAGTCCAGCTGACTGTTGATACAATACCATCTATTGAAAAAGTATTCATTTTCCCTACTTCTCCTCAAGGCTACATGTGTTATAAATCAAATGTCCAAAAAGAAGTATCTGCTTCAGGCCTCTCTCTTCTGTTCCTTTGGTTTCTATACCTTTGGCAGTGTCAAGCTGTTGTTACTCATTCTACCTTTGTAATAAGTTTTGAGATCAGAAAGTGAAATATCTTAACATTTTTTTCTTTAAAATCGTCCTGGCATTCTTGGCCTTTTGCAGTTCTTTAAAAATGTTTAAGCTATCTTTTCAATGTCCCCGAAAGATCTGCTGGAAGATTGAAAGGGATTATACTGACTCTATAGATCAAATAGATGAGAAATGACATCTTTACATTATGGAATCATCTAATCTATGAATATAATATATCCCTTTGTTTTGGTCTTTTAAAATATCTTTATAATAAATTTCTGTGTAAGAGTCTTTTATATCTTCCATTAAATTTACTCCTAGATATTTGATTTTTTATGCTATTGTAAATTATATCTTTTAAACATTTTTAATTTATAATTATTGTTGCTGATATATAGAATACAATTGATTTTTCTGTATTATCTTTTACCCCTCAAACTTGCACCTCTCTTAATTTTATGATTGATTTGTAAACTGTTTTGAAATATCTGTGTACATGATTAAATTGTATTACAATTATTACAGTAATACTGTGTTGAGAATATTATTTCTTCCTTTTTATTCCTTATAATTAATTTCATTTTTCTCTATTGTTCGATCTAGAACTTCTAGAAAAATGTTGTTCTCCTCAAGATCTTACAGTGAACTTTCAATATTTTACTGTTAAATAAGATTTCTACTGTAGGTTTTCTGTACATTTCTTTTATTGGATTAAGAAGGTACCTTTTTCTTTCTAGTTTGCCAAAGTTACTCTAATGAATTGGTATTTAATTTTATCAAATGTTTTTTATGAGTCTGTTGAAGTTATATATTTTTTATTCGATTAATCTGGTTAATTACTTTGACTGAATTTCAAATTATTTTGATTGAATGTTGAATGATAAACCAGTGTTTCAGTTCTTCAATAAACCCAGATAAATGTATGGATACATACATGCATACATATGTACATACATATATACACAGATTTTTTTGTACCAATGTATTGTTCCTTAATTTTACATTTGCAAAATGTAGGAAGAACGGCTCATAATATTTTTTCCTTATGATAATGCTTTTCAGGTTTTTTTATGGAGATTTTGGCATCCTCAGAATGAATTGAGAAGCTTTTTTCTATTTCTGTTTTTGTTACTACCTATTTAAATGTTTGGTGGAATTTATTGGTAAGTATATCTGATGTAGGAAGTTTCTATGGTGAGGTTTCTGATTATAAATTCATTTAGTAATATAGAACTCTTCATCTTTTTTATTTCTACTTTTGTCAGTCTTAGTAAGCAATATTTTTCTAGGAAATTACCTGTTTTATCTAAATTTTCAAATTGATTGCTTATAAATTGTTCATAATATTCCCTTAGTATCTTTTAATGTCTGTGGTATCATGTGTGATGTCTCTTTTATCATTCATTACATTGTCTGTTTGGTATGGTTTGAGCAAATGTTTATTAATTTTATAAATCTGTTCAAAGAACCAACTTTTCTCCCTGATGATCCTCTATACTTTGTTTTCTTTTTCATTTTTTATGATATGCAGCCTTTCTTATATATGTATTTAAAGTTATACGTTTCTCTCTAAGCATGGCGTTCACTGCATACCACAGTTTTGATGTTGTATTATCATCGTTGGTCAATTCTAAGGAGGTTGCACTTAAATCGAGGCCTAAATGATAAGGAGTTAGCCGTACCCAGACCTGTGTTCTATGTCCGGTAGACAGAGCTTTCAAGCAAAAAGCAACAACTTATGTAAAGACTCTGAGGTCAAAAAAGGGTCAGTGAGGTTCAAGAAGTGGAGGAAGATTAATATTAATGAAGAAAAGAGAAAGATGTTATCTAAAGCATAGAGTAGAAGCTGAGAAAATTAATGAACTAGACTATAGATCCAAAGAGAATGCCCAGAATGCTATGCACAGTAATAAAGTGAGGGTAGGGGACATGGAGTATAGAATGAGGATGTCTAATGTAGAAATAATTATAATTCCAGTAAAAGAGACTGGAGAGATGTAGGAGAAACTATATTCAAAAATAAAACATAATTTTTCACAATTATGAAATGTATAATTTCTTAAATTCAGGAAGCGAGGTAAGTCTCAAGAAAGATAAATATCTGGACAAATCATAATGAAGTTACAGATCATCATACAATCAGAATTCACAATAAGAAAGGAAAAAATGTATATATTTTAAGAAAACCAATAAAAAGTTCCATTCCAATTATAACAATATAAGCCAAAAGGCACCGACTCTTATCCAGTATGTATAAAAGGACTCTTACAAATCATAAAGAAAATGAGCAATATGTATATGAAAAGGTGTTTCACTTCACTATTGATCAGATAAATGTAAATTAAAACTACATTGAGATACTACTAAACATTGACCAGGATGGCTAATATTAAAAAGACCAACAATATTAAGTATTGCTGATGATGCAGAGCAATTGAAACTCTCAGATATTGGATGTAGGAATACAAATAAGTACAACCACTTTGGAAAACTGGCAATAATTAACTAATAAAGTTGAGTATACTCACATGACCTATGCCTCATCAATTTCACTCCTGTGTATATATCTAATAGAAAGGCATAAATATATCTCCTAAAATATATGTATAAGCATATTCATGGTAATATTATTCTTGTTAGTCAAAATTAAAAACAACAAAAATGAATATTAATGGTAGAAAATATAAGTAATGTGATGTAAGTATACAGTGAAAATACAGTAATAGAAATGAAAAAAGTCACTGTAACTAGTTTAACATAGATGAATCTCACAGACATAATGTGGTATGAAAAATGCAATACACAAACACATACAGTATAATCTTACATATATAAAGTTCAAAATAAGCTTAAGTAATCTCTGTATTTGTTGTTAGCAGTCAGAATAATGGTTGCCTTTGGGGAGGGGAGGTAAATGTCTGAAGAGGTCATGATAGGAGCATCTGGGGTCCTGGTAAAGTGTGTTGGGCTGTATAATAATTTGTGCACAATGATGCATATATATATATATATATATAGTTCATATACAAACATATGGAACTTCAGAAAGCATGTTTAAAATACTTACAGGTATTTACTTAGTTCACAAAAGGGAAAGTTTAAGTTAAAAATTGAGCTAAGTGCCCAATTTAAAAAGTTCGAAAAAGAATACTGTTAAACACCAAAAACTGAGAATGAAAGGAAATATGAATAAAAGAAGAAGTATATATATTAGAAAAGAATAAGCCCAAATAAAGTTTAAGGGAAAAAATGAAATAGCTAAGAGGAGTATTTAGTAAAATTTTAAACAGGAACAAAGAAGATGAGTAAGGCAATAAGTTGGGTCTTTGAAAGACTAATAATACAGATAAACTTTTGGGAACTGTTACCAACGTAAAAAATACAGAGAAAGTACAAATAAGTAATTGTAGAAATTTAAATGAAAGTCATAACAATGGGTGTAGTAGGTTTTTAAGACTATAATAAAAGATACCCTGAGTAACTTTACTCCAATAGAACTGAAAACAGAATAGAATTGTTCTTAGAAAATAAAAGATTTTAAGTGACTCAGCAAAGTGACCTCTTCAGTAAACTCATAACTGTTTTAAATCAGTGAGTGAGTGAGTGGTTAAGTAGCTTTCCATGGAAAACTATAGGCCAGGTGATTTTCCAGACAAGTTCAAGCAAACTCTCAAGTGATAGTTAATTCCAATTTTGTAAATCTAGAAAGAGAAAATCCTAAATTATGATAAAAAGGACCACTGTAGCACTCAATAGGTACTTTTATGATGCTAGTACAATATAACAAATTAAAATTTTAGGCCATTGTCATGTATGAACACCAAAGCAAAACTCCTAAATAAACTATTAGCAAATTAAAATTAATAAATATTTACAATATCATAACCAAATTTATACAAATAATGTTTCATAACATGTGAAGAAAGCCTAAAAAATTAGTAAATAAAATGCCACCCAGTAGGGACAAAATGGGCAAAGAAATGAATAGATAATTAACAGAAGAAGAAACCCACATGTCCAATAAACATGAAAAGTTTTTACAACTCAAAATCACTAGGTGATACAACTTCACAGCTATGAGACAGCGAAAGTTAAAAATTGTGTTCATACTAATAGTTGACATCTATATGACACAGTATAAACAATTTTCCCCAGTTGGTAGGTTGTAAATAGGTTCTATTGTTTTGAAGAACAATTTGACCAATTTAGTAAATTTCAAGATGTGCAAATTTAACTGCACAGCAACTCCACTCCCAGGCATATAGAATAGTGCTACTCAAAGTGTGGTCCTCAGGCAAGCTTCATTCTATGAGCAGTCCATGAGGAAATGAGCCACAATATTGAGAATAAGCTAAAACTTTGATAATAATTTGATATTGCTATGTCATCTATTTTGTATTATACAAAAATATCAGTCTAGGATCAATTGGAAATAAAAATCTGATCTTCCTGATAGTTTTAGAAGCATAGTTCTAGAACTGTTCTCAACATTCTTGTGTGACTTGAGAGAGAGAGGCAATGTTAATAGTTTATGACATACTAGAGTTAATGGAAGATACTCTTTGTGTCTGTAGATAACTCTATGGACTCCTAGACTCCGGTTGGCCAACTTAAAGCCAAAGAGGTGTTACCGCCTCAGCTCAACAATAAGCCAATCATGGCAAAAAGGAACCTGTATACTGTTGTTTGGTGAGCTCTGCCTTAGCAACACTCAACACAAGAAGATGCACAAGAAGATGTGTGCAAGAACTTTCATATCAGTACTGTGTATAACCATGGAAATGTCAAAACTGACTTAAATGCCCATCAGCAAAATGAATATACTACAATAAACTATCCAGCTACACACACACACACACACACACACACACCCCCAAATGAATCTCATAATTTTGAGCCCAAAAGGGAATTATCAGAAAATACATATAGTGAAACATTACATAAAATTTAGACATATATAAAAATAGAGGATACATGTTATAAAAAGTATAAAGAAAAGCATGAGGAAAAGAAATACTAAGTTCAGGATAATGATAGGGAGGAGAGGGAATGGAGTGAAAAGGAAATGCAATATCCTAGGATTACAAGGGATTTCTTATGTAGTTATAAAGTTTTATTTATCAAGCTGGGTGGTAGGTGGGTGAGTGTATTATGTTTAGATATTTCAGTGTTATGAGAAATAGTTTATAATAATTTTTAAGAGAAGTTCTAGAGTCAAACAATTTGGCAACAGGAGAGTTCTACAGAAACTCCATCACAGAATGATTCAGAGTGGTTGGAGCCTAGGCAAGAGGCAGAGACTTGAGATGTCTTTTTTTTTTTTTTTTTTTTTAAGGTACGGTCTTGCTCTATCGTCCACGCTGGAGTGCAGTGGCATGAAATCGGCTCACTGCAACCTCCATCTCCCGGGTTCAAGTGATTCTCGTGCCTCAACCTTGTGCACCACCATGCCTGGGTAATTTTTTTTTATTTTTAGTAGTCACAGGGTTTCGCCATGTTGGCCAGGCTGGTCTCGATCTCCTGGCCTCAAGTGATCCTCCTGCCTCAGCCTCCCAAAGTGCTGGGATCACAAGTGTGAGCCCCCGTGCCTGGCCTGACATGTGTTGATATGCAAAGAATACAATTGTTAATATTTTCAACCTCTGTCTAAACAATTCTAATGTCAGCAGGCTTATTATATGTAAAGGCAGTGCATTCCATGTTGGAAAACCATGATTTTGAATTAAAAATCTACCTTTTTAGGTCTTACTCCTGATGGTTCTTGTCTACATAGAATGAATCTATTCTTCCCTCCATAAGAGTCTTGCAAGTATATGAAGACAGCTATCATGTCTCCCATTAGTTTTCATTCCTCAGGCTAAACTCACTCTGAAAACTTCCTCTATAACTTAGTGGTTAACCTTGCATCCTATCTCATGGAAAAACAGAGACCATCAGATGTGAAACACCTTCTCCCACCCGCACCTCCAGATAAATCTATACCTGCGTCTAGCTTTACAACCTTCCTTTCCTGGATGTTGCAAAAAAACGTAATCTCTTTATTCAAGGCTAATTCCTTCCTTAGTGTTTTTGAATCCCTTCCTTCCTATTTTCTACTGTTGCCTAAGTTATTTACCTTCTAGTATGCTTTAAAAAGTTTTTCTGTTTACTTTGTTTTCATTAATGTCAGTAATATCTGAACATATGTTCTCTGAAAACTCAAATGAAGGTAAAGATCTTCTTTGACCAGTCTGACATTTTCACTTCTTTCCAGAGGTAACTGACATTATATTTTTGAATATCCTCTGTCATAAGTTTTCTATGAATTTGTGCATATGAATATGCATGCAAAGACATGTACAGGTTTATGCTTTAGATATGTGGGCTAATTATTTATTTTCCAACTATTTATAAAAGAAAACTTTAATAGTATTCGTTGGAGAGCTTTCCATGACTGTGTATAGATCTATTTCATTCTTCGTACTTTGGTAAGAACTGCTTTTTAAAAATCTGTCCCCTATTGATGGTCCTTTAGTTTCTTTGTAACTTTTGATATAATTTCAAACTTGCAGGAAAGTGGTAGGAAAAATATAAAGAATTTTTGTATACCTTTCACCTAAATTCACTGATAGTTAACATTTTTCCATATTCCTTTATCAATTTCTCTTGTTCCCTCTCTATGTCCCCCACCCCTCCATTTCCTGAACCATTTGAGGATAAGTTGAAGACATTATGCTCCTTTATGACAAATTCTTGAATGTGTATTTCATAAGAACAAAGACTTGTCTTTTATAATCGCAATATAGTTAGCAGAATAAGAAAATTTAAGATTGATACAAAACTATTACTTAATCTACAAATTCAAATTTTGCCAATTGTCCCTGTAATGTCCCCTAGAGTTGTTTTTCTCCTGGTCCAGAGTCTAATCTAGAAAGATGACTTGCATTTAGTTGTTACTTTGTCTCCTGTAATGTAGACTATTTCTTCAGGCTTTCTTTTCTAACCTTTTTAAAGAACATAGGCTAGTTTATTTTTCAATCAGTTTACTTGTTTTGCTCTATCAATCGGATTGTCCAATATTTTCTCATTATTAGATTCATATTATGCTTTTTGGCAGGAATATCACCTCAGTGATGAGCCTCCTTGTTGCATTGTATCAGGAGGCATATGATATTGGCCGGTACCATTATTGGCATTATTACTTCATTTCTTTGATTAAGGTAGTTCTCACTAGGTTTTTCTTTTATTTTTCTTAACAGTAAAATTACCATTAACCCTGTACAATTAGTGAAAAATGTATTGCGAGATCTTTCAAGATGATGTAAATATCTATCCTCTTCCCTATAATCTTTCACCCACTGTGAGAAGAGTTTTCCTTTTTTATTTAAACATGGAAGTATGGATTCTTATTTTATTCAGTGGATAACAAACTATTAATATTACTATTTTTTGATGCCCAAACTGTTCCAGATTTGGCCAGTGAAAGCTTCTTCAGGCTGGCCTTCATGTGCTTTTGATATGTCCTCATCATTTTTGAACATTTCTTACCTTCTGGTTTAGGAAGATGTTCCATGCTCATGTTGAACTTTCTGGTTCTTGTCCTGGACTGAGCTATTTCTCCAAGAATAATGGTCTGAAGAATCCAAGATCTGCTCACTAAGTTTGAGATTTTATTGCTCTCAGTACTTTTTAGCAGACAGAATTAGGAAATGAACACCAATATATGTTCATACAAATTGTTGGTGAAAAGAGTCAAACTCTGTAAAATATTTGCAGAGATTTATTCTGAGCCAAATGTGAGTGACCATGGCCTGTGACACAGCCCTTAGGAGTTCCTGAGACCATGTGCCTAAGATGGTTGGGGTACCGCTTGGTTTTATATATTTTAGGGAGGTATGAGACATCAATCAAATACATTTAAGAAATATATTGGTTTGGTTCAGAAGGGCGGGGCAACTCAAAGCAGCAGGCCAGAGGGGTTTCCAGGCTATAGGTAATTTTAAACATTTTCTGGTTGACAATTGGTTGAGTTTATCTGAAGACCTGGGATGAATGAAAAGGAATGTTCAGGTTAAGGTAAAGGATTGTGGAAATCAAGTTTTATTGTGCAGAGGAATCTCTCAGACAGCAAACTTCAGAGAGAAAGAGCAGGTTGTAAAATGTTCCTTATCAGACCTAAAAGGATGCCTGGCTCTTAGCTGATTATCTCCTGGATCTGGGAAGGAAGGAAGGAAAACAAAGGAGAAAGGGGATTCCTATAGAATGTGGGTTTTTCCCACAAGAGACTTTGCAGGGCAATTTCAAGGTATGGCAACAAAATATATTTTGGGGTAAAACATTTTGATTTCCTTCCTTGTTATGCCACAGTCATATTGGAAAGTAAGTCATGATATACATGGTCAAATAAAACCCATCTGAGGAGAATTTATGGTTTGGAGGGCATGACTCCCCAGATCCCTTAGATAGGAATTTGGGCAGGATAAAAAATCAGAGCTTTGTTCTCAAAATCAATCTATCTAGCTTTCTTGCCTTCTCTCTCTTTCTCTCTTTCTTTTCTTTCCTTTCTTTTTGTTTCCTTTTTCTTTCTTTTGTCATTCTGTCTTTCCGTCTTTCTTTCTTTTTCTTTTTCTGTCCCTCTCTCTTGTTCTCTCTCTCTTCTTTCTATCTTCCTTTCTTCCCTTTCTTTCCTTTCTCTTGCTCTCTGTCTCTCTCTTAACTTTTAAGCTCAGAAGTACACGTGCAGGTTTGTTTTACAGGTAAACTTATGTCTTGGGGGTTTGTTGTACAGATTATTTCATCACCCAAGTATTAAGCCTAGTACCCATGAGTTATTTTTCCTGATCATCTTCCTCTTCCCACTTTCCACCCCCAATAGGCCCCTGTGTGTGTTGCTCCCCTCTATGTGTCCATGTGTTCTCATCATTTAGCTCCCACTTATAAGTGAGAACATGCAGTATTATACAAACATATTTTTATAACTATTTATATGTCCATAAATTCATACTGATGCCTCTAATTCCCATCCAACACCACAAGATTTTTCCTAGCCTATCTGCCAGCATTCCACATTCTAAGTCCCTTCTTCAAGAGAAACTTGTTCCCACTGTCGGTATATTTATTCATTTGCTCAGTACAGAGAAAGTCATTTCAGAATTGCTAACCAACACTACTGGGAAAAATAAGCCTAAAAAATGTCTTGACATTTATTAAACTTAGGTTATTTAGTGACAACTGAGGTTATTTAGATTGAGGTTATTTAGTTAAAGTAAGGTAAATTAATTCATATTGTACCAGTGTTAACTTCTTATTCTTGATGACATTAACATTAAGAAAACTGAACATGGGATATAAGGAAATTCTCCATATTGTTTTTTGAAACTTTTCTATAAAAAAAGGAATTACTAATGTTGTTTCTCCCACAGTACACTCACTTAATATGGTTATTTTTTCATTTGGAATACAATTTGGTTCATTTAGTTTGGTTTATTATTTTGTTTTAGGGTTTTCCCCCTATTCTCACTGATAGAATGCTTTGAGTATATAAAATATTAACATAGTTCAGAAAGTAAAAATTTTTCTTAAAAATATACTTAGACAAGTGTCAGTTACTCCCCCTTCCCTTCCAGCCTCTTCCCACCTACCTTCTGTAGATACCATTTCATTCCTTTCTGCCTCATCCTTCCAGTGTGTCTCTTTTCTGCAAAAAGTTTTTTTACACAAATACACTATTTATACACTTTTGCACTTTTTTTGTACTTTTGCTTTCTTTACATTTATCAATAAATCCTGGAAGTCATTCCCTGTCTGTTCATAGATATCATCCCCATTCTTTTGTGCAGCTGCAAAGTTCTTCATTTTGAACAAATTTTAAAAATGGAGGCATTCACGTTGCATCCAATGTTTTGCAATTACAGTAATGTAATTAAGAATCTCATGGGTATATACCTTTGTAATGTTGAAGTTGTGTCTTCATGGTATAAACCTAGAAGACAGGTTTCTGGGTGAAAAATAAGTTGTTAGATGCTGTAAAATTTCCCTCCGGAGGAGTGTGCCTTTTTACATTCCCATAAGAAAAGTATGAAAGTGTCTGTTCATTTTGTTCACAACAAAATACGTTGTCAAGCTTTCAGTTGTTACCAATCTGAGAAAAATGACATTAATATATTTGTATAGTTTTAATTTGCATCTCTTATATTATGAATATAATGAATATATTTTAAATGTTTAGAATTATATATATATATATATAGTAAATCATCTGTCTTTTGCCCATTGTCCTATTTTCTATCAGAGTTTTAGAATTTTTTCCTCTCAATTATAAGAATCTTTTACAATATTAGGGATTTCAGTTCTTTATCTGTGTTGTGTTACAAATATTTTTTCCAGTGTATCATCTGCTTTTGACTCTATCCAAAGAGGTTGGTTGAGGTGTTCTTCTTTGTTATTCAAAATTCTTTTGTTTTTATGTAGTTAAATTTATCAGTCGTGTCTTTTATTGCCTCTGCATTCCAGAAAGCCCTTCACTCTACCTGGGTTTTAGAAAAATTCACCCATGTTTTCTTCTATTACTTGTGTGGTTTCAGTTTTTATGTGTAACTCTTGGATCCAGTTGGAGTTTAATCTTCACATGATATGAAGTATGGCTCTAGTTTTACCAATTTTTTCCACATTGCTATTCAATTGTTTCAGCCCATTTATTATAAAGTACATCTTTGTCCCAATTACTTGAAATACCACCTTTATTATATAATAACTTTCCAGACATACTTGGCTCTGTTTCTAGAATTTCTGTTCTATTTCACTGATCTTTCTGTCTATTATTGCGCTAGTATCACAATATTTTAAATATAGATGTTTTATACCATGTTATATTTTTTTCTGGCGAAAAGACCACCAGCCATAGCTTTTAAAAAGATAAGTATTTTTATTCTTATTCTGTCTATGTGAACTTCAGTATCAACCTGTGTAACTCCATTTTAAAAAGCTTCTTAATATATTTTAAATTGGGATTGCATTAAATTGTAAAACTGAGGAGAACTTACATCTTTCTGATGTTGAGCTATTCAATACAAGTAAAAGAGATGTTTTCTAATCTGTTCAAGTCTATTTTTATGTCCTTCAGGGATGTTTTAAAGTTTTGTCATGAGGATTTTGCTCATTTCTTGTTAAGTTTATTCCTAAGTATTTTTTTTGTAATTATAAATTGGGTGTTTCTCACTACCATTATATATTCCAATTGATTAGTGGTGTGTGCACCAAAGCTATTGATTTCTGCATGCTTTTTTTTTTTTCTGAGACAGAGTTTCGCTCATGTTGCCCAGGCTGGAGTGCAATGGCGCGATCTTGGCTCACCACAACCTCTCCACCTCCCGGGTTCAAGTGATTTTCCTGCCTCAGCCCCTAGCTGGGATTATAGGCATGCATCCCCACGCCCAGCTAATTTTGTATTTTTAGTAGCGACAGGGTTTCTCCATGTTGGTCAGCCTGGTCTCGAACTCCTGACCTCAGGTGATCCGCCTGCCTTGGCCTCCCAAAGTGTTGGGATTACAGGTGTGAGCCACCACACCCGGCCTCGGCATGCTATTTTTTAAATTTAACTTTTAAGTTCAGGGATACATGTGCAGGTATATAGGTAAACTTGTGTCATATAGGTAAACTTGTCTGTTATATGGGTAAACTTGGGTCTTAGGGGTTTGTTGTACAGACCATTTCGTCATTTAGGTATTAAGCCTAGAAACTCATTAGCTACTTTTCCTGATCCTCTGCCTCCCTCCCACCTTCCACCCTCAAATAGGCCCCAGCATGTGTTGTTCCACTCTTTGTGTCCATGTGTTCTCATAATTTAGCTCCCACTTATAGGTGAGAACATGCAATATTTGGTTTTCTGTTCCTGTGCTAGTTTGATAAGGATAATGACCTCCAGCTCCATCCTTATTCTTGCAAAGGACATGATCTTGTTCTTTATTATGACTGCATAGTAGTCCATAGTATATATGTACCACATTTTCTTTATCTAGTCTACCACTGATGGGGAATTTAGGTTGATTCCATGTCTTTGCTATTGTGAATGGTGCTGCAATGAACATACACATGCCTGTGTCTTTATAGTGGAATGATGTGTATTTATTTGGGTATATAGCCAGTAACGGGATTGCTGGGTTGAATGGTATTTCCATCTTTAGGTCTTTGAGGAATTTCCACACTGTAGTCCACAATGGTTGAACTAATTTACACTCCCACTGACAGTGTGTAAGTGTTCCTTTTTCTCCACAACCTCACCAGCATCTGTTATTTTTTGACTTTTTATTAATAGCCATTCTGACTGGTGAGAGGTGGCATCTCATTGTGGTTTTGATTTGCATTTCTCTAATGATCAGTGATGTTGAGCTTTTTATCACAATTGTTGGCTGCATGTATGTCTTCTTTTGGTAAAGTGTCTGTTCATGAACTTTGCCCAATTTTTAATGGCATTGTTTGTTTTTTCTTATAAATGTGTTTAAGTTCTTTATAGATGCTGGACAGCAAACCTTATAGATGTTGGACAGCAGGCCTCAGATGCATAGTTTGCAGAAATTTTCCCCCATTCTATAGGTTGTCTGTTTACTCGGTTGATAGTTTCCTTTGCTGTGCAGAAGCTCTTTGGTTTAATTAGATCCCATTTATAAATTTTTGCTTTTCTTTCAATTGCTTTTGGTGTCTTCTCAAAATACTTGCTCATTTCGGTGTCCAGAATGGTACTGCCTAGGTTGCCTTCCAGAGTTTTTTATAGTTTTTGGTTTTACATTTAAGTCTTTAATCCATCTTGAGTTAATTTTTGTATATAGTGTAAGGAATGGGGTCAGTTTCAATCTCTGCATGCTATTTTTATACCCATTAACTTGCTGAATTTTTGTATCATTTGAATTATTGTTATTATTGATTCTGTGGAGTTGTCAAATTGTTTTATAATATTTGAAAATAAAGCTTTGATAGTTTTCTTACAGCTCTAATGACATTTGCCTAAATGCATTATCTAAGTCTTCCAGTATAGTGCCTTATTACTACTCTTAGTAATGTTCTGAAGTTTGTATTTATTGCTAACAAATATTAATATATCTTAAGGATCTTTCTAGGGGAGTAACTTTAGATCTTCCAAATACTTTAAAGTTGTTAATTTGTGTATTTATAACAATTTATTCAGCAGTTTCTCTATTTAAAGACATTTGGAATTAAAAAGATATTAAAAGCACAGTTGCAGTTAAAAGTTCACAGACCTTCCAGCATGGCTACAGGTGCTGGTGTTACTCTAAACAAGAGACTGAGTGGTGGGATTGTGCGAATGTTTACCAGGGACAAAAAACTATCTACTTCCTCCCTCCTCCCGGCTCAAAATACATGTTTATGTCCCCAGGTCTTTATAGTCTGGCCTGGGATTGCAGGGATAATTTGGCACAATAATTCCTCTCCTGAAATTCCCATTTGATGGGTGTTTTACTATGCTTTATTTAAAATGTTTCAAGAGAATAACATCAAGATACATGTTCCTAAGTTTCACTGTGTGTGATATGCAAGATCCTTGCAAACGCTAGGCTGAAAGCACAGGTTCCTCTTGCCTGGAGCCTTGAGAGGAATCTTCACCAGAGGTCTGAAAAGACTGTGAGAAATATGAGAGTGCTATTTAATAGTATTCTGATTATGAAGTAATATGGCAATAGAAAAACACTTTGCACTTGGTCCAAGTGTCTTGGCGCTCGCTCTCTCTCTCTCACGCACTGTCTCTCTCTCTCTCTATGCAAGTGACACCAAATAGGGAAGTGTTTTGATGTTTCTCTCTCCTCCGATAATGAGTATCCTGGTAGCTTCATTTGCTGGCAAATAGAGACTGATCTTCTGGGAGCAGTTGACACAGACCTTGTCTCACTTGCTAACAAAGTTTGTGAGTTTTGTCTTTCTCTCAGGAAAGGGAAACACTATCTATTACTTATTTATTTTTCAGTCTTAAAAAGGAAATTTGAGAATTTTCCAAAGCAGGTATATGCATTTTAAATTTTAATAGGTGGTCTTAAATAGCTTTGAACCAGTTTACGAATATTCAGACTAGTAGTATATGAGAAACCTAGTTCCCCTTACCTATTCCATACTAATGTGTGTTATACTGTTAACACTTTGTCTACTGGGAAAAAATAATGCCTTATTGGTGTCTTACTGCACATTTCTCTTATTATCAGTAGGTTTGGTATTCTTCACATGTTTATTGCCTCTTTTGTGAGTAGGCTGTAGAAATCCTTTACTTTGCTGTTTTCCTACCAGATTTTTGTCTTTTACTTATGGATAGTCCATACAGAGAGATAGAGATCTATCTTTATCTATCTATCTATCTATCTATCTATCTATCTATCTATCTAATACTATTATATCCATATCCATCTACATGTATATATTCTGAATAAAAATGCCTTTTTGTCATATAGTATTGTAAACATTTTTCTCCTACAATTTTACCTTATATCAGAAACTTTCTAATTTTGCCAAAAGCAAATGTTTAAATTTTTTCCTTTATGACTTTTGCTTTTTCTGTCTTGTGTGAGAAGGTCTCACATACTGTAAAGTCATAAAAAAAATCTTCCTGAACTGTGTGTGTGCGTGCATGTGTGTGTGTCAGGCTTGGATCTTTATCATCTGGGTGTAGAGTAACAGTGTGAAGTTTAGCAGTGTGAAGGGGCACTGGCTGGGGCTCCGGCACAGTGTTGAACAGTAGTGATGATGCTGGGCATCCTCCTTCTTGTCAGTAAGGAGGCTATGTCTAGAGTTTTGCTATTACTTCATATCTTGCAGATATGCTTTATCAAATTAAATAAGTTCCTCTATCTTATTAGTTTACTACAAATATTTTTTGAATGAGTGTTGAATTTTATCAGATGTAGCTTTAGCATTGAGTGAAGTAATTATATGATTGTCTTTACTCTGTTACATGCTGTGATTATATTATTAGGGTTTAATATTTTTGAAAGGCTGATTAAACTTTCTTGGTCATGCTGTATTATTGTCTTAATATAGCACTGGATATGGTTTTCTAATATTATATTGAGGATTTTACATGCAACTTTCGATGTCGATTGGTTTGTAGCTTTATCTTATGTTTTCCTTGCCTAGTTATGACTTTAGGGTCATATACTTAGTAAAATAATTTGGCTAACTTTATGTTATTTAATTCTCAGGGAGATTTTATATAAAATGCAAAGTATTCTTTCAAAGCAACTGGTATGAGTGCTTTTTGACTTGGTATATTTTTGACTACATTTCTATTTCTTTTATAGTTGTTTTTCTATTCATATTTCTACTAGTTCTTGGGCCAATTTTGGTAATGGGTTTTTGAAAAACTATATTTTTGGTCTATTACCTTTTGATCTGTATAGGCTGCAGAGATCTTCAAGTCTCCCACACAATTATGCTTTTCCTTTTATTTCTGAGAGTTTTAATTTATATGTGTTATTATTTAGTGCATACACTTCATGCAGCTTTCTCTTCAGTATCAGTTGAATGTTTATCAGTGTAACATGGCATCTTTTTGTGATTTCATACTTTTCATTTGATTTGCTTTAGTCTGAATGAACATTGCTACCACTTTTTTGTTTGGACCAGCCTGAATTCTCCCCGGGAACTTGGGTTTTAGTTTGACCTGCCATTTTATTTTACATTTCTTTCATAAAAAGCATATGTATTTATTTTATTTTTAACCCACGCTTGTATTTTCTGTCCTTTAAACGGGTGAGTTAAACTATTGGTACTTGTTGTTAGGCTACTAGGTTTCATCTTCTTGCTTTGTGCTTTCTCACTTTTTTATTTTTTATGCTTTCTTGCCTTTTTTGTCTTTCCAAAATAGTTTTTACTTACAGTTTTTAAATTATCAAAGTCAAGAATAAGAGCGTGTCATTACCTTTATTCTCCTATGTATGTAAATAAGTTTTCATTAAATGCCTTTGCAAAGGGGTTTTTTCCCTCTAAATATTTAATAATTTAAATTATTTAGCAATATTCCGCTTTTTGCTAATTTTCAAGTCCTCTCTATTATTTATACAGAAGAAATATTCTCTTACTGTGGCTTTTTCTAAAAGAGAGAGGGGATAGGAATCTCATGAAGATACAAAGGATTCCCCACTTGGGCTGCTTCACATTTACTAGGAAATGTCCACCTAATATTTTTATTCCCCACAGCAACCTGTTTTAAGACCTTTGCTATCAGTGATCCCTGTCAAAGACACTTATAATTTTCAAACTCCCTTAAAATGTTTCAGAACACGTATAAATAGGTTTTTAGAAAAATAAAGGGAAAAGCTCCTTACGCAATCATATTTAAGTGATGCCAGTATTTCTTCATAGTATATAACTTCCTCCTATAAACTCAAAAATAAAACTGTTGGTTAATTTAAAGTCCTTTTATCTATTCATTGTTAGTTTCCTCTCTGAGGCTGTGTGATCTTATCCAACAGAAAGACAGGCTAATTTTAGCCTTGCATTCCCAAAGCCCACAAAAATATGAATGTTCAACCTAACAATTCCATTTAAGCAATAAGACAAAAGTGGGAGGAAATGAGATAGAGGAAGACTTAGGTTCATGTACAACATGGAATTGTGCACGTTTTATAGGTAGAACCTGAAGGCCTACCCAGAATAGGCCTGTCTCTTCAGGTTCTACCTATAAAATGTGCTTGAGCATGTGGGTTCACTCCAGCCCACTCTGAAGGGATGGTAGATGGTACAGGTATTATTAGGCAAAATAATGTAGACTTAGCATATTATGGCCAGAAGGATTTTGGTACACATTATGCCAAATATTTTCTTACCGAAGCCATTTTGATTTTTCCTCTACAGTGAAGATATAGTTTGGACTTCATCTTAGTATCTTGTATCATCCCTCATCCAACCACCTAAGGAGGTCTGGTGGCCACAGTCTCTTCAGCAGGGGAGGTGATGGGCCTGGATGGCTGAGGGTTCATTGCCTGACCCAGCTTCAGCAGAGGTAACAGGTGGCATCACCTCCAAATGTGGGTGCAACACTGAGTGCGTTCTGTGATCTGTTGGATTCTTTCTTTTATGACTCAGACCCACGTAATCTCCCACTGGGCAGGTGTACTTTTCCTCTGAGCTGAACCAGTTCAGAGTCTGCAAATATATATATATTTTTTACCTTAGGAGAGGACACTGCATATTCACTGTCCTCAAATATTTTTATAAGTGACAGGATGGACAAATGAGAAATATTATCTTGTTTATAGGCTTCTTTATTTGGGAGTGGGGGGCAGGGAAGGAAACCCCAGGGAAATTGATAATTTTTTTGAGAAAGGAACTTATTTCCTTTAACTCATTTTAGAAATAGATACTCCCTCCAGTATTTTCATCTGTAAAATGGAAATAAACATAGGGTTGATGCAGGAATTAAAGGATTAAATGAGACCTGTCTCCAACAGAGATGAAAAGAGTTGGGTTATGGAGAGAGACTGCTTTCCTAAGAGGGGCAGGGAAAGCAAGTTATTAACAGAGTAGAAAAACTAGAACAAAGTGTCTCTCTGTTCTGCTCTGCTTGGCCACAATCTGCTGACCACAGCCTCCCTTAGACGCAACTTTTAGCTGGACCTAAGGTTACGTAAGTGTCTAATATAGTACTCCTGACACCGTAGCCCTAGTAAGTCTTCCTCCTCCCTCCCTTCCTTCCGCCCTTTCCTTCTTCCTCTTCCTCCTTTTCTTTTCCTTCTCCTCTCCTTTCTTTCCTGTCTCTCACTCACTCTCTTGCTCTTGCTTTCTGCGATGGGGTGCTATATTTCATAGGCTGGTCTCAAACTTGTGGCCTCAAGCTATCCTCTTGCCTCACCCTCCTGAGTAGCTGGGACTATAGGCTACATACCACTGAGCCCAGCCATAGTAATTTCTCATCAATTGAGTAGCATCCTCCACTCCATACTACCACTTAGGGAACACGGGCCTTGGGGCTGAGAAAACCATAACTGGAGAAAAAGGTATTTTCTCGGGGGAACAAATTCTAAGTATTTCTAAAAATACCTGGGAAACTATAATCTATGTTTTCTATTTCTGGGTTCACTGACTCGTGACATATTTAACAGAAGAACTAGTGAGCAGCATTGACAGGGCATTTTTTTCCTTCCCTAATCTAACAAACTGAAAAAGATCATGTTCATCAGGGCTGTAGCAGTAGTGACAGTGAGATGGAGAGAAGTCCTTTGTATCATACTGCTTATGGCAGGGTCTTCCAGGTCTCTCAACATCTCCTAGGATTTTATTTATCAAACAACCAGTTTGATAACTTTTTTCTTAGTGGATTGCTTGAAAATTCAGTTAAAATAGTGGTTCCCAACCTCTTTGGCACCAGGGACCAGTTTCGTGGAAGGCAGTTCTTCCTTGGACTGGGGGTTGTGGGGCGATAGTTTTGGGATGATTCAAGTGCATTACATTTATTGTGCACTTTATTTCTATTATTACATTGTAATATATAATGAAATAACTCACCATAATGTAGAATCAGTAGGAGCCCTGAGCTTGTTTTCTGCAATGAGAAGGGCCCATCTGAGGCTGATGGAAGACAGTGACAGATCATCAGGCATTAAGTTCTCATAAGGAGCTCGCAACCTAGATCCTTCACATGCGCAATCGCAATAGGGTTCGCGCTTCAATGAGAATCTAATGCTGCCACTGATCTGACAGGAGGCAGAGCTCAGGTGGTAATGAGAGCCATGCGGAGTGGCTGTAAATACAGATTAAGCTTCACTTGCTGTACCATCGCTCACCTCCTGCTGTGCAGCCCAGTTCCTAACTGGCCAGGCCCCCAGGGTTGGGGTCCGCAAGTTAAAACACATAAATGGCATCAGGGTGTGTTACACAGACTAGGAGCAGTGGGTGGAGGCTCAGGACCTACAGGGATGGGCTTGAAAAAGTAAATGAGCCCTTTGGTCCAACTCTCAGGTGACCTTCCCAGCACTCCCTAAACAAACACCCTCTACTTTTCTGGATCATATTTATGAACAGATTTTGTGGAATTCCAAGAAGCAGAGAGGGAGTATGTCAGAATCACAAAAAGGATACATACATATTGATTTTCTAGGTTATATTAAACAGTGATAGGATAAGGAAATGGATATGCTAATCCGGATTCCAGTAACTTGCTTCAAGAATGAACTAGACAAGTGAGGGGGGAGAATATATATATATATATATATATATATATATATATATATATATATATATATACAGTCGGGTGCTAAAAGTTAGAAGATAAGCAGATAATGGAGGTGTTTAATATTTGCTGCCTTTTGCTCTAAGTAGTAATACAAGTAACTACAATCATTTAATGAAATAGATGTCAGGATTTGCAGACCGCCCCGCCCCTCCAATATCTTTGTTTTTTTAGGCTCATTTTACAAATGAGAAAACAAAAGTCTCCGAGAATCAATGGTGTTCAGGTGCACAGAGCTAGTGAGTGGCAGGGCTAAGTTCCACACCCAAGTCTGACTCCTTCCACTTTGCCATGCTATTTCTCAAAACTGAGCAAAGCTCAAAAATAGGAGGACTGTATTATTTAATCCATTGCTCGATGCTCATATTAACCCTAACCCCTAGCTTTTTATCAGAATTCACAAATTCTGTTTTGGAGCATAATTACTTGATTACTGTAGATGTTTTGATGCAGAGACTCTTGGAAAACAAACAGAAAGGGAGGAGAAACTAGGGAGAAAGCACATGAAATTTCCAAAATTTAGTACCTATTATGCATTTGGCTCATCCTCATTTCTGTAAGAGCACAGGGTCTTCTTTCCAGTGACTAACCTCGACACTGAGTATAAGTGGAGGAAATGAAGAAAATTATTGAGGAAGGTGGTGCCATTGTAATTTAAAATGATTTGCAGAAGCCAAATGGCTTGTGCTGGCTGTAGAGAAACAGACCAGGGTGTGGCAGGCTGAGATGAGACAAACAGAACTCAATCATTATTAGGAATTCTGAAAAGCAAAATGCAAGTAAGGGCATTTATCACCACAAGAGCAGTCCTCTAAGCAGCCCTCAGAGGACTCTGCCTAATGTTCAAAGCCATTTGGGAGGAGACTTGGTAGCTCTGCCTAAAGTGGGGTTGATTCAGCAAATCACAGGCCAGAATGTCTATGTAACCGAGGGGTCCCCTCCTCCTTTTAAAACTGTGGTTATTTAGCATTTACAAAATAGAAATAAAAGATTTAATATTTACCAGTTTTCATATACTCTGCATAGAATAGGAAATGTAAAATTGATTTTGAAGGATAACAGAGTAACTTATTCTAGAAGAGCTACAGTTAAAAAGAAGAGAATAAATGCAAGGCAAAGAAATATAAATTAAAATCTTTGTCTTCTCTCATCTTTGACAAGAGAAGCAATACATTATTTTTTCCCTAGTCCCCTAGTGTTCTGGGGTGATAGTGTTCATTGATCTGTAAGATGATAAACTTCAGTTGCTACTCTGCCTTTTAGTTACAACAAAGGTAGAAGATACAAGAATTAACTACATAAATTGTAAGAACAAATTAATTTTTTTTCCAAAATTTCTCCTTACATCCAGTGTTTATAACAAATGCTTGATATATTCTTGCATGTAACCCAAAATACATAAAATGAGATTTTAATTTCATCCATGAAGTAGAAATCTTGATAAAGTAGGATCTTGATGTTCATTTAACCTGGCAGTATGTTTCTATAACCAGTGTTCTGTTTTTCTTCCACTTATTATCAAAAAAAAAAAAAAAAAAAATTCCAGGCCTCATTCTATCCAACACAGGCATATATAAGCCACATGAATGGGCTTTAGTTTCAGCCATTTTGGATAGATAGTAAATGGCAAGTGGTTCTCATGCAATCTAAAGCAATCCGTTTTATATCCTTGATATTGAAAGGAACTGTTTGGTTTTTTGATTAATTATGAAGAATGTTATGAATCTTATTTTATCCATTGGACTATGTAGGGTGGATCAAATATATCACTCCAGTTTGTGCTAAAGAAGGAAAAACATAGTATACTAGCAACTTGCAATGTTGTAAGGTTGACACCAAAGGGTATGGTATCAAATGAAGTGGAGGAGGGGACAAAAGCTTCTGAAACAGATTGCCCTGAAAATGGAGTATTTTTAGGTTTAGGCTGATACAAGCAGATTGCTTTCAGAGCTGTCCAAACGAAGCCTTATTTTTAAGACGCATTATCCCTACCATCATCAGCTTTCTTGTACACTCTTGGGAATAACACCACATGAGGAAATTCCGTATTGCCATCATCTCACACCCGGTTCTTCTAAACCCAGTGGATTCTTAGAGCAAATTTGCAAACAGATGGGTTTGTAGCAATAACCACTCAGTTCTCTTTCACACAAACTGACCTTAACCATCCATGAAACAAGTGTCCTAAAACACGTGAAATTTACTAGATGCTATTGACTTGTGTTAAATATGTAAGTACAGACCAAGAGGAGATCACTTACTAGAGGATATGTTAGGAGTTAGGCTTATGTATATTCACTATGCTGTTGTATGCCAACATGTATCTACGAATATACACAGGTAGGCCCCAAACATTTAAAAAGTGCATGCTTGGCCTTTCATAATAAATAAAGGGAAAGATATGAAATAACTAGTTTAGAACTAAAATTCTGCACCATCATCTGTTTACAGACAGTGGTGTAAACTGGGAATTAAAAAATTCTTGAAAGCATCTCTCCTCCTTATTTGTATATGTTCTGATAAAAGACTTTCTACATTTTGAAAAAAATTGAATTAAAAATGAGACACTGCAAACCAAAAAATAATAAGCTATGCTGGTTCAAATGATTGATGCAAATAATTCATAACAAGAGAAAAATCTTAGGAATAGGGTATAGAGGAATTGAAAGTCTTTTTTTCCAACCAGCCAAACTTTTGGCTATCAAAATTATCAGGGTGCATCAGATGATAATCAGCTATTTTACCTTGAAAATAATGTGAGAAGTGAAGCTTTAGAAATGTCAAGTGACCAAACGAGTATGTGCAGAAATTAACTTTTTTTTTATTATATATCATATAATGTAGTAGTAAAGTTTGTTTGAAGTGCATGAATAAAAAGTTAGTGAAATTACAGGAGGAACAATCTATATAGCAATAATAGGTGCATTCCCTGTGCATCTGAAAGAAAAAAAAAGAGTTTTTCACTCATTTTGGCCTAAAACTTAGTGTTCAGGTTCCCAGGATTCTGACATCAGAACCCGGATAACGCTGATTAGAACCATAGGGGCTTTACAATAAAAGCTAAAATATTGACCATATGATGGCAAAAAGTCTTATTTTGTGGTTAACTTATTCTCTTCTAGCTACTCTCTGATGAAGTTGGTGGCGCTGTGGAAGAGGACCGCCGCCTCCTGGACGAGGACCGGGACCGCTCAGCATTGTAAGTGACGTGCTTGTCGTAGCTCTCCATCTGAGCCTCAATGAAATCTCTCTGCTGCTGCCTGATGGTCTGGCTTATGAGCCCAGGGAGGGCGTGGATGCTACCAATCAAAGTCTCTAATTTTGTTTCCAGGGTAACAATCCTCTTCTCGAAGTCTTCACTCCTTTCGTTTAAGTCAGAAATCATATCATACATGATGTTCTGGGTCTGAAAAACAGGATTGAGAAGAAGGTTAATTATACTTGCCCTGAACACAAACTGTCCACCTCTCAGAGGTTTAGCTCTGGTCTCTTGCTGGTGGCATTCAGTGTAACAGGGGTGTCAGCTAACTGAACAGCTCATCTTGCAAAGCCAACTCATTGTATGTATGTATTCAATGCCAGGATTTATAATAGAAATATAAGATCTTTGGTTCAGTTGCAGAAAATGTGGAGCAGGTACTGCTACTGGTGGCATGCCCATTGATTTTAGGTGGTATCAGGATAGACAAAAACATTTCAATTGAATATTTATATATGTATTTTAAAGGTTGTCACAAAGGTTAGTACATCAAATTCATTTTGCAACATGTTTGTTAATTAGGGCAAGGGTAATTTTTAAAAAATGGGCAGAGGCAAAGAACAATAAATAATACAGAGGGATAAATAATAATACAGATGGCATTGGGATGTAGCAGAAATGTTGAGGGTAGAATATAAATGAAGTTTAGGATTAACTGGTTTGATAATTTTGTAATTTAAAGCAATAAATTCCTAAATATTGTTTGTTTGTTATCCTTTGTTCCAAATTACAGGCCTCTCTCCATTGGGTCTAATGGAATTTTTACAGATAACCCATTGAGAGAATATTAGTTAAGGGAGATACTGAAGTTACCAGTCTACCTTGTTGGCCATGGCTCTGACCTCCTGGCTATGGCTTAATCAAAGCTAAGTGGTTAAAACAGGAAAATGTTTCTGGATTCCTAGTGAACCTTGAAATTGATTGTCTTGATCACAGGGTATCCATAACTCTGATTTCTAGGTATATTTCCTGAGTAGCCAAGAGACAAAGAGAGAAGACTGATCAGCTCAGAGCTAGACAGGGAAAAGGCTGGCAAAGAGGGAGGAAACGGTTTTAATCTTAGTTTAGTGCAGACTTTCCCAAGTCTGAGATCCCTTTATTTAAGCCGTCCCTCCTACTGCATTTCCCTTCTATCATATGCTCTTCTTCTGCTTAACAATCTTTTAAAGATGGTAAATGGACTGATAAGGGAGTTATTATTCAGAATATAGGCACCTTGTTTCAGATTGACCAGAGACAGAGTGCATACACTTAATTTTACTACATAGTCTTGAGAATATGTGAACAGCATCCATTCATTTAAGAAAATACTGAGCCTTTATGGTATGTACAGTCCTGTGGTCATAATAAGTACATTAATAAAGAAACAGCATTTTGCCTCACAGTGGTACTCTTGAAGTAAAATTACATCTCCACATCATATTTCAATGTGGTCTGTTCATTTTTTCATAAAAATACCCATTAAAAATCATTTAACCTAGGAGTGATGGAGCTTGCCCTATCTTTTTTTCATATGTCCAAGTAACAGCCACATTTATACACGTTAATCGAGGATGTCCTCATACTTTTTATATGTGTGCTGTCCAGTTTATATGCATGATATATGCTCTCCTAGGGTAAGTCATTAAATACTTACTGTCTTCAACATCTAGTATGTGTTACTGCTATACATTAAAATGAATGTAATTCAGATGCATTATTTAATGAGACTAGGACAAATACTTCTAATTTTTATGGATTATACTTGAGGCTTTAGCAAAGTCATGTCTGATTTATCAAACAAACAAAAAAAAACAGTTTGTAAGATGCAACTGAGAGTTGCCTCTTTCCAAGCATTTGGGTAAAAGGCTGAACAATTATATAAATGCTATTCTAATACCACCTTTAGAATTCACCCAGGAAAATGCAATGTTTTGATTATTGACAAATATTTATGTTTTAAGAATGGGTTTTATGTGGGGAGAAACAACTAAAAATTGATCAGATAAATCTTATAAATAAGGCAGAATAATTTGGAGACTGTTAATGTACTTTTTAAAAAGTGGTATGATTTTGAAATAATGAAATGGAGAAAGAACCATAAAAAAGTGATCACTTTAGGGTGATAACGTTCATTCTAGGATGTAATTTATGGTATCTTTTATTTTCATTTCAACTTTACATTCTTTTGAGTTTGCTTAAAATACATAGAACAAAATTTAATTGATGAGTCCTATTCATTCCTGAATATCACAGTCACACCTAGGATGCAGTTCTGCTCTCATTGAGATGAGATTTACATGCAAATAAAAATCCCACATGTATTGTCTCCTATTCCACTTAAGCTTCTTATGGTACTTCCAAATCACTGTAACTAGGAATGTTTTCAGAATGGGGCTGAATAACGTAATAGGGAAAGAGTACATTAAATGAGAGTTATAGAAACATTCTTTTAAGTTGGACCATCATTTTAGGGTGCTTTGCTGGTTTGATTTATTAATTAGATTTGGGTTGGGATCCTCTTGAAACATTCATGATTAGTGATGGTTGATTTCAACAGATGCAACTAGGAGGGCTAAGCACCTCAGGCTTACCTTTGCCAAGTCCACCAAAGTGTTTGCTTGGTCATTCAGTTTCCTCTGCTCCATTTTTACACTTCTTAATCTAAAAGATAGAATGTGGTATCAGAAAGGTTCCCTTCTTCCTATGGCAATCTTATGCCTCCCAAAGAGCATGCACAAAATCGACAAGAGCAAATAACTGCATGGATAATGCCTTGAACATTTGGGGTAAGTCCAAACTGGTTATGTATCTGGTACAATGAGAAGCATGCTTCCCCAACACCGCAAAAAAGAAAGGAGAGAGAGAGAGAGCAAGAGATGAGATGTCCTTAGGACAACTATTTACCAGGTAAAGTTGAATTCAGAAAGACTCATAAGGATTTAACCATATGAGAAAAAGCCAAAACATTCCTTAAAGCCCCAGTATCATGACAAATAGACATAGGAAGAAATATGCAAAGCAACTGGAATTTCATTGATGTTGGAGCAATGAGCACCTTCCTATGCCTACATGACTAGATACAGGTATTAGCCCTGTTTAGTCCGAAATGGATTGGGTTAGGTATTTAAACCTGATGAAAACACAGTGATAAGTGAGATTCTTATTAACAAAAAAAAAACTTTTATTCAACCAGCAGCAATATAACACAAAACACATAATTATTATCTTATTCTTCATTGTATTTCATTTAACTTTTATCTTGAACTGCCATTAAATTTGTAGGGAGGCCAGACCATTTCCTAGGAAAAATTCCCATTTTCAGTGTAGATAAAAGTCAGAGGACAATTATAGTATCTGGCAGATGGAATCTCTACTTGTAAGATTATGTTTAGCTACTGTTAAATATCATTGTATATACCTGATGAAGAGTCAATTAAGAGTCAAAAAATGGTATTAAAAAAACACTTGTAGGTAAGAACTCTGCTATTCTTTAACTTTATTTACTATATTATTTTTCAACAAATATTTATTCAGTGTTTACTATGTACCAAGAAAGATTTTCCAATAAGAGAAATGTGGTTTATTGTTCCTTAAGCTAACAATTAAAAGCTTTTTCCCAAAAGAGAAGTAGGTTCTTCTAAACTATTTAATGAAAACAAACAAAAAGTCATGCCAATCTTATTTTGCTTTGATGACAAGTCATTTTACAAAGTAAAGTATAGTTTTAATGCTAGAGAGAGAATTTTTTATTATTTTTCAATTGAAATGAAAGGTAATTATGTAGAAGGAATAAAAACTCACAGGGCAAGATTTTACTGCCAGGGCGATTTTGTAATATGTTCATAATGTTCAGTGATTTTGTTCCGAAACTAGGATATCCAATATGTCACCAAATCTGCTCTACAGTGAAGATGTAGTGCCTTCTGCCAGTAAGTTTAGCTGACACCTACCTACAACACGATCTTTAACAATCTACAACAGTTTAAGGTTATAACTTCTCATTGTGACTATGTGTTTATTAGAATGCTGGAACGAAGTTAATTGGCTCCTTTTTATGCTATTACAGAGATGGAATATGTCCTAGTCTAAAATTTACAAGCATGTATTTAGATCCAATATATTGTTGAGAAAGATTTCTCTCAGTAATTAATAGGGTTACAATTTTTGATGTGTGCCTTTGAAAAACAGGCAACTGCCCCCACCCTGCACCCCCTAAAAAGAACACTTAGACATCCATGGGTCATTACGCAGAAGTGTACTAAAGAAAGAGCAGTGTACAACAGTGGATTCCATCCTTACTCTAACTGGACCTTTAGTTTCCTCACATATGAAATGAAGTGTGTTAGATTAGAAAAATGTTTCTGCACTGCTGGATTCATACCAACAGAGGTATTCTAGATGACTTTAAGTGATACTTAAGATGGAAAACAGTTAATCCTTTTAGTTCTCTTCTAATTCTTCATTACTGCAAGAAAAACATCATAGTCTGGTCCTACTCTGTCTTTATCTCCTAACACCTGCTTTTTTTTTTTTTCTTTTTTAAAAAAAAAGAAAAAGAAAAAGCAGAATCTCAGCTCAGAGCTTTCTGCAGGCAACAGCCTATGGCTAGAATTCAATACCGGTGTTTCAACTATCAATTGACGATTACCTTTACCTTTCTTCGTAATATTTTTAATCCATTTGTATAAAAATGGATTAAAATTTGTATAAAGGAATTTGTATAAAGTTTCATGTTCAAATTTAAGTAAGTTATAGCATTGGTGGCACAGAAATGACTGAAGTTTGGGCTCTGGACCAGATGCCTCCAGCAAGTAATGAGTACAGAGAAAGTCCTGAATTCTGTAAAAGTCAGGCTAGAAGGGCCAGTGGCAGTTTCTTAGCTTAAGTGGGTACTTCATCTTATAAACAACGGGGCCTAATTTACTTCTCTTGGATTACTATACTATGTCTGACAGTAGAATTTTGCCCATTTTATTTTCTACTAATCTGGAAAGCTGACATACAGTAGCCTTATTTGATTGGAATTCCTTTAGCTATCGGAACTTGAATCATCTTGTCTTGTTGTTTGTTTCTTATACTGCCTGTAATGTAGGAGAGCTGATAGAAAAAGCCTGCTTAAGCTGCAGCTGCCAGAATAAAAGGTAACATGCAGATGTGTATTACACTTTTCCCCCCAAAAAAGAATAAGAAACATATGTTGATTTCTTCCTTGTGAACTTCACTTATCACAGGAAAATATCATGATTTTGGATCACATTTCCATAGCAGCAATCAGACTACTAAAATTCACAAATAAAGGATCTGCTGGGTGCATGCAGCCAGTAGAAAATTCTGCAAATGTTGAAAGGAGCGGCTCACACAACTTACTTCCGAGCTCTATTTTCATTTTGTTGAAATAAAAAGACAAAACAAAAGAAAAGAAACTGTAAAATATTCTGGAACAAAATAACACAATGTGGTGTTCAGTTGTGCACAAGGGGCTCGATTCATTAGCTGGAAGATCCTGTTATGGTTCTGCAGGATTTTGAAATATTGGCCAAAGAGAAACACTATCCAATTATCCTTCTTCATTGCTACTATACTTTCCCATCTGTAAGCACTCAGCTTCCTCCTGAATAAGAGTTCAGAAGGAAGAGCATGCATAAAGTCATCATGGCCTCTTGATATTTGATGTTCAAGTAAACAACAAGAAATATTTTTGCCTAATATGAATGTGATATGGTTAAAAGAACAATATTTGAAACAAAGGCATTATAATTTTTTTGGGGGGGGGGTACATCTTTTCCAAATTAGGACAACTCAGAAGCCTGGGGTTTCTGAAAGGCAGGTAATCCAACTCTCATGATATACAAATCAAGTAGATTGGATTTCTTGGTTCTGAAACAAATTCATGTTGGTCCATAGTTGAGATAAAAGAATGATAAACTTTAAAGGTAAAGTTGCTACCAGAAAAAGCGTTAAAAGTTAGAGAAAGAGAACACTTCACGACACTAAGTGACAATCTAAAAAGACAATTACTGAAAAGAGGGCACAGGCCTGGACAGTTCAGCATCCAACAGAGTAGAGAGGCTATGAAGTTTGGAAAAGAGAAACAGAGTTGAGATAGCATGGACTGGTAGAAGCAGAGAGCTGCTGAAAAAGTGCTCAGGATAAATCAGAGAGTAGGAGAGGCCAGGAGTGATCTATCGAATGAATTTTAACATTTTTCTTCAGCTAGTAAGGTCTGATTGTACCCAGTGCCGACAGATTAGGCCGAGGGTCTCACTGGATCTGCACAGTGGGCAATGGAAGCCTTGCCCTTAGGAATCGAGCCCTGTGTGCTTCCCCTATGACTTCACTCCCTAACTTCCAACACTAAGCTAAAATGAAAGGTAAGTATGCATGATTAGAATGATCTAGCCAAACAAAGCTTGCATGAATAAACGTACTCAGTTACACTTTTAGAAGTATAAATGTCCCCCACTGTAATGGAAACCCGGTAACCCCTAGATGAATTTATAAAGCAATTCAGAGTATTTCTGAGTTGCCTGAAGCTTATCTACTTTAGAAGTACACATTGCTACAGAAGAAACAGAATAAGAAATGTCTGACAGAAGCAGAAAAATCACAAGTAGCTTCCTCTGTCACTCTATCCAAACACAATATGCTAAGAGACCCCATGCAAGCGACTCCACAGTACCCACCCTTAAGAAAGGGCCGACATGCCTTGTAGGGTGCATTTGCAACTTGCTTAGGGACAGTTTTTAAACTTCCCCAAATACTTTTTTTCTAATGTTTTAATGTAAAAACATAATAACCTACGGCAAAGTTGAAAGCATTTTACGGTAAAAACCCCTAAATTCTCCCCCAGGCTTTTGAATGTGAATGTATTCTGAACATAATAGTCCAGAAGAGTCTTATATTACAAGATGTAATACAAATCCCCACTGCACATGGCTACAGAACCGTATTATAAAAACTATCACAGCATTTTCTTGGATTTGTTATTATATGAAAATTGATTAAAGGTAAATCACATGTAATTACCCATTTGATAGGTCTGACTGACAGGAAAGGACCCAGATAAGATCCTGGAGGCAATGGGATGTGTGGCTGCTCAACACAGACCGACCACACTTGCTCACTGCCATGTCATCTCATACCCTTCCACCCTGGACATACATATCTTCTCACATGCACCAAAGTAAGGTTTCTTTTTAACATACTAAATATAGGTTAATATCAAAATATTAAAGGTAGAAAAAATGATTTTGCCATGCACAGTATGGCCTCTGGACCTCCTGTATGAATGTGTTGGGGTTACTGTGTAGTATGGTTTTAGCAGGGGAAGACCACTCTAATAGGAGAGTTGTGTGAGGTGAGTGCCTTGAGGAAGATGCCTGTTCCACAGGAAAATAGGTTAAGGAACACAGAGGCTCAGCATCTCTGGGTTGGGAGGCAGGGAGGGTTCTCATTCTCTTCAATCTAAACTTCAAGGAATCAAGATTTCTAGGCAAGGGCTCCTGGATGGTGGTTCTGGGTTATAAGGGTAACTGTAAGCCTAGGGAGCAAGTTCCCTCTTGTGAGCCAGATGGAATACAATGTTCCTTTCTGTGTTTTTCCTTATTTTAAGAGTATTATTTGAAAACTCTAGCCTTGTGTTTTCCTTACAAAGGGAGAAAAAGCATAGTGGTGTGTCAAGTCACTGAGCTACAGAGGAAATAGCATCACTATCTTAGGAAAGTGTGTTAGTAAAGCTGGGGAAAGACCATGAGTAGCAATGAAGGCCAGATACTCTACCATACGTGCAGAGCCTGCCTCTACTATAAATCTCAGGATACTTGAGTTTTAATTTCTATGGAAGTATGAATCTGTCCATAATTACATATTCTACATTTTCAGTGATATCTATTTAAGCAGGGCAGTTCAATGGACAGGTTTTGTATTCTAGGGTAGAAGATGAATGCTTAGTAATTTCCTATAGAATGTTAGTGGTACCATATTACATATGAATTACCTGAACATGCAAAATAAAAATTGCAGCCTCTGAGTTTTCTTGCCTGTTATACTAGTTGGCTCTGAGAGACAAATCTCATTGGATAGCCAAAGCATCTTGTATTTACCCACCTTTCCATTACTACCCTCGTAGGTTTCATAAGGAAAGCTACTTTTCTGAGCCACAGATGTGACCATATCTGCTCTTCTCCATATAGAATTAAGAGCAAGTCTGCATGGCATCACAATCGATACCCACATGAATAATACTTACAGTAAGGATTATGCCAGCCTGGAGGAGAAAGATCCTGTGCTTTCAAATTATCAGTGCATCATACTAGATATAGATTGTTACTTTAAAAGCCTATGCTAATTATATAACAATGGAACAGAACGAAGGACTTAAACCATAATAGTGGTCTGGATAAAGTTAAAATAATGATAAGAGAGTAAAAGGTCTACACAAACTGGAAAATTTAAAATGAACACAGCCAAAATTCTGATTAAAAACTAATTTAAAATTCAAGTATTAAATCAGTTATATGCACTACTTTCATATAAATATGTTTGAAGCTATGTTTAGAAAATAAAGCTGAAAAAATCCTAGAGCAAACTATCTGAATAAATAGGTCAAATTAAGAAATACAATTTCAGCAGAAGTTATTCTAAAAAGAAACTGAGAAGATATTTTAATAAATATTCTAGTACTAATAAGTGATTTTTAATCATTAAAGGAACTGAGGTTATTCTCAGGATCTTATTGTGGAATGATTAGATTGCCAGATAACATCTTCTGGGAATAAACATGACAATGTTTTCTTTTTTCCTTCCTTATGAAACAAGAATAAACAAGTGCAAAAATTGAAAGCCAAGGACACAACAACAGGATAAAAATGAAAAATGATACTTACTGATGAATAGCTTGCAGGAATTTTCGTTGATGTTTTCTTACTTTTGCATGATCTATCTTTTTCACTAGCTTTGTATTTTTGTAAATTAGCCATGTTTCCCTGAGTACATTGGCAGCTGCATTTTTTACCTGTTAAGAGAACAAACAAAGCAGTTGATAAATTCCAGAGCAGAATCCTTTGTAACTTTGCTGGGGGTCATAGTCTTCATCCCAAGGATCATGGTGAGCTGTAGCTTCATTTAGTAACTATGACTCCAAATACCATTTTTCTTCAATCTATGCCTTTTTAGAAGTACTTGTACCTGCCTGGGAACAACACTTAAACTGAAATAGGGAGATACTACCACTTTCTTTCTGTGGTAAATTCTATCTTACTCCTTCAGGAAACTTCTTTTTTATTCAACTATTTTTTTTTTAAATCAAGAGGTGTTGAGTTCTCCACCGTGTATTGCAATTGTTGTCTCCCTGATCTTCCTTTCCCTGCAGAAAGACAAAATACCATGAGGCCAAGGTTAATCTTGTCCTTTGCAAGCCTGCTTGGTATTTCTGGCTGTGCACTACTGGAAGGGCATGTTTCCAGTGCTGAATGTATAAGTACACCCAGCACTGATAGCCTCCCAGAATGACTTAGCAATTTGTATGCTTGTTAGTATACTTTAATTAACTGACAGAGTCTACGTTATGATTTTGTTGGAAATTTAAGTACACTGTATTTCAAATGGATGGGACAAATGAAAAGGGTGAAAGCACTGCAGTAACACTGCCAAGACCTACAGCAGCTGATGAAAGGCATGGATACTTAATCTAGTCACTTGCTTTCTTGATGAAAGTCTTCAACAAATCCTGGGAGCTGACAAAGGGCCAGCAAGGGCAGATTCTGTCTTCTTCCTTGCTCACACTATAGGATCTGATGACCCACAGCTTTCACTCGGGCTTCTGGATTACTTACTATAAGAAGTTGTTCCATTTAATTCTTTTAAGTGATGGATAAAGGATATTTCACAAAGAGAGCCACAGGTTACTGGGGTGCTAGGTGGAGGAAGATAACTTTTTAAGAAAGGCAATGTAGTGGGGAAGACAAAACAATGAGCTGAGATTGATAACCGGGTTCTACGTACTTGACTTTGCACTAACCAAGTCAGGTTGAAGTGATTAGCTAACCTCATAGGACTGCAGTTTTCTGGAACATCAGAAAGTTAGAGATAATGAATGTTAAAGTTCTCTCAATCATTAGATTTACGATAAGGATGAGCTTTAGAATTACACTAAACTATGGGCCCAAGTTTGTATTTATATTTTTCACTTTAGAAAGAAAACATCAGGTTTGGTAACTGATAGTGAATCTTTTTCATGGAGTGAAAAAGTTTTCTTTTTGAGCAACATTATATTGCTACAACTCATTTTAAGAAAATGGTCTTTTTACAGTAAAGCTTCTTTTAGGAGTGACTCTGGTTTGTAATGCACTGCCTTTGGATATCTATTAGACTCTGTGCATGGAGAGAATCCCCAAACCAACAGAAAAATGATTGACACAGAAGCCAAGTGCCAGCACTGCGTATAAGTAACACTACCACCATCCACAGTGAAGTTAAAAGGAGTTTGAGTAAATTCTTAGATCCATCTTCATACTTCCACTTCCTCAGACAGCCGGGAGAGCCACCTTTCAGAAGCTTTTTTCATCTGATCCTCATGTCCTTTCAAAGGTAAGGAAATGAGTGCAGCATGAGTAGTTGTTATTTGAGGTCCTTGCTTTTAAGGAGAGAGGAGTGGGAAGTGACTGGCCAGCAGTCCCTGGGGTTGGAATAGCCTTTCCCTGTGAGGAAAGAGAGAGTCTCAGATCTCTAAGCAACTGTAGATACCTGGAAGATTGGCAAGGGGCCCTGATGGAGGCTCTCTCTCTGATTTTACCAGTCGAAGGCACAGAGGAGAAGCCTAGATCCCGGCCTGGTGAGGAAGCTGGAAAACCAGTTAAAAACCCTAGGTAAAAACCAATGGGTCAGAAACACAGCAATGGAACATAGCAATGCTCAATGTAGAACATAGCACTTGATTTCAATTTGTATTCCCATCTACAAACAGCAAATGCCAAATTATTTCTAAAGTCAATACGCTTTTAAAAAGGTGACTGATGCATTTTAAATGATTCCTTCTCTTGGGTATATGAAGAAAGTGGTTGAAGGGGAATACAGAATCTTAATCTCAGAGTTCAGTGGAGTGGGGGTAATACCCTCGAGGCCTTATGTTACAGGCTTTCTATTCACTAAGCACTCATTTTAGCTGATGGGCTTAAATGAAAATGATTCCTCATCTGAAAATGAAATCCCTGCAGCTGCTTTTAAAAACTTCGAAATACAGGAATTTATTTTGAAACATCCCATCCCCTTTCTAATTCCCTAATAGGTTGTCAAATACCGGAACAAACCTCCTGAGGCATCATATTTAACTGCTACTTTTCAACATGGCAGCCACAAAACAATATGTCCCAGAATAAAAATCCCACTCTCTGCCTATTACTGAGATGTGTTTCTAATAGTAGGGTCTTCCTTTCCATCTAGGGTTGAAAAGGAACAGAGCACAGTGAGAAGACAGGGTCAAAGGCACCTCAGTGTTTTCCACATTTGAACAATGGGGAATTGGTAAAAGAAAGTGATACGTAAACTTCCAGGAAAAATGGGGAGAAATAGGTCTATGCATTCATTTTTTTTATTTATATAAATTTAGGCAGTGTAAGTGCAATTTTGCTGCATGAATACATTGTGTAGTAATGAAGCCTGGGCTTTTACTGTAATAATCACCCAAATAGTATACATTGTACCCGTTAAGTAATTTCCTATCCCTAACTTCCCTCCCATCTTTGGAGGGAAAGTTTCCTTTGTATCCTCAGTCAAGAACCCTGCCATATAACCATCTAGTTATGTAACACTTGAATGCCCTTTTGTCCCCTTTCCAGGGCTTTCAGAAACTCTCAGGGGTCATACCACTAATCTTTGTGTCTCTCTCTACCTCAGTGCTTTACGCACAGCTTGTACTAAATAAATGTCTATGGTGTTAACTGGGCACCACAGCACATATAATTTATACATAAAAACTTCTTCTCATGAACCACACTAACACGTATTTATCAACCAAAGGGCCCTCTTGATAACAAGGGTATACAGATTCATATAATGGATGAATTATTGCTTCATCTAAGCTCTAAATGGATCAATGCATTTCCACTTATAAATTCAACCTACGTACTGAATCTCTACTACATGCTAGATACTGTGATAAGTGGTATGAGAGGATTTACCGATGTCCATCAAACATTTAGTAGGTATAATAATTCTATAGCCAATAAACAGGCCAAAAGACCTATGAAATAAAAGTCATTTTCTGTTTATCAAAAAATAAGTAAAGTGGGGGGAAGGATCTTTGTTAACAGGAACATCTTTACACACACACACACTGTTGAAAAATAAGAACATTTGCTCTGCCTCACTAGTAATCAACCGTAATCAAAGTCTGTCAGAAAAATGTTAGAAGACGTATCAATAATTTTTATAATAATTTGAAAAAGCAAAGGCTCTAAAAGATATACTACTACTGGCTGGGTGCTGTGGCTCATGTTTGTAATCCCAGCACTTTGGGAGGCCGAGATGAGTGGCTCACTTGAGGTCAGGAGTTTTTGACCAGCGTGGCCAACATCTAGTGGAACCCCATCTCTACTAAAAATACAAAATTAGATGGGCATGGTTGAGCATGCCTATAGTCCCAGCTACTTGGGAAGCTGAGGCAGGAGAATCGCTTGAACCCAGGAGGTGGAGGTTGCAGTGAGCCGAGATCACGCTGCTGTGCTCCAGCCTGGGTGACAAAGCGACTCCGTCTCTCAAAAAAAGAAAAAAAGAAAAGAAAGAAAGAAACACTACTACTACATTATTGTTAGTGGTAGTACTTACCCAGATTCCTTAAAAACAACTTTCACAAGTATACAGGCCAGGAGATATTATATTGCGACTCACGGTTAATTATAAAATAATAAAACCATGGGTAGTAAGATACAAAATATTTTTAAGTATAATAGTACTTTACAGATCACCAAAGCACTTGAGGCTGCTAGACTTTTTTTTTTTTCTTCAAATTTTATTTTAAATTCTGGGGTACATTTGCAGGATGTGCAGATATGTTATATAGGTAAACACGTGCCATGGTGGTTTGCTGCACAGATCATTCCATCACCCAGCTATTAAACCCAGCGTCCATTAGCTATTCTTCCTGATGCTCTCACTCCCCCTACCCCCTCCTCCAGAAGGTTTCAGTGTGTGCTGTTCCCTCCCACCATGTGTCCATGTATTCTCATCATTCAGCTGTCACTTATAAGTCAGAACATGTAGTGTTTGATTTTCTGTTCCTGCATTAGTTTGATGAGGATAATGGATTCCAGCTCTATCCATGTCCCTGCAAAGGAGATGACCTTGTTCCTTTTTATGGCTGTATACTATTCTGTGGTATATATGTACCACATTTTCTTTATCCAGTCTATTACTGATGGGCATTTAGGTTGATTCCATGTCTTTGCTATTGTGAATAGTGCAGCAATGAACATACACATGCATATATGTTTATAATAGAATGATTTATATTCCTTTGGGTATGTACCCAGTAATGAGATTGCTGGGTCAAATGGTATTCCTGCATCTAGGTCCTTAATTGTCATCCTTAATGTCTTTCACAATGGTTGAATTAATTTATACTCCCACCAACAGTGTAAAAGCATTCCTCTTTCTCCGCAACCTGGCCAGCATCTGTTGTTTTTTGACTTTTTAATAATGGCCATTCTGATGGGTGTGAGATGGTATCTCATTGTGGTTTCTGATTTGCATTTCTCTAATGACCAGTGATGGTGAGCATTTTTTCATAAGTTTGTTGGCTGCATGGATGTTTTCTTTTAAGATGTGTCTGTTCATGTCCTTTGCCCACTTTTTAATGGGTATTTTTTTCTTGTAAATTTGTTTAAGTTCTTGTAGACTCTGGATATTACACCTTTGTCAGATGGACAGATTGCAAACATTTTCTCTCATTCTGTAGGTTGTCTGTTCACTTTGTCAATAGTTTCTTTTGCTGTGCAGAAACTCTTTAGTTTAATTAGATCCCATTTGTCAATTTTTGCTTGTTGCAATTGCTTTTGGCATTTCTGTCATAAAATCTTTGCCCGTGACTATGTCCTGAATGGTACTGCCTAGATTTTCTCCTAGGGTTTTTATACTTTTGGGTTTTACATTTAAGTCTTTAATACACCTTGGTTAATTTTGTATAAGCTGTAAGGAAGGGGTCCAGTTTCAATTTTCTGCATATAGCTAGCCAGATCTCCCAGCATCATTTATTAAATAGGGACTCCTTTCTGCATTGCTTGTTTTTGTCAGGTTTGTTGAAGATCAGATGGTTGTAGGTGTGTGGCCTTCATTTCTGTTCCATTGGTCTATGTGTCTGTTTTTGTACCAGTTTACCACGGTGTTTTAGTTACTGTAGCCCTATAATATAGTTTGAAGTTGGGTAGCGTGATGCCTCCAGCTTTGTTCTTTTTGCTTAGGATTGTCTTGGCAACTCCAACTCTTTTTTGGTTCCATGTAAATTTTAAAATAGTTTTTTTTCTAATTCTGTGAAGAATGGCAATGGTAGTTTAATGGGAATAGCACTGAAACTATTAAATTACTTTGGGCAGTATGGCTATTTTCATGATATTGATTCTTATCTATGAGCATGGGCAGTATGGCTATTTTCATGATATTGATTCTTATCTATGAGCATGGAATGTTTCCCAATTTGTTTGTGTCCTTTCTGACTTCTTTGAGTAGTGGTTTGTAGTTCTCCTTGAAGAGGTCCTTCATTTCCCTTGTTAGCTGTATTCCTAAGTAAGTATTTTATTCTTTTGTAGCAATTGTGGATGGCAGTTCATTCATGATTTGGCTCTCTGCTTGCCTGTTGGTGGTGTATAGGAATGCTAGCAATTTTTGCACACTGATTTTGTATCCTGAGGCTTTGCTGAAGTTGCTTATCAGCTTAAGAAGCTTTGGGCTGAGATGTTGGGGTTTTCTAGATAAAGGATCATGTCATCTGCAAAGGTAATTCGACTTCCTCTCTTCCTATTTGAATATTCTTTCTTTCTCTTGCCTGATTACCCAGAACTTCCCATACTATGTTGAATAGGAGTGGTGAGAGAGGGCATCCTTATCTTGTGCTGGTTTTCAAGGGGAATGCTTCTGGCTTTTGCCCATTATGATACTGGCTGTGGATTTGTCATAGACGGCTCTTATTATTTTGAGGTATGTTCCTTCACTACCTAGTTTATTGAGAGCATTTAACATGCAGGGATGTTGAATTTTTTTGATGGCCTTTTCTGCATCTATTGAGAGAACTGTGTGGTTTTTGTCCTTAGTTCTGTTATTGTGATGAATCACATTTATTGATTTGCATATGTTGAACCAATCTTGCATCCCAGGGATGAAGCCAACTTGATCATGGTGGATAAGCCTTTTGATGTGCTGCTGAATTTAGTTTGCCAGTATTTTATTGAGGATTTTTTCATCAATGTTCACCAAGGATATTGAGATATTGACTAGAAGTTTTCTTTTTTTGTTGTATCTCTGCCGGATTTTGGTATCAGGATGATGCTTGCCTCATAGAATGAGTTAGGGAGCAGTCCCTCCTTTGTGATTTTTTGGGATAGTTTCTGTAGAAATGGCACCAGCTCTTCTTCGTGCCTCTGGTAAAATTCAGTTGTGAATGCATCTGTTCCTGGGTTTTTGGTTGGTAGGCAATTTATTCCTGCCTCAATTTCAGAACTCATTATTGGTCTATTCAGGAATTCAATTTCTTCTTGGTTCGGTCTCAGGAGGGTATTATGTGTCCAGGAATTTATCCATTTCTTCTAGATTTTCTAGTTTATATGCATAGAGGTGTTTAATAGCATTCTCTGATGGTCGTCTGTATTTCTGTAGGGTCAGTGGTAATATCCCCCTTATCATAGTGTTTATTTGACTCTTTGCTCTTTTCTTCTTTGTCTATCTAGTGGTCTATCTATTTATTTTAATTTTTTCAAAGAACCAGCTCCTGGATTTGTTGATTTTTTTTGAAGGGTTATTTGTGTCTCTGTCTCCTTCAGTTCAGCTCTGATCTTGGTTATTTCTTGTCTTCTGCTATCTTTGGGGTTTGTTTGTTCTTGGTTCTCCAGATGTTCTGTTGTAACTTGAAATCTTTCTGGCTTTTGGTGTGGGGATTTAGTGCTATAAATTTCCTTCTTAACACTGCTTTAGCTGCATCCCAGAGATTCTGCTATGTTGTCTCTTTGTTCTCATTAGTTTCAAAGAACTTCTTGATTTCTGCCTTAATTTCATTATCTACCCAAGAGTCATTCAGGAGCAGGTTGTTCAATTTCCATGTAGTTGTGGTGTGGTTTTGAGTGAAATTCTTGATCTTGTGTTCTAATTTGATTGCATTGTGGTCTGAGACTGTTTGTTATGATTTCAGTTCTTTTGCATTTGCTGAGGAGTGTTATACTTCTGATTATGTCACCAATTTTACATTAAGTGCCACATAGCGATCAGAACAATGTGTATTCTGTTGCTATCAGGTCCACTCGATCCAAAGCTGAGTTCAGGTCCTGAATATCTCTGTTACAATTTTCTGTCTCAATTATCTAATACTGACAGTGAGGTATTAAAGTCTCCTATTATTGTGTGGAAGTCAATGTCTCTTTGTAGGTCCCTAAGTACTTGCTTTATGAATCTGGGTGTTCCTGTATTGGGTACATATATATTTAGAATAGTTAACTCTTTCTTTTGTTGAATTGAACCCTTTACCATTATGTAATGCTCTTCATCTTTTTTTAATCTTTGTTGGTTTGAAGTCTCTTTTGTCAGGAACTAGGATTTCCACCCCTGTTTTTTTTTTCTTTTTTTTTTTTTTATAGTTTTCATTTGGTTGGTAAATTTTCCTCCATCCCTTTATTTTGAGCCTATGTGTGTGTCTGCACATGAGAGGGTCTCTTGAAGACAGCACACTGATGGGTCTTGGCTCTTTATCCAGCTTGCCATTCTGTGTCTTTTAATTGGGGCATTCAGCCTATTTAAAATTTAAGGTTACTATTGGTCTGTGTGAATTTGATCCTGTCATCATGATGCTAGCTGGTTATTTTGAAGACTTGCTTATTTGGTTGCTTCATAGTGTCAGTGGTCTATGTACTTCGGTATGTTTTTGTAGTGGGTGGTAACGGCTTTTCCTTTCCATATTTAGTGCTTCCTTCAGGAGCTCTTGAAAGGCAGGCCTGGTGGTGATGAATTCCCTCAGCATTTGCTTGTCTGAAAAGGATCTTATATTCTCCTTCACTTACGAAGCTTAGTTTGGCCAGATACGAAATTCTAGGTTGGAAATTCTTTAAGAATGTTGAATATGGGCCCCCAATCTCTTCTGCCTTGTAGGATTTCTGCTGAGGGGTCTACTGTTAGTCAGACGGGTTTTCTTTCATAAGTGATCTGGCCTTTCTCTCTGGCTTCCCTTAACTTTTTTTCTTGCATTTTGACCTTGGAGAATCTGATGATTTTGTGTCTTGGGGGTTGACCTTCTTGTGGAGTACCTTACTGGAGATCTCTGCATTTCCTGAATTTGAATGTTGGCCTGTCTTGCTAGGCTGAGGAAATTCTCCTGGATGATATCCGGAAGTATGTTTTCCAACTTAGTACCATACTCCCCATCTCTTTCAGGTACCCCAATCAGTTGTATGTTTGATCTCTTTACATAATCCCATATTCTCGGAGGTTTTGTTCACTCTTTTTCATTCATTCTTTTCATTAAAACTTTGCTTTGTTCAAACCTATAGCATATAGGTAATGACAACATAGTTTAAAAGGCTATTTTGGATCTTCATTTTCAACTTCCATTTCTTTGTTGTTGTTTTTTTCTCCTGCTGCTTTCTCAGAGGCTTTTTTAGCATAACACTTCCACTCCTCGCCAATTCAAGGGGAATGCACCAGGGTGCCATATGCTCTCAACCACCCTTGCAGCAGCAGGGATAGATTTGTTCATGCTCCAACCTCTCTCTCCAGTTTTCCTTTAGGTCAGGTGTATGAGGCCTGGGTGAATGTTGTAGCTGTGGAACAGGGCATAGCCAAGTGATTCATTTTCATGTGTTAACCCCCTGGGCTGTGAGCCAAGGACAATGTGAAATAAATCCTTTAGAATTTCTGTTCCCTTGTTAAGAGACATACAGGAAACAAAATTATATAACTGCATAATAGTGTTCTTATTATGGATCTGATTGAGAATTCTTAACAACACCCACAGTGGACATTAATATGTATAATTATCCTTTGTGGGGTATCTAGCAACTGTAAAAATTATGTCTGGGTTTTGGAATTGCTTGTTTTCAAGTTTCTTTTCCAAAAAGGTATTCTGGGGATCAAACTACAAGATTTCCTGTTTGCTCAGAATGGAATAAGCAGTAATAATAATATATTTCCAAAAGATATTGCATGGTAAATATATTGCCCCTGTAAGGTGATAAACTGTAAATCTATTAAATAGCTGGTCCTGTCTTACTAAACTAGGAGACAAGGTAATGGTATTATGTTTTCACTTCAAAATCATTAGTTTGTTCTGGATACATGTACCTGTCAGCCATTTTTGAATTGCAGAATGTCATGTAAATTTTTAGGATTAGACAATACAATCTTCTCAGTGCTGATGTACAATAAATAGTATTCTACTTTCAAATACAGTATTTTACTTGGTTAATGTAGTTATACAGAGAAACAACTTTTATATAAACAACTTTTATATAAAATTGTTCCCCTGAAAATCTGTACATAGTGAATAATTTTTCATAGAAATTGTTCAGTTCACTAAAGATACAAACTGGAAGACTTGGAATGTTACATCTGTTCCTGGGAGAATAGACTATCTTTTAACATTCATATTGCTTTTTTCTTTAGAGTCATATTCAGATTTCAGAACATCTGTGACTATTACTCCTGTTAACCATCAGAAAAAATGATTTCTTTCTAGATAATGTTTCAGGAATAGTTGTATTTTTCTCTAACAATATGTAGTAACCTTGAGTTTTTATCTTAGTTACTAGGTATGGTTTTTAGATCTCTATTTACTTTTAATTATTCATAAATCATTCAGCATTTTAGAATTATTTTAAAAGTTTAAAGTTTATACTCATTTATATGAGTCCATTTGGAATTTCCATAAATAAGCAAATGGAATCAAATTCCAAGTAAATGATACTCATTAAGTTGATGACTTTGTATAAAATAATGAGAGGACTATAAAATGGCTATTATTTGCCTATACCTTGTTGAGTATATATAATACAGGAATGGGTATTATAAACCAGCAATCTGTTTTCTTCTAGTGTCATTTTAACATTTATATCTTTATTTAGTGACATCCTGGATGTCACTAAATGGATCTGTCGGCCAGGTGCGGTGGCTCACGCCTGTAATCCCAGCACTTTGGGAGGCTAAGGCAGGCGGATCACCTGAGGTCGGGAGTTCCAGACCAGCCTGACCAACATGCAGAAACCCCCATCTCCACGAAAAATACAAAAAATTAGCTGGGCATGGTAGTGCATGCCTGTAATCCCACCTATTTGGGGGGCTGAGGCAGGAGAATCACTTGAATCCAGGAGGTGGAGGTTGCGCCACTGTACTGCAGCCTGGGCAACAAGAGCAAAACTCCGTCTCCAAAAAAAAAATGGATCTGTCAGCAAGCCTACTAGAGTATATTTCTCAGACCTATAAGAGACTCCGGTCTCAAGAAATACTGCAAAGTAGTTCTACTTTTAAAAAGTAGTAATGAAATAACAGAATTATTAAAGCATGATTAGTATTATATAAAATGTAAAATTTGAAACCAGAACAGTACTTAATGAAAAAGCTTTCAACAGGCAATAAGTTGACAATTCAGGCAACGTTATCCAAAGGAAGTTTAAAGTATACAAGAACTTACAACAAAAAAGCTGTAGCATCATCAGAAAACTCTGTCAGTTTGGGAAGATGCTTTTCATTCATAAAAACTGAAGGAGGGTCACCAAAATCCATAGATCTAGATCCTGGATCCATAGTTCTCTAAAGGGGCCTCTGACTGGACTTTAGGGGACCCATGAGCACAAGCACACGTGCATTTTTCTGCCAAGCAGGAAGCATCTGAGATTTCATCTGATTTTCTGAGTGGTCAGTACTGGAAAAGCTTAAAATCTTTGGACTACTCGAACATGATTCTTCAGCTCTTGATCCTTAACAGTTAACATAGCATGACAACCATATTTAGTATACAGTATATTTTTTATATGTTATTCCAAAAAAGGAAATTACAATATATTCAGTACACTCAGTATCTTTTAAGAGAGACTGTCCTTTCTAAGATGTCAAATCCTTGTGGAACAGCACATTAAAAGGTGGTTCTCTCCTGCAGGTGATTTTGTCTCTTGAGGGATTTCTGGTTGTCACAAGTTGGGGGTAGTGCTACTGGCATCTAGTGTGTAGAAGTCAAGTATGGTGAGAAACATCCAGAACACACAGGACAGTCCCACATGAAAAAGAATTATTCAGCCAAAAAAGTCACGAGTGCCAAGGTTGAGAGGCCCTGGAATACAGCAACTACACTATAAAACCAACTTGGAATGTCTCCCAAATGAAACTGGTTGACCTTGGCGAACTTCATAAAAAAATTTTTATCAAAGGTGGTAGATGGCAGTGTGATACTGTAAATTTTGTACTCAAAGTCTTTGTCTTTTCTAACTCTTTGTCTTTTCTAACTCTTAAAATGTTTTAATAATTAAGATATGGAATATCAATATTCCAAAGTAATGTTTAGAGAAATTATATGCTTCCTTCTTAAGATGAAATTAAAATCTGCTTATGAAACATGGAGAAGTCTGCCCAAACATGCTAACTTGGCTTTCTTATTTGTGATTCTGTCACTTTTTTTTTTTCTGTTAAGATTTACAGGCAAACATATGGGCGACATGGTATTTTAAGGTATTTTTCTGCCTAATATCTTAAGTGTGGCATTAACTTAATTTCTGAGGAAATGTATAATCTTCATGGTAAAATAATATGGATTACAAGGGTCTTAATGCAAGTGTTCTTTTGAATATTATAAAACTTGTGACTCTTAAACACAAATTGTCCCAGCATAGAGCCCTGAAAGGACCAAACATGCACATGATGAAATACACAAAACATCTGCTCCAATTTATGGATTAGATGTAGTCTAATCTCATATGCACATATTTTTATCTCTAGTAGATCTTTAAAAAGTAAAAGAAACCCAAGCCTTTATTCAGCTCCTCATTGACCTTTTTCCCTGCACACTCTCATACAGGGATGATCACAAGTTTTGAGAACAAATTTAGGAGTTTGAAGAAAATGAGAGTAAATCATGGAGAGTAGAAGACATTCCAAAGTGGTAAATGTAGGCTGAAAATGTAGCATCTGAACCTGGGAGGCTCTGATCATCTACTATAAACGTGGACCTACTAACTGCAATGAAGTATCACAGGACTGTCTGATAGGTAACACTTAGCATGAGCAGGCAATAGCAATTCATGTTTTCATTTCCTAAGTATAATCTATATAAATATATATTTGCATTAAAATGACTGGCCTGTTAGGAAGTATCAACCAAATTAAACAAGATTACTTTTAAATATACAACCAAAATCAAGAGTGAGTGAAAACACTGGAAGTTGGAACTATGCTTGAAATATCTATTGATTCATTTATGGGTAAAGTTACCAAGTTGACAATGTATTTTGTTATTTCAGTGACAGCCTGATTGCATTCCACATTGAGCAGTAGTTACACAGCAAGATGACTCTACTATAAAATACTTTTTTGACTTTGGCATTTGTCTCAAGTGACTATCAAGAAAGGCTAAAAATTTAGTCTAATAAAAACCTTTCTCTTCTTGCAGTTTTCTACCTGGATGTGGTGACTTTGAGCAAGTTACCTAACCCCTTTGTGTCTTAGTTTCCACATTTATAAAATGGCCAGAATAATAGCACTTCCCTCATAACGCTGTTATGAGGATGAAGTGAGTTTATACACATGGCACACTTGGAACAGTGCCTGGCACAGAAAGTGCTCTTAAACATTGTGATTACTGTTTTCTTCTGCTAATAATTGGACAGCGATTGCCCAACTGGATGGTATACTATTTTTAACATCTCTTTTATGGCCTGTAAGTCAAGGAAAGAGCCTGTTTCTGGCCCTATCTTGGGCTTCTAAAAGTTAGTGGTGGTTTCTTTTGTCTTTGCAACCCTGTCTTGAGAACAGTGACTTGATCTTAGAAGTTCAGTAAAACATTTTCAATCACGTTTCCATCAAATTACTATTTTACATTAATAGTATTTTCCTTCCTACTCAATCCAAGAATTGGTCTCATATACTATACTGAAATCTAAACAAGTAGGCATACCTAACATTTATGTGACTCGTCTTTATCCAAATACCAAGACTGCCCAATTACTTCCTAACTGACCTCAAGGTAGAAAGAGTCTATTCTCAAAATGTGATAAAATGGAAGTGATTCCAAGAATGCCTATACTTTCAAACCAAGTCATTTCAGCTTCGGATGTCAAAATAAAAACCATATTTCCTAACACTGAAAAAATCACAATAATATTCTCTTTGAAGATATATGGATAGTAACTTACTCTTTTAGTCAGCTGAGTATCCATCATGAAATTGTGCACGTGTTTTTCTGCTTTGGTAAGTTCTAGCTTCCTTGCCACTACAGCTACCACCAGGGCTGTGCAACCAGCACCCTGAAAACAAGGAGAGAAGAGAAACCCAAAGCATTACTACTTTCTGTCTCAGACACATTAGAAAATGTTTTGCATCAAATGCAAAAGTTTCTCAGGATTAAAAACATTGTCTTCAATAAGTATTACAGAAAATGTGTGATCAACAAATGTAAGCAATGTGCCTTAAACTGGGATTAAAAATTTAGTTTACATATTTTAAGAACAAAAGCATATTTGGAAAAAACATTTCCATTCTAAGAAATAAATGGCCTAAAAGCAACTTGGTGAATTTTTGGAGACTTTTTAAAAAACAGAGCAAGTCAGTTATATACCTATAATTATAAAAGGAAGAAATAACAAATGAGTAGATTAGCATAAATGTATATGGGGTAGAAATAAGGATTTTTCCATACAGAATAAACCTCTAATCTTAAGATGAGATCAGCAGGCCTTCAAGGTGATCAACTGCAATGCACCAGGAATAAAAACAATAAATTATCTCAGCATATACACAGCTTCAGTGTTCCACACACACAAGAGGAAGCATAACAGGAAGATCACAGTGATCTTAACCTGGGCAACAGAGATAGATGAAGTACTGAACGTAAGGGGTAACCATTATACCATTTTACAGGTTTACTAACATGACACTAGGAAAGGCACGGGTCATCTTCATTTTGAAAAAACCAACAGTGTTCCTTTTTGAATTACAGACCATTGTTCTGATCTCTTGAAAAAGAGACTCTGTGTGGTACTCTAAGAATTATAGTCCTCCCGCTCCGTGATCAAGGTGTACTCATTCCAAGTTGTGACGGTCTTCTTTGCTGAAAGACGAGCAACTACTTGCTGGGGCACCGATTGGAGGGTCCAGGCAAGGTCAAGGTGCTGCAGCCAATTCATCAGTCCTGGGCACAGCCAACCTCCCAGCAGGGAAGGGGGCATGTGAGGAACTACCTCAGGGGTCTGTGAAAGGGAAGTCACACCTCCAGATAGAATCTCAACCCTGAGAGGACCACAGAACCATAGACATTGCCCAGCTAGTCTCAACAAACAGATAACAATGTAAATGGCAGGGCACAGGCAGAGTCCGCCAGACAGAGGCACAGAAAGTAGATGTGATTTAGCTATTCAGTTATAGACCAAAGAATCCATCTTTGGGCTTACTCAATGAGTTGCTGCAACAAATCTGGCAGGAGGGACACGACTGAGGAGAAAAGGAGAAAATAAATACACGACCTGATCATTATGATCATGGAAACATTGCCACAATGATGAGCCAATACTGCTTTAATATATTTCCAGAGGGCTTAAATAGCCTGTTCCATCTAGTTCTATGAAGAAATCAGTATCCTCAGAAAGAAAGTGCTACTGATCACATGATCAGAGAAAGAGGTTGCCAAGTATTTAGACATTCTGATTTAGCCCTCTGATTTTAGAGATGAGACAACTAAAGCAGAGTAAATGATTATTCAGTTATAAACCTTGATTAGCATTGATATTTTTCCTACTCTTTACTTCATCTCATAATATCTATATCTATAGGATCACATACAGTTGAATCTCTATATCCATGGGTTCCGTATACATGAATTCAACTGGATTGAAAATATTTCAGTAAAAAAATGGATGGCTGCACCTGTACTGAACATTATAGACCGTTTTCTTTTGTAATTATTCTTTAAACAATAACAATACTGTTTAGCAACTATTTGCAGAGCATTTATATTGTATTAAGTATTATAAGTAATCTAGAGATTAAAGTACACAGGAGGATGTACCTAGGTTACATGCAAGTAATACACTATTTTATAAAGGACTTGAGCATCCGTGAATTTTGGTATTCATGGCAGGAAGTGGGGTTCTGGAACTGAACCCCCATGGATACTAAGGGATGACTGTATGTTCTTATTTGTGATTATTCCATAGCCATAATGCATTACGAAGCACTGTATTTCAAAGCAAGACAGGAAATTCAAATTCACCTATTTTATATGATAAAGTATGAATGTCTAAAAATCAAGCAATATGGTTATCAAAATAATCAACATTGTCCCTATTGTGTAACTGGTATAACTTTTAAATTGGTAGTTTTTAACCTTGACTATAGAATCACTTGGAGAGTTTGTAAAAATCCTAGTGCTGAGAGCTGTGTGCCTCACAGCAAATCTTCATCGCCAGGGATAAAACCCAGGTGTCTGAAATTTTTTAAAAGCTCTCCAGGTGATCCCAAGGTATAGTCACTGCTCTAGATAAAGGAGGATATGCAGTGACTATGACAAACTCCATAAACCTATTAAAACAAGAGGGTCAAAATTCTTATAAGAGTCATTTGACTGACTTATGAAGACATGATAAACAAGGAACGTAAAGGCAGAGGGTGTGATGTTATTTTGATATTTTGTGCCATATGCAGACAATGAAAGCGAGGTATTTTAGATCTGGGTACTAATGAAAGAAAAGAATGGCCTTTGGAAGCATCTCTACCCATTTTACTGACTTTCAAACATCTACCATGAAGTCTAAAGAGTTCTAGCAGGCTGATGAAACCAAATCAGTGACCACCTATGATAACCACCATAAAGCTACCTGCTGTATGGTATAGCGTATGCTCGACAAACACAGGCTAGCCTTTTGTAGATATGCTCCTAGGTACTACTCCTCAATCACTGGGTTCTACAGGAACTTGGTGGTTCAGGGCAGCAATGATTCTTTAATAAGCAGAGGTCATAAAAACCTGAGGAGTTCCTAACTACTGCAGAGACAGCTATGAGAGGGTAGTTGGCATAAAAAGTTGAATATTGTTCTCCCCTGGCAGGTGGCCTCTGCTGAGATCTTTCTGGAAAGAAATCAAAATCCTAACAGGAGTGGAAAATCACTGGAATCAAGAGCCTTGGAAAGTGGATTTTTATTTGTGTTTATTCTCAGGCTCCATTCTTTTCTGCTACTGGCCCATTTCTCACCGGGTGTCATCTAAGACATGCATTAAAAATGAGTACCTCTGTTGCAAAGTGGAAAAGAAATTAATCCAATCATTTAGTAATTATCAAAACTATTATCTATATACCTCACTCCATTATCCTAACTCTATTCCTTTAAGTTATACCTCCAGAGCCACTTAGAAACCTTTTTGTTCAAATACAAACCCCTTAACTGTTTATTTTAGTGAAGAAAACCATAAACTTATACTTCCCTAGATTAATAAATCATAAGAGAATCTGATGAAAGTAACCTTTATTTTTTAATTTTTAGAGTTATGCAAGATGAAGCTGGCTCACTTCCGAAAGCTTTCTAGGTTCAAGGTAAATTCCTGCCAACATATTCATGGTTATAGTAATTTAAGTAATGGCATAATATTATTGTCCACCCAGTGTCTATTTCCAGGACGATTCCGTTTCATAAAGTGAATAAGAATGGAAATAAGTACGATTTTACAACATTTTCTCCAAAGCTTGTCACCACCACAATCGATGTAGAAACAGTTGGGACTAACATATGTTACTCTCTGAAATTAAGATCCCTGTATGCATTTAACAAGATGAGTCATATTCCTTTCACCAAAGTCAGAAAATGTATCCTGGTTACTTTTCTCTCATTTCATTTATCTTCTTAGAAAAAACTTAAGCAAAATCACTAACCTGTCACTTCAAGATGCTTGGGCATTTAAAAACAAAATGAAGAAAATACAGTGTATTTAGGAAGTCAATATACTAAAAGCAAAGGTTCAGGTTTCCCTTGGCTTGTTTATCATCTTTCCTTCTAACAGAGAAGACGTTGAAAGAGAGAAAAAGGGATAAGTTAAGGGGGGCAGAGGGAGAAGGACTTTGCTTTAGAAAAGGTAAGTAATGACAAGTGTTGTTAACGTTTACTACCCTAAGCCAAGCCAGATCAAACTGAACAGACAAATGACAATTAGTTACTATTACCTATGTACCTCTAGGGAAATCCCAACACGTGGATAGTCTTAGATGCTGCCAAGTTAAAATTAAAATGTAGTGTTTTTCTCCACTGTATTCTTCTCCATTATAGCACAGAAACTGTAAGCCATGTTGAGCCCTTGGATGTAAAAGTTCAGGTATCCCATAGTTCAGGTATCCCATTTCCCTCAAAAGCATGTATCACATAATATTTGAAAAATTAAAATGTGACACATTTTTGCCCTAAATCATCTACTTATGCTGATCCTGCAAATACTTCCAAGAATCATTTTGAAAAACCATTTTGGGATCAAGCTTTAATAACAAGGATGCAAGCCTATGAAAAAGAGAAATTCCTTCATATAGCACACTGTGGAAAGGTTTTGATTATTTCAACTGTGAAAAAGACATCTTCAAAAGATTCAACATAATAATGAAATTTATACTTTTTAAACAAATTCCAGAATTTTTACTGCTACAGAGAATGGCTCTGATAAAAAACACTAATGTTCAAAATATTCTAGGCTTAAAGTATCCTCCTGTGGGATTTATAATAGCTCCTCAAAGTTCAAAATTCAGTTTGACAGCCAGTTTATTAGACTAAACAGACGATTAGCCTATAATTAAAATTTATCAAAATAGTTAACTTGAAAAAAATCATGCTTTTATGTAAAAATAAAACAAACAGCTTTAAGATCTTTCACAAATCAGCTTGCCCTGCAAAAGGAAGGTAAAACAAATACTTGAACACATTGCCTGTTTTTCTGTCCCTGGGGCTGACTGACTCAATGTGCTAGAACCATAAAAACATTTTTACTATACTTGACTGACATCAATAATTATTCTTTCATAAAAATATGTGAAACAATCAATTCTGGCAAACAACATTTTATAAAGCACTCTGCTTTAATATTATATCCCATTGGAGTTTTACAAGGTTTCCTCAGGTCATGAAAATAAATAAGTTTCAAGGAAGTTTTGAAGACAAATTCTATCAAAAATGCCCTCTAAGTGTCTTCAAATACAAGTTGATATTTGCTACTAAGGGTGGAGGTCAATTTCAAATGTCGTCATTGTAAGAAAAGAGGGGAGAGTGTGTGGTGTTTGAGCCCAGTTATTAAGCCTGGGCCTGGGCAACCCGAGCCTCCTTTATAGTGATTTGCTTGTTCAGCTCATTCTTCTACTTTTAGGGTCAGAAAGAAGGAAGTACCTCATAAAACTGGTCATCAACAATGAATCATCCCTCGGTTTAAATCTCCTGATTAGCAACAGTGCCAGTGTGAGTGCAGGTACTTCAGAGATAGGAAGGGCAGCTCTGCCAATTAAAAGTGCTGATAGTTTAGAAAAATTGGGTGAAATTGTGGAGTCCATGAGCTGTGTGCTAAAAGGTCACAACAACTTCCAGCTATACTTTCCTGTACCCGGAAGATGGCAGCTGTCATATTTAAGAAATGTTTTTGCAATCCACTTATGAAATTTCTTGGTGGGAAGTGAAGGTCCTCAAGAAAGGACATTGGTGGGGAATTTAGCCTTATGACTGAAAAGGCCCATCTCCTCCAGCTGCTCTGCACAAAATAGAAACTATTGTATGTAAGAACTTAAAGATATACTCTCTTCACTGGGGCTTTGTCTGATGAGATTCAGTGAACACACCAGAAAGAACCAAAAAGCAAGCAATACAAAAGTTAAAACCTCTTCAAAATTAAACACCCAATGTCAAATTGTGTAAGACATTTTTAAAAATCCTTGAGTGTTTTGCACATTCTCAAACATTCAACACTAAGGAATGGCTTCAGATCAGTTTTGCAGGATTTCTATGTCTCACTGGCGGGGGAAAACAAATCCTCAAATGGAAACAGAGAGTGTTACAGGAAGAGGAGTATAATCAGACCTTAGGTTTCGCATTCTTTCATACCAATCACTTCTTTTTTATGAGCGCTAGCTAATTCGTGCTGTTTTGGAACACCCTCTTAGCGACTTAACAGGGTAGTGTTATTGCTCTTCAGGATGCAAACTGTTTAACTGACAACTAATGGAGTCACCATGTGATGTTAAATTAAGATTTCCTCGGCACAGGGCAAATTTAACGTGGAAAGGATTATTATCAAATCTTAAGGAAAAGGCAAGGCTGTGTAAAGGCTTCTGTCCTGAACTGACTTGTTTTTTTGCTCCTTGAAGAAAATTTTAAAATTTAATTAGCGTAGTGATTTTCAAATTGCTATGAACTGCGAAAGCTTTACGCATTGCTTTTGTTTACATAGAATTACTAGTGGGATGGAAGAAACCTAAATCACTGATATCTGAAGTGTCCTCAGTTTTGTTGAGGGAGTCATGCGAGATGTTGTCAAAGTCTAGTGGTTTATAAATGACTATTAGAGAACCATTTATTGAATAACAACCTGCATCCCTAGGAATGAACAGATATTACTCGATATTTAAAGATAATTAAACCAAAAAATCCAGTCATCCATACTCTAGTCAAAAGGCCACCAAGAGTCACTGTAATTTTACAGAAATAGAGAAGCAAAAAGAACAAATGAGCAACCTTAATTCTAGTATAAGATGAAAGATACCCTTACCCACAAGGCTATTTTTCACTCTTGAAACAATCATATATATTCATAGTTGTGGGAGAATTCATAGCTTTCAGGATGTGTTTTATATATATATATATATATATGTATATATATATATATATATATTTCTAGGAAGATAAAATAACTTTGTAAACGCTAAGTAAAACAATTACTTTATTGGAAAATTGGAGACATTGAGAAACTAGCTGGTGCTGTCCAAAAGCTGATAGACACTGTGATCTAACCATATTACTTGCCTACCATCTTCAACCAAAAGTACAAAGCTACTCAGAAATCATCCCATTGTTTATCATGACCTTTACAATAGTAAACCCTCAGGTCCTCAGTACTTCCTCAAATAGCAGAAGGGTAGAAGAATAAAAAGAGAAAATAAGTAATTACAACCATAATGGTTTTCTCTTGAAGGGTAGTGAGTGGTTTTCTTTTATTTCTTCTATTAGGCAATCTCATGACTTATTTTATAAAAATATTAATAATAAGAGATCTTGGTCTCTTAAGCTTTAATTCCCATATTGGTCTTGGTAATGAAGAAATTTCTACATTCTCCATAGGAGTGTCTAGGTCACTTTCATCCATATGCTCTTGATCCCTAAGGAGCTGATGTAAGATGTAATCAACTGCCAGAAGTGAATCCCAGGAAGACTGCCCTGTAGCCTGACTCCATGGGAATCTGCTTAGTCTAGAAGAAGAGATAATCCAACTCTACAAAGCATCTCAAATATGTTACTCAAATATTAGTGAATTTCTCTGTATGCAAGTAAACCAATTTTGATCAAGTCAATTAGGAAATGAGTCTGATCCTTATGAAGGAGAGGGAATGGAGCTCCTCAGCCTAAGAATAGAGGGACTCTTTTACCATAAGCTTAAGGGCTGGAACGAAGTCACCATAAATTCCATTACATATAACATTTTTGTGTTCACATATATTTAATGGTACTATAACCTCTCTCTCTTTTTTTTTTTTTTTTTTTTGAGATGATGGAGTTTCACTCTTGTTGCCCAGGCTAGAGTGCCATGGCGCAATCTCGGCTCACTGCAACCTCCGCCTCCCACGTTCAAGAGATTCTCCTGCCTCAGCCTCCTGAATAGCTGGCATTATAGGCATGTGCCACCACACCTGGCTAATTCTGTATTTTTAGTAGAGAGGGGGTTTCTCCATGTTGGTCAGGCTGGTCTCGAACTCCCAACCTCAGGTGATCCACCTGCCTCGGCCTCCCAAAGTGTTGGGATTACAGGCGTGAGACACAGTGCCAGGCCATAACCTCTCTTTTTTAAGCAAAGTAAGATCAGTAGTGAAACCTGAGCAAGAGGCAGTTCAAGAAGGTAAATAAAAGATTTGTACTATCTGATGAGACTTTGAAGGAACAGTTTTTGAGGAACAAGAAAATATCAAGGAACGATAAACATTTTGTAAAGCCCAGGCAAGGTTAACCTCAAATTTGGCTCAGATTCCATGGCAAATAAGCCTGTGCACATGACCCTTGAGTCACACCTGATTGGAGAATAAAAGAGGGTACCATCTTGACAAAAAGTAACACTAAGGAAGTTGTTTCTAAGAAGCACTAGGGGAAAGACTCTGCAATTACTAGTTTTTATAAATAGCATCATTTATATCCCTTGTGGACTTGTTATGGGCCTCCTAAAAATACATCTATGCAAATTACATTTCCCAAAGCATTATACCACATAATAAAATGCTATTATTTGAGGAAAAAAGGGGAAGTGATCCAATAGTAAACAGATAATGCAGCATGCCGTTTTTTTTAAAGTTCACTATAATTAAAACTATTATTTTTCTTTTAAAAGCAAATAATGTTAAATTATGCCCCCAAATTATATTTTCTACAATTGGGACTTGAAATGGCCATCTTGTTACTACTGGGACATTAAAATTGACCCTGGATTCTTATTTTCAAAGTTAGCTGCCTTATCCCAGTTGAACACTACCGAGGGGGAGAAGGATGTTGCCTGTCTATGCCAAGGGCACGCTCTCCTTCCACTTAGCTGTGACTCTTGGAGCAGTCTTCCCAGGCAGCTTCTGCAAAGGTGCGCACCCTCCACTGGCCACCACTCAGAGGCCCTCAAATGACAACCCTCCGCTCTCTCCTACCAGCCTGTGAGTGAATACAGTTAGAGGTGTTGAACAGGGTACCTGATTTCAGAAATTCTGACAATTTGGAACCTGCAGTACTCGTTCACATCCTCATGTAGACAGAAACCACACAAGGATCAAGATGACACTCTTTGCTGTAAGCAAACTTTAAAAAGTAGGTAAAGAATGCAGACAAGCCTAGGTCATTGAAAACTGTGCATCAACAATTTGAAACTACCTCTGGCTTAAATATTTAGAAGTTCATACCACATTATAATCACAGCTTGCTAGCCTCCCATTTCCTATACCTAAAAAACAAATGGAGCAAAAAAGTGGTCCTGGCTAGTCATGTGTGGAGGGGCAAAAAAGATGTCTGAGCCTATGAGGCATGCCAGAAGAACGATGGCATGTCAGTAGCAGACCTTTCCCAAGTGCTCCACAAGACGTGGCCTCCTGTCCCTGCCTCATGCCAGGCCGCTCTCCCCTTTTGCTCTGTGTACTCCTGGCCCAGTGACCTGGCTCCAATGTACTGAGCTCCTTCTTGCCTCATTGCCTTCAAATAAACCATTTCCTCTTCCTGGAATGCTCTCCCTACTTCCCTTCCTGGGTATGGACCCTTCTCACTTCAGCGTAAAAATCAATTTTCTAGTGATGATTTCTCTGAGTAGATCCCATCCCTCTCCCCCAGGCCCAAAACAGGTCAGAAGCTTTACTAGTTCACAAATATAATGAACCATTATTTATTATTTTTAAAATGCAAGTCTTCCCTTGTAAGCTCCATGAAGGCAGGGCAGTAAGTTTCTATCTTCTTTTGATGTATTCCTAGTACCTAGGCCAGTGTCTGGCACTCAACAAACATTTGTTAAAACAAAGAAAAATAAATATTATAATTAATATATCTTCTACCCTTCAACACATTTCAAGATAGTTATTATGGGCCATGTTTTACAATTTACTCAAATTTGCACAGCTAGTAGGAGATGGGAGGACACAGTCTTAAAGGACTTCCTGATTCCGAAGCCAAAGCTCCAAGATCAAATTAGTTTATCAAATTAGTGCATGCCCCACAAGGGGCAATCGAACAGCTCTACCTCTTCAACAGAATTTCATGCTGAGAAGAATTAAGATGAAAACTATTGACATTCTTATTGACATTCTCTCTCAACACAAAATTGATTTATTTATACTGATTTCCTGCTGATGGGAAAAGAAGTAGCTCACAATTACTTATGCACGTGGACTGAGTGGTTTAAGTGCCTTCTTGAGTGTAAATAAAAGAGATGTGAAGTATAAAGACACTTACCATAATTCCAGTAAGTAAGCAGACTCCTTTTCCACAGTATGTGTTAGGTACCATGTCACCATAACCAATGGAGAGAAAAGTTATTGATATCAACCACATCGCTCCAAGGAAGTTGCTAGTAACATCCTGTTGATCATGGTACCTGAAAAACAGCAAACAAAACCAGTTCTTTATACTTAATCTCCAATATGATAGTTAAGTGTGGTTTGGTTCATTTCAATGAATTTACTGTATCTTCTATAAACTGCTATATTTAGAAGTTTTCAAAGCTTGTGAATATAAACAAAATTGAGGTTCCATCTAAGCAATCCACGACATCAGAAAGTGCCTCAACTTTATATATCATCTGAAAGAGACTGTAAAATATAAAACAGATTTCCTCACTGGTGTAAGATGATACAGGCACATTTATCTTTGTAGACTCCTCCGGCCCCTGCCCGTGTCTCGTCACTCCTTGCCTAGCTGATGTGCCAGACTTAAGAGACAATATGCAGCTGCCCAATCTCACTCCACACCTTTGTAACCAAAATGAATTATGATGTTCCCTTTGCTTGGACTGGCCTTTGCTACCTTGATTTCCTGACGATGGGCTAACACCTCTTCATCCTTCAAAGTAAGTTCAAGTGGGAGCCTTTTCTGTCTTCTCTTCCCCTCAGTGCTTCCCCTGTGCTCCCTGAGTATCGGGCACATCCCTAGATCATGGGACCATATTATAATAGGTCAATCTACCTGGATGTCCTTCATCCTTGAACACAAACTGTACCTCTGATCACAGAGTCCCTGCCCATAACCAGAGCTTAATAGAAGTTGTCTTACCAGTTATACACAAAGAACTTACAGTCGAAAAGAGGGAGAGGGATACAAAGTATCCTAATCATTCTTTGAGGTGTCAAATTTTACTGGTAAGGAAGAAAGCTTTTATATCAGAAACAGGTATCCTATCACACTTCGGTTGAATTAACAGTACGAAACAGTAACCCTCTGTGCCCATGATGTGGACACTGGTTTTATACAATAGCATGTATGCATACAACAGCAAGGCCATCAGAGTTGTCACCCTAGAAGAATTTGCTCTAGATGCACATTCTGTGTGGTCATGGGGCAGAGAGGCCCTGCTCTGGTTTCTATGACAGTCAGGCCCCAGACTCTGGTCACTAGAAGTCTTCCTTACTTTTCACCCACCATTGGAAAGGACCATCACTCCTTCCCATCTCTCAGATACCACTCAGAGGGCTTTCTTTTCCTCATTTCTTGCTCTGCAAAATATACTGATAATTGCGCGGTACTCATCATCTCCTGCTTCGCTCACTCAGTCCTGCCTTTCAACTCAATTCCCCATCTGTGTCTGTGCTGCCAGGGCTGTGGTGGCAAGGAGGCTGCTCCTAGCCAGAGCCCCAGGATTAGCCCTATATGCAACCTACACTGGACCATGGCATTCGCTATGCTTTTTTTTTTTTTTCCTGTCCCTCATCCCATGCCAAGCTTCCTGCTTCAAAAATAAAAAATGCAGATTTATCTTACAGGGTATAAGCTTTTCTCCACAATATCAGTAGATCTTACACTCTATCTTTGGACATACAAGAGACCCATTCTTATCACATTTGTCCCTTTGCCTTCTTCCAAAGAATAGAGAAGCTAAGAAATTCTGTTTCCTGCTACTGTGGACTAAGGAAAGAGGCTCTGGGCTGGAGTGAGTGGAACCCCAGAGAAAGGGCAATCACTGATCTCCTGGAATCAAAGGGAAGGGCATGTGAACAGGCAGCCAGCCTGATTAGGAGCATCCTGCAAGTTTCTGTGGCAGAGGTGCAGAGATCACCACCGTTCCTCACCCCTAAACAACCTCCATGACCTAGCTGTAAAGTCCCCTCTCCCCAGAAGGTCTTGGTGTAGAGGCTGTCATTGTCAAAAGGAAAGTCATATGTATTCCTAGCATTCCAGGAAGGCAGCTGAGTGCATTTCCCCTGAGAATCTTTGTTACCTAATATATACCTAGGAAGATGCTATGTGATCAGTGCTATGCTCAGCCACAATATGAGCTAAGCAGGATTCTGTGGACTGCTCTGGGAGCCTGCTATGCGTACGTAACAGAGCTTCAGTGGGAGGACGTGGTTTTCCTTTCAAAATAAAACCCCTAGAAATAAACTCTGGATTATAATCTATTAATAATATTGGGGCTCTCTAGTAAGTATTCCTCACCAAGCAATTTCCTAAAACAGGAAATACATTACCCTATCATAAGAATGGTCTGTAAAGAGAGGGGAGGCAAAAGAGTTCATTTCCTATTCAGTTTTTAATTGTGAGATAAAGCTGCTTCTTAGCACAATTCATACACCGATGTGATACACTTAAGAGTTAATGGCTCTGGTTCCATGATGCATATGTATGTACATACCATACTTACTGAGTGTTCACTATGTACTCAGAGAGCTTAACTTGCATTTTCTAATTTGACGTATGTTGTAATGCATGGACAATCTTTGGCTGAAACAGTTATATTCTTGACTGTCTCTATATCAGCAAAGTGTCCTTAGATACTTAGTTTCTAGACACTTAGAAAATGTGCCTGGGTCCCAGTGAAATCTTCAAGTTGTTTTTTCACTGCCACGGTGAGTGACCAGAACACTATTATTAATATCTAGCTAGGCCAGCCAGGTGTGGTGGCTCACATCTGGAATCCTACCACTTTGGGAGACCAAAGTAGGTGGATCTCCTGAGGTCAGGAGTTCGGGACCAGCTTGGGCCAACACAGTGAAACCCCATCTCTACTAAAAATACAAAAGTTAGCCAGGTATGGTAGTGTAAGCCTATAGTCCCACCTACTTGGGAGGCTGAGGGAGAGGAATCACTTGAACCTGGGAGGCAGAGGTTGCAGTGAGCCAAGACTGCACTGCCACTGCACTCCAGCCTGGATGACAGAGTGAGACTCCTTGTCAAAAAACAACAAACAAACAAACAAAAAAACAACCTGCCTAGGCATGTGGTTTTCACAGAGCAGGTAACTACGAAGAGAAGTAAGAGATTTCATACGATAAACAAAGATTTCTAGGGGGTACCTTCACGGCCGTTGCCTGCAGGGAAATTTCAACTTTGGCATGGGTGTGAAGGTCTTTCTAATCTCCTCCTCCTGCAGCACTTTTTATTAAAAATGTTTTTCAGAGTTGGGGGCAGTAAATGACTGAAAACTGCAATGAAAAGCATCCACTGGAACATTTAGGCAAGCTAACTCATTAGACGCTTACCTTTAACAAATGCTCAAATCTTAGATAAATTTCTTCCATCCTTATTTGCCAAATACTCTCAAGAAATACATCATTAAATCACTCAATTAATATTTACTATATGCTGTTCGCATTACATTGCATCAGAGATTGTCATCCTGTATTGAAGGGCTTTAAATAGACACATGCATCTTTCTAGGAGTTGGCATTTTAGGGCTTGGGATTCAATGATAAATTATCCTTTTTGCTTACAAAATAATAAACCTGCCCTAAAAATAGCTCAGAATAGAAAAATAACATCTCATACTAATGTTTATGTTACACTCAGACATACATGATTGTGAATATTCAAGATGAGGTAATCAGGAACCAAATTAGATACTATTAGAATAATCCCCTATTTTGTTTTTCAGCAATTCAGAAACAAAATTAGACTTTTCACAGGATGATATTATCATTTTGAACATCCCCAGGTTTTTAATCTATGACAGATTCACATCACTGTGAGTGATTAATACAATGTTTAAAAATTTTCAAAACATTTTTTATAGAAGTTCGCTTCACATACTTAGACAATTCCAACCTTCTCTACAAGGAGAACTATTCTGAGAAAGGCATGAAGAAATGATTCGTACAAATTTCAAGTTTTGATCAACATGAATGCTGATTTAATAAAAACACATTCAATAAGATTAAAATTAGTGCAAGGAATGCCCAATAATCTCAAGCTTTTAAAATGAGGACTTTGGAGTTTTGGCATGAACTGCATGCTTCAGAGACAAAGACTGTAAGATCAACTTTAATGTTGTAAAAGAAGCAAACTGTTCCTTTTCTTAGTTTCTATTTCTAATTCATTTCTTAATTCATTGCTGACTAAGGGTCTCACACTCTTTCTTAGATTACAAATATGACAGCTTTCTATAACGTGTGTCAAAGTTCACAGAAGTTATCTTTCCCAAGGAGTCAGTGCCTTCTTCCCCAAGAGAGTGATGGCCTCTGGCCTGCACTCCCGCCTCCCTCAGCACCCGCACACTAATGGCTGGGAGGTATGCTGTTATCCTTCACAGCTCTCTTTCTCTGCAGATGTATTTCCTTCTGCTGGGAAACACGTCCCCCCTTCTCTCTAACCCTCGTTTGTACTCTGAGGATCTGTTTGTGGGTCCCCTTCTCCAGATTCCCTGTAGCTTTTGGTCAGCATGATACTCCAAGCCTGGTTCCCTCTCTGTATCCCAGGAACATCTTGTAGATATCTCTAGCACCATTTGATAAATGTTACTTTGGGTCATAAGACAGGTAATGTGGAATTCAGTCATCTAACATACCCTTAGAATCGAAATTATTAAGAATTTGAAGATAACGACTATGCCTTATTCATTGTTGTATAGTCACAGATGCTTACAAAAACATAGCAGGGAAGTAATATTTGAAGTAATTAATGTGACAAAGGGAAACATGTCCTCAAGTTGACTTGCCTTGGGCCACATGCTAGATTTTTAGGATCATACACATAGACATAAAAAAGTGGATAAAAATAATTCTTGCTCATCAGTGAACATAAATTGGATTTGTCATGTTACGTTCCAAGATCTGTGTGCAACTTAGAAGGTATTTTTATATCTGTAAAAATAATTCAGTCGTGGAGGTTAACAGCTAACAAATTGTGTTCATTAATCCTTTTCTATTAAATTTACCAGTAATACTAAAAATGGAAAAAAAATCTCATCTCAAATGTCAGCTCTGGTCTCAAATGTCAGCCATAGTTAGTGAGAAGTATTATGGAGATGTAAATGCATGTGATCAATCCACCATCAGTTCTCTTTCTGGAATCCACCTCTCTCCTGAAATACCATTAAAGTGACAGCAATGCATTTTTTTAAAAGGTGTAAACCAACAAGAACAAAGGGAAATGAAAGGAGACATCAGAGAAGAAGAAACAACACATTCTTATGTCAATTACTGTGTAACTTGCTTTCAGCCAAGATGGAGCAAAAGAGAACTAGATTTATACTCTCTCCTGAAACAACTAAAAAAGCAGATAAAATATTTGATACAATGGTTATCAAGACATTGGTTATCTAGCAACAAAGGACAGTGATTCTTGAGAGATGGAAAACAACTGAGCAATACAATGGCCCCCACTTTAATGACTAAAGAGAATCTCTCAGGTGCAGCTCAGGGAAGGAAACCTGGCACTGCCTGGAGGTCTCCCTCTGTTGAAGGACAGAGCTGGAAATCCAGGGAGGTTAAGAATTCAAAAGGGCAAAAATCAAAAAGGAGAGACCTGTACAGAGACACATGCAGAGAACTTCATAGGGTTCTGCTTGATTATTCAGCTGAAAACTCATGTATGTGAAGTGATACAGTACCGCTTGAAGATAGACTGCAGTAAAAGATAGTATATACTATCAGGTGAAGAAAGACTGTGATAACATAGGTATAGTATGCCTAAGTGTGTAAGTGCAGTCATACCTGGGGGATATTGCAGGTTCAGATGCAGATCACTGCAATCATGCAAATATTTCAATAAAGCAAGTCACACAAATTTGTTTCCCAGTTTCTAAAAATGTTGTTATGTGTATACTATACTGTAGTTCTATTAAGTGTGCTATAGCATGATGTCTTAAAAAAATGTATATACCTTAATTGAAGAGTACTGTATTGCTCAAAAATTCTATGGATTTAAGTCTTCAATGAGTCATAATCTTTTTGCTGGTGGAGGGTCTTGCCTCAGTGTTGATGGCTGCTGACTGATCACGGTGGTGCTTGCTGAAGGTTGAGATGGCTGTGGCAATTTCTTAAAATAACACAGCAATGAAGTTTGCCACATCAATGGACTCTTTCTTTCAGGAAAGATTTATCTATAGCATATGATGCCATATGATAGCATTTTACCCACAGAACTTCTTTCAAAATTGGAATCAATCCTCCCAAACCCTGACACAGCTTTATCAACTAAGTTTATGTATTTTCTAAAGTCTTTGTTGTCATTTCAACAATGTTCACAGCATCTTCTCCAGGAGTAGATTCCATCTCAAGAAACAGTTTATTTGCTGATCCATAGGAAGCAAAGCAAACTCCCCATACATTCAAGTTTGATCATGAGATTGCTGCAATTCAATCACTTATTCAGGCTCTACTTCTATTAATATTTCTAGTTATCTTGCTATTTCCATTATACCTGCAGCTACTTCTTCTGTTGAAATTTGAATCCTTTCAATTTATCCATGAGGTTTAGAATCAACTTCTTCCAAACTCCTGTTAATGTTGCTATTTTGACCTCCTTCCCTGAATCACAGATGTTCTTAATGGCATGTAGAATAAATGAATCCTCTCCAGAAGGTTTTCAATTTAGTTTGCCTAGCTCCATCAGCTATAGCCTTACAAAATGTATTTTTGAAATAATATGACTTGAAAGTCATAATTACTCCTTGATCTGTGTGCTGCAGAATAGATGTTGTGTTAGCAGGCATGAAAACAACACTAATCTTGTCCATCTCCATCGGAGTTCTTGGGTGACCAAGTGCATTGTCAGTGATCAGTAATAATTTCAGAGAAGTCTTTGTTTGTTTGTTTGTTTGTTTGTTTGTTTTGAGCAACAGATCTCAAAAGTAGCTTAAAATATTCAGTAAATGATGCTATAAACAGATGTGCTGTCATCCAGGCTTTGTTGTTCCATTTACAGGGCACAGGCAAAGTAGATTTAGTATAATTCTTAACGGCCCTAGGTTTTTCAGCATGGTAAATCAGGATTGCCTTCAACTCAGAGTCACCAAGCAGCATTAGTACCTAACAAGACAGTTCATGTGTCCTTTGAAACTTTGAAGCCAGGCATTAACTTCTCCACTCTAGCTATGGAATTCCTAGATGACATATTTTTCCAATAGAAGCCTGTTTCATCTACATTGAAAATCTATTGTTTATTGTAGCCACCTTCAACGATCTTAGCTAGATCACATGTGGCCACCTTGCTGTCGCCACATCAGCACTTCCTGCTTCACCTTGCTTTTATGTTATAAAGATGGTTTTTTTCCTTAAATCTAATGAACCAACCTCTGCTAGCTTCAAGCTTTTCTTCTGCAGCTTCCTCACCTCTCTCAGCCTTCAAAGAACTGAAGAGAGTTAGGACCTTGTATGGATTAGGCTTTGGCTTGAGGAAATGTTGCAGCTTGTTTTATCTTCTATCCAGACTACTCAAACTTTCTCCATAACCGCATTAAGGCTGTTTCGTTTCCTATTATTCATGTGTTCACTGGAGTAGCACTTTTAATTTCCTTCAACTTTTCCTTTGCATTCACAACTTGGATAAATGTTTGGTATAAGAAGCCTAGCTTTCAGCTTATCCCAGCTTTTGAAATGCCTTCCTCATTAAGCTTAATCATGTCTAGCTTTTGATTGAAAGTGAGAGATATGCAATCCTTCTTGTCAGGTGAACACTTGGAAGCCATTGTAGGTCATTAGTCGGCCTCATTTAAGTATCACTGCGTTTCAGGGAATAGGAAAGCCAGATAAAAGTGAGAGAGATGGGGGAACAGCTAGTTGGTGAAGCAGTCAACACACACAACATTTATCAATTAAGTTTGCCTTCTCTTATGGGCTTGATTCATGGAACCCCAAGATAATTAGAATTGTAATATCAAAGATCCCTGATCATAAATCACCATAAGAGGTACAATAATGAAAACGTTTGAGAAGCTACAAGAATTACCAAAATGTGACACAAAGACACCAACTGAGCATGTGCTATGGAAAAAATGATGCTGATCGCCTAGCTCGATGCAGCACTGACACAGTCCTTCAGTTTGTAAAAAATGCAGTATCTGTGAAACACAATAAAGTGAAGCACAATAAAATGAGGTAAGCCTGTGTGCCATAAACCCCAAAGGAACCACTGAAGTAACACATTGAAAGAGAATAGCTGATAACTCAATAAAGGATAGAAAACTGAATATTAAAAAAAATCCCAAGAGAGCCAGAAATAAAGGAAAAAAAGAGATGGAGCAAATAGTAAACAAATAGCAAGAGGAGAGATTTACATAAGCGTATCTGTAACCACATTAAATATAAATGGTCTGTGTACCCCCAATTCGAAGGCACAAATTGTCATAGAACCCGTGGAAGTGTCACAACTTGGAGAAACCAAGTACCACAAAATGTGTGGATAAAGTCCAAAGCTAAAACCAGGGGAACTGATTAAGTGTAAGTATACAGAATGATGGATACTCATGTACCTGCCCTGCCTGGTATCAACAGACAACTCACAGGAGATAGGTTCATTCTCTGGGGATACACTGGATACTCAGAGACTTAGGGCCCAGCCAAGGGCAGAAGAAATGTTTGGGGCCTTAAGTTCAAGTTTCTAAGCTGAACAGTAGCATTTCTAGTCTCTTTCCTTCACTTCCCATACCTGACCCTAATATTAGAATTTGATAATACAGAGAAAGAATATTTTTCCCTGGAGAAACAGGACAACTTCTCAGGAAAGACATTCATGTATTAATATCAAGAATTCCCTAATGAAAAATTCAGCTATCACCCCACAGTGATTGTCATCAAACAGTAAGCCCTTACCCTTACCGAGCTTCCAACTGGCTTCCAATTGCCACTCTTAATACGAGAGAATGGCAAATGATCAGCACACACTTGAATCTGATTTCTATAGAAAAGACACAAAAAGGAGGGAGGAAGAAAGAAAGGAAGGGAAGGGAGGAAACAGAACAAACCTGAGATGATGTAGAGTGATGAGGGGACAGGACTCCTGAACTATGTAAATTATACTACAAAAAGGCTAAATAAAAACCTTACTATGCAGCCATAAAAAGAATGAGTTCATGTCCTTTGCAGGGACATGGATGAAGCTGGAAACCATCATTCTCAGCAAACTAACACAGGAACAGAAAACCAAACACCGCATGTTCTCACTCGTAAGTGGGAGTTCAACAATGAGAATGCATGGACACAGGGCAGGGAACATCACATACCGGGGCCTACTGGGGTGTGGTGAGAAAGGAGAGGGACAGCATTAGGACAAATACCTAATGCATGTGGGGCTTAAAACCTAGATGACGGGTTGATAGGTGCAGCAAACCACCATGACACATGTATATCAATGTAACAAACCTACACATTCAGCACATGTATCACAGGAACTGAAAGTTAAAAAAAATGCATTAATAGGAAGAGGAAAAGTGGAATACAACTATACAACACCAAGTTATGATGAAAAAGTAACCGTAATACAGTTAGAATGTAAGTTGACAGAAATTTCCCAGAAAGTAGAAAAAAGCAAAAAGAGAAGGAAAGAGGAGAACAAAAAAGATACATTCTCAGACAATTAAAATAGAGGTTCCAACAACTATCTTTCCAGAAGGATAATATGGACAGTGGAAGAAAAGAAATAGTGTTCTTCTATTTCTTTGACTGGAAAACTGGAAGGCACACATCTATCTCTAAAGGGAAGATTCTACTGAGAATATGTATACGAAATAAGAAATGACCTAAGTCATGGCAGATGACTGTAAATTTTTAAATACCAGGAATAAAGAAAAGATCTTAAAAAGTTTCTAAGAGGAGAAAAATAGACCGAGCTAAATATTCAAATGCTTGCCTCTAACATTATTTGTTTTAAGTAGTGTGTATGTGTGTTGGGAGGAAAAGAGGCAGGCAATGCATCTCTTGTTTTGTAGAGGGGAGGGATGAAAAATCTGGGAGTAGGAACTGAGCAGGCATAGATCAGGCCCTCTCTTTCCTTGGCTTGCCCACAAAGCAGGTGTATGGGGTTTTCTATGTGGTAAGCTCACCTGGGACACCGAGTGACTCCCTCAGTGTCAGGGTACACCTACGACTCTTTTCAAATTCAGTGGTAAATCAGCAGAACATTAGAAAGCCCATGTGGCTGTAGGGCAAGTGGTGTTGTCCAAATCTGTTTAATTTCAGTAACAAAGCTGATATTTCCGTGTCCACCAGCTGCAGGCTCAGAGAGATGCAAGGAGTCTGATAAATGGTTTCCTTCCAAATTGCAACTATGTGCATGTAGTTTTGATTTGAAGTAAAGGCAAACAAAATAAGTGCTTCAATTAATTAGAACATATAAGCATAAAAAGAAATTCAAAGAAGGTACATATCTAAGTTCAAAAGGAAAAGAGCTGACTGCCAATGGCTCAGAAAAAAGAGCTAACGTGTCTCTTACTTGTTGCTGATATTCACACGTAGCTATTCACTGTAGCTGCATATTCACCTGTAGCTGCAATACTGGAGCCACCTGGGAAGTGTTAAAAGGAATCCTGTGCAAAGCCCCATCCGTAAACAAGGAAGCTGAGGTCTCCGGAGGTGAAGCCATGGCACAGGGATTTTTTAAAAGCTCCCCAGATGATTTTAATATGCTATCTAGTCTGAGAACCATCAATTAGCTTTATTTCAGGAGTTTCTCATTCAATAACATGGTGAACATCTACATGTAAAGAAACTTTTGGAGGCACTGAGAATATGTAGATGAGTAAAAATAGTAAGCGTTCATGAGAAGCTTAAAATGTGGTAAGGGAGAAAACTGGTTGCAAGGAATAAGGTAATATGCAAGCTGTAATAAATGTGAACACCAGATGTAAAGACCTATCAAAGAAAAATATATGCAACAGATTGAAAATGATGACATGAGTGTCTAATAATGTTCCAACACTGACACCTAAAATTACAGTTCTAAATTCAAATAAAATGTAAAATCCAGTAAGTCCAAACACTTTAATAAAAACCTCCCTAAGTGAGGGTGCTCTAAAGTATAAATGCTGTAGTTTTATGTATGAAACTACTCTCTCTGGAACTAATTTATAGAACGTATGAGAATGTAAACTGCCCCAATCTATTTGACGTTCTCATAGTCCCCTCCTGGCACTCCTATTTTTTCCCTATAACTGAATTATGAAAACATAAACATGGCTTTAGGATCTTGAGGATTTCAATACAGACTTCCTTTAATATTAGTAAGTAAGCAAAGAGAAGCAGCAGTGGCAACAGGCAGTATAATGCTGCTACATCTAAAGCCCAGCTTTAATTTAGGCAGGATTCCATTTGATTCTTTTTTTTTTTTTTTTTCTTTTCTGAGACGGAGTCTTGCTCTGTCACCCAGGCTGGAGTGCAGTGGTGTGATCTTGGCTCACTGCAAGCTCCGCCACCCGGGTTCACGCCATTCTGCTGCCTCAGCCTCCCAAGTAGCTGAGACTACAGGCACCCGCTACCATGCCTGGCTAATTTTTTTGTATTTTTAGTAGAGATGGGGTTTACACCGTGTTAGCCAGGATGGTCTTGATCTCCTGACTTCATGATCTGCCCGCCTTGGCCTCCCAAAGTGCTGGGATTACAGGCTTGAGCCACCGCCTCCAGCCTTGAATTTTTATAAATTATATAATTCTTTACTGACTCTAAAATGCCAAAGTGAGTATTTTTACCTTGATTTTCTTTTGCTCCTTTGACTTTGCACATTTGGAATGTTTTCCTCTCTTCTTTTCATTGAGAAAAATGTCAAAGCTAACCACTTTTCTCTCTCCCTGTGTGTGTGTGCATATGTTTGGCGGGGCATGGTTCTGTAAAAGGTCCGGTTTCTTTTCATGCATTAACCTTGGCTAATGACAGTTTCATTCACACTTGGGATATAGACAACTTACTTTTTTGTCTCCAGACCATCAGTGGCTATGTTCTAAGAGCATAAGCTTACTTTAAAATAAAGTTCAAAGTCCCAATGGAAAAGGGAATGATAGAACATACACAAATTTTCAAACTTGAAGAATTACATTTATCAAGTTTCCCTGAGATGACAAAGAGGTTGTGTTTTCTAACTCTATTATTCACTATGCATTTACATGTCATATTGGAATAAGTGACTTCAGCAATGACTTATCTGTCAATAAGTTAAAAGTCTCAAATCTTACACCTATATAACTTTCACTACTATGTTAAAAACCTATAAGAACACAGACGGTATCACTAATAATTTCCCCCAATTTATACATTATTAGAAAATTACATTATTTGAAAATTAAATGTTGATTACTACTGAGCAAAACTATTTTATGTCCTTATTTAAAATGAATTTACGTCTAAGCTAAGAAAATTATAAACAGGTTTTTGATATATGTAATATCCAGTAGGTCAATCTGAAGTCAAGTGGGATGTACAACAGTGTTTTGTTAAATGCGTAACAGATACACAGCATCCCTGGCCCAAGGCAGCAACAAGAAAACAAATTCTCCACTAATTTCCGTAATTCCCCTGGGGGCGGTATTACTCCTGTTCTGAACCACTGGCCTAGAGTTTCAGGGCAGCTGGGACTCTAGTAATGGCCATCAGACAATCTGGAGCTGGCTTCATATCAACACATCTGGAAAGTAGTGAAACTGGAAAATCTTGGAATTTGGCAAAAACACCTGAAGAGAATTATATTCTCAAGCCCCTGATACTTTCTGGGAAATCAAAAAATATCAAAATCCAGAACAATGTTTTAACCAGGACTAGCATTTCTGACCAAGTTTCTCTTTCCTCCTGTTCCTTTTCTAACTTCCAGACCAGTGGATATTTAAACATTGCGGGGCAACCTCTATTCATTCAGCTCCTGCTGCGTGCCAGGCATCCTGTGCACACTGTGAGCTCCTCCAAGAGGAAACTGGAACCCCAGCAGACAGATGGAGCCATGCTCGACCAGGCCCAAAGATTCCCTTACCCAGAAAACCACTTTTTCAAAAACACTTAATCTAATCCATGTCTGATGTGTACCAGGCTCTGCTGATAGCAGAGAGAGCATGTTGACATTGGCCTGGCAGACTCTATTTTTAGAAGCCCCCACCATGATTTTCCATGATGGGTAGCAGCCAGCTGATGGATGCACGGCACCTCAGAGGCAAAGAACGGCGTGGCGGGCAGTCACTAGGTGGCAGTGCCACACCAGTTTATCCCCACAGCTGCTCTGCAGAGTTCAGCCAGATCAGTGCTAGAGGAGGGCTGTGAGGTGATGTTGTGGGAATACCCTGCAGGGAAAGCCCCCATTCTGGGCACCCTGGAGAGGGTGTTCAACATGGGAAACAGAAGTCATGGCTGAAGCAAACAAGTCCCAGGCCATTCCTATGCCCAGTAGCCCTGGGGTGTTACCAAGAATTTTAAGGGTTAAGGGCTCTTCTAAGGGAAGAGTGCGTGTGTGTGTGTGTGTGTGTGTGTGTGTGTGTGTGTGTGTGTGTGTTTGGATGCTTACTCTATTCTAAATCCAATCTCAGGTAGCAGATCTGAGGAGGCAGCATCTGTACATTTCACCCCTCTGAGATTCTCAAGATCAAAGACCAGATCTTATCTCTTAAATCTGTAAGGAAAAAAAAAATCCCTGTGGATGTTTTTAACTAGGCAATGTTGGAAATGAACCTGCATTTGAAGATATAAAAGTCAGGGTCTTGTTCACTTGCTCTGAGACAAGAGGCAAGGAGGAACTGAGCTGGGTTCAGAGGTACTGCCCCACCTCTTGTTCTGCGTGACCCACAGCAGTGCATCCTAATGTCTGAGCCTCGCTTTTCTCTAAGAGAACAGACTGTCTACCTCACCAGGTGGCTGTGAGCACGGAGATAACAAAACGCTACCCAAGTCCTCATCAGTGTACAGACTGTGTGCTCTACATTCAGCAAGTTCTCTATTTACGTAAAAGTAGATACAAAGAAAAGTCATTACTTTTGGAAGCGGGCCTTCTTGCACAGAAGCAAGGTGACATACCTGAGGGCTGCTCAGAGTATGCGCAGCTTTGGTTTTGCTCCCTTCTACCCTACACTACGTTTTGCTGCCACTGCCAATGAGCACAGTAACTAGTATGACAAAGAGTGAAAAGAGGGCTGGAGAAGGAGAGGAGGGAGAGGAAGAGGTTAGTCAGAGGTCCCTTGGAAAGGCAGAAGCAACATGGGGGTGAGGGTACAGCAGGCCACAAAATGAAAGCAGGAAGAAAGTGGGAAGTTCAGTGACAAGAAGTCCAAATGAAAAAAGAAAGCTCACGATCGTTCTGTGCCATTTCATTTTTGGGCCCCCTCAGCTGCCTCTCCTCCTACCAACACTAGCACTTCAATCTCCAGGGTGGCAGGCCGAGGGAGGACGTACATCTCTATGTCTAGTATCAGTCACGTATTCCTGAGAATTTTTTGACAGGGCTTCTGTTTAGGGCTCTCAGTCAACTGAGAAAAAAATATGCGCCACTGATCCAAATCAACCAGCTTAAGGTGCCCCATCTACAGTACGCAGTTATCACAAATTGATTCTAAATTTTTAATTTTCAAAATACAGCAAATGAAAATTCCTACATAGAACAAACAATGACAAGAAGTCTAAGCCTCCAGCACTTCACAGTTTCAAGCTATGTTTCTAGGGAAGCAGAACATTCCTGAATGTCATTGCATTATTCCTCGGAGAGAGATAAGAAGCAGAGTCAGAAAACTGAGCCACCAAACCCAGCGAGCTGAGGGAGTTCTCAGATGAAGATGATTCCAGACAGGCTGAGGAGAATGAGCACAGATTTTCTGGGAAGGTCATTTTCAAGGTTTACCAGTTAAATTTTCCCACTTCAATTCTAAAAATTAGTCTTAGAATGCCTCCTAATTGCACCTTGCTTGATTCAGCATGAGCAGCTAAAATATAGACTTCAATGCCAAAATGTCAGGAACTGAATTAAAACACAGGTCTAGGTTCATGCAGGAGGAGCACAGTGTAGTGAACGAAGCTGTCTCAAACTCAAACCATCACCGCTAAGACCCACCAGTCCCCTACTCCATAAAGGCTTCAGAACACCCTTGTAGAGATCTGGAACTGACACAATATGTTGTGTTAAAGCCAGAAAAATATTTTTATACAGACAGAAAATAAGAAATGAAGGGAAGAAAAGAAGAGTTGGGTAACAAGAAAGGAAGAGATAGGGGAGCTGAAAGTGAGAAAGTGAATAAAAGAGTGAAAATAACTGCAAGTAAAATTTTGTAAACATATAATGGTTGGAGAAAAATCACTACATAAATCACGAAAACCCCAAAACTTTCAATGCCAGCCAGCCTACTAATTACTTAAGAAGCCAGCCTTGTTTTCCAGCACTATCCACAAATAGATCATGTAGCTTTCACTAGTTCCTATAAAGTTTCCAACTAATCCAGAAAAAAAGGTGAAAATAAAAAGGCAATTCAGTATTTCATTATTCTTAAATATTAGTATTTTTGGAATTTAAAATGATAAAAATGCTTCCTGGTTGAAGGTTTTCACCTGTAGAAGCAAAAAGGAAAAAGTGCACCCTTCGTAAAGTGTGCTACATACTCAGCTCATCAAAATACACTTGTAAAATGACTAGCAATGACAAATACAGCAGACATTTTCCTGAACAGAATCACAATTCTGGCTCACTAAATTGGTCTAACGAACTTTTTTTTCCCCATAGGTAATGCAGGAATCAATAGGATGGAATACTGCAAAGGGAAGCTTGGAGAGAGAATAGCCTCTGCACTTTGACTGTTTTGCAGTTAACCAAAGGCCATCAAGGATCAGAATTACAAAAATCAAACAAACCCATGAGCTTGAGCTCAGTTGTGCAATGTTTGTCAGTCATCTCTCTTCAAAACAAGCACAGGACATCGTCTTAAATTCTACCTCTGTTAAACTATACTTCCCAAACAAGAACCTATCAAACCCAGAGACATTTCCTTCTATTAAAATAACAAAATTAGGCTGATGACAGTCAAACTCTTAGCCAAATACAATAGCTGGATCTAAAACCATTCAGTTCTCAGTGCAGTGAACTTTAAATGATAAATGGCTACTAGGCAGGTGAAAGTCAAAAGGATCAAAACCAGCTTTCTCCTCCATTCTACCAATCAGGCTAAGAATTACTATGTGCCCAGCTTGGTAACCACAGGGGTGCTCTAGAGGATATAAGTAAGTATTTGCATGTGTTCTACATAGCCTTTGAGGAAGCTTATAGGAAATATCTGACCTGGAAGCATATTAGAATAGGAAATAGGAGCTGCACTACAGCATTGTTCAAAATAACTTTCTGCAAAAATAACGAAAATATTCAATATCTGTGCTGTGCAACACAGTGGCCACTAGCCACATGTGTCTACTGAGCACCTGAAGATGAATAGTGTCAAATGAGGAACTACATTTTTAAGTTTATGTCATTTTAATAAATTAAAATTTTGATTGATTGATTGATTGAGACAGAGTCTTGCTCTGTCACCCAGTCTGGAGCGCAGTGGTGTGATCTCGGCTCACTGCAACTTCGACCTCCCTGATTCAAGCAATTATCCTGCTTCAGCCTTCCAAGTAGATTGCAGGCAATTAAAATTAAATTTAAAGGCCAGGTGTAGTGACTCATGCCTGTAATCTCAGAAATTTGGGAGGCTGAGGCAGCTGGATCACTTGAGGTCAGGAGTTCGAGACCAGCCTGGCCAACATGGTGAAACCCTGTCTCTACCAAAAAAATTACAAAAATTAGCCGGGCACAGAGGTGCATGCCTGTAATTCCAGCTGCTTGGGAGGCTGAGGCAGGAGAATAGCTTGAACCTGGGAGACGGAAGTTGCAGGGAGCTGAGATCACACCGCTGCACTCCAGCCTGGGCAACAAGGCGAGACTCTGTCTCAAAAAATAAAATAAAATATAAATTAAATAGCCGTATGATGTTATTGGCTGCCATGTTGGACAGCAAGGACCAGAGAGCCAAGTTGTGAGATCCACAGAACACATATATAAATGCTTTCATAACATGGCTATTTCAATTTAGCCATTAAGATTCACTAAGAACTTCCTCTTTGCCAAAGTAAAATAGGACACATAAGATATAATACCTTCCCCAATTTCCAAGACTTTATATATACATATTTGACACAGTATTCTATGCGCTTCTGTCATTTGGTTATTTTGTTGTGATGCTTCTTGGACAAGGAAAATAAGTCGAATACTTTAAGGAAATGAGTTTAGACTCATTTTTGTATATTAGTTTACTCAGACATGTAGTACTCCCCTAGTTCATAGGAAGACTGTACCAAGTACTGGGGCCAGGGGAGGAGGCCAGTAACCTCTATCCAGAAATTCTGACATCCACAAGAAGTGAAGAATTATCCTAGGCTTCACAGGCTTGCAAAGCACCCTTGTTCTTCCTATTAAGCCTATCCTGGTCACTTCCCGTGATCCTGCCCATACTGTGGGAAACAGCTGGTGCCCAAGGTGGGGTCCACAAAAAGGTTACTACAGGGTAGATGCTTTTGGGATGCATTGCTTTCCAAATCAAACAACTAGAATAAAAGAGAGTGTCTCTCATTACCCAGTATTGAGATTCTGCTCACCTGGCATGCTACTGAAGAAATAACAGAAGCAAGGCTTAATTTATACATTTACAAGATAATTTTATATATTGTTTAGTGATATGTATATTGATAGCAATACTAGCAAACTACAGGAAAAAAGTAATGGAATACATATAGAGATGATCTTTTTATTACTTTGTGTATTTTGATGCATGTCAAACATTTTTAAACAGATGCTTCCAATGGTGTGACTATTTGTGTAGCTACGTAGCTTACATAGAAATAGTTTTAAAACACAGTGTGAAGAATAATGCAGCCAACTAAAGCTTTCTTTTGCTCTGTGCAATTTAATTAAAGTGTTTGTTTCTTAACTTGTGTATTTTACTGATAAGTAATATTTTTATAAAGTGTCTCATGGATGCAAAGGTAGCTGAACACTTTATTAAAATGTTGACATCTACAATTGAAAAGGGATCTCATGATAACCCTTTTTTTCTTAGTAAACGGAGGTAAAGTATGTTGTAGGGCATTTTTGCTTTTATCATATTAAAGATTTATTTGATCCAATTTACATACACTTTATCATAAAAGGTGCTTATCCTGAAATCACTTGGGCACAGCTAAGAAGGCCTGCTGCCCTTCCTAGAAATCCCCCAAATAGTCCCTGAAATACTTTTTCTCTTTGCACCCCACATTGCATGTATACATATACATGTAAAGACACACACATATACATGCAAGCACATACATTATGTTACTACTGTATTCAGAATTGTGACCTCCCAACATATACAAATCATGAACCCATCTAAACTTTGTGTTCTAAATAAACAACCTGCTGGTTTAGAAAAATAATACAATGAAGACCCACACTGTGCAAATCACTGTACTTGATGCAATGTGGGGTGCAAGGAGAAAAATTTTTTCAGGGGGTATTTGAGTGAGGGGAGGTTCTAGGAAGAGCAGCAGGCTTTCTTCAGCTGTGTCCAATCCCCAGACTCATTTGGTGAGACAAGAAGGTGTTTTTGTGAAGCTTCAGGTCAGCACAGTACCCAGACACCCAAATGGTGCTCTCTCATCAGTGCCATTACACAGCACACAGCTGTCCTCCCTCCATATTCCTTTCATCTGTTAAGATGTTATTTCCAAATACCAAGGTGCCTGAAATCAAATCACACAAGTTGAAGTCACCTTTACCTATGTCTCATCCCTCAAATCAAGGAACCCTGACGTTCTGGGGCATCCACTTTCAAACATTCTCAAATTGAGCATTCTTTTTGGCCTGGCCTCTGCTTGCCACTCCAATCTTAATTTTTGCTTGTCCTGAACTTGCACCCTAAGCTCCAGCTGAAGTAGTTTCAATTCATGGGGCATATATTGCTCTTACCCCTCCAGGATTCTCATATGCTGTCTTTTTTTTCTTGTATCTTAATCCCCACTTTGGCCTGTATTTTGGTCCTTCACATTCCGAAGTCAGTGATTTCTTAATACTCTAACCCCTCCTCCTCTGAGAAGGGGTTATGTATCCCTTGCTGTATGGTCCATGGCACCTGGGATTACCACTACTTGTGCTAAGGAGTGGTCTCTGTCTTGCTCAAAGCAATATGCCCTGTGCTGGTTAGAACCATGCCTGTTACATGGTAGATACTCAAAAAGGAGAGTCTTGGTGAATGAATAAGTGGGAGAATTCCCATTTCCACTGCCTTATTCTAGTGATGAGAAGACAGAGGCTTAGTCCATTGTAACAGACATCTTACCAGTCTACCTCTTTCCTTGTCTCCAGCCTATCTCTCTATATCATCCTTCTCATTGTTCTGTGAGTTATCTTTCTAAAACAAGGTGATTCCCCACTGCTTAGAATGAAAAGTCCAATTGCTTTAGCATATACCCGACCTTTCCTGACATTTCTTCTTATCACCAGCCACATGACAAATTATGAGCAGAGAAGAGTGATAACCCAGATCTCTTTACTTCCAAACACACGTTCAGGCTGCTTCTTAGTAAATCTGAGGTTCACCCACTACAATATAGATTTCAATACTTGCCACCCGTGGATCTATTTCACGTGCCTTCACAGATTACTTCTACTATAAAAATTTTAAAAGCTTCTAAAATCAGTACCCTTCATTAAACTGCTTTCCTGAGAGCCCCTGAGGGCAGAAAAATAATTTTAGTAAAATCCACTTATTCATAGGAAATTAAATATTTTATGCAATGGATAATTTGAGATCCTTGTGTTCTTGTTCCCTTTTAACTCTTCAATCTGATTTAGACTCTGGAAGCAAGACATTCCTTACATAATCCCAATGAAGCATTTAGCCTAATGATTCTAAAGTTCTTTCTACATGAGAACAATGAACATTATGTGACCAAATGCTGAAAATAACCTACAAGTCTTCAACTGAAGCAGAAAAATTTTAAATCAACTGTTAGTACTGTATTAATGACCCCCATGTTCTTAAGCCTCTTTTTTTTTTTTTCTTTTTTCTTTTTTCTTTGTTTCTTTTTTTTTGAGACGGAGTCTCTCTCTGTCGCCAGGCTGGAGTCAGTGGCATGATCTCGGCTCACTGCAACCTCCGCCTCCTGGGTTCAAGCAATTCTTCTGCCTCAGCCTCCTCAGTAGCTGGGATTACAGGCACGCGCCACCACGCCCGGTTAATTTTTGTATTTTTAGCAGAGACAGGGTTTCACCATGTTGGTCAGGCTGGTCTCAAACTCCTGACCTCGTGATCTGCCCCCCTCAGCCTCCCACAGTGCTGGGATTACAGACTTGAGCCACTGCACCCGGCCTTAAGCATTTAAATAGTCACTCCTTTGTGAAAAAAACACCTTTAAAAATCTCTTGTGCTGGCATGAGGTCCCTCTAAATGAGGTTCCAATTTACCCTTCTGACCATGCTCATGCACTGTGTTCTTAAACAGAACTACTGTGTGTCTTCTTTTCCCCCCGCCCACATCTCTCCCTGAGTTCACAAGTGTTTCATATTCTGAAGGTCCTGTTCCGATGAGACTTAATTTTATACGCCATAGTATTTTCCATCCCTCTCTTACATATCCTTTAGGCCCTGCACTGCTGTTACTGGTGCACATCTCTCATCTTTCCTCCTAGACTGTAAACCTGAGGGGCAGGTTTATGGTCTGAGTCTTCCGTGGTTTGCCATTCATAAGCCCCAACAGCATCTGGCGAGGCATACTTCAAAAAGGAGGTATTCATAGAGATGTATTGCATGAGGGCAGGAAAGAGACAACTGTATCCCAGGACAGAAGCATGGGAGCAGCTTGTCATATCACTGAGGAAACTGAGGTTCAGCCTGGTGAAGGGACTTGCCAAAGTTCACCCCACATAGGTAAATTCCGGATGATTTCAGCCCCTATAACCAGGAAACTTTCTGCATCAACTCCATTTTTAAATGCATTGTTTTTCCTTAAAATCACTACATAAATGTCCCTGTCCTCCAAACTTCAATGAACAGAAGTTACTCTTTTCTTATATTTACAAATATTGACTCTCTCTCTATATATATACAGTAAATATATGAAAATTATATATATATATGTATATATATAATTCGTTCTGCTGTAATGGTGATGCACGGAGAGGGATGTCTCTCCCCCACGTGAAATCTCTCTAGATTGTGGTTTCTAATAATGTCACTTTTGTACTGTTTTGTTTATCCTGTTCCTAACCAGGAACCAACCAGGTTGTCACTAACTTCTGTTATCCTCACTCCAGTGGCTTTTTTCTCTTTTTAATTTGTGTTTGAGAAATGGGATTCTGAGCTATACTAAAATAGTATGCAATGAAAGGCAGAAAGCTATCCCTGAGTCCACCAATTATTTTTTCTGTGAATACAGCAGTTAAGTTTTAAAACATGCATTTTTGGCTACTCATTGGCAGTCTTGTTTCTTTCTCAGTTTGAATTCTGGAGGGACAGGCTGTGGGATAATAGATCTTCAGGAGCAAAGTGAGGTGACCCAAAGTCAAGTGCCTCGTTTACTAAGCTCTTGTTTTAGAGACATATATTAGTGATCTAGTCTAGTGGGATACCTGTGTGTACTGCCATGGCAGCATATCTGTAATAGCCTGCTGAGTTAAAAACAAACAGAAACCAAATTACATGATCACACAAACATGTCCCTGTTTTGAAAAAAAAAATTATACATTTATATACAGTTTGAAAGGATGCCACCCTCATATTATCATGACATTTTTCCTAGGAATATAGTGTTTATTGCTAGGGAGGAGGGAAGACTAACAGTATGTTTTTAGTTTAGTTACTCCTGGAGTTTTGATTTCTAATTTTTCTGCATTGTTCTCTGAGAACATAAATTACACATTGATGCTAATTCTATGAAATCTACTGAGATGTATTTTATGGCATCACATATGGTCAATTACTGAAACAGTCTATGCGTGCTGGAAAGGAATGTATCTTTACTAGTTATTGGCTACAGGGTTTAATATATGTATGCTAGATTAAGCTTGTTAACTGTGTTATTCAAATCATCTATAATCTTTTTCATCTGCATGACTCATTAAATACTGAGTTGTATTAACCTTGCACTATAATAGTAAATGTATTAATTTCTCTAGTTTGCTCACTGTTTTATTTTATATATTTTGAGGCTATATAATTAAATATATACAAACAAGTTTAGAATTATTACAACTTTGCAGTGAATTGCAGTTTACATTATGTAGTGATCTTTTTTTATTCCTACTAGTTTTTGCTTTTAACACTATTTTTATCAGATATTAACATAGTGACACTAAACTCATTTTGGTAAGTAGCTGCCTGTTGTACCTTTTCCAATCTTTTATTTTCAACCCATTGACATACTTGTTTTAGCTATAACTCTTGTAAGCTTTATATAGTTAGAATAAAAAAAAGAATAATATCATTTATTGTGATCACTAACATCTGTGGGTTTTAGCCATCACATTCTGTTCAAATTTCTATTAATAATTCCCTGTTTGTTATATGCTCCCTTCATACCACACATTTTTCTATTCTATTTGCTTAGATGTTATACATTCTATTTTAATTACTTTACAGGTTATACTTATAACTTTTAACAAGACATACTTGATTGTAGACTTAGAATTCAAAGCCCCCCCCCACCCCCACCCCACTTCCCCTGAGTAGTGCAGGTACATGGCCCTTAGAAGGCTTTAAATCTAATCACACCTGTACCATGTCACCCAACTCCTCAGTTCAACTTTCTTTACCCTCCGAAGTACTCATTTTTGGTGTTGTTTTGTTATTTGTAGACCCTGTTTGTTTACATTTATCCAGAGGGCTATTTTTTCTTTCCTCCCTATTCCTTCTCACATTTAAGATGTCAAAAATCCTTTCTGGGATCTCATCCCTCTTTTTGAGGGAAATCCTTTAGAAGTCATTTTAGTGAGGACCTGGTGGTACATACTCTCACTTTTTAATTATCTAATGCCTTTATTTTGCCTTTGTTTTTAAATTAAATTTAGGAAGGCATAGAAGTCTAGGTTAGGAGTTAACTTCTTTCAGCAGTTTAGAAATAGGCAGTATATTCCAGCTCTAGTTTTTTATGTTAGGATGTTCTAGGATCAGCAATCATTGTGGCAAGTTTTTTCTTTTCTTTTTCTGACTCCTTTTACATTCATGTGTCTACACGTAGGTTTCTTTTTTCTTTACTTGGCTTTGGATCTGTTACACTTCCAGAAACAGAGAATTCACATCTTATTCTTTTAAAAAATTCCAGGCCATGCTTCCTTTTTTGTTATTTTCTTCTTCTGGAAATCCAATTTGAGGTACTTAAACCATCTCATTGTGCCCATGTGTTTCTTCATCTCTTTCATGTTTTCTATCTACTTCTACAGAGATAAGGAATATGCAAAATTTGACAAATATTTGTTCAGTTCCATCGTCGAGTTTACTACATCTCTATGAATTAGCTGTGTCCAATCTGCTATTAATACTTTGCCTATCCACTGAGATTCCTCTTTGGTTCTTTTAATTTTTGTCCCAGTTTTTTATTTTTTCTTGATACCTCTGTCTTACGCATTTTCTTTCTTTAATCAGTTTAGACAGAACTTGTTTCCTCCTCTACATATCTGAAGTTCTGGGGGACACAGTATTCCATTTTTCTGTTTGTTGTTTTTGCTCACTCTCATGGTGGTTGCAGCTTGCAGCCTTGGGTGGTTGGGTGGAGGGAGGCTTATGTCTTAATGTCAGATAAAAAACCCAGCTGAACCTGAGTCAAGGTATGTCCCTTCATAGAGATTAGTGTTTGCTTCCACCATGCAATTCAAGGTGTTACCCACCAGGGATTTAAATGCTGATTTCTGAACTTGTCATAGTATAATTTCAAAAGCATATGTGAGTAGGCCTTTGGTTACATATTCTTTAGAGTAGACCACTTTCTACCCCTATAACCTCACCAAGCACACACCCACCCAGCCTGGGAATCAAGGGTGTTTTTTTGTTTGTTGGTTTGCTTTCTTTCTGTGGTGGGAGATTTTATATTTAGTCTATTCTTTTATTATAGGTATATCCCTTTAGAGCAATGGTTTTGAAATATGCTGTCAAGTTCTATTAGTACATAGTGAAATCAATTTGGTGCTATGGTTCTTAACCTTGGCGGTGCATTAGAATCACCCAGGGAGCTTTTAAAACCCTGATTCCTGGGCCACAACCCAAGACCAGTGAAATCAGAATCACTGAGGGTGGGACCCTGGCATATATATTCTTATGGCTCCTAGGTGTCAAGACTGAGAACCACCATTATGACTAGCATTTTGTAATAAAACAGAATGGAGTACAATAGTAAAAAAGAGTAGTTAACACTGATCCTTAGTAAGAACTGTGCACATTGCTACAAAATCTGCTATTCAGTGGGGTGTGAGAGAGATTATATACCATGTTCTAATATAAATTATATTCTTACTGCAGTTTTCTCTTTAAAAAAAGAACCTAAAAAAGTTAAGGCTCTTAATTACCAAGATTAGAAGTGGTCCTCAGAGTAGCTGAAGCGTGAGAGCCAGCTTATTACTTGCATTTCTGCTGATATGTTTTCATACATACATGTAGGCATGTGGAGATTTCCCTTCCCATTTAGCTATGGGCGTCCATTTGTCCAGCTCCTCTAGATGTTACGTAAAAGGTTATAAGAATATCAAGTCTATCATTTTACTGAATATGAAATTTCAGATTTTTTTATATACTGTACTTTTTTCCTTTGAATTTTATTTGAATGCATGCACTATAATGTCTAAGTTAAATTTACAGTTAAAATATGTTGTAATTACACTCTATTAACATATTTTATAATGACACTACAGAAAGTTATTAAATGTGCTTTCCAACGCACTCATTGCTGTACCAAGGCTGTCACATTTATCTGTAGAAAGAGATTCTCTAACATTGGGGTTTTGCAGCTTTAGTTGTCCAGTTCATAAGAGCAACGGGAGTTTTCAGACAGGCAAATAGGGGAAAATAGAACTTAAAGAGGCACCAGGGCAGAATTTATTTTTGACCAAGTGCTAAGGTAAGATGGCTGGTAGGCATAGTGACAACATGCTCGGGGAACGTCTGAAGCATGGTGACATCACCATTTTCCCCAACAAATGGGGACAGGAGGAAGCATCATAGAGACTGTTTGTTGTTGTTGTTGTTGTTGCTGCTGTTGTTGGCATGGCTAAACTACCCCTGGGAACATTATGGCACCTTCTCAAAGATCTTCTAGATAAATTATTTTAAGTGAGGCGTGAAATTAGAGATTCTAGCTGCTAAGCCCCTTTTCTATCCTGTCCCCAAAAGATCAAAAGTTGCAACAGAAATATATTTTTTCTAATACCACTATGTCCCATCTCTGGAATTCTACACTTTCCCCTATCATAATCCTCCCAAATGCCAATGACCCAGCCAAAATTCCATCTAGTCACATGGAGTGATGGGAATTAGTGTCCATAGAGCAGTTCATCCAAACCGAGCTGATGCTAAGCATCTCATTACGTAAAACTTTCAACCTCCCTTTATGTTACTATCTGGCACTCCTACATTTTAAACTGTAAATATAGTAAGCGTGTTCTACTGGAATCACTATGCTCAGAAATGTCACACCCAGACCACAACACTCAAATGTGGCAGATTGCTGGCAATCTGTTTTCTTTCTCCAAGGAAGTAAAAGCTGTACAGTTGCTTTAGAAAGACTGAGAAGGAGATAAAGGTGAAAGGAATTATATTAACAGATTGGTGTAGATAAAGTGGGGCTTTGTGTTTTAACTGGTCACAACATTTAAACATGTTATTATGCTCCTAGAACTGGATGATAATTTTCTGGGATAGGTAAAAACCAAGAGAAAAAGAAATATTTAAGAAAAAGAACTAAGAAAGAAAGTTTAGAAAAGCCAAAAACAAATTTACTGACGATCCAGAAAAAATCTTACTCAAATATCACCCAGGCAAATAGATACATGACTGCTTCTCAATGTCCTCTTCCCCAGACTCATGATTTTCTACCTTCCCAGAATGAAGATCCTTTTACACCAGAGAGTCCTACAAAAATGTTGGTTCTTTAATTTCAAACTATAGTATGTTATGTGATCACAGGTAGTTGGAAAACTCAAGTTAATCAGAAGGATTTGAACTATGTAACACTTTCAATAGTCCCCAAACCTGTCAATATAACACTTTTTTATTTTCTACTTTTAGCTCTTGCCATCTTTAATCTGAAAGGTTAACTGTTTTGAAGGAATAAACAGATTCTGCAGAGCACTGTTTATTTAACTATTGAGTCTTCACTACAAAAAGAAGCTAGACTAAATTAGCTTTTTCCCCTACTAGATTACAAAGCCAGTACAGTAATATCACCTCAATTAAAATTCCTAAAATGTCAATAAATAACACTTGCATTCATTCACGTCCTCTCTTCCTCCCCTTCTCTCTGTTCCCACTGTCTCTTTCTCTTCTGTTTTTCTCCTGCAGGCACTGTTTTCAATTCCTCGACTGCTGTTCCATTGTTCTGGGAAGAAGTCCATTTAATTCTGTGTACCAAATTTACTATGTTTTAAATGATTTCTTGGACAGATTCTATATATATATCCAATTCTACTGTTTTGGTGCCAATTTCTCTTCTTGATACCTTTCCTTGAATGAAAGACTTGTACTTAAAGCTCAGCTTTTCTTGCAACACATGCATGCATGCACGCATACACACACACAAACACACACACACAAACACACACACATTTTATAGATAAGAAAAAAAACCCCACAAATAAAACCTAAATCTGTGCTGTCCAATATGGTAGCCTCTAGCTCAAAGTGCTACTTACATTTAAGTAAAATTAAATAAAATTAAAAGTACAATTCCTCAATAATGCCAGCCACATTTCAGAGGCTCAATAACCTCATTTGGCTAGTGGATATCACACTGGATAGTGTCAAAGAGCACTGCCATCACTGCAGAAAGTTCCATTGGATAGCATTGTTTCAAAGCTTCTATAGATTTTAGAAAAAAGGGTAGGAAGCTGAACTGCATGATTCATTCATTGATTTTTTTCCCTTTCATACTTGTATGCCTTTATTTAGCCAAATGAAAAATGTACAGATATGTTTCATTAAATGTCAATGTTATACACATAGTCCAAAAGATGAAGAAACAAAGTATCGTGAGGAAAAAACCAAACAGCCGTCCAAGTATGTATGCCTAGGTGGAATTTCATAATAAATAGCAAGGCCAAAGTCAGGACTCTGAATGCTGACTTTATTTAGTTGATTTTCTAAGGCCTTATTCATCTGATCAAATGACATACAAGTAAACCAAGATTGTTTAATCTGAGGCATTTGTTGCTCTAATTTTACGATCATTTAATGATTCCATAAGGGGAACAAAAAGAATCAGTTTAACTGATTATATACTAAATCCAAAATACTGTGTTACAGACTATCTCATAGTTGATAGGAAACCATTCCTAAATCTGTTACACTGATTAAACACCTAAAACTTAAAAAATACTTCAAAACCCAATGTAAAATACTGTAACCACTTTGGTACTTGTAACACCAAGCTGACAAAGTGTATTCTTAAGGACAATTTCCCATTTCTGGTAGACATGCAGGGTGATGATGACCTACAGGGTGTCATTTCATATTTCAAGTATAATGAGATGACCCTGACTGATCCATTACAGTAGGAGGTGTGAAATGCAGCTTTGCAGAGCAAATGCAAAAAGATTAAGACAAACAAGTTACAATGCAAATCAGTTCAAGGTGGTCAGAGATAAAAACCCCTACTTCAGAGAAAACAGAAACTAACCAAATTTAAGGCACCCTTACAAAGAAGCATAATGACCAAAAGTAAAAGTCCAAATGCTCATTAACTTATCTACTTAAGGAATTGTGCCTTCTTGAATATAACCCAAAATATAGTTTCACTTTAGAAGCAGTGACTAAAGTTTGTTTTCATATTCATGTAAAAACATAAAATTAAAAGACTTTAATTTAAAATGATTATCACTTAACATTTCACATTTACTCATGATGTAGAATGCTTAAATGAAAAGAATGTAAAATGTATAACTTAATATATAAAATTATAATCATACAAATAACATTATAATGATCTAAATACTATCTAAATCATCTTTTTTTTTGAGTAAAAATAAATTCTGTGATGCCTATATTTGGCTCTTTGATCACACTAGAAGATTTTCTCCTGCTTTCAAAAGGAGTTTTGTTTATAGTGAGACAGAATCCACCTGATAGAATACTATGAAGTCTAGAAACATTATTTTTCATTACTACCAGTTTCTGGCCCAAAGGAGTTTGAGAGTCATCGTTCCTATCCTCACAACAAGAAAATAAAAAAAGGTGAAAAACTAAAAACCAACAAATTTTCTTAGATCTAGCAGAGAATTAAGGTCACAAGACAAACCACCACCCTCAAAACTAGGGACACAGGTAGATAAGGAAAACCCAGAGCTTACCTGGAACAAAAACCACCCAGAAACCACCTCTGAAGCCAGCCTCAGGTAATGATACTTAAAAGGTAATTGACTAATTGCTAGAGACTGTGCACTCACTAGCTTGAGAGAGAAAACAAACTCAGGACGGCCTGGTCCTGGGGTGAGGGGTAAGGGGTGAGGGGTGGGGAGTGACGGGTAGAGAGTGGCATCACATTTTTCTAAGTTTAATTTCCAGGAGCTCCAATAGGATCTTAGGATAAAGATCACAGAAAAATCCCCTCCTGCTTCCAGCAGAGAAAATGGAAAAGTAACCATTTTATAAGCCCAGAACATTTTGTTCTTAACAATAGCTTGCCCTCATAGGAAATTATTTTACCAGACTGTAACCACCTTGGGTTTCACCAGAGCCTAAAACACTTGGGAAAAGGGAAATACCCAATTACAGGCACCCCATTCCCCATCTCCCCCCAGAGTGATCTGGCATTTGAGGGAAGGAAAACACCCCACTTCAGCCCCTTCTAGCCTTACTGTTGCATCTAAATGGGAGAGGAAAAAAACCTGAGAAGCACTGATGAAAGTCACAGCCCAGGGACCTGTACTTATTAAACGACTGAGAACTAATCACCAGACTACAGAATGGCTCCTTTCTTCTCACAGCTAACCACTACTGATATCAATAGGGCTCTTGTATAATACCAGGGGATTACAACAGACGGGTTTATCCCAGCTCCTTTTACCCAGTATCTTATATCTGGCTTTCAACACAAAATTACAAGGCATTCCAAATAAAAAAGTGTGAAGACAGAGCAAGCATCAACCAGACTGAGATACGGTAGGAATGTTGGGGTTATCAGACTGGGATTTAAAATAACTATGATTAGTATGTTAAGGGATCTAAAGGAAAAAGAGGCAGCACGCAAGAATAAATGGGTAAGGTAAGCAGAGAGATAGAAATTGTAAGAAAAAAACAAAAAGAAATGCTAGAGATCAAAACACTATCAAAAATAAAGAATGTCTTGATGGGCTTATGAGTAGTAGACTGTTTATAGCGAAGGAAAAAAAATCTCTGAGCTTGAAGATATTTCAATAGAAACCTCCCAAACAGAAAAAAAGTAGTAGTATAATTGATATGCTAAAAAGGATAAAAAGTGAAATCATATATTATGCTCAATTAATACTGCAGAAATCAGAAGAAGGGCAGAAGACAAAAAAATTAACAAAAAACAGAACAAGGGCAATGAACAGAAAATAAAGAAAAATATGATAAATAATAATACAACTACACTAATAATCACTTTAAACATCAATGATCTGAATACATTAGTAAAAAGAGGCTGTCAGAGTGAATAAAAGCAAGACCCAATTGTGTCCGGAATTGGTGGGTTCTTGGTCTCACTGACTTCAAGAATGAAGCCGCGGACACTGGCGGTGAGTGTTACAGCTCTTAAGGTGGCGCCCTCTGGAGTTTGTTCCTTCTGATGTTCGGATGTGTTAGGAGTTTCTTCCTTCTGGTGGGTTCCTGGTCTCGCTGGCTCAGGAGTGAAGCCGCAGACCTTCGCCGTGAGTGTTACAGCTCTTAAGGCGGCACATCTGGAGTTGTTCATTACTCCCTGTGGGCTCGTGGGCTCGCTGGCTTCAGGAGTGAAGCTGCAGACCTTCGCGGTGAGTGTTACAGCTCATAAAACCAGTGTGGACCCAAAGAGTGAGCAGTAGCAAGATTTATTGCAAAGAGCGAAAGAACAAAGCTTCCACAGTGTTGAAGGGGACCCGAGCGGGTTACCACGGCTGGCTCCAGCAGCCTCCTTTTATTCTCTTATCTGGCCCCACCCACATCCTGCTGATTGGTAGAGCCGAGTGGTCTGTTTTGACAGGGCACTGATTGATGTGTTTACAATCCCTGAGCTAGACACAAAGGTTCTCCACGTCCCCACCAGATTAGATAGATACAGAGTGTCCACACAAAGGTTCTCCAAGGCCCCACCAGAGCAGCTAGATACAGTGTCGATTGGTGCATTCACAAACCCTGAGCTAGACACAGGGTGCTGATTGGTGTATTTACAAACCTTGAGCTAGATACAGAATGCCGATTGGCGTATTTGCAATCCCTGGGCTAGACATAAAGGTTCTCCACGTCCCCACCAGACTCAGGGGCCCAGCTGGCATCACCCAGTGGATCCTGCACAGGGGCTGCAGGTGGAGCTGCCTGCCAGTCCCACGCTGTGGGCCCACACTACTCAGCCCTTGGGTGGTCGATGGGACTGGGCACCGTGGAGCAGGGGGTGGCGCTCATCAGGGAGGCTCCGGCTGCACAGGAGCCCATGGAGGGGGTGGGAGGTTCAGGCGTGGCGGGCTGCAGGTCCCCAGCCCTGCCCCGCGGGAAGGCAGCTAAGGCCCGGTGAGAAATCGAGTGCAGCGCTGGTGAGCTGGCACTGCTGGGGGACCCAGTACACCCACCACAGTCGCTGGCCCAGGTGCTAAGCCCCTCATTGCCCGGGCCGGCAGGGCCGGCCGGCTGCTCGGTGTGCGCCGCCCGCCAAGCCCACGCCCACCCGGAACTCCAGCTGGCCTGCAAGCACCGCGCACAGCCCCGGTTCCCGCTCGCACCTCTCCCTCCACACCTCCCTGCAAGCTGAGGGAGCCGGCTCTGGCCTTGGCCAGCCCAGAAAGGGGCTCCCACAGTGCAGCGGTGGGTTGAAGGGCTCAAGTGCCACCAAAGTGGGAGCCCAGGCAGAGGAGGCGCCAAGAGCGAGCGAGGGCTGTGAGGACTGCCAGCACGCTGTCACCTCTCACAACCATGTGTTGTCCACAAGAAACCCACTTTAATAATAAAGACACATATGAATTAAAAGTAAAGCAATAGAGAATGATATATCATGGTAATACTAATCAAAAGAAAGTTGGAGTAGCTATATTAATTTCAGACAAAGCAAACTTCAAAGCAAAAGAGCCGATTAGAGATAAAGAGGGCATTACATAATGTTAAAAGGTCAATCTTCCAAGGAGACATAACAATCCTTATTGGGTGTGGGCCTAACAACGGAGCATCAAAATATATAAAGCAAAAGCTGATAGAACTGCAAGGAGAAAAGAACAAATCCACTATCATAGTTGGAGATTTCAACATCTCTCTGTTAGTAATTCATAGATCCAACAGGCAGAAAATCAGTAACAATGTAGTTGAATTGAGGACCACCATCAATCAACTGGATCTAGCTGACATTTATAGAATACTTTACACAACAACAGCAGAATACACTTTCTTAAGCACACATATTCACTAAAATAGACATATTCTGGGCCCTGAAAGATAACTTAAAATTTTTTAAGGAATAGAAATCATACAATATGTGTTCTCAGACCAAAACGGAACTAAACTAGAAATCAAAAACACAAAGATAACTGGAAAATCTCAAATACCTGGACACTAAACAATAAACTCTGAAATAGTACATGGGTCCCAGAACAATTCTCAAGAGAAATTTAAAAATATTTTAAAGTAAATGAAATTAAAAATACAATGTATCAAAATTTGTGAGATACACCAAAAGCAGTACTTGGAAGGAAATTTATAGCACTGAACACATGTATTAGAAAAGAAGAAAGTTTTAAAATCAGTCATTCAAGCTTCCACCTTAGAAAATGAGAAAAAGAGAAGTTTAACCCCAAAATAAGCAAAAGGAAAAGAATTTAAAAAATTAGAGCAGATATCAATGAAGTGGAAAACAGTAAGTCAATGGAGAAAATCAGAAAAATCAAAAGCTAGTTCTTTGAAAAGATTAATAAAATTGATAAATTTCATGACAAGCAAATGAAGGAAAAAAGACAAAAATTACAAACATCAGAAATGAAAGAGGGGGCATCACTGCTGATTCCATAAGGTTTAAAGGATAGCAAAGTAATATTATGAACAACATTCTGCCCACACATTTGACAACCTAGATAAAATGGAAAAATTCCTTGAACAACACAATCTGCCAAAAATCACACAAGAAAAAAAAAGTAACTAAAGAGGCCCATATGTATTAAAGAAATCCAGAAAACTACTAATAACCTTCCAAAACAGAAAGCCCCAGGACCACATGGGTTCACTGGTGAATTCTCCCAAACATTTAAAGAAGAAATTATACTAATTCTCTACAACGTCTTCTAGAGACAGAAGCAGGGATGGGGGGGGTAGGTTTCTAACTCATTGTATAAAGCCAGGATTACCCTAATACCAAAACCAAAGAGATTATAAGGACGTAAGACTATCAACCAATATCTCTCATGAATGTAGATGCAAAAATCCTCAAAAAATGTTAGCAAGTTTACTTAAAGTACAAAACACTTTTATATCACAACTAAACAGAATTTATTCTGAGCATACAAGGCTAGTTCAACATTTGAAAATCAATGTAATCCATCAACCACATAACAGGTTAAAAAAGAAAAATTACATAATCATATCAATAGATGCAGAAAAGGCACTTGACAAAAATCTAACACCCATTCATGGTAAAATCTACCAGGAAACTAAGAATAGAGGGGAATTTCCTCAACTTGGTAAAAAACATCCACAAAAACCTACAGCTATAATTACAGTTAATATCACACTTAAGAAACTAGGTGCTTTCCTGGTAAGATCAGGAACAAGGCAAGGATGTCTGTTCTCGTCATTCCTGTTCAACTTTGTACTGAAAGTTCTAGCTAATAAAAACAAGAAAAAATAGTACACAGATTGAGAAGGGAGAAATAAAACCATCTTTTTTACAGATAAACAATTTTCTCTGTAAATCCCAAGGAAGGGAAAAGAACACTGGAACTAATAAGTAAGTATTGCAAGGTTGCAGGATACAAAGATAACATCCAAGTCTATTACATTTCTATGTATCAGCAATGAAATAGAATTTAAAATAAAAAACACAACACCATTTACATTAGCAGCAAATAAATGAATAATAGTTGTACATCTAACAAAGTATGTACAAGTTCTATGATGAACACTACAAAACACTGAGGAAAGAAATCCAAGAAGAGCTAAATAAATACTCTATGTTCATAGACAGAAAAGCTAACAATTGTTGAGATTTCAGTTCTTCTAACTTGATCTAAAGATTCAGTGCAATCCCAACCAAAATTACAGCAAGTTATTTTGTGGATATCAACAAATTGATTCTAAAGTTTCTATGGAGAAACAAAGGAGCCAGAATAACCAACATAATTTTGAAGGAGAAGAATAAGTTTAGAGGAATAACACTATTTGACTTCGAGACTTAGTATAATGTGCCATTAATCAAGACAGTGTGGTAATAGTGAAAAAATATACAAATAGACCAATGTAACAGAATAGGCGAGGTAGAAAATACACTCATACAAGTATAATCAACTGATCATTGATACAGGCAAATCAACAGAGGGAAAGGACAATCTTTTCCACAAATGATGCTAGAACAACAGGGCATCCACACGTTAAAAAAAAAAAAAAGCATCTATATACACACCTTACACCTTTCTACCCACAAAAAACCCCCAAAACCTTAAAAATGGATCATAGACTCAAATGTAAAATGCAAAACTATGAAAATCCTGGAAAATATATTAGGAGAAAATCTAGGTAAACTTGGGTTTGCCAAGAACTTTTTAGATACAACTCCAAAGGCACAATCCACGGAAGAAAACATTGATTGTGCTGGCCTTCATTAAACTTAAAAGCTTCTCTGCTGAGGACACAAAGTACAAGCCACAGACTGGGAGTATCCAAGAGATACAAAGAACACTTAAAACTCTACAATAAGAAAATGAACAACCCGATTTAGAAAATGGGCAAAAGATCTGAACGGCACCACATTAAAGAAGATATACAGATGGCAAATGAGCAAATGAAAAGATGCGCCACATCATCTGTCATTAGGGAAACAGAAATCAAAACAACAATGAAATACCACTACATACATACTAGAAAAGCCAAAATTGATCCTTTCTATTCTTTTTAGATTTTGGCCATTCTAATAGATACATAGTGGTATCTCACTGTATTTTGATTTGTATTTACCAGTGTTTGTTGTTGCAAAAACAAATGCTGACAAGGATGTGGAGAAAAGGAACTCTCATTCATTGCTGGTGGAATTACAAAATGGTATGTCACTTTGGAAGACAGTTTTTCAGTTCCTTACAAAACTAAACATATTCTTTCCATATGATCCATCAATCATGCTCCCAGGTATTAATCCAAATGACTTGAAAACTTATGTCCACTCAAAAACCTACACATGAAATGTCTGTAACAGTTATATTTATAATTGCCCAAACTTGGAAGCCACCAAGATGCCCTCTAATGAGTACATGAATAAACTGTAGTACATTCAGACAATGGATTATTTAGCATTAAAAAGAAATGAGCTATCAAGCCACAAAAAGATATGGAAGAATCTTAAATGCATATTGCTAAGTGAAAGAAGCCAATCTGAAAGGGGTACATACTCTATGAATTCAACTATATGACATGTTAAAACAGATAAAAATGTGAAGACAATGAAAAGATCAGTGATTGCCAGGGGATTATGGGGGCAGAATAGAGAAGAAAGGGATTAATAAGTAGACTGATGAGACTTTTTAGGGCAGTGGATATATTCACTGTATGAAAAGATTATTTCTTGAGAAATTAAAAACCAACAAACAGAAATACATTTTTACATAATTTTCACAAAGACATTAGTATTAAAATAGAATATATCAATGAAATTATTTTATTTGATCTTTACCTGTGTTTTCAAAATGCTTTTATAATAAATATGCATACTTTTATAGATAAAAAACTAAGGCTTAAAACATGTTTTTCTAAAGAGTTCAAAACTACTATTTTCTAGATATAAGGAATAGGATTATACTTTAGGAGATATCAACTATTCCATTAGCATAATAAGGTACTGCAAATATATCTGAATAACTAGAAATTCCCATTAAATGATGGAGCAGATTCATTTAATACTTTTCCCTTTAAGGGATTTTTATTTTTTCTATTTGTTATTAAAACACATACATTCATTATTCTAATGAGAAACTCTTCATAAAACAGAGAGTGAAATGAAAAATTATGGTCTAACAAAATTACTTTGTAAAATTGAGACATAATACAGATTAAAGAGCTATAAACTTTTCATTGAATAAATATGAAAGACATAAACAGAGGAAGAGAGAAGAATCCTTGACCCGCTCTTAAATGAAATGAAATGAGTACAGCTTACTCTTAACTTGAGACAGAACAGGCCCGAGGTATTACAGCTTTTCTCCTTTACCTTCTCATACATATAACACCCTTTCCTAGGAGCAAATGCCCATTATGATGTGTTTTGATCTCACAAGAAATAGAAGCACAGTAAATATAAGTCTGAATTAGCACTTTTAGATTAATAGTACCAATTTATGTATAATGGAATGACTCTGTTATAATGCAGTGCTAAGAAGGCCCAAAGCCATCATTAAAATATTAAGCAGAATAAAACACTTAGCTTCCAAAGGCCTATGGGTCATTTAATTTATTCCCCACCTTATTAATAAGGCTATCCCTTAGCATTCCATACTTATTTTCAAAGATTTTCCAAGAAAGAGATTTCCTTTATCTGGGGAAGGCCCCATTTACTGACAGCTGCAAGGAAATGTTCCAGGAGAAATGAGCACATACATGAAGAATATTCTTGTATAGTGCTTTTATCACCAAATGGTGTAAACTGCTCCAGAGTACAAATTCTATAAACACTGGGACCAATATTAACATAATAGGACTCTAATAAACAAGAGTGGGATTGGTTTGATGGGAATTTAGAAGCCAGCCAAATACCCAAACAGCCACTTGGGCTGTCTGCGTCATCTATCACCCATTAGCTCTACCTATGGGATTGTCCCCAGAGGGGCCAGTCCCACTCCCCTCAGTTGGTCCAAGGTCCTAGGGAATGTTCCTCCCTTGTCTTCTTTCTCCCCTGCAGTCTGAATACTCCCATCAAACCCACATGTCAAAAATTTTTTATTATTGTTAATTGGAAAATATTTCAAAGAAATGGCAAGATTCTTAAAGTACCAGGTGAGTAGAAAATTGGGAACTTGGTGAGCTAGAAGTCAGGGAAGTTCCAGGACAAGTTTGCTCTTGGAAGAGGAGAAGGTGCAGGGGGAGAAGAGAACAAGTAAAGGAAACATGGTGAGTGCTGTGGCAGGATGAAGATGACTCCAGGTGCAGGTGGGTGGCTGGTGGTCATGTTCCCACTTGGTTCAATTTAGATGGCATCATTAAAAAGTTCCCCATTCCACAATAAGCAAACTTTTCTTGTAGTCTACAAAATGTGAAACTTTCCTTTCCTCTGTGAGTGTGTAATGCTTCATCCCATGGAACAATTCAGAAAGTTAATTTTATATGCTTCCGTTAGAGAATCTAACTAAAAGCTGAGGGAAATGATTGGAAAGATAAAACTACAATCGCAAAGGGAATCCTGTAAGACATAATATACTATGAGCAGTCCAGGTGATTCTTTCCCCTCCCCTATATGATACCATTCAATACAAACATCTAAAAAGAACTCTCATTTGGCTGTTATTCTTCATTCTCTAACAGCAGTAAAAATGACTACAGTTTAAAAACTTAGTTCCAATGACCACAAATGTTCTAAATATTCATATTCAGCACAAATTTTAAAAATGAGAAGCCTATAAAATCATCAATGAATTCTACCTTATGTTTAAAGAAGAATTATACTCTTCACAAATACTTTAAAAAAATGGAAGGAACACTTCATTTAATTAATTCTCTGAGTCAATATTAACCTGAGACTAAATCAAAGACATCATCAGAAAAAAACTATAGACCAGTATCTTTTATGAATATGGATTTTAAAAAACTCAACAAAATACTAGCAAACCAAATTCAGCAACACATACAGGTAAAAAGAATTATACAAAATGACCAAGTGGGATTTATGACAGGAATGCAAGCTTGGATTAACATCTGAAAAACATATAAGCATCTCGATAGACACAAGAAAAGTATTTGACAAAATCTACCACCCTTTGGATTTGTTCAAAATATAATTGGGAAGTCACTGGAGGCTTGTGATTAGGAAGGTTATATGATCTTTTTCACATTTTTTTTTTTTTGAGACAGGGTGGAGGGCAGTGGCATGATCTTGGCTTACTGCAATCTCAATGTCCTGGGCCAAGCAACCCTCCTGCCTCAGCTCCCCAAGTAGCTGGGACTACAGGTATGTGCCACCATGCCCAGCTAATTTTTTTTTTTTTTTTTTTTTTGGTAGAGATGGGGTTTTGTCATGTTGCCCAGGCTGGTCTCAAACTCCTGAGCTCAAGTCATTCACCCACCTCGACCTCACAAAGTGCTAGGACTGCAGGTGTGAGCCACTGCACCCACCCTTTTTTCACGTTTTTTAAAAGGATCTTTGGCTGCTGGTGGGGACCTGACCATGGGAACAGGGATGGCCACAGGGAGCCAAGGTGGAAGGCAATTACAGGAGAAATGCTTGACAATCTATTTTCCCTTAATAATGAGAATGGTGGTGACTTGGACTACAATGGCAGCTGAGGAGGTACTAAGAAGTGGTTGAATTCAGGGCATAATTTTGAAGGGAGAGCCAACAGGATTTGCAGATAGACAAAAATTTAAAGTGAGCCTGTCAGCATGTTTGTGTGTTTTTCCTGCAGCTATGATCTGAGGTTGGGTCCAGGCAGAGCAGGTGGAGCATTTGATTTAACCAAGGCTGGTTTTTCCAGGTAGGTATGATGAAGGGAGAGGGTGCAAGGTTATTGAGGATGTGTGCAAAGGAGGGATTGTCAATCACTATGGACCATGTAAACTAAGCTGGGAAGGTCAACAGATTGGCATTTGACACAGGGGTGTAAATATTTTTTAAAGTAGTAGGAGGTGTCCAGAAATTAGGATGCTTGAGATGAGATCTTGAAAGTGTAGAGTTTTATTACTCAAAACATGGTTCTTGGACCGGGAGCATCAGCATCACCTGGGAGCCTATAAGAAATGCAGAATCTCAGTCCCCACACCAGGCCTACTATTGAATCTAACTGCATTTTAACAGGACCTCCAAGTGACTTCTATGCACAGTAAAGGTTGTGAATCACTAGTCTAGGGTAGCACTATAGGAATGGGTGGCTGAGGTGGAATAGAGGCCAAGAGCAAGAAAGCCAAGAACCTGGGAGTCTAGGATATGTTGTCTCTGTGGGTACTGAAACCATCAAGAATGATGACTGCTAAGGTGGTGAAGAGAAAGTTGGTAAATCTTCGGGCGGAGCAGGCAGGAGGAAAATACGTGGAGAACTGCAACAAGAAAGAGCATCTAAAGCATGTGTTGCAAAAGTGCTGTCCTTTTAAGGAGCAGGGGGTCTTTTAAGGAGCAGGTCATTGGTCTGGAAGCAGAAACCAGGAGCAAGAAAGACTCCAGAAGCACCTCCAGTGAGGAGCTAATGGAGGTGTTCTGGTGAAAACAGCCACCACCTGAGAAAGCTTCTGGACAAGCAGTGTCCTCAGAGGCAGCCAGTTTGGGTTACAGACTGTAACACTAACACACCACCTGAGCCACTGCTGTCAAGGCACCAAAACCATCATAGCGGGCAGGTTTTGTTTCTTTAGGTTCTCTTAATTCAAATACGCTTTGCAAATATCTGAATCTCTACACAGGAAATGCTTTAAATGCAGGCAAAAGTTTATTTACATAATGTCCGTGTGGATATGAGACAGTAATATATGCATGCAACCTCAAAGATGCATAAAAGATCTTGTTGTAAAAAAAGAATGATACAAAGTCTTTACATAATGACTTTCAAGACTTTCAATAAACCCTTATATAGAATTTTAAAAATATTAACTTATTTGAATCTTTCTAGCACCCATATGAGGTAGGTACTATGGTAGCCCTGCTTTGCAGATGAGTACACAGAGGGACAGGAGTCTGGGAAAGTTCCACAAAATCTCAAAGCTGGTAGGCAGCAGGGCTGGGATCAAAGCCAGGCCGTCCAGCTCCAGGACAGGGGCTATGCTGTTTGCCACTGGCTGCCTCTCTTCCGCTCCATACAGAAAAGTTGCTTTGAAAAAAAAAACACAAAACTTTTTTTTTATTTTATTTTTATCACTCAAGAGGCTTTTTGGACACAAGAAACCTTAAACAAATTATGTTTACTTCCAAGGTAGACCGATCTCAACTTCATTCCAGACAGACAGGAAATCAATCTTATTTTTAAAGAGCCTTAGAAAAGAACACATCATTTCTTCCCTTAATAACTGGTTCAAATGTCAAAAGACTTCCAACTGCCAAGATATTCCTTCTTACACTTAACCTGAATGAAACATCGCTGTTGCAATTTAAGCCTGTTTTCCTATTGCAGTTCGAAGACCAGCCTGCGAGACCCTGAAATTTTAAATCTATATAATTTCAGCAACACTTTCCTCCTTCCTTTTTTTTTTTCCTTTCACATCCTAGAAATTTCCTGTGGCTGAATCATTATATTCATTAGACTATGTCTAAAACTCACTAACTGTGATTTCCCTCCTAATCTTTTCTTAACTTGGAGGATCAGCAGTCAGGAACAGCACAAGGTACGGTAGGAGCATCATTATGTGACTTCAATGGAAAAATAAACCTCCATGGCGAGGTTTTGAGGACAAGCTCCAAGGAGATGTGCTGTTCTTGGGCCTCGTTCTCAGTAAACACAACCCAGAGATCCTGGCTAAATATCTATACATGGAGAATGGTGCTGTAGGCCCAAGACTCTTTGCCAGTGGCAAACAGTCACCTCCACCTGTGTCATGACACTAGCAATGACAAGAACCCATGCAGTAATCATGGTAATATAATGCTAAGAATTCAGCAGCTCCTATGTTTGGGTACATTAAGTGTCTCAGGGACTGAGAAGTTACGAATTACCAGAAGAAAGCAAGTGTGTGCGATGACCTGCCCATATGGATTAAAGCCTATGCCAATGTCACAGGCCAAAAGCGTGCACAGGGTTCTTAAATTTACAATGTAATATCTTTTGGAGTACCCGAAATTTCTTTTAAAAATCTGAATATCCACCTTAGCTATCAAAGAAATAAGTAAAATGAATTCAGCACAGCACCATTCCAAGACGCTCATCTGCATAACACAATGGACTGCTTAGAAACATGGTGAGCATAACCCTGTCTACTTCCCCAGTGCCTCCATTAATGTTTGGTTAAACTTTATGCACATATTGTATAACCTCAAACTCCCTAAAGCCTCCACAGCTGACTCCTACCAGGCCAGCCAACAAAGTCAGCTAACAGGTTAATGCTGCATTGGGTCTTTACGGTCAGCCAAGCCTGCGGAGCCCAGCCGGCCCCATCACTTACCTGCCAGGTAACCTGATAGGCTACCTTAACTCTCTACACCTCAGACCCTCTAGCAGAGACATTAGGATAATCTGCATTTCTCGACTTTTTTTTTTTTCATTTTCACTCCTCTGAGAAGACTTTTTAGACACTTGTTTTCCTAATTGCCCTCCATGATATTCTAACACCACAGGATACTACTAGGTCTGATTTGGTACTTTATGACTATTTATATTTTAGACATAAAAAGTAAAATTTGTTCACAACTCCCCATCCAGAACCAATGTCTGCCCCCTTACGGGCAATATCACCCTGGAATGAATGAGATAATATGTCTGTCTTTCAAAGTAGCTCAGCAAAGAGTTAATGAGCACTAGTAGGCACCAGACATAGTCTGGATCTTTTATGTCTTAGAGCTGATATCTGACTGGTTTACAGAAATATATTTGTGCATCCCTGAGAACATGAGAACAGTTATCCTTTATTATAATGCATTAATGTACTACACATTACTTGATTGTGCAAAATAATGTACATGGATCAACAAAACACGATCACCATACTAAAGATACATCTCCAGAGTGCCTCCTGACAGCCGCCAAATCATTACAACATCACAAAGGCACAGAAGTTCGGGCTGGAAAAAAACCAACTAGCTAGTCTACCTCTTACATTTTGCAAATTAATTAGTAAACCAGGTCCACTTTTCAATTTGAGTGTGTGTGTTTTTTACTTCAGTTCTCAGGAAGGAAGCCTACGACAAAGCTACAAGCATATTTAGGATGTTGACAGGCAGAATCTCCAGCTAAACCCTTTATAAACACGTTTATGTCCTTTTTAAAATGTTAAACTTTAATGAAGGAAAAACAAATCATAAAAAATTAAACCGTGCTTTACCTTGATGATATATAATTCAAGATTAATTTTTAAAAATTCTTGTATAAGAGACTTACACATGTAGAAATATCGAGGTAACAAGCCTTATTCATTTTTACACAGTTCCTTATTTCTGAACTTTTCAATGAAGTATGGAGCTACAGAAACTAAAGAAATGAAAGCTTGCATATATAGTCATATACAATCATTTCACGGACATAAGTGAAGGGAATGTTACCCTCTCTTTTTTTCCCTGCAAATCAAAGTTCAAGGTTAGTCGTCCTTAAATGAAAAATAATTAAATCCTTGTTTTCCAGTTGCTTTTAGGAAAAAACCTCATTTCCTAATTTTTACAGAGGCTGAATGAGTTCACAGAAAACTCATTCTCATAGCACTGCAACTCGTTTCCTCCCTATGTGAAAGAACGCAAAACCCTGCCCCAAGGGGCGAACAGACAGAACATATTGCTGCTAGGACAATAAAGAGGGAGCACAGAGCAGGAAAGGAGACCTATATTTCAGGGCTGAACAGATGCTATCGTTAGAGAGAACATACAATCCAGCCCAAGAACGTGTCTCTTGGAGCTGCCAATGGTATATAAGCAGCAGGGGCAGAAAGAAATGACAAGTACTCAGGGGCTGTGATGGGTCGTTTGGTGTATCAGCTTCTGTAACTTCACATGAGGGAGGCGGAGAGAAAGTTCAAACACTGCCCACATTCACACATGCACCTCAAGTTCAGCTGTGATTCAAATGTTTTTAGAAAATAAATGTCTTACCACTAGTTTTTCTTCTTAGTAACATCAACTGTGCTGCCAGTCTAGGCTACTTCTAGCAGAAAGCATGCACTCATCAGGCAGATAACGGGCTAAACCAGAAAGGGCAGGTAACTCTTGGGGAGGATGGAGAAGAGTGAGGCAATCAGTGTTTGCTACTTTAATCCTGCTCCCCTGTCCGCCTCCTCATCTCTGTTGAGCTCAAATTTCCCCTGGACTAGATACAGGGCACACTTTTTGTATATTTATTTTTGAATGCATATCAAAACCCCCAAATCCTGTGAGGTTTGAGATCTGAGCTGGGGCTGCAAGTAGCTTCGGCCTCACCCCTCTCAGACAGCAGCAAAAGAGTTATCCTCAAGCCCACTATCTGATGTATTTCATTGACTTATCAGCTCTTCATGGATCAGTTACGGTATGCAGAGCACTGGGGCAAGGCCCTGTGACTTATCTACACAGGAGTCAGTGGAATTCAGTGGAATGTAAATAACCTGCCAGTGTATTCTCCCTGGACCTAGAATAGAGCCTGGCATCAAGCAAGCACTCAATATGCAGGTGACAGATGCTTAAACGAAGCAATGCATGAATGAGAAGTGGACTCTGCATTAGAGAGCTTATTGTCAGGTAGATCCAACGTGAATGGTCATAGTAACATAATTCCAGATCGACAGCAAGGAGAGATTCTTAAGTAGGTTACAATGAGTGTTTTGAAGCTCTGGAGAGGAAACACAATGCACTTAAAAATTAAACTGTTCCAAACATCTTAAACAGAAGGAACCCCATATTTGCATCAAGTAAACTCTGGTGCCATGAAACAAGGCATCAGCCTGATTCTTACTTCTTGTTCTGGTAAGACTGGGGGCTGCAGGCTCATGGGTAAGCCAAGAAATTCAGGTTTAACCAGCCAGTCAAGGCACAACTATTATTATTATTTCCTCTGAGGGAATTTGTATATATTTAAAAATAAAATAAATTGGCCCAAGAACATAACAGGTTTTTTTCAGGAGTTGGTACGTGCATTCTTTAAGATTTCAGGCGTGGCTTGAATGACCCTTTGTGTGGTCGATAGGATTCAAGAATTAAACTAATACTTGAACAAGGTAACCATGAAAATCCCTCCCATCCATAACTTCCAAAATCCTGTGACTCTGACGCAGAGAATGTGTGCATTCTGTGACTGTTGGTGTAGGTCCTATGGAATTAGCAATGTGGGACCCTTCAGACATGCATGAGAATCATACTATATTCGCTCCTAGCTGAATTTCCCTAGTAATTGCCATGTGAATTGGAAGTTGCAGTATTTTGGGATTTATGCAGAATCTGTAATATTTAAAAGCATGACAGTTAAGCCCCTTATTCACACCATGGCCTTGGGTAGAACAAATTGTAGTATCTTTCATTTACTGAATTTAGAATTTTCATCATTTCTTCACCAGGCTTGCCTTTCATACATAACTTTATCTTTCATTTCACAGATGCCAAGGGCCATTTGATGTGAATTCCCTTAACTTCCCTTTCTGTGACTTGAGCCTTGACGTATTTGTCCTTTCTTCTTCCCCCATTATATAAACAACGTCTTTAGATAGAGGTATACTCAGGCTTGTCTTGACCACCTTCTTCTCTTCTACCTTTCAACATCTGGGCATCTACAAGATAAAATCCATCATTGCCCCTTCTTCAACTCTCTCCTCCTGTGTTCAGTGTATATTGTAAGTACCTACTACATTTGCTACTTCACATATGTTAGAAAGCTTAGATTCCTCTTCAAACTTTCTCTCTGGCCTCTGTCTGGGTCACTTGGTCCTACTCTCTCAGTACTGAATATTAAAGGATGCACCCTTTAATGGAGACCCCTCCCCACTAGCCTAGACTACATGATACCCTCTCAGCTGGCTTTCCTGTTTCCAGTGCCTGGCCTCTCCCAACTGCCCTTTACAATGCTGCCAGGGTTTTCCTTCTAAAATATGAGCAGCATTTATATTACTCAGATACCTAAAACACTTTAGGCCTGCTCCAGTGTCTCTAGCTGAGTTTCTGAAGGCATAAGATGTCGGCAGTGGCACAGGGCAAATTTTTAGGAGGTATTTGAGATGAATTTCAGTAGCATAGAACCTCAAGATTTAAAAATATAGTATCTCTTAGTAATTTATTTTCGTTTTGATCCTCTTTTGATTCTTTCAGTATAGCTAAGAAAAGGTGTCAGTTTAGTGCTCATAGGTCAGGATCATGCTTCTGATGTGTGCTCATCTCCCTTTTTAATAAGCCTGCAGGTTCAGTTCAGAGCATTAGTGAAGGAACAGTGTCAAATTAAAATGTTATAAGTGTTTGGTTTTTTGAATTTATTCAGAGCAAGTAATACAGGATTATTATCCATAGTTATGGTAAGTCAAAGTATTTAAGAAAAATGTCAATGTAATAAAAGTTCTAATAAATAATAATGCCTTTGGCATAAACATCACCAAGAAAGAATTTGGGAACATACCTATGGACTAAAATCCAGACTCCATATTTTCCCATGCATCAGTTCCAATTTAGCTTAATTTCCAACTGCAACCCTTCTTCATAAATTCTTCACTTGGACACAGATACTTCTCTGACCCTCGAAACTGCCCTGCACCTTCCCTTTCTCCATGCCTGTATTTATGCTGTTCCTTCTGTCTGGGATATCCTGCCTCACTTTTTGGCCTTTTGAAATTGGATTTATTCTGAAGTCTCAAGTCAAGTTTTCTTTCTAGAAAGTCTTCCCCTGAGTTTTGAAATTATGACTTAATGACCTGTTTGCTTGTCCCTTGATTATAGTGATTGCTTCTCTCTCAAATGACAGTTTGTTTACACATGCATACACCTATTATATTGCAAGCTCCTACAGGGCAAACACTATGCCATTTTTTATATTTATGGTCCCCACAACCAAGAAGAAATGCCAATATATATATTTGTAAATAAGATAATGGGTAAGAAATTTTATATCTCTTTTCATTGCTGCCCCTGGACCTGTTTGCAGGGTTTTTTTTCCTCTCCTAATAAATGAATACCTTTAGAAACAGGTCTTAATATAAATAAGGGCAAATCTAACTTACTGATTGCAATGCAACTTATGAAACACTTCCTAAGTCCCTGGAGAAGTTAGCTTTTGATTAGCCTCTTTATTTAGGCTCATATCATACCATTCTGTTTTTCTTCTTGTGTCTTTTTTGGGGGGTGTGGGGGTGAGTGGGAACCCATATTCCAATTTAATTAAATCTGAGGACACAGTGAGAAATGAACCTTAAAAAGCAGCAAAATATCAAAAATTAGCCCTATTCTCTTATCCAACAACTATTTTCTGATCACTGGTTCTGTTCCAGGTTTAGTGCTTGGTGCCAGGCACAGAGAAAATAAGAGCTATCATCCCGGCCCTCAAGGAGTCAAGCTGTGAATCAGCGGTATAGTACTCCATGAAAATTTGGGAAAATATCCCTTGTTTTACTTCAGGTAATGCTTAACAGACAATGCATTAATTGAACACCAGCTTTGTGCCAGCTTATGTGCTGGGAGATGTGGATACTTCTATGTTTTAACTTTATTTGCCACATAACATGAATTGTAACTTTTACCTTCTAAGACTGTATCTGGCCAAAGAATAGCCCCAAGGCTGATAAAACTTATTATAAAAGTGCTAATCATTTGTCTGGCAATAGGACAACCAACTTTAACAGAATGTGCTTTCTGAGAAGTTCCAGTCAGATTAGTGTCAGTCATCTATGAGTCTCTGACGATGGTCTGCCCACATTTGCTCAAAAAAAACAGCCCACAGCTGTACACAAAGCAAATCCAGGAGACCACATGGTCAGACTTACTGAAGGGTATTTAAAAGACGACACTTCAATAATATATGATCCTGGTTTTTTTTATGTTGCTTTATTTTGGAATGCCTAGCCATTTGTAATCCATAACAGACTTGTACATTCAGTCTTTTTTCTCTTTTTAGGGAAGAGTAATTGTCTTAGTCTGTTTGAGCTGCTATATCAGAATACCATAAGCTGACTGGCTTATATAAAACAGACATTTATTTCTCACAGTTCTGAAGGCTGAGAAGTCCAAGATCAATTCACAGGAAGATTCAGTGTCGGGTGAGGGCCCATTTCATGGTTCACAGACAATCACCTTCTCTCTGTGTCCTCACAGAGCAAGGGGCTAGGGAGCTCTCTGGGGTCTCTTTTTATAAGAACACTAATCCCATTCATGAGGGCTCCACCCTCATGACCCAATCATCTATGAAAGACCCCAGTTTCAAATATTATCACACTGGAAATTAGGTTTCAACATGAATTTGGGGGGAACATAAAAATTTAATCTATAGCAGTAAGATGTGTCTAAAATAGCCCCCCTTGATTTGAGACATCTCCTGTAGCAGCACAAGTTCGCTTTCTGATTAACTCACATTCTCTGTTTGTGCCTAGCAGTGATGTTGGAAAAAACTAATTAGCAGAATGGTTTTGGTAGAATACCAGTGACTACTGATATAAAAAGCTGGGAAACATAAGGGTGGTTCAAATACCTTGGCTTCTTACAAAAAAGACCAAAAAGATTAATTTGAATGTGAATCAAGGTGGCCAAATTACAGACACATTCTTTTTAATTGATGGCCAGGTGTGGTGGCTCACGCCTGTAATCACACCTGTAAACACTTAGGGAGGCCGAGGCGGGCGGATAACCTGAGGTCAGGAGTTCGAGACCCACCTGGACAACATGGTGAAACCCTGTCTCTACTAAAAATACAAAAATTAGCTGGGCATGGTGGCGGGTGCCTGTAATCCCAGCTACTCAGGAGGCTGAGGCAACAGAATCACTTGAACCTGGGAAGCAGAGGTTGCAGTGAGCCGAGATCATGCCATTGCACTCCAGCCTGGGTAACAAGAGCGAAATTCCGTCTCAAAAAACAAAACAAAACAAAAACAGATGCTGGGGAGGTTGTAGAGAAAAGAGAATACTTATACACTTCTGGTAGGAATATAAATTAGGCAGGTAGATCACCTGAGGTCAGGAGTTCGAGACCAGCGTGGCCGACATGGTGAATCTGCATCTCTACTAAAAATACAAAAATTAGCCGGGCATGGTGGCAGGTGCCTGTAATCCCAGCTACTCGGGAGGCTGAGGCAGGAGAATCACTTGAACCCAAGAGGTGGTGGTTGCAGTGAGCTTGGATCGTGCCACTGCATTCCAGCTTGGGCCACAGAGCAAGACTCTGTCTCAAAAATGTTTAAAAAATAAAATTAATTAATTAATTAATTAAATTTATCTTAACACCTAACCAACATGTTGGCTTTTATTTTGTAAAATTTCATGTATGTTGGTTCACTAAAAACCATATGTCAGGATTTATTCCTTCCTAGCAAAGACCATTCTATAAAAAGGAAACATATACTAAAATCAAGAATATCCAAGGCTATGCGCAAAATAGATCGAAAAGTAGCTAAGACAAATTAGGCTGTATTGGAAAGGTACAAAAATCTGCAGCATTCAGGAAATCAACTTGTTTTGCCAAAGAATCACCACCACAATTTTTAGTCATATCCCAAACTGTCTTAAATATGAAAAATATGGCCATCAAAAATAATGTGGAAGGGGAATATTATTTTTACCTAACTTGAAAATTGCCATAAAATGATAGTGCTTTGGCCCACAGCAGGCCCAGCCAAAATGAGCCAGACCTACAGCCTGTCTGAAGGATCAAATAGCATGAAGAAGTGGGGAGAGGAAAGCTACAATCTGAACATAATATGGAATTCTTATCATGCCATTAAAGTTCTAGATTGCCTATAAAACATGTTCTGTGAATGCTTTCTTAATTTAAAGTAAAAATGTTATCACAACCATGGCATTGTCTCTGATATCTGGTATCTTAGACAAATTATAGCATCTTCCTTTATACTCTTCTAAGGAATGAACGTTGTTTATGGAAAAGGTAGTATTGCTTAAGAGAGATAGCAGGCAAACTTCATAAGAGGTCTTAGTAGAGATTCCTATAAGAAAATCAAACAGGAATTATTTTAATCTTTTGCTGGTCAATTTCTCCCATGTTAAGTAACATAGGCTATACTTGGTAGAAGCAGTCCTGCATTTGGAAGCAGAGACCAGGGGACAAAGACAATCACAGTATTTTATTACAGTACTCCACTAAACAGTAGCAATAAAGGTTATTTTATCCTTATAATTGCCCTAAGAATAACTAGCCTGGAGCTACTGCTTTTTGCATAGCTCAGTTTACATGCTTGCAGAGAGAGATATTGCAAAAAGACTTTACATTATTTCCCTAGTCAAAGGAAAGGCATTCTGCCAATGTCCAATGACTATGTTTTAGAGGCTACTGTTCCAAGTCCATCCCAAGACCTGCTCCTCCACAGCTTTCAGATTAGATTTCTTAATGACTCAGTGTTGTACTGATGTTACCCAAGGTCAATGAAGTTAAAATCTAGGAGACCAGATTCCTCAAGAGATCAGAGCAATTCTTTCATATCTTACTGCATTCTCTGTAGATGAACGGAGAAGGTAGCTTTGTTTTGAGACAGGGTCTCACTATGTTTCCCAGGCTGGAGTATAGCCTCGTGATCATAGCTCATTGCAGCCTCAAACTCCTGGGCTCAAGTGATCCTGCTGCCTCAGCCTCTTAAGTATTTGGGCCTGAAGGCACATGCCACCACATCTGGCTAATTCTTATTTTTTTTTTTTTTTACTTTTGCAGAGACGGGAGTCTCACTATGTTGCCCAGGCTGGTCTTGAATTCCTTGCCTAAAGCAATCCTCCCACCTTGGCCTCCCAATTGCTGGGATAACAGGCATGAGCCACTGCACAGGCCAATAAGGTAGTTTTTATTTAGTATATATAAAAATAAATTACTTATGCATCTAGCTAGTACTAGTCAGAAAGACTTAGGTTACTGAGTATGGTACTTGCACCTATCATCACTGGAACTAATGTCAATGTTTGATCATTGGTACCAAAAGTAGTTTATATTTAGTCCTAAAGATATGATAGTGATTATTTGGTAGGGGGTGGTGCCTCCAGATTTAAGCTATAACAAATAAAAATCCATTGTCTGACCCCAAAGTAAAAATTTTTAAATGTTTTGTAATTTAAAATATCACACTGTGCTTAAAACAAATTTGACAAAATGATGCTACTTCAGATAAGAGGTTGGCAAACTTGTTCAGCATAAGGCTAGGTAATAAATATTTTAGGCTTTGTAGACTACGTATAGTCTCTATCACATAATCTCTTTTTCGCCAAACAATTAAAAAATGTGAAAACTATTCTTAGCTCATAGGCTTTACAAAAACAAGTGGTGGGCCAGATTTGGCCCAAGGGCCATGGTTTACCAACACCTGCTTTAACTAGTGGACCACACTAAAAAGAATATTTTCATTTTCTTAAGCCTTGCCACTATTTTTCCCTTCAAAACGTTATCAATAAGAAGCACAAATTAAGACAAAGTCTAAACCAGATAAAATCTCTAATACAAAGTAAAACTGGATAAAGAGCTATGAAAAAAATTATTACATTCTCTTTCAAACTTAGTCTACTCAGGCACATTCAGTTATGTGATTACTTGAAGATATGCTTGTATGAGGGAAGTGAAACGTGGGGGTTTAAACCTCATGATCCTTTTTTTCCCCAGAGGCAGTGGTGGGGATTAGCAGAAGTTCTGCAGACCTTAGTGAGCAGCATTTGCAGAGTGCATTTCCAAAAGGAGCAATTCTAGATTGCTGTTCCTATTAGTGGGGCTCTCAGGAAATACCCAAGAAATTAAATGCACAGCAGGACCTAAGTTGAGTGGCAGTGATCTTAGCACATGAACAGTTTCATGAAAGGGAAGTTGAAATGCTGCTTTAGGGTTACTCAAAACAGTCACAAAAACTTTGGAGCTCTGTCACTACTGTTGCCTCAGAATGGGGTTCCCTTGCTTGCCACTGCCCCCCCACTCCCCGCCAGCCCTACCTGCCCCATTGCAAATCCCAGACAATGATGGCAGCTGCACAGCTGCTGAGAGCCCGTAAGGCAACATCCAAGATAAAAGACAAAGAAAACTCTGTCTGAAGTCTGTGTGCTCCAGCAGAGTAAATGGAAATACTTCCAGGCTGAACACACAGAAGGGTTTCAAGCAGTGCTGAACCATGCCTGTCACGTTTCTGTGAAGCCCTCCTCCTGTCAGTCCAGCACATAAGGAAGGCTTCAGATTTCCAAGACCAATTTGTCTGCAGTCTTTCAGATATTCAGTAAAAGTGCTATTTTTGCTCCTGAATCACAGAAATTTTAAATTAATGCAGATTTCCTTATTAACCTTTGTTAACTTACTAAATGGTAAAACCCTAATTACTTGCAAATGAACCAGATAAAATAAAGATGTAAGAATTTTTTTCACATTTAATATATAATATTCCCATTAGTAATCCTCTTCATAACGACCCTTTGTAGCGTTAAATTTCAACACTTTAAGTCACTCATTAAGTGTTAATTATCATTCTTCTATTGTTATAACTGATAGGTACACATCTGTGCAGAAACATTTACCCCACAAGTCCTCACGGAATGACAGCAGTTGGTGTTCCTCTTGGCCTGATAGGATTAGATGACTTGTAAGGTTTTATCTGACCCAGATATTAAAGGGCTCTGGGCTCTGTGGCTATTCAGATGGTATCAAATACACCTTTTACCATTGAGGAGCTTGATTCAGATAAGGCTTTTGTACCCCCATTTTTACATGGTATAGAATACCATAAGCACTTAATGAACACCTTTAACCTGCAGAGGGAACTCATCTCCTAACCTAATCAGAGCCAGACAAAAGTTTTAAGCAACTACACCACTGATTACTGACTACAACAGTCCCCCTGGTTCTTTTCCTGACCACATCAAACCTGCCTAATGTGGCACCTTCATCCCTTTTACCACCCCAACTATCCATCAGGCACCTACATCACAATAAATGCCAGTGACCTTGGTAGGGCTGAAAGAACAGAGATCTAGATGATATAGTCGGTGAATGATGGTTAAGAGGAGGAACAAAAGGTATCACTGTGATATTTCAAAAATGGAATCTTTAAACAGGGATAAAAAACCTAGCAGAGTGGCTTCTCACTTCACACCAACACCTCCAAACTTCTCAGAACCCATCTTAAAAGCAAAACAAAATAAAACAAAACAATAAAAACGCCTTACTAAATAGTAGAAAGCACAGTAGGCAGATTATCATAACAACAATAAATATAAGAATACTCATTCCCTTCCAGACATGTAGTAAGCCAGAAATTCTAAGGGCTGGTCACCATTAAATTAGATAAAAACTAATGACTAAAGCTGATCTTTTTATATTGGGTATTTCATTTGATAACATTATGTCCTCTGGGACAAAAACAGATTAATATTTAAACCAGATTAAAATTACTGATTTTTGTCTACTGGATGTTTCATTTCGTAAGATGCCCTCTGGCATAAAAGGTATTATTCCAAATAATACCAAATGGGCATTTAGGATGATTCTCCACATATGCCTAGTATAACCCAGTTTTGTTCAAAAACAGGAGTTTATAATTACTAATATGCTCAATCACAACCATTTCTTTAAAGCAAGAAAGTCACTAAATTTAATTTTCCCCATGATCACTGATATAAAAGATATTTTCTGCTAATAAATTGGTTCTGAATAATATGTGCCTTACTTTGTGGCTTTCATATTTACAAACCATGATTCTTACATGAGGTTTTATATGAAGTTCTAAAACCACAACATTAAATACAAAAGTCTGTAAAATCTTATTTTTAAATTATATCTTCTGTTAGAATATTAAATACAATTTAATAAACTGAAACAGTATATTTTATATGACACAGAAAGCTTTTAGAAGACTAAATCATGAGCAGAGACGTGAAAGCAAAGATATTAGACAGTAGTCACTCAAACATCTTTTGCTCCTACGGCACTGAGAATATCGTATGTCAAAATCAATTGCCACATCCCTATGACCTGTACTATAATATCCTGTCACTGTGATACAAAGCACACTATAAAGAACAGTCACACAGTGATCATTTGGTCAAGCAGCCCATGGCTAGAGCATCGTCCTTCCAAAGTCATTACTGTGGACGGTCATAAAACCCAACAAGGTCACCTAAAAGGGAGGGAGGAGCTTGGTTTTTCACAATGTCTAGCTACATCCCTAAAACGGGGTCAGACACATTGCAAATGTTTGCTTTTGGTCATGAAGAAAGCTGTGGATCAATCAAAACAAATTACTACCTCAACTAGGAGAGAAAACAAAAAGAATCTTAAAATTCCCATTGGAGGCAAGTCAGGAACACTTAATCCTAAGTGAAAAAATGACGGATATTCTCTGGGCTTCATTTTTCGCAGCTACTACAACCATCAAAGCAACGCAAGAACTGGAAAGACTTTTTAAGCAGGATTGAAAAACAGTCTTTTTTTTGCTCTTTCCTCTCTTTGCTGTTACTAGAAAATAGTGGTTACTAGAAAAGAAAGACTTCAGGGTAGGAAAAGGGCAGCAAGAAGAGGCATGTGAAGCACAGAACTGAACAAGGGAGTTAAGCCTCTTCAAAGAGCTCACAGTCCAGCTGTGTGTGTGTAGCTGGCTTTTATCCTCATGGCTTTGGGAGGCAAGGCAAGACTGACTTAGAGAAAGCCAAGGGTACACAGCCTCAGCACATTCAAAAACAATGAAAATGAAAATTACAACACAAGCCATGGAAAATATTTGCAAATCATATATTTGATAACATACTAGTAATCAGAATATACAAAGAACTCTTAAAATTTAATAAGACAAATGCCCCAGTTTAAAAATGGGCAATTTGAATTGCCATTTTGCCAAAGAAGACACAAAGAACTAATGATCACTTAAAAGATATTCACCATTATTAGTCATTAGAGGATTGCAAATTACAACCACAATAAGATACCACTTTATACTCACTAGAATGGTTATAAGACTATAAATAAATGTATATTAAGACCATATATTTCTGTATGTTTATATACACACATTAAGACATACGCATATGTGTATATTCATACATACTGGCAATGCTATATATCCATATCCAGATATGACAATATATATGATATAATACACACACACACGCACACAACTGACAATGTTGTCAAGGATGTGATAAAACTGGAGCCTTCATACATTGCCGATTGCTGGTGGGTTTGTAAAATTATATACTCTTAGATGGCTACCTAAGAGAAAAAAAACAAGTTCATCCAGAGAATTGTGTGCACAAGTTCACAGCAACCCTATTCTTAGTAGCCAAAAACAGAAAACAAACTAAATGTAGATCAACTGGTGAATGAGTGACCAAATTGTGGCATCTTGTTACAACAGAATAGTATTCATCAATAAAAAGGAACAAACTTCAATACATACTACAACATAGGCAAACATCAAAATCTTTAAGTAAAAAAGACTGGATGTAAAAGACTATATATTATTTGATTCAATTTATATGACAGCCTCAGAAAGGCAAATCTATGGAGACAGATAGCATATTAGTGGTCACCTGGAAGACTGCAGGAGGGAGCAGGGATTTATTGCAAATGGGCACGGAGATGATGAAAGTTTTGGAGGGTGATGGAACTGTTCTAAAACTGGATTGTAGTGATGGTTGCATAGCCCCTAAAATTCTTGGCTTGTACACTTTAAATAGGTGGAGTTTACGGTGCGTAAATTATACCTCAATAAAGTTGTTTTAAAAAATGACAAAGATCCTTTTGTCTTTTTACACTGTAACCAAAAATCATGGTAAAATTCTACATAAAGTTTTTAAATTCTAATATTTATTCACCAAACAGTCACTGAATAATGGCCACAAACCCAAAATGGCTTTGACTTTACCACCACACTATGGTTTAAATACCTGATGCCTGGGCCTTTTTCAGTATCCTTAACTATTTGACAGTGATCAGACTATTTATTGACTCATGGGATTTTGAATGAGAGACAAAACAGCATTGGAACTATCAGGGTGGGACAGACTGATGCCCCTCTCCGCAGAGCCTCAGGAACCATCCATAGACTAGACATTGCTCTACCAGTCAGCAAGCAGCGGAGAAACAGTTCACATAGTCCCTCCTAAGAGACTCAAGCCAAGAGGCTCCCTTGAAAGACAGTAGGTGCTTTATTACCTGACACCAGCTTGGGGATACAATACTAAAATCTACCTCATTCCCCATTTAATTCTCATAATAGTAAGCAAGTCCATTAACATGGACTAAGGTTATAAAAGCTTAACATTATAATAGAAGGCAGATCCGTCCAAGCTCAGCAAGATATAAAATGTCTTTTTTTATGGCATGTAAAGGCACTTTTCTCTTGCATTTCTATGATTGTATTAATACAATCTTACATTAAGGAAACATTTTAAAATAAAGAGTATAAAATTAAAAAAAATACAATGCAGAAAATCCAGCAGGAAGGAGGAAGCACTTGCATTTTCTCCAACAAAGCCCGATTTATGTCTAAGAAATGTATTAATTTCCTTAAAGACAAAATGGCTTGAATGTCAGCATGTTTACATTTAGACTTTATGTTCCTTCTTTTTATCTGGCACAGTGGTTCTGAAGCTGAATTACATGAGAATGCTACCCAGGAGTGCACACATGCATGCTGCTAATGTATATATGGATAATTACAGGGATTTTCAAAGTCAGAAAACACTTAGGACCTCTATTCCATGAAATCTGTACATCAGCATGGATGACAGGATGAGAAGGACCATAATGAACTCACTATGAGATCATTGAGGTTGGATTCCTGAGCTGCTGAGCTTTTCATGTTTTTTCTACGTGAATTTAACAGTGCTGGTATTTTCAATCTGCATTCTTTAAACCAGGATCTCAAAGCTCCTTGCCAACAAATACTACTCCTCATTATTCTCTCAGGAGGTAGACCAAAAAGAGTTAAAAAATAAAAACAAGGCCAGGCGTGGTGGCTCACACCTGTAATCCCAGCACTTTGAGAGGCCGAGTGGGCAAATCACCTGAGGTCAAGAATTCAAGACCAGCCTGGCCAACATGGTGAAACCCCATTTCTACTAAAAATACATAAAAAAGTAGCCAGGCATGGTGGTGGGCACCTGTAGTCCCAGCTACTTGGGAGGCTGAGGCAGGAGAATCGCTTGAACGCAGGAGGCAGAGGTTGCAGTGAGCCAAGATTGCACCACTGCACTCCAGCCTGAGTGACAAGAGCGAGACTCCAACTCAAAAAATAAAACTACAAAAAACAAAACAAAACAAAACAAGAAGCTTATCTACATAAGAAAGAAGAGAAAATTGAATTTGAGGGAGTACTGGTTTTTCTTTCCATAAAAGACTTTAATGACCAATTTATTTGGCAAACATTATACTTAGCATTGATGTTTTGCAAGTCACAGATGCAGGATGAATGCTTTCAAACTGCCGACTTTTATAACTTGAAAGGGCCCATTTTAAAGTTGTGACTCATTTATGAGCCTGAAAATGCTATATCTGTATGTATGAATCAGACCCACTTGGAAGTATAAGTTTACAAAGTATTACATTGCCGTCAACCACAAATTACAAATCCATTGATGAAATGCTTAGAGTTTACTTGGCAACAGCTGAATATTCAAGTGGTAGGAAATAATCTCATTATCCAATAACTATCCAATATTCTGTAATAAATCAAGGTGGATATGTTTTCCCAGCACTGCAATGCATATTTTATGACTACTTTTACAACTATTAAAGGAACTTGATCCCAAGTAACATGTTTCAAATTTAAGTAAATCATCAGGAAATAGGCACCTCTAATGGCTAGTGCTGGGAAAGGAGTAGGCTAGGCCTCTGGGTGACTCTCCTGAAAATACAAAATAAAATCATGGCTGGCAGACCAGGAAAATGAGCTAGCACTCTAATATGTGGCTCCCTATTTCACATTCATCTTATGTAAATAATAAAAAACCACAAATAGAACAAGTGAAACTTTCAGATGCCATTCATCCCTTCCTCCATGACAACTGGCTTATGTTATATAAACAGATAAAAAACACTGAAACTGTTTTGAAATGGAAAACTTGAAAATTAGAACCCAGATCATTTAAGAACTCTATACAGAGTTGATCACATATTGAAACTTAAAGTTCATTTAAAAGCATGTTCTACAAAGAGAAGTAATGAATACATGTGGTGTTAGAGGAACAGATTAAGTTATTAAAAGACATCCACTGCAATGCTAAATTAATGTACTAGATGTAAACAACTACCATCCTATTTTTTGTTTTATTGGTGCTCAGGAACAAGGGTATTCATTTTAAATTAGTGTGTACAAAATTATATTCAATGCCCATATTCCATATGCAAGTGGGACCCCAAATTACATATTCTCTATAGGGATACAGAGAAAGTGGGACCCCAAATCTCATATCCTCTATAAATTAGTGCTAAGAGACTAGAAATCTGTCTAGTTACAAAATGAGATATTCTCTCATCCTACAGGAGCTTTCCCTTAGCAACTCCTTCATACTACTGATGTCAGAAGACATAACTGATCCTTGTGCTAAAAGCAGCTATTTTATATAAAACTTATGTTGTATGTAGTTTTATTATGGGGCATGATTTGACTGTAATATTCCACAATATACCATATGTGATGGTTAATTTTAGGTGTCAACTTAACTAGATTAAGGAATACCTAGAGAACTGGTAAAGCATTATTTCTGAGTGTCTGTGAGGGTGTTTCCAAAGGAGACTGGTGTGTGAGTCAGCGAACTGAGTGAGGAAGATCCACCCTCAACGTGGGTGAGCACCATCCTGGCTGGGGGCTAGGACAGGACAAAAAAGGTAGAGAAAAGGTGAGTTCCTCTCTCTCCCCCCCACCCTCTCTCTCTCTCTCTCCTGGAGCTGGGACATTCTTCCTCTCCTGTCCTTAGACATCAGAACTTCAGGCATTCCAGCCTTTGGACTCTAGGACTTGCACCTGCATCTCTTTGGATTCACAGGCCTTCAGCTTTGGACTGAGAGTTGCACCACTGGCTTCCTTGGATCTGAGGCTTTTGGACTTGGACTGAGCCACATATACCAGCATCCCCCGTCTCCAGCTTGCAGATGGCCTCTCCTTGGGACTTCTCAGTCTCCATAATCCTGTGAGCCAATTCCTCTAATAAATCCCCTCTCATATATTTATATCTATATCCTCTTGGTTGTGCTTCTCTAACAGACCATATAATAATAAATTATGTTTCAACTGCATTTCAGAAATCATCTTCCAGGAAATTAAAAACGAAAACAAAATAATACAATATAGAAGAGTATTAGTGACAGGGTGACAAAAAATAGAGTGAAATCTACCTGGATTATTCTAATGAAAGAACAAAATATACTTTTAAGACACTGAATAGTAGACTCTAAACACAACTGAAATTGAAGTCTCTATTCCTCAGGTTCTCTATGCTAATTTGAGAATAAATACCTAATTTATTTTCATCTATTAGTTTTCAGTGATCACGAGAATTTATTCTTTATTCATCTAAAATGCAGTTTAGATTATCCAAAGGTATTCAAAAGTTGCATTATGCTTCTCCAGTTTGTCTACTTTCAAAAAGAGCAAATTATTGTTAAGTCATTTTTAGAAAATGTTCCTTCTTAACAAATGATACCTAGTTAATACATATTTAAGCGCCCTGAGAGATAAAATAATGTGAAAAGAAAGGACAATAGTTGGCCACTTTTTTAACCAAATGACCCTTTTCCATTCCAAACATTACCTGGAATCTCCAATTTATTACATATTATCACAATGTTTGCTTTTCTGCTTGGGAACACTACCACCTAAATACCTAACTCACCTTTGCTCTCTCTTTTCCTTTCCATCCCCAATTTGCCCCCTAACACAGCATTACAAACCTATGTCAAAAAGGAAAATATTTCATTGAACACAGAAACATTATTTTGAATTTCCAAACTGTGCAGAAAAGTTCAATTTCTTTCTATCTCCAAAACTTCAGTATTGTCATATGTCAAGTATGTTTCCCAGAAAGCATGGCCAAATAAATACTCCTTTTCCCTCTTGAGGATTTCTAATGCATATACATATACTAAATGCTCTGAGAACTCTTACAGTGAAAAAGAAACAAAACTCCTTTCTTTGTCTAACATAGCACTGACCCACAATATCCAGTTCTACCTCTTGCAAAATAGCTACTATTCTTGCTCAGAAACGGTGCCTAGTAAAACACACTTTGGGGTGAATAGCTGCCTATGTACGCTATCTTTACAAAACTAGAGAAGTCTCAAAAGGTACAAGTCAGGATTGGATAATTCCCAATATTCAGGACCCCAAGCTCTGAGTTTCAGGTTTCTTCTAAAACATAAATGTTCCTGAAATTTCTCCTAATACATTCTGATTAAATGCCTTGGCCTGGGACCCCATGAACATGAGATCGCTTAGCGGCACTAGGCCACACTTCTCAGCTGCTTCAGAGGACAGTGTTCTTCCTAGGACTGATGCCTACCTTAACACAAAGCCAAACCATAACCAGAGAAAGAGTAGATTACTGTGGTCTGGTCTGGGGAAGCTGCTTATTAACAAATGTAGGCCACAGAAATAATGCTAGATTCTTCCTTCTCTGCTTCCTCCTATCATTCACCAAAAAGAGAGAGAGAGAGAGAATTTTTATTACCTACAGGTAAAAAATTTCAGAGGCGCATGATATGCCAGGGAAAATAATACCACAAGGAATAAATGCCTCCCATAGGATGCTCTCCCCATTAGTACAGAACAACTTCTAGAAACTTACAGAAACCCTGAATCTTGTGCTCCTAGAAGGACAGGAATACGTTTTTAATGCAAACTTCTCTAGAAAGCTGTTTCTCTTTTTCTCTAGCTCTTTCCTTTTAAAAAAGTCCAAAAATCTAAGTCTCTTTTTAGATATCTAATTAACTAAAAATAAAAATTTCTATCAGATGTGAATCTCCCCTTTTTACATGGAGACGATGCTTGGATGGACCAAAGATGGAACTGGTAGGATTCATTCAAATCCAAATCCTAAACCAAATAAATAGAAAAGCTGTGTGTTATATTTAGTATTGTAAACTTCATATAAGAGGGGAAAAAAAAGGGTCAGAAAATAATTATCAAGGAAGCGTAAGATACTGGTGACATCATGTTCCAAATTGAAAATTTATGGAAAAACAATTTTTTTTTATTTTTGTATCTTACAAACCACAATCTGGAGAATTTGTGCAGCAAAATGGAAGTTTAATAAAAACCAAATGTGGAAAATCTTCTATTAACACAATGCTGGTTAATAATTTTTTTTTCTTTTACACATTCGTGTAATGATAAAACGTTACGTTGGGAAGAAGTCTTAACAAGCCATTTAGTTGGCAAATGAATAAACTAAGGCAAAAAGACATGAGATGTTTGGCCTGAGGTCACTCAGCCCCTAAATTACACAACTGAGACTAAATCCCAGTGTCCCAATCCAGAGTTTTGGCCTCTGTCCCTTCCCCACCATTTTGTCACAGATTTGTTTCCTTTATGTACCTGCTGGCTACACACTCTCATTCTTGCTATGAAATGAACAGTTTTCACCTTTTATTGCCTCTTTACATGAAAACAGCAATGGACATCACCTCACAATCTGAGCATGTTAAAAAACACACAGACTTGGGGCTGCTAAGCAAATGTGGCACAGCTTGCCTTGGCATTCTGTATTTAGTGATAATGGGTTAAAACAGTTAAGATGAACTATTTTTGAAAAGAAAATATATGGCATGTACACAATTTTGAGGCTCTCTTAATTGTCCTTTGGAAGCAGATGCACTAGAGACCACCCGTGGAGATGTATATATTGTCAGACCTGGCTATTTCCCTCATTGTTACATTGTTATGCATAATTTTTAATTAGGGCTTATCTTTATACAGTAAATAGGTATGTCAACTAGAGTTTTCCATATTTATTCTTCAACCATCATAAGGTACATCTGCTCCAGAAAATATCATAAGCCTGTAAATACCATGATTGCTAGGAAACAAAGCATTACCATAAGGAGTCTACCTTTCCTTAAAAAGAAAACGTTAATCCCTCAAATGGCATATTTACGCAGAGAAGTTCTAAAAAAAGGTTCAGAGACATGATATTAAAAACTAGTCACTACCAAATTTCTGGTATAAACAGGTGGGCTCAACAAACATGCTGGCCTCAGCTCCTTCCCTTAACAACCTTAAAATGATTATAAATAATACTAAAACAAGCAGACAGCAAAAAAGCATGTAAACCCATAAGGACAACAAGAATGAATGACAGAAGAGTAGTTAAAAAAAAAAAAAAAAAGCTAGAAAGCCAGTCGACAGGTGGCCACTGACTTACCTGACATGAGAATGCAGAATTCTGTGGCAACAGTGGTGAAAAACCAAGAGGCAACCGCACATGCACTGAGAACCAAACCCCTCACCCATGACTTAGGCACTGTTGGCACCAGTACTTCTGCATGTGGGGATAACCATAGAGCTTCGAAAGGGAGGACAGGTTCAAAAAAGGCATAGAGGCAGTTAGACACACAGATGTCCTCTTCTGCTTTGTAGAAACACTAACTGTTCTTTCGCAACCTGGCAGAAGTCTGAAAATCTATTATCTGGAGACAGTACAACACAAGGTCTGTGGACCTACTGCAGGGCATCAGACACTGGAGAGAGCAAGCTACTGTACTGATACCAGGAGAACAAGCAAATGCTTGCATAGTAACTGTTGAGACCTCTTCTTTGCCCTGTGTTTCAATTCCCAAGACGCTGTCACCTCAGGCTTCTGCTTTCATGGCAGAAGAGCAGAAAAGACTTCCGATGCACTGGTCAGATGGTCAGAGAAGACACAAAATATGTAAAGATACTGAAATTGCTGTTCTATGTCCCCCACTCAAATCACCCTTTAATAAAGCCTGCAGCTGACAAATTTGAAGTATGTATGAAAAGCCCCTAAAACAGAAGCCAAAACAAAAGAAAAATGCATCTTTGGGGAAACAAAATGCAAAGAGAAAAATTTCAAAAAGCCATAATTAACATCTCCAGAGAAAAGTTTCTATGAAAGAAAAGCATGATGCTATTAAAAAAAAGGCATTCAGGGATCAAAAATTAGACACTGGAAATTAATACACAATACAGAAGAAATAAAATCCCAATAGAAAGTGTGAAAGATAAATTTGAGGTTATCTTCCATATATAGAGCAAAAACAAATGGAAAACTATAAACAAAGAATAAGAAAATTAGGGAATAATATAGGAGGGCCATTATCTACACAACAGAAAATAGGAACAAAAATCATTAAAGAATTCAGAAAAATCTCCAAAAATTGAAGGACATGAATTTCGAGATTGAACAGGTCCACCAAGTTCCCAGTACCATGGATTAAAATACATCCTTGTATTTTACAAGGATGCATTAAATTACATCCTTGTGTAATTTTAGAATACCAATACTAGAAGCCTCCAGAAACAAAATAAATAAATAAAAAAGGAGCATGGCATCAGATCGCTAGACCCTGAATACCAGAAGAAAATGGACCCTTCAATATTCTGAAGTAAAGTGATTTCCAATCTAGAGTTTTATATCCAGCTGATTACCAGTTAAGCATGAGAGAAGACTAAAGACTCCCATATCTGCAAGATCTCAAAAATATCTCTCTTATACACTACCTTTGCTTCAAAACTACTGGAAGACAGATTCTACCAAAATAAAGTACGAAGAAAGAGGGTGAAATGGGGTTCAAGAAAGGGGCTACTGAGCATACAAAAAAGGCAAAGGAAGTCCCCAACATGATAGAGATGCAAGTCAGAATGTTCCAAGAGTCATTTCTTCAAGGTGAAGTTGATAAATTGCTTAATATATTTGAAAAGAGTAAAAGGTATTTATATAATGTGAGAGAATTTAGAGATGATTTAGTGATAAGTATACAGAAAACTAAGCAAATAAAAAATGAGGCAACTATTTCTTCCAGAAAAAATAAAAAATTGTGCAGGAAAGGAAAAATGATTACGATATATTATCTTGTTCAGCTACAAATGCAGTTTATACAGTAATAACAATGTAAACATAGAATATAGATTTTAGGGTTTATATATCTTACTGGGAGATAGGGAGATAAAAAACACTTTTTTGGGGAGGAGTGAAGTTGTGAAAGGGGTATGTTTATATACGGGGAAAAAAAAAACAAACTGACTTCCACAGAAGGAAGTTAATAGATAGCTCCAAAACAACAACAAAAAATCTAGATGCAGCAACATAAGCAATTGTATTTAAAATACAATTTATTTTTGTATTTAAAATACAAAACCATAAAAAGCAGTTACCAAGAGAATGGCTAAACAGATTTAAAGTGAATGCTTCTGGAAAGCTGGAATGGGCTGGGGGGTGGTCAGGGTTCACTACCCTTTTTTTTTTTTTTTTTCCAGCAACTCTCATATAGCTGTTTTTCTTCCTTGAACTATCTGAGTGTATAACCTTGACTTTCAAAAGCCAAATTAAAAAAAAAAAAATTCAGCCTGGTGCGGTGGTTCACGCCTGTAATCCCAGCACTTTGGGAGGCTGAGGCAGGCAGATCACGAGGTCAGGAGATTGAGATCATCCCGGCTAACACGGTGAAACCCCGTCTCTACTAAAAATACAAAAAATTAGCCAGGTGTGGCGGCAGGCACCTGTAGTCCCAGCTACTCGGGAGGCTGAGGCAGGAGAACGGTGTGAACCTGGGAGGCAGAGCTTGCAGTGAGCTGAGATCGGGCCACTGCATTCTAGCCTGGGCGACAGAGCGAGATTCCGTCTCAAAAAAAAAAAAAAAAAAAAAAAAAAAAACTACAAAGACTAACATCTGAACTTTCAACACTCCTAGAAATGTCTAAATCATTCCTATGTCTCTACTGTTAATTTCAACTTGAATTTTCTTAACCAAGGTCATGTGAGGGTACTCCGTAGCCCATTATGAGACAACTATTCCTGCTTATGTCATAAGTCTATTTTTCTTAAATGGCAAAGTTAACATTATTAACGTATAACTGATTAAGATCACTGAGCCACTCCTGAAATCTGAGAATATATGCCTAGGTCTAGACCACCAGAGCGCTGCAGACATTAAAACAAATACACATTGCCTGTTCTTACTAATTCTTGAAAGTTCAGTACAAACTAATAAGTATACCCATAACCTCCTTATCAAGTAATCATTTGAAAACTATTATATACAGGCACTAAAACCAACAAACCGCTTTAAGATATCCCCTAAAGCCCAGGCATTTTGCATCAACACTGTTTCACAGGATTTCTGTCTCATCAACAAACAATGCTCATAAGCAATCAGGCACAGAAATGACTCAATATTACCATTAAACTCACATTTCCAATAAAAGTGTCCTGTACAATTTCTAGGTCTCCAAATTTTGGCACAAAATTATAAAGGCAGCCCTCTACTGAAAACTGATCAAATTAGAAAGAAAACACACAAGCATGAAGGCATTTGCTCTATGAAAAAATCTTCAGAAAAGCTTTGTCACAGTCATTTCAAAGAAGCCTGTCAGAAAATCCAAAATTTTTAAGAGTGAGACACTACACGTCTCATGTCTAAAATTTTTTTTTTCTTACTTGTGAAGATACCACATGGTAAATTATGTTCTCAGGAAAAGAAACAAACTTACCTTTCACAAGCTCGGACAGTCCATGCGGCAATTATCCATAATGAGATACTAAAAACCAAGAGTACAGTTCCTGGGCATATAGTCATTAAAGTCTTCATAACAAAACGTGTATTGAAGTTTATCTTATTAAGTGCTCCAATGCTTCTAGAGGAGGCATCAGTGAAAAGTTTGCTATGTAAAAGCATGACTCTGGCAATCAGATAGAGTCTTAAGAACATTGGTATAGATAAAATAATATCCACATCAGCGGTGGTTGTGGATGGGGCATAGGAGAAGGCAAGCCGGGCCGTCCATGTGAATGTATAATTCCCAGGTATGGGATGAATAGCACACACCAGTATTTCCAAGCAGATGAAGAAAATACGCTCATAAGTCATGGCTATTCTCCAGTCATCTGCTCCATTGTCCACCATGAACAACTGAAAAAATAAAGTAGAAAATCAGCTTCAGTATGGCATGAATGGTCCACAAGTGTTAGTGCAGATTTTAAAAACACAAAACAGATGACTTTTAGCAATCATGGCAAGCTAAAGGTTATAACTTTTAAATGCTAGCCAGGTATACTATTTTTAGTAAAGGGTATTGGTATTCATTTTGTACAAATTAAATTAAAAACTTGGTACTCAGGAGCTAAAACTGTTTTGAAGTTCAAAGTTCCTGGACAATCACGTAAACAACATCATTTTAAAACAGAGGCTTGAGCCTATCAGTCATGAAAACCCCCTCAGATGAAGTCGAAATGGACTCGCCTTATAACAAGTTGTTTTCCTCTTTCAGTCTGGATTTAAAGCCTTACACAATTCTAACTATATTCTCAGTGAAATCTATTTAGGGTGCCTCTGCAATCAGTTATACCCTATAATGCAACAACACATGAGCGTTCTTACAGGAAATCTTATTCTTGGCTTCAGAGAAAATCACAAGAGACCACAGACAAATGTGGCAGAAACATTTCTTCCAGTTTCCCCACGACTACTCTATTTTCTGTCTCTTTTCTTCTATTCGTCCATAGCCTTCCCTTGGATTATTCATTTACTTTCAATCTTTATTTAATAAAGTTCCCTTTTTCCTCCTGTTTCTGTCATTCCTTACCCCACAATCAATGAAAACAAACAAAATTTTTTAAGAAGAAAAAACCAGCGAGAAAGCAAAGTAAATAAATAGATATATAGATAAAGAGTAAAAGGGACAGAAAAGAGTATCTTCCTCTCTTCCCTGGCTCTCTGTAAACAAGTCCTCCAGGCCCTGGCAGTCTAGAGACAACCAGAAGCATTTGGAAATGTGTGATGGCTTTTCTGACTGCCACAAGGACTTGCAAGGGATACTGACACTTAGGGCCCAGAAGCCAGGGATGCCAGCCATGCTTCAATGCTGAGAGTCCCACGTATTAGGAAGACCTTTGTTTTGAGAAGCTATATATATTCCAAAGATACTGTCATTGCTGCCTTTGGAAATTACTATCAGGGACTATTACAAGTCACATAAATAAAATAGTACTGTTCTTTAAATCCACATTTGCATTCTTACCAAAAATGTTATTATCCAGCTTGATTGTCTACTTTCTTTACCAAACTTGACCCTGAATGACCTGGCAGTGTGCAAAAATCATATCCACTTCCAAACGGGCTAAGAATCACCAAGACTCCAAATAGTCAAAAGCTGTGTGGCAAAGTCCCAGCTGAGTTCCAATAAAGTTATTCCCCATAATGTTTTGGACAACAATACAAACTCAGGATAAATACCTTCCAAGGTATTTATCTAGTAAAGAAATGTCAGTCTGAATGTATCACTCCAATATACTGCTTACAAATAAGCCTCCTCCTTCTAGGACTGGCCCTCCTTCCATTCTCCCCAATGCACTTGCTCCTCTCACCTCACTCTACTCTCTTTTATTCAGGCCCTTTTCACTACTCCTCTGCTCACTTCCCTAACTAGGCTGGTTCTCTCTATTGAGTCTCACTCCTTCAACCATAATCCTACTGCCATTCTCAGCAGCATCACCCTTTACCTTTAGGTGATCCCGCCCAGGTAAACTCTCAATCTGGAACCTGATATCCAGGCTGCTGCAGGTAGCCTATGGCCACCACCCACCTGTGCCTTCAAGCTCAGCTGAACCCTCAGAGTCACCTTGTGATCATTCCCACATCCACCATGGGTTGTTTTCCTCGAGGGCCACCATTGTTCGCCTTTCTCTCAGCATGCACTTTCCCCACAGTATCAGAGGAAATACCCTCTATTTGATACATTAGCCACAATCTTACCTACAGCCACACCCTTTCCTCCTTATTTCCCTTCCCTTTTGCTTCATGTGTCTAAAGCAATGTTTCACCAAAATCCAGTTCTCCTGCATCAATAGCCTACAGTCTAGTTCCTGTGCCTCTTTTCTCTCAGCAGAGTCTACAAAGTCAAACTTCTACTGTCCACTAAAAACAAAACACCCAAAGAGAACCAAGGCTGGCTCCATGCCTACTCTCGGTTGTGTTTGTTTTCTCACTTATTCATTCTCAAACAACTTCCAGGCAGATCTTGCTCCCATTAACCTACCAAGACTACCCTTGCTAAGGTCACTAAAGATAACTTCATTATGAAATCTGATCCTTCCATCTTAATTTTTGTCTCATTTGTCCTGTCATTCCTGCTTCCCTAAGAATGATCTCTTTCCTTGGCTTCTGTGACATGTTGCTTTTTCCATCTGCTGCCACTCTTAAGGATCTCACCGTCTTTCTCTCCATTCTGTGTCCCTACTTGGTATGGTCTGGATGTGTCCCCACAATATTAACCATCACACTACCGGAGTCCATCTCTGACTTTTCTCTCACTCTATACTTCCCTGGGTAGTCTGATCCTTCACTCTCCATTACCATATTCCTCCTATCTTCCATTGTCTAATGACCTTTTTAAAATTTAATTCAAGATTAACACCATTCAAAGGCCCACCATGGCCTGATGGGTAAAATCTAATCTATACCCATAGCACACAAGCCATTCTGCAATCTGGTTTTGCCTATCTCTCCAACTTCATTGCCTACTATTCTACTTACATCTCCCTATGGTTGGAGATTCCAGAACACACCAACCTAATCATGCTTCTGGGTCTTCGTACATTCTGTCCCATGGCCCGGAAAGCCTCCATCTAGCAAATTTGTATTCCTTCAAGACCAAACTCCACGTCAGCTCCTCTAGCATGTAGTAGATGCCCTGTAAAAATCTGGAAACTCCCTCCTTTGTTCCACCATGATCCTCATATGTGCTTCTTATTGATGCTGTCACATAAAGGACAATAAAAGACTTCTTAATAAGACTGTCTCCCCTACTTGTTAGTGAGATTCCGTGTCTACCTAGTGGAGGATAAGAAATGCTTGATAAATAAACTTCCTTGTTATTTCTTAGTTAACAGTGACTATCCTAATCACTGGATAGGTCCTAATATCAATTAAATGTGCTTGTGGAAGCTGAGAATACCAAAGCATAATGCAAGTGAATGTACGACACATTCACCTAAATAATAAGTCATTGCAGCAGCATAATTTTGCAGTTCCATAGAGTCCAGATAACTTTCCTCTTTGGTAACTTCCTCACAAAAATGTTCTATTACATAGTTGTTTTTTTACTATCAAAGGTCTTAATACCTGAAATTTTTTTTTTAGTCATAGCATATATTTTAATGCTGAAATTGAGGAAAAATATTTACTTGTATTATCTACATAATCCTCACCCTCAATGTTGCTTGTTTATTCATTTACTTATCCAGTGTACTAAATACTATGTGCCAGGTATTGGTCTACATACCAGCCATACAGCAGCATTTATGATGAACAGAGAGTCTGCCCATTGAAACTAACTTTTGCTAGGAAAAAAAAAAAGAAAGAAAGAAAAAAACATAGTCAAGAAAGCAGACGTAAAGAAATCGAATAAAGTAATTACGCTTTTGGACATTGTTATGAAGGAAAGAAACAAGAGATGAAATAGAGAATAATGCATTAGAGATGACAGTAGATGTGGTCATCAGGAAAAACCTCTGGATAAGTACCATTTGATGCAAGATCTGGATTAAGAGAAAAGCCAGTCATGTAAACAACCAGAGGAATAATATTCTAGGCACAGGAAACAGCACATGTAAAGGCCCTGGGCTTTATAAAAGCTTAGCATGCATAAAGAAATGAAGGAACATCAGAGTGGCTGAAACTTAATGATCAAGGGGCAGCATGAAAGGAGATCAGTCTGGAAATAAGTTTGAAGAGACTAACTGGGACCAGATAAGCAGGCCTTTGTTGACCCATGGTATCCAGACAGGATTTCAATCAAAGCCCAGTGGGAACCCATTGAAGGGTATTAGGCAGAGGAATGATGTGATCTGATTTACAGCCTGAAGGGCTCACCCATACTGCTCTGGGGAAAACAGGGTGAAGAGGGGCAGTTGTGGGAGGAAGGATAAAAGTTAGGAAGCTCTACTGCATTTGATTGGTTGTTGTACCTCGTCACCTAAATTGGGGGACTGTCATGGAAATGGAGACAATGAGTGCACTGGACATAAAGATCTTATAGCATACCAAATTGTCTGGCTCACAGCTAAAGCAGTGTTAAGAGAAAAGTTTATAGCACTAAATGCCCATGTGAAAAAGTTAGAAAGATCTCAAATTTAAAACCTAACATCAACCTAGGGAAACTAGAGAAACAAGAGCAAACCAACCCAAAAGCTAATAGAAGACAAGAAATAACCAAAATCCAAGCTGAACTGAAGGAAATTGAGAAGCAGAAAACCATATAAAAGATCAACAGTCAAGGAGTTGGCTATTTGCAAGAATAAATAGATAGACCACTAGCTAGACTAATAAAGAAAATAGAGAAGATCCAAATAATCACAATCAGAAATGACAAAGGGGACATTACCACCAACCACATAGAAATACAAAAAAAAAAAAAAACCCTCAAAGGCTATTATGTACATCTCTATGCACACAGGCTAGAAAACTTAAGAGGAAATAGAAAAATTCCTGGAAACATACAATCTCCCAAGATCGAACCCAGAAGAAATGAAATACCTCAACAGACCAATAACAAGTTCCAAAATGGAATCAGTAATAAAAAGCCTATCAATCAGAAAAAGCACAGAACCAGAGGAATTCATAGCCGAATTCTATCAGATATATTAATATAAGTAAGAGCTGATACCATTCCTACTGAAACTATTCCAAAAGATTGAGAAGGGACTTCTCCCTATCACATTCCAGGAGGCTAGCATCAACCTGATACCAAAACCTGGCAGAGACACAACAAAAAAATAAAACTTCAGGTAAATATCCTTGATGAACGTTGATGCAAAAAATCTCAACAAAATACTAGCAACCAGAATCCAGCAGCACATCAAAAAGCTAATCTAACACAATCAAATACGCTTTATCTCTGGGATGCAAGGTTGGTTCAACATATGTAAATCATTAAACATGATTCATCACATAAACAGAAGTAAAAACAGAAATCACATGATCATCTCAATAGATGCAGAAAAGATCTATGGCCATACTACCCTGAACACACACAATCTCACCAATACGTGCAGAAAAGGCTTTTGGTAAAACTCAACAGGCCATCACGTTAAAACCCCTCAACAAACTAGACATTGAGGGAACATACTTTAAAATAATAAGAGCAATCTGTGACAAACCCACAGCCAACATCATGCTGAATAGGCTAAAGCTGGAAACATTCCCTTAGAAAACTGGCACAAAACAAAGATGTCCTCTCTTACCACTCCTATTCAACATAGTACTGGAAGTCTTAGCTAGAGCGATCATGTAAGAGAAAGAAATAAAAGGAATCCCAATAGGAAGAGAGGAATTAAAACTATCCCTGTTTGCAGGTGATATGATTTTATACTTAGAAAACTCCATAGTCTCTGCACAAAAGTTCAATGATTTAATAAACAACCTCAGCAAAGTTTCAGAAAACAAAATCACTCTATAAAAACCAGTAGCATTCCTATACACCAATAGCATTCAAGTTGAGAGACAAATCAAGAACACAATCCCATTCATAATAACCACAAAAAGAATAAAATACCTAGGAATACAACCAAACAAGAAGATGAAAGATCTCTGTGATGAAAATTACAAAACACTGCCCAAAGAAATCAGAGGTTACATAAACAAACGGAAAAGCATTCCACGGATAGCAAGAATCAGTATTGTTAAAATGGCCAGACTGCCCAAAGCAATTTACAGAATCAGTGTTATTCCTATCAAACTGTCAATGACATTCTTCACAGAAATAGAAAAAACTATTTTAAAATTCACATGGAACCAAAAAAAGCCTGAATAGCCAAAGCAATCCTAAACAACAACAACAACAACAAAAAACAACAATACTGGAAGCATCACATTACCTGACTTCAAACAATACTACAAGGCTACAGTAACCCAAACAGCATGGCACTGGTACAAAAACAGACACATAGTTCAATGGAGCAGAAATATAGAGTTCTACAGAGTGCAGACATAATGCAACACATCTACAACCTTCAACAAAATTGACAAAACCTAGCAATGAAGAAAGGATGCCCTATTTGATACATGGTACTGGGAAAACCGGCTAGCCACATGCAGAAGATTGAAACTGGATCCCTTCTTTATACAACATACAAAAATCAATTCTAAATGGGTTATAGACTTAAATGTAAAACCCCAAACAATAAAAACCCCGTACTATAACCTAGGAAATATCATTCTGGACATAGGACCTAGAAAAGATTTCATGATGAAGACACCAAAAGCAATTGCAACAAAAACAAAAATTGACAAATGGGACCTAATTAAACTAAAGAGTTTCTGCACAGCAAAGGAAACTATGAACACAGTAAACAGACAACCTATAAAAAGAAAGAAAACATATGCAAACTATGCCTCTGACAAAGGTCTAATATCCAGCATCTATAAGAAACAAACAAATTTACAAGAAACAAACAACCCCATTAAAAAGTAGGCAAAGGACATGAATAGACTTTATTCAAAAATAAGACATACATGCAGCCAACAAGCATATGAAAAAATGTTCATCATCACTAATCATCAGAGAAAGGCAAATCGAAACCACAATGAGATACTATCTGACACCAGTTAGAATGGCTATTATTACAAAGTCAAAAAATAATAGATGTGGCCAGGCATGGTAGCTCGCGCCTGTAATCCCAGCACTTTGGGTGGCCGAGGCGGGGCAGATCACTTGAGGTCAAGAGTTCGAGACCAGCCTGGCCAATATGGTGAAACCCCATCTCTACTAAAAATACAAAAATTAGCCGGGCATTGTGTTGCGTGCTTGTAATCTCAGCTACTCAGGAGGCTGAGACAGAAGAATCACTTGAACCCAGGAAGCAGAGGTTGCAGTGAGCCAAGATAGCACCACTGCACTCCAGCCTGGGCAACAAGAGCAAAACTCCGTCTCAAAAAAATAAAAAACTAACAGATGCTGGTGAGGTTGCAGAGAAAAGGGAATACTTACACACTTCTGGTAGGAATGTAAATGAGTTCAGCCATTGTGGAAAGCAATTTGATGATTTCTCAAAGAACTTAAAACAGAATTACCAGTAGACCCAGCAATCCCATTATTGAGTACATACCCAAAGGATTATAAATCATTCCGCCATAAAGATACACGTACGCGTATGTTCACTGCAGCAGTATTCACAATAGCAAAGACATGAAATCAACCTAAATGCCCTTCATTGGTAGAGGGATAAAGAAAATATGGTATGTGTACACTATGGAATACTGCACAGCCATAAAAAGAATGAGATCATATCATTTGCAGCAGCGTGGATGGGACTGGAGGCCATTATCCTAAGTGAACCAATGCAGGAATAGAAAATCAAATACCACATATTCTTACTTATAAGTGGGAGCTAATCACTGAGTACACATGGACGCAAAGAAGGAAATGATAGACACCAGGGCCTACCTGAGGGTAGAGGGTGGGAGCAAGGTGAAGATCAAAAGACTACCTAGGCTGACCGTGGTGGCTCACGCCTGTAACCCCAGCACTTTTGGAGACCAAGGCAGGCAGATCACGAGGTCAGGAGTTCGAGACCATCCTGGCCAACATGATGAAACCCCATCTCTAAAAAATACAAAAATTAGCCAGGTGTGGTGATGCGTGCCTATAGTCCCAGCTACTCGGGAGGCTGAGGCAGGGAATCGCCTGAACCTGGGAGGCAGAGGTTGCAGTGAGTCGAGATCGCGCCAGTGCACTCCAGCCTGGGCAACAGAGCAAGACTCCATCTCAAAAAAAAAAAAAAAAAAAAAGACTACCTATTGGGTACTATGCTTATATGCTTATTACATACATGATATAACCCAAAACCCCCGACACAAAATTTATCTGTATAACAAACCTGCACATGTACCCTTGAACCAAAATAAAAGTTTAAAAATATCCATTTAATAGAGGCACACATAAAGTTTTCAATTCTTCTACAAAGAAAAATGCTGTATGGCACAGAAAAACACCTATGTAATGTTTTCGGTTTCTCCCTCTTAATTAGTTTTCCTAGTCTCCCTTAAGAAAACAAAAGCCCTTTCTCCTGATTCACCAAATAATAAAATACTGACTACCATCTAAACAACAACAGCAACAACAAAAGTAGAAATCTTGTCAGAACTTGCTGATGGGCTGGATGTGGGAGCAATAAAAGAAAGAGAAGATGCAAACATGGCTATTGTGTTTCTACCCTGAGAAACATAGTGGATGGTGGTGCCATTTCCTAGGTACAAAGGGCCAAGGGCTGGAGGGAGGCAAGGAATGTAAGAAATAAAAGGTTTCATTTTGGCCATTTACATCTGAGTATATACGCCAAGTGCAGGTCACTCAGAAGAGAAGTCTGGACTACTGAAGTAAATTTCAGAAAACTGTTATTTGGGTAATTGTATGAGATCAAAGGAAAAATTAGACAAAGTGAAGAGAACAAAACAGTACTCAAGGCCAAGTCCAGAGGAAGCCCAAATGCGGAGGGCATTTGGAAGGTCAGGACATAAGAGGATCTGGAAAGCAGCAGGCAGTGAAGCAGGAAGGAAAGAACTGTCCTAGGAGACAAGGGTAGGTGCTGTCAATTAAAAACTGTCCAGTGGTATTTGCCAGGTTGAGAGATATGTTAATGCACTCAATTCTATAAAGAAAATGAAAACATTCTCAACATCACAGGTATTCAACACTCATTCATTGTCAAGTATGAAAATCTAACCGTAGAACTATTCTCATTACAGTCCATATAGTCTTAACAATATATATGATCTGTTTTAAGCTCACTTGTAGGTGAGTTAAAGTAATGAGAAGAACTAATATTATTTAGTTCTTCTATATTCATTTTCAATTCTGAGGTTGTTAAGAGATGAAAGATTTTTGGTCAGAAGAACAGTTTAATCTACCTTAATTCTAGGGTGATGGTTAACAGTCTTGGCCAGAGGTCTAAAGTAACTTGTAGGCATAATGCTGAATGTGCCCTCAGAATATGTCCCACCATGAGCATAAACTTTCCAGCGCGACTGTTTTGTATTTGCTCAGATAACCAAATGTAATATACTTCAAGCTCATCATCACAGATTAGTTAGCACTGACCAGCCATCAGTGAAGAGGGGCTGGAGTTTAGCAGGAGGGGCCTGCCCACAAAGAGGTAACCTGTGTACACCAGAAGGAGCTCGGCTGCAGAACCCTTCTCCTATCTACCTTCTGCATGTGCTTTTCCTCTGCAATGTAACTGCAAGCTCTTGGAGTCGGGGACAATTCATTAAACATCTTGGGTTTACTTTCTAGAAAATAATCCAGGGCATTGCTCAGCAAAAAACTGGGGCTTAAAAATTATACACTGAAAAAAATAATTTTAGTCATGTATTTGTTAGGAAAGTAAGTAGAATAGCCAGGAAAATTCTGAAAAGGAAGAGTAACAAGGGAGAAGCAGCCACATAAATTTTAAAACATAAGTTAATCATTAAAATCAGGTGGTACTGGCACTTAATATAACTGAAAGCCTGATGGAACAGAACAGAAAGTCTAAAATAGACCCAATATACTGAGAATTTCATAATAATACAAAGGTAGACTCTCAATCAGTGGGGAAAATATAGCTTATGGAAAAATGATTTGGAGACAACTAAGTAACCACCTGGAGAAAAGCAAAGTTAAACCCATGCCTCATACCCATACAAGTGTTTGAAAGACATAGATGTGAAAATGAAAATACTAGCATATTAAAAGAAATCAGGTAAGAACCTGGCCGTAACCTTGGAGAAAGGAAGGCCTTTTTGACACAAACTCCAGAGTCTTAAGATAAAATACTGCATCTTATCTTTTAATGCATTTAATGCATTTGACTTCATTAAACTTTTGCTTTCTGCAATTAACTAAAACTACAATAAAGAGAGTAAAAAGACAAAGACCAAACCATGGGAAAACGTTCACGACACCTATCACAAAGGACTAACCTCCCTAATACATAAAAGTTCTTAAACATTAAGAAAGAGACAAGCAGCACAGTAGAAAAATGAATGCAGGATACAAGCCTTAGGTCATGGAAAATGAGATGAAAATGGCTCTTAAACTTATAGAAACAAATGCCCAACCTCAATCATAAGAAGAAAATGAGATATCACTTTTTGACCTGTCAGATTGAATAGGCAGTAAAAGTTTTATACCATGTTATACCATTGAATGTATGAAGAAACAGTACTCACGCATATCTCAGGCAGAAGTGTAAATTGGTACAATCTGAGAAGAGCAATTTATCAGGTTATAAGCATACATTCTCTTTGATAATGTAATTCAATTTCCTTAGAATAAAATCTGTCATATCAATATATTTGCTAGAGTGAAAAATAGTGAATGTACATGATTATTTGTTGCAGCATTGCTTGTATATTAGCAAAAAACTGGAAATAATATGAAATAATCTAGTAGGGAAACGGGTTAAATGAATTATGAATGGCCATAAAATGAATAGTATGCCATTAAACAAAAGATGAAGAAACGTGTTTTATGCTATTAAAAAGAGATATCAAGTTAAGTACTGAGGTGTTTTTTTTTTTAAGCAAAGTATATGCTATTATTTGTGCAGATTTGTTAAAGGGGAGATGGTATATTTGTATTTGTATGTGCATAAAGTATCTCTGAAAGAATACTCCAGAAATTAATGATAAAAGTCACTTAGGGAAGGTGAACTGAGTGGCTGGGCACTAGAAATGGATGGGAGACTTTTAATTATATAACATTTAATGCTTTTTTTTTTTTTACTTTGGAGATGTGAGTAAATGAATATAAGTTAGTTAATAATAAAAGCAGTTTTTATGGTTAAAAAACAGAGGAGGGAAGAATGAGAATAAATGAGGTTGTCAGACATCCAAATAAATCCTAACAAACAGTCTACATGTACAAAACTTCAAAACTAGAAAGTAATCACTGACGTTCTGAATGACAGTGTACACAGCCAAACACACTGAATCCAATTTACATCTAAAATATTCTGCTTACTAAGACAAATCCTTGAGCCATTACGTTACATAACTGTTTTCAACAGCATGAACAAAAATAAATAAGATTTCTTGGTTAACCTTTAAACCAAATATTCAATAAAACCAAGCTCTCTTTTTTTCATTCACTTACCGAATGCTTCTATTTGTAAGGTTCTGTGGATACAAGGATTAAAAAGCCTCTCAGTGTTTGATGCGGAAGAGCAATATACATGAAAGATTTATATTTAAATTTACATTTTAATGTTTCCTTGTGATAAGTACTACAACAGAGAAACAAAGAAAATGCTGAGGAAATACAGAGGAGGTCAGAGGAGGCTCCATCATGGAACAGTAATGGTGCTTTTCCCACCAGAAGCTTCACATAACCCATGACAAGGAACTTCCAATATCATTTTCAGGACATTTTTGGGATCATGGCCCCAAACAAAAATGCACAGAAATGTATTCATTAAAAAAAACAAAAAACAAAAAAAAGCCTCCTTCCTTAGAAACTAGCATTTGGATGTAACAAAGTGAAGAAAAAAAAAACCCACAAAAAACACTACAGAAGAAAGCCAAATAATGAGGTTTTCTTTATTAATGTGTTGTTAGGATTCAGTCAGCAAAGAAATGAGACTACAGGTGCCCATCACAGACTAGGTCAAAAGACAAACAGAAAGGGAGAGATGACTTTTCAATGGTCTCATTGAGATCTCCTCCAAGATCCTCAGCCCAGAACTGCAGGAGGGAAAAAATTGAAAAGCTATGTTCAGAATTCACCAATCCTGAGCAAAACTCAGAAGAAACGAGCAAAGCTGATGCTTGTCATTCCCTCACCATCCATCCTGGAACCTTCCTCTGTCTTGAAGTCTCATGCCCATTCCAGCAACCCTGTTCACTCTGGCCACCCAGGAGGAGGAATGTGAAACTAATTAAGTATTAATCACTGAATTGCCAACTCCTCTCTAGGAGAAAAGTATGAAGAAAAAAACTTGCTGGAACGAAGAAAACTAAGGCTTAGATCCTAGATATGCTACTAACTTGTTACATGACCTTGAGAAGTCATTCAAACTTTGTTAACCTTATTTCTGCTCTCTGTAAAAATGGAGATAATGTTATTTGCTGTTTCAGAAAGTCATTTTAATAATAAAATGAACACATATCATATGTTGTAGGCAACACTATCAAGTGGCTAACCCAATAGTATTCCCATCCTTCTCTCTTGCCTATCTGCACTACAGAAATATCAATTTCCCCAGACTCCTTTGCAGTTATGTGTAGCCATGATGCAGTTCCAATCTGAAATCATAAGCAAACGGTTGCTTGAGAACTTAGCAGAATATCTTTGCTTTTTTAGATTAAAAAAAGACAGACATGGCTGACATAGACCTCTTCTTTCCCTTCCTCCAGCCCTAAATAGAGGTGATACTTGGATCTGCAGCAACCACCCTGTGACCATGAAAAACAGACCAAAAGAGTCACAGTAATTCCAGCCCTGATATCTTAAGCCACTGAACCAGCAGCCACCTACCCCATTTGTTAAAGTCACCATCAGGTGGATTTTCTGTTACTTGAGCAGCTGAAAGTATGCCTGCATTTAATTTAATATTCATTAATGTGCTATGTAAAGATTTATAAAAGAAAAATAACATTTATTAACTTAAAACACTTTATGGAGAGAGCAGCCAACAATGCAGAAGAAATGCATCTCAAATATTGAAATTTAAAGTACAATAACCATTGAGTGGTAGAGTTATTTCTGGGGTGGGTGGCTTTTGTTCATGCCTTTTAAATATCAACCAACTGCTCTGAATATCTGGTAGTGTGACTCACAGGAAACACACACACACAACATTTTGGAGCCGGAAAAGCTTGGATTTAATTTCTGGCTTGACCACTTACTAGCTGAGTGGTTTGGGGCAATATATTTAATCTATCTAAACTTCAGTTTCTTCAGCTACAAAAAAAAATAAAAATAATATCAACCTTACATGATTAGTATGCATTAACACCCACTCTGCTGTCCCTAGTAAAAGTGACCAAATGAATAAGTATTAGCATTCCATGGACCTTCAGAGAGGGACAAGTAGATGAATTAAATAATAATTTGCGATATAAAGATGGGAAAATTAGCCATGGAAGAGGAGGAAGGGAAATTGGTAAGGAAAGACAGATCTAGAGCAATGTCAGTATTGGGAAAAGCTCTAGAAACTCCAGCTATACCTATTTTTGAAAGAAGTATTCTCGTCATTTGCTAAAATAATGAGTTTCTGAAATTGTCTTCTCCTGACTTAGGCAAGAGCTTTATCTACAGGTCAAAAATCCTAGAATTATCCACCAGGATGCAGTGATAGTTAAGGTTACGTATAATAAATCCATGTTATGCTGCTCTTAAGACTTAATTAGAATCTTACTCCCCTTTCACATGTTTCTTACCACCAGGCCCGCACCTTCTGTGGTCCCAAAAAAGGCAATGCATGCATGTTGATATATTATCATGCAATTATGTTCACATTCACATTACTTTGGAATTTATGCAAGTTGCCTCTAAAAATCACTTTTGAACTTCTCTGTTAAGGTAACCATTTTACCCTTTTTGGTTCTCTCAACAGAACTGACATCACAGAAAGCACTGTGGTGTATGGATTACGTGTTTGCACTCTGGAATTGAGTCAAGCAGATCTAGGGTTGATTTCGACATGCCACAATTGATGAGCTCTGTAACTGCAGAAAAGTTACTTAAACTTTTTGAGCTCCAGTTTCATCATTTGTTAAGGATGCCTGGTCATAGGACTACAAGGATAGTGTTCAACAAATCTTATTTTCTTTCATAATAGTTCACTTCAGCACTGTGTCAAAATCTGGCCTCCAATAAATGTAACCTTAACTAACTTCAGGTAGAATAAGAAGGGATGAACACAAAGACTGACATCACTGATTGTAGCTACTGGAAATGATGAAAATAAAGGTTAGATGAAATAAGAAATTCAAAGTTCCTCCATGGTCAGTCTTTTACTTATTGTAATGGTTTATAAATTTTGGTATGTATCATTAAATCATTTCTGCAAGTAGATGGGGAACCAATCATAAATAAAATAAGCCTGGTAAGGCCTCAAACCATGAAATAATTAAATATAAGCCAACGTGTTTGATTCTAAAAGTTTAATCTGAAATGATAAAAACTCTACATTTTCATTTGAAGCATTATAGTAATAATATTGCTACATTACTAAAATGTATTAGCATCACCTTAGTTATTTTAAGCACTTAAAAAGCTGGCTAAAAGCTAGGTCATAGTTATTATCTCATTTGCCCTTAGAAGAGTCCAATTAAAGCACAGGCAATTGAAAGAATTTGGTCATGGTCACAGTGTGAGTTATTGAAAAACCTGAAGCTAAAGTTCAGGTCTTCCAGCATTCACATCATTTGATGGGGGCATCAGGCTGTACTGAAAAGTTGGAAGCAAATCAATATTTATAAAGCAAAAAAATGCTTACCCACTAATTTACATATGATTTCTCCAATGTCACATCTTCATCCCTGGTCTTAGATGACCTCCTGCTTTCCAGCAGAAGCAAATATTTAAATAAACTTGGACATTACATTCAATGCCCCATGGTAACAGAAATAGACTACGTCCTAGTTTAGTCTTTTCCAAGTTAGATATTTTTCATTCTGAAAACTTTTTTAACTTCAGTTGTATAGAACCTCACAGTTCACATGGTATTTGGGATGAAACTTGAAAGCTGTTTTAAAGTATGCTTAACTAACCACATGTTAACAGGACCAGGTACTGTTCTAGCCTGTTGTGTGTATTAACTCATATAAAACATGAAGCAATTCTAGAAGGTGTATACTATAATTATCTCCATCTTGGAGAAGAGAAAACTGAGGCTTAGAGGTTAAGGAACTTGCCAGGGTTACATGATACAGGGCTAGCATATGAACCCAAGCAATCTGGCTTCAGAGCCTGTGTCCATAATAAGCATACTGCGACTTGTCACATACTTAGCCGGTATAAAATCTTTTCAGGAAGAACACAGAGACAATGCCAATGACAACATCAAATGAACCCATATATTCTTGACCAGTTTGGTTATCTAAGGCCCTTGTTTTCAGCAAAGGAGAAACGAACATATACAATGGGGAAAAAAACAGGTGCTTAAAGGAAAACAATTATTACATTAAGTAAATCAGGTACAGCAGCAAGTATTGACAGAGAGGAAAGACACATACACACTCACACACGCACACACATACACACACCACTAAAAAGCAGATACAAGGTCTCAAAAAATCCAACAGTCTTAACTCATCTAATGAAAAATCAAACATTCTTGCACACCTCAATTACCAGAGAACATCACTGTATTACAACACAATGCAAAGCCTCATGCTCCAAATAACAGTGTTGACCTCAACAAAGACTCTCTGGGACTTAATTGATCCTCTTTTCAAATGCAGAAGGGCTGTAAAATCATTATTTAAATTATGTCTAAATTTTAGAAATATTCCTATCCAGATTGTTAAAATAAAAAAAATTGATACAGAATAAGTCACTGTAAACTTCAAAGTACTAAAACAAAATGATGGTCAGCCTAGAAGACTATACAGAACTAACTATTTCTCAGGGGGAAAGGGTGAAAGACATTTTGAGACATACACAGATTGAGAACAGAAGTGACTGCTAAGGAGTGCTCTGCATGCAGCAAGAAGTAAACATAAACCAGAAAGAAGGAGCTAAAGAAAGAAACAAGTAACCATGCTAGTAAGTCTAAACACAAATTGACTATATATAATTATAGTTATCAACATAACCATATGATTAATTTGGAGAAAGTCAAAAAAGCAAGGTATGAATAAAATGCGGGACATCAATAGTGTATGATGGAAGGAGGAAGGGAGATCAGAATGAAGGCCTCCAAAGATTGTTACACTGTACAGAAAAACAGAAATTCTGATCAACCTTAAACACTGTTAAATATACATAGTTGCTAAAAATTTAAGAGTAACCACTAGAAGAGGGGATATAAATTGCATAACATCTAAAATGCCAGAGAAAGAAATGAATGTTTAAATATTTCACATCACCCAAAATAAGGAAAGAAAGGAGAAAGATAGAAGCAGTGAAAACATTACGAACCCAAAATAATGTCAGAAATAAGTACAAAAATAACAGTTGCCATAAAAATGTAAATGAACCAAACTATACATCCAAAACATTATGTTGAGTACAAAAAAGCAAGTTGTAGAATAATAGGTACAGCATAGCATCTATGAAATTGAAAGAATGCAAATACTATATTGTTTAGAAATACGATTCTATTTAGTGAACACATAAGAGCATGGAACGGAAGGATATGCATGAGTTTCTGAATGGCAGCTGCCTCTACAGACAGAAGGCGGGTAAAGAGACTAGGAAGAAAATGAAGGCTATTTCAACTGTAATATTCTTTTTCTCCTATGATAAATAATATCTGAGTGGGAGCAGAGGGGGAGAGCAAAGCCCTCTACTGCCAACTGGCAAAAAGCTAGAAAGCCTCTGAGAATGAACATCTCTGAAATGTCAGAGAGTCTAGTCTCTGAGTCTCCCTCAGAGCTACAGGATGTAGAGCCTTTCTTCTGTTCTTTCTTATGTACAACAAAGAGGCTCTATTGGAGCTGAAACCAATGAAGAAGCTACAAAAGAACAAAGTGACCAGAATGATTCTTCGGGCTGAACTGCTCAGAGCCTTAGCAACTGGGAACACGTGCCAGAAGCATGTGATACATGAGCCCAAAGTCTAAGAACAAAAACCACAGGGAATTTTTTTTTAGCAGTTTTTAAATTTTTTTCTAACTGAAGCTCTCAAACTTAGTTAGAATACAGTATTATGAAACACATTAAACCCAGTTTGATAACAGTCAAGGTTAAGCAAAAATGCACTAAGCTGTAGCTCAGTGTTTAATTCCAAAAACTTCCTTTTTAAAACATTCTACTTTACCATGTAATGGCTGCCATATGTTGTTACATTAATAGTTACTTCCCTGATTTTAAAATACCATGACAAAATAGACATTAAGTGGCAAGTTTGTCACAAGCAGCCATGCCAGTGATTAAGCACAAATCATGGGACTAGCTCTGAATACCCACATGGTAAGACCTGTTGGTCACAGCTGGTTTTGATGATTTTTAATAAAGATTATCCATTTGTATTACTTGGATCCAGAACCAGACAAATATTCTTTTTCAATGCTGTATCTTGATTAAAGAAAAAATAATCAAGTGGCCACAATGAAGTTAGGTTTTCTCTACAACACAAGTTAGGCTCCATTTCTTTCTACCCTAAATGCTGTAGGGAATGACACATAACCAGGAAGTATTTCAAGATTGCTAACTGGCCTAACACAAAAGTACAGCATCCTAAAGGTAGGATGAAGAAAGTAAGGACAGTAGAAAGCAAAAATCTACATACGTCTTAAGGAGCGTTCTCCATCAAAAAGAAGAATCACCAACCTTGTTGATAAATGCGGGATAGTAAATAGAGACTGAAATCTCTCAGAATTCTGAGAGGCAGACAAAATGTATTCGCTGACATGTTAGTCAACTACTCCCTTAACTTACAGCATCCCTTGCCCCTCCTTATATTCCTCCATAGGTGCTTATATTACAAATACATAGAGTAAGAATGAGAGAAATAAATCTTGGCTCAACCTTTCAGATGGTGGGAATTTTTAAATTCTGTATTTTTGTATCACATTAAATTCAAACCTAAGGATACTACTAAAAAGGTGGTATTTGAGGCTGCATGACTTTTAAACTGGCAAATAAGATTAAAAATCTGAAGGAAATTTTTAAAAAGAAAGGCATTTTACTATATATTTCTACATAACAAATTTTGGGGAAGTGATAGAAAGACTGGTTATATCCATTATAAATAAGAATTCAATCAAATTTAATTGAACAATTGTTTTTTTCTGCTTATATTATATACCAGCCTCTGGTGGAGATACAGTAATCAATGAAATGGTCCATAATGTCTAAGAACTCAAAATACAAGGGGAGAAAAATCTGTGTAAATCCACAATCACTATTCCATTTGAAAAGATTCCACTGCTCTCAAGCAGTGTGATTTTGAGCAAGTCACTTAACCACTCTATACTTCACTTTTTTTTTTTTAGACAGAGTCTCGCTCTGTCACCCCAGGCTGGAGTGCAGTGGCACGACCTCGGCTCACCGCAAGCTCTGTCTCCTGGGTTCACGCCATTCTTCTGCCTCAGCCTCCCAAGTAGCTGGGACTACAAGTGCCCGCCACCATGCCCAGCTAATTTTTTGTATTTTTTTTTAAATAGAGACGGGGTTTCACCATGTTAGCCAGGCTGGTCTCGATTTCCTGACCTCACGATCCGCCCGCCTCGGCCTCCCAAAGTGTTGGGATTACAGGTGTGAACCACCGCGCCCGGCCTTAATACCTACTTTAAGAAACAGTTGTATAATTACAAGATAATCCAGGTATGGCTCTTAGCAAAAAAAAAAACCTGAACAATTACCCACTGTTGTGCATCATCATCATTATTTATCATACATTACGTTAGTATTACTATTATGACGGGATACTAATACAGAAGAAGGACAACTACGTCAGCCTTTGCGGTCATGAAAAGCTTGCCAGAAGAGGGAGACCTGTGCTGAGCCCAAAGGCACCTGGGTGAAAGTGCTATATTCTAGGTAAAAGGCACAGAAAGCAGAAAGAACGGCATAGTTTTGGCTCTAGCTCTCCAAACAAGTCAACATGATTCCAATAATGTGTGTGTGTGTGTGTGTGTGTGTGTGTGTGTGCATGTGTGCATGCTGTCAATCAACAATGAGGCTGAAGGAATGGGAGAGGTAAGATCACAAAGAACATTATATGCCACAAGAAAGAATCTGGCTTTTCTTTCACAGCGCACAACACTATAGGCATTGATGATGCCTACGGTTGATGTCAGTTATGTAAATTAAGTATTTGTAAATTTCAAACATGCAACAGTACAACAAAAATTTAAGGTTTGGTGGCTGGGGACTAACTTCTGTGCTGTTATGAAGGAAGAGAGAAAGGGAGAGAAAGAGAACAAAAGGGAGGGAAGGAAGAAAGCAAGAGAAAAAAGAGGAAGATGGAAGGAAATGAAGGAAGGAAGTAAATACAGGCAGCAAAGAGAGAAATTGGTGGCCTGACAGTTTATTAACACTTCAGACTCACTAATTTTAACAGAAACAAAATAGGGCAACACATCTGCATACCTTTAATGTTAATAAGATAGAGCATTTCAACTCACCACATTCATCCCACATTTATTAAAATAAACTTTCTTAGACAGGGACAGATCTGTACATGTAGAAAAAAACATAATTAAGACCAGTTCCTTAATGATTATTTTTGAAACTGAATAACTTTTTTACTTAAGGACTCATAATTTATTTGCATAGAGAAGTGGCAGAAAGTGATGGCAAATGTGTGTCACGTAGGCTCCCACTCTCTTCCCTCTCCAGTCATGGCAGACTGGATGAATCAATCCGGTCCTTTCCAGTGCAGCCCTTCTGTGGCCTAAAGAATCACTCTTAGCACTGTGTATGCTCCAGCCAGTCACAACCAATTAATAGGGGCTGGCATCTGAGAAAAAACCTACTGGTCGTATGCAATTAGAAGAATGTACCTCATATTCTTATAAAGATTACCAGAGATCTTTCCCTGGAGCACCATGCCACTTAATTTGGTCGAATATGTGTCTACTCTAGAGAAGTATGTCAAAGAAAATGCTCTCAGTCTTGAATTAGAAGGTAAAGATGGGAATCCCAGAGTGAAGCACACTTATGGCACAGACTCAGATAACATCGAGATTTTATTACAGTCATCAGCATTCTTTCCCATCCTCTACTTCACTTTCATGGGTAATTGAGTATTGGCTTCTATTCTATCACTGTAGCTCTTTCTGAACAACCCCTAGAGACAAAAAGAATAAATAATACATATTTCATGGAACAACTAATTATGGATAAAGATTGTTCTACAAGTCTCCTTAAATCAACTGTGGTGAATTGAAGGTAACATAATGTAAAATTCAGAGGAAACTATGTCCCTCAACTATATTAAAGTAAACCAAGTGTTTGAATATCATAAGTTTTTAAGAGGTATTTATTTTGTTTTATGATTACAACTGACAGAAAAAAGTGGTACAACTTTTCTCATACATTCCAGATAAAATCACACCTAACAGTAAAGGCCCTACTGCAAAAAGAAAAGAAAAGAACCTTTGAAGTCACAGATTTGAATTTGATTCTCAACTTCACTACTCACTGGCTGAATAAGAACTACAATGTAGATGAAATGAGACAATGTGTATAATGTACCTAGCATAGTGCTTGTTCTCAGTAACATGATACACATTAGTTATTGTGATACATATTAGTTATTTCAGCTTTCTAAAAAATAGCCATAAAGCATGAAGCAAACACGTCCTGACTTCTCTTATACTGCATCACAATTTTCCTCATTAGTCATGTTGGTGGCCTTTGTTCCTGTGCCACATGCATTTAAAAGCATTAAGTGGGCCAGGCATGGTGGCTCATGCCTGTAATCCCAGCACTTTGGGAGGCTGAGGTGGGCAGATCACTTGAGGTCAGGAGTTCAAGACCAGCCTGGCCAACATGGCAAAACCCTGTCCCTACTAAAAATACAAAAATTAGCCAGCATGGCTGCGCGCGCCTGGAATCCCAGCTACTTGGGAAGCGGAGGCAGGAGAATTGCTTAAATCCAGGAGGCGGAGGTTGCAGTGGGCCGAGATCACACCACTGCACTCCAGCCTGGGTGACAAAGCAAGACTCTGCCTCAAAACAAACAAACAAACAAACAAAAAAAAACAAAAAAACAAGCATTTAGTGGGGCTTAGTATGTCTTCTAGTATCTTCCCTTTGCCTCACCTTCCCCTCTAAGACCACATTCACACCCAGGCAATCAATCTTTTAGCGTATTCCTGGAGGAATATCACTTTCCTCTTGTTACCTGTACAGCCACATCTAATATTTGAGAGAATCACCAAATACTATATGAATGAGAGAGCAATAAGAAAGTACAGGGTCTACACACACAGACTACACTGTCGGGAGGAAGGTCAAATTTGGAAACAGCGGACTTAAACTAAGAAAAACTTATGCAAACCCTTCAGGTAACTGCACAAAACCCAGCTAAACAGTTCTTCTACTAAAGGTCACAGAATGGTTAAGTTATCATAGCTCAGTACCTGGGCAAGCTAGAAAACACTTTTTTTAGCTCCTCATTTGCACCCCCCTCCCTTGAGGCTTTAGATTGATTGATTTTTAATTGACACATATTAACTAAGATACTAATTTGTTCTATTAACTTCATCTGCTATACTCAGGACGGTTCACACATTGATAAAAAGTTCACTGAAACAATTTTGTAAACTAGGCGTGATATTAAACACCAACAACCCAGACAGAAATTCTGAACATGAGCAGACAGGCCCAATCACTCGGATTTAACTGAAGCAAGCTGCTAATCCTTGGAGTGGCCAATTTCCAGGGTTGGGCATATGACTGGAGTTGTGAGAGCAGATGCCATCCATCCATTTGTTTTGTGGTAGAAAGTTTATTTTGTGGCACAAATGGGAAAATGGAATAAAAGTCTCTCCTAAGACAAGAGGACTACTGACTCCTGAAAGGAAAAGTAGTATTGTCTTGGGTGGCTTTTCTCCATTAGCATTCTTTCTCTGTCTCCAACACCGACAGAAAGAGACCATCTATGTCTAGTGCTTCAAAGCAGAGTTACTTGCATCTCCTAATGTAATCACATGGCACACAAAACGTAAACGCCAATATATGAGTAAACACGAGACTAGAGAGTAACTATTTTCCCAAGAGAAGAAATAACCTCACAAAGATATATACACATCGAACAATTAGGACTCAAGTTCAGGCTGGGGAATATCCACTACAGACAAAAATTTACTTTATTTAGTAAACCTCTCCAATGGCTGTATATCACAGAAAGGAAAGAGGTGACACTGCCGGGAGTTAGAGACGATGGATGCCAGGGATGGTCACTTTTAAGACTAACTGATAAAGTTGGAAATCCCGTTTTAACAGCTCTTGAATGCAAGGATTGCACTGCAGAATAGTAATGGTAAACAAAAAGAAAACATATGCCAGGTCTTCTATGTTGCTATCCTCTGTGCAAACATTTTCAAAGCCTATTTCTGATCCATGATTAAAATATAGGAAACATATACAGGAGAGAACAGGAAAGGAAGAGAATAAAACGTCTGAAATAATGAGAAGGCTTCACAGAGGAGGTGATGTTAGAGATGAGCTGAAAAATCCAAGGGTATTTTGTAAAATCAAGAATTAGAAGAGGACGATCACAGTAGGACACGCTGTGATCCTCTTGGAGGGACACAAGCGGGCCCAAAGAAGAGTCTCTGTGTCGTATTATACCAGTGAGATATCTAAAGCTAATCTGTCACTTATTAGAGCCCTTAGATTCTCATGGCTCTCCTAAAATTACCACTGCATTGTAAGCACAGCACCACTGCATCTAGACACATTTGTTTTTGTATTTCTTTCAACCAAGTCTTACAACCAGACTACAAAATCTGTCTCTTTCAATACAGCTATAAAAAATAGAAACAAATGCCCTGCAATGATTTCAACCAATGATCTCTGACTGTACTGCCAGCCATTTCATTATCTACTTTAATAGTTTAAAGTCAGACAACACAACTAGTGTTAAAAGCTAAATTTCTTTAGTGATACAGAACATTATGGCAGAAAAAGAGCAGAAAAACTTTATGCTAAGAAAAAGCACATTCATTAGACTATTATTAGCTTATTAGATTGCCATACCACCTCCTCTAAGATACGTTATTTTATCCACATTCTTAATTAGCTTTTCGTGAACCAAGAAGAAGGAACAAGGAGGGCTGCCCCCACACCACAGATGAAAACACAGTGACTATTTAAATGGCCATGACGCACAAGATGTGAGAACCCTGGATTTATCCACTTCAGGTCTGTTCACTAGGCTGCTCAGCCCTGAGAATGTCCAGCAGAATCAAACATGATGCCTGCCCCCAGGGAGCTGCCCTCTCAACTGAGAGACAGAGTCTGATAAGTGCTACTGTAATAATGGCCTGCATTAGCGAACCCCAAAGGCCACATGTCCTACCAGGCATTTCACTACTCTCTCCCACCCTAAGTGCCCCCCAAACCGGTCATGCAATCCTAACAAAAACCTCATCATGCCTCATCCCCAGTCACATATGAGAAACTAAGGATCACAGAGGTCATGATTAATGATGAATACAATAATGAAAATACTAATGTTACCGTTTGTGTGATTATTATGTGTCTAGCACTGGGCTAAGTATAGTAGAATTCTCACAGTAGCTCATGAGATGGGCCTTATTACCCCATTTTCCAGATGACAAACTGAAGCTCACACCTATTAAAAGGTTGTGGGAAATCACTGATAAGAAGTTAGGAAAACCTGGAATTGAATCACGATCCCTTTCTCTTTGATGCTCTGTAGCTCTGTATTGAACTGCAGGAATCTACATTACAGACTGTCACCATGAAATGAGAGAGAGCCAGGGCATTATTTTAGAATTGTTGTGACAGCACCATGTTTGTGTTTGGGGCAGACATTCCTGCAACAGCAGAGATGGACCACCAGAAAGAAGCAGGGGGAGGGAAGCAGGAGACTACATTAATCCACGTTAGAAGAAAACGGCAACAATTGACACAGAAATTCCCAAAAGGAGTTTTCCATGTTCCTTGGGATGAGTCCAGGCTGCCTGTTGTTTATTGACACTTTTACTGTATTGTGTATTAGAAAACACAGGTAATTTGTACTACAACCCATAATCTCATGGAAACTGTTGCTTAAGATGGGACTAAAATAAGTGACTTAAAAAAAATACTAAGTCTAAACTAAAAATAAAATGATATAAATTAAAAAATAAATTATGTAAATGACATGTTTAACACATTAATTTTCTATACTTATATATTTTTACACTTTAAATATAATATAGATGGTATATATTATGTTATTCATTATACTGTCACAATATAATTATGCTATATATTTATAAAATATTAATATGCTATATAATATATATGTTATATAATATATTCTATAAATATATAATATGTTATATAATATATTCTATAAATATATAATATGTTATATAATATATTCTATAAATATATAATATGTTATATAATATATTCTATAAATATATAATATGTTATATAATATATTCTATAAATATATAATATGTTATATAATATATTCTATAAATATATAATACGTTATATAATATTTATAAAATATTCAGTAAGTATATTCATAAAAGAGATTGTAGGAGGACCCGGGAAGAGTCAATAAGTTTGGAAATCAGAATGAAGGCACAAGAATGTCAGCAGAGAGCAAAGGTAATGCCAAGGACACTAAGGAGGGAGTGGCCATAGTATCCTGAGGACTCTTGCAAGCGTGTGGGGAGATGGGCAGAAGAAAACGGATGGCGAGGGTCCTCCCTGGGGCCCCAGGTGGACAGTGGTGCCCTTCTCTAACACAGCAAATGTCAGCTACCACTAGGAGGTCTAAGAGGAATGACAAGCACTAAGAGGTCTAAGAGGAATGACAAGGCTGGGAGGTGCTGAGCTGCGGCCCTGAGGGGCTTCCAAGGGGAGTTGCCAGTAGGCAGCTCAGAATGGAGAAGATTATTTGCATGAAATATAACTTTAATCACTAGAAACAGCAATAAGCAAATTAATAAATTATACATGCTGCCAGAACCTCAGACAAAAAGAAAATAACAAACACTCTTTACTGCTTCCCACCTTAATGTGTGGCCTTCTTAGGGCAAAATACAGAGTTAGAGAACAGTCAGCTATAAAATACTTCCTTCACAACATAAAACAAATGAGTCTCACTTCATGATTGAGGCAAGCCACACCGACAGTGTCACAGAACATTATAAACCACAATGAGATGCCTAGCTCAATGAGATGCTGACACTAAGTTATGCAGCACCATGGGTCAAACATACTGCCCATACTGCCCCTCCCAAAAATGACTCCCAACCCCAAGGCACCAGAAGTTTCAACTACGGCCATTTCACTTGCATGTGACGATGTAAATCTAATTCAACACACAATTCCACATCAATCCCAGGGGTACAAACTCCTACACAGAAGCCTGAGATAGGGGCCATAGCAGAAAGCCTTGCACCTACAAAAATCTGCACTTCCCAATCGGCATCTACTTGAATCTCTGCCCACCACACACTTTCCTTAGTAAAAATCAGAGCGAATAAAATAGCTTTTGATGCAAAGATAGAACAAACACTTTCAGCCATGTTTCTTCTTGCCTTTGCTGACCATCCTCTTCTCTAACTCAGGGGCTAGCAAACTTTTTCTGTAAAGGACCAGAAAGCAAATATTTTTCATTTTGCCAGCCACATGGCCTCTGTTGCAACTACTCAACTCTGCCATCGTAGCACAAAAGCGGCAATATACAATACCTGAACAAGTGGGCGTGGCTGTGTTCCAATAAAAGTTTTTTTACATACAAACACGTAGGCCAGATTTGTTCAGGGGGCGGATTTGGCCCATGGGCTGCAGTTTGCCAATGATCATTTCCATTTTACAGATGAAAAAATGAGCCTGGGAAGGGTAATACTGTCTTCTTATGGTCACACAGAGTAAAACTGAGTTCTAACTCAAATCTGTCTGGATCCAGAGCCAAAGTTCTTCACTGGCATCTGGGCTGCTTTCCAGAGGCACAAATGTCTGTCTAGATAGAAGGCGTCCCTCGGGCTTCTTCCCTTACAGTGTCCTCTTGGGGTCTACACTCTGTGCTGCCACCCACACCCTGCTGGACAGTGACAGGCCCAGCCAGGTGGCATCTATCACCTTCATTCAAGCAGCAGCTCTTCTGCTTTTCACAAGCTTTTATCATTCAACATAAACACGAGTACAAGCAACAGACACCATCCAACATGACTGGAAAATGTTACGCTTATGCTTATTTTTCCACCCTCCAATCATAATGATGCACATAGGGGGATTAGAGAGCATCAGGGATCCTCAATATGTCCCTTAGGATCAGAGGCAGAGTGGGAATCCTGACGTGGCTGGTATTCTCAAAACACAGCAGATGTTCCCAGGAATATTCCTAAATGAAAACAAGTCTGGGGAGGCCAAAAAAGGGAGAGGTTATGTACACACAGCCAGTGGTGGACTCAGTGAGCACTGGGTAGTAAGAGCTGCTCCTCAAAAGGATCCATTAGGCAAATTTAAAATAAAGTCAATGAGATAATTTATTTTTATTTTATTTTTTTAAGAGACAGGGGCTCACTCTGCTGCCCAGGCTAGAGGGTGGTAGTACAATCATAATTCACTGCAGTCTTCACTCCTGGGCTCAAGCCATCTTCCCAAGTAGCTAGGACTACAGGCATGCACCACCACGCCCAGCTAAGTGTTTCATTTATTTATTTTTGCACAGATGGGGTCTTGCTATGTTGCCCAGGCTGGTCTCCAATTCCTGGCTTCCTTCAAGCAATCCTCTCTCCTCAGCCTCCCAAAGCATTGAGATTACAGGTATAAGTCACCATGGCTGGCCAATGAGATGATTTTAAAACCTGTTCACTTTATCTCCTCGGTAAGGAAAAGTACACTTGTAACACTTCATTGTAATTTCCCCCATTGTGTTTAAGAAAAAGATTAAAAATCATCAATAGCTTGGACCCCACTGAATGTACAGGTCATCATTCACACAAAAGAGGAGAGAGGAAATGTGAGCAAATTAATGAAAATTTGCATTCAGCCTGCAAATGCAGCTACAGCATATGTCACAAGGGCATCTGAGCCTATCTTTTCTCACCATCAGCCTCCCTATCCTATTGCTTTTCATTTGCTGAATTGTGTTCCCATATGGCAGCATGTCATAATTGGAGTTTTGAAGGTGAGGCTTCTGCTCACCCTCCATCACACTGATCACCTTGCTGCAGCCACCTGTGTTCTTGCACACTAGTGCAGAGGAGACCTCTTGCTTCTGGGTAAATGCTGCAGAGCAGATGCAGGCCCACTGAGTGTTCCGTGTGGTCTCTGTGCAGGAAGGATGTTCTGACATGGGCTTGAGGGACTAAGTTCTAAACACATGTCCCCTTTCCTTCTGTGGCTACTTGTATAAGACACATTTGATGGATACATTATTCCTAAATAGCTGCCACTGAAGCAATCTGTACACACAGCATCAGACTGAGACAGTGAACATGACAGTGAGTGGGGGCTGGATCTTCATTCCCCAGTGTAAGAAACATCCAAAGGACACATTGGGAGATGAGAAGCAGAACGTGGTCAAAACTTAACAACTGAAAAATAGGTATAGTTGTCAAAAAGGTTAAAAGAGATTGTGTGAAATAGATATGCTAAAGGAAAAAAATATATATATATATATACACACTGTGAGTCTTTTTTTTAAATGATATAAAAACTCCACAAGAGCCAGTGAATACAAAATCAAAAATAGTTTTAAAAAATAGTTTTCATCCCTGAATTGTGTTGTTTCTTTCTTTTTGCAAAATAATAATAATAAGCATATTGGAGATTTCTCTTTGTATCACCCATGCTTAAATTGTAGAAGCCTGCTCAAACTCGTTTTCATCAAATATCCTCTTTGATGCTGACAAATAAGAACAACTAGTAAATTCTTGACTAAAATACTACTGATGAAGTAAAATTCTAACTTAAAATATTTTTCAACAACAGTATTAAAATTTGCAACATTACCAAGAGGTTCAAGCAGTAAGCTAAAGGTTTTAAACCAATGACATGTATAACTAAATAAATATATCTTCAGGTATTCTCACCTCAAGAGACAAACTGACATGACTTTTTCCAAGTGAGAGATGATTTACCTTTATGAAAATTGACTTACAGCAAGTTTCTAAAACCTAAGACCTTTAAGTCTTAAAACTTCATAGCTAATTCCACATAAATAAAACGAAGTTTTCAGTCAATACCTTTGCTTTGGTACCTACCTAAAAGTATTAGATGTATCTTTGAAAAAGCATGAGATTACTATTATACATCCCACAGCCATCACTTTTATGTCACATTATATGCATACAACTTCAATACTCAGCCTCATTATTATGTTTTAATTTCTTAAACACTCTACTATCAATTTCTTAAATACTCTACTATCCAAAGCTAGGGCATAGTTTCCCTTAGCCAGACATTAAAAAATTAAACACTTCATGAAATAGCACCCATGCAATTTTTAACCTTGTGACTGCAGACACTATTCTAAGAAAAGTACTGTCCAAGGTGAAAAGCATGATAAGCATATTATAGTATTTTATGCTTTCTCCTGAAAAATCAGTACGTCTTTGTCAAAACTAATATGCAAATATTGCATAGAATTTCCCCTGGAAAACGAAAGCTTCCTGACAGAAGACGACTAACTCAGTAACTAGACAATAAAGTCACAGTGGTCAAATTACCTGGAAACAATCCCATCTTAAAACGAGATAATCACTACAGATAGCTACATAATCAGGCAAAAATGCCCAGAATATTAAAGAAAGCAAAGGACACATTATTGATGTAGAATATCAGTTGTTAGAATGGTCTACATAATTCATTCCAAGTTTACAATGTATAATCCCAATGTGTCCTATAAATTCAAAAAGCAAAGTCCAAAACTCACTTAACAATAACACCTTATTCTAAACAAAGGACGGACAGAATGTAGATTCAATTAATGATTATTTGAAATAAAACAGAAAAGATACAAGCTCCCTGATAAAAAAGCAAAACAATCACTGTACCCAGAATATTTTGAGATGTTACTTGTCATATTTACACACAGAAATTCTTCCCAGTTCTTTCAGACCACTGTACTCCAAGCACTGTGGTTTAGTATAGCAAAGAAAACAAAACTCTCACCAGAAATAAACCCAGTCCAGAAAAAGAAAAAAGCACCTTTTATTTAAATATCCTGTAGACCTACAAAGAATACAGACAGAAATACTGCCAACTACAGTCATTTACATGTATGCCTTAGGCTGTTTACTACCTCTTATCCTTTCAGCAGGAGTTTAATACCAGAATTTTCCATCATCCAAATTATTCCCCTTGCTTACTTTTAGGAGTGCTTCACTTAACTCTTTTAAGTCACCAGGGTCCTAATTAGTGGTGAGGAGAGGCAGTCAGCTGTGATGCCTGAAGGAGTTAATGTAACATAGAAAGGGCCTTGATTCCAGGATGAAGCCACATCCATGTTAAGTTTATGTGGAAAATGGCCATTTTGGTGCAAACTGTCAGCCTAACATCATAGTACCTGAACAATCACTACAGATCCAAAACCTAACAGACAAAATTATCACTTCTCTCCTAAGATAGTCAAACCTGCTCACAGGAAGATTCAGAACTAAATCTGTTTAAAAAAACAAATGGCTGTCCTTAATAGACAGCAAATGCTTTCATTTAAAAATATGCATGTGCTTGCACACACACCCTAGATTAAGTGTTAATAAACTAATAAAGACTGCTTGAATGGCCACTTTTTTTTTCCTGTTCTCTCTCATTAAGTTTCATAAGGAAAAAAAAAAAACACAGTTTTCTAAAGCCCAGAGAAGCTGAGCTCCAATTCCTCCCCTTCCACCCCAACAAACTCCAAAATAGTGAACAATAACCAAGAGCTGACATGTAAATAGCCCTTACCACATGCCAGGCAGTGTTCCAAGTAATTATATATATATATATATATATATATATATATATATATATATAAACTTCATAATAACCCCATGAGAGAGGTACTCTATATTCCCCATTTTACAGACAAGAAAATTGAAGTTCAGAGAGATTAAGTAACCTGTCCAAGGTCACACAGCTGATTAGTGGCAGAGCTGGGAATGAATGCACCAAGCCACAAGACTATGTTGTAAAAACAGTCAACACAAAGGAGAGTCCTATTGCTCTGCTCAGCAGGAAAGTTTAGAGAGAAAATTGTCAGAAATCATGACTTTTAAAGCTTCCCATAATGAAAACAATTGGGAGTATTTGGAGACAGTTATTTTCCAATATTGCTTTCCCACTGTTTCTATATAATTGTTTTTAACTATTCAAAAGGGATACCCTTTTAGAAGCCTTTTTAGCCAATATTTCAAAACCAAGATCATGAAGAATTAGGAAGGTAGAGGAGACCACAGGGAAGCAAATTGCCAGATTTACACAGCACGGTACTCAATGAACCTGGCACACTGGACCTAGATACTGCAGAGTTCGCCACATCAGTTCAATAAACCACATTTAATAAAGTGGTTTGAAAGCATTTAAAAAATAAAAGGACTGATAAAAACTTTTGGAAGAATAATTTTACAAGCTATCAGTTGTCTTAAATAATACCCTTTAATTCAGTAATTTCTCTCTTGGCAGTTTATCCTTAGGAAATCACCAGAGATGCTCACAAAAGTTAATGTGCAAGGGTATTTGTTATAAAAAATGTTTAAAATATGTTATTTCTAATTTTTAAGTGTCCAAAATAGGGAAAATAATAAAATTGATTATATCTACATAATGAAAGAAAACTTGCATCTACAATATTAAGAATGTTTAAACATGAGGAAAAACAATAAAAAGTTACATGAAGAGAATATAAAATTTCCTTATACAACAACATATCAAATAGCATGTCCATATACTTTATATAAATACATGGTAACATAAATAATAGTCATCACTGGGTGGTAAGATTAGGCTAATTTATACTACTTTTCATATTTTCCTATGTTTCACAAATTTTCTAACATGAATAGTTATTAATTTTATAATTTGAAGGGAAAAAATAAAATTTTTAAGAGTAAAGGGATTAGGTCATAAAGCTTATATTATATACTAAAATTACAAGCAAATCAGTCTTATTTCCTTCTTGGATATCACTAATAGACTGAAAGATCCTGACACTGCAGTAAACACAGAAAATGTGGATTTTAATAAGGTTTTAATAAGTCCTCATAAAATTCTTGTACACAAACTAGAGACATGTGAGGTGGCTAATAGAGTTCATAGAGTTCAAACATCATGGATGAGCAGATGGCTCAACAACAAAAAGGGCCTACTTCTAAACTCTGACCTTGGCTTGTCCAAAGGTTCACTTTTCAAACTCACAGCTAGCACAAAACTAGGAAAGAAGAGTCAAATGTGTCAACGACAGGTATCCAAACCAAGTAAGAACACCAATATCGACCACGTTTCTGGAACAGAATCTAGCACCAATTTAAACGCTGGAGTCTTGCCAATTCCATAGATCATCCACACACAGGATTTTCCAAACCTAAACAAGTTTTTGTCAAATAAACATTAGCATTATGATTCAAACAATTCTGACAGGCTGATATGCTGATCTGAAATCAAGATGCTATTTAAAAGGGTTAGTAAACGTAAAGCTGAGCATTTAGTTCAATAACAATTTTACGTGTCACTGGGCAAATTTCTGTGAAGCAATGACCATTTTAGACTAATAAGAGTCGGCATAATATAGCATTTTTGATGAAGAGAGGTAACAGCCCCACTGGAAGATCCTATCTGAAAGTGCTGGGTATGTTTCTGACTTTCTCATTTGAAGAGGAAATTCAACATAACTGAGTAAGTCCAGAAGGATGTGATCAGGGACATTCAATGTCTGAGAAGGAATATTCAAAGAAATTGGACTATTTAACTAGGAGGGCATTTAAATGGATCTAATGTTAAAATGTTTGTTCTGTGATCCTGTGAAAAGGGAAATGAACTTATTCTTTTATGCTAAAACTTACAGTCTGTTTCTGTCTCTACCACTCCACAGAAACGGCTCATCAAGGTCAGCAATGACCTTCAATTTTCCAAATCCAAAAAGCACTTCCCTACCCCATGTTAAGAGACCTTGGTAGCATTCAATATAGAGTGCTATGTCCTCCTTAAAACACTCCTATCTCTTAGACTCCTTCACCTCAGGGACAATTCATTCTTGTCTCTTTTTTCTACTTCTTACTTTACTCAACCTCTAGATGTCAGAGAATGATCAACTCTCAACCTTCTCATTTTTCTATTCTCTCTCAGTGATTTCATCAATTCCTGTGGGTTTAAATAGTCTCTGTGCTGATAACTCCCAAATTTAAATATCCGGTACAGACTTCCTCTGTACTCCAGACTCTCATATACAATCAGCATAATTTCAAATATATTATGCTAAAAGAAATTCCTGATTCTACACCCTGCTCCTCAATTTGAGTCTTCCCTTCTCAGTACAACACACTCAGTTGCTCCAACCAGAACCCCATCAATCATCTTTGTATTGGCCCTTGCCCTTACCTGCCACATTCTATCCACTGGTAAGTCTGTTCTACCTCCAATCAGCCCACTTCTCCTCATCTCTATGGCTGCTACAAGCAAGAATGCTATTAAGCCAGGTGAGCATCATCTCTCTCTACGAAACAGCTTGCCAACAACTACCTAATAGTATCCAGACCAATTCTCACAGCATCAAAATAAGGCCTGCTTAATCATTCAGCTGGATCATGAGCCTTGCCTGCTTTAAACTCTTAACTGACTTTCCCACTGCATGTGGGGGGGGTGGGGGGCGGAATCCATAAATCCTTACAATGGTCTCAAGTCCTTGAAAATCAGGCCCCTTTATCCCCTCCCATTCTGTTTGGTACCATTCTGCTCCTGCTTGGTCTATGCTATGCTATGCTGGTTTGCTCTCATTTGCTTAAGCACAGTAAATTCCTGGTCATAAGGCCTTCACACAGGTAGTTCCCAGACTCTGGCAATACTGGATACTTCTTTCCCTTTATGTCTCAGTTTAAATGTCACTTTCTCAGAAAGTCCTCCCTTGATGGTCCTGTCTGATGTATGCAACCGTTGCCTCCCAACTTTCTATCTCAGCCCTTTGTCTCTCCTCTAGGGAATTTATCACAACTTCCAAAAATTTTGTTTATTATTAATTTTTTGTCTCTCTTTAACCCCTCCTCCTTGGAATATCAGCTCCAAGAGGAAAGGGCCCCTCCTGTCTTATTCCTCATTGCATTTGCAGACCTCAAAAACTTTTAAAATGCTGAATATGGAATAAATAAAATGAGACTTCACCTGAACATAAAATCTTACTAAAAATAAGAGCTAAGAATGAAACAGCCTTGTACGTGTATGAACTGCCAATCTTGGGAAAAGAGTTTAAGCAGGAACTGGGTGACTCACTTTTATTAACAATGACATAAAGGACATTCTCATGCTGGGTGGGATACTGGGCCCAATAATAATTAAGATCCCTCCATGTGTTTTCCAGTTTTATAAATAGAATTCTTAAGGAGTTTCAGGTTGAAAATGTACTCCCAAAGTAGCAAATATTATATTATTTCTTAATGAGTAGAAATTCTCTCTAAAACAACCCCACAAAACCACTTCCTATCCTAACTGAATATAACTTCTCTGAAGTTAAATCAACGCAGGCTGCCTTGGTGCTCCCTGCCAAACGTGGTTTGGGATGACAGCCCACAGTGCCCTTATCTCTGAACTGTACAAAACATGGCCCAGAAACAGGTTGGATACTCTAGAAAACCCATTTGTGGTAAACCTAAAGTTCCACTCTTCATTCATTTGTGATGCTGCTCTGTAAACACACCAGGATAGCTTTATTTAGCGTTACACCCATTAATAATGCAGAGATCTTTACACAAGCAGGCGGAGAAAATTAGTCCTGAGTGATTTCGTTACTACAGTGTATACACAAAGTCAAAGGGACTGAGCATCTCATTACTTCTGATATAGAGGATGCTGGCAATATAGACATCAGTCACTGAGCTGAACACCACTCAACAAAGGAATTCAGGCAAGTTTTCTACCTCACTATCTTTTGGAGTCTTACCTTCAACCTGTTGCTGTAATTTTTATCCACCTCATAGGTACATGAAACTACCATAGCAGAAAACTTAAGACCAATCCAAGATAATTTCTTCTACTTCTTTAGCTTCCTTCATCTTCAACAACCTCCTCCAAATTTTTTTAACTGAGATAATAAAACTTGGGAAACATTTGCTTCTGATAACTCCATTTACTGGCAGATTAGATAACGCACTGATATTACAAAATAGATGCAAAGAAGCCTGAGGCCTTGAGCTTTGTCCTTAAACAATTTGTCACCAAAAAATGTTTTGCAAGAAAATGGTAAACTTTTTAGATTTCTTTAATAAATCTTTTTATAGCATCCAGTGTTGACAAGGCTGTGGAGGAATAACGTGTGGGAAAGCAGAGACATAAACTCTGACGGCCTTTCTAGAGAACTAGTGGGCAATACCTTTCCATTTAAAATGCAAACTCCCTTTGATTCAGCGGTCTCACTGCTGAAAATTTACCATATGTATATACTCTAAATAGATTAAAATAAATATATAAGGATGTTCATTTTAATATTACTTGTAACAGCAAAAACTTAGAAAACTCCAATTTGCCTATCAGCTCTCAGATCAGGGCTGGTGAAGTAAACCACAGTACATCCATTGAATAGGATCTCATGTACCTGCTAAAAAAAAATGAAATAGGTCCCTACTGCTGCTGAGGATAAACCTCCAAGATATAATACAGAATATAAGCAAGGTATGGGTGTATTCCTAAATATTCCGTATTGAAATTCTGAAGGTATATATATATAACTTAAAAGTGGTTACCTCTGAGAAACATGACTGAGAGAAAGCGACTTTCACTTTTTATTCTAAAGTCTGCTGTACTGTTTTTATTATGTGTATTGGTTATTTTATTAATAAAAATAGTAAACTATATGCAGTATTTTCTGCATGGTCTGCAAACACCTGTTTGCTCTCTGTAGAAGTAGCAAAGGGAACATTCTTTCTTTCTTCTTCAGATTTGAGCCTTCACATAGCAAACCACAGAGCCTACTAGTAGACAGGGACCACCCCTCCCCAACTAGTCCAGGTGAGGCCCCCACCCTCACTCACTCTTTCCTGTTTTCTGTGGCCTTGGTGCACGAATGAAGAGAAATTTTCATTACTGTTCTTCCGATTATAGAGCTATAGAGCCATCTCTGAAAAGCTAACTCTAAAGATGATGAAAAGAGTTATTCCATCATAAAAGATGACAAACATTGTTGCTTCTCCTAATGCTATTTATTATATAATTACAGTTGTCCCTTGGTAACCACAGGGGATTAGTTCCAGGAATCCCACAGACACCAAAATCCATGTATACTTAAGTCTTTCAGCACTTTGCAACCCACATAAATGAAAAGTCAACCATCTGCGTGAGGGTTTCACAGCCAGTGAATACTGTATTTTTGCTGATGCAGAACCCATGGATATGGAGGGCCCACTATATTTACTGAAAAAAAAAAAACCTGTGTATAAGTGGATCCACACAGTTCACCCATGTTGTTCAAAAGTCAGCTGTACATTACAAAAACAAACAAATAAAAATGTTTTCCAATTCAAAGTATATCATCTGCCATTCTTCCAGGACCCATGAGAACCAGAAAGATCAGGCACTAGTCCAAGGGGTTTTCTGTCCCTGCTTAGAATCTTATGTTTGCCTACCTCAAAGTACTAAACAACTCTTTCATCTAAAATTACCTCTATAAGAAAAATAATAGTATACTAAAGCTGAAAAGATGCAGTGGAAGCTACATTGAAAATTTCAGATGCTGAAGATCTTAAAGGATAGTTGAACTCCGTTTTGTACTTTATCCATCAGAGATGCATCTCCAACCCCACTGTGGGGTGGGGTAAAAAAAAAAAAAGTCACTGAAAAGCATGCTTCTGTTTTACCTATAATTTGACCTTGAGACTTGAGGTAGGAAGGCTACTTACTTAGTATCAAGGGACCTTTCCAAATTGTATAAAAATAATCGCTATTATGTTTTCTTTTGTCATAAGGTCATGATACATAGGCATTTATTAAAATTTATGTGTTCATTTATTTTTTAGCTTTACTGATATAGAAAACAAGTTCAATATCACCTGAAAAAGTCTAACATCTCCTTAGCTAAAAATTACTCCTACTAAATCTGATGTTTTATAAGTATTACGACCAAAATGTGATTTCATTTTTGGTAGTGAGGTATAAAAGTAATTAGTAAAATGAACAAAATTGTTGCCTGGTGCACTGAGCTGTCTGTGGTACTGAAAAATGACACCAAAGCTGAAATTTACTGAGCTGGTATCTTACAAAGCCTCCCCATCATACTGTTTTAATACAAGCACTTCCGTCTATGACTCACCTGAACCATCTTATTTTGCCAGAGTGTGTATAAACATTTTATAAAAGGTCACCCGGATCTGCTTTCCAAGGTTCTCCATGAAAATGTCAGGGCCTCCTCTTGCTTCATTAAGCAATTCCAGAGGACATAGAGCCAGAAAGTCAGCTATAACACTTACTTTTCCTGAATGCAGTGAGAAATCATATCATGCACCAGAAATCTGCACTGGCGAGCTTTTACTATCTGATTATCATACTGAATGCTAAAAAGAAAAAGCAAAACTGTCCTTTTAGATTATATGCTACATCCAAGGACACGCTATGAATGGCAGTATAACCTTGCATTTAGTTTCTTAACTCAAAGCTAATTGATATATTTGGAATTATTTAGCGTGAGCTGAGAAGTGCTCATTAGCTTAAAACTTTTTATGAAAAAACATATATACCCACAGCAGTGACATCAATAAGTAAAAAAGGAGGGCGGGGGGCAATTCATCATTTTCCATGCATATACATAAGCCTGAGCAGTTGGTTTCATTGCGTTTCAGAATAAGGTATTTGACAGCCCTGCTGACGCTCTTCTCTGGACAAATTAGAACATCTTTACCTTTTTCTGGTTCTTGACTTCCAGTTCAGGGTCTTCATATTTATTTGGCCCTTCTCCATTTTATTTATTTATTTTTTAATAAAAGCATCTCAGATAAGAATTTGGAGCTTCAGCTTAAAGGAGAAATCCCTCTAGATAATACACCGAGTAAAAAAGCTACATCCAAATTAATTAAATGACATGACCCAAGCATCTATTTTGAAATTATCTTAAGTATAGTGGGTTTAATAGAAACCACATATCATATAAAATAAACCGAATTTTAAAACATATCATTCTATAACATTTATGTTGACCAACAGTAAGGAAGTTCACTGTGCATATTTGCCGTGGAGGGTCATTCCATGTCATTTTTCTCACCCATGCAATACATACCCTAATCAAAATATATGTGCATATGCATAATTGAAATGGTCCTCAAAATTAGCCAATGAGTGGAACGCTTTCAAGCATTAATCTATAAAAATATGATTTTTTATTAACTTCTGTAAATTTTAAGTGTTCTAATATGATATCAATTTTTTCAAATAGTTAACATTTGGTAGCTCTTAGACTCCTATGAATTACTTCAAAAAATCTCCCAATAATTCTTAAAGGTCAGTGTTTTCAAGACACTTTGTTTTTGATGTTAATACCAGCAAATGTCCTCCCCCATGAATGTTTCTTTAGCTGTGTGATTTTCACAAGGAACAGGCAATAACACAAAGCTGATATTTAATAAAACCCAGGAAGATCTCTCATTTCAGAATCATTAAGCAAAACGACTGTCCTCCAAACAAAACATTTTTCAAGTTAACTTGATTTTTAAAAATATGTAAGAACATTTTGGAATGATCTTTTAAGTTTAACTGAATTTATATACCAAACTTTTGGATTTAGAGGGAAACTGCAGAAAAAGAAATATCCACGTTTCACAGTTTTTGGCATGTAGCAGCAGCTCGCAGAGGAAGCATTATGGCCTGGAAGCTAGGATAGGGCTGGTTCTCACTGTGTACTGTCTAGCTGTGTGGCCCGGCAAGCTACCTCTGCTGATTTCAGATTCCTTATCTGTAAACTGAGTCAAAGGACCATTAAACCTATTTTGTTCCTTCCAGCTCTAATTGTCTACTCTTCAAGTCAAAATGAAAAGATAAATTTCTAATGTTTAAGTTATATTTTAGTATCACTTTAAAATGTTCATAATAATCTCAAAAGCCCAACCATCACTAGTATTGAATTAAAGATGAATCTATGTAAACTGTTAAAACTTTAAAAAATTCAAATGTGTGTTCATCTCATTTTGTCAGTGCAGTTTTGTAATTTATTTCTGAGTAGTCTCACTCTTTCTAATTATGATTCTCCAACTTCATCCCTTCAGAAACACATTTTTCAAAGTTTTACAAGTATAAAGGCAAGGTGAAGTAATTTCTCCCTCTGCACTTGGAGTAATGTGCATCACTATTTTGTCTGGGCATAATTAAAAACGATTTCTTCCATATTTACTTTCTGTTTGCTAATTACTAATTTAAAATTAATTTAATTTAAATTAATACTAAATTACTTCAATGGCAAATCCTATATAAGATTTTAAATTGAAAGGCAGCTTAAATCTGAGGCAGTCTAAAGGAAGATGGCCTAAATTAAGGGTCTCAAAGTACCACCAAATGTCTAACAACCGCTCAAAAAAGAAAAAAAAAAACTCAGAAAATACATAGTGCAAATTCTCATGCACCAGGACCACAGGCCTGAGCCACCGCGCCTCCCACACAGTGTAAATTCTAAGCTGAAAAAAGTCCCAATCTAATTTTTGAAAACTCTATACTTATTTTAATTTAAAAGCCTTAATATTCCTGTGTAGGCTAACAACTGACAAGATGACCCCTAAGTTTTATAGAGCATTCTGATATGGATACTAACAGTCAAATATAGAGCTCCTGGCTGCATTTAAACAAAATAAATATTTTCAAAAAAAAAAAAAACTCACAAGGACAGTGGCCTTAACTCTTAAATTACATTTTAAAAAATACTTCATGACTGGATACACAGAATTTGCATTCTAAACTTACAACAGTTTTTTTTAATGGTGGGGGATTTAGGAAGGGGTTAGATCTTTTCCCATATCTCATTTATATAAATTAGCCAGCAACTCATCACCCAGTTTTCTTCTCTATGCTAAATTACAGAAGATTATATAGATAGAGACAATCTCCCATAATGATGCACCCACCAGGAAGAGGTGTCTCAAACAAGAACACGAGTTCATTCCAGATTAAAACTAGAGCATAACTGGCCTTAAGGAACAAAATGTGACTGATCTGGAGAAAAGGATCCACCTACTGAAGAGAAGTGAAAATCTTAAGGGTCCAACAAATACACCTCAGAAAATGCTGCATGTTTATATGCTACCCTGCCTTGTGTTGTTTTCCACTTCCTGAAAGAACAGGTCAGGTGCTAACGGTAACAATACAGCATGTGTCTTCTGTAACCTCAAGCAAGGACATGACGGCTTGAAAAAAGCCTCTGCTGCCTTGCGTTTCTCTAGGCTGACTGTAGGGCTTTGGGTCATTCATAAACAGCAGGACCTAAGTTACCTGTATTTCCCTGGCGTGGTACACGATGATCAGACCGAGCAGGATGATCGTGGAGAGACTGATAAGGCATTTCAGAGCTAAGGAATACAGCGACGCCTGCAACACAGTCAGACAGAAGCACTTTTAAGAAAGAAGCACTTTTAACCGCCTTCCACGTCCCCAGAGTCAGTCAGTCCCGCACAGGTGGACCTGAACTCACAGAAGGAAGATAAGGGGAGAGGGGTGCACCTGTCTTGGCTCTGTGATCTGTCAGATCACTCGGCCTCAAAACCAAAAGAGACGAGAGTAGACCTGGAAAGACTGGGAAGACGCGTGGCTGGGCTGCTGGGTCCACGCCATAGAGGACCGAAGCGAGCGCCGCTGCTCCAGGCTAGCAAAACCAGAGGAACTTACTTCTGAGTTCAAGAGAGCGGGTTGAAAGGGCCCTTCTAAACATAATTCACGAGGGGATGAATTACAAATGGTTTCCCCACCGACTTCCAGAACCACTTACTTAAGGTGCCCGAATGCGCTGAGCACTCTTAACTGCCTCGAGAACTTTGGCTGCACGCGGGAAGGGTTCATCTCCGAGTTGTTTAGCTGACTACGGATGCGCGTCCTAGACGCGCCCGCTGTCCTGGCGGGCTCCCTTGATCGTCCCGGAGAGGCTAGGGATCCGCACGCAAAGGGTTCCCGCCAGTGCCCATCCCAACCACCCAGTGCCCGACTCCGGTAGCGTGGGCTGGGGTTCAAGCCTGTACCTTGTCGTAGGCGCCCCACGACAGCTCGGTCTCGATGACCATGACCACGATGCCGAACATGCCGAAGATGAGCGCGTAGTCGCTGAGCCGCTTGCGCTTTTCGAACAGGGCGCGCCGGTGGCCCAGCTTGTAGCCGATGTTCTGGTTTTTCTTTTTGCTGGACTTGGTGCCACTGCTGCTGCCGTGCCCGCTCCCGCCACCGCCGCCGCCTCCTCCAGTGCTGCCTCCGCCGCCGGTTCCATAGAGCGCCAGGTTGTTGGAGTTGTTGTGCTCGGGCTTAGACACCACGATCTCGGGGGCTGAGGACGAAGCAGCGGCGGCGGCGGCAGCGGCTGCAGACGGGGAGGACGCGCCGCCACCTCCTCCGACAGACGCGGGGTGCTGCAGGGGCTGCGCCTCTGAGTCCATCTCGTGCAGGTTCCGGCGGGACGCGCTCAAGTTGCTGAGCGGCCGCATAACGCCCCCGTTGTACCTGCAGCTGCTCATGGCTATTTCGGTGAAGGGGTTGCTCTCGCGGCGCGCCTGGGGCTGGTGGTGCTGGTGGTGCGCCGGGTGCGGGTGGTGGTGGTGGTGCGAGAGCGGGGGCCCGGAGCCCAGACTGCCGAGGCTGCCCGTGGGGCTGGCGGCGGGCTGCAGACTGTGGCACTGGTGGTACTGGGAGGCGGACGCGGACTGCTGCGCGTACTGCTGCCGGAGCGCACTGGCATGGCTGGACGGCGTCAGCTCGCTCACATTGAGCTGACTGCCCCGGCGCGACGAGCAGCAGCAGCAGCAGCAGGAAGAGCCCGACAGCGGCGAGGAGGTGCGGGTCCGGAAGGCGCCGCCGGGCGAGGAGGTGCGGAGCAGCAGGGACAGGTTATCTCCCGCCCCCGCTGCCGGGGCACCGGAGGAGGCGCAGCTGTTGCACCGGAGGCATGGGCTGCTGCCGCCGCTGGCCGGCTGCTGGTGCGCGAGGTGCGGGTGGTGGTGAGGGTGCGGGAGGGGCGCGAAGGGCGGGCACGGCTTGTCCTGGCTCTGTTGCTGCTGCTGGCAATGCAGGTGTGAGGAGCGCGGCGGCGGCGGCGGCTGCTCTGGGAAGAAGCCGCGCTGGAACTGCAATGGGGTTTCCATGTCAGGGCTGTTAAAGCTGCAGGGAGACCAAGCGGTGGTGCACCCTGCGCAATGCGTTATGGTCGGGAGCAGGGACTCCTGCTGCTGGTGCGAGGAAGGGCCCATGCCGGCTCCGGTAGAATCCAGGCGGCGAGTCCGATTGGTTGGGCGCACCAAAACAATGGGCATGACATCACCTGCGGGGACCGAGACTGAGTTTGCGGCGCGCGCGGCTTAGGGAAGCGTGTGTGGCAGAGAAAGATGGGGAGGGGAATCTGCAGGACAAACCCTAGGGGGGTGCAGTCCAGAGCCAGGGCGCTCCAGGGCAGGGATTCCGCCGGCTGATTGCGTGGAGGTGGAGAGCCCCCACGCAGTGCAGCTGGGCTGCAGGGGGAGGAGAAAAGAGAAAGGCGCCCCTCCCTCCCGTGCCGCTGCCCCCTTGACTAGTGCCGGACGCGCTGCCCGGATCACCTGCGCCAGCCACTGCAGCACGTCGGGCCACCTTGGCCAGGGGGCAGGCTCAGGGACGGTGTGGAACCCCGACCACTTCTCCGACTGCACGCCTCGCAGGGCTGCAAAACAGCAGCCCCCTCGTCCCACGCCCGCTTCTCCCAGATCATCCCGCCGAGAGTGGGCTGCCGGCTGCCCGCCAAGTAACTGCGGGGGCACTGGCTTTGGGGAGAAAAAGTTTGGCGACCGGCTGCGCCAGTGCAGCAGCATGTGGGGAGAATCCCGGGGCCTGAGCCCTGCCTTGGCCGCTGCGGGATCATAGCCGACCCCGAGACCGGATCTTTCCCAGCCGGCAGGCTCTGGAATCTGGATTGGGTGCGCGGCGCTCTAGCCCAAGTGCGCTGCGGCGCGGGTAGGGTTAACCGCCTCAGCACCCCGGCCGGGGGTGGGTGGGGGCGGGGCCGGAGGAGGGGATCCCCGCAGTCTGCCGGCAGAGCCGGCCGGGCTTCCCGGGTCCCCCCTGGCGGGGGCGGAGGGCTTTCCCCGCTACCGCCAGCTCACATTTGCGCCTTCTCCAGAACATGAGGGGATGGCGCCCCCGGCCGCCGGGTCCTGGGCTCTGGCGCTCAGGCCCTCCGGCAGCCCGAATCCGGAGGTCCCAGGGCTTCCTTGCCGGTGGAGAGGCAGGCGGCTCGCTCAAAGGTGTGGGGGCTGCTCAGCCACCGCCGGCCTCCAGCTGCTCTTCTGCTTCTCTTCCTCCTCCTCACCTGCAGCGCAGACACAAAGCAAAGACCGGTCACAAATACGCAAATATCGAGCATCTTTGCCAAGTCCTAACTGCAGCGGCGGGTGGGAAAGGGGCCTGCCGCGGGCTGATTCACCCCGGTAGTCGCAGCCTGGCAGGGAAATTAAGAATGATAGCTTGGGCTGAATAGTCGCTGCCCACGGACAGTGCTGGAGTTTTGTTGGAGTTCGGTATCATTATTTATTTATTTACTCTCTAATAAACTAACAAAAATTGCATTTGGTGTCTCACAAATTCCCTGTGCTGTCTTCTTCTAAGAGATGTACCAACACAATGCACTAGGTGATCCTTATGTTCTTTGTTTCTGCTCCATCTTAAGTCTTTACATTTGCATTTCTTTGTGAATTCAACTTCCCGTCTCCCCCTAAAGGTGAAAGAAATTGGCCCGTTGAATATTTGTTTCCATTTTAAATTATTTTAAAGCCTGCTTTTCATGCTAAAGACTATTACAACGAATTAGACCTAGCAATTAGAGTGAAAGCGGATCACCCTCATTAGGTCATTAGGTAATTGGAATTCTCAGCTGGATCCAATTTCTTGATATTCTACTCGGCAGCTGCCCTAAAGTTGCTTACCTGGTATCTGCTTGTAAGAGTGTGCGTGCATGTGCTTTCAATGTCATGGAATGAATAATTCATTTTATGATGTTTTTTGGACACATGTTAAACAATTTTAATTTTTTGTATGTGCAAATAAACATTCAGCAGAAAAAAAGGGGTGGGGGGCGCACAGCTGCTTTTAGTCCCGTAGCCCTGGACTTGAGCTAATTAATACTGTCCGGAATTGAATTTCTCAATGGTCTTGGTCAAGAATATAATTTAGTGGCTAACAATCAGAGACAGCATTTTGTTTTTATCATCTATTACTATTTTTGTTCTGTATCTTCAAAATAGCAATTCAATAAAACTTGTTTAGAATCACGAAGCTCATTGAGTCTTCGGGGCAGCTGAGTAGATACTGCATAAATTGTGTGGAAAGCATGACTATTCAAAACAATCCTGAGAAGTAATTTGAATTAAAATGAAAGTTTCCCTATGAAAAGTTACTAACCTTCTGGTCTGAAAAAGAAATTCAACTCATGCGGAAAATCCATCAAACATGTATTAGGACCCTTTTCAACAAATTATGTAGCTTTCCAGTTGCTATACGTAGCGATTGAGTGAAAATGTTTGATTCATCCTTACAAATCTAAATACTTCAAAGGAACATTATGGTAAATTAATAAATATTTTTATTAGCCGTTCATAAATTTAGATAAAAGATTACATAGCCTCCACCCCTGAAATATCATAATAGTTGTTGCCAACATTAAATTAGATATAAGGTTCTACAGTTACTAAACTGTCATAAGAAAAATAATGGCTGCATCCCTTGTGTCAAACTGACTTTGTCAAATAGCAAATTCACGGCTTCAACAGAGGCTCCAAAAACAAAATAATAGGCAAAAATGTATCTTTTGCCATGTATATCTCTATGCTGTAATATGGGATTAGTTGCAGTGCTATTAGTCATGTAGAAATCATGTAGAAATAATCATCTCAGAAATTGCCTACTGAGATTTATGGCAATGTTGCATGGAGTTCTCACTTCTCTTCAAGGGGGTACATAGGAGGATAGAATGCACAAAATTCAGAAGAAAATGGAAATTTGATCCACAGCATGAGGGACTGTCGGAACACCAAAACTCAGACTACTACTACTTCCGGCTAGCACTATTTTGAAAAAGCTCATAAAATAATTTAATAATGTAAAACTCACTGTGATTGGACAGAGAGCAAATCAATCAGACATTTATCGGCTTTCTGTTAAGAAATCAACTGATTACACACACTCAGCCGTCTTGCTAATAAATATCTGTATATTGAGAGTGTGGTAAACCTGTATTACTATGATGATGAAAAAACACAAGATAATTTTGTTTCATTTTTAGTCTGAATCATAACTTCATTATTTAAGGCATTTTACACTATTAGGTTATAACAGGCACATTTAAGAAGTTCTTATTTTCATCATTCCTCTTTTAATAAAGTCAACAAATTTTAAGTTTATATGTAGACATTTAAAATGTGCATAACATAATTTCTTTTTTTTCTACACAGGACTGTAGAGATACATGTAACATGTAAAGTTAAATGAAGCAACAAAGGCAATATTCTTCCACGTGGATAGTAGTTTGCACATAGTAGATACTTATTTATACTTGTGAGTACAGAGAGAAGGAGAGAGGAAGGAAATGAAGAAACATTGGGGGAAAAAAAAAGACGCAGATCAAGGGCTATGACTTCCAGTGATAAGCTTTCAGAAAATTAAATTTCCTTCTTTTTGTTCCATTAAAGCATATAAGTGAGAGAATTTCCCTAGATTAACACCAGAGGTCATACTCAGCCACAAAATGTATTTCAAATCTAATCAATTAAATCTATTTCCAGCATCACTTTTTAATAAAAATTGCCTATTTTTTTCTTATGGCCTACAACAATTGCTTTCCCATGTTTGTTGAATTTCAAGCTTGTGAACACGCACACAAACACGCATCCCACACACAAACACATTTTCTTAGAAGCATGTCTTTTTTCAGACCACAGGAGCTTGGGAAAAAAACTTCATCTCCTTCGCCCACTTTTTGATGGGGTTGTTTGTTTTTTTCTTGTAAATTTGTTTGAGTTCATTGTAGATTCTGGATATTAGCCCTTTGTCAGATGAGTAGGTTGCGAAAATTTTCTCCCATTTCGTAGGTTGCCTGTTCACTCTGATGGTAGTTTCTTTTGCTGTGCAGAAGCTCTTTAGTCATGTGTTTTTTGGCTGCATAAAGGAAGACATTTATGCAGCCAAAAAACACATGAAAAAATGCCCATCATCACCTGCCATCAGAGAAATGCAAATCAAAACCACAGTGAGATACCATCTCACACCAGTTAGAATGGCGATCATTAAAAAGTCAGGAAACAACAGGTGCTGGAGAGGATGTGGAGAAATAGGAACACTTTTACACTGTTGGTGGGACTGTAAACTAGTTCAACCATTGTGGAAGTCAGTGTGGCGATTCCTCAGGGATCTAGAACTGGAAATACCATTTGACCCAGCCACCCCATTACTGGGTATATACCCAAAGGACTATAAATCATGCTGCTATAAAGACACATGCACACGTATGTTTATTGCGGCATTATTCACAATAACAAAGACTTGGAACCAACCCAAATGTCCAACAATGATAGACTGGATTAAGAAAATGTGGCACATATACACCATGGAATACTATGCAGCCATAAAAAATGATGAGTTCATGTCCTTTGTAGGGACATGGATGAAATTGGAAATCATCATTCTCAGTAAACTATCGCAAGAACAAAAAACCAAACACCGCATATTCTCACTCATAGGTGGGAACTGAACAATGAGATCACATGGACACAGGAAGGGGAATATCACACTCTGGGGACTGTTGTGGGGTGGGGGGAGGGGGGAGGGATAGCATCGGGAGATATACCTAATGCTAGATGACGAGTTAGTGGGTGCAGCGCACCAGCATGGCACATGTATACATATGTAACTAACCTGCACAATGTGCACATGTACCCTAAAAGTTAAAGTATAATTAAAAAAAGAAAAAACTTCATGTTGTTTGCACTCCAATCCCTTATTTTATTCAAATTTCTATTATGCCATTGTTCATAATTCTCTTCTTTATAGTATTGTCTATGCTATGTCTTTTTGTTGTACCTTAAAAAGCAGGGTTCTCTTGACTTTGGGTGTTTTTGGTATATTTCCAAAGACAATCAGACCAGGGGTCCCTGGCATCTGTTTCCCATATTGGCGTGGTCTGAAGGAAAATTTTGACCTACAAAGTAAATGTTTTTCTGAGAATTATTTTTTTCTTTGCCTGGGTGAGTCAACTACAATATTTGGTGGTGCCAAACGCAGAGGTTGTGATGAGACACCGCCACTCTGAACTTACTGTCCTTAGCAATAAATGCCAGTGGGGAATCAGGATAGTATCATTTATTTCCTTAGCACGGTAATAATTCCATGTTTCTGGAAACATAACAATTAAAAGGCCCTAAAAACACCATTATTTTTAAATCACACATTGCCCCACTTTATAAGAAATCTACTAATTTGAAGAAAACATAAAAATCATAATTATTATATGTGTTCTTCATACTTCTGCCTTATGATTATAAAGTATCAAGACATGAATGAGCGTATTGGTGATGGTCTTATAAATTTTTAGCAATACCTCTATTTTTTTAGGGGCTAATTATTGTGTTAGGGCCTATCCATTCACTTCCTAACTTTTCAGTTTTTCCTATTCTCACCCTTGTCTCCTACCGTTTCTCAGCTGGTTAGCATATCTATAAAAGTCTCTGCAATGCCAGCAAAAAAAGACAAAAGTAAAACTCATACTGAGTTTGCTAGTAGAACTTGTGTTAATTAAATGGGTGAACAGGTAGAAATCATTGTGTATGCTAAGTCTTATTAAAATAATCTGGATTTCATGAACAAATATCCTTTGGCAGCTAGAAACACAACACCCAAATCTAGAAAGTCATAAAACTTAGCAGACAGCACATTCTAGTTTATAAAGTAGTTTCTTATGTGTTTATTTTATTTGCATCTCACAACAAGCCATATGGAAGGCAGGAAAAGGTTTTATCATCAACTCCGTTTTACAAGTAACGAAAATATCTGAAATGCAGTGCCTACCCTACCCAAGGTGACATAGCTAGCTAGTGAGCAGCAAAGAGAAGCCAGACTTCAAATACAATCTTCTGAATTTTTCTGTGGGTCTGTTTTACACTCTGCTAGCTCTTCTTCACAGCTGAAGAATATAGTCGCCTCTCATTAGTAGAAACTACCTGTGAAGGGCCTCACAGACATTTCCTCACTGGCTTTTTCGTTTCTGTGATCCTTAACTATTGTCCTCTTGTTGACTTCATTTGATCAACAGAATAATTTGTGAGGATATAATACAAATGTAGATGAAATAGCAGTGCTATATGCCTGCAGGTCCAAGGTACCTAATTAAAATGTATTTTAAAAATACAGATACTGATGTATTCAGACACACTCTTCTATCTACTTTGCTGCCAGCCTGTAGATTCCTAATTTTTGGTAATATTGACACTGGCAAATGCTATTTAGTTTTTTCAAATAATAAGGGAGGAGGAGCAGGCTCAAATTCTTCACCCTGCAGCTCAGAGGAACTTGTCTGCAGTCTTGCAGGCATCCAGCTTGGTTCCTTGGCTCCTACTCTGGCAGACTTGTCCTCTCACTGCTTCTCCTTTTATGCCAAAGAGTGAGAGAACCGGAGAAAGGAAGCCAGGCTGCACGCCACAAGGAGAGAAAAACCAGTGTGTCCCACAGTTGGCTTAAAGAGTTAGCAAAAGTGGAACCAAATATATTAAAACTAGCCCTAAATACTGAGATGAAAGCTTACACTTGGAAATCTCAAAAGTTCTCTGGTTGCTCAGTGCTAAAACATAGGGACGCTAAAAACTGAAGGTTTATTTTCCCTTTGAAATCCAGTGTATATTTTCATAATTATTTTCTTCTTCCATACAGTGTTAGGGCACAAGATATATTGACTCATTTTTCTCGTTTCCTGATCACAGCCCTGTAAGTTCTCTTTCCGTGTGTTATTCATGAACTCCCTATTACTATGTTTGCCTTATTCTTATCTACCTCTTGCCAAACAGGCTCAGAAAATCTACTACTCTTCGTCTAACTTTATGTTATTCTCTCTCTTTCTGGGAATATTTGTAAATCCCAGTCCCCTAATAATTGTTTCAGTGCCAGGAGAGAGTTGGTGCCTACTCATACAAAGGGAAAGAACCACAATTTGCTAAGTTAAATTAAATGTAACAATGTCACCAGCAACAAAACACTCCAGATGTAAATAAATTACCAAGGTTTGCATATTCATATTTATCTTCTAAGCAAGAGTTGTCTTAAAAATGAGTTTAATTCTGGATTACTGCTGTTTTGTCTTATGGCTGTAAATCCATTAGCACTTTTTTTCTGTTTTAATTATTAATGTACAATAATTAGGTCATACAAAACAATATACATTATGTAAAATATCAGGGGAAAAACACAACAGATATATGCTAGACAAATTTAATGACAAAACTTACTATTTAATAAATACATTTTTTTCTCACTACTTAGGATGAGTCCTTCCTAAAACCTGTTTTAATTAGTTGAAACTATTGGATACTTTCACAAGTTAAATTTTCTTAACAAGGAGTATTTCCTAGCTCATATAACTGAAAGTATTATTAGGTAAAACTTCAATGCTATTTGATTCAGAGGTTAAGACATCATCAGTGTTTCAACCAGTGTTTCAGTTTCCTTAGATATTTTATTATTCTCCTCCTTCATATGTATTGGCTTAATCCTCAGGTTAACTTACCTCATGGTAGCAAAAAGAGCTGTAGCAGTTTTAGGCCTCATATTCATACCCAAATCATTCAGAGGGAAGAAGGTCATCCTCTGCCCCAACTTTCCAAACAATTTTCTAGTATATCAAATTGAACCAGCTTCCTTCACATGCCCAACTCTGAACTATAAAGAATGGTTAAAGGGAGGTATGATGGGAATGACTCATCAAACAGAGAATATTGATAAATAAACAGAAATTATTTAAAAGAATCTAATTGAAATTTTGGAGTTGAAAAGTAGAGTAACCATATGAAAAATTCAATGATAAATTTGAGCCAGCAGAAAAAGAATCAGTAAACTGAAAAATACACTGATGAAGATTATGCAATCTGAAGAACAGAGAAAAGAAAGTGTAATAATAAGAAAACCCCCAGCACCTCAGAGAAATGTGAGACACCACTACATGCACCAAGAGACATGAAATGGAAGACCAAAAGAAAAAAGAGAAAAAAGACAGAAAAAATATTCAAAGAAATAATAGCTGAAAACTTTCCAAATTTGATAAAAACATTCATCTACACCTCCAAGAAATTCAACAAACTTTAGGATAAACTAAAGCAATCCATACCCAGAAACAGCATAGTCAAAAAGGGAAAATTTTGGAATAGGTAAAGAAAAATAACATGCCAAGTACAGGAGAGCACCAATAAGATCAACCACTGACTTCTCATCACTAAACAATAGTGACCAGAAGGCAGTGGGATGGTATATTCAAAGCACTGAAAGAAAAACAAATCTGTAAATTAAGAAAATATTTAGTAACATTAACAAACATGAAGACAAAATAAATAGTTTCATAGAGAAATAAAAACTGAGAGAATGTAATGCTAACAGACTTGCCTTTCCAGAAATGCTAAAGAAAGCTTTCAGGCTGAAAGCAGATAACATCAAACAGTAATTTGAATCTACACACACACAGAAAAAGAGTGCCAGTGGTAATTATGTGGGTAACTATAAAAAACAATATAATTTCATATTTTTAAATTTCTCCTGATTAAATGAAATACCTTAAAATAATGAATATATAATTATACTGCTTGGTCTATAATATAGAAATTTAACACATTTGACAATAACAGCACAAAGGATTGAGGTAGAAGAAAGACATATCGAAGTACAGAAATGACACCAGATGGTAATTTGAATTCACAGGAAGAAATGAAGAGGACCAGAAAAGGTAAATAAATAGGTTAGTATAACAAGTTCTATAAGTACATATCTACTGTCTGTTATACCATGCAAACAACAACCATATAAGTATTGGAGTGGCTACATTAGTACAGCCAAAATGGACTTTAAGAAAAAAAAAATGTAACTGGAGACAAAGAAGACAATTTTATAAGGACAAAATGCCAGTCCATCAGGAAAATACAACAATTTTAAATACATATATGTGCATAAAAACAGAATCCCAAGATACATGAAGCAAACTGCCAGAATTGAAAGTACAATTAGCCAATTCAATAATAATAGTTAGAGACTTTAATACTCTACTTTTAATAATGGTTAGAACAGCTATGCAGAGGATTAACAAGAATACAGAAAATGTTAACAGCAGTATAAACCAACTGTGCCTCACAGACATTTACAGAACATTCTCCTCAGCAACAGCAGAACACACATTTTTCTCACGTGCACAAGGAACATTGTCCAAAATAGCCTGACTTGACCATTATGCAATCTATGCTTGTAACAAAACTGCACTTGTACCTCGTATATTTATACAAATTCTTTAAAATTTTGGGAAATTCAGAAATATGTAAATATTAAACAGCACACTCCTAAATAAGAATCAAAGAAGAAATCACAATGGGAATTAGAAAATATTTAAAGATAAATGAAAACAAAATCACAACATGCAAAAACCTACAGGATGCACCTAAAGCCATGCATAGAGGGAAATTCTTAGCCGTAAATATGTAAATTGGAAAAAGATGAAATATTTCAAATCAATAAGCTAACATATTACTTTAAGAAAAAAGTAACATATTACTTTATGAGAAAAGAAGAGAACAAGGCAGAAGGAATCATGAAGACTAGAGTGGAAGTTAACAATGGCAATAAAAAACAGAACATATCATTGAAAATAAAAATTAGTTTTTGAAAAGATCAATAAAATTGATGAACCTTTAGTAGACTGACCAGGAAAAAAAAAGAAAGAGAAAGAGAGAGAAGAGCATATTACTAAAATCTGGTAATAAATAGAGGGCATCACTACTAACCTTACAGAAATGAAAAGGATTATAAGAGAATGAGATAAACAAGTATATGCCAACAAATTGATGACTTAAATAAAATGAGAAAATTGCTAGAAAATACAAAAACTGACCCGTGATTAAGTAGAAAATTTGAATGGGCCTGTACAAAGTAAAGTAATTGTATTAGAAATTTTTTAACTTTCTATGAAGAAATGGCCAGGCCCTGTTGGCTTCGCTGGTGAATCTGTAGTATACTTAACACATAATTAACAGCAATTTTTCACAAACCTTTCCCAAAAAATAGAGGAGGAAAAACACTTCCGAACCCATTTTAAAAGGCCAGTATTACCCTGATATCAAAATGAAAGACATCACAAGAAAACTACATTTATGTATATAGATGCAAAAATCTTCAACAAAATACAACCAATCCAAATACAGCAACATACAAAGTTATATACATGACCAAGTTGGAATTATCATAAGAATACATAGTTTAGTGTTATAAAATTAATTAGTGTAATACGAACTATCAATACAATAAAGCAAAATAACCATATAATCATCTCAATGGACACAGAAAAAATATTTGACAAAATCCAAAACTCTTTCACGATAAACACACTCAACAAAGTAGGAATACCAGGAAGAGGTTGAACAGGACTTCCTCAGCTTGATAGACGACATCCATGAAAAAAATCTACTAATAATATCATACTTACTGGTGAGAGACTAAATGGCTTTTCCCTTAAGATCGATATGAGAGAACAATATTTGTTCTTCCCACTTTTATTAAACATTGTATTAGAAATTCTAGCCAGTACAGTTAGGTAATAAAAAGAAACAAAAGGTATTCAGATAGATAAGAAGTAATCAACCTATCTCTTTATACAGGACATGACTGTGGATCTAGAAAATCATAAGGAATTCACTAAAATGCTCTTAGAACTAATAAACAGGATCAGCAGGTTTCTAAATACAAGGTCAACATCAATACAAATCAATTGTACTACAATACACTAGTAATGAACAACCTAAAAATGAAATTTCAAAATGACTGCATTTGTAAAGTCATCAAAAAGAATACAATAATTAGAAATGTAACAACAAAAGTACAAAACTGATACTCTGAAAGTAAAAAAAATTTAAATAAATTAAAGAACGCACAAATTAATGAAGATACAATCTATGCTCCCAAGGCAAAATACTTAATATTGTTAAAATGGCAAGAGTCTCTAAACTGACCCACAGATACAATCAAATCCCTATCAAAATCCTAGCTGATAGGGTTTGGGAGAAATTGGCAAACTGACCCTAACATTCATATAGAAATGCAAATAGCCAAGAATAGACAAAGCAATCTTTAAATAGAATAAAGTTGGAGGATGCACACTTGTTGAGTGGAAACTTACTGCAAAGGTATAGTAATCAAGATAGTGTGGTAATGGCATAACATAGATATGTAGGACCAATGAAACAGAATTGAGAGTCCAGAAATAAACCTTTACATTTATGACTGATTGACCTTTAATAAGGGTGCCTAGATAATTCATTGGGGGATAGAACAATCTTTTCCACAAAAAGTGCTAGGAAAACTGGATATTCACATGCAAAAACATGAACCTGGACCCTTTCTTTACACAATGCAAACAAATTAACTCAAAATAGATCAAAGACCTAAATGTATGGAATAAACGGTAAAACTCAAAGCATTTGAGTGAATCATTGTGAGCTTGTGACCTCGGCAGTTGTATTTTAGATATAACACTAAAAGCATAAGCTACAAAGGAAAAACATAGACAAATTGGGCTTAATCAAAATAAAAAACTTGTGCTTCAAAGGATACCATCAGGAAAGTGAAAAGACTACCTACAGAATGGGAGAAAATATTTGCAAATCATAGATGTGAAAAGGGACTTGTATCCATAGTATATAAAGAACTCTTATAACTCAATTATAAAAATAATAAATATGTAATGTGTATTTCAAGATAACTAAAAGGTAAGATTTTGAATGTTATCACCACAAAGAAATAATAAATGTTAAAGTGATAGATATGGTAATTATCCTGATGTGATCATTATATAGTGTATACATGCATCGAAACATCATACTGTATCCTATAAATATGTACAATTCTGTGTCAATTGCAAATAAAAATAATTTTAAAAAATTTAAAAGAATAAATAAGCCAAAGGCAAAATCTCTGAATAGACATTTATCCAAAGAAGACATAAAAATGGTCAATGGGCACATGAAAAGCATAGGCACTACATCATTGGCCACTAAAGAAATGCAAATCGAAACCACAATTTGATACTTCACACCCACTAGGATGCCTATATTTAAAAAGACAGATAATAGCAAGTGTTGTCAAGGATGTGATGAAATTTGAACCTTCACACACTGCTCGTGGGAATGTAAAATGGGACAGGTGCTTTGGAAAAGTTTAGCAATTCCTCAAAATATTAAATGTAAACATACCATTTTACTCAACATTTCACTTCTAGGTATGTACTCAAGAGAAATGAAAATGTACATCCATACAAAAACTTTTACATGAATGTTCCCTGCAGCATAATCCATAATAACCAAAAAGTAGAAACAATTCAAAAGCCCATCAACTGATAAGTATATAAATAAAATGTGGTACACGTTGAGTATCCCTTATCCAGAATGCTTGGGATCAGAGTGTTTCTGATTTTTTATTTTTTTGAATTTTGGAATATTTTCATATACATAATGAGAGATCTTGGGGATGAGACCCAAGTCTAAACACATAATTCATTTTTGTTTCATATACACCTTATACACATAGCCTGAAGGTAATTTTATACAATAAGTAATTTTGTGCATGGAACAAAGTTTGTGTACATTGAACCATCAGAAAACAAAGGTATCAGGTGTGGAATTTTCCTTATGTTGTCATGTTGGTGCTCAAAAATTTTCAAACTGTGGAGCATTCCAAAGTTTATATTTTCAGATTAGGGATTCTCAACCTGTATATCCTTACAATAGAATATTATTCACCAGTAAAAACCAATGAAGTCTTGATACATGATACAACACGGATGAACCTTGAAAAGACATAAAGGAAAGCCAGTCGCAGAACACGTTACATGATTCCATATATAGGAAATGTTCAGAACAGGCAAAGCTAAAGACAAAATGTTACAAAATTGGTTGTCTTGGGCTGGGGGGAAGGAGAGCAGCAAATTAGAGTAAGTGATAATAGGTACAGTGTTTCTTCTTGGTATGATCAAAAATATTTTTAAACTGGAGTGTGGTGATGGTTATGTAACTCTGGGAATATACTAAAAACTATTGATTTATACACTTTAAATGGGTAGATTGTATGGTGTATATAAATTCTATCTTAAGAAAATTGTTAAAAAGTGATGAGAGCAATTCCCAAATAAAACTGAATGCTAAAATGAAAGTATCAATTTAAAATGAATATTGGTTAGGCAACCTTTGATCTATAAGATTAGGAAGAACAAGAAACAGTTTTCCGAGGTGGCATAAGTGACTATCATCTATGCATTTTAAGATAATTGAGGATTCAAGATTTTTTCTTGTCAGTCTCTATCCACAGAGTTTGTAAATCCAAATAGTATCATGGTTCAGTGAATGTCCTAATAAGAATTTTAGTATATAAATAAGGTGTGGCATTTTATTTTAATTGTGGAAATTAGATTTCTCTTAATGATATGTAAGTACCAGATCAAGTATATTTTGTACTGAATTCTACAGTTAAAAATCACTGTCATGAAATGATCCTAACAGCAAGAAAAAAGTGGGACTAAAGCATTCTCTGAAGATGACTGGTAATGGCTTCTTTTTATTATTATTATTATTATACTTTAAGTTTTAGGGTACATGTGCACAATGTGCAGGTTAGTTACATATGTATACATGTGCCATGCTGGTGTGCTGCACCCATTAACTCGTCATTTAGCATTAGGTATATCTCCTAATGCTATCCCTCCCCCCTCCCCCTGGTAATGGCTTCTTGTGGCCATTAATTAATTTTCTTTGTAACCTTTTAGCTCTCCTATCACCCTTTGGTATCTCAAACATATACATACAGCATCGTGAGACCGAGCCTTTTGTAGAGGTTTTTGGTGGCAATTTAGAAAATATATGTTCTCAGTTTTGAGAGTTGGCAGCAAAAGTGCACTCAACATGCCTGCTGCATGTGGTTTGGCTGTTTGAAGCACACATCTTAAAGGACTCAGTGGTCAAGAAGACATACATGGGCAGGCACTGTGTAGTTAGCAAGGGTCTCACTTGATATTAACAGGTGGCTGTAATACTAGGATCAGACTCACCTGAGTGCTCACTTCAAAAGAGAGACTAAGGGAGTGAGAGGCTCTCTTGGGAAAGCTGAGCCAATAGTTCAACATTGTCTCATGGATGGTTACCTAGGGTCACTTAGAGGTGAGGATAGCTTTGAAGCAGTACATATAATCCCTGACTATTTCCCATTATTACGAAAAACTAATTTACTCATGGGGTTTTTCTTTTGGTTTGTGTTTTTAGCCAAGGTAAAGGTCATGTTTTTATTCAAATATATTACATATTTTATCAAGAGTCAAAAGAAAACTGTTTTTAGTGGTCACATAGACAATGGAAAAAGGTGTAGAAAACAAAACACTTTGTTCCCAAAGATAAATTATGTGAAATATACCAAACCACTGAAATAAGATTGATCAGAAAGTTTTGTCTAGGTTATTAAATGTAGTTCTGTGATGAAGAACTCATATTTCCTTGTCTACATTTCAGTATTTTGATTATCCCAAGATCAGGACTTTGGAGAACACATAAAGCACGCAGCCTAGTAAGTGGGCTTTACCCATAAGTGGTGGAATCTGATGTAATTGATGAGTACCATTCTAGGGTTTTCTTAATACTGGTGATGTTAACTTTGATCACTTGGTGACAATGGTGTCTTCCAGATTTCTCCACTGTAAAGTTACTGTTTCTCCCTCCACAGTTAGTAAGTATCTTATAAGATTCTTTGAGACTATGCAAACATAGCATTAATTATCATAATTTCACCCAGTAATTTTAGCACCAATCAATGATTATTTTCTGTAGCGATTATAAATGTGGTGTTTACCTAATGGTGATATCCTCCTTTAATAATACCTTCTATATTGATTAGCTAAATTATATTTTAAGAAAGACATGTCCCTACTTCCTAATGTACTTATTTATTCAATGAAATATTATTGTAACAGTATAAAGGTAATGGGTGTTTTATTCTATGAGTGATAATCCATTATCATTATTTATTTTGTTCTCAAATGATTCCAGCCTTGGCCATTAAAAGCTCCTTCAGGTTGGCCCCTGTGTCCTTTTGGCATTCCCCCATTATGTTTTGAGCAGTTCATCATCCTCTGGCATCACAAGATGTTCGAGGCTTAACTTGGTATTTTTCTGTCCCAGCCCCTGGAGTGAACTATTTTTCCAGGTATGCCTGGTTCTTTTTTTTTTTTTTTTTTTGGAGAATGAATTTAAAAACCAACATATGCATACAAAGGTAACTCATTGTTACTGCCATGTCATTTTTTACAGGCCCTTTCAGCTATCAGAGATACAAATATATCCATGTATATGAACCCATACACACAGAACTATATTTAATATCTATGTCTATCTCTGTGTATATATATTTAGAAGTAAATTCATATTCATACACCCAATTCTAATGCAATACCAGAGTTCAGTTTTGCTTTATTATTTTCCTTGTTACTCTTTCCTTTAACAACGAAACATCTGGCCCTCATTACTCACAATATATTTATTTATTTGCTCAATCTTAGTTACAGAATAGCTAGTACATTCCCAGACAGAAAACAAATTTACTCACTAGCAAATGATGTTTGTGTCCAGTTCTGTTTGTCCTTAACCTTACAGTACATGTTGACAGAGTTTGTATGTATGTCCCTGCCAAATCTTATGCTGAGATGTAATCCCCAATGTTGGAGGTGGGGCCTGGTGGGAGGTGTTTGCGTCATGAAGGCAAATTTCTCATGGCTTGGTGTTGTCGTCGCATGGCTTGATTCTGTCTTCACAATAGTGAGTGAGTGTTAATAAGATCTGTGATTATTTAAGTTTATGCTCCCCGACCCCAACTCCTGCTTTGGCCATGTGATGTGCCTGCTCTTGTCTTTGCCTTCTGCAATGATTAAAAGCTCCCTGAGGGCTGAGCACTGTGGCTCATGCCTGTAATCCCAACACTTTGGGAGGCTGTGGCAGGGGATCACTTAAGGTCAGGAGTTGGAGACAAGCCCGGCCAACGTGGTGAAACCCTGTCTCTACTAAAAAAATACAAAAATTAGCCAGGCACAGCAGCGCATGCCTGTAGTCTCAGCTACCCGGGATGCCGAGGCAGAAGAATCACTTGAACCTGGGAGGCGGAGGTTGCAGTGAGCCAAGATTGCGCCACTGCAGTCCAGCCTGGGTGACAGAGCGAAACTCCATCTCAAGAAAAATAAAAAATAAAAGCTCCCAGAGGCCTCCCCAGAAGCCAGGCAGATGCTACTGCCATGCTTGTATAGCCTGCAGAACTGTGAGCCAATTAAACCTCTTTTCTTTAGAAATTACACAGTCTCAGTTATTTCTTTATAACAATGCAAGAACAGACTAACACACATCATAATTAATGTTTTCCAAAGTTAGTTAGATCGGTTCTTTCTGCCCCCCAACTCTTTCAGTGTTGTTCTTATCTGTAATGCAGCTAGCTTCTTTCACTGCTATTTGATTTCGATTTTTATTTCATCTACATCCTGGTTGATTTTAATTAGCATTCATTTGTCTTTTGGGGTTTGTGAAATACTGCAATGATTCTAAGTGTCAGAGCTATGCAACAGGTATACTCAGAGAAATCTGAATTCAGGAAGGTCCCTACTCCATTGCCATTCTGTTATTCTTTTTGCCCTTTTCCCATCCATGCCTTGTAGAAAACCAATTTTATTAGATTCTGCTTTGTCCTGCTTGTATTTCTTTTGTACCAGGAAGTTGACACATGTATATTTTTTTTTCCACAAAGAGTAGTGTATTCTTTTACCCTTTACTTTTTTCACTTAACAAGATATTTTGGAAATGTATCTATATGAATCCATAGAGATCTTTCTCACTCTTACAGTTACACAATATTTCAGTGTGTGGATGTAGCATTGTTTATTCAAACACTCTCTTATTTTGGAACATTCAAGTTGTTTCCAATGTTTTTCAGAACAAAAAATGCTGAAATGAGTAACTTTGTGCATATGTATTTTCAAATTGATGAAGGTGTATCTTCAGGGTAAAATCCTAGCAGGGGTATTTCTAGGTCAAAATATAAGTGCATATGTATTGTCTCTTGATTAAGTTCTGCCTAAATAAGCAGCACCTAGTCTAATAGATTATCTTGACTTTCCTTTTCAATTAATCAAAATTAAATGGGCTGTAATTTTTCCGTGGCAATTTATAATCTGAGTTTCTTCATGTGTAGTAAAGAATTTAGCCTTGGCCAAGAAAGGTCTGGCCTTTGTCCTTGGCTCGAGGGAGGTAACCTCTAAACGCTTAGACTCTCCCAAGTGATAGGAGTGTTTTTGTTATTCATGATGGACTCCTCAGACCATACCTTATAGTTTGGGCTAAAGAGGTGACTCATGGTCAGTCCCTTGGGTCACATATCAGCTGACTCCTGGGAAGGGGGCAGCAGAGACTGAGTTCAGCCACATGGAAAATAAATCCATCAATCATGTCTATGTAATGATGCCCCAATACAACTCTGGACACTGAAGCTTGAAAGAGCTTCCCAGGTTGTTAATACTCCATGCATATTGTCACACATGGATGCTTTAAAGGGTAACACATCCAGAGGACATAGAAGCTTTACACTTGCAGCCCTCCCAGACCTTACCCTACACTCTTCCTTTCCATCTGCATTCTTTTCTGTGAGTATACAGTCTTCAGGGAGTTCTGTCAGTCCTTCTAGCAAATTATTGAACCTGAGGATGGTTTTGGGAACCCCTCATATTTGCAGTTGATGTCAGAAGTGAGGGAAGTCTTGGTGACTGGGCTCCTTACTTTGTAGTAAGACCCAAACTCCTTGCAGTTGGTGTCAGAAGTTTGGGCCAACCTGGCAGTCTTGAAGATCATGCCCTCAACCTCACATTTTGGCTAACAACTCTGGGTGGTTCAGCACTTCTGCAGGCTAAACTCGAGATCTCTGGGTTAACCAAGAGAAAACTGGAAGACAATGTTAGTTTCAGTTCCAGTGCATGTTTAAAGAATTAAATATAAACTAGAATCCTTTACCAAAGGGTGAAGAGAAAGGTGCTCTGTTCTCAGATGTCTCCAGGTATAGGCGAGGAAGAGAAAATCCCCTAGGACCACATAAATAGGAGAAACTCAGACTATCAGGCATCCCTGCCCATTAGACATCAGAGGGATTAGACAGCTTCTCAAAGCACTTTATACAAAAAGCAGATGGGTATAAATACTCTATCCACCATAGGGATTCACTGTTGTCTTTAGGATTGTACCACTCATTCCCTCACCACACCCTGCTGTTCCCCCCACACCATGTTGTTCCCCCCACACCATGCATCTTTGTCATCCAAGTACCCATGGTATTCAAGTCTTTGTCCAAAGCCCACTTGGAGAGATAAGCATTCTTTCTGCCACTCTGACTTCATTCTTTTGCCCCTCTCTCCTTTCTGCATCTAACCCCTAGTAAAGCAGACCCTAAAATACTGTATGTATTATTTTTTATGGAAAATTTGAGGGTCTTACCTGCACCTAAAGTTCCCTCTAAATCCTACCTCTTATTTTAGTTAAGTCACAGTTGAAAGATGTATTCAGGCCACAATCTACCTTTCATTCATTTCTACCTATGCTCATTTATGCTTTAATATTTATTAGAACTTGCAAAATAGTATATCTCAATAATGAGATATAGACAAGAACTCAGTTATATAGCACTCTCTCACCAAGCATCCCATCTTTCCATAATTTAACCAAAGACAGAACAAACCACAGCCCTTTGGAGACAAAATCAATGTCAAGAAGCCTGTGTTGGCTATTCATTAGCAAGCCTTCAGACTTTCAGTAATCCTAATTGATTTCCTGACCCACTACATATCAAAAGTTTAAGACTAAGAATAAAGGCTTATTAAATTTGATAAATTAAATGTAGCAAGAAATGAAGATGTGACAACTGATTCCTTGAGAAACTAACAGTGTATTTATAAACAGAACTTAACACAGTATAAGAGCTCAAAAAAACATATCAGGAGAGGATCAGGAAGAATAGCTAATGGATGCTGGGCTTAAGACCTGGGTGACGGGGTGATCTGTACGGCAAACCACCATGGCATGCGTTTACCTATGTAACAAGCCTACACATCCTGCACATGTACAGCTAAACTTAAAAGTTAGGGGACAAAAACACATCAGGGCAAGTGGTCATTTATACTTGAAGAAGCCCCAGTGCCATCCTTGAATTCAAGATGAGGCTAATATGTGTTTTGATGGTGATCCTAAGTGATCAAGAAAACTAAATTATGTATACCACAGTCTGTTAAGAAAGAATATACTTATAATATGACATTTAAGAAGAATTACCTTCAAAATTATTTTTAAAAAATTCTTGGGCCATAACCTTTATCTTAGAATGTTGGTTTTCTATGAACAATTCTAGATTTCTAAGAATTTATTTTGTTAAGGCTTTACTCTGGAAAGCCTACTTTCAGATCACAAATGTTGGTGATCTAAAGTCTATGAAATCTTTCTGGAGGGAATCTTTCCTCTACATTCCACAAATAATCATCAACCCTACCTCCAATAAGCACACACCATATGGCTTGCATGACATTAGACAATTTTTATAATTCTTGTCATTCTGTGTATCTGCATCAATTCACTGATGCCTATAAAATGTAAGCTCTCAGGGAATATGTCAATTTAACTTGCTTTTCATGATTATCCTCACAGCTCCTTGCCTAAGTAGGTATTTTAATATGCTATTTGATTAAGTGCATAAGAGAATTGGCAAAATACAATTCTGGAGATATAATTTTAAAAAAAAATTATGGGCCGGGCACAGTGGTTCACGCCTGTAATCCCAGCACTTTGGGAGGCCAAGGCGGGTGGATCACAAGGTCAGGAGATCAAGATCATCCTGGCTAACACGGCGAAACCCCGTCTCTACTAAAAATACAAAAAATTAGCCAGGCATGGTGGCAGGTGCCTGTAGTCCCAGCTACTTGGGAGGCTGAGGCAGGAGAATGGCGTGAACCCAGGAGGCTGAGCTTGCAGTGAGCCGAGATCATGCCACTGCACTACAGCCTGGGTGACAGAGCGAGATTCCGTCTCAAAAAAAAAAAAAAAAAAAAAAAAACACATTATGAAAACTTTCTAGTGTCTGTTTTATGCTCTATTTTAACCAACAGTAGGCTGTGTCATTATCAAGTAAAACTGGAAAGACCAAAAGTTCTTTACACTTTATAATTTGGCCATAAAACCAAAACCTAAGGATAGAAAAGTCCAGAAACCTTCATCATTAGTATGTTATGGGTAAAATGTTTTTGACTAATGAAATATTTTTATAGAAATGTCTTTTTTATTTTTCATAGTATTTTATAATCAGAAATATTTTCTTTTACTATCTCTGGCTTCAAAGATAAAGGAACCATATCCTGACTTTTTTTTTATTTTGAGGGAGTGTCTTTCTCAATCATAGCAGACATCAACATAAATTATAATGACATCAAACAGGAGTTAGTGATAATCTGGTTGTGATATGCTAAGCAAGTTGTCCAGGATCTGAAAACCACTAATTTTCCCCTTCTCCTAAATGAATTTATAATTTCATTTCTAGCATTCATCTCCTTTTATCTTCATTTCATTTCTAGCTCCTACAAACTTTCTATGCTATCCTTTTTACAGATGCACCTTTACTTCCAGAACTGAACTCCTGATCCACATCCTTCTTCCATGAATTTAGTATCTATGTACCAATTTCCCTTCTTTACAGCACACTGAACAACTTTTACATTTATATGGACAGCAATTCAAATGCTGGAGATTTACATTTAGCTATCTTTGATTATACTAACATATAGAGTCAGTCTTTTTAATTTTAAATATTTTTCCAGCTTTATGAAGGCATTATTCATAACAGCCACAATACAGAAACAACCTAAGTGTCTGCCAATGGATGACCGGATAAAGAAAATGTGGTATATACATATAGACGATGAAATATTATATTCATCCTTTAAAAAGAAGGAAATATTGCCCTTTTTGACAAGGATGAATCTGGGAAACATTATGCCAAGTTAAATAATCCAGACATAGAAAAACAAACAATGCATGACCTTACTTATATGTGGAATATAAAAATGTCAAACTCATAAACAGAAGAGTAGAATGGTAGTTGCCAGGGGCTGAGGCAAGGGAAAATGGGGAGATATTGGTCAAAGGGTGCAAAGGTTCAGTTTGCAGTATGAATAATTTCTGGAGACTATAGTACAGTGACTACTGATATAGTGATTAATACTGTATAGTGTACTTGAAGTTTGCTAAGAGAGTAGATATTAAGTGCTCCCATCACACACACACACACACACACATGCACACACACACACCATAATGGTGTGAGGTGATGGATATGTTAATTAGCTTTACTGTTGTTAACTATTTCACAATGTATACATATGTCAAAATATCATGTTCTATACCTTAAATATATACCATTTTTATTTCTAGAAATGTAGATTATATTCTGGCTGTTGATAATTTTAATGGAAGATGGCTACTTGAAAAAGTAAATTAACCAAAGGAAATGTGTGTGTCTATGTGTGTGTGAATGTATATATATAAACTATAATATATATACATATATACTTTAAACAATTTTTAGATCACAGCCATTTGGCACATAATCAGTGGGCTAAAAATTATGAAAATATTTGTACAATACATTGTAATTTGGTTGTCAAGTGGAAGATTGGGGCAACTTAAATAGAACACAATTAAACAATGACAATCTGCTTCATGTTTACGCAAGTGATCATTTGGATTTCTCTCTTCATAGGTGAAAAATGTTGGGAGATTCAATCAACAAGATTGATAGACTCAATTAAAATTTTTAATCTTTTTGGCAAAAAAAAATTGACTCCTACTTTATTTTTAAACAGTCTTTCATTGTGTAATAGAAAGCATTCAGATTTTAGAGATAGAAAGTCCTGAATTCAAATCCTGACTTGAGTCATATATCCATAGGCAAGTTTTTCATTTTTCCAAGCTAAAGTTCTGCTATATGTGGCAGGATGAGTGAGAAATTAACTTGCCTGTTGTTTTTACTCTTCCTAAAAGAAATTGGCCCAATTCAGCACCATCCTTCTGTTGTCATGGAGGTCTGTGGGCCCAATATTGCCATATATCATGCATTTTTATTTATTTATTTGTTTGTTTGTTTGTTTGTTTGTTTGTGATAAGTTCTGGCTCTATTGCCCAGGCTGAAGTGCAGTAGCATGGTCTTGGCTCACAGCAACTTCCACCTCCTGGGCTCAAGCAATCCTCCCACCTCAGCCTTTCAAGTAGCTGGGACTATAGGCATACACCACCATGCCTGGCTAATTTTTGTATTTTTTGTAGAGATGGGGTTTCTCCATGTTGCCCAGGGTGGTCTCGAACTTGTAAGCTAAAGCAATCCGCCCACCTCAGCCTCCCAAAGTGCTGGGATTACAAACGTGAGCCACATCACCCAGCCCATCTCCTGCATTTTAAAGAGAATCATGAAAAAATCCAACATTTTATGTTAAACTCTGCCAGTTGTTAAATATTTGTAGTTTTTTCCTTTGTAATACAAGGAAGTGTGGGTAGGGCATGTCTGCTGCTCAGAGCTCATCTAATAATACCAGTTTGCATCTTCTGGCCAGAACCATGAGAAACTGAAACTGCATTATCTAGCAAGGGTGTAAAGGTTGACAGTAACCAGAAATGAAGCCTGGAAAGGGGGCCGGGGTTTTCTGTGTGGACAAGACCTCAGCCTTCACGAACATGGTAGTAGAGGGCCGCAACTCCTCAGCTTGAGCTGGCTGTTGAGGTGACCCTGAGAAACCCTATCAAGTATTGTTTCTTAGGGAACCTTTGTGATGATTCCTCTTATGTACGTTTGGCAAAGAAAGAGAAAAACCACCAAAGGAGTTGTCTACCTCTTAGTAGGCCAATGGTCTTAAGCACAGAGCAACAGCGAAGGCTGCCACCAATGACTGACCGCATAATTCTCAGAGTTCTTTAATGGCCCAAGGTCAAAGAGACCCTCCTTGATTCCTGAAATTCACATTTTTCTTTTTCTGGGTTTTCTCTCTCATTTTGCTGGAACACATCCTTCAGTAACTTCTAAGACAGGGTGCACTGAAAATCAACAGATATCTACCTCTTACCTCATTAGCCACCCCATCTTCAGCCTTAGTATAGGTGCTGTCCCAGGCTGCTGAGTTCAGGCTGCAGGGCGTGGGGACAGGACAATACAGGCTTCCACTCCCATAGGGAAACCCTAAACCCACGAATAATGCTGAGTTTTCCAAAGCTATCATTGCAGTGCTATTCTTTACCCTGCTCATGGATTATATCCATTTCTGTGGACTGATTCTGGTATCTAACCTCCCCATATGGTGATGTAGAATAATAGGAAGAGCTACGTAGGAAGGAAGACCTGAATTTATATCTTGATCTATCCATTTTCTTGATATATTACTTACTTTTTCTAAGTTTCAACATTTTTATCTATAAAGTGAGGATGGTGCATACTTCTCTGGAGTGTCACGAGAATGACCTATATTTGGTACTTACTAAAGGACATTGAAAGGACCTTTGGAACACAAGCTTGCCCCCAAATATTCAAAAACTTTTACATGTGCAATAAGAACATTCTATTTATTTGTCCCTACATATGTGTACATATTTAGAAGAAATCAGTGGCAGCTTAGATCTTTATCATCACCTCCCTGTGCTTATTACTAATTCAAGTCCTCTTAGCTCCAAACAGTTTTCAGTATTAAGATTTAAGATGGAAATAGCATTTGAATAATTTGTATTCACCTACCAAATTGGGCTTGAAAAATAAAAAGGAAAGCATGACTTAAAATATAGATGTTAAAGCACAATGTTGGCTTAATGCACCTTAAAAAACGCTATTCATAAAATGTCCTGCAAAATGTACTCAAAGTGCATAGCTGGTTGATTTTGCTCAAGGAAATGACTTTAAAGCTTTTGACAAAAAATGAAAATATAGCCAGCCTCTCTAGCTGGGACAAATTCAGTGTATTTAATATTTTATTCCCAATGACTAGCTTTATTAAAGGTACAATCCAGACATATAGCATTATGGTTTTTTGCCTAATGACTAACAGAAGGCAAAAACGTTAAAAACTTTTAATATGTGAGATTATTTGTCCCAGAAAGACAAATCTAGTTGGACTGAAGTTACGAGTTCATGCTGAGCTCTACAGGGTAAAATTCAATATAAGGGTAAAATTCAGGGTAAAATTCAATATAAGCCAAGAGTGGGAATTTTTTCTTGGATGAAAACACTATTGTCTGTGGTCATTCACCAAGACCAACTTGATATTATCACAAATCAGCCAGCTTGTGGCAAGACAGAGAAGAAGAACTTTGGCTACATTCTTGAACTTTGAATATTCATTCAAAGTAACCATTAGCTATACTGCCATAGAGAATGCAAGATGAGAAACCTTTCCTGATTAAGCCCAGTAAAGAAACTTTGTACTCTTGATATTTAAATAGGTTGGATTCAGTTTTTCACATGTCAAAATGTTGTACTGTAAATAACTGCAAGTTGCATGTAAATGTTCTTTTCACTAGCTACATGGGACATCTTTCTTCTATGTTGGTATCACCACTTGAATGTCTTCTAGGAACCTCAACCTCAGTGAGTTCAAATACTGTCTCAGCTGCTCATCCATACCCCTCTTAGACCTGACCCACCTCCTAAATTTTCTATGTCTATTTATAACCCCCACTTACCTATGGGATAAATTTCATTTCCTCACCCATCATATCCAATATTTCAATAGGTCCTATCAACACTGTCTGCAAAATCTGAGATATCTCCATCTTTGTTCCAGTGATCATCCCCTTTTTCTTTGATGACTGCAACAACTTCTTAGTTTTCTTGCTTCCACTCCTGCCAACCTCTAACATATTCACTACACAGAAGATGAGGTGTTTTTAAAAAAATATCAAAAATCAGATCATATTACTACATTGTTTAAAATCTTTCCATGGCTTCCTATCAAACTTAGAATAAACCCAAAGGTTCTTACCATGGCCCAGAAAGTTCTCCATGGTCTGGGCTCTGAGTCTCTTCTTGTGCCTCTCTTCCCCTTGCTCTGTGTACCTTCACTATGCGAGCCCCTTAAAAACTCCAACTTCATTCTAGTAGCAGAATCACTGGACAAGCTATTTCCTTTTCATGGAAAGCGCTTTCCGTCACTCTGAATGGCTGCCACATCCTCATGATTCAGCCCTCAGATTAATATTACATTCTCAAAGAGGCATTTGTTTCTGCAATAGCCATCCCCAGCACCCCATTCAGGTGTTCTGCACTGCTGTCCCTTATTTGGATTCTTCATAAAGATAAACAAATTTTAATTATTATATTCATATGTGTTTATCTTTTCCACCTGCCTCTTCCACTAGAATGCAAGGCTTGTGAGTGTTGGTATAGTGTCTCGTCCAGTGATGCATCTCTAGTACAGTGATGCACATGAACTTAGAAATGAATGAATGAATAACTAGAGCATGTCACAAGATGACTATTATTTGAGCACTCTTCATGTTCTAGCTATTCTAGTAGGCATTTCAAATACAATACTCAATTCCTTTACAAGAGAATTCATAACAAAGCTTTTTCAAAAACCTAGATATCATTTCACTTTTCTGCTTTCCTGAACAAATCATACATACATATGTTTATAATAATTTCCTATGTTCTTCTTGAAGATGTCCAAGGCCAGATACTCTATCAGATCCCAACATGTTCTTCTTTTTGTTTAATGATTATTTCTTGTAGTCCTGTGTTTAAAACATGTTTGTTTCCATTAAGCACTTTGCAAAACAAGGTAAACAACTAATCCTCCTTATTCGTGTACTTAAAAGCAGTTATGACCATCTTTTAGCTTTGAACCACATCAATTAGTTGCTTTAGAATGTCTTCAAGGGATCAATTTTCAATCACTTTCATCATTTAGTTTTTCAGGGAGTAGCTTGACAGTAATATTAGGAATATAACTTGAATCAAAACCTGAGCTCAACTAGGTTTCTTCCAGTCAATTCTAAAGACTTTTTCTCATGCTTAATCTCACATGACCTCGTAGTTTCTGAAACTATCCACCATCCTCCATTTCTTGAAGCTCTTTTCATTCTTGCTTCTTAGGGCTCCATGTGATTCTGAACCTCTTCCCATATTTCTAACCACTCTTACTATATCTTTTTTTCTTTCTTTTTCTTGAGCCCTAAACTTTGGCAACACTCATGACTCTACTGTTTGTTCTGCTTATTTACACATGCATTCATTCTAACAGATGAAAACTCCACATTTAATGAAAACCAGCCCAAATCTCTCTCTAAATTTGTCAGTAGTAGGTCTGTATTTTTTAGATTGCTGAGTCAGATGATGGTATGTGGAGTATGTACCACCCAATGGATGATATTAATATTCTCAGAATTAGGGCCTAACACAACAGAAACGATGCAAGAAAGTAAGATAAAAATAGGGAATTCAGAAAGCATTTAAGAGTTTTGTGAGGCAGTTAGCTGCCATCATGCAAGAAATGCAGGCTTCCCTCTGCAAAGGAGTAAGTATTATTTTACGTCCTTTAAGTGTCCTGAAAGCTAAAGAGAGGCAGAATCCTATCTAGTAGTAAAGGTTGTTTGTTACAACTTTTGTAGGAATACAGCTGCACATAAGGGGAACTGGAATCTGGGAGAAACCAGACAGCTGAAGGGGAGGAAATCTGAGTCCCCAGTGGTCATATTGGGCCTAAAAAATATGCAATGTGCCTGTAATCCCAGCACTCTGGGAGGCTGAGACTGGCGGATCACGAGGTCAGGAGATAAACACCATCCTGGCTAACACGGTGAAACCCCGTCTCTACTAAAAATACAAAAAAATAGCCGGGTGTGGAGGCGGGCGCCTGTAGTCCCAGCTACTCGGGAGGCTGAGGCAGGAGAATGGCGTGAACCCAGAAGGCAGAGCTTGCAGTGAGCCAAGATCGCGACACTGCACTCCAGCCTGGGCGACAGAGCGAGACTCAGTCTAAAAAAAAAACTGCAATGTGCCCTTAAGTGGCACAAGTGGAATCACCCTTGAAACACATGAATTTCAGGGCATTTGTCCCTTCAAATATCACTGGTTAATAATCAATCTTACATAATTAACATGGGTCAATTTTGTCTCTTAATGGGTAGGTAGTTTTTACTCATGGGATAGTTTAGAAATACAGAAATGAAAACAATTAAATGCATAGTATTAGTACTTTAGTGTTCAGGAAAAGAAATTTTTATATTTGATTTTTTAAGTGTTTGGAATGTATGAGAAACTTTAGTAATGTTAGAAAATTTAAGTTTAGCCATAGAGTCTAAAATGTAAAAGTGATTTTAGACTTCTGACTTTAAGTTGAAAGTCATGATAAAATGATTAAGTTTATTAAAATTATGAACATGTAATAAAGGGCATTATATATATGCATGTGTGTATGTATGTGCGTATATATATGTGAGTATATATATCTATATATACACTCTTCATTTGTATTCTATGAATTGTCTATCCACGTTCTTTGCCCACTTTCTACTGGACTTATCCCCATTTTTTAGACAAAGAGCCTGAGGCTCAGAGAAGTTAAGTAACCTACCAACAGTTACACAGTTGGCAACAGCCAGAGCCTTATACACACACACACACACACACATCAGGCATATGGAGGAGATTCCACACCGTGGGTCAGAGTTCTCTGGGGAGGTCTCTAGGAGGTTAGCTTTCTTAATTTGAGAAGGGAAATAATAAAATAATAACTAATCCATTATGGGTTGGTAAAAAGACTGGCCCAGAATCAGCAGATTATTTCTTAATTAAGGTGTGAAATAATAAGTGCTTTAAATATGGCAGAAGTTTTGGAAATAGAAAGAATTGAACCCACAAAACATGTGAAGAAATCTTGATTGCTGCATTACTGGATAGGAAGAGTGATATCAATTAGGAATCCAAGTTATCCACCCTAAATGACTGGGATAAAATTAAGGTAATTTAAAGAAGTTGAAGAAAAAAACAACGGGCTCAGTTTCAGTTGAATATAGTTGACAGCTACGAGTAGACAACTAAAGTTAAGCACAATGGCATTTTTATGTGTAAGGGGAACTTTTGTCTATTAAAAACATTTTAGTTCCTTGAATTTGTTGAATTTATTAACTTAGAACTTTTAAAATATAGTTTTCCTTAACCCCTTTAATTTATAAATATTTTATTTCTTATTTTATTTCTAAATCTAGAAAACCATTTAAAATAAGAACATTTCAAGAAATTCTTTGAATGATTTTTGGTAAATTCATTTTTTTTTTTTTTACTAACATCTCAACAACAGTAACTGTCATCTACAGAAATGTAGAACTACATTAGCTGGTGACTTTTCATAAAGTCACCTACATAGAAAATATTAGAAGCCAGTCCCTATGACACCCCAGACAAATCAAATAGACTTTGCTTGTACATAATAAATTCCTCAAAACAGCAAAGGATGTCTGTTTGTAACTTTTACAATAAACATTATTTTTAAAATAACCTTCAATATAAACAATAAGAGAGAACACGGCAGAATGAAATGCAGAACATAAGTCAGATATAAACAAGCAAAAGGATAAAGAAAACTCATTTGTGTTCACATCAACCTTATTGTCTTGTAAGGTTTTTGCCTGTCCAATTTTCATTTGGTGGCAGGTTTGCCATGTTTCCGCCCTCCCGGCTCCCGTGTTTTATCTTCACATTCCATTCTTCCTTTTTCGTTACTCAGTTTAAAATAAACAATTATTTCACTTCTTTCATGTGCTCTATATCAACATTTATTCTTTCTGACTGTAAACTTTTAGAGGGTGTGAATCACTGTATGTTGCCAAATAAACATGATTTTTATGGGTAAAAATGCATCTACTAAGGTTAACAAGGCCTAGATTATTGTGAGGCGAGACCAGGTATTGTATAAATCCAGGCAGGAAGAAATGGAATTTCTCCAAGGAGGAATTAGGTGAATCTGACATTGAGAGGACTCCTTCCCAGGTTATATTTTGGGTTAAACACCAGCAAAAGTAGGCAAAAATGAGTAGCATTTGAATAAGCAGGTGGAAAGGTAGGAAAGAACGGTTCTTTGAACTCTGGGAATGTTTAATTCAATGTATTAAAGCAGTTAAAACAAGTATTAGCTCCCCTCCCTGGCTTTCAGCTGATGTCCTCACCCTGTAACCAATACAAAGTGTTTGAGTAGTTACTTCAGCAAGTGTGGTAATAAACAACTTGTGCTCATGGCTTGCTGGGTACATATACAGACAGTTCTGTAACTGCAGGGTGGCCAGACAGAAGCCCAGGACCACATCAAGATCTTAATTTTTTCAGATTTGGTTAAATATCAACCCCAACTGAACTACCAAAGCTTTACTGTGATAGTTAAGCCAGTTCATAATCTATTCCCAGCTTTGTTGACCAAATCACCACTCTATACATTTCCCTATCATTTAACCTTACCAATTACTAAATTTTCCCAGAATCTTTTATGCTACTTCCTTTCACTTGGTTCTAGTACCTTGCAAGGGTTGGGGTTATTGGAGGGGAGTTCTCTTTTGTCTAATAAACTCCTAACTGTCTCTCAAGACACAGCTTGTTGCTAGTGTGGGGACTGGCACATCCCATGCAGGCAGTGGGCCATCCGCTTTCTGCACTAATTAATTATCAGTCTGTGTCTGTCACACATCCTTTTCTACTCAACCCTGATATTAACCGTAAATTCCCTGAGGGAAGAGAATATTCTATACTTTTAATCTCCATGGCATTTGAAATTAAAAATTCTAGACTTAAAAGAATAAACAAATGAAATGAACAAATTACTGTAATCTTTGTCTTTTCTGAAGTCTCAAATAATTCACATCTAAGTCTCCCTCATGGAACCTTTTGGTTTTTATCTTCTGTATTATAGATATTTTGGATACATTAAAATTTCCAACTAAACTCTCCACATCTTAAGGGAAGGTCTGAGCTTGGTTCTCTTACAACCCCAGCTGGTTGCACAAGTCTTACAGGTGCAGTGCTCAATATATATTTAAAAATGAACAGGGTAAATCCATCAATAGGCATTATCTGAGTAGAAGATCATGTTGCATTTGAAGAAAAAAAAGAATATTTTTCAAGAAAATTGGTCCTATTACTTACAGATATATTTATAATTTAAAATAAGTTAACCAACAATAGACTGATGATATGTTTATAGAGAACATACTTGGTCACTTGTTAATGAAGAAAATTAATCATTGTTTTTATGTAATCAGTGCTTCAAAAGTACTTGAGGGTACTTGAAAGCAGTTGATTTTCTTAGGTAGATTATTTATGCTATGAATTTGCATAGTGCATTCTGCATAGAGTGTAAAGCTACATTTTATCACATCCCCTTAACACTACAAATTCTATGTTAGCAAAATCCAAATTAATGAGGCTTGTTTCCCGATGCTTTGTTAATATTAAGAAAATGCCAACACGTCCCCATGGCCTGCATGTAGCTGATTCACTGCTGTGTGAAGCTTACCCCAAGCCACATTGCCTTCTTCACACTGAGAGGGGAAAACAGAACTTTCATAGAGCAGCAACCCCTTCCCATGGTCACCACATCTTCTACTTTCAGCTCTCTCTTCTCATGTCTCCACACTGTGAGCTCTATTGGTTATTATTTCCTCTCAAACTTCCCTTTCATTCATTTTTCATTTTCTTTCTTCCAACCCTACCTTTTGTTCTTATCTATGACTCAAAATTCTGCCTTGTTTATGATCCGCTTATACTCAGAAACTTGACTCTTCCCTCAACCGTCACAACAGAGCTGTCAGACTTCCTCTTGGCTCTGTAGCACTTCAACCGGTGATGGAGAACAAATGATCCACTAGAGTATCTGAAAATGTAGCAAGGAGTTCATTCACAGTGATAAGGTGGATCTGCTTTGTAAATAAAGATGCATGTATAGTTGTTCTCTTTATACTTTGCCATCTACTTAATAAACATTGAACCCCTGCTAATTTTTTTTGCATTCAGTTGAGATATAGAATTGAGTAAGTCAAGGTCATCCCATCTGGCAGGGAGCTATGGTTTAATGAGAAAGATTCTGCTCCCAGGCAATTACCACATGAGTAGCAAGTCCTTCAGCATGGTATGTGCCCACAGGAGCCAGAGGAGAAAGGAACTACAGCTGTGGAAGAATTCTTTGCAAAAATTGGCTTTTGAACTACACTCCAAAGGTTGAGTGGGAATTTGTCGGACAGATTGAGAGCAGTGTGCTCCAGGAAGAGGACAGCCTTGTGGAGGCTTGGAGGTATGAGAAGCATAACATGTTGACAAAGGCACACATTAGACTTTTATCTAGAGGGTGGAGTGTTTAAAGGTGGCAGGAAATAAGCCCCCCCAAAAAATGATGTATGATCATAGAAGCCATTTTAAAAGCTCTGAATGATATGTTGTATACAATTGAATGTCTTTAAAATGAAAAGTTACAGTCTAACTTTCAGAAATGTAATAAGTATGTAAATTAAGTCTGCGTATTGCTAGGGATTCAAAAATGGTCTGGGGCATAAATGGAAAACATGTGGAGTACTCCGTTAGGAATGAGTGTGTACATGTGAATTATGGAGGTTGTTGGTAGGAAGTACCTGAGGACAGATCTCATCCCAGGAACTTTCTGAACTAAGCTCAGTAAGCTTGACACAATGGCCACTTCTTAGCTGGAGGGGAATCTGAGTACAGCATCAGCATTATATCTTATACTGGAACTCACCTCCATTTCAGGCAACTAGAAAAAGGTCAAGGTTGTAACAGGAGAATGAGTAGTATGAAGCAGCTGATTGGGCTATTTCAACACATTCTGTAACACACAGGGGCTTTGGTGTCTAAGAGAGCCAGGCTCAAAGGGGAGAGAGAGGGAGTTTCCCCTTCACTGTTGCAAACCTAGATTAGAGGGTGGTGCTCTCCTGGGGGCTCAGGGTTGTGGCCTGCAGAGAAAGACTGTGCCCAGCGGAGCAGCAGGAGGAATCATGTCACCCTAAGAGCATGACACAGCAGCATCAGGGCCACCAGGCCCAGCAAAGAAGCAGTAGTAAGTAGGGGCTGAGGAAGAAGAACAGATGGAAGAGAATTTCTGGGAATTCCAAGTTCTTGAGGGAGCTGGGTGTATTAGTCAGGGATCTCCAAAGGGACGGAACTAAAAGGATATATGTATATATAAAGGAGCGTTTATTAAGGAGTATTGACTCACACAGTCACAAGGTAAAGTCCCACAATAGGCCATCTGCAAGCTGAGGAGTGGAGAAGCCAGTCTGAGTCCCCAAACCTCAAAACTAAGGAAGCCAACAGTGCAGCTTTCAGTCTGTGGCCGAAGGCCCAAAAGCCCCTGACCAACCACTGGTGTAAGTCCAACAGTCCAAAAGCTGAAGAATTTGGAGTCTGATGTTTGAGGGCAGGAAGCAACCAGCATGGGAGAAAGATGAAGGCTGTAAGACTCAGCAAGTCAAGTCCTTCCACCTTCTCCTGCCTACTTTATTCTAGCCGCACTGGCAGCTGATTAGATGATGCCCACACAGATTGAGGGTGGGTCTGCCTCTCCCAGTCCACTGACTCAAATGTTAATCTTCTTTGGCAACACCCTCACAGACACACCCAGGAACAATGCTTTGTATCCTTCAATCCAATCAAGTTGACACTCAATATTAACCATCACGCTGGACTTGGCAAGGGGCTGGGAGCTGTGCATCATCAGCTGATGAGTGTAATGTACCAAGGCCATTCAAGGATAAATACCATTTGTATCCATGAAGAACAGAGTTATCAGGGAAATTTAGGCTATAGAAAGAACATGTATCTAGGAATATAAAGAAGGAGACACACAAAGATTGGTTACAAGGCTGTTGGAACATTCAATGTAAGGAATAAGGAGGGCAATAAGTAAGGAGGACAGTCATGAACAGAGAACAGGGATGTGGGAACATAATTAAGGATTGTAGAAAGCAGAAATACACACTATACACACTTTTTTGGCCAGCTAAAGGGGCCTTTCGTAATTGTCTTTTGGCATTTGCTATCCTAGTGCCAGCAGTGTGAAGAGCAATGATCAGAAGGATCTGAAAGTGACCCCTGGTTCTCATTCAGGGTTGCCTAAACAATAATCTAGCTGGGATGAGTTGTGGGAGTGAGGAAGGTGTTCCCTAAGGAAGGACTGCCCCAAAGTTCAGCTTCCCACAGGAAAGGTGGCTTCTTCCCTGCCGAAGGGTGAGGCAGTTTCCCATGGGCCTCAAGGTGACCAGGCACTGGGCAGCTGGTTTCCCGGATCATACCTATAAACAACCGTCACTCAAACAGACTGCTTGGTACTAAGATCTTTATCCCCTCCACTGACAATGTTGCACTCACATGTGTACTGTAACAAGGGAGAATGAGAGTGGAGAGATGGAAATATGAGCTTTCCTGCACATTTAGCAAAGCATCCTAGGAAGGTAGGAAGATGAGTGGGGATGGGGGTGGGCAGTAGGGCAATGGCTATGCCTTCTCTTCTCTTGCTACTTCGTGGCTTTATCAGTTTCTTCTGTCCTCAGTTAAATCTATTCCTTAACCCATGGTATGTGTGCTGCTGTAGATCTGCCTCAGATCCATTAAGGAACCCACCTAGCATGACCTAGGGTAGAGTCCTAAGAATGAGTCAGCAGCAGCTAGCACACCTGGAGTTATAAATTGTAGTCATAATGCTCCACACAATTAGGACTCTGGTTATACCACAGACTCACCAAAAAAACAAAAGCCACCCACGCATAAATTGACTTTTACATGACAGTGATGTAGAATAAAAGGTTCTAAGAGTTACCACAGAAATCAGTATGAGCCTTAATAAAGTACATAACATTTACTAATGTGCCCAAAGCCCTCAGGATCGACCTCTATATAAAAGACCACTTGCCTCTTCAATTAGTAATAACCACAGGTTTTCTGGTGAAAGTAGAGTGAGCATAAATATGTCAAGCACATACTAATAGACTAGCTGATTTAGATAGCAGTATTTCTAGAAGAGGATTAAAAGAGTACTAACTGCTTGTCATGTCCTCATTGTATATTGACATATATCTGTTTGATTTACTAAATTGGACTACCTGAACACTCTATTTAAAAATGAATATCAAAAATACCTTTGCCCAACTTATGTCTCATCTTTGGTCCCAAAGAGGACATAACACAGAAGGAGAAAGCACAGACTGAAACACTTAGAATGGCAACGATGACTGACTCACTGCCAATATCAGAAAATTACCCCTTTCATTCTACAAATTTAGCTTGATATGGATTTAAATAATTTATCTAATTCTAACCTTCTGTGTCCTACTCAATTTTTTTCTGGCCAGTTATTTCTCAGCTCTTATGATATAGTTAAAATTAACTCAGCGTATTTTATCTTTTCAGAAAAGACATGTGACTTTTGTCTGTGCTTTGAAGTGATGTAATTATGACATCTGTGTTAACAGATCAAAAAGCACTGCACCAAAAGTGTTTATCCAAATCCCATTGTCTAGTGAAGGACATTCTAGAAAGGCAGCTTGGTTCAGGGAATCTGTGGGTGGCACTCTGCTCCCGCATAGGTTGATCTGAGGAAGACCAATTCCTAAATATTGATTTTGAGTGAGACAGATGAGAAAATTAAAACCAGTGATGCTCTAATACACACTAAGACTTTGTTTCAATTGACTGTTCACAATTTGTCTTGCAGGGTAAGTCCTGGGATCATTTCTCTACTTCTCACTGTATCAAAACTAAGAATCATTTTCATTTGGGATCAGGGAAAATGTGACATTTTATTGATGTAAAACATTGTTTTTGTTTCCTGTTTTCATCACACTTCACCTCTCATTTACGTCTGTGTGTGAGAGACAGTGATTTGTTCACAGCACCTTTAATCTGTCTGCTTTTTGAACAATATTTGATAGGAGGAGCCAGGTGGAGATAGAAAAGTACCTCATTTTGGCATGTTTTCCTTTAGCCTTTAAACAGTATCTTCTCTATTCCAAGTCAGAATACACTATTAGCAGCAACAGAACAGAATATGGTGTATCCCTGAAAAATGGCTGCTATAGCTATATTCCCTTATAGTAAATGGAAAAGCAAAAACAGGACCAAGGATTTGGAATATACAATAGATGGAAAAAATCTAAAATTTCTTTTAAAATGGAACTTCCTTTATAAAAATCCTTTACTGGAATGCTTCAGTGTGTCCAGAAGTCTATGAAGGCAACCAGATGTATGGAGAAAGCTGAACTGAAATTAGGGTCCATAAAGGAAATTCTAACCATGGTGTGGCAAGGTTTGGTCTTTCACGGGCTTTCAGAGGAATTGTGCAGAAGCAGTTTTCTAGAGGCACTCACCCTTGAACATGGACCCACAGGCAGAACTGGCCATGGCACTCCCTATCTGGAAGCCTCTGATGGCTCATGTTGGTATAGAACAAAAGCCACACTCTTTTGCCTTCCCAATCCAGCAGAAGCTCCATCACTTACTACTCACACCTGAGCACCCAATATCCAGCCACTTCATCCTTCTTACTGCCCTCAGATCGCACCTCCCACTTTCAGCCTTCTGCCCCATTGTCCATGTTTCCTCAACCTGGAATGTTCCCTATCCCCGTGGCCTCTGTGAAAATGTACCCGCTACTTTAGGTCTAACCTCACATGTACCTAGGCAGAATTAATCCATCCCTCTAAAATATTCTCACCCTCTTCCTCAGTCTGTATCAAACTCCCACTCCTTCACACAAATATCACACACACGTGCCTGCAATCCCCAAATTTCAAAATCTTCCAAATTCTGAAAGCTGAAAGTGTTAATATTTTTCATAATTCATTTGGCAGAAAACCCCAAACTGAAGTTACTTTGTAATTTTGATTTATGTCACTAATATGAGAATTCATGCATTTAACTGCAAAAACCAAAAACCTGAAGTGTTTGACCACAGGCCCAGACCCCACTGGAAGTATTAGACAACATTTGATGTATATAGTACTGCCCTAAGACCCACGTGGACACGAGGAACCAGAAGTACTCCTGGAAATTTACTCTATTCCCCCTCCCTTGAGTTCACAGAACCAGATGAGATGCAGTTCCAGTGGGGAATTCCAGTGCACCCCAGACCAGGGCACAGATCCAGACTCACATGAACTCTGCTTCCTGTTTCTCTCCTTTGAAGCACTGTGGAGTCACCAGATGGTGACTATGTTGGTGTATGTCATAGGAGTTTACTCCATTAGATAAGAAGCTTGTCCACAGGTCTTTCCAAGATAATTCCATCTCTGTTTTTGGCTTTTGCTGAGATGGCTGACGATTAAGGCTTTTAAGTTTCCTAAACACTCCTGGTTTAATTGAGGGTATCTGTAAGTCACACTCTTAATCTCTTTCAAGTGCCTTTTGTGTGATTGAATACTCTTAGTCTGAATAGTTTCTCAACTATTAGCAAAAGGCTGTGGAGCCACACTCTCAGCTTTTTCTCTAATGGATGCTTTTCTGACAGTAAATAATTTAATTTTAGCATCTTTTGCAATCTGGATAGGTTGAGAATTTTCCAAATCATCACATCCTGGTTCTTTTTTATTCCCTCAATTTATATCTCTTTTCTTGCATTTTACTATAAGCAAAAAGAATAACCCAGGCTATATATTCAACACAGAATTTCCCAAATCATCACATCCTGATTCCTCTTCCTTTCTTCATTTATCTGTTTCTTCTTGCATTTTACCATAAGTAACAAAAAAAAGCTGTACCTTCAACACTTTGTGTGGAAATCTCGTCATTTAAAAAATCTGCCTTCCACATAACTGTAGGACACAATTCTGCTTAGTTTCCTGACACTATATATGAACAATCCTCTTTCCTTCAGCTTGCAATAACAAGTTCCTTATTTCTTTTTGAGCTATCAGCAACAGTGCTTTTAACATCCATATTTTTACTAACAGTCTGTTCATGATGACTTATGTATTCTCTAAGGCCATTTATGTTTTCTTTACCCTGTACTTCACTTACTTCTGAGTCCTCACTAGCGGAGCCATTAACATCCATATTTCTGCTAACAGCCTGTGAAAGGCAATCTAGGCTTTTTCTGTAACACTCATGAAAATTCTTCCAGCTTCTGCCTACTGCCCAATTCTAGAGCCACTTTCACATTTCAAGGATTTGTTATAGCAGCATCCTACTTCCAGGTACCAAAATCTGGATTCCTGTCTATTGCTGCTGTAACAAATTATCACAAACTTAGTGGCTTAAAACAACGTTACTTTCTTATGGTAAAAGTCTGTAGATTAGAAGTCCAAAATGGGTTTCACTGGGCTAAAATCAAGATGTCAGCAGGGCTGACAGGGAGAATCTGTTTCCTTGCTGTTTTCCACCCTTCTAGAGGCCATCTATTTTCCTTGGCTCTGATTCCCTTCTTTCATCTTCAAAGCTTGCAAGATGACATCATTTTTTCCCTTCTGCCATAGTCACATCTGCTTTTGACTCTGACCATGGCCAATAAGGTTCTCTATTTTTAAGGATGTGTGTAATTAAATTAGGCCTACCCATGTAATTTAGGATAAGCCCCATATCTCAAGGTTCTTAATTTTAATCATATCTGCAAAGACCTTTATTTCATATAAAGTAACATACTCACATGTTCTCGTGATTAGGACAAGGGGGAGCCCATTATTCTGCTTACCACAATACTATTTAATTTATATTTCATAGGTGTTGGTACAACATATGAAGAATACATCATAATAAAAGTTATTCTTTAATGAAGATGACAAAAAAATGGTCAAATTAACAATTATTTTGATGTATTGCTTTTTAGCTGATACTCTGTGAATACCTGTTAGTCTGTTAGATTCTAGGAAGATTTGGTTTATAATTATAGTAATAACATATAATATTTTATAGGACCTTATAGAACACAATGTGCTTTCAGATATCACTGTTTCACATATTAAAATATTTGACAGGCTGGGCGCAGTGGCTCACACCTGTAATCCCAGCACTTTGGGAGGCCAAGGCGGGCATATCATGAGGTCAAGAGATTAAGACCATCCTGGCCAATATGGTGAAACCCCATCTCTACTAAAACTACAAAAATTAGCTGGGCATGGTGGCACATGCCTGTAGTCCCAGCTACTCGGGAGGCTGAAGAATCTCTTGAACCGGGCAGATGGAGGTTGCAGTGGGCTGAGATCAGGCCGTGCATTCCAGGCTGGCAACAGAGAGAGATTCCATCCTGACCAGCAAAAAAAAACAAAACAAACAAAAAAAAATTGATATGTTTATATCATGATACTTATTCTCTATACTAAACATGGTTTCTGTCATGTTTTCCAAAGAGAAAAGAACAAATCATACCATATCTTACAGATGTGAATTTTTATTAAATTAATGCAATTTATACTGTACATGACAAAATAAACATTTTTCTCATTACTTTTTTACTTTTATTATCTTTAAAGATTTAAGAGCTTAAGTGGCTGAACTTGAAATGTCAACTCATGATAAGTGCGGTATTTGGTGCTTATGATGGTACCAAAATGAAATGAGTACACTCTTATTATTTCTAATTTATAGATGAGAAAACACTGGCACAGAGACATCAAGCAACTTTATTGAAGTTTCACAGCTGGGTAGTAACTAACACAGGTTTAAACTCCGGAAATGTGACTCCAGAGACGATGCTCTTAACCACTGTGCTTTGCAGTTTCCTACTGAGGAGCTTTACTGTTTATGGTAGCTTTGAAATTAGGTACCTGTAATGTAAACTGGGGTTCCTCTTTTTCCAGTAGGAGCATGGATTCACTTAAAAGAAGCATAGGCATTTTATTTTTAGCAAACTAATGCAGAAACAGAAAACCAAATACTGCATGCTCTCACTTATTAGCAGGAGCTAAATGATAAGAACTTATGAACACAAAGAAGGAAACAAAAGACACTGGAGTCTACTTGACGGGGAGAGTGGGAAGAGGACAGGAGCAGAAAAGATAACTATTGGGTATTGGGCTTAATACCTGGGTGATGAAATAATCTGTACAATACCTTCTGTGACATGAGTTTACCTATGTAACACACCTTTACATGTACCCTCAAACGTATAATAAAAGTTAAAAAAGAAGCATTTTATGTTTTAAAATATATTACCATCAAAATGTAAAGTTATACTTAGCATCTCAAATAAATAACAAGGGAGAGACTGTACAAGATCACAAAGGTTCATTGATATCAGTTTCTGTCGCTTTCAAACCTTTCACATGCTTAGCTGCAGCATCAATTAAAATACTCTGTTACTCAGCTGTCCTGGAATCAAGTGTATGTGTGTGTGTGTGTGTGTGTGTGTGTGTGTGTGTGTGTGTGTGTGTGTGTGTATGGGGGAGTGTATGCATATGTGCACATGTATGCATGCAGTATGTCCTGAAGTTCAATGAAAAGAGTACTTGGAATGAACATATTTTATTTATAATCTTTGAACTGTAATTAGTGTTTTCACATAAAATAAATAGATATGACTATATGAGATTTGGGTCTCCATCAGGTTCTGAAAATTTACCTTCTAAGTAGACTTCAGAGAATACATTAAGAAAAATCCTAGTTTTTAGTCAAAGATCATTACAAACAATTACAAGCCTTTCTTTCTCTACTTACTAGACATTATTTGTCTTCCAATAAATGAAATGGTTGGTCTAGAAGAATTTTAATGTCTCTTTAAGCCCCAACATTCTGTCATTTTCTGGTTGAGGAACTTACTACAGTAGATTCTACAAATAAACTAATTTTGAAATACACCCAAGAAATGGAAAATTTAAACTGGTGTCTTCATGTTATTTGCAGCTTAATTGTGAGTTTTATTGTAACAGAATATTGGAGAGAACTTCCAGTTGTCTTAGAATGTTATTGAAAACTTCTAAGCTGAGGAAACTGGGTAATAAATTCTACCACATTCTGAAGACAGAAGCTAAATACATCTTCACAGCTTCTGTGAAATATCCAGTGACGGCCAGGTGTGGTGACTCATACTTATAATCCCAGCACTTTGGGAGGCCGAGGCAGGCAGATCACCTGAGGTCACCAACATGGTGAAACCCCGTCTCTACTAAAAATATAAAAATTAGCCGGGCATGGTGGCACGTGCCTGTAATCCCAGCTACTCAGGAGGCTGAGGCAGGAGAATCACTTGAGCCCAGGAGGCAGAGGATGCAGTGAGCCGAGATCACGCCATTGCACTCCAGCCTGGGGGACAGAACAAAGACTCCCTCTCAAAACAAACAAACAAACAACAACAACAAAAAAAACAAATCCAGTGAACATTATACCTGAGAACTGATGTAAGAGATGGCAAGAGGTCCATTACAAAGAGGAAACAATGAAGGATTTTTCATGGTTGAGAATACTGGAATTTACCCTTCCTTCCCTGTGCTTTCATTTCCTGCCACCAAGTCAAGTGAGGGGGCTCCAAGAGAGCTACTTATAGACAAAAGAGTTGTATTCCAGATGAGGAGATCTGTATATCCTTCAACCCCCAACCTGCACCACAGTTCCTGAGCTTTTAGAAACATGTAGACCTGCCCCATGCTGCTACCAGAAGATGAAGGGCACTAAAGAGTTCTTAGCAGAGCTTGGGAGTCTTGGAGTTTGGGGGCACACATGAACACAAGACTCCTTATATAGAGAAGATTAAGGTGAAAAATTGAGTAGAACAAACCCTCAATATAAGGTAAGGAGAGAGAAGAACAATGGGGGTAAATTGTACTTCTATGGTTTGGAAAAGCAAGACTTCCCCAGCAATCAACTCAATGCTAAGAAGGTATCTGGGTTCAAAGGCATCCTAAAAGGACCTCTCTATGCAAAGACGTGGGAAACAATTGTAGAATTGAGTGAAATGGCTAATGTGTAAGCTACTTTTCTTTCTACCCACAGGGACAGCAGGAGCATGGGAGGATTCTAAGGGCTCAGCTGGAGCCTTTCGCATTCCATCAGAGATCTGTGCAATGTGGGGACATCAGAGATCTGTGGATGGGGTATTTCCTCTTGAACCTCATGAAAAAGCTAACATTTCAATGATTTCCATGACAGGATACTTGACAGTTAAAAGAACTGAAAAAGATAGCATCAACTAAAAACAAACAAACAAACAACACTATTCTTTTACCTGTCACTATCTCTATCCTTATGCTTTCTCTGGAATGAATGGAGAAGAAGATACATGAAGGATGGAGAGGAACAAACCATGCACCCTACCCCTCCAAACCTGCTTGTGGGATCACTAGTTGGGCCAGATCTGGTGGAGAGGGAGGGGCTTGGGATTGGATGAACATTTTTTTTTTTTTTTTTTGAGACAGAGTCTCGCTGTGTCACCCAGGCTGGAGTGCAGTGGCGCGATCTCGGCTCACTGCCAGCTCCACCTCCTGGGTTCACACCATTCTCCTGCCTCAGCCTCCCGAGTAGCTAGGACTACAGGTACCCACCACCAGGCCTGGCTAATTTTTTGTATTTTTTAGTAGAGACGGTGTTTCACCATGTTAGCCAGGATGGTCTTGATCTCCTGACCTCATGATCTGCCCGCCTCAGCCTCCCAAAGTGCTGGGATTACAGGCGTGAGGCACAGCACCCGGCCTGGATGAATGTTTTATTTAAATTGGACTAAAAATTTTTTTTAACCCTCACTAATCTAATACCCTGTAGAACCAAAAAAAGGTCTGGGACATGGCTGTGATAACATCCAGACCCAAGGAAGGACAGGGTATGTTGATTTTACTCTATGAAATTCACCCATTTAATACATCAGTTATATGACTGTACTCGAATCTTTTCCTGTTTTATGATTACTCATTCATGTTTGGGGATATGAAGAAGGGGATCTGTTTCTATTTATGTGTTAAAACTTCCATTTTAAAAAAAGATGGTGGAGTAACAATGGGTAAACATTTTGTCCACAATTCCCATGAGCTTCAAGGAAGTGAAACAGACAACTGAAAATAGAAGTCTTTCTCAGAGCTCTATATCAAAGGAAACACAGGATTCCTTCCTTTGACTAACAACCAGGAAGAAAATGGAGAGTTTCTGTAAGCAGATTATATGAGTCACAATTAGCACATAAAAATATTATAGAATGAGACAGCATGTGATGGGACAAAGCATCTTTGATTTGAACTTACCTTAATAAAAGAGAAAAATTTGACATTTTGGCATAATAATGAAACATTATCAAGCATTATATCTTACAGTGTTTGATTTAGAAGCGAGGAGCAATTGTGTTATATTACATTCAGATTAACCTGGATGTGCAACTTAAGTCAGACTTTTGCCTGAATATATAAAGATTTATTTATAATAACCATGGCAAAGGAGTAGAGATTTACATATAAAACAATGATTTTCTAGTAGCAACTCACCTCAGCTTTAAATATATTTATGGGCATCAAACCATCCTCCTTTATCACTCTGAGCTTCAGGCTGTATTCTAAATTGCTATATATGACAGAGTTCATTTCTATGATGAATTTCCACTGTGCTGAGGCAAACAGCCAACTGATGACAGAAAGGCAGTACCAAAGGCTGGGTATGAACTGCACGGAGATATACCTGTGTAGCTTCTGCTTTCTCTGTCTTCATAGGGCTCTTCAGGGAAACAGCTCATCCCCTTAAGAAGCCTCCCTGCAGGGAGATTCAGGGTAGACACAGCAATGGAGAGGGCTGGAAGAACCTCAGTGTGCAGATAAGACCAGTGGTGGGAAACTGACTGTAAGAAGGGGCCAGTGGGCTTAGCTGCTTTCCCGCTCAGAATATGAAGGTCATCCTTAATCTATTTTGTCTCCCCTATTCTTGGTAATCACTCATTCTCTGGGTGGGAATGAGTATATTCCTGAATATACCCCTTAGCCTCAGGATTTATACAGAGGTCTGTGTACATTGGGGGCACAGAAGAAAGAAGAATGAATGATAAAATCGCAGAGTGGCATGGCTGATGTCTCACTCAGTATCTTTGAGCCTCAGTTTACCCACAGTTCAATCACCACTCTCCAATGTCTTTTTCAGCTGTAATACTTAAATAGTTCAGTGAGAATAATTAAAAGGAACACAATCAAAATATGAACATAATACATGCCTATATAGGAAACAAGATTTCCCAGAAGCATAATCCAAGGATTATGGAAGAACATTTATGAAGGAAGAGAATCTAAACTGTAACTATGATTTATACCCACAGTGTATAAATTTAGTCAGTGAACCCTGAGTAAATCTAGATTACAGAAAGAATGTAATTACAGTGCCTGCCAGCCTGTGAACAACAATATGGTATAATAAATTATACATAATAATTACATATGAATTATCATATATAATTATGTATTCTTATATAATACAAAATTACATTATGATATTAACATTGTTATGATAAGTGTATAATTATATATAGTGGTATAATATAGTACAATATAGCTACAGTTCATACATTATCAGAAGTTTCAACTTTTTCAGATCTGGGGTTATAAATACATACCTTAAACAAGATATATACTCTATTAATACGTATGTAAGTGGCCATCCTTCAGATTTTACTAGGAAAAAAATATTTTTGATGAGAACATCAAACAAACAACAATGAGTGGTAATAAGGATTTGACAATGGTAATAAGGATTTGATAATATTCCAAAATAAATTATGGGTAAAATCTGAAGGTAGGGCACTTAGAGAACCTGTCTTTAAACTGTATTGCCTTTTCCTTAAAACACAGCATTATCCTGCCTAAGCAAAAAGGAAACTAAACTAATAAGCATCTCCAGAAAGTAGAAATATAATGAGTCCAACTGAAGAGCAGACAGGAGATGAGTAGGACATTGTCAGGTAAAGAGCAGACAATCAGTATAGTGCAGAGATGGAACAAAAAAACACAGGGAATGTGAATGGACTTATCCTTCTAGTACACCATAATAAACATCCACGTGTACTGTTGATCTGTTGCTTTCGTTTGCTCATTATCCCTGCCCCCTCCCAGTCCCTTATCTCTTATCTCTTCAGTGCTTTACAACTCATTTCATAGTCATACTTGTGCTGCCGTGAAGATGGGCAGGCACGTTGCCTGCGGCAGGCAGTTGCTAAGAAACATGCCCATTTTGCTAAATATGTGAGTATTGTAGAATTTAGCATAATGGCTAATGTGTAAGCTACTTTTATTTCTACTGGTATTTCATCTCTTTGCTCTGAATTGTCACCTGAGTTCTCCTGTGACATAGGATCTACTTCCAAAATTCCTACTCACTCTAAGACTTTCTGTAGCACATAACTCATGGAGGTGCAGGACTCTTCAGAATGGTCAACACCACCATGAGAAAGCTACAGCCAAAAACAGAGGAGGGAATGGGATCAGAAAGTCCCCCAAAAAATGTAAGTCAGAAGGAGGTTAATTTCCAGATAAAACAGATTTGAGATCAACAAGTGTAGTCTAAGAAAGAATGGATGATTTTTGCTATCATTGCACACTTTAAACAATGAATAATATAATTGGCATGAGCGATTTCAGATATTTTGATTAAGAAGCTGGGATCTCTGAAGTCAAAGTTACCTTGTGAGGGGTGGCCTAAACTAAAAGTGAATTAGAAAAGGCAAGCTAACAAGACACTGCAGGTCCGACGATATAAGCTTTGTAAAAAAGTGTATTTCCTTAAGATAGGCAGGCTTGAGACATTACAAAGCTGGCTTCCTGAAAAAAAAAAAAAAAAAAATGGATCAATAAGCTTCCAAATCTCTATAGTCCAGACAAGGCTCTATTTTCTTTTTATTTTTCCAAGATCTCAAGGGGCCATGGCTCAAAAGCAGAAAGTTATAGTAATAGCATAGGGCCAGTAGAAGTTCACTAGGAAGACAGATGAAGGAATTGAAGGAAGTGAAAAAAAAAATCTGGGAAAAAGCTGCAAGGATGTCACTCTGCTGAAAAGCCCCTTCTGGAAAGCACTTGCTGATCTCAAAGGGCCTTAGCATGAGCTCAAGGTTTGGAATTTATTCCATAATCATTTACCAAATGACTGCAGTTTTCAAAGAACACCCTGGACTGTTCCTTTCCTTGCCTTTTTCTTGTGCATGTGGACTCAGGTATGACTGACTATACTTATATTCACAGATGAGTACAGATGGCCAGACCTGAGTCCATACACACACATATAGGCCTTAATATTATAACTGCATTAGAGCATGTTTTAAATCATGGCTGGACTAGATAGCGATATGTATTAATGATTTAGAGAGATGGTTTTGTAATATGACTGGTTGGGTTACATTTTTCATATGGATTTATTTTGGGGACCCTGTTAACAGCTTTTCATACACCATTATTCCTGAGGACTCTGGGTTTCTGAATCCAGAATAACACAGGATCAAAGTGAAACTATTATTCAGCAATTCCTACTGCTGGAAAAGTACCCAACAATTGTGTATCTGCGGGTCTGCTTCTCCCCAGCTGGGCAATGTTGAGTACAATACCTAACTTCTTTGAGCCTACACGTTGGTATCTGTAAATCAAGGGGGTTAAGCTAGTCTAGCGGTTTCAAAATCTTGTTTTCTGAAGTCTGAAGTTTCCTCAGACGTATCTTAGCTACAAGCTCAGGGGCCAGGAGGGGGCTCCAGTGACCTTTGATTCTAAGAGAATAGTTCTGCTTCTATTTGTCTTATATTTTGGGACTCTGTACAGGATGTCATGGGAAAAATTATTACTAAAAATAAATTTGTAACAATCCACACCTATTAATTTTATAAGGTACCATGCTGCATCTCCTATAAGTCAGAAGAGCTCCTGGCCATTTAATTTTGGGGCTCCTGATAGATGGAAGATATGCTAAAACAGGTTACAACACACACACTATATGCGTGTGTGATGAATATCTTTCAGTGCTGTGTTTCTTATTGCTGCATGAGTAAACTTATTTCAAGAGAGTGTCTCAATTTGAGGTTCCTTGGTAAATATAAGGCCCAGACCAAATGGTTTTTTTGCCTCCTTCCAACTCCCATCCTCAGGACAATATCTGATTCCTAACAGCTTCCCTACTCTATATCTCAGCATATCTTAGGTAACTCTGCTTCTAGGATTTGAATGTTCCAATAAGGTCACTCCACAGAAAGGCTTCTCTATCAAGGACCCAGAGAACTCCAAAGTGCTTTTTATCTGTTTCTATTACATATTTCTTGATATAACCTTTAAAAAGTATGTTAACAGGGTTACTCTATTTCAATAAACACATCATTTCAATAAGCAAAATATTTGACTAACCCAAATCCAACAAATCCAACAAAATAAAGAAATCTGGATAGTTCTCTGAATTTTCTGTAATGGGAGATGACAACTATGCCTACATGTAATCAATGTTAGTGATTTTGTGAAATGTGAAAATATAGTAAATTTATTTTAAAACCACTAAAATAAGTAATAAAATATGAACATGAATCACAAATAATAAGAATAGTCCACTTTTAAAACAGAAGTTTTATATATATACACACACACACACAGTTTCTGCCTTCCATGGGTGGTACACTCTAAACCTGCTTATTTTAGTGTGTTCCATGCTAGGCATTACACTTGTCTCTTTGGTATCTCTATAAAATAAATACGAGCCCTATATTTGCCCAGATATATCCAAAGAACCCGAACTATTAAGTACCTGTAACTGGTGAGAATGTTGCTTGAATTAATTGAATTCACCAGGTATAATAGTTTATGAGAAACATAACCCACAACACAACATACAAGGCCACAGAAGAACAGAAGAATGGAAGGTGCTCAAGTCTTCCTGGGACAAGGAAGGTTGAGAGCAGTGAAGCACAGATTCTGGTTCCTGTTTGCTCCCAATATAAGAAACCTAGGTTGGAGTCACCATTACCATCAGATCCTGTTGATTTAGTAGCCTATGAATCAAGCTCAGCTGTGGATGAGGAGGCAGCAATCAAACCTCTGTGTTCTTGTTAGAGGAACTAGCCTCAGTGACATGCTCAAATATACTGGTTTTAGTTCATTTTGACATTTGTGGATTTAACCCTCATGTTTAGAGGGTCCTCAAGAGCACCTTAAGGTCCATGCCATGTAGCAATTTATTGTTTTGTAAATGAATTAGTTTGAATCTTATGCTTCAAAGTGTAATGTGCAAGAAGGAGTCACTTGGCAAGTGAGTGGGCCTGGGTTATCTCTAAACAACTACACTTCAGGCTGGCTATTATTATTCTACACTTTGGCTGCCTGGACAATAACTTTTTGGTGGTAAAATTTATATTCTTTCTGAAAAGAAAATCTTCTGCTAGTTCAGTAAGAAAATGAAGGGAAAATAACATAAGTAAAAGGCATGCTTCTCAGCCAGAAAGTAAAAAATTTTTTAAGTGAAAAGTTATATGAGAAATGGCAAAAATATAGAGAGGATTAAAAAGATCAGAGGTTGCCAGGGTTTAAGGGTGGGGAAAAGAGGAATAGGTAAAACATGGGACATTTTTAGGGTAGAAAAACTGTATGACACTGCAATGGTAAATATATGACATTACATATTTGTTAAAAGCCATAGAACAGTGCAACACAAAGAGAGAACCCTAACACACAATATGGACTTTAGTTAACAAAAGTGCATCAATATCAGTTCATCAATTGAAACAAATGTTCCACACCAATGCAAGGTGTTAATAGCGAAACTATGCAGGGGGGGAGTGATACATAGGAACTCTGTGTGTATTTTCTGCTCAATTTTTTAGTAACCTAAAATTGCTCTAAAAATAAAGTCTATTAATTTTATTGAAAAGTTGTTGGGAGGCGGCTCCCACCTCATTTTGTTCATGTCCTATACAACATGAACAGCTACACAAAAACTGTAGAAACAAGAAAAGTGATCCACGAAATCATTTTAATGAGTGCTACTCCCTGTGCCAAAGCTGTTGATCAAACCGAAAAAGAAATGTTCATCGAAGTTGATTAAGTAGTTATTTGGTTTTGTCAATAACAACAAAAAAACACTGTTTAACTAAAAAGTGATTTTAGAAGAAGCAAAAAGCCTGTAAAAACATTTCATGAAGCAACCAGTGAGACTTTGAGACTGATTCTTACGAATTACACTGACCTTTTCCATGAGTAAACTTTAGGAAGTATTCCATGCTATGAAATTAATAGGAGAGAACCACTTAGCTGCAAAAGCCTGTCTTCAGAGTTAAAGAGAGGAAACAGACATATATTAAAGGGAAGATGCCTTTTGCAAATGTGCTTATCCAAGAAGGAAAAAGATGATTTATAGTCTAAAGAGGCTGAAGGCAGAACATCTCCTTGGGTATCTTGTAGATTGGCCCAGATCTCAGGGTCACCTTCCCGAGTGAACTGCTGTGACCAAACTTCGTGCTTCTGTGAGTACATTTCATCTTCATCTTCATCTTTGTCCACATGTCAGCACCTTTTTATCATCACTGTAGCAGTTTTGCTGATTTAAGTTACTAGCAAAAGAATATAATGTAATACAGGATTGAGCTTATTTTAGTTGCTGGCTTTGTTTCTGTAGCTATATACATACAAATGACTTAAGCTTGTACATCTAGAATTATTAAGGGTCTGAAGAGTTCAATTAAAATTTTCAGCTATAGTTAACTGTTGTGTGGAGGGGGGAATTAAATGTTCCTTGAAGTTAATAACTGAGGATTCTTGAAGACCTTGGGAAGATTCCCTTGTGAATGAGAAGGTCTGCTTTAATTTGAAGGAGGTGACAATCTTCAATGTTCCAGCAGATGGAAACAGGAAAATGAAAAATCTATGGCTTTCAGAATAAATGTCTGAATGATGAAGCTAAATGTACAGTACAGGAGCCATGTAAGTGGGAGCCAAATGAACAAAAACAAAGGGAAAACATAACAGAGACTCAGACTAATATTCCTTTTTCTACAGAGATCAAAACAAGGTTCCAGAGAGGCAGGGTAGCTTATAAATATAACAGCAATACAGCAAATGAGAAAAACGTTGTTTCTAGCTTAAAATGTAATTAACTAGGCACTGTGCAATTACTGACAACTTGTGTTTTCCAGTCTTATCACAGATCTTCCTTGGGCTACATATGTTACTGAGAAAATTAGCCATGTTACATAGCAATAACATTAAAGGCATCACTTTGAAAGGCAGCACATAAAATAAACATTGCCTTGAAAACTGGGAGGTTGCTAGGAAATTATGTCAAGTGCAATCCTCTCCAGTTATATCTGATTTTTCCATTTTATTTCTTCCACAATCATTAGGGCTTAACCCCTAGAGGAATTTACACAAGGATAGCTTACATACCTCTGCAAATACAAATTTTCCAGGGGTTGCATTCAACACTTAGAAGGGCTTAGACATTACTGCTAAGAATTTTGGGCAGAGTAAACTGTTCTGGAAAAGGGCAACACTTGGGTTCTTGACCATATGGGGGTTTGTACAAGAGAAGATGGACTAGGCTGGATCCATATATATATATATGTGTGTGTGTGTGTGTGTGTGTGTGTGTGTGTGTGTGTGTGTGTGTGTGTGTATCTCCTTTTTTATTTCACAGGATGAATCAAAGGAGAAATGTCTTAGGGGCAAGCCAAATCAAGTGATTTGAGTTATTTTAAGAAGTAATTTATTGCATTGGTTGCCAAATTGAAAATGCCTGGACAGCCTGTTCAAAAAGCCAGCAGCAGGAAGAAAAGAGATTGTTCCAAAAACTCACACCAAGAAGCAAGAAGAGAGCTGGGGCAGCACCCCTCTTGTGAATTAGCATTACAATGACCCTACTCACCAGGAGGCTCTGAAAGCCAGAGAGATTTCTCTTACCATGTCTTCTAAGAGCTTTCTTTCCATTCATTCTATCCACTCACTAGAGGTAGATCCCTGATTCACTGATATGAAAAGAAGTGGATAACAGGTAAATAATTCATAGTGAGGTTTGGATTTTCTTTCCATATTAATAGCTACTGTGTGTACTGCACTTTCAGAATCCAAAGCATTATTGCATTCCTCATTTTATTAGGTCTCATGGCGCCACATGAGATAGCATGAGTTTTCTCATTTATAGATGACGAACTGAGGCTCAGAGAAATTGTAACTGGTCCAATCTTTCAAATACAGAAGGTGGCAAAGCAAGAACTTGAAAACCCAAATTGAATGTACTGAAATTGAAACCAAAGGCTCATCTCTAATCTATGCAGAAAGACCTTATTAGTTACAACAGTAATAAACTGAGCACCTAGTAAATGGCTAGGTAAATGGCACCTAGCTCTGTGCTAGGTAGCCTGCACAAAAAGCTTGATAAAACCAAAGCAACTGAAAAGAGAAATCTTCAGATCAATGCAAGGCACAAAGTAGAAAGAGATGACATGAGAATAATTTTCTAAGAGAGAGGGAGCCTGCCAAAAACAGTGAAAATACATTTTTTAAAAGGAGAATTATAATTTCATCCAACTATAAAGGAAAAAGACTCTGCCAAGGGGCAGTCGCCAAATGCAGCCGTTCACTGGATAGGTTCCACATCCATGGTTGTGGCTATTAAACTACTGAGCTTCTTATTTTATAAAGTAGTCATTGCTAGTAGAATCACTTTAATTTCCAGAATCTAAAGAGTAGCTTCATCAACACAAATGAGACAGTAAATGAAGGACTATTATATTTACATTTTTACCTCTTTCTTCAAATATGAGAAATATGTCTGGACTAAGTCACTTTGAGCCAGTGCCATTATCTTTTTAGGAGGAAATTTACCAACACCTAATATTAAAAATATATATATATATGCTTGATGCAAAGAGACGCAAGGTCAGCTTAAACAAAGTTCACTTAGGTTTCATGTTAATATAAGCTTATCTCACCAAGTCACTGCCCAAATTTGCAGAAAACTAGATTCTCCCACCAGAAATTGTCCATTTCTAGGCTTGTATGAGGCAGGAAACTGTCAAGAGGCAGCAAAAGAGGGTAGACTTTGATGAATAAACTCAAATCATCATGATATATTGTACCTTAGATAGTGCTGTACCTCATTTCCTGGTACACACTCGCTCCCAGAGAAAGGGAAATGAGTTTTGCTTTTTAAAAACAGAACATTTTACTAGACACATGGAACAGAATTGAACACAGACTCCCATTTCATATGGCCCACTTTGCCCTCAGCTTCCAACTGTGCTTAATACACAGCAAAGTGCAATTTTATCTGGCCATTTTCATACCAAGTGTCGCCTTCCTAAGAACTTATAAATTACGAAATATTCCTGTCTAATACAGTCACAGTTCCTATGTCCTATCTCTCTGTTCATAAGTTCCCAGTTTTCTCTGAACATATTTTTAAAATGGTCATTTGAAAAAAAATTAACCTTTGGAGTACTTCAGTGGGGATCCTGCACAGTCCCCCGGAACTGTGTTTCTAAGAAAATGACACATTCTACAAATATTGAGCTATCCTGTGTTTATTATTCAAGTATCAGATACTTTTAGTTTATCTGGTCCTCACTTTAATGTGTTTAATTTTTTTCAATAGAGAAAAGGAAATTAAATGTATTACTTCTGCACTGCTAACCTGCTCTTTCACAAAGGCATCTCTGAAAGGCAGCCTTGTGTTTGTGTTGGTCACTCCATTAACCATGTGGAGTACTGGGGCGGGAGCACTGTGGTTTCTGTGCATCATGGTGGCTCCATCTCTCTCGTGGTCTCTCCCTCCCTCTCTTCTTTCTCTCTTGTGTTGGTATGCAAACACAGAAGGGCACTTTGGCAAGAGGTGGAAAGAAGGATTTCACTGGTGAAAAAAAATCTCACAAGGTGAAGAGAATATGAATTTGCAAAATTTGCACTATGATATGCATGGAACAATAACCTATGACAGTAAATTGTATGTGCTAGAGAAGAGGCACAAAAAGTTTTAAGAAGGGTTAGGTCCTGCAACTTGAGAGGAGTAAGGAAAGTCTTTTGTGAAATAAACTGCATTTGGGTTGAAACCTGAAGGACAGCAGAGTTGTTCTCTCCACCTGTTGCCATTCCACCTCTATTTTCATCTTTCAAAATCCAACCTATCCCTTCAGGGTTCAGTTTGGACTCTAGACTATCTGTAAACCCATTCCCAATGTCACACCTGTACCTGTTCATATTTTCTTTTCACTCTTTGAGCCAGGAGTCACTTTGCACTCCACTATGGCATTCATCATACTCATATTACACCTGTCTGTGTGTTTTATGGTTGACTCTCCTAGATAGCTAGTTCTTTCCCACTTTCCATATCCCTGTTAGCACCTAGCCTGGCATGAATGATAGGTCCCCAGTGGGTCTCTCTGACAAATGAATTAATGACTTTATCTGCCTTTGTCTTCATTACATCCACAGGCCTGTAGTGTCACTTGCCTGCCTTTCATATAGAGGAATGATCTAAACAATTGTTGCCTCATGTCTCCTAATATTTGAGGAAAATACATTAAACTCACCATATACACAAAGCAATTTAGACTCAGGGCATGAGCTCTGTAATTTACATGCTGGTTTCTTACAGGGTAATATATAATTTGTGAGGAAAATCCAGTCTAAGAAACCTGCTGTTGTGTAAGCCTGCTTCCGTGAGCAATAAAGCTGAATGCTGGAATTGGCCTTGATAATTGAGCCTAGTTATGTTATGGACCTTGAATCTAATTTTGAATCACTATTTACCTCTGAAAAATACTGTCCCAATTTTGTCTGCCTTGGGTAAAACTGTTGGCCCATATGAAGCATTTAAAAGGTAATATGCAAGCTCTCAAATAGACATAAGTGAACAAATATAATTACTAACAGTCTTCAAATTAAATAGATCTGCAGCTAGTTCACTAGTGATAAGAATATAAATCAGACAGTAAGATTAATTTAATTTTCAGCTCCTTCAGGCCAAAATCAAGTGTTGGAATTAAACATTCGAATTTCTTTAATAATTTTGAGTCACGGAGTAAATAAAGCTGTACAATAACCAATTCCTTTGACAGAGAGTTGTTAGAACACGAAAATAAGTTTTCTATACATTATAATTATTAGCAAAATTTCACTCTTCTCTTCAGAAAGGAATAATGTAGCATAATATTTTGGTTTTATAAATCAAGACTTGAAACAGAGAAATAGGGATTTTTAAATTTTTCATTTAGTCCTAATCCATCCATCTGTCCATCCATCCTGGTGTGAGCCATTAGCTGCGGGCTCTCTTGGTGAGTTGCACAACTATTATGCAACATTTAGCATCTTTCAGCTCCAACTCTCACTATACTCATTACCATTACCACCCATTCCATACTGGCTTTGGCCAGCTTCACACATGCTATGACAGTATCTCAATCTGAACTGTGTGCTATTGCTTCCTGTTCTAGTGGTTCTCTGATACTGAGGTGTGGTAACATGCTTGATACACATATGTAACCTAGAAGTTCAAGAGAATAAATGACCGTGAGGCTACTTTTGACAAATACAGGATCAAGCATCAGTCACCTGCAACATGGCCAACTTGATAATGCAATATTGTATAGTCTCTCTTCTTCTCTGCTTAACTTCCCAACTCCTTCATTCCCACTCTTTAGAATCACTTCCAAATTAAACTGCTCTTATACAAGTCTTCATCTCAAGCTGACTTTAAGGGAGACCAAGGATAAAACAGCAGGTATCAGGATTGGCTGTACAAAGATATGACAATGGGCTTTTGGAGCTAGATCCCCTACCAGTCAAATAGCAATGCAGATCCCATTGTTGATGGTCAGTGGGTGGTGGTAATCCCCAGCATGTGGTGGCATCACAATTGTTCTCAGCTGTAATAAATTGACATGGGCTAGATAGGAGAAACTTCAGCAAAGCCTGATAGGAAAAACACAGTTTCTTCTCTGGGAGTAAATAATTTATACAACAAAGGGACTGGCTGACATATGCACATATACATATATATGTGTGTGTGTGTATCAGGAGGAATGAGTAGATTATGTATAGGAGTGGATCATGAGGATTTTTGATTGGGGTATGGGGAGGAATCAAGCTGAATAGGAAGGATAAGGAGGAATTAAGCTGATGTTCAAAGTCCTGGCAGGCACCCATGGATCCAGTCCTAATATGCTGCTGGATGGTTCATTGAAGCTTGGCCTCAATGATGGCCAATATTAAATAAGGTGGAGATGCTAAAACTGTCTTGGCAGATTACTGAGGGTAGATGGCTTGAGGAGGTAGAAATGTTAGAATGAATTTATTATATACGATCAGAGAACTCACCCCTGACTATTTCCAGAAAGGTCTAGAGAACTGTCCTTTCATTAAGGTAATCAGGAATACACTGGTAAAAGAATACTGACATCTTTGAGACCACAGTGAGAGTTGTCTCCTATAGGGCACAGTTTACTATAAGAGATGTGACCATGGGACTGGGTTTTACAGTATCAATGAGGCTATGATTCTAGAATGGCAAAAGTAAGGTGGGTGGCATTTAAGCATCAGAGGAAAGGTTGACAGAATTATCAGAACAGGCAAGAAGGCCAGACCGGCGTAGCAATCAGACCCACAGGACCTAGCATTACTAGGAGCAATACATATATAAACATACATAATTAGTGTGTTGCTTATTTCTTTTAAACCAGGAGTTGGTAAGCAGAATTATAATGTCAGTTGCTGCAATGGAATAAATCAGGATTCCTCATTCAGTCTCCAGATCTAAGTTAGCTCACAGACCGAGAACCCACTGACTGATGAGGAAGCTGGGAAAACTTGAGATAACCCAATGACACCATAAATGTGTAAATAAATATTCTTATTATCCTTTCTTGAAAACACCTAAAGCCCCTTACAGATAACTGCACTGGGTCAAAGATAATATATAGACTTTGCAAGGACTATGGAACACAGGGTCTAACACTGATACTAGGGGAACCAAAACATGATCACAGCCCCTTTATTAAAGCCCCTTTATTAAAGTGGCTCATACCTGTAATCCCAGCACTTTGGGAGGCCAAGGTGGGTGGATCACCTGAGGTCAGGAGTTCAAGACCAGCCTGGCTAACATGGCGACACCTCGTCTCTACTAAAAAAATACAAAAACTTAGCTGGGAATGATGGTGTGTGCCTGTAGTTCCAGCTTCTCAGGAGGCTGAGGCAGAAGAATCACTTGAATCTGGGAGGCGGAAGTTGCAGTGAGCTGAGATCATGCCACTGCACTCCAGCCTGGGTGACAGAGCGAGACTTGGTCTCAAAAAAAAAAAAAAAAAAAATTTAAGTGCGAACTGATGAAAGGTGGGTAGTAAATGTATTTCTGCCCTAAATACATTTCCATCAGGTCCTCAGACCCATCCTGTGGTTATTTTCCTGGTCCCTAAAAGTATAATTGAGCTACATATCATTAGTATCTAGCAGAACTCTTACTTTTGTTCTCTGACCAGTAAAGCATGAATCATTTTTGTAGAAAGAGCCAAATGAGAGCCTTATAACCACCCCACCTCCAATTACATAGCAAATTAGAAACAATGTCATGTTCCAGAATTGCAGAGATTAGTATCACTATCAGGGACTTTAATTCAATTTATCTGTTTGGCCTCTGCAAAACCAGATACAGCATGATACATGATAGTGGGCACCTATAAAGTTAACCAAGTAGTAGCCCCAGTCACAGCTGCTGTGCTGAATGTGCTATCCTTATTGGAGAGATCAACATAGACTGTGGCACTTGGCAGGCAGATCTGGTGAATGCTATATAGCTGGCAAATGTGTCTTTCTTAATCACCATCAGTAAAGGAAATCAAAAGCAGTTTGCTTTTATGCAGTAAAGATATCAGTTCAAATTCACAGTGTTGCTCCAGGGCTATGACAACTCTACTTCTCTCTGTCATAATGCAATCTATAGAGACCTTGATCACCTTGACATACCAAAGAATATTATGCTGTTTCACTACAGTTGATGACATCATGTTATTAGACCTGATGATCAGAAAACAAAAATTACCCTAATAAAAAATATGCATGCCACAGGGTAGTGTTCGAATCCCTCTGTCACTTACAAGTATATTGCTTTATCTGCCCTTTTAGACCTATAAACCTATTTTGTGGTAGTGGACTGGAAACATTTAAGAATCTCTCCTTTGCAGTGAGCATGTTAATCTTTGTCAATAGAGGGCACTGAAGGGACATTTCAGGAGAAAGGGGTTTCTCTTCCTGGTCCAGTTGTGCTGCTGTTTTGCTTCTTTTTGTCCCTACTGTGCAACTAGCAGAAGAGAGTGTGTGTGTATGTATGTGTGGACATCCAGCAGTGCCTTGCCATAGCAGCACCCCCAGTACCCACAATCCCTTTGGGAACTTGCAGCCTCAGCCCTAGCCGTGGCCCAGAGACCATCTGGCTGAGGCCCTCTGGATGTATATACAGAACCTCAGGCTCTGTGCTACCCTGAAGGTGAGCAAGCTCCTGATGCCCTGACTCCCTTGACCCATCCACAGCCTGGAGGTTTATTTCTCTTGGTACCCCAACACAGAGATAACATACATCCCAAGGAAGGAACCCCCACTCCATGTTGAGCAGGCTCCTGAGCCTAACACTCTATGTGAGCCCACCCACCAGCCTGCCTTGGCCTGCCTGCATTCCAGAGAGGTATCTCCTGTTTGTTCAGAGATCGTAGGCCATCTCTGGCCTAGGCAAACCAGTGAATTTCTTTACCATCCAGGAAGCTGCAAATAACTGCACCTTTTCTGAGAATTTGAATCCCAGCCTTGCTGAGGAGACTACCCCCTGCCCCTACCAAACACGATTATTTTTCCCTTGCATATTTTCCTTCAACCTTAGGCTATCCTCTAGAGTTCTGTTTAAATCTTTATAGTCTCCTATTATAGTTAAGAATTTCTAATATTAAACTTTCCCTGTTCAAATTATTGTGTGGTTTCCATCTTGCGATTAGACGCTGACTGATATAATCTTAAAAAAAATCAGCAATCTGTTATTTTGGCAAATACTTTAGAGGCCCAGTGGTCAAATGGCAGGCAGAGTCATCCTCTCCAAGGCAGAAGACAAAGTGTTGCAACTCAAAACCCTTAACACTCAAAAGCAAGCACAGCACTTGGTAGATATCATTGGATTTTGAAGGTAACATGTACACTACTTGGGAAAATCTCTCTGATCTATCTTTCTGAAGACTTGAAAAGTTCTCAATTTTGAGGGGGTTCCATGGAAGAAGGGGTTCTGCTTCAGGTTCAGGTTATGGTACAAGCTGTCTGCCATTCTGGCAAGAGTTCTACTCTTAGGGCTAAGGATGCTATGTGGAGTCTCAGCCCCAGAAGAGAATTGCAGCACAGACCCTTAGGATTCTGGAGTAAGGCCACACCTTTTGAGGCAGAGAACTACTTGCCATTTGATAAACAGCTTCCAGCACGCTAGTCTGCCCTGGTCAAGATGAAGCACTTGATGATGGACCATCAAGTGACTGTGTGATCCAAGTTCCCATCATGAGCTGGATATGATAAGATTCGCCAAATCATAAGGGTGGGTAGGCTCAGTAGCAATCAACTGCACTGCAAAAATGGTACATTCACATTTAGTCTGAGTGGGGCCAAAAGGCCTAAAGAAGTTGCATGATAAGATGGCCCAGACTCCCATGACACCTACCTTTTTTGCACCAACTCTCCTCCAATAATTTACATCTATGGCCTCATAAAAAGTGTCTTATAGCCAGCTGATGGAGGAAAAAAACCTCAAGCCTGTTTCCCAGATGGGTTGGCCCGCTATGTTGGCTCTAGCTGAAAATAGGTTGCTACTGTCTATATCCCTCCCACCAGGAGTAGCCCTAAAGAACAGTAATGAAGGGGAATTCTTCCAGTGGGCAGAGCTCAGTCTAACTCTATTTTCTAACTACACTTTCCCTCTCTAAGTAATTTTATTCAAAATAAAGTATATAACAGTTAATTTCTTTTTATGTAAATGACTCCTAAATTATATCCCAGCCCAAACTTTTTCCAAGGGCAAGTCACAAATTTCCACCTGCCAAGAGGGCATCTCTGCTGTGTATGGAATTGATTCCAGAAATTCTATATGTCAGAAATATATCATCCTTCCTTCTGAATCTACTCTATAATAACTTCCAAACTTCCTCAGTAGTTATGCTTTCATTACAATCTCATTCCTTTTTCTAGTGCCCTACCACCTATCAATCCCTAATTTCTAATGTCTTGCCATTCTACCTCTCTCAAATCTGTTTTATTCTACTATTTGCATTGCAACTTAAGTTATTAAGTATATTTTTATTGCTACTGGACCTACTGCAATGAGTTTTTATGTGGTCTCCTTAACCCTATGCACAAGATTATAAGATTTATTTTCAAAAAGCCCAAATAATGTACTGTCATTCTCTTTCTTCCAGTGAATCAGTGGTTCCGAGCTGTCAGGTTCAAGGTCTTTGGTTTGGTGTGCAAGCTCTGGCCTCTGCCTGCCTTTATAAACCAATTTTCACCAATTTCCCTTCATAAAGTCTTCCTACTTGAACACAAACTTGGGCTGTGTATTAAAGCAGAAACTACAGAGAGTTAAAGCCAAGTAAATCTGTGTTCCAATCACAGCCCTTCAGCTAAGTAACTGAGATCTTGGGCCACACCTTTACGCACTGACTGTGATGTTCAGCATTTCTCATCTAAAAATTAGTATAATGAATACCTACCATAAAGCCTTGCTGAAAAGGTGAAATAATACATATAAAACGCGAAGTAGAGTGTCTGATACCAGGTAGGAAAGCAATAAATATGGTATACTGATTTCTTCTCCCTTTTTATATTTGTCCCAAGACATATATTTATCCCTGCTTTCAGAAGCAGGCCAATTTTCCAAAGTCAACTTGCTCAATGGCCAGAATGCCAAATTGAATTGTCTTCCTGGCAAAATGTTTTCAGTACATCGACGTATATCGAAGTTTACTGCCTCTGGGCTTTGCTAAGATTGTTCTATCTGCCTGCATATTCCTGTCTATGGAGCCTCTTCTGGTCCTTTCCAACCAGAAGTTTTCTCTCTCACATTTGAAATTCCATAGCGGCTTGTGTTATCTCTCTCCTAAGTACAACCAGTATGACCCTGAAATGCAGAGTAACACCTGCTTGGGTACTTTATTCAGCCGTCTTATGGCAGCTATATTATTGAGGCACTTCAGAGAAACCTTGTTCTAAACCCAGGCCTGGTTGTAAACTGTTTGCAATGATCTCATGCCAGAAGGCACCAAACCCTCCAGAATGCTCTACTTCTAACTGCCTCAGAACTCTCAAATTCAAGGGTAGAATCACAAGACCTAGGAAAAATCTCCTTTAATTTTTATTTCTCTAAGAGGGATGCAGTGTTAAATAAAATACAATTTTGCTCTTTATTTTGCCTTTCTTTCTTTTGCCAACCACCCATTGTCATTTTTCTAATTACTTCCAAAACCCTAATACCTATCATTTTCTTCAGTTTCTTCCATTATAACTGTTATTCCAGGTAGCTCTCCTACTAGATGGAGAATTTCCTTATGATTAGATACCTTGTGCCTTTATATTTTGTCTGCAGTAGCATCTATCTAATACAATACCTTGAATATAGTAGGTCCTAAATAAATGTCTTTGGAATGAACAAATAAATGTTCATTGTATTGTGCTAGCCATGGTAGAAATATACACAAGACCTCAATCCCCAAGGAATTTATCTTGTAGGTGGAAACATAAATTATTTACAAATGTACTGTTAGTAACTATGCAAAGTCAAGCATGATTCTAAGTTCAACAGTACAAAAAGAAGGATAAGGTAGGTGAGATCAGCAACCCAGCTAAGAGTACTTTCGATCAGCAGCCTACCCTCTATCTGAAGTAGTTCTAATAGATACTTTCCAGTTTTTAGGAAGGTAGAACAAAATGGTAGAAATAGACTATTCCTCAAGTTTGACAGATACGGACAGTAGTTTTGTTTGGTGCCATTGAATGCCAGGCATCAGCATTTTCAAATCTAAAATAAGGATAGTAATTCATATCTCGCAAGGATTTTTTTTGAAGGGGTATTAGAGATAACGTAAGTAAAGTGTTTTACATTTCCTGGTCACTTAACAAACCTCAGCTGTTATACTGCTTTAGTCAAATAAGCAAATGTAGTTTTGCCACAGCATAAAACCTGTCTTACTCTATGGGCTCAAATCTGTCCAGTGCTGAGTAGACTAATCCTACAGTCTTCTGTAAGTTTTTACTGAATAACTTCTCAGCCAAAAGGCTACCCAGGACTCAGACTCCTGTCTGGCAGAAGTGCTGTCTGGAGCCAATGGGGCAAGTTATATTAGTGTGGCTCCCACGCTGGCTTGTTCCCCGAGCCTCAGTGCAGATATGAGTGGGTAGCTGGAAACAGTTCCCACCTCCTGGAAAGGTGACTACCAGGGAGAAGGGGAGAATGGCAAGCCCAGATACAGACACTAAAAGAGTGTTTCATGGCACCAGCATTAGGGTAGAAATAGATTACAAGAGAGCTTTTTGTATACAGAGAAAAGACCCAAGAAACATGCGCTCGGGAGGCATGTGATGACAGAAATGACAATATGGACATTTATGTTATCAAATAATAATTCTAACCAGAATGAAGGTAGCTATCAGGTTTTAATTAATTTTCTTTATTTAATCCTCACAAGACATAGTGAGATAAAGTTTTTCATTCCCCTTTTACAGAAAAGGATACAAAGACAAAGATTAAATAAAAGTCCAAGGTTACAGAGCTAATAAACAGTAAAGCTGCAATTCAAACTTTAGGAATCAGCAAGAATCACTCCTGGAAGAAAACAGTGCTATTGGAGACGTTATTTACATAGTAATGTAAGGACTCTCAAGAACAGTCTATAGGTCCCAGTTAGAAAACAAAGTAAAATTTAAAAAAAAAAAAAGATTTAATAAAGGAAACTTAACTTTTCGGAAAAGATTTTCCAAAAAAGTTATTACTAAAAATAATAAATTTTAGCTTTCGCTTGTATTTTTACACCATGATCTAAAGGAAAATGAAATAAAACTCTTGTGATCCCCCATTTTGAGAGGCACTGATCCAGTCCAACACACTCATGTGGGATAGCGCTAAAATTCAGGACAGTTCATTGACCTTAGAGCGGAAAATATGTGCTTTTAAAGTATTTTCTGAAGTTGATGAGAATTACGTGAAGTACCCTCTTAAGGGAAATGATATTTGTAATCAACATTTATGCTTTAAAAATATGTGGATACACTCCTGTCAGAGCTTTGCTAAAGGAGCAGCTCATCAGAGAAAATATTCTACAATATAATCCATTACAACAAAAGCAAATAACTGAGAATAACTCCATTTCTCTTTTCCTTTTCTTCTTCTTATCAAACTTCTACTTATTCTTTAAGAATTATCTGGTCTCACTACATTTATGAATCATATCTGATCTTCCATTGCTATAACTTAATCTATCTTTTCCTTAGATCTCTATAGTGTTTAATGTCTGCATCATTCTTGACATTTATTATGGTAGCAAGACAATGTTTTGAAATATTCTCCAATGTAATTGCTTTAATTATGATTTCACTCTAAAGCCCTTCTGTAATTAAAACAAGGTCTGGAGGCTGAGACTGTTGTCCCTGGAAAGAAAAAAACAGAAAAGCACTTACTGAGAACAAAGAGTTGATTTCCATGCTTTTAACTCCAAAGCAGACTTTTAAAAACATATAGTAGAGGCAATAATCTTGAAAGTCACTTTTATGAAAGAGGTGAGAATTTGGGGAATTTTCAAAACTTGGCTTGGAAACCAAGAGCCAAAACCTGAAGGAAGAGGTCATACAGTTTTCCCAAAAATAAAATATTAGAGAATTCATGGTTTTGTAAGAAGGGGAAGGAACGTCTGACTATGAAGAGGGTAGGAGGGCTGAGTATCTGGGAGGAGTGGGAAAAAAACACCGTTTTTGGAAGAATCACCACCAGGCTTTCTGGGGCATAGCCCCAGAAAGTCTCTTTTCCAGGTTGGAGATGACTTCTGAATAAACAGGTAACCAGCATCTGATACTGGAAGTTATTTCCAACATGACCCTGTGTGTAGGGAGTAATGACTGAGGGTGGTAGATGACTGGGTAGATAGACCTGGAGATATCTTCACAAAGTCCCACAGAACCTAATTGGGTTGCCATGGCCTCCTCAAAGGAGCACAGAAGTGGCTGAGGATAAACTGGAAGACTCAAAGGACCTGAAGTTGCAACAGATTATAAGGACCACATGACTGGAGGCACTGGGTGAGACTAGAGCTATCAGCAGTGGTTGCCAGTGCCCAGAGATGGGACTAGATGGGATAGGCTGTGTCTGTATGGAGGTCAGTGAGCACAGATGACACAGATGTTACACCCTTTCCAGAGGATAGCAGTATACATTAGTACCTATCCCCGCAGAAAGAAACTGAATCCCAAGGAAGAGCAGAAGGAGGAAAAGGGAAAAAGAGAACTCTGAGAATTGTGTTTAAGCTCTTTACCTTTTATATTTGTTTATTGTTTTTAAACATTTAGAAATGGGGCTACACTCAGCACTGATAAGGAAAATCCTACCTCTTTTAGTACAGTAATGGATTCAGAAATGAGCCTGAAATTCAAGCCTAAGCCATTAGTGTATGGCATTCTCTGAGCCAAAGTAATTGATTCAGGAATGACCATCGGACCTAAGTTGCTCCCAACAGGATATTTGTGTATGTGTGAATGAGAAGACCTGTAGCCTTGGTGCTGCTGACAAACATAGAGGAGGCAGCCTTAGGATATAACCAACCTTATAGATGCAGAGATGGAAAGAACAAGAAAACCAGAGAAAGAAAGAAAGAATAAGAGGAAGGAAGAAAGAAAAGGAGGGAGGGAGGGTGGGGGAGAAAGGGTTTCTTAGTGACATTATTATACTGTTGAATTAACCTTCACCCTGAAAACAGCCCCAATACTGGGTTAATTACTAATAAATTCTCTCTATTTGTTATTCAGGTTTAATCAGGTGTTTCTGATAGTTTCAACTGCATTTCCTAATTTATACTGATAGTGATCAAATTTGCCTTGGCTGTATCTTAGCAGCCTGTTACAGAGATTCCCCATGAAAAACACTATACCTGAAGTGAAGCCAAAAAAAGGGAGTGATCACACATGATGTAGAAAATCCTCACCACCATTATTACTTGTTAGTTTACATTTTTGTTTATAAAATAGTGAATTTGAATTATAGAATTTTGGAAAACAGAAAATTTGAAAAAGAACAAAATTAATCACCCATGGTTTTACTACCCCAAAGCAACATCTGGGTATATTTTGGCTTCCTTAATTTGATTCTTGGTTTCTATTCAGGATTATTTCTTATAGAATATTTGTGATGATATTTTATATCCTAATTTTGGATCCTGTTTTTTTCACCTAACAAGCAATTGTAGGGGTAAACTCCAAAACCCTAAACTCTGGAAAACTGACCTAAATTTGGTTTTTCATCTCCTGGTGATCACTTAGGGTATGCTGGGATTGCCACCAGTGTTGCAACTGGTGAGCCAGCAGGCCCTGGCTGAGTGAGGAGAAGAGCCAGGAGGGGCCAGGAGGGTTCACCAGGCTGCCGAATGACCTGGTGGTTCTTCACACTGTCTGTGGCATCTATGGAGTAGGGTTCCCCTGTGGAGGGAAAAGGCACTAGAAGCTTGGTCCTCCAACTGAGAGTACTTCTGTGTCCCTTTCCTAGCAGAACCATCTCTGTGCAGTAAGTGGCATCTTTTGTCTACATTAAAGAACGTGTATTCTTTGCCAGTGTGTGCTGGTTTCTTTTCCTGAGCCTGTTGTGACAACCCTGCAGTAGATGATGATAATAACAGCATCTAGCATCTACGGAGCACTTACTTAGTATCAGGTACCTTTTAAGCAATTGACATACACTAACTCCTAATTTTCATGGTAATTATACAAAGTAGGTACTGTCATTTTACAGTCTATCATTTCCATTTTATATTTATTTATTTTTCCATTTTCTTTCAGGGAATGGAATACCATTTCCATTTCACGTATAAGGAAACTGAGACATAGGGGAAATAATCTGACCAAGGACACAGCTAAGAAACTTACGCTTTTACCACTGTGTTACAAGCCTTGTTATATACTGTAAACTTGTTATGTAATACATAATTTCTTGAATATTTTTCATGTTATTAAAACTCAGATAACATATTATTTTAATGACTACATCAATATTATATCCTTTATATAACCAGACCTCTATTATGAAATACTTAGATTGTTTCACTCTTTTATTTAATAAATAATGCTGTAGTAAATATATTTGCAAAGAAAGATTTTTCTGTATTTAGAGTTTTTGGAGGGATACATTCTCAGAAGCAGTATTATGAAGTTTAGTGGTATGACTATTTTAAAGCCCTTGAGTTATATTGCAAATTACTTTTCAAAGATGATGTACCAATTTACATACCTAATGTAAAGTAGGAGAGATGCCTCTTTCACTGAACTGTCACTGTCATCAAGTAGCACATATTCTTTTCTCTGTTATTGATAATAAAGAGCAATATTCAATATATCATTTCATTAATATATTGAATCAATAACAAAACTTTGATTTGCTTTTATATTTTATAATTAATAAATTATTTTTAAAGATTATTTCTCTATTTTAGAGACAGAGACTTGCCCTATCACCCAGGCTGCAGTGCAGTGGTGCAATCACAGCTCACTGTAACCTCCAACTCCTGGACTTAAGTGATCCTCCCACCTCTGCCTCCTAGTAGTTAGGATTACAGGCGTGAGCCACCACATTCAGCCACAGTTTTAAAATTTTGATAAAATAAATTATCTGAATAGTAAAATTAATACCTGAATATTCAATCCTATATTTAATACATAATATTGAATTACAGAAATGAAAAATTAGTTATACTTTAAAAGAATTCAAATACTACAAAACCTTTCAAATATTAATTCTTTCATCAATATAATACCAAGCAAGTAGCTAAGGAGGAAATACTCACACAGAGCCCCTGAAATAAAATGACCTGCCAAGGCTGCATATAAATAGAATTATGTCTAAATGTTTGCTTTGTATCTTTCAATTAAGAGAAACAGTGAAGAATATATACATGAGGAAAAGGAAGAAATATATATTGTCACATTTCAATGTCAAAATATGAAGATGTTTCTCAAAAATTAAAAACAAACAATATTTACTTATTCTTTCCATTGGGTCTCTTGGTGCTTAGCTTAACTTTTAAATGCCCTTTCTAGTTGATGACTTAAACAAAAGCCTTGAGAAGCTATAAATAGTTCCATCCATTCTGCACCATGCTCCTGCCTCCCTCCTTTAGTGCTTATGGCCTCCCTTAGGAATGTGTTTGGGCCAGATGGCCTTCAGCCCAATTTCTTGTAAATATTCATTTTTAATGATAATAATTAAAAATACTAATTTGCTGTTACCCAAGGCCATTTCTACAGAGACCTCTCGGTGTTTCACAAATACTAATTAAGCCTCAGCAATGAGACTTTCTCTTCTAGTCTTACAAAATGCCTAAGGGTTTGTCCCTAAAGCAATATTCTTAGCATAAACAATGACATCAGCAGCCGAGGCAAGATTCCAGCTTCTTCCTTCCATCAGGATGGTCTTCAGACATGAGGATGAACTCACATTGTTTGATACTAGTTTGGGCCCAAGATGCCACCAAGAGGGGACAATCAGTCTCTTTTCCAGGGTGGAGATGACCTCTGATAGGCTACAAGAGGTTACTCATTCTCCCTCCTTTAACTTAGAAAAACTATTTATTTATCTGATGGCTTAGAACAATGTTTTTCAAACTGAAGGACAAATCATTAAACAGGAGTTCTTAATCTAGGTTCTTTAGACCACCAGATAATCTGGGGATAGAGTACAGTATATCTATGAGCTTAGGTGGGTAAAACAATCACATCTTTATTTTTGTTAATACCAATAATACCACAGTAGTATTAGTAGTACTTATGACTATTACCAGCAGAAATTATAGATATTTTCATGGCACCTTAGGTTATGCAGGAATCTTGAAATATTGTTTATCCATATTACTACTTTAGGATTATGGTAGCTTATTTCAAATTTTAATTTAAATGCTCATATATTGTGGTGGAGCCAAGATGGCTGAATAGGAACAGCTCCGGTCTACAGCTCCCAGCGTGAGCGACGCAGAAGATGGGTGATTTCTGCATTTCCATTTAAGGTACCGGGTTCATCTCACTAGGGAGTGCCAGACAGTGGGTGCAGGACAGTGGGTTTAGTGCATCGTGCGTGAGCTGAAGCAGGGTGAGGCATTGCCTCACTCGGGAAGCGCAAGGGGTCAGGGAGTTCCCTTTCCTAGTCAAAGAAAGGGGTGACAGATGGCACCTGGAAAATCGGGTCACTCCCACCCTAACACTGCGCTTTTCCAACAGGCTTAAAAAACGGCACACCAGGAGATTATATCCCGCACATGGCTCGGAGGGTCCTATGCCCACGGAGTTTTGCTGATTGCTAGCACAGCAGTCTGAGATCAAACTGCAAGGTGGCAGGGAGGCTGGGGCAGGGGTGCCTGCCATTGCCCAGGCTTGATGAGGTAAACAAAGCAGCCTGGAAGCTCGAACTGGGTGGAGCCCAACACAGCTCAAGGAGGCCTTCCTGCCTCTATAGGCTCCACCTCTGGGGGCAGGGCACAGACAAACAAAAAGACAGCAGTAACCTCTGCAGACTTAAATGTCCCTGTCTGACAGCTTTGAAGAGAGTAGTGGTTCTCCCAGCACGCAGCTGGAGATCTGAGAATGGGCAGACTGCCTCCTCAAGTGGGTCTCTGAGCCCTGAGCAGGCTAACTGGGAGGCACCCCCCAGTAGGGGCAGACTGACACCTCACACGGCCAGGTACTCCTCTGAGACAAAACTTCCAAAGGAACAATCATAGGGATGGAGGAAGATCTACCAAGCAAATGGAAAACAAAAAACGGCAGGGGTTGCAATCCTAGTCTCTGATAAAACAGACTTTACGCCAACAAAGATCAAAAGAGACAAAGAAGGCCATTACAAAATGGTAAAGGGATCAATTCAACAAGAAGAGCTAACTATCCTAAATATATATGCACCCAATACAGGAGCACCCAGATTCATAAAGCAAGTCCTTAGAGTCCCACACAATAATAATGGGAGACTTTAACACCCCACTGTCAACATTAGACAGATCAATGACACAGAAAGTTAACAAGGATACCCAGGAATTGAACTCAGCTCTGCACCAAGTGGACCTAATAGACATCTACAGAACTCTCCACCCCAAATCAATAGAATATACATTCTTTTCAGCACCACACCACACCTATTCCAAAATTGACCACATAGTTGGAAGTAAAGCACTCCTCAGCAAATGTAAAACAACAGAAATTATAACAAACTGCCTCTCAGACCACAGTGTAATCAAACTAGAACTCAGAATTAAGAAACTCATTCAAAACCGCTCAACTACATGGAAAATGAACAACCTGCTCCTGAATGACTACTGGGTACATAATGAAACGAAGGCAGAAATAAAGATGTTCTTTGAAACCAACGAGAATAAAGACACAACATACCAGAATCTCTGGGGCACATTCAAAGCAGCGTGTAGAGGGAAATTTCTAGCACTAAATGCCCACAAGAGAAAGCAGGAAAGATCCAAAATTGACACCCTAACATCACAATTAAAAGAACTAGAAAAGCAAGAGCAACACATTCAAAAGCTAGCAGAAGGCAAGAAATAACTAAAATCAGAGCAGAACTGAAGGAAATAGAGACACAAAAAACCCTTCAAAAAATTAATGCATCCAGGAACTGGTTTTTTGAAAGGATCAACAAAATTGATAGACCGCTAGCAAGACTAATAAAGAAGAAAAGAGAGAAGAATCAAATAGACACAATAAAAAATGATAAAGGGCATATCACCACCGATCCCACGGAAATACAAACTACCATCGGAGAATACTACAAACAACTCTACGCAAATAAACTAGAAAATCTAGAAGAAATGGATAAATTCCTCCACACATACACCCTCCCAAGACTGAACCAGGAAGAAGTTGAATCTCTGAATAGACCAATAAAAGGCTCTGAAATTGTGGCAATAATCAATACCTTACCAACCAAAAAGAGTCCAGGACCAGATGGATTTACAGCCGAATTCTACCAGAGGTAAAAGGAGGAACTGGTACCATTCCTTCAGAAACTCTCCCAATCAATAGAAAAAGAGGGAATCCTCCCTAACACATTTTATGAGGCCAGCATCATCCTGATACCAAAGCCTGGCAGAGACACAACAAAAAAAGAGAATTTTAGACCAATATCCTTGAAGAACATTGATGCAAAAAATCCTCAATAAAATACTAGCAAACCGAATCCAGCAGCACATCAAAAAGCTTATCCACCATGATCAAGTGGGCTTCATCCCTGGGATGCAAGGCTGGTTCAACATATGAAAATCAATAAATGTAATCCAGCATATAAACAGAACCAAAGACAAAAACCACATGATTATCTCAATAGATGCAGAAAAGCCCTTTGACAAAATTCAACAATGCTTCATGCTAAAAACTCTCAATAAATTAGGTATTGATAGGATTTATCTCAAAATAATAAGAGCTATCTATGACAAACCCACAGCCAATATCATACTGAAATGGGCAAAAACTGGAAGCATTCCCTTTGAAAACTGGCACAAGACAGGGATGCCCTCTCTCACCACTCCTATTCAACACAGTGTTGAAAGTGCTGGCCAGGGCAATCAGGCAGGAGAAGGAAATAAAGGGTATTCAATTAGGAAAAGAGGAAGTCAAATTGTCCCTGTTTGCAGATGGCATGATTGTATATCTAGAAAACCCCATTGTCTCAGCCCAAAATCTCCATAAGCTGATAAGCAACTTCAGCAAAGTCTCAGGATACAAAATCAATGTGCAAAAATTACAAGAATTCTTATACACCAATAACAGACAAACAGAGAGCCAAATCATGAGTAAACTCCCATTCACAATTGCTTCAAAGAGAATAAAATACCTAGGAATCCAACTTACAAGGGATGTGAAGGACCTCTGCAAGGAGAAGTACAAACCACTGCTCAATGAAATAAAAGAGGACAAAAACAAATGGAAGAACATTCCATGCTCATGGGTAGGAAGAATCAATATCGTGAAAATGGCCATACTGCCCAAGGTAATTTATAGATTCAATGCCATCCCCATCAAGCAACCAATGACTTTCTTCACAGAATTGGAAAAAACTACTTTAAACTTCATATGGAACCAAAAAAGAGCCCACATCACCAAGTCAATGCTAAGCCAAAAGAACAAAGCTGGAAGCATCACGCTACCTGACTTCAAACTATACTACAAGGCTACAGTAACCAAAACAGCATGGTACTGGTACCAAAACACAGATATAGATCAATGGAACAGAACAGAGCCCTCAGAAATAACGCCGCTTATCTGCAACCATCTGATCTCTGACAAACCTGAGAAAAACAAGCAATGGGGAAAGGATTCCCTATTTAATAAATGATGCTGGGAAAACTGGCTAGCCATATGTAGAAAGCTGAAACTGGATCCCTTCCTTACACCTTATACAAAAATTAATTCAAGATGGATTAAAGACTTAAACCTTAGACCTAAAACCATAAAAACCCTAGAAGAAAACCTAGGCAATACCATTCAGGCCATAGGCATGGGCAAGGACTTCTTGACTAAAACACCAAAAGCAATGGCAATGAAAGCCAAAATTGACAAATGGGATCTAATTAAACTAAAGAGCTTCTGCACAGGAAAAGAAACTACCATCAGAGTGAACAGGCAACCTATAAAATGGGAGAAAATTTTCACAACCTACTCATCTGACAAAGGGCTAATATCCAGAATCTACAATGAACTCAAACAAATTTACAAGAAAAAAACAAACAACCCCATCAAAAAGTGGGTGAAGGATATGAACAGACACTTCTCAAAAGAAGACATTTATGCAGCCAAAAGACACATGAAAAGAGGCTCATCATCACTGGCCATCAGAGAAATGCAAATCAAAACCACAATGAGATACCATCTCACTCCAGTTAGAATGGCGATCATTAAAAAGTCAGGAAACAACAGGTGCTGGAGAGGATGTGGAGAAATAGGAACACTTTTACACTGTTGGTGGGACACTAAACTAGTTCAACCATTATGGAAGTTGGTGTGGTGATTCCTCAGGGATCTAGAACTAGAAATACCATTTGGCCCAGCCATCCCATTACTGGGTATATACCCAGTAGGATTATAAATCATGCTGTTATAAAGACACATGCACACGTATGTTTATTGTAGCACTATTCACAATAGCAAAACACTTGGAACCAACACAAATGTCCAACAGTGATAGACTGGATTAGGAAAATGTGGCACATATACACCATGGAATACTATGCAGCCATAAAAAATGACAAGTTCATGTCCTTTGTAGGGACATGGATGAAATTGGAAACCATCATTCTCAGCAAACTATCGCAAGGACAAAAAACCAAACACTGCCTGTTCTCACTCATAGGTGGAAATTGAACAATGAGAACACATGGACATAGGAAGGGGAACATCGCACTCCAGGGACTGTTGTGGGGTGGGGGTAGGGGGGAGGGATAGCATTAGGATATATATCTAATGCTAAATGATGAGTTAATGGGTGCAGCACACCAACATGGCACATGTATATATATTTAACAAACCTGCACATTGTGCACATGTACCCTACAACTTAAAGTATAATAATAATAAAATAAAATCTAAAAAGCTCATATATTACTATATTACACATTTTAAAATATTTTAATAACTATATTTCATATAGATTTCCTATTCTATTATTATAGCTTCCTTTATAATCCCATGTACTTTATTTCATGCACAAAAACATAATTCTAGCAGAATACATACACAAGTGTACATGAAACATTCTCCTGGATAGACCATATGTCAGGCTGCAAAACAAGTTTTATTAAGTTTAAAAGGATTGCAACCATATAAAACATGGTTCTAGCTTCATGAAGCTAGAAATCAGTAACAAGGAAAATAGAAAAGTTCACAAATATGTAGAAATTAAACTACACACTCTGAAACAATCAATATGCTAGAAAAGAAACCACAAGGAGAATTAGAAGATATTTAGAGATAAAAGTAAACAAAAACATAGCATTAAAGAAACTTACGGAATACAGTAAAAGCGGTGTTCAGAGGTAAATTTATAGCTCATAAATGCCTCTATTTCTGTGCAAGGCTGGTTCAACATCACAAATCAATAATCTAACTTACCACCTTAAGGAACTAGAAAATGAAGAGCAGACTGAAGCCAAAGCTAACAGGAAGAAAGTAATAATAAAGATTAGAGAATAGTGACAAGAAAAATAATGAAGAAAATAAATGAAACAAAAGTTGATCCTTTAAAAACATCAATGAAATTGATAAAGCTTTAGCTAGACTAAGAAAAGAAGAGGGAGGATGCAAATAACTAAATTCAGAAATGAAAGCTGGGGACATAACTACTGACCTTATAGGAATAAAAAGGATTATAATACTATAAGTAATTATATGCCAACAAATTATATATACTAACCTATATGAATATAAATTCATGGAAATATACAAATTACTAAAACTGATTTGAGAATAAATAGAGAATCTGAGAACACCTATAATAACTAGATATTTAATCAGTAACCAACATCCTCATAAAGAAAAGTCCAGCACCAGATTTCACTGGTGAATTCCACCAAACATATAAAAAAGATTTAACATCAATCTTTCTCAAACTATTCCAAATTAACAGAATAAGAGGGAACATATTCTAACTCATTCTATGAGGCCACACCAATACCAAGGCCAGATAAAGACACCACAAGAAGAGAAGACTACAGGCCAATATCCTTGAAGAATAATAAACTAATTCAGCAAAGTTGCAGGGTACAAGAGCAAAACACAGTACAGTTGTGTTTTTTATGCCAGCAATAAATAATCCAAAAAAGGAAGTTTAAAAAATAATTCTATTTACAATAGTACCCAAAAGAATAAAATGCCTAGAAATGAATTTAACCAAGAAAATGAAAGACTTGTACACTGAAAATTGTAGGACATTGCTGAAGGAAATTTTAAAAGACCTAAATAAATGGAAAACTTCCCATGTTAATGATTTACAATTAATTCTGTTAAGATGGCAATACTAGCCAAAGCAGTTTAAAGATTCAATGCAGTTCTATCAAAATTTCATCAGTCCTTTTCTCAGAAATAGAAAAGTTGATTCAGGCCAGGTGCAGTGGCTAACTCCTGCAATCCCAGCACTTTGAAAGGCCAAGGCGGGCAGATCACTTGAGGTCAGGAGTTTGAGACCACCCTGGCCAACATGGTGAAACCCCATTTAGACTAAAAATACAAAAGTTACCCAGGCATGGTGGTGCACGCCTGTAATCCCAGATACTTGGGAGGCTAAGGTAGGAGAATCACTTGAATCTGCGAGGTGAAGGTAACAGTGAGCAAAGAGATTGCCCCACTGTACTCCATGCTTGGGCCACAGAGTGAGTGAGACTCTGTCTCAAAAAAAAAAAAAAAAGTTGATTCTAAAATTCATATGGAACTGCAAGCTAAACAATCTTGAAACTGGTCAAACAGCCAAAATGATCTTGAAAAAGAACAAAATTGGAGGACCTGTACTTATGATTTCAAAACATAAAGTTATGGCAATCCAAACAGTGTGGTACTGGCATGAGGATAAACATACAGACCAGTGAAATAGAACTAAGAGTTCAGAAATAAACCCATACTTCTATTACTAATACATTTTCAACAAGGGCGCTAAGACCATTTGATGGGGGAAAAGACTAATCTTCCCAACAAATGGTGCTGGGAAAACTGTATATCCACGTTCAAGGGAATGAAGTTGTGCCTCTACGCCATCTGCACAAATTAACGCAAGATGGGTCAATGAGCAAAGCAAGGGGCAAAAAGCATAAAACTCTTAGAAAAAAATATAGGGGTAAATCTGGGTTTTGGCAATAGATTCTTAGATAGGACACCAAAAGCATAAGCAATGAAAAAAAATAAGCTAAACTTCATCAAATTTAAAAAGTCTTGTGTGTTAATGGACATTATTAAGAAGGTGAAAAGACAACCTACAGGATGCGTGAAAATATTTGCAAATCATATATCTAACAAGGGTTTATTCTCTAGAATATAAAGATACTTACAACTCAATAACAAAAAGACAATGCAATTAAAAAATGAACAAAGGGCTTGAGTAGACATTTCTCCAAATAAAATATACAATTGACAACAAGCACATGAAAATATGCATAATATTATTAGTCATTAGAGAAATGCAAATCAAAACCACAACGACATACCACCTTACACCAACAAGTGTGGCTATCAAAAAATATGTATGTGTGTGTGTGTATATATATATATATATAAAGTAATGGCAAAGATGTCAAGACATTGAAACCTTCATATGTTACTGATGGGAATGTAAAATTGGTCTGTGGAAAACAGTTTGGTGAATCCCAAAAAGTTTAACACAGAATTTCCATATGACCTAGCAATTCCACTACTAAGTATATACTTGAAAATAATTGAAAAGTGATATTCAAACAATTACATGTAAACACTTGTTTACAACAGGACTATCTGCAATAGCAAAAATGTAGAAACAACCCAAATGTTAAACAAATTGTGGTATATACACAGAAGGAAATGTTATTCACTCCATAAAAAGGAATGAAGTACTGATATATGCTCTCACTTGGATGAACCTTGAAAACCTTATGCTAAGTAACGGAAGCCAGACACAAAAGAGCACACATTGTATAGCATCATTTGTATGAAATATCCAGAATGACAGAAAGCAGGTTACTGGGTGCCAGCGAGTAGTGGAAGAGGATAGTGAAGAACAATTGCATTTATTTATTGATTGATTGATAGTATGATTTTACCTTTAATCTCTGTGCACCATTACTTAGAGAAAAAGAAAACTTCAATTTAGAAATAAAATAATCATCTACATCAAATGAGAAAAACTAAAACATAATAAAACACAGCATAGGAAAGCTTGTTGATGATGTCTAAAAGTTTTGTAGTTTACCATCAACCTTATCTAGTTAGAAAGCATCCTACTCTCTGAGTATTCTTCTTCTTTTTTTTTTTTAAGTTCTGAGATACACGTGCAGAAAGTGCAGGTTACATAGGTATACATGTGCCATGGCGGTTTACTGCACCCATCAACCCATCATCTAGGTTTTAAGCCCCACATGCATTAGGTATTTGTCCTAATGCTATCCCTCCCCTTGTCCCCCATCCCCCAACAGGCCCCAACGTGTGTTGTTCCCCTCCATGTGTCCATGTGTTCTCCTTGTTCAACTCCCACTTACGAGTGAGAACATGTGATGTTTGGTTTTCTGTTCCTGTGTTAGTTTGCTGAGGATGATGGTTTCCAGCTTCATCCATGTCCCTGTAAAGGACATGAACTCATCCTTTTCTATGGCTGCATCGTATTCCTTGGTGTATATGTGCCACATTTTCCTTACCCAGTCTATCATTGATGGGCATTTGGGTTGGTTCCAAGTCTTTGCTATTACAAATAGTGCTATAATAAACATGTGTGCATATGTCTTTATAGTAGAATGATTTATAATCCTTTGGGTATACACCCAGTAATGGGATTGCTGGGTCAAATGGTATTTCTGTTTCTAGATCCTTGAGGAATTACCACACTGTCTTCCACAATGGTTGGAACAATTGCTTTTAAACTAGCTTTTCACCCTCTACTCTTTTGGCCCTTGGTATTCTCCAGGGTTCTGTCCATGGGCGTCTTCTGCATATAATACTGACTGGCTGATGATTCTGAGCTTACTAACTGTAGGAGCATCAGTTACTGTATAATTCTAGACAAGTGATATAACATTTTTTCTACTCATGTTTTTCTTTACATTGGAAAATAAAGAGAAAGATAATATCTACTTCAAAATCTATAATTGCTGGATCTATTCCTAACTGCTTAATAGACACTTCTGTCATGATAGTCTAAAGGCAGTTCAAATTAACCATTTCTTCCTAAATCTCTTCTTCTATCTGACTTTCTATATCAGTAAATGGAAATTTTATCTATTCACCATTTTGTCCAAGCGATTTTATCTAAACACTCATTTTTCTCTCTGCACTAGAAACTCATTGTCATCTTTATTTCGCTCTTTTCATTCATCCCTTCATAGAAAATTGTTCTCCTAGTCTTGTTAGTCAACTAAAATCTCAGAAACAACTCCCGTCTTCTCCCTTCTCTTTGCCACTGCTGTGGTTCAGGCCTTTATGATATACATAAAATGTGGAACTATAAGGTTAACTGTTCTTGCACTGGTCCCAGCCTACACTAAAACATTAGTTTTCCTCAGATTTTCATACTTGCCCCTCTTTTTTTTTAAACATTCTTCTTAACTTCTCTGGATGATCGAATTATTTTTCTTGATTTCAACTTCTACTTTTTCTTTGATGACTCGTAAATGAACATATTTATTCTTGAAATTCAGATTTCAAAAGCTTCAGACTAACATGTTGAGCATCCTTTCAAACATCTCTAACTGCTTCTCTGATACCAAGGGCATGTTCAAAACTAAACCCATCACCTTCTTCTCTAATCCTGCCCTTCCCATATAATTTTTAGCTGCATTGGTGGCTCCTGATCTACCCTGTCATTCAAACTTAAATCCAGCCAGTGGAGGTGGCTTCTCCTTCCTGAAGCTAAATTAGGAAGGAGACTAGGACGTTTTTATTTTATACTTTTGGATGTGGAGAAACCCTGTCTCTACTAAAAATACAAAATTAGCCAGGCATGGTGGCACATGCCTGTAATCCCAGCTACTCAGGAGGCTGAGACAGGATAATCGCTTGAACCCAGGAGGAGGAGGTTGCTGTGAGTCGAGATCATGCCATTGCACTCCAGCCTGGGCAACAAGGGTGAAACTCCGTCAGAAAAAAAAAAAAAAAAAAAAGCTTCCCAAATTGTAGGTGCCTCAGAACCTTAAAAATCTGGATCCATTTCTGTCTGCAGCTAATTCTTTATATCTCTCTTTATCTGCAATTTCACCTCAAGGAGAATATTGAGTTATTTTACATACACAAGAATTTTTAGATCCATTTCAGCATTTTCCATCTTCAACTCTACAGTAGCAGTTTAAAGCATCATCATCTGTTACCTGGAGGACTGAAACAGCTTCCTACTGATCTGCCCACACTCAATGTATGTTCACATCAAATTAATTATTCATATAATCTGCAATTATTGAATAAAAATAAAATTTTAAAAGCTCTACAAATATCACCTTGCGAATTTGCTACTTAATTCTGATCTATAATTTTAGGAGACAATCCAGGTTCCTTGGTATGGCACTTAAGGATTTCCAAGAAATGGCTTGATTTACTTATCCTTATTTCCCATTTCTGCCATTCTTCCTCATTTATCACAGTCTTTATTTTATGTTCTAACATTTTTAAACCACTTGCACACACCCTCACAGACTGCACTCATTCTTTCCTCCATGTGTTTCTTCATATTTTTCTCCCCTACTTGGAATTACCGATATATTTTTGCCAACTGTCTCTCTTTTTTTTTTTTTTTTTTGGAGATGGAGTCTCGCTGTGTCACCAGGCTGGAGCGCAGTGACACGATCTCGGCTCACTGCAAGCTCTGTCTCCTGGGTTCACGCCATTCTTCTGCCTCAGCCTCCCCAGTAGCTGGGACTACAGGCACCCGCCACCACACCCGGCTAATTTTTTTACATTTTTTAGTAGAGACGGGGTTTCACCGTGTTAGCCAGGATGGTCTCGATCTCCTGACCTCGTGATCCGCCCGCCTCAGCCTCCCAAAGTCCTGGGATTACAGGCATGAGCCACCACGCCCAGCCTGCCAACTGTCTTACTCTGCTCAAGGTACCATAACAAAATCCTACAGACTGGGTAGCTTAAACAACAGAAATTTATTTTTTTCACAGCTCTAGAGGCTGGAAAGTCTGTCTGTTTTCATCTGGTACACACAGGAAGATTTCACCCGTACAGTGGTGAAGGTCAACAAGATCAGAAATGGAGATGATCGGCTAGGCGCGGTGGCTGACTCCTGTAATCCTAGCACTTTGGGAGGCTAAGGCAGGTGGATCACCAGGTCAGGAGATCAAGACCATCCTGGCCAACATGGTGAAACCCCATCTCTACTAAAAGAGAACAAAAATTAGCTGGGTATGGTGGCACATTCCTTTAATTCCAGCTACTGGGGAGGCTGAGGCAGGAGAATCACTTGAACCACGGAGTCAAAGATTGCAGTGAGCCAAGATTGTGCCACTGCACTCCAGCCTGGCAACAGAGCAAGACTCCATCTCAAAAAAAAAAAAAAAAAAGAAAAGAAAAAATGGAGATGATCTTTTACCTGTACTCAACTATCTGGATTAGTTTGTTATGTAAGTAGCCAATGAAAAATTACAGACATAAGATGAAAACTCACAATTTAGAAAGAGAATAGCAAGTTGCATAACCAAAGAAATAGCTCCTACTAAAACAGAAATTTTTTAAAAATCCAATTATTATTCACACAAACATGCATATTCATACACACAGGCTTTCACTCTGATAATGGCATACTAGGTGATTTGCACTAACCCTTTTGCTGAAGATGACTAAAAAACTTGATTAAAAGTCCGAAAAGATCTTACTTAACATCCAAGACCTAAGATATTAGGGAATTTCTTGCTAACAGAATGGAACAAGAAGAGATGAACTAGAGCCCTCCTGTTCAGGGAATAATTGCCTTTGTAGAAAAAGCACCTGAAAGGGGTGGAGTTCTTTAAAGTGAAAAGGTGTGAGGTTCAAGGTCCTGAAGTCACCAGAAACAGAGAACCTGAAGAATATCCCCTCTTCCTGGATGTCATTCTTACTCTGGCCAAAGTGCCTATTCTTGTGGAAATGGCTTGAAGGCAAGCTGACCTCTTGGGTAAATTTCAGGAGCTGGAAGGGCAAGTCAGAATGTAATGCGTGACAAAGGTAAAAACCTAAGGTAATGTATACTCTAATGTGGTAGGGACACTCAGGAGTTGTACTCTTAAACTGAGGTATTTTGGCAGAGCATCTAGGTAGCTCAGAAAGTCTTCAAGCCTTAATTTGAGACTGCTTTCACTCCTAGGTACCTGGAATACAAAAAATAAAATTTCTTTTTCAAATGATCTAACCTGTCATTCAAGCTTCTTCCAAATATCTGGAAGAAGGTATATTCCAAGTCCCAAATTATTTCCTACAAATAATTTCTCAAAATGTTTAGGCAACAACGGAAGACTATAAGGACAATAAGAGACATACAAAGATGACAACAGTCAAAATCAGTACCAACAGTTGTCAATAGAAACAGAAACACAGAAAATCTATATTTGCAAACCATCAAATGTAGAAACTACTGCAGTTATAGTTATTACAACCAATGATATATAAGCTGAATTTAAGATTATAGCAAATGCGGAAAAAGTAAAATGTGATACTGAAGATTCAAAAACTAATGAACTAGAAATAATAGAACTGAAAAATAGAATAATAAAAATTTAAAACTCAATAGATGGGTTTAACACCAGTCAAGAGAAAATTAATAAACTAGATGATTTATCAGAAGAACCCATGTGGAATGAAGCATGATGAAACAAAAATATGGGACACACATGGGAGAGGATAACAGACATCAAAAGACACAGCCCAATGTACATTAAATTTGAGTTTCAGAAGGAAACGAAAGGAAAGAAAAATGAGGCAGAAGCAATGTTTAAGAGAACTGATATTTGAACTCAGATTGATGAAAGAAACCAGTACCTATTCAACAGTTCTAAAAAAGCACTTGCAGAATGAATAAAAACAAATTCACATGATAGTGGAGCTGCAGAAAAGAAAAGACAATAACAAAATCTTAAATGCAGCAGAGGAGCAGATTAAATTCATAGGAGTAGCACAGACTATAACTGATAACTTGACAGTGATTTTGGAAGCCAGAGCAAGTATAAACATTTATTTAAGAAAGTACAGTTAGAAATGGAATTGAATTCATTAATTGAATGCAATAAAACCTTTCCCACAAAGAAAACTATGACTTCACACAGCTTCTCCAGAAGGTTCTATCAAAGATATTTTTAAAAATCCAATGTTACACAAAGCCTTCTAGAGAACAGGAAAAAGAAGACAGAGCTCTCTCTGATCTTTCCTTATTTTATGATACCAACATAACCTTGTTACCAAAAACCAACAAAAGCAGCATAAAAAGGACACAAATGTAGGCCAGCCTCAATCATGATCACAGATGCACATAAATCTCACGAAGTTGATGCAACAGCCATAAATCTTTACATTTTAGTTCACATTGCATAAAAATGTATAAGTAAAAAATTGTTAGAAATAAAAGACAATAAATATGATGTATTACTAATTTAAAGTAATAGCAAAAACTTAAAAAGACATTCATAATGTCTAGCTTGATTATAAATAGAAATAAAATGTGATCTTTAAGTTCTCTGCAACATTTATAAAATCAATATTTACAAAATAGGTCATGTTCCATCACATGGAAATTTCAACACATTCTAAAACATAGATGCCTAGATTCCTTTGTTTTTTGCTATAATTCAACCAAAGTAAAAATGAATTCCCCATACAAAGGAATGATTAGATTATGTGAAACGAGAAAGAAAGAAATTAGAAACAAATCTATCCCCAAAAGAAATAAATAGTTGAATTAATAAATAAAAAATGAAACCTAGTGATAGAGACTGATACAGTACTAAAACTCTGGTACGTCTGCCAAAGGGCCAAAATATGGATATATACAAGAAGACACAAATACATAAATATTAGTCATGAGAATGGCATGACAAAAGCATTTACATACAAGTGTTTTAAAATGAGAATGAAAATTATACAAAAACTATAGCACCCTAACTAGATAATCCAAAGTAATGGGTGACTTTCCAAATAATATTTAAGTATTTACAAAGAAATATGAAATATTAATAGACCCTAGAAAAAAAACACAGAAAATTATCAGAATTACAACCTTGACCATAGACACCAGATCCAGATATTTTAAATTTGACTCAAGCCTTCAAGGACATAATTTATTATCTTATTTTAAAATTTTACCTGCTTCAGGTCATAGTATATGCTTAAAAATTATTTAATCTTAAAGCTAGAAGTACCTCTGCTGCAAAATCTGACTAGGATATCATACACACAAATGCACACATACACACACACACACACACACACACACACAGAGATGGAGGGGTGGGGAGAGAGAGAGAGAGACAGAGATTGACAAGAGAGAAAGGAGAAAATGGAAGCAGTTCCTACCAAGCCTAGGTTCAACAGTTAAATAGAACCATAACAAGATTCTACAAGGTCTTAATATAAATGTCTTGGAAAAAAGTTTGCCACACTCAAATAATCATGTGAAACACAAAGGCCTTCAACAAAATTTAATATAATTGCCAGATTTGTCAGTCTTTAAAATGCCAATTTAAGTGTAACTTTCCATGAGGGACATTTGGCAAGTACTATAGCCATTTATTTATTCATCCTAAAAATAGTATATATTGAATATCCCATGTTTTAGATGCTGACATCTTCATCAGGGATAAAGAAACCTGCAAAATACAAACACTCAAAGAGCTCACATTTTAATGGCAGAAACACACAGCAAACAAATAAATGCATTATACAATATAATGTTAAGCATATTTCCTTGTTAGGAAGACAAAACCTGAGTAGAAGGACAAAGAGCAATGGATGAGGTACACAGGCGGTCAGAAAATACTTCTCTAAGGAGGTATTTGAGCACTGACCTGAATGAAATAAGGAAGGAGGCATAGGACTATATGGGTGTAGGGTATTCTCTAAAGAGGAAAATATCAAATATAACGGCAAAAGAAAGGTTAGTGTGCTCAAGGAAAAAGAAAAAGGTCAAGTTGGCAAGAATGAGAACAGAACAATGACAGGCAAGAGTTTTAGGAAACAAGGCTGGAGAGTCAGATCATACAGAACCTCACAGAATTTAGATTTTATTTTAAAAGTGATTATAACCCCCTGGAAAGCTTGAACCATGGAATTAATAAGATCTGACTTAACATTTAAAAGGGTCACTCTGAGTGTTTAGGGGCAACAGATTGTATAGAAGAAAGGGTAAATGTAGATAGACCATTACCAGGCTACTGCAGTGCCAGGTAAGAAATTACGGTGACTTAATGAAACAGAATAGAGCCCTCAGAAATGATACCACACATCTACAACTATCTGATCTTTGACAAACCTGACAAAAACAAGAAATGGGGAAAGAATTTCCTATTTAATTAATGGTGATGGGAAAACTGGCTAGCCATATGTAGAAAGCTGAAACTGGATCCCTTCCTTACACCTTATACAAAAATTAATTCAAGATGGATTAAAGACTTAAATATTAGACCTAAAACCATAAAAATCCTAGAAGAAAACCTAGGCAATACCATTCAGGCCAGAGGCATGGGCAAGGACTTCTTGACTAAAACACCAAAAGCAATGGCAACAAAAGCCAAAATTGACAAATGGGATCTAATTAAACTAAAGAGCTTCTGCACAGCAAAAGAAACTACCATCAGAGTGAACAGGCAACCTACAGAATGGGAGAAAATTTTTACAATCTACCCATCTGACAAAGGGCTAATATCCAGAATCTACAATGAACTCAAACAAATTTACAAGAATAATTCAAACACCCCCATCAAAAAGTGGGCAAAGGATATGAACAGACACTTCTCAAAAGAAGACATTTATGCCGCCAAAAGACACATGAAAAAATGCTCAGCATCACTGGCCATCAGAGAAATGCAAATCAAAACCATAATGAGATACCATCTTACACCAGTTAGAATGGCGATCATTAAAAAGTCAGGAAACAACAGGTGCTGGAGAGGATGTGGAGAAATAGGAACACTTTTACACTGTTGGTGGGACTGTAAACTAGTTCAACTATTGTGGAAGACAGTGTGGCAATTCCTCAAGGATCTAGAACTAGAAATACCATTTGGCCCAGCCATCCCATTACTGGGTATATGCCCAAAGGATTATAAATCATGCTGCTATAAAGACACAGGCGCACGTATGTTTATTGCGGCACTATTCACAATAGCAAAGACTTGGAACCAACCCACATGTCCATCAATGATAGACTGGATTAAGAAAATGTGGCACATATATACCATGCAATACTATGCAGCCATAAAAAGGATGAGTTCATGTCCTTTGCAGGGACACGGATGAAGCTAGAAACCATCATTCTGAGCAAACTATCGCAAGGACAGAAAACCAAACACCACATGTTCTCACTCATAGGTGGGAACTGAACAATAAGAACACTTGGAAACAGGGTGGGGAACATCACACTCTGGGGCCTGTCGTGGGGTGGGGGGAGCGGGGAGGGATAGCATTAGGAGATATACCTAATGTAAATCACGAGTAAACAGATGCAACACACCAAAATGCACATGTATACATACGTAACAAACCTGCACACTGTGCACATGTACCCTAAAACTTAAAGTATAATTAAAAAAAAAGAAATTACAGTGACTTGATGTAAGGAGTAGTGATAAAGACATTGCAAAGTAACTGGAGCCAGCATATATTTTGAAGGTAATTCTAATTGGGTTTGCTGATAGACTGAATGTGAATTATAAAGAGAAAGAGAAGAAAGGATGACTCTAAGGTATTAGCAAACAAATGGCAAGGGCATTATTATTACAGTCATTAATAAAATTATAAACTAATTATAAAATTAATAATTTATAATTATTCCACGTTATAATGAAAGTTTGGGCCAATGCAATAAAACAAAAAAAATGAGAACCAGGGGGTCGCTTCCAAGAAGGCCAAATAGGAACAGCTCCGATCTGCAGCTCCCAGCGAGATGGATGCAGAAGATCGGTGATTTCTGCATTTCCAACTGAGTTACCTGGTTCATCTCATTGAGTCTGGTTGGACAGTGGGTGTAGCCCACAGAGGGTGAGCTGAAGTAGGGCGGGGCATTGCCTCACCCGGGAAGCGCAAGGGATCAGAGGACTTCCCTTTTCTAGTCAAAGGAAGCTGTGAGTGACTGTACCTGGAGGAGTGGTACACTCCTACCCAAATACTGCACTTTCCCCATGGTCTTTGCAACCGGCAGACCAGGAGATTCCCTCCTGTGCCTGACTCGGCAGGTCCCAGGCCCACAGAGCCTTGCTCACTGCTAGTGCAGAAGTCTGAGATGGACCTGGGATGCTGGAGCAAGGTGGGGAAGGGGTGTCTGCCATTGCTGAGGCTTAAGTAGGTGGTTCTATGCTCACAGTGTAAACAAAGCAGCAGGGAAGCTTGAACTGGGTGGAGCCCACTGCAGCTCAGCAAGGCCTATTGCCTCTCTAGATTCAACCTCTGGCGGCAGGGCATATCTGAACAAAAGACAGCAGACAGCTTCTCCAGACTTAAATGTCCCTGCCTGTCAGCTCTGAAGAGAGCAGTGGTTCTCCCAGCATGGCATATGAGCTCTGATAATGGACAGACTGCTTCCTCAAGTGGGTCCCTGACCCCCATGTAGCCTGACTGGGAGACACCTACCAGTAGGGGCCAACAAACACCTCATACAGGCAGGTGTCCCTCTGGGACGAAGCTCCTAGAGGAAGGATCAGGCAGCAATATTTGCTGTTATGCATCCTCCACTGGTGATACCCAGGAAAACAGGGTCTGGAGTGGACCTGCAGCAAACTCCAACAGACAAGCAGCTGAGGGGACAGTCTGTTAGAAGGAAACCTAACAAACAGAAAGTAATATCATCAACATCAACAAAAAGGACATCCACACCAAAAGCCCATCCATAGGTCACCAACACCAAAGACCAAAGGTAGATAAAACTACAAAGATGGGAAGAAACCAGAGCAAAAAGGCTGAAAATTCCAAAAACCAGAATGCCTTTTCTCCTCCGAAGGAAAACAACTCCTCGACAGCAAGGGAACAAAACTGGATGGAGAATGAGTTTGACACGTTGACAGAATTGGACTTCAGAAGGTCGGTAATAACAAACTTCTCCAAGCTAAAGGAGCATGTTCTAACCCATCACAAGGAAGCTAAAAACCTTGAAAAAAGGTTAGACAAATGGCTAACTAGAATAAACAGTGTAGAGAAGACCTTAAATTACCTGATGGAGCTGAAAACCACAGTACGAGAACTTTGTGAAGCATGCACAAGCTTCAGTAGCTGATTTGATCAAGCAGAAGAAAGGATATCAGTGATTGAAAATCAAATTAATGAAATAAAGCAAGAAGACAAGATTAGAGAAAACACAGTGAAAACAAATGAACAAAGCCTCCAAGAAATATGGGACTATGTGAAAAGACCAAATCTATGTTTGATTGGTGTACCTGAAAGTGACGGGGAGAATGGACCCAAGTTAGAAAACGCTCTTCAGGATATTATCCAAGAGAACTTCCCCAACCTAGCAAGGCAGGCCAACATCCAAATTTAGGAAACACAGAGAACACCACAAAGATAATTCTCAAGAAGAGCAACCCCAAGACACATAATTGTCAGATTCACCAAGGTTGAAATGAAGGGAAAAATGTTAAGGGCAGCCAGAGAGAAAGGCTGGATTACCCACAAAGGAAAGCCCATCAGACTAACAGCTGATCTCTCTGCAGAAACCCTACAAGCCAGAAGAGATTGGGGGCAAATATTCAACAATCTCATAGAAAAGAATTTTCAACCCAGAATTTCATATCCAGCCAAAATAAGCTTCATAAGTGAAGGAGAAATAAAATCCTTTACAGACAAGAAAATGCTGAGAGATTTTGTCACCACCAGGCCTGCCCTACAAGAGCTCCTGAAGGAAGCACTAAACATGGAAAGGAACAACCGGTAGCCACTGCAAAAACACGCCAAACTGTAAAGACCATCGACACTATGAAGAAACTGTTTCCATCAATTAATCAGTGAAATAACCAGCTAGCACCATAATGACAGGATCAAATTCACATATAGCAATATTAACCTTAAATGGAAATGGACTAAATGTCCCAATCAAAAGACACTGACAAGCAAATTGGATAAAGAGTCAAGACCCATCAGTGTGCTGTATTCAGGAGACCCATCTCATGTGCAAGACACACATAGGCTCAAAATAAAGGGATGGAGGAAGATCTACCAAGCAAATGGAAAGCAAAAAAAAAAAAAAAATGCAGGGGTTGCAATACTGGTCTCTGATAAAACAGACTTTAAACCAACAAAGATTGAAAGAGACAAAGAGGGTCATTACATAATGGTAAAGGGATCAATTCAACAAAAAGAGCTAACTATCCTAAATATATATGCACCCAATACAGGAGCACCCAGATTCATAAAGCAAATTCTTAGAGACCTAAAAAGAGACCCAGACTCCCAAACAATAATAATGGGAGACTTTAACACCCCACTGTCAATATTAGACAGATCAATGGGACAGAAACTTAACAAGGATATCCAAAACTTGAACTCAGCTCTGGACCAAGCAGACCTAATAGACATATACAGAACTCTCCACCCCAAATCAACAGAATATACATTCTTCTCAGCACCACATCGCACTTATTCTAAAATTGACCACATAATTGGAAGTAAAACACTCCTCAGCAAATGTAAAAGAACAGAAATCACAATAAACTGTCTCTCAGACCACTGTGCAATCAAACTAGAACTCAGAATTAAGAAACTCACTAAAAACTGCACAACTACATGGAAACTGAACAACCTGATCCTGAATGACTACTGGGTACATAACGAAATGAAGGCAGAAACAAAGATGTTCTTTGAAACCAATGAGAACAAAGACACAATGTACCAGAATCTCTGGGACACATTCAAAGCATTATGTAGAGGAAAATTTATAGCACTAAATGCCCACAAGAGAAAGCAGGAGAGATAAAAAATCGACACCCTAACCTCACAATTAAAAGACCTACAGAAGCAAGAGCAAATAAATTCAAAAGCTAGCAGAAGACAGGAAAAGACTGAGATCAGAGCAGAACTGAAAGAGATAGAGACACAAAAAACCCTTCAAAAAATCAATGAATCCAGGAGCTGTTTTTTTGAAAAGATCAACAAAATAGATCGCTAGGAAGACTAATAAAGAAGAAAAGAGAGAAGACTCAAATAAATGCAATAAAAAATAATACAGGGGATATCACCACTGATCCCACAAAAATACAAACTACCATCAGAGAATATTATAAGTACCTCTATGCAAATAAACTAGAAAATCTGGAAGAAATGGAGAAATTCCTGGACACCTACACCCTCCCAAGACTAAACCAGGAAGAAGCTGAATCTCTGAATAGACCAATAATAGGTTCTGAAATTGAGGCAATAATTAATAGCCTACCAACCAAAAAAAGTCCAGGACCAGAAATATTCACAGCCTAATTCTACCAGAGGTACAAAGAGGAACTGATACCATTCCTTCTGAAACTATTCCAATCAATAGAAAAAGAGGGAATCCTCCCTAATTCATTCATGAGGCTAGCATCATCCTGACACCAAAGACTGGCAGAGACACAACAAAAAAAGAGAATTTTAGGCCAATATCCCTGATGAACATCGATGTAAAAATACTCAATAAAATACTGGCAAACTGGATCCAGCAGCACATCAAAAAGCTTATCCACCACGATCAAGTCAGCTTCATCCCTGGGATGCAAGGCTGGTTCAACATATGCAAATTAATCAATGTAATCCATCACATAAGCAGATCTAACGACAAAAACCACATAATTATCTCAATAGATGGAGAAAAGGCCTTTGACAAAATTCAACAGCCTTTCATGCTAAAAACTCCCAATAAACTAGGTATCAGTGGAACATATCTCAAAATAACAAGAGCTATTTATGACAAACCAACAGCCAATATCACTGAATTGGCAAAAACTGGAAGCATTCCCTTTGAAAACCAGCATATGACACGGATGTCCTCTCTCACCACTCCTATTCAACATAGTGTTGGAAGTTCTGGCCAGGGCAATCAGGCAAGAGAAAGCAATAACCGGTATTCAAACAGGAAGAGAGGAAGTCAAATTGTCTCTGTTTGCAGATGACATGATAGTATATTTAGAAAACTCCATCGTCTCAGCCCAAAATCTCCTTAATCTGATAAGCAACGTCAGCAAAGTCTCAGGATACAAAATCAATGTGCAAAAATCACAAGCACTCCTATATACCAATAACGGACAAACAGAGAGCCAAATCAGGAGTGAACTCCCATTCACAATTGCTACAAAGAGAATAAAATACCTAGGAATATAACTTAAAGGGATGTGAAGGACCTCTTCAAAGAGAACTACAAACCACTGCCCAACGAAATAAAGGAGGACACAAACAAATCGAAAAACATTCCATGCTCATGGATAGGAAAAATCAATATCATGAAAATGGCCTTACTGCCCAAAGTAATTTATGGATTCAATGCTATCCCCATCAAGCTACCACTGACTTTCCTCACAAAATTGGAAAAAACTACTTTAAACTTCATATGAAGTCAGTAAGAGTCCACATAGCCAACACAATCCTGGGCAAGAAGAACAAAGCTGGAGGCATCATGCTACCTGACTTCAAACTATACTACAAGGCTACAGTAACCAAAACAGCATGGTACTGGTACCAAAACAGATATATAGACCAATGGAACAGAACGCAGGCTTTCAAAATAATAGCAGACATCTACCACCATCTGATCTTTGACAAATCTGACACACACAAGCAATGGGGGAATGATTCCCTATTTAATAAATGGTGTTGAGAAAACTGGCTAGCCATATGCAGAAAACTGAAACTGGACCCCTTCCTTACACCTTATACAAAAATTAACTCAAGACGGATCAAAGACTTAAACGTAAGATCTAAAATCCTAGAAGAAAACCTGGGCAATACCATTCAGGACATAGGCATGGGCAAAGACTTCATGTCTAAAACACCAAAAGCAATGGCAACAAAAGCCAAAATTGACAAATGGGATCTAATTAATCTAAAGAGCTTCTGCATAGCAAAATAAACTATCACCAGAGTGAACAGGCAACCTACAGAATGGGAGAAAATTTTTGCAATGTATCCATCTGACAAAAGACTAATATCCAGAATCTACAAAGAACTAAAACAAATTTACAAGAAAAAAACAACCCCATCCAAAAATGGGCAAAGGATATGAACAGACACTTCTCAAAAGAAAACATCTGTGTAGCCAACAGACATGAAAAAATGCTCATCATCACTGGTCATTACAGAAATGCAAATCAAAACCTCAGTGAGGTACCATCTCATGCCAGTTAGAATGGCAATCATTAAAAAGTCAGGAAACAATAGATGCTGGAGAGGATGTGGAAAAATAGGAATGCGGTGGGAGTGTAAATTAGTTCAACCATTGTGGTAGAGAGTGCAGCAATTCCTCAAGGATTTAGAACTAGAATTACCATTTGACCCAGTAATCCCATTACTGGGCATATACCCAAAGATTCTACAATAAAGACACATGCACACGTATGTTTATTGCAGCATTAGTCACAATAGCAAAGACTTGGAACCAACCCAAATGTCCATCAATGATAAACTGGATTAAGAAAATGTGGCACATATACACCATGGAATACTATGCAGCCATAAAAAAGGATGAGTTCACGTCCTTTGCAGGGACATGGATGAAGCTGGAAATCATGTGTCTCAGCAAACTATCACAAGATCAGAAAACCAAACACCATGTGTTCTCACTCATAAGTGGGAGTTGAACAATGAGAATACATGGACACAGGGAGGGGAACATCACATACCAGGGCCTGTGGGGGTGTTGGGCTAGGGGAGAGATATCATTAGGAGAAATGCCTAATGTAGGTGACAGGTTTTTGGGTGCAGCAAACACTCATGGCACGTGTATACCTATGTAATGAAACTGCACATTCTGTACATGTAACACAGAACTTAAAGTATAATTTAAAAAAAAGAACAAATGACAACTATAAATGTTGGAAAGAATGAGACAAGTTTTTGCACTTGATATGATGCCTAACTAGAAAATCTAAATAATAAACTAAATACAACTTTAAAAACTAGTTGGAATATTCAGTAAGGGAACTGGGTATAAGGCAGAAAAGCCAACATTAACAGCTTTCCTTTATATCAGCAATACAATTAAAAACATATATGAATAAGCCATAGAGAAAAAAATCTACAAAATTTTATGAAGTAAATATTTACTTATTGACAACAAAAGGTCTCTAGAATTTATCACATGAAAAAAGCTGGAGTTTATAGAACATTTAGTATTAGCCCTTTCAAAATTACCTATACAAATTGTGTGAGTTTGTGTGTGTACATACATATGTATGTGTGTATATGATATGTACATACATATATATGTGTGTATATGATATGTACATACATATATGTGTGTGTGTATGATATGTACATACATATATGTGTGTGTATGATATGTACACACATATATACACACATAGATAACTGTATATGCAGTTGCAGCTATAGCAAAACTCTTAACACTAAACCATTGGTGGCAGATAGAGAATGAGAGGATGCTACTCTTTGAGGGAAGGTATTGTGTTTTTCCACTTTCTATAGTGTTGTTTATCATAAGCATTATAAAACTTATGATCAGAAAAAAAGAAAATTATTTTTATTCAAAAGCACAACCAGAATTCCCAGTAATAGCTGATATAACAGCTAATCTTTATTAAATGCCAGATACTGCACTAATAGCTTTACAGGTATTAATTCAGGTACTCCTCATTAGCACAATAGTTCCTCCCTAGGACCTTAGTATGATAACCATCCATATTTTACAGGTGATAAAGTTGAGACAAAGAGGAAATGCAACCTGTCCAATTTCACACAGAATGAAAATGGTTTGGAATTGACACAGCCAGATTCAGAAGCCCAAGCTTCTAACCACTATGTTAGACTGACTATAAAATTTTAAAAAATGTTATATACCATATAAACACTACAAAAGTAGTCCATACAGAGTAGGGGGAGGAAGAATATAGTGAGTAAAAAGAAGAACCTGTTGAAATGAAAATAAGAAAGCATAAACTAACATGACAGATGACTGAAAACTTAAATTTCCTGCTATCCTATTACAGGTTAAACTTCCCTGTGGAGTGAAATCACTCTCATTATATATACACCTTGGGGATAGTATTGTATTTTTTACTTTCTTCTTTGTGCTTTTCTGTGTTTTTCAAGTTTTTACACTATTTATTTAGTAGTAATGAGAGGTGAAGCTGGCCGGCTTCTGGGTCGGGTGGGAACTTGGAGAACTTTTCTGTCTAGCTAAATGATTGTAAATGCACAAATCAGCACTGTATCTAGCTAAAAGTTTGGAAACACACCAATCAGCACTCTGTAAAAATGCACCAATCAGCACTCTGTGTCTAGCTAATCGGGTGGGGACCTGGAGAACTTTTCTGACTAGCTAAAGGACTGTAAATGCACCAATCAGTGCTCTGTGTCTAGCTAAAGGTTTGTAAATGCACGAATCAGCACTCTGTAAAAGCAGACCAATCAGCACTCTGTAAAACGGACCAATCAGCAGGATATGGGCAGGGCCAAATAAGGGAATAAAAGCTGGCCACCTGAGCCAGCAGCAGCAACCCACTCGGGTCCCCTTCCACGCTGTGGAAGCTTTGTTCTTTCGCTCTTCACAATAAATCTTGCTGCTGCTCACTCTTTGGGTCCGCACTACCTTTATGAGCTGTAACACTCACCACAAAGGTCTGCAGCTTCACTCCTGAAGTCAGTGAGACCACGAACCCACCAGAAGGAAGAAACTGTGGACACATCTGAACATCTGAAAGAACAAACTCCGGACACACCATCCTTAAGAACTGTAACACTCACCACGAGGGTCCGTGGCTTCATTCTTGAAGTCAGCGAGACCAAGAACCCACCAGAAGGAACCAATTCCGGACATAGTAATACTGTTACAAAGAGTTCTGAGTGACAGATTTCTCAGGTCTATCAAGCATAAATCACCAACTTGCCCATAATGGGAGTAAAATATGAAACAGGAAAATAAACAGTTTGAGATAATAATTTAGTCCTTAATGATTCCCATTGTGTTTCAGCTTTTTAATATATCAACATTTTTAGTAGTAGTGGTTTCAAAAGTATTAACATGCATAGAGAATCCCAAAAGATGCCAGATAATTCAGCTTTTATAGTATATTACCATATTCTTGCATTTCAGCTTCATATATATCACAATTTTCAGTATTATTGGTTTCAAAAGTATTAATATGTAGAGAAAATTCTAAAAAGATGCTAGATAAATCAGCTTTTATAGTATGTTAGCTCATTCTTGTCCTAAAGACTGAAATTTGATATAAATGTCAGGATTATTACCCGTATTTTCAATATATTATTTATCTAAAGCAAACTGTTCTTTACTGACTAATTTGCCTGAACTTATTAGAGAGTAAAAGCGCCTCACAATTTGAATAAGAGCTCATATGATTATTTATTATAGCCCTTCAAATAACCAACAATTACTATAAAATTCTTTCTGTCTCAATAGAAATGAAAAGTAGGCAGCAGGATTAAACTGCCTGGATCAGATGCTTGTCAAAACAGCAGAAACTCTCCAAGTATCAGACCAAGGAAGTGCCATTTAAATGCTAGGAGATCAGCATGTTCTTATGAACAGCTTATAATTACCCATAAAGGGGAAAGAAGCACACTAATCAGGACAATAACGTTTGCAAATGCTATTCTGAAACGGTCTAGTGGTGACCCTCCATTTCATTCTTTTCCTTTCCTTGATTAAATTAATATGCAGACATTCCTCTGGAGACTGAATCCAAACTGATCAAATATTTAGAACTACTATTTTCACTGTATTAAAATAAGACCTGAAACAATCAAATTAGTTTGCAATATGAACTTTGTCTCTATTTCAGCATCTGGTGAGCAGATTTTCATTTTTATTGAAAGGAAAGACATTCTTACAGTCAACCGGATCCTACCTCTGGAGTTCATAGATGAACCTGGGGCTCCTGAATGAACATTACGGGGTATTAAAATAATCTGCAACTAGTCGGAGTTTGTTTGCATGTGCAATTATCTGAAAGGAAGGTCTACAGTGTTCAGCAGTTCTAGAGTCGGTCTATGATATTCCCCCAACCCAGCACCAAAAAAAAAAGGTGAGAACTACTGGGAGAAAACCTGTGACTTAATCAGATAGGAAGTCGAGTTTGAGCTAAGAACTTTAGAGAAACCCCTTTACCTATGTTCATTTCAGGAAAGGCCATGCATCAGGCTGGTAACAAAGAATCAGTTTGGAAGTTAGGAAAGGGGACTAGGAAAGTTAAGTGAAACTTATATCAAGCCAAGTGCCTTTAGGGTAGCTTATGTGGTGGTTATGTGCAGGCCTTAGCTTTAGGTCCAACAGTCAAAGACAATTCAAGATAATAATAATCAATGAGTAGGAAACTGTGTATTTGAAACCTAGTTGGTACACTTATAGAATACAGCATCTAACTGCTTAGAAAAACTTGACTTTTCTAAATGCAAGAAGAGAGAGGACACTCTTAAGAAGGACAGAGCACCCTGTGTGTGAAGTGGTGTCGTGTAATGATAGCTTGGAGGAGGACTTTTTCAAGGCTTATGGATGAGCTCATGATTTGAAAGAAAGCCTTATCAATTGGAGGGACCCGTGCACCTTCTATTCTCTCAGGATCCTCAGAGAACCCCCCCACCCCCGAGACAGATGGCTGGGAGACCTGAGGCATAGTGACTTGTCTCTCTTGTTTTGTTCTTGCTGCCTGACAACCAGAATAGCTCTTTTTGTGGTACTCAATTACATTTGTAAGTTAGAAGTTCTCACCTTGAGCTCTAAGATAGTGAAAATGAAATAAAATAAACCAGTATTGTCTCACTTGGCAGCACCATCACCAAGGTGAATCTCATAAGAACTAGATCAAATGGCTCTATCTGGGCAGAGAAATGACCCGGAGACCTGTGTCAGAACTTCAGTCTAGATTCTAGAGAGTGGTTCTTGCCTTCTAAGTCTCCATCTCCCCAGGAGGCACCTCTGATCATGACCTTCTTTCTCTGCTCTTTTTGGTTCAGGCATCATCTGCAAAAGCCCTGACCCCTCCTATGGAAAAGTAAAAGGAGTCAGTTGGTATTTGCACAAAAAAGGCTTCATATTAGCCATGAAAGTGCAAACTGCAGAAATAAAAGTCTAGTGAGGCAGAACATGAGAGACACGATTATAATTAGCTTTGCAGCTTTGCAAGCTGTGTTTTTTAAATTTTATATAAAACATTTGATAATCATGGAAATGGAGAACTTGAATCCAATTCTAGAACTTTTGTGTTGAAAGGATAATAATCATAAAATTGTGTATTAGTATTAAAGGCTGATGACTGAGATCAGGAAAATGTAAATAGAAAGGCAAGCTGATGTATGATAAATGAGTTGGTGCATTGCACTGGACACGTTTCTCTATTCATCAGTTCTTTGTGTTGTCCTCTAATTTGGCTTAGATGGTTTACCAGGATGCATGAGCTTTGGTGAGTGTGCACACAAGTGTGCCCTGTGTGCAATTTGGGCAGCAAATGAGGTGATTTAGGAAGCATCAAGTGGGAAGTGCTAGGGTAGGATCAGAAGGAAGTGGCATTTAAGGTGTTTTGGCACAGCCAGGGAGGGAGCTCCCTGCAAAGGACATAACATTCTCCCAGAAAGGAACAATGGCCATAAAAGCATCTGAGGGGAGAGAGAGAAACACTGGTTTCCCTCACCCAGAGGAAATAATTTAACTAGTAGTCTGACTCAAAGCTTCTGCATCTAGAAACAAATGCCTGAATTAACTGCAATTTAGATAACTTAATTAAGTCTGACTATATTGTAAATATTAACAGGGTATGAAATTATTTTTCCTCTTCCAGGGAAAAACCCTTTAATCACCATTCAGGGATTATTATATTTTCCTCTGGGAAAATAAAATACTTTTTATTTAATAGGACAAAGGGGACTCAAAAATAAAACAGAACTTGTTCTCTGCTTCATTAAGCAAAATTCTGTTCCAAGGGAAATGCCACTATAGAACAATAAAGACTGGATTCTAAATATATTTTATCTCCAAATTCAGGGGTCAACCACTACTGTTCTCTGGCTCTGGCCTCCTGAGAGTTGAAATTATTTTTCCCTTGATATATAATATCAGTGATATTGCCCACCCTCAAACTGATACTCAAAAGTTCCCCCAGCAAGGCGTAAAGGGCAGTTCTGTGAGCATAAGGAGACTCCCAGGCAATGAAGAATGGGGTGGGTAGCAAATAGATCCAGAGATGCTCACACGAAAAAGCCTGCCTAGGAAAGCTTCATTAAGAAAGAGGTGGGGCCGGGCGCAGTGGCTCACGCCTGTAATCCCAACACTTTGGGAGGCCGAGGGGTGGGAGGATCACGAGGTCAAGAGATCAAGACCATCCTGGCCAATATGGTGAAACCCCGTCTCACTAAAAATACAAAAATTAGCTGGGCATTGTGGCACATGCCTTTAGTCCCAGCTACTCAGGAGGCTGAGGCAGGAGAATCGCTTGAACTTGGGAGGCGGAGGTTGCAGTGAGCTGAGATTGTGCCACTGCACTCTAGCCTGGAGACAGAGAGAGACTTTGTCTCAAAAAAAAAAAAAAAAGAGGGAAGGGGTGTTCATGAAGCATCTTAATATCAGTAATCCAGATGTGACTAAGAGAGGGTTGTTAGAAAATGAACTTCTCACATCATCTTACGAATACAGTGTGGGGATATATAAGACATCTTAGGAAAAACTGCAAAACTTTACAAGGAGATGCTGGTGGAAACTGTGAGCAGAATACATAATATTATGTACTTTTGATGGGGACATTAGCTAAACCTCGTGATGCTAGAGTATGTTCCCCTCAAATGGTGTGCAACGAAGAAACTTCTATAAAGTGTGCTTTGGCTCAATCTTTTGCAGACCAGCCTCTCCACTCCCAGTCCCAGGATTTCTTGTAGCAGGGAACAGTAACTGTGGTTTGGGAGAGAAGTGGCAGTGAGTAATGCAGAGCAGGAAGTAATAGCTAGGAGCAGGGCTGCCCAAGAACCAGCCTACTCTGGTCCAGAGATAACAGATAACCTTCTAACAATGCAGTCCTGGCAATCTCTAGATGGAGAGTAACTACCCAGCATCTAGGTCTGATTTTCCCAAGCAGCTTGTCCTGACAAAGTCTAATACCACTCAGACTTACCTGGCGTTATATCAAATCCTCCAAACAGTTGCTCTTTCTCCCAAACCCTCAGTAACTTGGGTCTAAAACCCACACCAGAATAAGATACATAAGATAGAGCATTCTACAACAGACAGTTGTGGCTTCCCTGTCCACTACAGCAGCCATTAGTCAGAGGCTGCTGAGCACCTGAAATGTGGCTGGACTGAATTGAAATGTGTTGTAGCTAAAAAATACACACTGATCAAAGACTTGGTACAAAACAAAATAGAATGTAAAGTATCTCATTAATAATTTTCATGTTGGTTACATGTTGTAATGATATTTTGGCATACTAGGTTAAATAAACTATTAAAAAATAAAAATAGAATTTATTAAAAATGTATTAAAAATACATTTTTAAATGTGGCTACTAACATTATGCATGTGGCTTGTGTATGTAAACTGCCCTCTATCTCTAATGGACAGTGATACTCTAGAGGCTATTGATGGTGAGATCAGCCCTGTCTTCTCCAATCTCTCCAAATCAAATACAATAATGTTTGCTTTGTTTAAATCTTTTCCAGTGCCTGGCAAAGAGCACACGGTGAGTAGTCAACAAACACCAGTGTTCCCTGCCTAAGAACTATATAACACATGTGATGGTTAATTTTACATGTCAATATGACTGGGCCATGGGGTGCCCAGACATTCGGCCAAACATTATTCTGGTTGTGTCTGTGAGGGTGACTTCGGATAAGATTAGCATTTGAAGCCATGGATGGAGCAAAGTAGATTAACTTTCCTTATGTGGGTGGGCCTCATCCAACAATCAAAGACCAAAGAATACAAAGGCTGAGTAAGAGGGAACTCCTCCTGCCTGACTGTTGAGCTAGGACACTGGTCTTTCTTGGCTTTTTGATTCTGACTGAAACACTGGCTCTTCTTGGGTCTTGAATCTGTCACCTTTCAGACAGGAACTTACACTATCAGTTTTCCTGGGCCTCCAGCTTGCTGACTACAGCTTTTGGGACTTCTCAAGCTCCATAATCACATGAGTCAATTTCTCATAATAAATCTCTTTATGCATGCACACACACACACACACACACTAACACACACACACACCTCCTCTTGATGGTTCTGTTTCCCCGGAGAACCCTAATACAACATGTATAAAATTGGTTAATTTTATAACAGGATTTTCTACAATATGACAATTTTTAGAGTTAGTGAAGAAGAGGTCAGTTTTCTGAATAGATCTACAAACGATTGGCTAGTCTGGGGATATAGAAAAGTTACTTACCCTGAATCTCAATTTGCTCATTGTAAAAATAGTACCTCCTCACCAAGATGTGTAAGAGTTAAAGGAGATGATGCTTGAGAAAGTGCTTTATCCCAATCAAGCCCTCTGCAATCTCTATTTAAAAGTCACTTTGTCCTGTTTTGTTTTTCATATAACATAACAAAAAAATTAAATGGTAGACACAGAAAGAACTCATATGCTGAGTTAGGTTTTCAGGCAATAGGTAAAATTTACCTTCTATGCTTATATCCCTGAGGGCACTTGAACCTTTTGTCATCAGGAGGACAGCAGGCTTCCTGGGACTGGAAGGCAAGGTCATATAACCTATGGAGCAAAGCAGAAGATGGGGGCCTCTGGTGGCATGCTGCCCTGGGGGGGCATTCGTGAGGATTCAAGCATGGTAAGACTACCAGCAACAAGTTAGCTCAGGTCTCAATTCCAGGCCTACAGGATTCTTTACAGTTTGCTTAGAATGCCAACTCTTTGCAGTTGGCAACTCTTAAAATCTTTAATGTTTTAAAATCACCACCTAGAGTCATCTTTCTGGTTTTAGCAAGAGGGCTGTGACCATGATGGAGACAGACAACTCAACACCATGAGAGGGGCTTCCTCTGTGCTCTCAATAGGGAAGAAGCAACCTCCCTGTTTTCTGTCTTGCTGTTATTGAATACTTTGTAGTTTTATGACAAAAGCATTGTATATTTTTAATTTATATTTCATGACTTTCTGTTTTATATAAAGATACTAGTTGATTTCTATAATATACCTGATTTTTCCACTTGTACAAACAGAATGCCATGGAAGGAAAGCTAGGAAATACTGGAATTATGGAACATGAAAGGATGATAATAAAAGTATAGATTATAATTCATATACAGAAAGGGTACCAGAATGAGTTTTGTTAATGATCACCTCATGTATGAAGAACATGCATACAGAGTCATAGAAATGATGGAAAGGATGGCAAAACTGGAAGCTCTTGGGAGTTGGAAACAGTTCATGTTTCCAACTACAAGACAGAATTGATCACTAAGCCATCTTTAGCTAGAAGCTTAAAATAATCACCTAATTGGAAGTATGTTTTCTAGTCTAAAAATCAGGTTCACATCCATTTCTTCATTAAAATGCACTAAAAAGCTGGGTGGTAGGGAATGTTCTCACTATGCCCTTGAGAAAGAAGCTCAGAGAGCCTTGCTTGCATTTGGGTCAGCTCAGGATGAGTGAGGGTGTCTTAATAAGCATCCTGCCTGGAGCCGTGCATATCATGCACTATTTGGACAATAGCCTCTTTGCTGAAGGGGAACTCCCTAAATTTTCAAACTCCCCTATGAGAGGCAGGGGTGAGTGAATAGTCTAAAAGGTGTTAGTCAAGTTGGTTGTTTTAGTACTCGATCACTTAATATTTTAGCTAATGGAATCACTCTTCAGAAAAGGGAAGGTTTTCCATATATGATAAAGACTGAAGACCAAATTTTCTATATTTTATAAAAAATTTTTTTACAAACAGAAATAGAGTTACCTTGTTGGGAGACAGAGAGGCTTACTTTTAGATGATACTGCCCACTGAGCAAGAGCCAGATTCAAAACGGGTGAAGGGAAGAACTCAGGCTGAAGGGGGCAATCCGATCCATAGGGTGGCAAGGAGAGAGAGCTCTTCAGCATTCACTGGATAAGTCTACCTACTTATCTAGCACGTGTTGCATATTTTGAAATAAACAAGAATATAAATAACAACTTTCTGAGTTCAAATCTTATAATGTGCAGGAGTTGGTCTCCTTTTAGATGTGACCACTGGCTTCACTTCATGTGACTTCTCTCAACATGGAATGTCTCTCAGGTTTCTTGAGATGAGATGGTGACTACATGCACCCCTACCCCATGCACACATCCAACCCATCTGTAAACTGCTTGTTTTCAATCAAAGCTTTTTTTCCTTTTTCAGCTTTCTGCCAACATGCTCACCAAGAGCCATACTGAGCCAAAAAGAAAAATAAGAGTGAAAGGTGGGGTGGGTTAAGAAGGATAGTAAGCAGCCAGGCCTCGATCCAGTTGTCCTGATTCCAAGTCAAGAGAAATTTAAACACAATCTCTCCTTTTCATTTATTTTTATTAGGTCTTTTTGATATTCCCTTTTAAAGTATTTTCTCTAAACTCACAATTGGCGAATGATATAATAGGATCATCGCATTTTAGTATTATTGGGACATTTAGATATTATCTAGGCCAATCCCTCTTTTGATAAATAAGAGGACTGAAGCCCAGGAAGGTCAAGTCATTTTTTTTCCAGGTCATAGAGCTGGTTGATAGTTAAGTTGCAGGGAGAATCCAGGCACGCTGTCCATCTCAACAAGCATCCTATCTACTGAAGGTATGATTAAGAATGACCATGAAAACATTGGCAATAGTAAAATTTTAAAAACATAAGTTTCACCTGCTATTCTAAGCACTTCTCATGCCATGAAGAATTTAATTTAAAATTACTCTATGAAGTAGTTACTGCTACTATTGCACTGTTACAGGGAGGGCAATTGCCGCACAGCTGAATGAATTTCCCAGTATCATTCAGTTAGCCAAAACCAGAGCCAGGATTCACTCCCAGGCAATCTGGCCCAGGAACCCACATTCATGACTACTCTGCTTAATTGACTCTCTTGAAAAAGGTTCATAAGGCTTACATAAACTTTAGAAGTCATATAACTTCTTGTGTTTTAACTGCGATTTGCTTTAATGAACCAAAACATTAATTTGCTAAATTGCTGGTCTGTAGATAGAATTCTTTCTTTTCAGAGTCTGAGACTACTGAAAGGTGTACTTTTTCAGGATCCACTATGAAAAAAACAAGTTAAGCCATTAATGGAAGAAGACTGCTTTCTTGAAAAGATAACTATTTAAATTGCTGCAATGAGAAAAGGCTGACTCAGGAAAACTAGAGATAAGCATAGAAACGAAGCCAAATTCGAAAATATAGATCGGCACAAGCAAGTTGTTGATGCTAATAAATATAAATTGACACATGAGTCTCTTTAGGTTTGGGGTATATATCACTAAAGCCCTACTCTCAGATTTCTCTTAATAAAGGCCATGCCACCCTGAGGATTTCAATATATAACAAGGCACACTTTGCTTGTTTTGAACTAGCCTCCCCTAGTTTTCCCAAGCAAGGTTTTCAGATTGTTCAGTTTATTATTGACCAACCAAGGCAATCATCACCATGTGCCCAGCTCTCCCTGGGCTCTCTCTTGATTGGTAACTGCCCTGCCCAGTGGGTCCTCACTGAAAGCTGACCAGCCTTAGCCTGCCAGTCTCTGGATGATGTGAGAGAGCTGAGAACTTTCTGCGAACTAACCCAAGTCAGTTTTCCATGTACAATGATCAGATTCTTTCATAAATGTAGACAGCCTTTGGCAATACATAGGTGGAGTTATCTGCCTGCTCACCCCACAACCTCATGATTAATAGTATACTGTAGAGAAAATAATTCTCAGAGAAAATTCTACCCATAGGTACAAACATTTCTTAGGTGGCAGTTTCAAAAACATATATCCTGTTCCCTTAAGTGTGGTAAGGTTCTGGCCCTCTGCCTTTTTGGACACCCTGATTAGCACTTTGTGTGAAAGGTTCACTTGGAAGCCAGTAAAAAATATTCTGATGGCAAAATCAGCCTTCCTTCTCACTGAATCCTTTGCCCAGTGCCTGAACTAAGGGGTGAGTAGGCGGTAGGAATAGGGCAAAGCTGAGGTCTTCACCTGGGGTGCTGTGTTGGGCTGTGGGTTTGCTGGATGCGTTGCTCAAGGAAGGACAGAAACTCAGAGTCCTTGCACTCATCATGAAAGGACATACTGTGCAATCTTTCTAACCAGCTGAATGTCTTGACACTACTGATTTCACCAGTGAAAAATTACTTCTCTGCTGCTAATTAGTGATACTGAAATCATTTTCCTAGAAATCTCTGGAGGGTGGATCTTTGAGTGGGCACTTCAAATGTTAACAAAACACCTGAGAGTGTGCTATTAATTTACACAGTATATATATATTTATCACATGTTTATATGGAAGTGTTTAAAAATAAATCACAAATAATATAACCACACCAGAAAAATAAATGGTCCAGGGAACGGCAGTGGTTGTAGACTTATGCCACATGTTCTTAAAGACAAACAATCTTCTTTTTTCCTCTTCCTTCTGCTCCCCAATCTCACCTGGTAAGGCTTAGAGCAGATTTTTGACTTGCCTCACTCCAGACAAACATTCTAAACACAGAAAGGTGGGAGCACTGCCCATTTTACATTTGCAAATAAAAGCCACCTGCACCCAATGGACACCTAGCTATATGGGAAGACTTTAGACTATTAAGACAAAGGTAAACCAGACAAGGAATGCAAAGGGATATCCCTAAATTGTTCTCAGAAAAAGAGAGCTAAAGGAACCAAAACAGAGTTCTTTTCTTCCCTTCTATTTATTCATTCATTCTAAAAAGGACTTATTCATATTGTTTTATGCACTATTTGCACTGTGCTAGGTACAGGGATACAGCAGAGGACAAGATATTCGAGATCATTGCTCTAAAAGATTTTACACAACAGTAAGGAAAGACAATATATGTTTACACATGTAAATTTACATACACGCAAACAAATAACTGTAGATACTGACTTGGACCTGACTGATAAGAAGAAGTAAAAATATGAAAAAGTGTAGAGGAAAACTATTCCAGACAAAAGAAATGAGATACATCCAATGAGGCTGAGGTACAGAGCAATTTAAAGATGAGGTCACAGAGGTAAGCAAAGACTGCTTTATAGGCCAGGGAATGGCACTGATATTTAATTCAAAGTGTGATGTGAAGTTGTTAATATAAGGAGGGGAGTGATATGGTCTGATTTACTTTTCAGAAAGATCACTCCAGCTGCTGCACAAAGAATGAATGATTGAGAAACTAGAGCAGAAGAAAGGACAGTCAGGAGCTGTTCCATAGTTTAGACAAAAGATAGTGTTATCTTGGAGTAGGGTGGTAGAAGTGGAGATGGTGTAAAGATAATTTTTGAGGTAGAACAGAAAAGACTCACTGATGAATCAGACGAGGCCTGGGAGGGAAAAAGATGAAACAAGGATGACATTGAGGTATTCTGTTTCTTCTAAAACCTTGAGTTTCATGGGATTCAAGATGGCTGACTAGAGATGTCAGATGCCAATTCTCCTCAGAAAGAAGAACGAAAGTTACAGTGAATAATCATAAGTTGAATAGCCTATCAAGGGGTGAGTGCTGGAACCTAGTGAAGACCTCATGGAAGAAGCTGGGGCCCAGCAAAAGAAGGAAACAAGAGGCTGGTAGAGACGGGCTAGAAATCCTGAGGGACTTGTTACTTCATTGGAAGGGTGAGTGGGAGTGTTTTGGCTCCCCTCACCCCTACAGCAGACCACCAGTATCTGAACTGTCAGAACCCAAACACTGGCGTAAGCTGTGATTTGAGGACTTTTTTTTATTACTATTATACTTTAAGTTTTACGGTACATGTGCACAACGTGCAGGTTAGTTACATATGTATACATGTGCCATGTTGGTGTGCTGCACCCATTAACTCGTCGATTTGAGGACTTCTTGAGGGCAGTACACCAGATCACCAACTCCTGCCAGGTCACTCACCAACCCCTGGACCCGAGTGGCAGTGGCAGGGTACCCTACTGAGGCACAGCCATCAAAGTCCTGTGTCCTGCTCAGCCCTTTTGTCTCCAAATCGCCAGATCCCCTGCAGACATTCATCAGTGCCTGCTCAGGCTATGGAAGCTGTACAGGGCTGGCTGGCCCCAGGGGACCTGAGGGTTCTGAGTGGTCCAGCTCTTGGGGAGTGATGTTCCTAAGGGAAGGGAGAGTGCAGCACACCAAGAGAGCTCCTGTTGGGAGAAAGGAAACCAGAACACGTGCTTTCCTAGCCCAAAAACTCCCTGCTTGTGGGCTCTGAGTGGCTGCGTCTCTTCTAGCTGAGACAAAGGCACTGTACTCAGCTCTGCAAGGGAGGAATATAGTTCTATCACAGAAGCCAAGTGGCTTCTGTGCTGGGCCCCCGACAGCTGCAGACACAACCATAGTGGCTACCACAGGAAATTGGCACAGGTATGCTGGAGGATGGCTTTTCTAGCGCTTTAAGGGGCAGCTGCAGCCCCACTGGTGATGTGCCCACCAGGCTGGGCTGTCATGAAAAGTGAGACCCGCATCCTCCACATGGAGCATCAGTGTTCTTGCAGTGGAGAGCAGAAAAGCTGAAAAGCTGTGTGTTTTAGGCTGAGGGAGGAGGTTCTGCACAGGGGAAATTTTGACGAAGTGAGGCAACTGTCTTTTACAGCTCTCAGCTACACTGCAGCCTGGAGATATTGTCTGACCAATCTGAGTGTCCCAAGCACCAAGATGAGGGCATGACAGGGAAATGGATCACATTCCTGCCCGATCAGGCCATGGAGTTCAATACTATGTGCATCTGTATGCTCACAAACCAGAAAACCTAGAAGAAATGTATAAATTCCTGGAAAAATACAACCTCCCAAGATTGAACCAGGAAGAAATAGAAATCTCGAGCAAACCAACAATGAGTAGTGAGACTGAATCAGTAATAAAAAATCTCCCAAGAATAAAAAAGCCCAGAACCAGTTGGATTCATAGCCAAATTCTCCCAGACATATGAAGAACTGGTACCATTCCTACCGAAATCGTTCCCCCAAATTGAAGAGGATAGAATCTTTTCTAACTCATTCTAGAAGCCAATGTCACCCTAATACCAGAGCCAGGTAAGGACACACTAAAAAGTAGAAAACTACAGAGTAATATCACTGAAGAACATAGCTGCACAAATCCTCAACAAAATGCTAGCAAACCTAATTGAACAGCACATCAAAAAGCTAATACATCATGATCAACTAAATTTTATTCCAGGGATGCGAAGATGGTTCAACATATGCAAATCAGTAAATATGATTCATCACATAAACAGAATGAAAAACAAAAACCATACAATCATCTCAATAGATGCAAAAAAAGCATTTGATAAAATTTAGCTTCTTTTCATGATTAAAAAACCCTCAACAAACTAGGCATAAAAGAAACATAATTCAAAATAATAAAAACAATATATGACAAACCCACAACCAACATCATACTGAATGGAGAAAAGTTGGAAGCATTCCCCATAAGAATTGGAATAAAGCAAGGATCCCACACTCACCACTCCTATTCAGCAGAGTACTAGAAGTTCTAGCCAGAGCAATCAGGCAGCAGAAAGAAATACAAGGCATCCAAATTTGAAAATAAGTAAAATTATCTCTGCTGATGATATAAGCTTATACCTAGAAAACCCTCAAGACTCCTCCAAAAAACTTCTATATCTGATAAATGAATTCAGTAAAGTTTCAAGATATGAAATCAATGTACAAAAATGAGTTCCATTTCTGTATACCCATAACAATCAAGCTGAGAACCAAATCAAGAAGTCAATCCCATTTACAATAGCTAAAAAAAATCAAGGAATACACTTATCCAATGAGGTGAAAGATCTCTACAAGGAAAACTACAAAACACTGATGAAAGACATATAGATAATACAAACAAATGGGAAAACATCCCATGCTCATGAATTAGAATAATAAATATATTTAGAATGACCATACTGCCCAAAGCAATGTAAAATTCAATGTGATTCCTACCAAAATACCAACTTCATTTTTCACAGAATAAAAAAAATCCTAAAATTCATATGAAACCACAAAAGAGCCCAAATAGCCAAAGCAATCCTAAGAAAAAGAACAAAGCTGGAGGTATCATATTACCTGACTTCAAATTATACTACAGGGTGTAGTAACCAAAACAGCATGGTCCTGGTATAAAAGTAGACACATAGCTCAATGGAGTAGAAAAGGGAACCCAGAAATAAAGCCAAATACCTACAGCTAACTGATCTTTGACAAAGTTGATAAAAATATACACTAGGGAAAGGACACCCTACTGAATAAATGGTGCTGGGAATATTAAATAGTTATATGCAGAAGAATGAAAGTGGACCTCTATCTCACCATATACAGAAATTAACTCAAGATGGATTAGATTTAAATGTATGACCTAAAACTATTAAAATCCTAGAAGAAAACTTAGGAAAATCTGTTTGGGACATTGTCCTAGGCAAAGAATTCATTATTAAGACTTCTAAAGCAAATGCAACAAAAACAAAAATAGACAAATGGGACTTAATTAAACTAAAGCTTCTGCACAGCAAAAGAAATAATAAACAGAGAGCACAAATGACTTACAGAATGGGTGAAAATATGCATCTGACAAAGGACTAATATCCAGAATCTCCAAAGAACTGAAACAATTCAACAAGAAAAACCAACAAATAATCCCATTAATAAGTGGGCAAAGGATAGGAACAGACACTTCTCAAGGAAGACATACAAATGGTAAAAAAACATATGAAAAAATGCCCAACATCACTAATCCTTACAGAAATGCAATTAAAACCAAGAAATACCATCTCGTACCAGACAGAAAGGCTATGATTACAAAGTCAAAAAACAAAAGATGTTGGCAAGGATGCAGAGAAAAGGAAACACATACAACACTGATGGAAATGTAAATTAGTACAACATCTATGGACAACAGTATGGAGATTTCTCAAAGAACTAAAAATAGAGCTACCATTCAATCCAGCAATTCCACTACTGGGTGTCCACACAAAGAAAAAGCAATCATTATACCAAAAATATACTTGCACTCATATGTTGATTGTAGTACTATTCCTAATAGCCAAGCTATGGGATCAATCTAAGTGTCCATCAGTGGATGACTGGATAAAGAAAATGTGTATGCATATGTGTAGATATATATATACACACACACACCCATACCATGGAATCCTACTCAGCCATGAAAAATAATGAAGTCACATCTTTTTCAACAACATGGATGGAACTGGAGATGATTATCTTAAGTAAAATACTCAGAAACAGAAAGCCAAATACTGCACATTCCACTTGTAAGTGGGAGCTAAATAATGTGTACCCATGAACATAGAGTGTGGAATAATAGACACTGGAGACTCAGAAAGGTGAGAGAGTAGGAGGGGGATGGGAGATGAGAAATTAGGGTACAATATACACTATATAGGGGATAGTTCCCCTAAAAACCCAGACGTCACCACTAGAGAATATATCCATGTAACAAAACTGTAATTGTACCCTAAATTGATAAAAATACAAATAATAAAAAACTTTGAACAACTGTTGAATCACAGAGGAAGTGGCCACCTTAAGACCTGATTTTACTACCTCCTAAATTCTATGTATTCCCATGCCCTACAAATCCTCCAGTTTATGCCTCTATCGTCTCTGACCTGGCTGTCAAAATTACTCCAAATTGCCTCCAACCTCACCCTTCTGCAACTCTTCTCCTACTATTGTGGCCATCATTTCATAACAAAAATCTGATCCTTGTATACAATGGTTCCTCTCTACCTATAAGATAAAATTCAAAATCCTTATAGCAGCCTACAAGGCCCTGCCTTATCTGGCTCCTGCCTACCTCCCAGGCTTTCATCTCTCATCATGTGTTTCTCTCTCACCGCTACCTCTCTACATCCTTTGATAAGGCCTAGCAAGATCTTTACAATTCCCAGAATACCCCATACTGTGTTTACATTGCTATCTTAATTAGAATGCCCTCCTTAGCACCTCATCCGTCTGGAAAATTCCTCCTTTTTCTGCTAAGAGTCAAATGAGTTTCCCCAAACCCTATCTCCTTCAGCTAAGTTTTTGTTGCCACTGTACCTTGTATATACTTACATATAGCTCTACTACAACACTGCATTGCACGTGTAAGATTTTGTTCACATATGTCTCTCTGTCTCGGATGATAAACTCCTTGAGGGAAGACATCTGGCATTTTTCTCTTTGTGTACCCATGTGCCTTTCACAGTAACTTATACATATTAAATGATCAAAATAGTAACTGTCATCAAGCAGTCATCTTTTCTCTGCATAAATACCTATGCCTTTACAGACTATGAACTCTGTACCTCTCAATAGAGCCATTCCATTTTTGGTGCATCAAACAATGATGAGGCCAATGAATTCTTACTGACTTAGCAGAAATCCAACTTTATAAATTAATCAGATTACTTAAGATTTTTTTTTTGGTAAATACAAGCCTCAGATCATTCAATGTAATTATGTACAGGTTTTCTAGAGTTAATTGAAAACATTAGCCATCATTTTTCTTTAAGTAAATGAACAGATTTCATTTAAACATTTGTTTGCTTGTTTTTAAGTTACAGCTTCAGGAGATTAAGGAATATAAGAATAAGCATAGGCAATATTTTTATAAGAAAGAGAAAAACTGTTCTAAGGAACAGATATGATAAAGAAAAGGCTTAATCCAAATGCTCTATTAAAATACAGAAAAGCACACTATAAGCTAAAATATACTTACTAGGATTACTTTTTTTTCTGAAATATTTACTGTGATAACTTTTTTATAAGTCCTATTCTGCAGATACTGGGACTGCTTCAGCTCAACCATTCTGCTCTACCAAAGAGTTTTTGAAGACCTTTCTGCAGAAATTAGATGACCTATACTCAGGTGTATTTTAAATGTATCTGCCTGAATATCAGTTTTAAAGAAATGAAAACTATTTGTCATTTCAGAAAAGCTGGTATCTGCTCTCTACAATCTCAAGATAAGTAAAATAAACATTTCTAATCTGTGCATATACAGGATTCAGATATTGTACTTTGGAAGATTTTTCCTCTTCTTGTGGAGATGTTTAAAGGTGTTTATAATACATTTGCTTATTTAAAAAAAATAGAAATGCTGAGTGTATTTTTATATTTTCTATCTTTTCGTATTGTTTTTCATTAATACAGAGCCTCTTCTAAATAGTCTACAGCAAAACATTGCAATATGTTTCAAAGGGTTATTTCTTTGCCAGAAATATTTTTATCAGATCAAAATGTTTTTTGTCAGTGAATCTCAGAATAAAAGGCCTATAAGCTGTTTTAAGTAAAAAATTACTTGTGCTGTCAAGTTTATCTTGCTGAGCATATTTAGCCCTCCTTTAATGATCATGTTGATAAAGTACACTTGGCATGCAATTGTTTATGAAATAAAGGTCCTTGATGCAGAATGCAAACAAGAGTCACAGATTAATTGCATCATAAGGACTCAATAAAGATTTAATATACATCTAACAATCTAATATAACCATGAAACTCTTTCAAAAAATAATTATAAAAGATTCATAATCTGTAAAAAGCCTATGGTGTAAAAAAGGTAGAAATGGAACAAATACAATGAGAAGAGACAATAATGTAAATAAGATCTCCTCCTGCCCTTGAGAGCTTATTTGGAGGTTCCAGCAGGGGAACGCAGCTACTCATATACCCTGGACTGGGGACAAGGTCGTCCTCTTCAACCAAGCACACAGCTTCAGGAGAGATGCACATGGAGCAGTGAGGGAGGAAGGGGACACCCGCCTAGCCAGCCAGATCAGCTGAATCAACCCTGGAACTCAGTGGAGCGGCAGCCAGATAACTCTCACGTCCTCCTCCTTCCCTTAAAGTATCATTTCCAAAAGTTTCCTAACAAATGAGGAAAATAGCATTGTTAGTACTTATTTCTGGGAACTTTACGTGAGTCCAGACAAAATCTTTCACTTACCTGTTTTACTTTTCTCTGCTTCTGTCTACCCAGGTAGAAAGCTAAATTCCAGTCTCACTGTGAACTTCTCCAGGTACTCTGCTCCTCCCATTTGACCTGCATTTCCATAAGGTAGCCTCCTCTCCCTTCAGATTATTAATTCTAGTTCTGTTTTATTTAGGGGTTGAAGGCACTAGGAGAAATATCTAGGCCCATTGCCCCATAATTCCAGATGGAATGGAAAGACCGTCACCAGGTTTTGCTCAGGGCAGAAAAAAAAAAAAAAAAAAAAAAAAGAAAGCAAGAAAAAAAAGAAACCTCTACTAAAAGCAAAAATGGAAAGGATCTTTTTGACAACTTTAGATGTACAGAAAGGTTGTTCAAGAGGTACTACCCCCCAAGGAGAAGCAGAGCAGAGCTCTTTAAATGAAAGCAGTTTTACCAAGTCAGGGGAAAGAGCATGCTTATAAAAGAGATGGGTGTGACAGCAAAGCTGCTTGTTGAAATGGTGGGGAGGGTCAGGGAAACATTAGCAAAAATGACAGCCTTGACTGCCATTTCTCTTTTCAGTCCTCGTCTCTCCTTGTGTGGCCATCCACATGTGTCATCTTGTCACCCTTTCTCTCTCTCTCTCTCTCTCACACACACACACACACATGCTACACAGAGTGCCATGAAAACACCAAACTTTCTCAGAATGAGCTTGTCCTGGCTATCAAGTTATTATAGAAACAGAGAAAATGGCAGAGGTTGTGGGGTGGGGGTTGGGGGGAAGGATTCTTACTTCCATAAACTACTGATTTTCATAGTTTAGTTCTGCTCTCCTAACTAAATAGAAAAGAAATTCTCAAATGGGATAAAACTAAGGGCCTCATTGCTCTTTCCCCTCCACTGCAAGCTCCATCTTATATAATAACATTTACTGTTGAGAGAGAAAACAGAGAGGGAACATATCTGTACAAATGCAGAACTATGCATCCTGGTTTCTGGAATGTGGTAGGTATTCCCTCTCCCAGTAAAGTTCCCTATTGCCTCAGATGTGGAAAAATGCAGAAGGAAACTGTCATCTCAAGGCTCTATCTCATCTGAGGGAGTCTCTTCATATATGTTTCTCTGTATTCTATTACTTTACTATATTTTTATTATATTGATTTTTGTTACATTTGTTTGATAACTTTAAGTACACAGGGCAGAAAGATACAAAGGTTAATAGAAAAAACATTTTTTAATTACATAAGAAACAGAAAAACTAGGCCGGGCCATGGTAGCTCATGCCTGTAATCCCAGCACTTTGGGAGGCTGAGGCAGGAGGATCACTTGAGGTCAGGAGTTCAAGACGAGCCTGGCCAACATGGTGAAACCACGTCTCTACTAAAAATACAAAATTAGCCGGGCTTGGTGGGGCATGCCTGTAATCCCAGCTGCTCGGGAGGCTGAGGTGGGAGAATTGCTTGAACCTGGGAGGCAGAGGTTGCAGTGAGCCAAGATCACACCACTACACTTCAGCCTGGGCGACAGAGTGAGATCCTGTCTCAAAAAAAAAAAAAAAAAAGAAAAAGAAAAAACAGAAAAACCATATAAACCACAAACAAACTATATTACAATATTATTCTATTTTTCCAGTTAAATATAAAAAATATACTCAGGGTCCAGAAGAATTAAAAGAATCTACACTATCTGAGGAAAATAAAAAGAAAGCAACCAACAAAGTACAATGTAATTGTGAGAAGATGCAAAATATAACAGTTCAGGTGGAATTCACACGTGACCACATCTAGTGCATAGTTCTTTTATTTCAAAGTCAAGAACTTACTGAATGTAACAAAGAAAAGACTAAATGAAGTCCTTTATTCTATTGAACAGCATTTGGAAAGAACCAAATAAGAACAACAATAATAACTAGCATTTATTTAGTACTGCTTTGTGCCAGGGACCATACTATATATTTTCCTGAATCCTTAAAACAACTTTGCAAAGAAGGTAGTACTACTCTCATTTCATAAATAAGTAAACTGAGACTCAGAAAAGTTAAGTAATTTGTTCAAAGTTATACATTTAATAGATAGCATAGGAGGATTCAAACCAAGCTCTACTTTGAAAGCCTTTGAATCTTTGATTAAACAAGTGACTTTCCATTAGTCCAGATCAGGATTACAAAAGTAAATGTTTAGAAAGGCTATGTAGGCAATAACAATGGGAGAAGCAGGCTGGTTGTAATTGCAATAGGCAACACAATTCAGCACTGGCAAAAGGCCTGTGGCCAACCGGAAAACACTTGCACCCCTTTACAAAGGGCCCATGATACCCAGCTCCAACTGACTGTTAACCAGGATGCAATGTATTGCATTACCAGGATCTGTTATTAGAGGAATTTTCCATTATTTGGAGAAATTAGAAATCCATATCTTTATGGAAATATTCTGTTTTTATATATTGGTATAAATACAGCTTGCCAATCAAACCACATAAGCATCCTAAACATCATCTGTCCTAGATATGTTCTTAAAACACCAGAGTCAGCCTGCTGGTTATGGAGGCACAATCTACTCATCACTATGGGTGGGCAATGAATGCTCTATGGATGGCTGGAGAGAAATATTAAATTCCTTTCCATTAGTAAGAGGCTCAGAATCAGGCAGTAGAGACAACTCAGTGAGACCAATGTGGCTCTAAGTGTGGCCCAAAATAGACCATAGACGGCTCACTCTGAATCTGGCTTGTGCATTTCACAGACTCTTGCCTGCATTCCTTCAGGGGCCATAGACTTCATTATATCACTTATAGGACCCAATTACGAGCCGTCTCCTGAATGCCATTTTTATCAAACTTCCTGAGATGTGCCCTGTGCACTCTACCTTTTCATATTATCAGCTGACATTTCCATCCAACTACTGGAAGTGTCTCTAATGCTGTTCTGACACATCAAAGCAGATACAGCAGCCTTTCATTTCTAAACCTCTGGTCTCAGAGAACCTTTGAAAATGAGCTCAACACTAGGCGAGCACTCTCTACTCCTCAATAAAAGGGACACTTCCAATTCTCCAGAGACCCTATCTGAGTGGGCTTAGAAACTCACTCAGATTCCCATTATAATGAAGAAGCTCTGTCAAGTTCCCCAGTTCTAGACCCAAACCTGTTAAGATAACAGAGAATCATGCTGACTTTGGGGATACACATCAGTTAAAGAACAATGTAGCTTGTTTATAATATAACATTCCTTTTTTTAAAAGGCTTATCCAAACTGCTCATGCTAGACGTGGTATTTCCTGGTTCTTTATAAGGCTACAGAAAAATGAAAATACACACTATCATTAAAAGATTTCTTCCAATTTTCCTAGGCTCTTAGCAGGCTCTTACTAGGAATGCACATCCTTAACTTTGTTTATATAGCACAATGGAAACCATAAGGAACCAGACAATCTAGGCAAGCATATGTGAGTAATTTTAAAAGCTCTCATAAAAAGAATGTTATACGTATCATATGTTGCCAAGATACTAAGCCACTCTCATAACATGTAACTAAACATAACATGGGGTACTAAATTTCAGCATATTTATCCTTACCTGCAAGTCTTCTTCTCTTCATATTCAGATCGATGATATTTTTGCAAGAAATCAGCCTTGCATACCTCTTGTTGAAAAACAAAATAAAATGCTGCCCATTCATTTTTTTTTTGAAGCTAGGGTTTTTTAAAAATTCCGAACTGTTTAGGTTCTTATTCATTCAGACTAATTCCAATTTATGCCTAATTTTAATAGTTTGGATTTATTTTTGTATATTTGAATCTATCATAATATTGTCAGAGAAAAAATTCTTTTTAGAAATGTACTGAGGGCCAGGCACAGTGGCTCATGCCTGTAATCCCAGCACTTTGGGAGGCCGAGGCAGGCAGATCACTTGGGGTCAGGAATTCGAGATCAGCCTGGCCAACATGGTGAAACCTCATCTCTAGTAAAAATACAAAAATTAGCTGGGTGTAGTGGCACGCACCTGTAATCCCAGCTACTTGGGAGGCTGAGGCAGGAGAATGGCTTGAACCCGAGAGGTGGAGGTTGTAGTGAGCCACAATCACACAACTGCACTCCACCCAGCCTAAGTGACAGAGCCAGATTCCCTCTCATTAAAAAAAAAAAAAAGAAAGGAAAAGAAATATACTGAGAACTTTCGTGATACCATGTTTACGTTCTTCACAAATGTGGTCTACAGAACTTTAAGTTCATGTCTAAAAAAAAGAAATGTTAATCTCCATTGAATCATCAGCAGAACTTAGAGAATGTCTTGCTATTTTGATTGTCTATTCTCTTCTCATGTTTTATTTTATGCAGAAACTTTGTCTTTGTAGAAATTTACTCCTGAAAATTTCCTAACACTTAAATCTGAAAGGGACAATATGGTAACACCCTGTACTAGGGTGATCATTCATTGCAGTTTTTACCAGGACAATCTGGTTTTCACCTGCTGTCATGGCATAATTGCCAACAGTGCCCCTTTCACACCCTCAAGAGTTCCAGTTTGAATGATTCATTAAATGGTTACTACACTATATGCTGTGACCCTCTTCTTCACAGCTCTCTATAACTTATGGATTAATAGGAGCAACTTAAATAAATTTGTTAATATTATGCTCAGTATAATGGAAGTCAGAAAAAGGACTTGGAAATGCTTGCTTTAAATAATGTACATTGTGTCTCTCTATGGTCAGAAATCCATATGATAAATAGTTGCTTGAGTTTAATTTCAAAGATTATGTTTTCTTCTCTGTAAATAAATTTGAAATAATTTTCTAGTGGGTAAATGAGACTACAAAACCATGTACACTTATTTTTTGCTTTGACTGCCAGGAAATAAAGCCTAACTTCTTGCAAAAGTAATGCAAACTTATAAAAAAAGAAGTATTTAGTAGCTGGAAACATCTATTATCCTCTCTGCCTCTTTCAGATATGTTCTGTGCTCTTTGATCCATATATACCTTACCTTTCACTATCATCTACCTACATGTTCTTTTCAATGTTGGTCAATATACATTTTACATTGTGTAACTTCCCCCCAAATAACTAAACTTCTCATTAACCTTGTCAGTTCTAATTGAGGCAAATTAAAAGATGTACTATAGGTACCATTTAATGTTCCAAACATGATGAATTTCCATAATATCATTAAGAGGATGACACCAACTCTCAAGCTGAAATAATGTGTATTTCAATCATCCTAACCCCCTAATATACATTTCCCTCTTTCCTGTCCATGTAAAAATCTGGAGGAAACAAGGAGCATTACTATACAAGAAGGCATTGGACTGAGACTTCAAGTAGGTCGACATGACCTGATTCAAATAATGAAGGCAACATGTTGAACATTCTTGCTCACAGCAGTCATCCACCTGTAAGAAGAGTCTAGAGTTCTGTTCTAAGTCAGGACGGAAAGCAAAGAAAAGGGAAGTCCAAAGTCTCAGGTGGAAAACACAAAAACAATTAAGATAGAATTCTGAAGATAATTATACTGAGATGCACAAGGAGGGCTTCCAATTAAACTTGAAAGAAATAATATTAGCAAATCCAGAAACCCACCTGAGACATAATCCTTCCTCTGAAAAAAAAAAAAACTACTATGTCAACAATGGCTACCCTTTTGGGTACTTGCTGTGTGTCAGACATAGTTGCCAGCAATTTCCATGGATTAAATCACTTACTCTTGTTTCATTAAATCTAAGCTACTATTTAAGCTAGTCTGACAAATCCCATCATGGAAGGGCGTACGTGAGCATGCTCTTAGCAAGTTCAGGCTACTAAAAAACATTAGGCAAGTTAACTATTATTTATAGTTGATCTAATATTTGATAAGTAAGTTGAAAGTGGATACTTAATCTACTTTCAATCCTGGTCCTTTCATTTAAAAAGTCTTTAGAGATTATTCAACAGGACATAGTGGGACACATTTTCAGCACTTTGCTGACCTTTGGGGACTTGCCAGTAATGAAACAAGAGTTCAAAATCTAAATAATAAAATTTAATAATGCATTGTTGATACATTTTAATCTAAATGAAACTTCATGAACATTTATGGACAGACAGTGACCAAGAATCATCTTCAAGTGACAAATAAGGAGCCAGCATGTGTAGAAAACTGTCTGTTACAGAAGAGTCAGCACAGACATCTCTTATTCATTTAGCCAGGTCACTCTTTCTTTTCTTTTTTTTTTTTTTTTTTTCTTGGAGACATATGGTACCATGCCTGGCTAATTTTTGTATTATTATTATTATTATTATTATTATTATTTTTCAAGTAGAGACAGAGTTTCACCATGTTGGTCACGCTGATCTCGAGCTCCCAACCTCAAGTGATCTGCCCGCCTCGGCCTCCCAAAGTGCTGGGATTACAGGCGTGAGTGCCCGGCCCCAGGTCACTCTTTGATCCTACTCACAGCAAGTGATATAATCTAACCATTTCCAGGTAACAAATCAGAGAAATTATATTACAACAACAGTGTTGTTTCCTTCTACCTTCTCAATTAAAAACATTCAAATAATTCATTAACTTAGGTTTTAGAAATATTAAATTATGTTAGCTAATAAAGGCATTATTAACAAATGGAATAAGAATATTAACTAATATATATTAACTAATATTCCATATTAGTAACAATTGAATAAGAATAATATTGTCTTATTCATTTGAATATTGTCTTATTCATTTGAATATTGTGTTATTCATTTGAAAGTTAAAAACCAACCAACTTTGGACATATCCTTGGGATTATGACTGTCACAAATACCTGTTTAGTTGGCCTTAAATAAAGGTACAGTAGCTCTAAAAGTACGATACCAATGTTAGTTTTTTTACTTTTATATAATGGTAATGGCAATTTGACTTGGTATAATTATTAATCATTTTATAGCCTTTCTGAGTTTTAGTGATTTAGTAATTCTACTCTATAAACAATAAAGTTCATAGACCAAATATATCATTGTAATAGGTAGATAAGTATTCATAACCATGAAAAATGACCTATGCATTGTTTATCTTCTAAAATTTCAACAACATAATGGTTTCTCTACATAAAAGTGAAGATTGCTCTTGCTGCCTAGAGCATTGCAAATAATTTTACCCAATAAGATGCATAATCATCCCACATTATAGTTAGTAGGTATTTTTATGAGTACAAATAAACAAAATGAAGCACAAGTCAATATTTCTTGGCCTCTTTAGTATCATATATATTTATATCTACAAGAAGTACTTATGTATTTATCAAGGCAATTTTATAGAGAAAATTACTCACATTCATGAAAATAGGAAATAAACTCAGGGACAATTCACCTAACAGATCAGTGGAAATCAGAGATCAAAGTCATGGTACTGTACTGAAGCTTGAAGACCACCCTGATCCTCCAAGAAAAAACTTCTATCCTAGAAAATCTGTTTATATGTCTAATATCCCTGAGGGTTTGAGGCCACATCAATATATCTGGCCTTCTGTGTGAATTCTGTGAGTTTTAGTAGAGATGCTGAGAACAAGTTGGGTGATAAGGTAGAGGCAGCACAGGAGAGCAGAAAAGAGTCCTCAGTGGCTTAGCACATAAGATATGTCCACCTGTTCCTGACTGTTCTCCATCTTGCTAAAGGCCCTTGGGTAAATTTTTCAGCCTTCCTTTCCTCAACTGTGAAAGGAAGAGCTTGAGCTAGATAATCTAAGACAGCTCTATGTTTTTTTTGTTTTGTTTTGTTTTTCGGGGTTTTTTGACAAAGAATATAGGAATTTGCCAAAAATGCTTATATTGTTATTTCACAGTCAGATAAATCATTCTAGAACAGACAGGCAAGCAATTCATCCACTACACTATAAACCAAAAGGCAGCTATAGTGTGGCTGCAGTGAGCTGTGTGAGAAAAAAGAAACTTTACTTTTGATATAGATGCTGTGTGAATTTGGGCAATTCACTTTCCCTCTTTGAAATTCAGTTTCTTTGTTAGTAACAACAGTCTTGAAAAGATTAAGTGAAATAATATATGTGAAAGCATTTGGTGAAGTATAAAATGCTGCGCAAATGCAAGGTGATTTGTTATATGCATGAAGAGATATCACGTTTATCAATAATCCTGCTAACATTCAGACCACTTCAAGTCTAACCAGACACCCAAATACCTCTCTACCTCTCTCACCCACATACGAAATACAACTGCAGTGACAGCAGCACTAGAGTTTTTGATTTAGAAAGAAAATATTCCTGCTTTTACTATGGGATATTTGTTTTCATCAACTTTGACACCTTAATCTTCTTTTATTATTTTAAGGATTTAAATATTTTACTAGTACCTGCTTTTGTCTGATGAATTTGTTTGCAAATGGCTAAATACTTTAATTGACAATTCTTTTTAAACAGCCACTGCCTTGTACAACTATTATTTCTTGGTTTTTATGCTGAGTAATTTGACAGCCATTAACATTTTTTGCTTTATTTTGTGGAAGAGTTTCACCTGCATTGTTATCATTAAGTTACAGAATAATCCAGCAGTTCTAGAAGCTCCAAAAGAGAAGCACCATATTAAATGATAAGCAAACCCACTAAGAAAATGAATTTGTATTTGTGACTTTAGAGCCCCATAACCTGCATGTTAGCTTCAATGAGTAAAGCTTCAGATACCACCGTTAACTGACATAAACACCAAGCCAGGAAGCTGCTACTGTCCTCACAAACTTCACCAACACAACACAGATGGACTACTGTCTAAAGAAGTCCACAGACCTTTTTCTTTCTCTCTCTCTTTCTCTCTCTCTCTCTCTCTGTCTCTCCCCTCCACACTCCTCTCAATAACCCCCCATGCCCGCCCCAGAGTTTTGCTCTTATTGCCCAGGCTGGAGTGCAATGGCGCGATCTCGGCTCGCTGTAACCTCCGCCTCCCGGGTTCAAGCAATTCTCCTGCCTCAGCCTTCCGAGTAGCTGGGATCACAGGTGCCCGCCACCACGCCCGGCTATTTTTTTGTATTTTTAGCAGAGACAGGGTTTCACTATATTGGCCAGGTTTGTCTTGAACTCCTGACCTCAGGTGAACCACCCACCTCAGCCTCCCCAAGTGGCATGAGCCGCCATGCCCAGCCTCTTTTTTTTTAAATAAACAAGCAAAAAAAATCCATCTTGCTCTTAGGTCCAAAAATTCTACTCTTGCTACTCTCAGGAGTCTGTTTACTGCATGCTCCAACAGGAAAGCCACATTTACACTAACTTCCTCTTCTTATTTTCAGGAAGTTCTAGAATTTAGAGACTGCCCTAACTAGATATGAGTGAAGCTCATTTAACAGCTGCCTTTCAGTTCTGGATTTGAGGAACCGCATCATTCAGAAGCATTCTCACATGCATTTATATATCAGTTAACCAATTGCTGAGATTAGGTCTGCCAGGTTTCTCTTAGGGTTAACATTTACTGTAGTTGTCTCAGTGAATCCTTCCTTTTGGGATCCAGTAATTGCAATCCGCAGTAGTTTAAGACAGGGTTTAAGAATGTTTTCATACCAAAAAAGGACTCCGGATGGAAGATTGCTCATCTCCTGTTTATTCTTACCCAAAGTGAAACCTGTTTTGGTGTTCTGTAACATAAGTACAGTAGTCGCCCCTTATCCCGGGGGAAATACATTCCAAAATCCCTAGTGGATGACTAAAACCACATACCAAACCTTGTATATACTATGTTTTTCCTATACATACCTATGATAAAGTTTAACTTATAAATTAGGCACAGTAAGACATTAACAACAATCACTAATAACGAAATACAAGAATGATAACAATATGCCAGCAACACTACTCTTGCATTTTGGGGCCATTATTAACTTAAATAAAGTTGACTTGAACACAAGCCATGACAGTTAATCTGATAACTGAGCTACTAAGTGATTAATGGGCCAGTAGCATAGATAGTGTGGATACGCTGGACAAAGGGGTGGTTCAGGTACGGGGCAAGATGGGGCCAGACACCGAGATTTCATCACGCTACTCAGGATTACATGCAATTTAAAACTTATGAATTGTTTACTTCTGGAAATTTTCATTTCATATTTTCAGACCTCAGCTGGCCACGAGTAACTGAAACTACAGAAAGCAAAACTGAGGAAAAGGGGAGACTACCGTAAACATATGTGTGAGTTGCTATGTTACACAGGTTAGTTGAGATCAAATGTCATTGTAGGTTCTTATTCATCTTTTTCTTTCCTCTTAACTCTGAGAACTTAAAATGGCTTTCTTCTAAGCCACAATCTAAATAACTTAGATTTAGAGGGCTTTTTATGCAGTATAAAATATACTATGTACCAATAATTTTGTATGAAGACATATTATATGTTTATTTTTATATTTTCTGACATCCCCACTAGAATATAAGTTCCACAATGGCAGATAATTTCTTTTGCTCACTGGTGTTTTCCCTGTCTAACCAGTATTTGACGCGGAGAAAACACTCAGTAATATTTGTTTAATAAATAGATGAAGAATGAGTCCCAAACAAGGCATGTTGGGCCTCATTTACTGCCAAAAGAATGGCCAATTTATTTTTATTTTTTGTGTTTTATTAATTTGTAACAGGGGAAGCAACACAAAGATGAACCACATTTTTAGAAAGTTAATAATCTATCCTCCCTATATTGCATTCTCCCTAAGGAATCCAATAGTAATATACTTTTCTATTCCTTTCTCTATGTTCACAAAAATGTATACCAATACCTAGAGAGCGATTTGCTTCCTTCCTTCCTTCTGTCCTTCTTGCTCTTTCTAACATTTACTCTGAAGTTGCTTTTTTCCTATTCATGAGTTCAAAATAAATACATAGAAAACTGGTCTTCCCAAGGACTAAGTAGAGAAATAGTTGAATTAATATAATCATTCTTTTGGTAGACATTCAGGTTGTGTCTCAACTGGTGTCACTACAAACAATGCTTATATAAATATCCTTGTAAATAGATAGTTATAGAGAACTGGATTAATGCCTGTTAGATACGTTATCAACACAGGATTTCTGGGTCAAAACTATGCAAACTCATTGTCTATTGTATGAGCTGCAAGTATTTTTATGAGGTTCATTATTTTACCTTTTATTTTGTTTATGCTATTGTTGAAGACAACTCTCCATGGGTCTTGGCTTTCATATGTCTACTGAGCAGAGGCACTGACTGCCTTTGTTCTGCACTCTTTACAAGGATGTTTGCATAGAGAGCAGCCATGGAAAGCAGAGATCATACCTCCCTCTAAATAATAATAAGCAGGCATGCTTATTGTCCATTATAAAAATTTTAGGGTCCCTAAGCTCAGGACATCTCTTCTGTAACCCACTGTGTTTGCATGTGTTACCTGACACTCTCCATTTCACCGTGTGGGAACTGGGGCTCAAGAAACAGGCACAAGAACACACTGATCCATGAAATTGTGGGAGGCCCTTTAGCCTGAAAAATGAATAAAATCTCCACACTTCATGGTTCTATATAGCTGTACATGCTTTAAAAGATTAATAGTCCAATATGTATATCTTTAAATCTTCCAGGGATCTGTCTAATTTTGGTGGTCCTTCACACTCCATATATATATATATATATATATATATATATATATATATATATATATCTCCACATATATATTCTGGTAAATTTTATTCTAACATTTTTATTTTTTACACTTAAATATTTAACATAGATTATGTTTTTGCCTATTGTGAAAGACAAGGGTCTTAGCTTTTTCTTTTCCACATGACAGCAATCTTTATTAAATAAATTGTCCTTTAAAAGGTGAATTAAATTTTATCCTTACCATGTACTAACTTCCTATACGTATTAATACCTGACTCCATTTTGGTATATTTTAGTTTTCACCAGTCCATTTATTTAGATTCTCCTGAAGACAGAATGATGTTTTGATTATAGCAACTTGGTATACATTTTAATTTCTGTTAAGGCACAACTATCTTCACTATTCTATTCAAAATGTTTTGGCTCTTCTCCAAAATTTATCCTACTATATTCGTTATTTAAAATGAATTTTACCTATTCCAAATCTATTGAAATCTATTGAAATGCTGAGTGGAATTACATTAAATTACATAATGTTCTCAGAATTATTGCTATTTTTGTGACATTAGAGTTATTTTATCCAGACATTTACTGTTTGAGTCTTCTTTAAATATGTTTGTTATATTTCATAACTTCCTTTTATAATCAAGTACTTATATCTAGGTGGTTTATAATTTATTTTTCTTTGCATCAGGATACATATAGACACATATACAAATGTTTTTTACTCCAAATAATCTTTACTAACTAGATATTGCTAGTTAGCACAAAAGCTATTAATTTTTATATATTTTTAATTCAGCAATCTTACCAATTTCCTTAATCTGCCTGAGAGTTAATAAATCCTCTTGTGTAATTTCATTATTAGCAGATAATTTTAAAATTCTTTTCACATATTTATACTAATTTTTCAAAGATCTATAAAAATATTTTTGCCTCATTATGTTAACTAAAATCTTCAAAATACTACTTGAGTAATAGCAGTGATAAGCAGCTATCTCTGTATTACTTCTTACATTATTGAAAATAATTTGAGGCCGGGCACAGTGACTCATGCCTGTAATCCCAGCACTTTGGGAGGATGAGGCTGTGGATTGCTTGAGGCAAGGAGTTCAAGACCAGCCTGGGCAACATGGCGGCGAAACCCATCTTTACTAAAAATACAAAAATTAGACGGGCATGGTGACGTGCACCTGTGAGCCCAGCTACTCAGGAGGCTAAGACACAAGAATTGTTTGAAACTGGGAAAGTGGAGGTTGAAGTGAGCCGAGATCATGCCACTGAACTCCAGCCTGGGTAAAAGAGTGAGACTTTGTCTCAAAAAAAAAAAAAAGAGAAAGAAAAATATAATTTGAGCTTTCTTTTTAAAATATAATATTAACAGTAGATTTTTATATGTTTTTCTATCATGTCTAAGCAATTTCCATCTATTCTTATTTTATAAGCTTTTATGAGGAATAAATGAATTTCACCAATTCTTGTCTGACATCTTACAATATAATTAAATAATTATAATTCAAATTTTTTGGTATAATACATTTTATATGTGATTTACTAGTATTAAACCATGTAAACTGAGTAAGTTTCCCCTAATCACAAGTTACTATCATTTTAAAACATGGATTAGCCAACATTTTATTTAATTTTAATATCTATATTCATACTTGAAAATTATCCTTAGTTTTCTTGAGGATACTGTAGACAGTTTTCATGTTAAACTTATGGCGGTTTCTTAAAATGAACTGGGAAGGTTTCAATTTTTTCTATTCCTTGGATTATTTCAATAATATATGAATTACCTTTTTAATGCTTAGAATGCAGTTACAAAATAATCTCAATCTAATACTTCAAAATTTTTAGATTCTAATTGCCCTTCTAATATATCTTTTGGTTATTTGTTATTTGGTGTTTTCAACTGATAGTTCAAAGGCTTTAACACCTATGACATCAAATGAAGATCTCAGGAGGTTTCCTCAAGAAAATTGGTAAAATAAAGGAGAAGGAAGGGCTAAGTCCCACAGGGAAACCACCGTTAGAGAGTTACTTCATTAGCTCACACTGCAAAGAACCACTTTTCAAACATGAATGTGAGTAACCACTGGAAGCAACAAGACAAAAAATACTAAAGGATCCAAATAGTTGAAAACAAAAAACGACCTTAATTTGTCTCTTCTCAAGTGTTCCTCCAACTGATAAAGATAGGGTGAATCAAAATGGTCCTATCCCATTTTCTTTGTCCCTAAATCTGCTTTGCCCCAGTTAGGCTTCATTTTAAAACAAGGTCAGGAAATAAAATAGTACTTTCCTTTGCAGGAGCAATATTTTAAAAAAATATCTCATGCCAGTATTTAGCTCCTAAATATATTTCTCTAAATTTTTCAATAAGCATCTCCTCTCTGTCCTCTATTCCTCATACCGGTTAACTTTTCCTCTTTTCCTTCTCAAAGTCTTTGGTGGCTTTTTTATCAGTCAGCTGAAATATATCCCCTGATGTCAGTTATTTCCTACATCACTGGGTTTATAATTTTATCTTTGCTTCTCTAGCTGACTATTTTCCCAATTCTCCATTAAGCTACACACCCACACCAGGCATGGGCTTCTTTCCATTATGCACTTACAGTTACTTTGAGTCACCAGAATTACCCTCCAAAGAGCATACTAACTCTTCCCAAAATGATTTAATTGCTTCTGATGCAATCTTTGGGCCTCTTCCTATCCTCATCAACATAAAAACTAAATCTGTTGTTGTTTCAGAAAGTAAACCACATTGAGCATGCTGTACCACCAGGAGATGAGATGTAGAACAGTAACTAGATGATAAAGACATTATCATCAAGCTCAAAAATACAATTAAATCACATCAAAGATTATCAGGAACACTGTACTCTGTTCTCCTTCATCTCAGCACACCATAAAAAAAATAGGTCCATGCTTCATGAGAAAAGGGCCTTTGCATTTTGATCTAAGTTAAAAGAGATAGACTGCTCAGGCTGATAGGACATAGGTTAGTGGAATTACATTCTAAATTAACATAAATTGCCATGCCAGCTCCCTATGGTGGAATCCAATAAATTGTTTTTTAGAAAATTAAATTTCAATACAGTAGAGAACAATAATCCTTTTTTTTTTTTTTTTTGGAGACAGAGTCTCACTCGGTCACCCAGACTGGAGTGCAGTGCCGCGATCTTGGCTCACTGCAACCTCTGCCTCCTGGGTTCAAGCGATTCTCCTGCCTCAGCCCCCCGAGTAGCTGGGACTACAAGTGCCTGCTGCCATGCCCAGCTAATTTTTTGTATTTTAGTAGAGACGGGGTTTCACCATGTTGGCCAGGCTGGTCTTGAACTCCTGAGCTCATACAATCCACCCGCCTCGGCCTCCCAAAGTGCTAGGATTAAAGGCGTGAGCCACTGCACCCAACAATAATCCAATTTTTGTAATTTATCCTTTAAGTCTAAAAAAAGAGAATTAGAGGTCTTCATGGAAATAGTGTATATTTTCTAGAAAATAAACAAAAAGACCACAATGGAAATCTTTTGAAAAGAGTAACTTACAAGAGGATAGCAAAGTATTTCTCAAGAAGTCTCTAGTATTTAACTATATCTCACCTTTACTGTGATCACTCTGCCCTTCTGCATGTGAATTATGTTTCCTGCACTTGGTACAAGTGCTAGAGAGACTTACTGAGTTCAGATATTCAATGTGTTCCTCTACATGACTAAGCTTCCTTTGAGGTGAAATTGAGGCCACATGACTTGGTTTGATGAATGGGCTGTGAGCTCAAGTGTCACTTCTGAGCTAAGTAAGTCAGAAGCTGGTATGCTTCCTCCATCCATCTCTTCCTATGCTGCTGCAACCTAAAAGGCCACGGGGCAAGAGCTGAGCATCACAAGATTCAGTTCCCTGAGTCACCTCATGGAGTAAAGCCTCTCCCAACCCGTAGAAGGCTATATATGAGTTAGAAATAAATTTCTGTTGACTAAGTTACTGAGATTTGGGGCTTTAATCACTTGCAGCTAGCATTAATTACCATAAATAATACAATGCATAATCATAAAACATTAGGGCAGTAAGGGACCTGAGAAATTGCCTGTGCCAGTGTGTTTCAAACTTTAGATTGTGTTTTTCAAAAGAAGATTTTCATCAGGTAAAATAAAAAAAAAATTTAGAGATAAAAGTGAAGCTGCTTTCTTAGTCATGGCGGGGGATCTACTAAAGCCCCAGCCTTCTCTCTCCCTCCTACCTTATCTCCACCTTCAGGTACCAAATAGTCTCCAATGTCCACAACTGCATAGGTACACACAGCAAAGCCACTTGCAGGACATGGCTTGAAAGATACTAATCTAGGTCAATTCCCTCAGTTTCTGGAAGTTCTAGGGGCTTACATGTCTTGCCTAGGTAGGTTCTTTTTCACACATAGAAAGCAAAACCAGGGCATTTTTTTTTCTGTGGGGTGTGTGAGTGTGTGTGTGAGTGTGTGTGTGTGTGTGTGTGTGTGTGTGAATTTTGACAACCCACATCAGGAGATGGAAGTTTGAATCTACCAGATGGTGAAGTTTTTGAGAGAGAGTGTTGCAACAATTGCTTGTCGTACTGGCAATCAGTTTGGTCTTATTTTCAAGAGCTGAACAATCACATAGCTCCTGTGATCCAGATATTCCATTCTTAGAAATATATCCCCAAGAGAATCCCTTGCACATGTATAGCAAGACTTATGTTCAAGACTATTTTAGCAGCACTGTTCACCACAGAATGAACCTATTGTGAACAGTGTTTTTCCTTGGGAGGCTTGATGACTATGATGTGGTATATTTTACCGAAAGTTACATTGAATAAACTAGTAACGTGCAAAATATGATGAATCTTCGCAAAGTACTATGAAAAATTAAGTCCCAAAATATTACGTATAGCATAGTATCCTTTTCCATAAACACCAAATAAAGCAAGTATGTGTATATATATATGTGTGTACATGTACACAGGTAATATACATAATACTTATACAAGCAATGAAAAAAATATTTCACATTTCACATATATCCAAGCAATGAATATATATTACACAAATAGAAAGAAAAACACGTTAATGATAAACACAGGAGTCAGGATGATATTGGCCTGGATGAAGGGGGGCAGCAAAATCAGTTGAAGGGCATACATATGGCCTAATGTCAGTCATTATTTCCAAGATCTCAGCTTTTACTTTAGTAAAAGGCAAAAGCTTTATAGGATCTGAAGAGAAACCAGAGTATAGCTTTTACTTTAGATTCTGGATTCATGAGTACTCATTATTTTAGTAGCTATATGTGGATCAACGATGAGCATATGATCTGAACCTAGAATTGTAACACAATTCTAACTGTAATTGAATTGTAATTGAATTCGAAGCCTAAAGTCTAAAGAAAAAAAACATAATCTTTAAAAACCCAAACAAATTTTAGGACAAAAAAATGAAGGAAAAATTTATTTTCTTTTCCTTCTATAAGTACACCAACTACACACTTCGCTACGTTTGGTTTGGATATTGAAGAGAAATCTAGCCATTATCTGCCACCATTGGTAGCTTTTGGAAAGACAAAGAACTATTCTAGGAGAACTAAGACTGCAAATGGTAAATGATGCCTAATTTAAGAATAACAATGGACTACCACAACCTAAAGAGGAGAAAAGTATATATGACACACTCAATTATGGCTGTTAAAATATACATATACAATACATATACTCACATACTCCTCACCCAAGGAGGAAGATAAAATGGAACCAGAATGGTTTAAAGTAGGCAGCCTTCAAATGCTTCTCACTGATCGCTGCATAGCCTCAATACTAGCACAGCACACTTACACTGACTAGTTTTCTCCCCCAACCAGCTGAGTAATCTTCAGCAAATCATCCGGCCGTTTTCATACTCAGTTTCCTCATCAGCTGTGAGTGTTAGGAAACAAATCAAAGTATTAGTACAGGGTCTGAGACTTAATTGCTTCTTGGAAAATGTTGATTAAATTTTAATCTCAAAGTAGATAGTAAGGAAAAGAAGACTTTTGTGATGTATCTTCAGTGATGTTTTAAGCAAGCTACATTGTGTACTAGAGATTTAAGCCCTTTAAAAAACGAACAGTTTAGCCTCACTCCTATCTCCTTTCTTAACCTGTTCACCCAGAAACATAGCAAAAGCACATGTATACACGTTGGTAATATAAATGGATAGTTTCTAAACAAATGCTAATGTATAGTTCTAAACTATACAAATAGGTTTCCAATGTATAAACTATACAGTAGGCTTTCCATTTATGAATCAGTGTTCATTTATAGAATATCTGAGTTTTCCGAATAATTATTTTGTTTTATTTGACACTGTTATAATTAAGGTGATGAATTTCATCATTTTTAACGCTAAAGTTCCATTAAAACATTTACTAAAATTAGGGAATTTTTAAACCACGGAAACTTAATTGCATTAATTGTCCTTTCTCACCCTCAAATGTTTTATAATGAAACTAAATAATGGATGCAATAATGAAGCAAAGGACAAGTTGGATTTGCATATTTTATAAACATGCTCAGGACAGTGACTGTGCTACTTTGCCTCAAATGGTAGTTAGGTTAATCATGTGTTTATGAAAGAGAAAGCACAATTTCCTCAGGCCACAGAGGTGCTCAGAGAGGTGACTTTGAAATGATGTCCTCCTAGATGTCTTCCTTTGCTCTCATGTGGGAGATGAGAAAACAAAGCTTTCAAAAGAATATTCATGTTCACAGAAAGCATAACTGTGAAACTGTTAAAGCAGTTTCCCATAGCCCCCAAAACGGGACATAAATATGTTTAATTTACTGAGTGCTAAAGGAGATAGATACAGAAAATCCTCTCTGAGCTCTAACTCATAAAACATACTGAACTTGCTTAACCAAATGAAGAGTATCTTCAAAAGGATTTAAAGAGGCCATTCCCTTTGATCAAGTTTTGCTCTCTAAGTCAGTTCCAGGGAGGCCCACAACTCTCTAGGTTGGCAGCCATCCTGCTCTGCTCCCTAAATGTTTCCCCGAGAGTAAGCAGAATCCTGTCACTAGCTACTCTGCCTCACTCCCCTCTTCTCCACTCTCCACCTCCCGTTTACACACATATACCTGAGTATGCAGATTCTCAACAACCGTGAAGGAAGCAGCACAGTGTATTTTTGGAACAATGTTCTTCCAAACAGTGTCTTATTGGGTGAAGGATCTATGAATAAAGAAATACCCCAAATTCATTTGGAATATGTTTTGCTTGATATACTGCATTAGTTCAATATAACGGGATAACAAGGCCCTTGAGAACAAAGAAAAATGGCACATGAGCAAAGAAGAATACACTACATGAAATCCTAACAGAATTGTAAAGTTAAAAGGAAACTGTGCATGTCTGTCTCAGTCCAACCTGCATCTGAGAAGAAAAATTTACCATCGCACATCGCACAAGGTCAGTCTTCTCTGTTTATTGGAAATTCTGATCTTACATGGTTTGAGGATGAGAGACAGAAAAAAATACATATGACTTATGAAAAACATTGTCAAATAAGGTTAAGATTCAGAAGATAAATGATATGTCTGAAAATAATCTAGAGTAGGATTCAGAAGAAAACTTCCAGGAACAGTTTGATATCCTCAATAAAGTTCAAACAATATGGTTGCTATGAAATAAAAGGAGACTGTTATAAATAACTAGGTGAGGAAAAAATCAAATGAATGATATAAGGATGAATTGCTAACCAAAAAAAAAAAGCTAGAGCCAAGTTAAAATTCATGTTGAAGGCTATAGCAAGAAGTGTTGATTCTAAGGAATGGTAAATGAATGAAGTATATATAAAATAAAAGCTCAAGTGTCATCTCAGAACTCAAAAGAATGGGACAAAACTAAAATAATGCAAGAGAAGATGACTGATACAGAGGATAGGGAACAGAGAAGAAAAATGGAAACAAGTAGTTTTCTTAAAGATAAGAAGAATTAGAACAAAAGAAATCAAAGATAAAGCACACTCAATATTTTTGGAGCAAATTGCAAAGTCTCATTGTGTTCTCATTGTGGTTAATCTTAATTGATTAAAATATGCCCATTGGTAAAATTTTAAACTATAACAATGGAGAAAATTCTGATTTTTTTTCACTATAAGAATAAAAGTGCAAAACAATTCTGTATATATCTGTTCAGGAAAAAGAAAGCGGTTTCCCACAAAAGACCAAAACTAAGTTGGCTTCAGACTTTTTTCACCGTATTATAAAACAGAGTCGAGGGAGAAACATGTAAATGATCAGGAGAGAGTGTTATGGTCCTACTGAAAAACAAAAAACAAAAGCTGTCTTTTTTGTGAATCAAGGCAAAATACATCCTTAGATATATATGAGTGATCAGAATATATGTTATTTGTATGTTAATATACCTGAAGAGGTATCCAATTGACCAAGATGTAAAACATGATCAAATATGCAAAGTTGCCTATCACCTTAATAAAAGGACTGTTGCAAGCAGTAAAACCAGTTTTAAAATCCAAGAGACTAAATTATTGTTGTATCTGTTAAAACAAGAAACAATATAAAAAATTACCTCCAAAAATCAGTAATAAGCATTATTTCTTTCAAAACCACCCTCCTGCTTCCATGATCAGCACCACTAATCAATCACGGACCTCTTTACTGCTGACATCTTAGGAAAACCCAGAATTCTGAGTATAGTGTTCCATGCCATCATTATCAATAAATTGGAACTGGACTTTGAGATAAAACTTTTTGACACCACAAAGTTAAAGAACAACACTTTTTAAGCTAGAGAAGACAATTCAATGGGGATTATTTATTTAAAAGTTTAACAAATGAGATCATCAAAAGATGAAAATAGGTAAGATTTGGAAAAACTTTTGGTTAAGCCTGATATATTGCCAAGTACTCATTATCGTGAACGCAGGTATATGTTCTCATAAATACATAAAAAGACCTGCTTGTAAAGAGGAAATTATAAGGCTGGAGTACATGTGGACAGACTGGAAGGCAATATGCAAATCTTAAAATATTACTGATGGTTACCAGTGATTATTTAGTTTTTATTTTTTAATGTTATGTTTATAATTTAGAAAGGTAGAGAAGAAAGTACTATATGATTTAAGATGGACCATTAATTTTTATACATTTTATAACACTAATTTAGAATTAAATTTAATGTTATAAATTGTGGAGTAAATAGGACTCATGACCTGTTCTCATCCTATTTCTAACTCAGACGAGACCATTAATCCTCTATTCAATGAAGTCTCTTGCCTGAATAATTTACTCCTATGTGCCACATTCTATTTCAACTCGAAACAATCAAAGTGAAGCCAAGTCACAGATTCTCAGGCCCAAACAGTGGGACAGGGACACTGGGATTCCCATAATTTTTGCAATATTAGTTATCTTGAGAATATCAATACTGGCCTCAAAAGTTAAAAAAATCAGTAGATTAAAAGTATATTTTTAAAATGAATTCAACGCTTTGAATTCAATTCATTTAAACTGATTTTTGCCAAGTCAGATGCTAATAGCTTCCAATCCAATTATCCCACAGATCTGTCTACCTGTAACAGCCTAATGCCAAGTAGAAGGTTTTAACAGAAAAAAAAAACAAGGCATTTTATGGGAAGACAGAAATTGAAGAAAAGGATAGAAGTGATTAAGTCATCTAGTGATGGACATGGTTTTGGAGGATTTACCTTTCCTAATTACATAAAATTCAGTCACCCAGCACAGCCTAAATTTTCCCTTAATTGGCTGTCATAGTTTTCATACTGTCACTGGCAAACTTAATTTACACTTGGGTTAGAAAAATCTTAGAAGTAAAAGATGAGTAAATGTGGCCATGGTGATCACTATCAGCATAAATGATCACAGTATCATCTACCATCATGTAAACACACTTAAAATCAAAGAACAAAATTTTTCCCAGGAACTTTAAAATAAGAATATCACTACCCCTTGGGTCTATCATCGTCAGTATCTCAGAAATGAAGAATCCTGCTTATCCTTTATAATCTAATACTTATCCTTAATCTAAACTTATCCTTTATAATCCTGTGTTATAAATAAATACATTTAAAGGACAAAATTAATTACTAATATATCTCAAAAGAAATAATACAATCTCTTAGTTGTAGGTCAAGCTCCTTAACTTCTATTGTGTGTTTGAGCCATTTCTCACCTTTAGGTCTATTCGTTTTAACAGTTTGGAGTATTTATCTAATAGACCTGGCATTCAAACCAAGCAAAAAAAGAAAGGCTTCTGTTACGTGTGTTCCAGCTGTACAATGCATCTAGTGCAGGCTTAAGTCCATTTCTAGGGTTTGTTTCTGTTTCAGCCTCTCCTTCCATACTTTTGTTTCTGGCTCTAAACTGGAGACTTATTTCTCTTTGTCCCATTTTCACCACATTGCCATATTTTCAAAGGTCCAGTTGCTTGTTTTTCTTATTAGTACCACAACAGTAATTAGACTTTTCCCAATAATTAAACCTGAACAAAATAAGGTTTCTTTTGTTTTCTTTAAAAAATTGTATGTAAATTTTAATATGTATTTGAAATATATTAACATCTATAATACACATATATTTTAAATACATACTAATATTTACATCTAATTTTTTAAACAAAGCAAATATATATGAACCTGGTACTCTGATGTGTACTAAATCAAATAATCACCAACATAATTTTTTAAGGAAAAACTTTTAGAATTTTCAAACATTTGAAAGAATTTCAGGAACTTATGTTTGAAAAACAAGAACATGCAAGATAGTTAATATAAAGATAAAAGTAAGAGTCTTTTAGGAATAAGGAGAAAATAATCAGGCCAGGGGAGATATAATTGTTGTATCTGAATACTAAGTTAAAAATTGAGAGCTCCTAGATAATAAAAGCAAAAAAGAAAATGTTAAAAAAAAATAGCAGGGATCTTACTAGATAATAAAAGAGAACAAGCTAGTAATTCAGGAGATAGACACATTTTCCAGAAATTAAAATTCCAGAAGAAATCATTATCATATGACTCTCTATGAAACTGAGCACTGAGTAACATAATGGAAAATATCTTTGCCTAAAGTTCTGAAAAATAATCAAATTTGTTTTAATTTTTAGTACAATCATAAATTTTATAGCTTTACTGCTTCCATCCTTTAATTTAACCTAACTAATTAATCAACACAATTATTTAAATAAGCAAATTAAGTTAATTACTCTTTGAACTATTTTACTGTTAAATTCAGAAACAATCTAATGTTTTTAAAATAGTAGAATCATTAGGTAATATGCCATGAAAGCAATGATTTATTGCTATAATTGTCTTTTATTTTTGAAAGCAAAACGCTTTTAAGGAGAAAATATAAATGACAAATTTTATGTGTAACAGAAAAACATGATACAAACCTTACATCATAAGAATCCAAAAGCCACTATTAAAAAATCATGTATGTGACTGACAACATTCTGAACTTTCTCAACTTCTAATAAAATTATGAAGAAGTCATAATCTGAAAATCATGAATACATACTTTTCAAGTAAGGGGCTGAGTGAGAAAGCTCAACTTATATATCAGAAATGGAGAAACATAAAGCAAATTAGTGTAACTGCAATTTCAGGCACAATTTTAGTTCTGTGTTTCAATAAAAATTTTCCAGCTTTTCCCAGTTACTGATATTACTGCATTTTTCCCAGAAGCAGACTACATCATAATAAAACTATTTTATTTCAAAAAATTAGATAGATGGTTAAAAGTTATACATTTTAAACTGTCTGCTTTTAAAATCTGTTTGGTTGACAATATTTTTAAATTTGAAATGCAGTTGTGAAACTTAGTTTCCTTTTATTATTTTCATAAATGTAATATTCAAGACTTTTTTTTCTACTCTACATGCTGTTACATAAATCTATTGTTTACTTCATGTAACAGAACCTCAAAAGTAAATGAGATGTTCTTCACTTTTGAGACTTATATTAAAAAGGGAGTCTATATTTACTAATTTTTCAGTTGAAAGAGAATTTGATTCTAATAACTGAAATGACATCTCAAGACTGAAATTTTATTGTTCCTTAATACCTGAACACCAAATCTATGTCATTGTTTTTCATCATTCACCAAATTATAAGCATTCATCAATGGGAATTCAATTAAAGCTTGGAACTTCATCATCATCTCCTTCTTCTTTCATCATCATCATCATCATCATAGTCATCATCATCACTCATTGTTTGGCACACAGTAGGCACTCAAATGTTTACTGAATGAAGGAATGAATCAACATATATTCACCTTCTATGTCCCAACATATATTCACCTACTATATATATATACTCATATATACTCTTCATGCTTACCTTACATGTATATGTTTAATGTTTACTCTTCACTGCAACCTTGCTATTTAGGAATTATAAGCCTTCTTTACAGGTGAGGAAAGGGTACATGGGCTTAATTCAGAAATAATATCATACAGCTAAGAGTGAAAGAACTAGGTTTCATACTTTTTTTCTGATTTCAAATTTTATTACTTTTCCACTAAGCCTGCTATGAAAAGCATTAAGGTACTTATGGTAATTACTCAATTCAATTAAAAATTCTGTCAAGTGCAAGGCACAATGATGGTGCTCTGGAGGACAGAAAAATGAACAGACATAGGCTCTGTCTTCAAGGAATTTATAATCTACTGAGAAAACAAGTTGTATGGGCAACTAATGATGTTTTTAAGGTGGAAGCCAGAAGGGGGTAAGAGTAAGAGTACAACAGTACGGGGTACTGTAGGGCATGAGTAAAGGAGAAAGCCACTTCTTTAAGCAAGCGGATCTAGGGATGCTTTATGAATAAAAAGGAATTGGAACTAGGTGTTGAAGAGTAAATACAACTTGACAGGTTATATTTTTAGGAGTGAGAACAGCAAAAACAAAAGTAAGTAGATAGGAAGACATTGGCACTCACTCATTCCTTCATTCTTTCATTCGCTTATTAACTGCTATAAATATCGGGCATAGAGCAAGTTGGTCAAAGTCCCTGCCTAAAAGAGTGTACATTTTAGAGGTGAACAAAGTAAGATACCAGAAAAACATAAATGATTAAAACTTTTCAGACAGTAATAAGAAATATGAGTGAATTAAAATAGTCTTTTGGACTGAGTGGTCAAGAAAATAAACAGCTTAATCAAAAGACACAGAAGTATTTTGCTATTTAATCCACTATATGAAAAAAATCAAAGGGTAATCCACAAAAATTAGATACTCATTTGTTATTTGACCCATCAATATTTCTTTTTTTTTTGAGACAGAGTCTAGCTCTGTTGCCCAGGCTGGAGTGCAATGGCGCAATCTCAGCTCACTGCAAGCTCCACCTCCTGGGTTCAAGGGATTCTCCCGCCTCAGCCTCCCAAGTAGCTGGAACTACAGGTGCCCACCACCATGCCCGGTTGATTTTTTGTATTTTTAGTAGAGATGGGATTCACCGTGTTAGCCAGGATGGTCTCGATCTCCTGACCTTGTGATCCGCCTGCCTCATCCTCCCAAAGTGCTGGGATTACAGGCATGAGCTACTGCATCCAGCCAATATTTCTTTACATGACAGTTGCTTAATAACTTTTATTATTAACAATAGTGACAACAATAAAATTTGCATAATCAGAATAAATACAGCTACTATAAAACATTATGCACCTATTTTAAAAAATGAATTAGATCTCTCTTTTTACTGACCTCAAGTGATGGTTATGACACATTGTTAAAATAAATGGCAAGTGGCAAAATCATATGCATAATATGATAGCATTGAGGAAAAACAATTATATCAAATGTTGTGAAGGTATAGGAAATAATCACTTTTAAAGAACTGTTGTTAGAATATAAATTGATAGACTGTACTGCAGAGAATTTGCCAGTATCTATCAATGCTAAAATTGCTCATATAATGTGATTCAATATTGAAAAAAATAAAACACTCTAAAGGAGTATATGTACTCTGCATTTTAAGAACATTTAATCTAAGGTTTCCTTTAGGTTAAAACGTATTTTTTTTTAATTAAATGTATTTGTATACTAACCTACTGAAGAAAACAGGAATGCTTTCTCTTCTTTCGACCTGGTATTTCCCACTCTGCTCTTCCTTTAACCCCTGACTCACTATTTCTTCTGGTGAGATCTTTGGGGATTTTAGTCCCAGATAGTTCTTTGTTTTCAATAAACCACAGTTGTATGAATTTCACTACATGCTTTATTGATTTATTTGCTCACTAATCTATGTCCCTCTTCAATTCATTTTGTTTTGCCAAAGGACAAGCTTAAATATTCATTTTACAGAATACGTGGATGATTATCTTTCTGAATTTTGGCATGTTTGTTAAGTCTTACTCTATATTCATACTTAAATGCTAATGTAGCTGGCTATAAGGATTTAGGTTCAAAATCAATTCCCTCAGAATCTGAAATTTTGTCCCTTTTAGAATCTCTTTTTGGTAAGTCTTATAAAAATTTGATTTTCTTTTTTTTTCTTTGTAGATAACTTGGATTTTTTTCTTTATCCTTGGTGTTCTCAAAATTTGCCTTTTTATGCTTAGACTAATTCATTCATTTGATAAATATTTATTGAGCACCTACTATGTATCAAGCACTGTTCTGTGTGCTAGAGATATATCACTGAACACAACAAACAAATATATGTGTCTTTTGTTACTTAATCCACTGGTGACTTGTAATTGGTGTTTCACTCTGAAAATATTTTATAAATAATTGCTGTGATTATTTCTTCTATTCCACCTTTTCTGTTCTATGTGCTTGGAATGCTTAGAAAACAGACACACTGCACCTTCTTGATGCTTCTTCTATATAATATAAATTTTCCATCATTTTTAATATCTGTCTTAGTCTCCATAATGGAGAAACCTTTGACTTGCTACTCATCAGTTGTGTCTATTTTTGGATTTAAGAGAATTAATTAGATCTTTAAATTAATTAATGAGATCTTTAAATTTCTACCACCATATTTAAATTACAAAGTTACCTACATTCTTCACATAATGCCTTACTTTTTATAGATACTACATCCTTTCTTCGATATCAATTAAAGCTTTTAAAATACTTTGTATTTAGTCAAATAACCTTTTCAGGTATAAAGTCTTCTATTTGTTGAATTTGATGACTGTTCCTTATAGGGATAGATTTTCTCAGGCAATTCTTGCTTGTCTGGTCATCTTTCTGTTCCTGCATCACTGTTTTACTATCTAGAATTAGAAAGTTTTACTATCTAGAATCTATAAGAAACTCAAACAATTGAACAAGCAAAAAACAACCCCATCAAAAAATAGGCAAAAGACATGAACAGACACCCTGGATGTCACAGCATTCTAAGGAGCTAACTCATCAGGCCTCAAAGCCTACACTCTTCACTTTATCTTGATGGCAAGCTGTAACAGCCCATGGCTCAGCACAACCGGAGAAGAAAAGGGAGGCTGACTGGTTCTCAGGCTCAGAAAATAATTACACTACTACTGAGCCCAATGTTCCAGAAACCTCACCTGCCTTGAATTCATTGACTTTGGGCTTAGAGTTCTCCAGAGATCACTCCCACATCTCCAGCGGGATTCTGTTTTCTTTTGTGCTCTGCCTTTTCTATAGTGTTCTTCTGCAAGAAGCAAATCCATGTTCTTTTCCCTAATTATTCCTGTCATGAATTAGTTTTCATTACATAATTAAGATTTAGAATCTAAAAAATATATTTAAGCTATCTTAAAAGACTTGTGGAAAATACATGCATATGTTTAGCTATCAACCTTTATTCAACTACTTTCTTTTCACACTCCATTAATTCAGCAAGAAAAAATATTTTCTAAAAAATGGTTACTTTTATCTAAAATATGGAAAACCAAAAGTATTGAACATATCCCTGATGAAATAATAATAGAGAAGGCAGGCAAAACAAGTAAGTTTTATTTTGTTTTTCCCCATATTCATTGTTAAGCTATCGTCTCTTCGATTCAAATCCATTTTTCCTTATTTTACCTTTTGGACTGGGACTCTGAAAACCACAGTTCTGTGGTCAGCTGAATTACTATTAGGCTCTACCAAAAGGGGGCACCAGAGAGAGATATTAAAATGCTAGAAGAGAGAGAAAGAATACTTTCCCTCTAGGCTGTTTCCTGTTCCTGTTTTGTTTCCTGTTCTCAGCATCACTGAACACTGTTTCACCCTGGTAGTAGCTAGTTGTTCCAATAGTACAACTGATTCTAGTTTGCATTTTTTTCAACAACCATAGAACCAACATTGTTCTGCCCCCTCACAGGCCCCAGGTGCTGCCAAATGGGGCCCCCTTCTTCAAAGGTTTGGGTCCTAGCCCCACACAGCCCTTCTGTTGCATTTCTGAGGCAGCATCACAACTCAGCAACACCCCTTCCTCAGAAGTTCGTCTTAGTTCATTGAGTCCTTCATCCAAGCTTCTAAACTTTAAAAACCAACCCTAGCCTCATCCTTTTATTCCCCAGCCTTATAGATGCTCTGTGAAAGATGTAGTGTTGTCTTTTTTCAGGTTGTCAATTCCTGGCTGACAATTCTTTGTATTAAATTCTCTTGTAAAAACAATTGCTGTGGTTTCTATCGCCTAACTGGACTCTGAAAAATACACTTCCCTGTCTATTTTGGCTGTCTGTGCATGCCCAAGGAGACTCCTGTCTTAATTTCAAAACCATTAATTTTATTAAATGTGAAAATGATCATCATATATTATTTATATATTTTACTGAAATGTTTTCAAATATGGCTAAAGAAAAACAGATATGGGTCTCCTTCTTGGTCATAATCTCAAAGCAGTTCAAGATGACTTTGAAAGGGAAAATAAGCATTTCCAAAAGATTTTTCTCCAAACAAGTTTTTCTGAAGCTGCAAAGAATCAGAATCCTCACTGTATGTCTTTGGAAATCATTTCATTCCATGGGTTACTTTTCCATGCAGACCTTCAAAACTGTTAGTGTCAAACCATGGATGCTATCAATTGACATGTATTTGTGCCCAGGTATTGATATTTCTTTAACTCTTGACCTAAATTATATATCTTCTTTTAAACATGTAGTGCAAGAACACAAAAAATATTTATTAGGTTTACATTTTGTCTTGTAGAAAATCAATGAATGCTACTGACTGTTAGTAGTCAGAAAGATGGACAGCATGAAAGCAGAAGAGACCTCAATAGAGATTATGAGAGATGGCATTCATCTGCTGCCCTAAGATTAAGCGTTTAAATATAAACAGATACATTCTGTGGCAGCTCACTCACAGCAAGTAGTCACACCACCAGTTTCAATAATCAAAAACTGCAGATGAAAAGGTAACACAGCATACACAGAACCTGGACTTTTTAAACAGCTGACTTATTAGGAAGTACCAAGTGAATGCCTATTTTGAGACCAAGATCACCTTTCACCAAAAGCCTAACTTTTAACATTAATGTCTCATTCAGCTTCTTTTTTTTAATCACTGTCTTATGGTAAAAACAAACAAGGGATATGATTCCCTGCGCTGAAATTGTGCCAAACCCACAGCTTAATTGAGGAATAATTGACATTCCCATCCGATAATATGGTATAGTTCGCAAATTTTCAAATCAACTTATTTGCACACTGAGATAGATGAAAAATGCAGCTTGCCATTCTTGAGCACTGTCATTCACATATCAATCCCCTAATGACTTCATGGTCTCAGAATCAAATATAGCCCTAAAGTATTTTGGGGAAGGCCCTCAAATACTTAGTTCAATTTTTTGATATTCATTGCCTGTCCATGAAGCCCCTTCTGGTATGGTAGTTCTAGGCAACAGTCACATCAAAAAAATATTTTTGAGGCTGCCTTTGGTACAGTGTGCCTAACGATACCATGCAAATATTGTTTACTAGGGTCTTACAGCTTCCTGCTGAGAGGACCCTGCTTACGTCCTTAGATTTTCTCTGGTCCCCCTCATTTACTCCCCTTTTTATTCCTTGCTTAATTTTTTGAAAGGAACTACAGGAGACCTTGCAAACTATTTTTGCATTCTGCTTTGGATATACTTTCACTGAAGCATTAAATGTTTATCTGGCAACTAGACAATGAGGCATATAAGTAAAAGAAAAATAAATCTCAAACATATTATCTAGCCATGCACGTTAACTTGTTTTAACCTCAACTTCTTGGTGAATTAGTAAGGTGTATTTCATCATCCTCAGTTTCAATGAGAAAACAGGGTCGAAAGAAGCTATAGTATTTTGTTCCAGAACAAAGATTAATTAAAAGTAGAGCTAAAACTACGCATATTTTCTGATACTTAATCTCACCAAAATGCTATCTCTCATCAAAAACTATTCTTAAAATTCAAATGAAAATACATTTGTTTACTGGAGAAATATTTTTGTGTGCCTATTATGTTTTCTTAATGCAGTGGTGGTGGGCTAGTGAGAGAAATAGGCAGGTAATACATAAAAAAGAATGAATCACTAAACTGAAAATAGTTTAAACTATAGGCAGATAGTTTAGTTGAAATAAATTCAGCTGACCTAACTTTTGTTTTCAATAAAATCACTGATTTATATTAGAACTAAATGTACATATTTTACTACTATTTTTACTCACTGCTATTGCTTATATCCCACTCCATTCCTTAGATTCATTTTTCCTCTTGCTGGAGTCCATCCTTTTGTAGTTCTCTCAGCAAGAATCTGTAAGAGGTAAATTATATTAGTCTTTGTTCAAAATTTGTTTCATTCTCTCTTTTAAATAATAGCTTTGTATTGTATAATCTGAGGTTGAGTTTTTTCCTTGGCATTTAAAAACTTTATTCTATTACCTCCTAGCATATATTGTCAGTAATAAAAACATCTACAGTCAGCTTAATTATTGCTCTTTTGTAGAAAATCTTTAAAACAATTCCTAGATTCTATCACTTTGCACCTAGGGCCTATCCATGTGCACTTGTGTAATTCTTGCCCTGTACAAAGGAATACAGCTAAGCAAGCAAGTGGGGGCTGAAAACCAGGCCATGGGACACTCACTCAAGTCATGAAATTAAAGAACAGCATCTGCCAGAGGGCACTGTTTTCTATTTCACATAAACGTGTCATATAGGATAGTGGTGATATTATAATGCATACAGCGTTGAATTTATTTTTACTAGCATATTTACTACTTGGGTCACTGTATGAGAATTGTCTTCCTTCAATTCAGAAGAAATTCTCATTAATTCTTCAAATCTTGCCCCTTTCCATTGTTACATTTCTTATTTGAACATATACCAGGAATATGTTGGAACTTTTCGACCTATCTTCTGATCTGAGTCTTTAACTTGACTTTAACTTTTTTTTTTTTTTTTTTTGAGATGGAGTCTAGCTCTGTCAGGCAGGCTAAAGTGCAGTGGCACGATCTCAGCTGACTGCAACCTCCACCTCCTGGGTTCAAGCAATTCTCCTGCCTCAGCCTCAGTGTTTTGCTCTGTGTCTTGCTATTTATTATCTCTTTAGCCATGTTCACTTGTTAATTTTAAAATGACCATAATTTTCAATGCCAGGATTTCTAATTGGCTCCTTTTCTGCTAATCCTGGTATTAAGTCTCATTTGTCTGTTTGTATTTCATAATTCCTTTCTCTTTTTAAAAAAAAATTTCTGTATCCCTTTCAGAATTTTAAAAATACTTATTTTACAAATAGTTTTTGAAAAACTGCTTTAGTATTTGTATTTCTTTGGATAATTTACTTGATTATTGAGTTTATTGGCCCTATTTCATAAAATTTGGCTTTAATCTTCTTGGGTTAGATTTTTTCCTCTCTCCTGCCCATTACCATGGTAAAGTAGCATTTAGATACTTTAAATATATATTTTTAAATATTTTTTCCAGCATTGCTATCTTGAAAGTGTTGAGGGAGGTGTTTCTTAATATATCAATTGGCAATACCATTTTAATTAGAAGTTTCAAATACACATTTCTAATGTATTATTTGTTAAGCCAAGAAGTGGTCCTAAGATATGTTATAGGTTTGGCTTGCAACATTAGCATTCAGAACTTTGTTTTACACGACCAGTTTTTCTAATTGCTACCTGTTTTTTTCTTAAGGTCTGTAAACTAAAAATTATTTCTAAATTTTTTAATGATTGCTTAAGAAATATAGAATAATATGCAACAAAGACAATTTTTGACCCACGAAGCCTAAAACTTTTACTGTTTGGCCCTCACAGAAAAAGTATGCTGATGCTTAACATACAGTTTATCTATAGATGCTATCCCAATTATTTTTATTTTTTGATTATTTTTGATAGACTTTAAAGATTAATTTTAGATTTGCAGTAAAACTGATAGGAAGATGATAGGGACAAGGGCAGAGAAATTCTAGGCAGAAAAGGGCAGATCCCTGGCAAAACCCCACCCTCAAGCCAAAAAGCCTGCAACCACAGCCCGAAGTGAGAACTTATAGCCCTGATTTCCTGCTTGAATGTTACATCTTCCTAAAGCACTTATGGCCCCTCCCTGCCCCATCCTGTGCCTATAAAAACCCCAGACTCAGCTGGTAGATGAGATTACAGCTGGACATTGGAGAGAAGCAACCTGACTTCAGATGGACACCTTGACAGTTTAACTTCAAAGAAGAATCTGGCCAGAGACAGGTGGACTTCAGGTGAGGATTACCTACCCACCCCGTACCCTTTTCAGCTCCCCTTCCTGCTGAGAGCCACTTTCATTGGCAATAAAATCCCCCACATTTACCGTCCTTCAATTTGTTTGGGTGACCTCATTTTTCCTGGATACCAGACAAGATCTTGGGAGCCATGAGTGCAGATACAAAAGGCTGTCACACTGACCCTTTGTCCTTGCTGGCGGAGGGCAGCCACCTCACACAAAAAGGCAAAGGGCCTACTAAGCTTTTAACATTTAAGTCAGCCATGGATGGCAGAGCTAAAATAGCACTGTAACACATGCCCTCTGGGGCTTCAAGAGTCACAGGCACCCCTGCCTGGATGCTGCTGCAGGGCCTGCAAAGAGTTCACTCCCGCTGGTGCCCAAAAGCAGCTGGCTGAATCCCATACTCGCTTACCTACTTGCTCCCTTCCACAAGGAGTTGAGCATGGTGAGCCAAGTAAATGGAGTTTGTTCCTGCCAGTTCCCAAAAGTGCTTGCTCTGGTTCCTGCACTTGTTTGCTCACATGCTCCTTCCCATGAGGAGTTGAGAGTGGTAGGCTGAGTGAACAAGGTACCGTGTCACAAGTCCCATGAAGGTGTCAGAGAAATATCCTGCTTCAAAGGTACTGAGACTTCCCATGTACACCTAGCCCCACATGTGCATAGCCTCCCCGATTTCAGCATCCCACACAAGAGTGGTATATTAGTTACAATTGATGAGCCCACACTGAAACATCATTATCACCCGAAGTCCATAGTTTACATTAGTATTTACTCTTGGTATGTACATTCTATGGTTTTGAACAAACGTATAATGACATATGCCCACCATTAAACAGAGTAATTCACTGCCCCGAAAATCCCCTGTGCTCTAACTATTCATCTGTCCCTTGTGCCAACCCTGAAAATCACTGACCTTTTTGCTGTCTACATAATTTTACCTTTTCCATAATGTCACATAGCTAGAATCATACAGTATGTAGCCTTTGAAGATGGATTCTTCAGTTTAGTAATATGCATTTTAAGTTTTCTCCACTTCCTTTCATGGCTTGATAGCTCATTTCTTTGTGGTACTGAATAATATTCCATTGTCTGGATATACCATAGTTTATTTACCCATTCACCTGCTGAAGGATATCTTTGTTGCTTCCAAGTTTGGGCAATTATGAATGAATAAAGCTGCTATAAACATCCATGTGCAGGTTTTTGTGTGAACAGAACTTTTCTATTCCTTTGGGTAAATATCAAGAAGCACAACTACTATGTAATATAGGAAGACTATGTTTAGTTTTGTAAGAAGCCAGTAAACTGTCTTCCAAAGCAGCTGTACATTTTGTATTCCCACTAGCAATGAATGTTGCTCCATATCCTTGTCAGCATTTGGTATTGTCAGCATTCTGGATTTTAACAATTTCAGTACTTGTGTAGTGGTATGTCATTGTTGCTTTAATTTGCATTTCCCTTATGATACATGATATGAAGAATCTTTTTAAATGCTAATTTGCCATCTGTATCTTCATTGGTGAAGTAATGTTCAGATCTTTTGCCCATTTTTTTAATTTGGTCATTTTCTTATTGTTGAATTTTAAGTTCTTTGTATGTTTTGGATAACAGGCCTTTATCAGATGTGTCTTTTAAAAATGTTTTTTCCAGTCTGGGCTTCTCTTTTTCTTCTTTTGACAGTGTCATTTTCAGAGCAGAAATTTTTAATTTTAATGAAGTCCAGCTTATCAATTCTTTCTTTCATGGATCACGCCTTTAGTGTTGTACCTAAAAAGCCATGACCATACCCAAGGTGATAAAAGATTTGTCCTATGTCATCTCCTACAAGTTTTATACTTTCGTGTTAACATTTAGACAGGTGATTCATTTTAAGTTAATTTAGGTAAACCATGTAAAGTCTGTGTCTAGATTCCTTTTTTTTGTATGTGAATGTCCAGTTGCTACAGCACCACTTGTTGAAAGGCTATCTTCACTTCATTCTATTGTCTTTCCTCCTTGACTATATTTGCTTAGTTGACTACAGTTATGTGGCGATTTTTTTCCCCTGGACTTTCTGGTATGTTCCATTGATGTATTTGTCTATTTTTTGCAAATACTTGATTATCTTGATTACTGTAGATTTAAAGTCTTGAAGTTAGGTGGTGTCAGTCTTCCAACTTTGTTTTTCTTCGGTATTGTGTTGGCTGTTGTGGGTCTTTTGATTCTTTCATATAAACTTTAGAATTAGTTTATTGATATCCACAAAATAACTTAGTAGGATTTTAATTGGGATTGCATTGAATCTCTAGATCAAATTGAATGATGTATTGATGATATTGAGTTTTCCCATTCATGAACATGGAATATCTCTCCATTTATTTAGTTATTTGATTTCTTTCATCAAAGTTTTGTAGCTTTCCTCATACAAGTCTTATACATATTTTGATGGATTTATACCTAATTATTTTATTTTTTGATGCTAATGTAAATGGTACTGCATTTTAAATTTCACATTCCACATGTTCATTGCTGGTATATAGGAAAGCAATTGACTTTTGTGTATTTACCTTGTATCCTGCAACCTTGCTATAATTGCTTATTAGTCCCAGGAAGGTTTTAAAAATTTTTTTTCTGCATAGATAATCACGTCATCTGTGAACAAAGATAGTATTATTTCCGTCTTCTCAATCTCTATACTTTTTACTGCCTTTCTTGTCTTATTGCATTAGCTAGAACATCCAGTGCAACAATGAAAATAAGTGGTGAGAAGGGACATTCTTGCCTTGTTTCTGATCTTAGTGGGGAAGTTTTGAGTATGTTGGTAGCTGGGGGGTTTTCGTATATATTCTCTACCAAGTTAAGGGTGTTCCTCTCTATTACCAGTTTGCTGAGAGTGTTTATATTGGATTTTATCAAATGCTTTTTCTGTATCTATTGATAAATTCTAATGATTTTACTTAAAAAAATCTTGAGTGAAGCTCATAAATTTACCTTTACATAAGAACTTCAGATTCACATGGTCCAATGACAACATTGTGAGATGCCTCATAATATTCATGGGTATACATAATGGTTTCAGGGATTACACTTTTGAGACCCACCAACCTACATTTTCCCAAAGTGTTAACAACTGATTCAAATCCATTAAGCATCCATAGCTGTCACTGATTGCAGAGCCATATGTTAATGTCAATTATCTTCTACGTTAGTCCAATGTAAATACCACACATATGTTTCTCAGACAAAAAAATGAGGAAATAATTTACTTTGTTTTTCATTGTTTCTCATGTTGTTGAAATTCCAAACTGTTTTCATTTCTTGGTGTAGTAATGTTGGACTGATGAGAGAAACAGAAAATCACTGATTAAGAAAAGTGAGTTATTAAATTAAAAACCTTTGGAAACCATAGAAAGGAGAATTCCAGTTGAAGTAAATTTACCAGATGAAAGCTAACATTCTTTTACACAAAATATGTTGAGTTCTATATTATAATTTTTTAAGAAACCAAATACTCATTTGTCCCTGAGGATACTTTGGGTAATCGGCTAGTTCATTAAAATGCTTTTAATTCAATGTGGTAGAGAACTAGGATGTATTTATCTCTTAGTCTTATTCTAGGTACTAAAAACTGCTGACAAATTTTGGCCCAGACAGAAAATTTATACCTACTTTCTAACATAAAGGTGCAAAAGGAGCTTCAAAAATTATTTACAGAACTATTTTCTAAATAATGTGGAGGCTACAGGTGATGTTCATTTAGTTATAAGAAAACAGTCGATTATTGCCATCTTGTCTCTTCCCAGAGGCAGGTGTCCACGGAGTAATCAATGCAGAAACACACAGTGAAAATTTCGATGTGCAGAGAGTGGCTCAAGGAGGGAATGCAAAAGGGGTGTCCGATTTGTAGCATAATTTTATGTCTTGGGTTCTACCCTGATTTATTGATTTAACTATAGCAAGGAGACAACTGTTTTTCAAAGCCTGGAGTCAAGCATGATCCCTTCCTGCCTTAGAGTGTTAGTCCACAAACAAGCTCAAAGGGTTCTGTGTCACCAAGTATAAGGAATATGTTTCACAATGAAAAAAAGTAACTCTCCTTTGTTATTCTTTATCTAGCTACTGGTTTCTTACTCCCAGCTTACTATAAAGCAAATTTTCTGCTTTAAATTCACCCTTTAGAAATTTTCTTATCATTCACTGTGGCAGAAAAGATAAAAGTGATTATGGCTTCTATCCTGAGCTTTGGATCCTGGTTACAGCTGACAACTCTATATTCTAGTAGGAATAAAATCTTAAATGATTGCTATCTTGCTGGCTTCCTATACAATACAAACACGAACTGTGAACCAAGTCCTTTTGACAAATGAAAATATTTCATTAAGCCTATTCAAGTTATATTCTTGACAAAGCAAAACATTCTTGTCACCAAATCAGTACACTCCTCCTCCCTCCTAAGCCTGTGGTTTTGTGGAGGTAACAAGTAAACAATTCCTCTGATCTTGGTTCCAAATAAATAATACCAGACTATATTACTCATTTGGAACCAATGATACTACCTGTTTCTTCTTACCAAAACCACATGAGTATAACCTAAAAGTTATTCATTGATGGCTTTACTAAATTACTCTTTTCGATTAACATTGAGGTTGCTTTTAAAATTTTCGCTCAGGGAAAGTTGTTTTTCGTTGTTTGTTTTATTTAGGTCTTGGATGACTGAAAGGCACTCAGGTTGTAGTTTCATCTTGGCCAAATTATAACTATTGATTATGGTCCCATTAATCCATTTTCATTATTTCATTCTTTGAAAGAAGGCATCTGAGCCATATGGGGAACCCAAAAGAACACAGCAATGAACACAGGAAAAAACCTCAGGAATTGTGGGGAGTCCTCCACCTCTTCTTCAAGCACCAGTGCTACTAGAATCTACCCTTACCTTTGTCAACTTTTTCCTCTTAGTCAATTTTCGATACCTAGCTATTTCCTCTGGGGCTTTGAAATGCCCATGCTTTAGTTGAGTGTTTGCCTAGTACCAAGAATGTAATAATCAATCTGGCTGGAGCAGAATTTAGCTTCATTACCAGGTGTTCATTATTTCTGCTTTTTTAAAAATAAAAAAATTATCATCATCTAAGTCATGGGTGGACAAACTATAGCCCACAGGCCAAATCAAGCCTGTCATCTACTTGTGTAAACAAAGTTTTATTGCATCACAACCATGCTCATTCTCTATACATCGTCTATAGCTGTCTTCATGCTACAATGACATATCTGAGTAATTTCAACAGAGACTGTATGGCATACGAAGCTATTTACTAATGGCATATGAAGCTATGGCATATGAAACTATTCACTAATTACCCTTTTAAGGAAAAGTTTGCTGACCCCTGGTCTAGAATCCTGACATTATGTATTTAGGACTTTCTCTTGCTGCCTGTGTGATGTTTCCATGGCTAAGCTTTCTCATCTATAAATTGGGGCTGGAACCTGTCTCCTAGGATTCTTGTGAGGATGAAATTAGGTAATGTATGTGAAGCACTTAGCTCAGGGCTGGGTAAACACTCAATAAATGTTAGTGTTGTGGGGACTTGATGTCTCATTTGAAGCTTTCTATTCGAACTCTTTCTTGTGAAGCAGTTCAGTACAGAGAACAAGAGCTTTGAACTTGGGTTCAATTCATATAGTAGAGGTTACTACTTGTGCTGTCTTAAGCAACTGTTCTACTTTTCCTCTCTTCTCCCTACAACAGGAATAATGAAAGCTACCATGGAGACAAAGATAAATCCTTAAAACTTTCAAAGACAGCAAGACCAACGGCAATAATAAGAAAAATTGCATGCAATGGACTGAAGATCATAACAACAGACTTAGCCATTGCTGGGAATGAAAAAGAAAGAAAAAAAAATGCTTTCAATATTTTGAAGGAAATAGATTTTTTACCAGAATTCTCTACTTAGCCAAACTATCAACTAAATGTGAGGGTAACATAAAGACATTTCAGGAATGCAAATTATAAAATCACAAAAACAAAACAAAAACCACTCATAAACTCTTTCTTGACAATTTATTGGAGGATGTACTGAATTAAAAAAAAAAGAAGAAGAAACTGAAACAGAAAAAAAAAAAGAGAAACCAAGGAAGAGGGAGATGTGTTATCTGGAGAGATCTGGGAAGAAGATGAGAATTGCAGTGTAGATTTTATAGATTTTTAAATCTCTTTGAATTCCCCATATTGAAACAGCAAATAGGATAAATTAAACAAAAACTCATGGGCAATATCTATAACAAAACTTTGTGACAGTGTATGCCCCAACATCATGAAATATGAGTTCAGGGAAAGAACCACTGGAACAGCAAGACCTGAATATTATCAACTATGGAGACAAAGGAATTTCTAATGGCCTTGAGAGCTAGAGGACCAAAACTTTGATCAATTTTCCATTGGTTTCGTGGTCTCAAATTAGTTTGTAATCTCTTCTTCTCCCTCCTTTTCTTTCCCCCAGCATCTCATTTACAGGGGTATCCATTTATTCCCAGCAGTACTCCAAAGGCAATTCTCCCTCTCTTAATTAATTGCATTATATCTACATTGTAAGAAGATATAGCTTTACGCATGCTACTATAAAAACATTCACATAATTTATCATATAAATCAGAAAAGTTTTGAGGCTCAAAGAGGCCACTACTAATTAGGCCAAGATAAGACCTATAATCTGGACTCTAATGGCAAATTGGATATATGATCATCTTATTTATAAAAATCACTCAGTATTACTACTAAAGGTAAATATATATTTCATGTTTATCACCTGTTCTTACACGGATGTCCTTCCAGTCATTTTGGTCTTCAGAAGCCCATTGTCTAGTAGATTTTGCACGAAGAGCTTATGAAAGCATTTTTTTTTACTTTAGACTTGAAGTTTAGGCAGAGTGAAGAAAAATGTGATTCATATTTTCTTTTTATTAAAAACTTTTTATAACAGCTTTATTGATATATAATTCATTCACTCATTTAAATTACACAATTAATTAGTTTTTAGTACATTCACAAGATTGTTTAACCATCGCCACAATTTTAGAACATTTTCATTACCACTGAAAGAAACTACCCCTACTATCATCACTACACATTTCCACCCAACCCCTAGGCAACCACTAATTTACTTTATCTCTATAGATTTGCCTATCATCAGCATGCCACACCAAGGGAATTATGCACCATGCAATCCTTTGGACTAGGTGCTTTCACTTAACACAATGTTTTCAAGGTTTAGCAGTACTACTGTATGTATCAATCAGTAACTGATTTCCTTTATGGCCAAATAATATTTCACTATAGATTTAGAATAAAGAAAACAAGATTAATATTTGAATGAAAATAAGAGCTGACAAAAAATTTTTAAGTGGTTTCACCAAATGTTTCTTCTTCATTGGCATTATGACTGACATAGTTATCGAATTAAGTATAAGATATACACTTAACATATATTTAATAAATGTAATAAGTACATGCTCACATACTAAAATATATAATATTTTAATAGTATAAAGTGTTGTTATACTTTAATATAAAGGAAATATTTTAATACTTATTTTAATATAAATTTTAATTGAATTAAAATATAGGTAATTCATGAAACCAACCACAAATGGAGTTACTAATATGGAGGAGTAGTGAGCCCAAATAAAAGTCTGAACATTTCTACAAGTAGTAAGGATAGAAATAAGGTATATGCAACCTTTTTCTGTCTATATAGAAAATAGCACTCTCATTAAAGTCATCTTTTAATGTGTCAATTACTGTAACATCTTTTTAACTTTTAGATACAGGGTACATGCACAGGTTTGTTATATAGGTAAACTCGTGCCATGGGTTTTGGTATATAGATTATTTCATCACCCAGGTACTAAGCCTACTACCCAACAGTTATCTTTTTGATCTTCCTCCTCCCACCCTCCACCCTCAGGTAGGTCCCAGAGTCTGTTGTTCCCCTCTTTGTGTCCATGAATTCTCACCAATTAGCTCCCACTATTAAGTGAGAACATATGGTATTTGGTTTTCTGTTTCTGTGTTAGTTTGCTGAGAATAATGGCCTCCAGCTCCATCCATGTTTCTGCAAAGGTCATGATCTCATTCTTTTTTATGGCTGCATAGCGTTTCATGGTGTATATGTACCATATTTTCTTTATCCAGTCCACCATTAATGGGCATTTAGGTTGGTTCCATGTCTTTGCTATTGTAAATATTGCTGCAGTGAACATACTTGTGCATGTGTTTTTATGACAGAACAATTTATATTCCTTTGGGTATATACTCAGTAATGGGATTGCTGGATCAAATGGTATTTCTGTTTTTATCTCTATGAGAAATCGCCATACTACTTTCCATAATGGTTGAACTAATTTACACTCCCACCAACAGTGAATAAGTGTCCACTTTTCTCCACAACCTTGCAACCATCTGTTTTTTTTTTAACTTTTTAATAATGCCATTCTGACTGGTGTGAAATGGTATCTTGTTGATTTGCATTTCTCTAATGATCAGTGATATTGAGCTTTTTTTATATGTTTGTTGGCCACACATATGTCTCTTGAAAAGTGTCTGTTCTGTAACACCTTAAACATTCCAGTTTTGCCAGAGTGAAGGGCCCTCACATTCAGTGAACAAAGCTATGAGCTGCTAGGTTTCTAGATAAGAAATAGTTTAAACCCTTGAGGTCAAGTATATACTAATAAAACAGTGAACATTTCATTTCTAATAATTGAGGCATAAACTATTCACCTCTTTGTGCTTCCTATCGTCATTAATAACTACAATTTGGCTTGATGAGTATTTAGATGCCTTTCAAATTTAAATTTAAAAATTACTATAGCATTTATAGATTAATTTTCACACTTTGGTTTTATATATAGCAAAATTCACTCACATATAATCACAATGGTATATACATGAAAAGAAATATTTTTCTGTGATTATTACTTATGTCAAGGTTGGCTTGCCATAAAGACTACTTTTACAAGCTTGTATACACAGTGAATTCTCATTATTTGCAGCAGCTATATTTCATAAACTCTCCATGAATACTGAATTTGTGACTACTGAAGCACTGCTTCTAGGGGAAATACAGGGTTAGGTTCCTACCAGCCTCCAGTTGCAACATTTTCCTTGACAGCTCAATACATACCATGTATTGTGTGTGTTTCTGCTTAAAGAATCTTTATGTAATATATATTATTGATTCATTAACATTAAACTCAAGAAAATAGCACTAGAACTCATGCCTGAATGAAGCTTATCCAACACAAATATTTTCTCCATAAGGCATATCACAGCCTTCTAGCCCTTAGGAACACTAGGCTTGGGAGCCAGTTTAGACAGCAAAATCACCAACAAAAAGCACAAAAATGCAAAAACTATGCTACTAACCATCCTGTGAAAAGACTACTTGTTTACAGTATAAAAGCTGAAAAAAGAAGCAAAACCTCACCTTGTTTGACCCCAGCTAGGAACACGCACATGAGGCAACTCAAATTTTTTGCTGCTCTCCACCTGTCTATGAACAATAATGAAAGCACTGAAAAAAAAAATGATTTTAGGATCATAAAATTTTAGTGAGTAGGTGAATTCACAAATAAGGAATCTGTGAATAATGAGGAATGAATGTATTTAAGTTAGAGAATGAGTCCACATGAGATCAGAAATTAGATGTGACATTTCATATTTCAGCAATACGCATCCGGGTTTATAGGGAAATCTTATAATTTTAGGAGAAAGAAAGCTGAACAGAGATTTTAGCAGTTAGCTTTTTTGGAATCCTGGATATAAAGTTTCTATATTTAACTTGATAAGTATAATGTCTTCATACAATTATGATGTCAAGACTTTTTATAAACCCACATCCTCGTTCCTCAGGAACTTTTGCCATTGATCCTATAATTTTTTCCAGTTTTCTTAGGTTTAATTACATGTGTCCTATTGATACACATGAAATACAACAGCAGTCCACAAACCTACTGAAATCAGGTGCCAACTTTTTGGTTTATATCCAAATTTTATTTTCCTGGAGAAAGGATCCATGGATTTCACAATATTTTCAAAGAAGCTCAAAAACCAATGAAAATGCTTTAAAAAGGAGATGAAGAGTAAGAAGAAAAAGAAATGGAATTCAAAGGAATAGTGACATTTAAGGAGCAAGCAGAGGAAGGGGAACTAGTAAGGGAGACATGAGGAAGAAGCAAATCTAATGATGACCCTGGAGACAAGGGAGCAGGAGAGTCTTAAAAGGCAAAAATTAAAAATTAGCCAGGTGTGGTGGTTGCATGCCTGTAGTCAGCTATTCAGGAGGCTGAGGCGGGAGGATCTCTTGAGGCCAGGAGTGTGAGGCTGCAGTAAGCCAGGATTGTGTCGTCACTGCACTCCAGCCTGAGCAACAGAGTGAGACCCTGTCTCAAAAAAAAAAAAAAAAAGGCAGAAGTCATCAACAGTGTATCAAGAGAAGCAAAAGGCTAAGAAAGATAAGGAGTGAATGTGATCACGGAGGACTCAGATGAAAGCAGTATTAGTGGAGAAGTGAGAGTAGAAGCCAGTTTTCAAAACTGAAATAATGACTGGGAGAGACTGTGAAGGAAAGAGAGAGAACATAGTAGTTGAGAGAAGATGTTGTTGAGAGGTCATGTAAGTCTCCTGAGGATAAGGAGCCAGTGGATGAGAAGAGGTTGGTGATAGAGTGAGATAAAAATACACATCAAGCATTGACTCTGAGTCAGGTGCCCTGCAGCGTATTAAGTGGAACAGTTTTGAACACACAAACAAGATGCTTACCCTAGTGGATTTTTTAGGCTGAGGACTGGTTTGTAAAGCCTCATTTTTCATAGAATCATATACCTGAGCTTCACCCCAGAGATTCTGATTTCATTAGCCAAAGGTGGGGTCTCAGTGTCAGCTTCGTATAAAAGCATCCCAGGTTATTCTAATGCACAGCCTGAGTTGAGATCTACTGTTCTAAAGACAGATGGGTTGATAGATACACTACAGAGCCAAGTAGCCAACCTGGAATTGGGCACCACCCTCATCCTCTTAAACAGGAATGAAAGATGTCAGCATTAGCATAGAGTGGAGGGAAAGTTGGAATTTAACACAATCACCCCACATAGTGGCCTCTATTCCCTCTGTGAAGTTAAAAATAAAATCATCTGCTGAGAGTGAGAAATAGAGGGAAACAGGCAAGGGATGACAGTCTGGACTGATTACCGCTAAGAGTGGGAGATAAAGTAGCCACAGTTACACTCCGTTCAATTTCAGGATCCAAATGAAGTTAGAAATCTTGAATTTGTAGAGGCACTGATTTGTATATATGCTTGACTTTCTGTCATGTATGAGAGAAATGCGTATGTTTTAGCTTACCAACATAATTGTGAATTCATTCTTGTGTTTTAATTCCTGAGCTCATGGTAATGCTAATATGGAGAGACTCAATATCTGGCATAAAAATGCCTAGAACCCAGTGCCAGTCACAACCTACCTACTGTGTTCCCACTGTGGCATTTAGTTCTGAAGTGCACTGCCACAACAGCCTCTTCTGAGTTTTACACATATTGAAGTCACTGTGACGGAGATGGGACTTTTACTTTATTGACTGTATTTGCTATCACTTTAATTCTCTGTGATAAGACAACCCTACTCTGTGCCAACATGTCTCTCGGCATGTAAAGGGCTGGACAACTTTGGTGTACTAGGTATTACTGGAGAGATGAATATCATTTAAGAAAGAGTCTAATGTTTTCTTTCCTAAAACTGCCCTCAAGAGGTGCAAGTAAGTTAACTTAATGCTCCTGAAAGTAATTCTGAGACAGATGCAGTGTATTGGAAATGGTCTCGATTGCCTTTCTTTCAAGGACAAGAAAAAAAATTCCTACAATGATTTAAAAGGGAGAATGGAAGACAATAATTTGCCCAAATAAGATCTATAATAAAAATGCTTAAGATGCTGAAAATCAAGTTGCACACATCTACTGAAAATTTACAGGTCTTTCTGCAAAGATCATGTAATATACTAGGTATGGGTATTAAAAGTTAGCCAACCAGGTATGCACAAAGAAAATACATGTGTGCGATGACCTGAACAATGGCATTTGCTCAGCGATATACCATTTTCTATTCTTCCTTTCACAAATGAGGAGACTGCATCTCAGAAGGATAAGATTTTGTCCAAGGCACAGTTTATTCATCAACAAAAATGCACTGGGAACCTATTTCGTCTAGAGACACTGTCAGGGGAGAAGAAAATGAACAACATGAAGTTCTCTATATGCTCAGAGAGCAGTTATTGTGAGAGGGTGTTTGACGGTCCAGTGTTCTAATACACCCCAAAACAAGAACTAGTCATTAGGGAGTTCATCACAAAGACACTTCCCTCAGCTCCCATCGATAACAGCTTCAGAGATATGATCCACTGTAGATGCACACTACATACATGTTGAATAAAGGAAAGAGTCTATAAAAAGAAAGAGTGTTCTAAATATACACTAAGTCCTTTGTAGGGGGCACAGAATAGGGAATTCTAAGTCTGAGAAATACGGAGAAAAGGCTCAACATGAGAAAGAGGAAATATGATTTTGCAGGCTAGTCAATCGATTAGCTTGGCTGGGGAGGAATGACTTGTTGAGAAGTAACACAGGTGCAACTGAAAACACAGAGTGGGGCTAGACCTTTGTAAATACTTGAGTCTGAGACTGTGACCATTTTAATCTACTCCCTGGACAAAAAAAGAGAAGTACCAGGGTATTCCCCAGGCATAAACCATGACGAGATGGGTATTTCAGGAAGGCTGCTCTGGCTGTGTGGATGATGAACTGGAGTCAGGGGAGAAAGAAAAGGAGACCAGTAAAGGTCACACCACCGCAGTGTTGGTGAGCTATTCTGAGGGTCTGGAAAGGCTAACGAGAGTGATCATGGGAAGAGAAAAGAGGTATTTGAGAGAAATTCACAGGGGAAAAAAATGACCTGGATTTCATGCTGAAAAAAATATGAGGAGAAAGAGAAATAAAGGAAAAGGAGGATTTGGAGATGCAGAGCTGAGATAGAGAAGATGATGTCACTAACAGAAATCATGGATTCAAGAGCTTCTGCTGGAGGAATTTGGGATACGTGGAATTTAGGTGCGTCTTAACTAGCAAATGGAAACACTCTGAGATGGGGCTGGAGATTAGGAAGTAATCCCAGAAGAAGAAGGAAATGTTTAAGAACTCTAGATACTATGTAGGACTTAATGTATTTGGAAATGATAGCTGAAGTCACAGTAACAGGTAGCTTGGTTAGCCAGGCTAGCAAATATATAAAGAATATTCCTATTTCATATTGAATTTAAGTAGTCTTTTAGACATATTTTACTTTGTAAAAACAAAAATAAAAACTAACAACCAAATTAAAGAACACACACACAATCAAAGACGGGAAAAATAAAATCCTGCTAACTAGCATTTAGAACTACATCAATTTTTATGAACTTTGGACTTGAAGTCTTTCCTTGAATGGAATGTAAAGAACATCTAGAGTAGAAAATTATTATTTGGTACCATTTAGCACAATAACCATCCTATTTTCAAAAAGTAACAGGATAAATCTGTCCTTTTCATGCCGTCTGCCATCTATTCTATTCCTTTGAAAAGAAATGACTTAAGTAATCTTAAAAAAGATTTCATCACTTATGGTTTTTAATATGCTAAAGACAGCAGAGTCTGAACATTTTAAGTCAGTAAAATACTGAGAAAGTATTGTCTGCAAAATAAAGATGTTGTAGCCTTAGGTGAAAACATATTTAATTATTCACTGCATTTGGGTTTAAATAAGCTCCCGAAGGCCCATTTTTTGGTTTCCTTCTGGGGAGAAAAAAGTCTTCTGAAAGCTCTTTATACTAGTGACATGTTCTGCTTAATATTTCATTTACATTTGTCCTAATTCTATTGTTTTGCTCTTCTATACCACCTACAGTGATGAAAGCCCATTCTTTTTAATTCGCACTTCTATTCTGTTTTATAGGTTATTTAATACTGCATAATAAGGCAATTAGGCCACAACCCAGTGCACTCTAAGTGGCATGGGAATGATCCAAAAAAGACAAAATAAACTTAATGTAACACAAAAATGACTAGGCAGCATATTAAAAAATCAGATTACTGATAAATACTTTAGTGCCATTAGAATCCACTGTAAAGTAGCCCAGTAAACTTAATATCCTCAGTGTCTTTCACACTGTGTGATTTTACCAGACTATTCACAAATGCATTTGAAAATATTTTTTATAAGATGGAACCTCAAGTTTAAATGTATGTCCTATTAGCAGTTTGTGTTGCACAGCAACTAGAATTTAGTCAATTCTGCCTATACACAAAGACAGACAGTGTTTGACCAAAACACAGGAATGACTTATTGAATTACAAAAAAAAAGACAAAGAAAAACTGAAGATTCCTCCCAAAGCTTTTGCCTTCATTTAAGCTTGCTTCTTGCTTTTCATTCAGCTGGCTGAATAGATGCTATGTCCTCTTAGCTCTCCTCATTATTCAAATATTCAGCATATTGTTTGAAAAGTGAGTCTCTTATGCTATAATGTCTTGATGTGACCTTTACTACGTTTTGGAAATTGTATTAATAAGGACATGGTATATTATGCTATGGTAACAAATTGAACCCCAAATCTCAGTGGATTAACAAAACAAAGTATATTTTTCCCAACTTACATGTCTAAAATTGGTCAGGCCAATTTACATCTCTACTCCACAAAGCCACATGGGCTTTTAGAGGCTCCACCATAATGGTGGTGTCACCATAATGTGACACGGCCATTTCCAAAAACTAAAAGTGGCTACTGAGTATGCTGTGTAAAGAAAGGTGAAACATGAAGAACTTTCATACTCATTTTCACTTCTATTTGTTTGTCATGGGAGTCTAGGAAATCCAGGAAGAGGAAAAGAGGTGGTAACCACCAAGTACTGTGTTTACATCAGAAGAAGTTACTTCTAGGAGGCAGCACTGTGAGCTAAAAAGATCTCTAAACTTCGAGGCAAGAGATCTGATTTTGGACAAGTCACTTGGCTTTTCTGGGTCTGAATACGCAAAATGAGAAATTTATTTTTTTATTTTTTATTTTTTATTGAGGTTGTTAAATATTCTATTCAGTAGCTGGAAAAGTGAATTTCCTGTAGAATGACAGGAATTACATAGAAGCAAACAATTTTATTTTCCTTAAATGTAGCATTAATTTTAATGTGGACATAAACAGTGCAATTTTAAAACCTTGAAGGTGACATGCATATTTTAAGGTGCAGTTGGGATGGGGGAGGATGTTAGCATCTCTGATTTTCCTTACCACTTTTATTTTTTCTAGTTCCTTATGCAAAAGCACTGAGTCAGGAAACTTCATCTAGAATGCTAAAGTTAAAGGTGAACTTCCTGAAGTCTGTATACTTCTAATATCACAAAATGGAAATGACTTTCTAAAGTAGTTTGGTAGGCACTAGAGTAATATGGCTGAGCTTTTAAGCTTGAAATGAATGAAATCAGGGATTCATTTTCTGCAAAACTAAAGGAGATAATGTTTGTAACTGTGTGTCCTATTTATGTTTCATAGTTGCTACCCATGTGATCCGTTCCACCAGTCTTTATTCGGTATAGTTTCTGAATAGATGCTGTTCAATGGAGTTATACGTAACTAGGGTGTGGTGAGGTACAGAAGGAAGCACTGGGAAAATCACTTCTTCCTTGAAGTCTGAGTCCATGCTCTTCCTCCACTGTTCTTATGGCCTTTTCTCTGCCATTGAGGCAGATGGAGCTGGTGCAGAATGTCAGATGCTGTCATCATTCATAGGCCCAGGGATGAGGTCCACCTTTGCTTCTTCCACAATATCTTTCTCAAGCTTTCCTGGCCTTGCAGCAGAACTTCTAGAACTAGAAAGTCAGTTCACTAGGTCCTTGACTCAAAGGTCAGGATGAGATGGGATGTGGCAGAGTGACAAGACACAAAGGGAAAATATGGTACCAATTAGCCTCAGAGAAGGATAAATTTATATTTGCACTGATGAAAATTCAAATTCCCTAAGTAAATCTAAAAAAATGAAGATTTTCTTTGAGGAAAATGAGAAATTTAGATGAGATTGTGAGCATCCCGCAAGGAACATCAGGACATTAGAATCTTGCCCTGTCACATAAGAACTTTAGACTTTAGACTTGTCCTATCACAGTGGACTTTAAATGGTAACTTTCAATGTATTATAAGAATTGAATTACCATAATCAGCAAAAGAGACATAATATTAAAATACAATTAGATATTTAATATTAGAGACCTAATAATAAAACAGAATTAAATCCAAAAGAGCCAAAAAATAAAAACCTTTCAAACTTTCCTCCATCCTCTATTCACTGCTCCACAGCATCTTTCACTAGCAAAATAACCTTGAATGGCAGGGCAAATGTGTAATGTCTTTCCTTCACAGCCAAAATTGGAATTTCTTTGTTAAATAAGGATGATTCTAGAGTTTGGACCCTATTAGAGCTCTCTGAAAATAAATAAGAAAGGTAAATAATGTCTCTTTCTTATTTGATATACAACATCTGATATTTGTGCTTTAATATTAGGCATGAAGCAGCTGAGTGCGGTGGCTCACGCCTGTAATCCCAGAACTTTGGGAGGCCAAGGCAGGCAGATCACAAGGTCAGGAGATCGAGACCATCCTGGCTAACACGGTGAAACCCCATCTCTACTAAAAATACAAAAAATTAGCCGGGCATGGTGGCAGGCGCCTGTAGTCCCAGCTACTCAGGAGGCTGAGGCAGGAGAATGGCGTGAACCCGGGAGGAGGAGCTTGCAGTGAGCCGAGATCGCGCCACTGCACTCCAGCCTGGGCAACAGAGCGAGACTCTGTTTCGGAAAAAAAAAAAAAAAAAAAAAAAAAAAAATATATATATATATATATATATGGCATGTATATATTAGGCATATATACATTAGGCTATATATATATATTAGGCTATATATATATATATATATTAGGCATGAAGTGCTATGGTATTTAACAAAACCAGGATTCTTCAGTGTTTTGGGGTTAAAACTGAGTATCATGAAATACCAAGAATTCACAGAGACAAGGTAATTTTATAGAACTCTCACAATAAAAAGGAAAGTAAATATAGGTGAAGTCTTATGTTGAAAATGATTAAAATTAAAAATGGGCTTTAATGATCTCGGCTGTGAGAGAAACCCTCAGCCCACTAGATCCTTATGCCTGGCATACAGAGCTGCCTAAAGATTGCACAGAGATGTTGCTCCAGAAAGGGAACCCACACAGAATCCCACAGGCATCCAACCCTGGAGCAGCCGCAGCTGGGCACCACTTTGACAGCTCAGCTACTAGGGAGTCTACAGACAGGGCTGCAGCTGCTGCACTCCTCCACGGAGGCAGGAAGAGAACAGGTGCCCCCACACATCCCTCGGATGGTCCCTGCCACCCTACTCCAGGCTGTCGTTGAGACTGAGACATGAGCATCACACTCCCCACAGCTTCTTGCCCATGCTGCTTGCCTGGGAGGGACCTGCCCTTTCTGGTAACATACCCAAGGCAAAATTTTGAGAGTTCAATGCTGAGTGGTGCCTTGACCTCAGTCTGAGATTGGGCTGACAAGGCTGCAGCTGTCACACAGCTAAGGACAGACAGGGAAACCAGGCTATCCTATGCATATCTAGGACAAGACCCACAGCCATGCAACAGGCTGCCATGAGACTGAGATGCAACCAGACCACACTCCCCACAGCTTCTTGGCCATGCTGCTTGCCTGAGAGGGACCCCGCCTTCTCTGGTGCCAGGCCCAAGTTGCCATTTTGAGAGTTTAACACTGGGCTGCACTGTGCCCTCATGATGAATTCAACTTGACATGTCCACAGCCATTGCTTGGTCAAGGAGGGACAGGGCAGCCACATTCTCCTAAGCATACCTAGTACAATATTCACCTCCCTGCTCTAGGTTGCTAGGAAACCAACACTTGAGTGGATTGCACTCTCCACAGTTTCTTGCCACAGCTTCTTCCTCATGCTGTGCACCTGAGATGGGCCTCACCCATTCTGATTACAAAACCCACAGCTGTCACCATTTTGAGAGCTTAACACTGGGCTATGCCCCACTCTTGGACCATGTTTGAGATGAGGCAGCTGCAGCCACTACCCTCTTATAGTTATTATTATTATTATTATTAATAACCCACTTATTATTAGTGGGTTAGTGGAGGGACAAAGGAGACCAAGCCCTCCTAAGCACACTTAGAACAATACCTGCCACTTACTATGGGCAGCTGTGGGACTTAGGATTAGCCCACGAATACATTGCAGCTTCTAACACCACCAACCCAGACTGCTTGGGTCCCAGTGCATTGCTCCACAGCTGCTACAGCCATCACCCACCCACACCACATCAGCTGTCCAGGAGCCTAAGAACCCACTCACACACAGGGTCCACCACTCCCACTACAAGCTCTTAAGCAAGTCACCTGGAGGGTCAGGAATTAGCTCTCTAGTACCCACCAACATGGGAGGCAGTGTAAGCTTCTCTGAGCCTAAAAACAGGCATACTCACACCACTACTGCCACCACTGGAGCCCAAAGACTGGCTCACTTGACATCGAAGTCCCCAGCTGAATTTCACCACAAGCTGAACTAATAACCATTTTCTAAACCACCAAGGAAATCACAGAGACCACTGACCACTGCCAAAGAAGTCACGCAAATATCACACTACTGCAACTATCCAAAATCAAAGCCAAAGTGTCTTACTCAACAACAGATATATACATCCTCAGGAAAAAAATTATCCCTACTAAAGCAATTTGAAAAAAAAAATGGAACGAGTGACAGCTATACCAGATGCACGAATATCAACATAAGGTCACAGAAACATGAAAAAGCAAGGAAATATGATACCATCAAAGGACCACAACAATTGTCCAGCAACAGATTCCAGTCAAAAAGTATTCCACAAAATGCCAGGTAAAAAAACTCATAATAGTGATTTTAAAGAAGCTCAGTGAGATGCAAGAGAAATCAGAAAAACGATATAAAGAAATTAGGAAAATCAATCCAGGATGCGAATGAGAAACTTACCAAAGAGACAGATATCTTAGAGAAAAGAAAAAAAAAAGCAGAAATTCTGAAAGTAAAAAATTCATTGAGGGGAAATACAAAACACATTTGACAGCTTCAACAATATACTAGACCAAGTGGAAGAAACAATCTCAGAACTTGAAGAAGACAGGTCTTTTGACACAATCCAGCCAGACAAAAATAAAAAAAAAGTATTTTAAAAAATGAACAAATCCTTTGAGACATCTGGGACTACATAAAGTGACCAAACTTACATTCCAAGGAGAAAGAAAGAGATCAAATAGTTTAGAATATGTATCTAAGAAAATAATCAATGAAAATTCCCTGTCTATCAAGAGAGTTAGACATCAAGATAGAGGAGGCACAGCAATTTTCAGCAAACACATTGTAAAAAGGTCCTCACCACAGCATATAGAGTTCAGAATATCTAAAGTCAAAGTGAAAGAAAGAATTTGAAAATTAGCAAGAGAAAAACATCTAGTCACCTATAAAGAAAACCCTGTTAGTTAGACTAACAGGAAACTTTCAGCAGAAACTTTACAGGCTCAAAGAGAATGAGATGGCACTTTCAAAGTGCTAATAGAAAAAAATTATCTGCCAAGAATTTTGTATACTGCCAGAATAAACTTCATATTAATGGAGAAATAAAGTCCTTCCCAGACAAGAAAATGCTGAGGGATTTTGTCACCAGAAAACTGGTCCTACAGGAAATGTCTAAAGGAGTCTTAAACATGGGAATGAAAGGTCAATATTTACCATAATAAAAGCCACATGAAAACATAAGACCCAAAATTCATATAAAACAATCACACAACGAGGATGAGAAAGAAATCAAATGGGGACATGACAGAATTTTCATCAAATCACAAAAAACAAAAAGACAGTGAAAAAGATGGAAACAAATAATTTATGAAACAACTTGAAAACAATCAATAATATGACAGGAACAAAGCCTCATATATCAATATTAACCTTGAAGGTAAATGGATTAAATGCTTCATTTAAAAGATACAGATTGGCAGAATGGATAAAAACATGAATCAATTATATGCTGCTTCAAGAAACTCACCTTATCCATAAAGACACATATAGATGGAAAGTACATGGATAGAAAAAGACATTACACTCAAATGGAACACCAAAGTGATCAAGAGTCACTCTAGTTATATCAGACAAATCAAACTTTAAGTCAAAAATAGTAAAAATGACAAAGGTCATTATGCAATGATAAAGGATCGATTCAGCAAGTGAAAATAACAATCCTATATATATCTATGCACCCAACATCAAAGCATCCAAATTCATGAAACAAATACTACTAGACCTAAAGAAACAGACAACAATACAATAATAATAGAGGACTTTAACACCCCACTCATAGCACTAGACAGATCATCAAGACAAAAAATTAACAAGGAAACATTGAACTTACATTGGATTTTAGACCAAATGGACTTAACAGACATTTACAGAACATTCTATGCAATAATTACAGAATATGCACTGTTTTCATAAGCACATGGAACATTTTTCAAGACAGACCACATGTTAGGCTACAAAACAAGTCTTAACACATTTTAATAAATCAAAATCATATCAAGTATCTTCTCAGACCACAGCGGAAAAAAGCTAGAAATAAATACCAAGAGGAACTCCCAAGACTATACAAATACATGGAAATTAAACAGCATGTATTTAAAAACTAAAAACTAAAAAACAAAAATAGAAATTAAAAAAATCTTAAAAAAGCAATACTACTCGATTCAGCATTCCAACTACTGGGTATGTACCCAGAGGGAAAGAAATCATGTATTTAAATGATACCTATACACGTATGTGTATCACAGCACTATTCACAATAGCAAAGATACAGAATTAACTTAAATGTGTATCAAAGGAGGACTGAATAAAGAAAATGTGTGTGTGTGTATATATATATACGTATATATATGTAAACACATATATATACACACATATATACGTATATGTGTATATATATCCATACATATATACATATATATGTATATATGTATGGATATATATACACATATACGTATGTATGGATATATATACATATATACGTATATATGTATATATGTATATATACACATATATGTATATATACACATATATATATGAGATTGGTGCAAAAGTAATTCTAGTATTTGCCATTATTTTTAACATATATATATATAATGGAATACTACTCAGCCATAAATATTATATAGGAGCCAGAGCAGGTTAAAGTGTTATCTAAGATATTTATCAGACTCAACATAAATCTGAATGAAACCATCTGTGTTAATGGACTAACAAATGGCAGATATAGATCCTACAGAGAATAAACTATTTATTTTAAAAAATTCATAGTATTTTAGAATCTTAAAAAGTGGGGGGAGGAGCAGGACTTTGAGAATGAAGAAATAAGGAGCTCGGCACAGCCTCTCCCCAACAAAACAACAATTTAATTCACAAAAATTATCTTAAAAGATCATTAATCATTCATATTCCCTGGAAATTGTCCTAAATGCATACAGCAAATGTAACAATATTCATTCAAGAAAACCTATTAAATATCAGTAAGAAAAGTAAGAATCTATGGCATTTGAGCCGTGACCTGGCCCATTACATCCACTTCCCGGTTCCTGGGAAGCTATTCCTGAAACATGTTCAGTCAAGAAGGTAGGAGCTCCTTTTTCCTTCAGCAGCCCGTTTGAAACTATGGTTTCATCCTAGGAGGAGCAGGCTGCTGGCATTTCTCATTCCCGCCCCTATTCTGCCTCCCAGCCTCATGTTGCAGCCACTCTTATTCCAGGCAGGTGAGACCAAAAAGACTGCCTTTGTAGTCACCCACTGCCATTTGTAAGGAGGAAGCTCTACCCCAGAAGCTGCAAGCTGAGAATACTGGGGCCCTGATTACCCCTGTCCCCACTAACTCATTGGACACAATTTCCACAATGAGAGGCGCAAGGTGAGAAGAAGCAAAACTGAAGAAGGGAGAACTGGGCAATTCAACAATGATCATTGGAGACTTCAATACTGCACTTGCAAAAATGGGAAGAACAACTTGACAGAAAACTAACAAGGAGAGAGAAGACTTGAACAATTCTATAAACCAACTAGAACTAACAAATATGTCTAGAACATCCCATTAAACAACAGAATACACACTCTTCTCAAGCACACAAGGAACATTCTTAGGATAGCCAATATGCTAAGCCATAAAACAAGCCTCAATAATTTAAAATAATTAGAATAACAGAAAGTATGCTATCAAACCACATCAGAATTAAATTAGGTATTAACGACTGAAGGAAATTTTGGAATAGACAAATACCTGAAAATAAGCAAACTTACCCAACTGGTCAAAGAAGGAATCATAAGGGATATTAGAAGATATTTCAGAATGAATGAAAATGAAAACACAATGAAACAAAACTATGGGGTACAGCTAAGTCTGTGCTTAAAGTGAAATTTATAACTGTAAATGCTTCTATTAGAAATTGACAAAGATCTCAATCAATAACCTCACCTTTTATCTTAAGAAACTAGAAAAACAAGAACAAAATAAACACAAAGCAAGCAGAAAGAAGGAAATAATACAGAATACAACAGAAATAAATAAAATAGCGAATAAAAATGCAATAGAGAACACCAATAAAACCAAAAGTTAGTACTTTGAAAAGATCAACAAACTGGACAAATATTTTGATGAAATGATGATAAAGAAAAAAACAAAGTAGATGTAAGTTGCTAAAATCAGAATATTGCTACCAACCTTACAGAAACAAGAAGGATTATAAGGAAATACTATGAATAATTATATACCAACAAATTAGATAACTTAGATGAAATGAACAAATTCCTAGAAAGATACAAATTACCCAATCTGACTCAAGAAAAAAGAGAAAATCTCAACAAGCCAAAAATGGATAAAAAGAATTAGTAAATTTAAAACTTCCCACAAAGAAAAGTCCAGGCCCTGTTGGTGAATTTCACTAAACATTCAAAAAAGAATTAATACCAATCCTTTACAAACTCTTCCAAAAAACAGAAGATGGGAACACTTCCCAAATTATTCTATGATGTTGGTATTATCCTGATATAAAAGATATCACAAGAAATAAAAAGTATAGAACAATATCCCTTATGAACACAGATGTTAAAATTTGAAACAAAATACTAACAAAGTGAATCCAGAAACATACATAAAAAAAAACCAGTATACACCATGGCCAAGTGGGAATTATCTCAGGAATGCAACAGTGGTTTAACATCTGGAAGTCAATTAATGTAATATATTATATTAATAGAATAGAGGGCAAAAACTATGATCACAATAAAGGCTTATATTTATATTCAACTGATTTTTCACAAGGGTGCCAAGACAATTGAATTGGGAAAGAATAGTCTTTTCAACAAATGGTACTGAGAGAACTCCATACCCACATGCAGAAAAATTAAATTAAGGACCTCTCTCACACCATATCAAAAAACTAATTCAAAATTGACAACAGACCTAAATATAAGAGCCAAAAGGCATTTCATAAAATCCAACACTCACTCATAATAAACCTCTCAAGAAACCAGGAACAGGAAGAAACTTAATCTGATATAAGGCATCTACAAAAAACCTATAGCTAATATCATATTTAATGGTGAAAAATTTAATGAATGCTTGCTTGTCTTCTAAAATTAGGAACAAGACAAGGATGTCTGCTCTCACTGTGACCGTTCATCCTGTTACTGGAGGTGCAAGACATAGTAATTAGCCAATAAAAAGATATAAAAGGCATCCAGATTGAAAATGAAAAAGTAAAACTATCTCTCTTCATAGGTGACATAATTTTGTATATAGAAAATCCTAAGTAATATAAATAAAAGACTATTAGAATGAATTAAAAAGTTCAGCAAAGTTCAAGGATAAAAGATAAATATGTAAAAATCTATTGAATTTCTATACACTAGCAATGGAAAATCTGAAAATTAAGAAAATTTCATTTACAATAACATCAAAAAGAGTAAAATATTTAGGTATACACATCTTATAAAGAATGTTTAAGACACAGCCTTAAAACTACAAATATTGTTAAAAGAAATTAAATAAAATCCAAATAAATTGAAAGACATTTCACATCCATAGTTCAGAAAGTAAAATATTGTTCAGTTGGCAATACTCCTCAAATCGATTTACAAAGTCAATCAATCTCTATTAAAATTCTAGCTGGCTTTTTTTTTGGCAGAAATCACACTGATCTTAAAATTCATACGTAAATGCAACTGTGAAGAGCCAAAACAATCTTTAAAAACAAGAACAAAGTTGGAAGACTCACACTTTTTTATTTCAAAATTTACTACTCAGCTACAGTAATTAATACAGTGTGGCACTGGCAAAAGGATAGACTTATAGATCAATGGAACAGAATTAAGAATCCACAACAAAACCTTTACACTATAGTCCATTAATTTTGCACGATGGTGCCAAGACAATTGAATGGGGAAACAATAGTCTTCTCAACAGATGGCACTGGGAGAATCAGAGAGCCACATGCAAAAAAAAAAAAAAAAAAATTAAATCAAGGCCCTTTCTCATGCCATACCCCCAAATTAATTCAAAATTGATCCTAGACCTAAATGTAAGAGCTAAAATTATAAAACTCTTAGAAGACACACAGGAGTAAATCTACAATACAGTTGTTTAGGCAATGATTTCTTAGATGTGACACTAAAAGTACAAGTGACAAGAAAAAAACATCAAAATTAAAAATGTTTATGCTGCAAATAATAACATCAATAAATTGAAAAGACAATCTACTGAATAGGAGAAAACATTTTCAAAGAATATTTGTGCTAAAGGACTTACATTCAGAATATGTAACAAACCCTTACCACTCAATAATAAAAAGACAAATAATCCAATTTAAAAATAGGCAAAGAATCTGAATAGACATTTCTCCAAAAAAGATACACAAATATGCATTAAGCACACAAAATGATGTTCAACATCATTAGCCATCAGAGAAATGCAAATCAAAATTACAATGAGATACCACTTCACTCCACTAGGATGGCTATAATAAAAAAGACAGACAACATTAAGGGTAGGCAAAACGTGGAGAAATTGGAATCTTTATACATTGCTGGTGGGAATGTAAAATGATGCGTTCATTTTGGGCAACAGTTTAGCATTTCTTCAAACGATTAAACAGATAGTTACTATAAAACGCAGCCATTTCACCACTAGATATCAAGCCAAGAGAAATGCAAACATATGTCTACACAAAAACTCATGCATGAATCCTCATAGTATTATTGTACTATGAATAATATTGTATGTAATATTATTCATACAAACTAAAAAGTAGAAAAAACCTAAGTGACTATCAACAGATGAAGTGATGAATAGGATGAAGGGGAGATATGAGGAGTGACTGCTAATGGATTCAGGTTTATTTCAGTCAAGATGAAAATGCTCTAAAATTATATTGTGGTGATGGTTACACAATCTTATGGATATAATTAAAAACACTGAATTTTCACATTAAACGGGTAAATTGTACAGCATGTGAATTATATCTCAATAGAGCTGTTTAAAATTTTTAAAAGAAAATAAAAACACACACTTACATGCTGCACTCACTCCTTAAAACAAGATCTCTTCTCTCATTTCTAAGTTTCTATAGCTTGAATCCTAGGATAGGGGCAGATCTGAAACAGAAAGTTCTGATGCTAGAAAGGGAATTAGGTTTTCAACATTTAGGAACTGATGTGTGCAAACTTTAATAGAATAAGCTCATTTTCCTTCACTGTAGACAAAAACAAAAATCAATGACACAAATATCTGAAGAAACTTCCTTGGTTACAGCTTTGGTTTAGAAGAATCTGAACCTGCATTATGTAACTCCTTTATTCATCCAGATTGAGTTGAGAAGAATCTGAATAGCACTAACTAAAGGATTGCCTTGTTATGTTGTTATGTTAGAACACAATTATCTGTCTGAAGGCTTGGACTCTCACTCTGAGGAGAGGTGTGCGTTGACGACTTCGGAGCAAGAGGAAACAGTAAGGATTGAGCACAGGCACCGAGTGTTTCAGCCTCAGTACTCAGAATATGTTCTGTATAACCTGTTTCTATTTGCCCAGAGACAATTCATGTTAGAGCACAACATAAAGCATGACTGGAGTAAAATGAGTCCAGTTCCCCATCCAGGAAATCAAAAGGCCAGATGCTGAGCTGAGTTGAAGCACAGAATCTCAGAAAACTCAGTCATGCAGGGGAGACATTTGAAGAGCTGGATGAAGGGGGAAGGATCCAAAATAGGGTTGCTAGATAAAGACAAGATATGCAGCTAAATTTGAATTTCAGATAAACAACAAACATATTTTACTAGTATAAGTATGTCCCAAATATTTCAGGGACGTATTTTTATTTGCTAAATTTGTAGCCTTTTTGTGTTTATATTTGCTAAATATGGCAACTCTAATCCAATGGGCACAGTTAGTTAATAAAACATCTGGACAATCAGTTGGCAATAAAAAGAGATGTGAAGAGAGAATTTCTAAGAAATGGGGATTGAGACAGAAGACATGAAGAGGAAGGCTGGGGGCAAAAAGTAGAACAGCCCACAGCAGAAGCTTAGAGGATTTTGTAGCTCAGTTTTGTAGCTTCAGATAAAACAACCACTAAAAATACATATCTACTATGGGAAGAATATAGGATTTGAGTTCTTTACATTTCATGGCTCATGACATAAGCATTCAAGGACCTCCCTGAGCCATACAAAGATTATTTCCAGGTCGACATATGACCGTGCACAGTAGCTACAAGAACCTTCTCCTTTCAGGGACTCCCGAAGATGATACTTTTTGGTGAACCTCTCAAAAGCATAAGGTCTTACATTCATATTCTTGATGACCCTGAGGCATCTTTAATCCAGCTACCCCATGAAATCTTCCTCAGAGAAACAGAAGAGAAGTAGTACTTCCATTGCCAGCTGAAGCTCTCAAACAATAACAAGAAAAAAGAAAGGAAAAGCTAATGTTGTCCATACATACATAGGGAGTGAATAGTCCCTAAGTACTTGGAAATAAGGTTCGATGTACTCAGAGTTATACTAGCAAACTCTAAGTCACTGTGATTTATCATTTGGAGAAGTAAAACAAGAGACAGCTCATCATGTGTCACTGAAGCATAAGAGAGCAGCCAAAACATTAAAAGTCACGTGATGTGGGTAAGCCCTCAAGGAGGCAGACACGGAATGTGAGTATAATTTAGTAATGTAAATATAATAGAATTTGTCAAAAATGGAAGCCTCAATAAATCAATTCAAAAAGAAAAGCTGGCAATGTCCATTAGAACAATGTCCTAAAAATGCACATCTTGGCTAAGTAGACAGAGCATTATGATTTGTTTGGCTAATAAACTTTTCTCCACGAGCCTCTATGCTGGTCAATCAATAGCCTACATTCTGGATTGTACTCATTAGTCTCTGTGAACTTAGTTAAATGTCAGTCTGTTCCTGAAAGGGAGATCCAATCTTACCACATTAATAAACCAATTTGGTTTCTCAGCCTGGATTTCCTAAGGCCAGCTTCTGGGTCATGGTGAATGGCTCAAAGGAAGCTTCTGGTGACCCATCTGGATAGCTTTTCCAGGGAAATACATTGTCTGCCTTTTTCATATGGAAATGCAGGGTTCCAAGGCCATAATTACCCCCACTAAATTCACATAATATGGTCTTTCTATCACAATGCCTAATCCCTTACCATTCTTAGTTAGCAGCATGTCCAGTGTGGTTTACCTTGTAGCTTGGGATCTGGAACTAACATTCCAGTGCTATGACTGCTGTACTGGCCCAATGCTAAACACAGATCATCCATAGCCCCATCTCTGTTTGATTTGTAAATGTTTATGACTTAAATTATAATTTTTTTATTACTTAAACGAACCACTTCTTCCCACATGCCTTATGCTACATACAAGCTTCCTTCTGGTTGCAAGGAGACCTCTTACTTGTGAATGGCTCTTGTCAAAAACTACAGAGTTGCAACAGGAGGGCATCAGAGAAGAGTTACATAAATAATTTTTGATTTTTAGGTGCTTAGGTTCTTCAGTTATTGCAGGCAGACACTGAAGCATAAATAAGGTATGGGAATGCTCTGGGTGGAAGAATAAATGCCTCTGAAACAACAGATTGCTGCAGGCAGAAAGGTAAAACATCTCTAACAGTAGTTTCTAAATGCTTCTCACTTTTGATCTTCAAAAGCTTATGAAAACTTTATACCTTATATACACCAGTGAAAAATAAAGTTCACATTTACAAATAATTCATACAATTTATAGTGTGGCCGGTATTCTAAGTTCTTTACATCTATGTTTTGACATATTCATACTCAAAGAATCAAGGATCATCACCATGGATGTATTTGAGCATTTCTACTCCATTCTGTAATCTCACAAGGACTGTGTTCTCAGCTTTGTAATCTCATCCTAAAAATAGTCTAATAGTCCACTTTGAGAGTCAATAACCTTAGGTTCCAAGAGTGTCGAAGGGAGCTATAAAGAATTACAGCTTCTTAACCTATAACCGTTCCCCAATCAATATCTAATAAAAATCACTACAAGCATTTAGAAGTACCATAACTATTCCACTCTTGGTCTTCGGTACAAATGTTTTTCTCTTATTTCAATTATTATTAAACACTTCAAACTATAAGTGAAATAACATAGTGATATATTTTTTAAATCCATGCACACATAATCCAGAATTCACAAACATTAAAATTTAATGTTTAGTCTCATTTAGAAAACAATATACTAAAGATACAAAAGATACCATATATTGTAGATACAGAATACAGTGGGTTCTATGTAGATACTATATATTGTTCAAAATGTTCTTTCATATTCCTACCCTTTTAAAAATGTACATATTCATAAACAATATACTAAATAGTTTTTGTGCTTATAAATGTAAATAAATGGCATTACACCCTATATATGGCTCTACAACTTGCTTTCTTTAACTCATTATTTTGGGGGCTATATCTACGCTGAGTCAGGTAGATTATTTAGTAATTTTAAATATGTATAATATTCCATTATATGCAGATCCCCTTATTTATCTACTCATTAATTTGATTCCTGTTGGTAAATTTAGGTTGCTTTCTATTTTTGGTTATTGTAAGCACAAGAGCAGTGAAGATATGCAAGCATTTCTCTAACGTATCTACCTAGAAGCAGAATGGCTGGGTAACAAGGTATGCACATCTTCAGCTTGTTTTGTGAGGATTAACTGACTTGATATGTCGAAGTGATTAGCAATGCTTGGCAGGGAACAGGAGCCTAATAAACATTTAAGGTGTGGTAGCTACAAATATTTTATATTTTGATGAAGCCAAATTATAAATTTTTTATTTTTTCATCTTGTTTTAAAGAATTCCTTCCCTGCTGTGATGTTATAAAGATATTCTTCTACATTTTATTTTTCTTTTGTTAAGTTTTTGAACTTTTGCTTTTCACTTTGAGATCTTTAATTCATCTGGAATTTATTTTGGTGTGTGCTATGAGGTAAAACACTGACTTTTTAATATGGATAAGCAACTGTCCCAACACTACTTTATCCCCTACTGACTGGCAATGCTATTTTTATCACATTCCAAGATCCCATGTATGTGTGCGTATCTTTCTGGGTTCTCTGCTCTATACTACTATAGATGTTTAAGTTCTTAATTTCACTGTGGCTTCATTTCATTTATAAATTGGAGATAAAATCATACCTATTTCATAGGATGCTGTGAGAATTAAACACACTAACATACACAAAGTGCTTGGAATAGTGTTTGATATATAGTAAGTAAAACATACAGGTTAGTTTTTCTGATAGTTACTTTTATGTATTTATGTGTTAATTTGATTGGACAACAGGGTGCCCAGGCATTTGGTCAAACATTATTCTGTTTGACAGGGTATGTCTGTGAAGCTGTTTTTGGACAAGATTAACATTTAATTGGTAAGCAGATTGTCCTCCCTAATGTGGGTGGCCTCAATCCAATCAATTAAAAATCTAAATAGAACAGGCTTACTAAGAGGGAACTCCTTCTGCCTGTTTTAACTGGGACATCAATCCCCTCCTGTGCTCAAACTGGAACTTGCTCCATCAGCTCTCCTTGTTCTCAGGCCTTTGTACACAGACTGGGTTTGTACCATTGACTCTCCTGGGTCTCTGCCTGGCAGACTGCAGATCCTGGGACTTCTCAGTCTCCACAATCATGTAAGCTAATTTCTTATAATAAATCTCTACACACACACACACACATACACACACACACACACACACACACACTATTGGTTCTATTTCTCTGAAGAACCTAGTACAGCCGTTATTAGTATATGTTTTTCTAATCACCAACACTACACTGTCCCAAAGATTCAACTTTGTATTACTTCCTGATTTCTAATAGAGCAAGTTTTTCCTTGCCTTAAAATTTTCCTCAATTCCTTGAACCTTCATTTTTCATATAATGTTTGGAATCAACTTTTCAAATTGCTCAAAAACTCCCAAGGGATCTGAATCAGAAATGCACTGAGTTCATAGATTTAAGAAAAACAGATTTTACAGTACTGATTTCTCCTCCAGGAACAGGTTGTATCCCCCACCACCTCCTTTTTTAGTCTTCTTTATATTATTTCATATAACAATTTTCAGCATGATGAACTTGTACAATTTCTATACATTTTTTCCCCAATTTATAGTTTTGGCACTATTATGAAAAAGATTTTATCTTACCATTTCATTTTTAATTAGTTATTGCATAAGAATTCTGCCAAGTTTTATATATGAATCTTGCATTCAAAAAGCTTGCTGAATTTTTTTATTAGTCTTAACAATTTATTTGTATGAACTCGGAATGTTCTGTACACTTTGTTTAGACTCCTGATGATAGTAGGTTTGCCTCTTTTTAAAAAATATCTTACGTATTTTCATAATTTTTATCTTTTTTGCATTGCCTAAGACTTCTATTAATATTTTCATACTGGCTTATTATCAATGCCCTAGCTTTTTGAGACACAGAAATATATATATTATAAAGATAATATCTGTCTTCACTGCCCTTGGAACTATGCAATGAGAAATGAATGTGTGGCCATCTCTCTAGGTGTCTAGTGAATTGTTTTGATCTGAAAGAGTAATAAAATTTCTCTTACCTCCTCAAGAGGCCCAAATAGTTACAGCCAGGATTAGGTAGCTAGGTTAAAACCCTAAAGTGCCAGGAAGGTTGGAGTGCTATCTCCTGAAGTATTTACATTTCAAATGGTATGAAGTCCAAAACTTGAAGATATCTCTGGGTCTTAAAAGCCAGAGACGGCCGGGCTCAGTGGCTCACGCCTGTAATCCCAGCACTTTGGGAGGCCGAGGTGGGTGGACCACCTGAGGTCGGGAGTTCAAGACCAGCCTGACCAACATGGAGAAACCCCATCTCTACTAAAAATACAAAATTAGCTGAGTGTGGTGGTGAGTACCTGTAATCCCAGCTACTGGGGAGGCTGAGGTAGGAGACTTGCTTGAACCCAGGAGGCGGAGGTTGCAGTGAGCCGAGATTGCACCACTGCACTCCAGCCTGGGCAACAAGAGCAAACTCCATCTCAAAAAAAAAAAAAAAAAAAGAAAAGAAAGAAGGGGGCCGGGCATGGTGGCTCATGCCTGTCAACCTAGCACTTTGGGAGGCCGAGGTGGGTGGATCATGAGGTCAGGAGATTGAGACCATCCTGGCTAACACGGTGAAAACCCATCTCCCCTAAAAATATAAAAAAATTAGCCGGGTGCAGTGGTGGGTGCCTGTAGTCCCAGCTACTCGGGAGGCTGAGGCAGGAGAATCCCTTGAACCCGGGAGGCGGAGCTTGCAGTGAGCCGAGATTGCACCACTGCACTCCAGCCTAGGTGACAGAGTAAAACTTCATCTCAAAAAAAAAAAAAAAAAAAAAAAAAGCCAGAGATACCATCTATTTACATATTAATAGCCCTTGGAAAGATATTTATATTCCAAAAGGTTAGGCCAGGAATCTAGGATACTTTCCATCAAATGAGTAAAAATATTTTTCTCTCCTTTCAGGAAGGAAAAGGGATGATTATCTCTCTCCCACCAATAAAAGGAGAACATCTATTGTTTTCCACCTCTTGCCTATAGTGTGTCTGTTTACTCATGTAGGAGATTTTTTCCGTCTAGTTTTAACTGTGTCATCCCAGGAGTAAGGCCTGCAGCAAAAGTGGGGTGGGGGTGGTACAATGCACTTATTTAATATAAGGTAACAAATAACAAATCTGTCTCTCACCTAGAATACTTAACCAGTCATTTAGGATAAAATTAATAACTATGAATATTAAAAACTGACCAAATTAATAGATTTTTCTAATGTTATATCACTCTTACGCTTCTAAAGTAAACCTTAATTAATGATAATATATTTAATTTGAACCATTTATGGGGTGGATGTACCAACATTATATTTATGACTTCTTTACCATGTTCATAGGGAGATTATCTCGTGATTTTTATCTCTGTATTCCATCAAATTTGGTGTTAAGGTTATATTGGCCTTATAAAAATGGCTGGGTAGCTTTATCTTCTTTCTAACAGTTTATACAAAATATGTATCCTCTCTCCTTTGAAGGGTATTTAACATCTTCTTTAATACCACCTGAGCCTGGTGTCATGATCAAGGAGCTAAAATGGTAACTGATTACTAATCTTTGGAAGTTATTGTTTATTTCTTCTTAAGTCCATTTTTATCACGTATAATTTCCAAATAAATGGTCCATTTCACTTATGCTGTCAAAACTGTTATCATAAAGTTTATAGTAAGAGTTAAGACCAATATGATTATCCTTGTAAACTCCTAACTTCAGCACATAGGCACCTTCCTCACTTTGAATTAATTCTTGTATTTGGGATTATTTCATTCTTTTGTTTTTGAGCTCAGCCTTATTAATTAATTTATTAGTTCTGTTTTATTCAGCCTCTGATATGTGTGGAATATCAATGATTTATTTAATACCTTACTTCCACAAATTGACCAGAAAATGGCACCTCATTTTTCTATCAGTTACTCTGGGTTTTGGGACCTTTTCCCAGCTTTTTATTCCAATTTCTGATGAGCTAATATAAGAAAATACCTAAGTACTTTCAAATATGATTCAACAATTTTACATCTAGATTTACGGGGATTGCCATACTATACCCAAATTAACAGGACTATCTAATGACACCAAATTCTGAGCCAAAAAATGTTTACAAATATGTACTTATTTAGTATACTGGTCACAGAAATAAAGTGTAATTTTCCACTGAGAAATAACATTTAAGATTGCACACATTTCACAATTCCTCAAAGGAAAGAGGAAAGAAACTTACATTTGCCAGGAACTGAATAATCAATAACATGAAACATGAAAGATGCAGAGAAATGAACAACATAAATCAGAGTACACATATTCTGCTTTAAAAATTAAGGTCTCAGCTGCAGAGATCATCTAAACTATCACACACAAACCAAAATTCCCACTGTCTCTTCAATCCAATGATCATTATATTTCAGCCTGTTTCCAAAACAATAGTTTTCAACCAGATCCAACCAACGTTTTAACCAAACCAACTGATGAGCATTTCTTAAGATGGTCCTAATGACAAGGCTCCTCCTTGTCATTAGTCAAATTCCTTGAATTCTGAGCAATCATGCAAATTTTGTTGGCAGATAAAATGCAACTTTCATTTCTCTACGTATCAATTACTGTTACAGGAATTTTCCTTAGTTCAGCTAAAGACGGGGTTCTTGTCCGTCCCACGGCCATGGAAATTAAGGCTCGCATATGGTTTAAACGGTGAGTATAGCAGGGTTTTATTGGGTGAGAAGGAAAAAGATAGGGAAAACAGGGATCCTCCACAAGGCCAGAGTCCCCTGCTAGAGCGCTTCCTGCCAGCCATTTGAATCCCACGTTCCACACAGGAAAAGGAGAGGCCGGGCTCCTCCCTGCTGCAAATGTCATGAACTTCCTGAGGCTCCGCCTCAGTGGGCAGGCTGGTTGGAGTTTCTCCAGGGAACCCCTCCCATCTGGCTGTCTCATTACTGTCTTGCGTTTCAAGATTTTCATGTTGTCTATAATGACACTGACATGTAAGGATGGGTATATTCTTAGATCTGATAATTATGCTTAAATTGATTTTGCAAGAGGAAATACAGGAAAGGTAAAATAATTTGCAGTAAAACATATACATCTAGATAATGGCAGAGCAGGCCTTGAACTGAGTTCTACTTACTCCTACTTCTACACTTTTCCTCTCTTTCCTTTTAACCTTTTTTAACTTCAGAATCACCTAGAGGACATTGCAACTTTCTCATAAGGGTTAAAAGCTCTACTATTCATCAACAACCAAGAATTTTTCTAAAACCTGAAATAAAGGCTTACATTGCAGCACTTCATTTAAACACCAAAAACAGCCTTGTTAGAATTGTGTAGATTTATGGCTACTTATAATTAAAACTTATTTGTTGTAAACAAGAGAGCTAAAATGATTATGCTTTAAATGATACACAGACATGTTATAAAAATAGAATAGATTTGTGCTTAGTGATATTGTACCTATTATAAAACTAAGTCCAAAAGGAGTTGTATTAGGGATAATCTGAAACCTCAGAAATATTGTTTACATGGTAAGCGAAAGGGGGCAATTAACTAACATTCCTTGAGTGCCTACATTGTGGCAGGAGAGTGGTAAGCATTTTGCATCATTTATCTCATTTAATCCTAAAATAAAAAAGAATCACTATAACCTCACTAGTTTGTTATTCTGACTTAATCTTTAAAATATCAGCATATATTTTTAAATATAATCCAGCACTCTTAACACTAAAGCCACAGGCAAATTTGATGAAAATGTCATAGCAAAAGGCCATCCTATAATTATAAAGTATAACTCATAATAAGCATGACAAACTTTTCTGAATAATTATGAAGAGATGGCATAATGCTTGTTAATTACTGCAGAATTTGCAATCTCAACATCTTTTAGCTCCATTTTTCTTTCTACATATCTTTTTATGATATTTTGATTTAAGTCACTTTATTTCCCCAACACTGCCAGGAATTTATCAACATTGCTGCCAATCTGATAATATTTTTAGATTTTAAGTTATAGAATCACTTTAGAATTCCCCACCAGTCAAAGCATTTCCAGTGCTGTAGGGCAGTCCTAATCAATTGCAGCACTGATTTATCAGCTAGGCATGTTTTGAGAACACTATGATACTGAGTCCTTTGTAATTAGTAAAGTGTGCTCTTCGCCTTTCACAGTACTTGGAAAAAACTTAAACATCTAAGTAACTTAAAATGCTGTAGAAAAGAATAGGGAAGAGGAAGTGGGCAATATGATTCAGTGCAAAGAACACTGGACTAAAAGCTATGAGACCTATGTTCACATTCTAACTCTCGCATTATCAAGGCATATATCTTTCAGCATTTTATTTTAATTTTCTAGGATTTAATTATTAAACTCAATGTCCTGATTTTCCACCTTTAGAACCTATAAAAAGATGAGCAAAGCAAATTCAAAATAGATAGAAAACAGAAAACAGCAAAAATCAGAAAAAAATAATAAAACAGAAAACAAGCAAACAGAAAAAGCTTAAAACCCTAAAGGTTGGTTATTGGAAAAGATCAACAAAATTCTGAATCCCTAACTAGTCTGATCAAGTTAAAAAGAAAAAAAAAAAAGGAGAGTACAGCAATTAACAACATCAGAACTGAAAGGACTTATATGACTACAGATCCTACAGAAAATAACTAGATAATAAGAGTATATTATGAATAATTTTACACTGCAAATTCAACACTTACATGAAATGGACAGATTCTTCAAATATACTACTTACTAACAGTGACAAAAGATGAAGCAGAGAATCTATTCGTATATCTATCAAGAAATTGAATTCAGAGTTTAAAACTTTTCCACAGAATAAACTCTATGCTAAGATAGTTTTACTAAAGAATTTTCTCAAATATTTTTAAAAGTCACAACAATAATCTTACACATATTCTCATAAAACAGGAAAGTGGGAAAAATTTCCAAACAGTTTATGAAGGCAGCATAATCCCAATATTAAAAAATGACAAGTTTATTCCAAAAAGAAAACTATGGACCAATGACAGTCATGAACTTAGGAAGAAAAAGTCTTTAAGATATTAGCATACATAAAAATGATAAGATTTCATGCCAAGTGAGGTTTATTCCAGAAATGCCAGATGGATGTAACACTTAAAAATAAATCAATGTGATTCACTCTATTAAGATTATAAAGAATAAAAGCTTCATGATCATTTCAATAGATGAATAAAAATATTTTACCAAATTCAGCATCTGTTCATGACTAAAAATAAAATCCTCTCGACAAGCCAGGAACAGAAAGTAAGTTCCTCTCCTCAATCTGATTAAGACATCTATAAAAAATCTACAGCTAACATTTTATTTAATGATGACATATTAATGCTTTCCCCTATGTTGTGAAAAAAGGTAATGATATCCACTCTCAAAACTTCTATTCAACATTGTGCTGAAATTGTAGCCATTGCAATAAAATAAGAAAAAATAATGAAATGCATAGCAAACAGATATAAAGAAGTAAAACTATCACTATATGCAAATGATATAATTGTTCACATAGAAAAATCTATAGAATATAAAAACTAGAAACCAATTGATGAATTTAGCAAATTTGGAAGATACAAGGCTAATATATAAAAATAAGTTGTATTGTTACATATTTGCAGCTAACAGTTGGAATATGAAATTAGAAAAATAGTTCTACTTACAATTGTGCAAAAACACATACAATATTTAGAAATAGGTTTAGGAGAGATCACAAAAATCCTCTATACTAAAAACCACCAAATATGGCTGAAAGAAATTCAAGTAACCATAAATACATGAAAAAATATATAATGTTAGTGGTTGGAAGGCTCAATACTGTTAAGATGTAATTACCTCTCTATAAAGTCAATGAAATCCCCATGATAATTTTCAGTTATTTTTGTGAAACTGAAGACATGATTCTGAATTTTATATGGAAATATGAAAAAAATACATCTCATATTCACATTTTAAAAGATAAACAAGGTTCAAGGACTTACACTACCTGATTTTCAGGCTTACTATAAAGCTAGAGTAATAAAGACATATCAACAGGCAGGATCAACAACTAGATCAATGAAACAAAGTAGAGAACTCAGAAGTAGACTCATAATTCTAAAGTCATTTGAGTTTCTGCAATGAATCCAAAGTAATTTAATGGAGGAAGAAAAGAGTTTTCAGTAAAGAGTCCTGAAATAAATGGATATCCATACTTTTAAAAATATCAAATCTAACCCACACCTTACATACACAAAAATTAATTTTTTTTTTGACACAGCTTCTCCCTCTGTTGCCCAGGCTGAAGTGCAGTGGTTTGATCTCTGCTCACTGCAATCTCCACCTCCCGGGTTCAAGTGACCCTCCTGCCTTGGCCTCCCTAGTAGTTGGGACTACAGGCGTGTGCCACAACGCTGGGCTAATTTTTGTATTTTTAGTAGAGACGGGGTTTCACCATGGCCAGGCTGGTCTCGAACTCCTGACCTCAGGTGATCTGCCCACCTCAGCCTCCCAAAGTGCTGGGATTACAGGCGTGAGACACCACACCCTGCCCACAAAAATTAATTTGACATGGACATAGATCTAAACATAAGAGCCAAGATTATAAAAATATTTAGAAGCAAACATAAAAGAGTACCTTTGCAACACAGGAAACAGAAAACAACAATCACAAAATAAAAAAATTGATAAATTAGACTTTATTAAAATTTAAAACTTTGACTAAAAATATATCATTAGGAAAATGAATACACACATATTCAATACAAGGAGAAATTAATGGGCAAATATCTGCTGTCCAGAATGTAAAAGAACTCATAATTCAGTAATGAGAATATAACCAATCCAAAAAATAACAGCAAAGTATTTGAAAACACTTCACAAAGCAAGACATATGCATTGCCAATAAGCACATTAAAAACTATTCAATATATTTATCCATCAGTGAAATGCACATTAAAACCACAAGGTGATACTACACATACAAAACAGAATGGCTAAAATTAAAGACTCACGAGAACAAACACTGGCAAGAAAGTAGATCACTTGAACTCTCATAAAAATGATGCAACCACTTTGGAGAAATGGTTGGCATTTTCTGGAAAACTAAACCTACATCTACCCTATGACCAAGCAATTTCAGTACTAGGTACTTAAGAGAAAAGAAAGCACATGTCCACAAAAATACTGGCATGAGAGTATTCATAACAACTTTATTCACAAAAACCAAAATGGAAACAGCCAAGGTAGCTCTTAATAAGAAATTAGATAAACATAAATATACATGATGAAATACTACTTAAGAATAAAAAAGAACCAACTACTCATACATGTAACAACATATGTCTGAATCTTAAAAACATTATGCTGAATGAAAGAAGCACTATACAAAAGAGTAGATAATTGTATGACCCATTTGATATGAAGTTCTAGAACAGGCAGAAATAGTAAGACAAAATCAGATCAGTGGTTGTCTCTGAGGAGTTTGTGAGAAAGTTGACTAGGAAGGGGGCTGAGGGAACTTTTTGCAGTGATGGCTATAGTCTGTATTGTATTAGGGGTTTGGGTGGTTTGACACAGAATTGTCACAAACCCTCAGTTGCAGTATCTACAAAGCTCATAAAGCAAGTGGCAATTAAACAAGGTATGCCAGTATCTACATACATATATATGTATATATAGCCAAATTATTCTTTGACATTAATATAATAATAGACAATAAAAAGTATTTTTGCATAGAATGGCTTTTATTTAAAAGATTAGAATTCTTATATTTTTCTTTTAAAATTATTATTAAAATAACACAAGAATTTGTTTAAAAGCAAAGCCCTCAAAATTCAGCACTTTTATAGTGTTAACTATAAACATAGAGGCAAGAAATTTAAGGAAGAATATAATTGTTAGGGTTATAAATATTGTCTGAAATGTATTGCTAACTGTAATTGTGACAATAAGGGTATAAAACAAGTCTTAAATACAGTAATTTCAGTTGTGTACAAAATGAGACTCGGTAGTAGTGACTGAAGTTCTGGGTAGAGAAGATCACGAGCTCAAATTGAGATTCAAAGAAAAAAAATGTCTATATGGATTTTGGAGGTAGGAACCATAGCCCAAGTATGAAGAATTTGTCAACTCAAACTGTCTTGCCACTCATTATTGAACGTTTAACTTATAATCCGTTTTGTCTTGTTATATTTGTCCACAGAGTGCACCCACCCTCGTGCTTCAGGGAAAAGACATATGGCCAATATCCCTTGACCTATAGAAGTCATGTTCAATTTTCTTTAAAAATACATTTAATAGGTTGAAGCAAAGGGGGAAAAATCTAGGATTAATAAAATAAAGATGAATGGCTGTAAATGTTTCTTGTGTTTTATTTCTCTAAATATTTTAAGCTTCTTGAAGATAATATCCATACTTTCTATTCTTTGCATAGTCTCTATCACGGTGTGAGAATGCGGTATTTGATTTCAAAAATGTGTTTAATTAAGACGAAAAATTTAAAAACTACTATATGGCTGAGTCTTATTTTAAGGTTTTAAACGCTCTACTGTGAGGAAATGGGTGGCTAGTGTTGCTGTGGGAGTGATGATTGTGCCTGGAGAGGTAAAAATAAACCAAAGAAAGCTTTAGAAAAAAAAAAGTTTGACATTTTCTTTCAGAAGTCCAAACACTGTCTAAAAGTAGACAGGGAAGTTTCCCAAGATAAGAAAAGGAGAGTATAATGAAAGGAGCATGGGCTCTTTACCTACTGACTGGCTCAGTGACCTTAGGCCTGTTCTTGACCCTGTGCCTCTACTTTCTAAATGGAGATAATAACCTTTGATTGAAAGCACAATGAGGAGGAAAGGTGGAGGTACTTTCTCACTGAAACACTTGGTAGGCCTCTAATAAATGAGAGCTGAAATACCTCTGATGCCGAGTGAAACAGCCCTTGTGTAGTCCCCTTCTATATTGAATAAGGGTTACTCTGTGTGACCAATATCATATGGCAGAAGTGATGCCATGCCCCTTCTGATATTAGGTTATAAAGAACATGGCTTCTGTCTTGGACATACTCTTGTTCTCTCCTTTCTTTCTCTTATATCACTCTGGGGAAAGCAAGCTCCCAGGTTGTGATCAGCCCTACGGAGAAGCACATGTGGAAAGGAACTGAAGCCTCCAGCCAAAGCCAGCATGAACAGAGGCGTGACAACAATCACTTGAGTGAGCTTACAAATAAATTTTGTAGCTCAGTAAGCCTTGAGATGACTGCAGCTCCAGCCTACAGCTTAATTAAACATTGGGAGAGAATCTGAGCTGGAACCATTTAGTTAAGCCATATCCATATTGCTGACCATCAAGATCTGTGAGATAATAAATAAATACTTGTTTTTAAACTGATGAGTTTGGGCCCAATTTGTCACATAGCAATGGGTAACTAATACAGTTCCCCAAGTTTATGTTCCACCAAATGAATTCTGTCTTGGAGGGATCTCAAAAAGCCTACAGATGCTAATGTCTTTGCATTCAAAGTCTCCAGGGGCTAGATCATATTCATATTCCCTCTTAAACTACAAACAGATTAAGAAAAGACTGAAGGTCACAGGAAAGCTAATTTACTTGCCAGGTATTTCTGGTCTTAACTGAGAAAATATGTCAACCCAGACATCAAAGTGCAATTTAAACTGAATACATTCACATGATCCGGCCTCCTTAGCAAAATGACAAACGAAACCCTAACTCTATGACTAACCTTAATTTTAGAGTGAGATAAAATGCAATGGGAAATTAACTGCTTTATTCTTGGAACTGTTAAACAGAAGCACTTAAAAATATCAAAAGAATAGTGTTACATAAAATGAAGAGGAGCCCCACTAAAAGGCTAAATGAATTGAAGTGGGAAAATTATGCATTGCAGAGGTTCCTATTGCAAGGGAAATAAACAGAGATCAGGCTTTGGAGAGGGAATGGGTAATTCTATCTGGAATTTGTCACCTACAGTTTCTGATAATCTTCCAACAGCTTTGAAAATGTGTGTACTTCCATAGAAACTGACTATCTTTAACAAGCTTGACCACATACAGTTTTTCCTGAAATGTAATATAATTACATAGCTGAGCTGTGTGTGAATTTATCTTCAGATGGACACATTCTACCACCAGATGAAGTAAATCAGATCAAAGTGGAAAGGAACTGCCAGATGGCAAACAGTTTATGGAACTCTCATTTGGCCACCTTCCATTTATTTATTATATTTTTTAAGTTATGGGAAAAGCTGAGCCTTTATAGAAGTCAGAATACACATGCAGTGGGAAGTCTATACATTTCTTATTTAATTACTGATGAAAATGTAAAAAACATTTTACTGATTTATCTCAGCATGTTTTATTATCTTCATTTTCTTCCTTGGTGGAAAGGAATAGGCAGTGAATAGGAAGAATACAAAAAGATATCACATTTAAGAAGACGTTCATTGTCTTTCATGACTAAATTAAAAACAATGTCATATGTTAAAATTACAAGGCACTCGAAGCTTAAGACAGGCATAACACAGGTTTCTGAATTTGGGTCTTAACATATGCTGTTTTACAAAGACCTCAAATCTATTTTTATTTTTATTTGATTTAATCCGATGTCTAATTGATCAAAATGGTTTGTTTCCTTTTCTTGTCTTTCCTCTTTTCCTTAACTGAGAAGATAATGTTTTAAATTAAATTTAAAACAGAATACTATGATTGCAATGCCTTGATTAATTACCTCATACTTTAACTTTCAAAGTTATTCTAGATTTTCACAGCACAATTTTAATTAAAGTACTCTATTAAAATGCTGTAATTATTATTATTGTTAATATATTTATTAAATATCTATGTTTCAGGAACTATGTTAATGTTTTGTATGGTGTATTTCATAATTAACTTAGCAAATTTTACCTTAGGTCACCAACAATTGTATGAAATAATTTCACAAGTCCCCCAAGGCTAATGGAAAAAATATATATATATATATATGGATATACAGAACACATATGAATTTACTTGTGATGTGTGACATACATACAAAACAGCATATCAGCTGGGTGCCGTGGCTCACGCCTGTAATCCCAGCACTTTGGGAGGCCAAGGCGGGTGGATCACGAGGTCAGGAGATCGAGACCATCCTGGCTAACACGGTGAAACCCCGTCTCTACTAAAAATACAAAACATTAGCCGGGCGCGGTGGCGGGCTCCTGTAGTCCCAGCTACTCAGGAGGCTGAGGCAGGAGAACGAGGCAGGAGAACGGCATGATCCCGGGAGGCGGAGCTTGCAGTGAGCCGAGATCACGCCACTGCACTCCAGCCTGGGCGACAGAGCGAGACTCCGTCTCAAAAAAAAAAAACCCAGCATATTAGCAATGTTGCTGTTATTATCCAACACTTGATATCTTATATTTAATAATTCGAAAATGTTGGATGCCTGACTTTAGGGTGTGGAAAATGAATGAAGTGATTGTAGACCATTTACTCTATGAGTTTTTCAGAGATGAGAAGAGAGTTATGGTTTAAAAAAAAATCTGTTCCTCCTTTAAAAAGAAAAAGGAAGTAAAGAAGAGGTTGCACACTGGAGAGAGAGAGAGAGAGAGACTAAGTAAAGTTCTATATTAACTTACATATTTTTATCTTGTAGAGATGCAAATAATATTTGTTTGGTGAAAAACTAAATCTCCAAAAGTTATTATTCATCGCCCTCATAAAACATTAACCAGTTCTGTATCTAATATCCCTTTATTAAATTGCTTATGAATACCTAGCTTCTCAAATGCTCTTTGGATTAGTTTAACATCTTACTGGTACCCTCATTAATAAATGTGTAGAAGAACACCTTTGACATGTGTTTATTTTATATCTGCATGAAAGTCATGACTAGTGACTAATGGTTTCTAGTAATAATGATAATAGCATTCCTTATTAATGCATCATCAAAAACAACTCCATTCCTCTCAGTCATTCTTGTGATGTTTTCTTAATGATATTAGAATGTAAAGTATTTGAGCAACTCTAGCCCATGAATAAAATGTTTTATAAACTTAGATGTTCAGCCTTACAGAGCCAAAGTCTTTTGAACCCTGGGAAAAGCAGGCTTAATATATCACTGTCTTTGACATGAATAACAGATTATTTTCCCCAAAAACAAAGAACTAAGGATGAAATACCAAAAAAAACTTATGATTATAAGTGTTGTTATAGCTTTGTCTGCAGTGATTCTCAACCAGGATCAATTTTCCCTCCAGGGGACATTTGGCAAAGTTTGAAGACATTTTTGGTTGCCACACTTGGGAAAGGGTGCACTGGCATCGTGTGGTTAAGGAACATGGATGCTGCTAAAGATTCTGCATTACACATGACAGGCCCAACAACAAAGAATTATCCAGCTGAAAATGTCATCAGTGCTGAGGTCAAGAAACACTGGTCTACAGTAGCAAAGAAAAGCGATTTGAGAAATTATCAGGCAACAACAAAAAAGAAAACAATTACACAAGAAATGTAATTATCTCCAATAAGAAATATGTATGTGAATACTATATTAACCTAAGAAATAACTGTACAGCAATTGCCTTTGAAATTTACTGTTTTCAGGAGATAAAGCTTGCAAGTCATTTCAGAATTGATGTAGAACATTAAGAATATCAAATTCTTTTCATTTTTTACAATAACTTTGGCAAAATGGCAAATTATACAGCAATTCAACTAAAGTGCAATTGCAACTAGTTTATGGGCTACATTAAGTCACAAAAGAATTAAAATATTTCATAGATTTAATTTCATTTTTGGTCATTTATTACCTGAATTTTTGTGCAAAATGTCTATTTTCTCCCTGTAAAATGTGTCCTTGAGTGTGCCTATACATTACATCTCCCTCCTTCAGTCACTATTAGAATTTCAGAAATTATTTCACCTACAGAACTATACCTGTTTTTTTCAGGATCTTCAGCATAAAAATAATACTATCAGGCCTTTCTCTTTGAGTATATCAACAAAAGTTTCATCCTTTCGAAGTGATGCAGATCCCACCATATGTGATTATAAATGTTATTCACCTTTGACATGTACACCTGTTGCACAACAGTCTATTCAGAAATTTATGAGTACATTATTTTAAAGGGCGGAAACAAATTTATCTATGCCTAGAAAGAGCACAACTTAATGTTGCAGAAATTCAAAGTCTTTATATATAGTTACTGGCAGCAACAGATGCCAACCCTTAGTAAGAAACTTTGTAATACATATACGTGGCAAGTTATAACATTTTACGTGTGAGAATAATATCAAATCTAAGAATTCCTCATAATCCTAGCCTAAAGAGATAGCAATTGTTAACATTACAGTATTAATCATTCTAATCTTTTTAGGAAAACATTTCTGAAACCACAGCTTATAACTACCTCTTGCTAAACAAGCCCAAACTGTCATAACATGCTGAGAATAAAAAGAAAACAGCCCAGCAAATAAATAGTATCAGTGGTTAAAAGCGATGCAGTGTTGGAGGGACTAAGGATTTTAATTATTTCTTGAGGATTTTAGTTATTTCCTGAAGTGAGGACACAGCACAACTCATGCAGCCCATTGGGGGCAGCTTTGGTTTCACATATACTAAGGGCTCCAATGATAATTTCCTATTTCCTGCCTTGTCTTGGACAGAAAATCCAGTTCATTTAATTTATATTTGGCAGCTGCTGGGGCAGCCAAAATTATCCCAAGGATAGAATATATTTTAATCCATACCTGAGGAAGCAGGCCTTTTGGAATTAATCAGGAATTAAATTTCATGACATCCTGTTTTATCGAGAAGGGAAATATACAAATTCACCTACAAGGGTACGCCAAACACAGAGGTTTTTCATTGCACCTGAGCAAACGCAGCACGACTGGATATAGCTGAAATCTTTGAAATATACATCAAAGGACATGCAACACAGAATAAATTCTTCCAGTCTTGCATGATAGAGGATCTTCCATTTCAGGCAAAGGTCAGTTCAGAAGTGAAGTAAGAAATACAAGAAAACTTAGGGTTTCCAAACATAAAATGAGACAATGGGCAGGTCAGTTTCCATAATCTACTCTAAATGCTCTTGTCTAGACTAATGCCAAACTCTATAAGGCAACCATTATCCATCTGCAGTAGGTCTGTTTGTGTCACTGCTTAGTCAGAAAGCAAACTTACTATGGGAGGCAATTCTTCAGAAACACTTTCTGTGTTGTTTTCTAAGATATCACTGTCTCCAGCAGGGTTCATGTATCTTATGAAGCCATGACAGCTACCCAGTTGGTTATACTGGGGGACAAAATTTGCCAGCTGTCCTTGGGTTTTCTAAATTCATTTTGTTTTTGATCGTTTTACCTCAACTGAAATAATTTTGAGCCACTTGAAGAGTTTGAGAATAATGTTTGCATTGTAAGAAATATTTAACTAAAAAGGTACTTTGGGGGAAACATACTCATTTAGAATTTATTTGTGAAAATTAGACATGTAAAGGCTCTTTCATTATCATACTTTGTCATGGTGACATTTCAGAAAAGTTAAAATAAAAAGCATGCTTGGAGGTTGAGTGCAAAAAAAAGTAAAAATTAAAATAAAAAACATTATTTTATAACTAAATTTTTAGTGAATCTGCCATCTCAGTGCTAGTATCACTAATGATTTTCTTAGACATTTTCTGCTTTGGTACTTTTAGACATGATGATTGATGAAAAATAAAAATAATATAGTAAAAATATTCTATAACATCAAATGTTACAGTAGCCACAAATAAAATTAAATATGTAGGAATTAACAAAAGAACTAAAGGATTTATACAATGAAAAATACAAAACACTGATGAAAAAAATTAAAGAGGACACCAAAAAATGGAAAGATATTCTATGTTCATGAATTGGAAGAATCAATATTGTTAAAATGCTCCTACTACCCAAAGTAATCTACAGATTCAATGTAATCTCTATCAAAATACCAATGACATTCTTCACAGGAATAGAAAAAACAATTCTACAATTTGTATGGGGAATCACACACACACACACACACACACACACACACACACAACAAAAACAAAAAAAACCCCACCAGAATAGCCAAAGCTATCCTGAACAAAAAAGAACAAAACCAGAGAAATCACATTACCTGACTTCAAATTATACTACAGAGCTACAGTAAACAAAACAGCATGGCACTGTCATAAAAACAGACACATAGATCAATGGAACCGAATAGAGAACCCTGAAACAAATTCATACACCTACCGTGAACTCATTTTTTACAAAGGTGCCAACAACATACGTTGGGGAAAAGACAGTTTCTTCAATAAATAGCACTGGGAAAACTTGATATTCTTATGCAGAAGAAACTAGGCCCCTATCTCTTGCCATATACAAAAATTAAATAAAAATGAATTAAAGATGTACATCTAAGACCTCAAACTACAAAACTCCTGAAAGAAAATATTGAGGAAAATCTCCAGGACATTGGTCTGGGCAAAGATTTCTGGAGTAATACCCCACAAGCACTGGCAACCAAAGCAGAAATGGACAAATGGGATCATATCAAGTTAAAAAGCTTCTGCATATCAAAGGAAACAATCAACAAAGTGAAGAGACAACCCACAGAATAAGATAAAATATTTGCAAACTACCCATCTGACAAGGTATTAATAACCAGAATATATAAAGAACTCAACTCTACAGAAAAAAATCTAATAATGTGATTAAAAAACGGGCAAAAGATCTGAATAGACGTTTCTCAAAAGACATACAAGTGTCAAACAGGCATATGAAAAGGTGCTCAGCATCACTGATCATCAGAGAAATGCAAATCAAAACAACATAATATATATTATATAATATAATATATGGGATATATATGTTACATAAACTATAATATATATATAACTAAATATGTGTTATCTCCTTATATTTTCCCACTTGAAAGCTTCCATGATGCAGTATAACTCTCCCACACACAGTAAATTTTTTCTAATTTCCAGAAAGACAAGGTCATTCTCTAATTGTTAAGAATCTGTGAACATCCCAGTGATAGCTAAAATAGAGGTGAGAAAATACGTAAGTTGGTAAGTTGGTGAGGGATGAGAAGGCTGGAATGGATGGAGATGTTGGCTTAACAGGTAATAGTATAATTCTTAGAATTTCAAAAAATAAGGTAAAAACCCTAGAAATGGAACCAATCTTCCTACCTTCTTTGTTAATATTTATTAAGTGCTTTGCATGATACTTTGCCCATAATAAGCACCAAATAAATATTTGTTGAATTAACAAGTGGTGCTGGTAGTTCACTTTGTGGTGTAAACTGGTAGGTTGGGATGAAAGTGAGGGTTGTACGAAATTGAGAATCAACTGGAGAAACTATATATGGTCATCTCCAAAGGCTTATCTTCAATAGCTTTGTAGAAACTTCCCTTCCCTTGGTCAAGCTTGGAAGCATTATAGGATCAATAAAGTTTCCTGAGTTCCTAAAACCCAGAGCACATTCCATCTTTTTCATCGTCACTGCTTTATCACAACAAGAGGGCTCCATACTATACAGCCTGAAAATTGGGATAATTATACTGATAAGTTCACACCTTCCTCACACACACAATTTAGTTCACTTTCAGGCTACATGAGTGCAAAGTCACAAAGACATGGTAAAGCAGCCATAAAATGACATTCCACAGGTCAAAGAGCACATTTATAGTTAGCATGAAAAATCATTAGTGAGTAGCCCTCCGGGTATTCATTCAAAATTAGGGTTAGGCATCAAGTGAAAAATATGAAGGTGGAGAGAGCACAGTTCTCAAAAAAAAAAAAAAAGCGTATAAGAAAAGCAAGGCTCTGGAATTCCACAATTTTAAATAAGTTCAAAGTTTAGAGAGGAAAGTCCTTAATGAGGGACTAGTGTATGCCCATACATGCTATAAGGAGAGCGATAAGTCCTAAACATATACTATGGGTCTGTGTTCTGCTCCCAAGGAGCAGGAGAGGTGAAGGAGAAATGGAGTGCTGTATTGAAAAGAAATATTAATCGAATAATTAGTAAAACTCATTAAATTTCTCCACTGATTTTCTAAAATGTTTTAGTCAAAGGAACAATATTGATATTTTGCAAGGCAATGAGAAACAACTGAAGTATCAACTATTTGAGTGCTTCTCCTCCAACTCAGAAGGCATGTTACCTATGAGGTATGTGTCATATTTAAGAGAAGTGCAAAGGTTTTCTTTTATGTTGTTATTATTTTTTAATATCTAATGTGGCCTCCAAGTTGAAGACAAAGCTACTAGAATGCATACTTCGTTCCTAAAAATGGCTTTTACTTTGGTACTTTTAGACATGGTCATGGATGCATACAATATAAGAATATTAAATTTTAAAAATGAAAAATTAGAAAACAGTGGAACATCAGAATGGAAAGATAGAGAGTCAGGATAAGTATTCAAAAGTCAGACCACAAGTCCTATTCAATTGTTAAAGCTGGCTAACAAATATAATTTTGAGCCTCCCAGACTGAAGCCAAAAGTGAAATACACTCACAGTACCTATATGATAAAAAAGAATTAATTCTGAGGAAAAGCATAGCTTGAGATAATGGAGAAATGTGTTGGTTTTTGGTGGATTTCTTAAAAAGGGAACAACGATGTAGTCCAGGTAAGCTGGTTTCTAAAGGTCTGACTGAATTCAAGAATGTAGTTTAGGGCACTGAAAGATATATAAAGCTTAAAAGGAGATACAAACATAGGTAAATGACTAGGTTTTTGGAAAATAATTGAGAGACAGATTTTAAATTTGTATTCTCTGAAACTGAGTACAAATATTTAAGGCTATCAATTGAGAGACGAGCCATAATTTTCAACTTTCAACATATGGAAAGTTTGATATTGTTGTCATCCTCCTAGGAAAATGCGTTTACTGTGTGCAGGAAAACATGGCGGCCCCAACTTCATGTGGAGGTGTGATGCATAGGTATCTGCAGATAGGGTAAAGCTTTTCCTTTGAAAAAAGTTCTGGTCTATTCCAGCACATAGATTAAATGATGTGCAGTGTTCCCCACCACAAAGCATAACCAAAGTAATTTTATGAAAAAAATTTTACTAGTCATTAACATTATGCCACTATTGCCTTAATAAAATCTCAATAAAACCCATATAGGATCTTATTTATGCACAACAGCTTTTTAGCAAATCCTTAAAAATCATTTAGTTGTAAAATATATTGTGAGGTAAATGAATGATTTGACCTGCTCTGTAAGAGTGTTACATATAAGTTAATTATGTAATGAAGAATATGGCCAAAAATGATGCTTTTGGAGTAGGACAGTTGAGCTCAAGCCAAAATTTTTGACAATTATTAAGTAACAATCAATTATCTGTTCAGGTTATTCCTAGCAACAGTTTTTGATAATTATTGAATGACAATCAATTATCTATTGAGATTATTCCTAGTGACAATATAACATACTAAGTAGGGAAGAAGAAGAATCATCTTTCCATTTACAATAGCAGGAAGGTGTGCATCAAACCAATCCAGAAATAATTCAAGTAATTTACTAAGGTGCTGGATAATAAGAAGGGGGCCTAAATTATATTCCTATTTCACACTGCTCAAAATTACCATCTTCTCTGAAACATTTTCATCAGTCCTTATCTCCTCTCTGACATATTAAATACTCAGTTCTCTTAATACATCAGTAACCTGGAATCTATATTAAGCTTCTGTAACTTATGCCAACTGTTTCCAGAATAGGGGAAAAACAAAAATCTATGTCCTTGTTCAACATCTCTTTCTACCTCACTTCTCACCAAAAGGGGTGCACATGAAACTGACCTGTCAGATTCCAAAACTCATACTGAGCCATACTACAACCAAGAGATTACAGTACATTAAAAGATGGAGCACATAATAACGGCTCTCTCGCATTCTTCCTGTCTTGTATCTAAACTGCAGAGGAGATAAAAGTTCCAGGAACTAATCCCCAGAATATGTCTATTTATTTCTCCCACTTGTCTCTGCTTCATCCTTTGCAGCCAGAATGTCTTTTTTCTTATGGGAAATTCAGCATTCTTTTTCATATGTCCTGTACCGCTCTCTCCCACTCTGACTCTTACTCCTCCATGTTGTCTTAGAATTTTGTCTGATAGAGCTACAGACTTCCCTCCAATAGCCTTTTGGGTTGCCCTTGTCTTCCAAGCCAAGTGAACTAGGTTACAATGAGAAGCTCCCATTTGACATTGACATTGTTCCTTGTATCTTTTATTAGTCCACTCCAACACTACTCTAAAGAACTATCTGAGACTGGGTAATTTACGAAGAAACGAGGTTTAATTGACTCACAGTTCTGCAGGCTGTACAGGAAGCAGGGCTGGAAGGCCTCAGGAAACTTAAAATCATGGCAGAAGGTGAAGGAGAAGCAAGCATATCTTACCATGACAGAGAAGGAGAGAGAGTAAAGGGGGAAATGCTACACACTTTCAAACAACCAGATCTTGTGAGAACTCACTCACTATCGTTAGAACAGCAAGGGCAGAATCTGTCCCCATGATCCAGTCACCTCCCACCAGGCCCTACCTCCAAAACGTGGGATCACAATTCAACATGAGATTTGGGTGGGGACACAGAGCCAAACCATATTATACATAGAGAAACTCCTTCCTTGGGAATCTTTTTGTGAATGAGGAGAGATAATGGTGGTCTAGAAGGCCAGAATTCTTGGATCCACTAGCCATATATCATTAATAATTAAGATAAAATATTTGGCATAATTTCAGCAAGTGTTAGGACAAGAAATGGTTTTGCTACACACTGCAGAACAGACCACAACATGTCATTGTGCCAGTCCACTGACACTGAGAATGGAGAGCTTAGCCAGTAAAATATCCTGACCATATAATAAAATAGAAAGAAAATATAAATAAAAACTATAAATATTTTTAGCTTGTTCTCAACAAAATTTACTGCAAATGAATCTAATACTAGCAAGCTGACATAACTAATGCCTATTCTTCATGAAGAATATTAGCCTTGAGAAACAGGCTTATGATTTGTCAAGGACAAAGTTGGCTTAGTCATTGGAAGAAATGCTTAACCAACCGGAGATTTATAAATTGAGGAGATAAAGTAGTGTCTTTTAGGCAAAAATAGCTCTATTTTGAAGTACTTAATTAAAGACAGGGAACTTGTCTTATTAAAGTAAAACATGGTATTAGCACAGAGGATGATAAATATCCTATTGAAACTAAATAGAAAACCCATAACCAGACTTGTATATGTGTGTGTATTTATCATACTACCTAGATGTTGTGTGTGTGTGTGTGTGTATATATATATATATATCTCCACAAATATATGATTATATATCTAAACACACACATATATATAATGCTACATATATTTAAAATTAAAAAAACTAGAAACAACACAAAAGCCCATCAACAAGTGAATATAAATCAGAAACTAGCTATACAATGGCATACTACTCACATGCTACTCGCAATAAAAAGTAAACAGCAACTGATACTTGCAATCACATGAATGAATCTGAAAATCAATATGCTAAATAAAAGAGCCCAGGTAAGAGTACCTACTGCATGATTCCCTTTATATAAACTTCTAAAACTTACACATTGATCTATAGTGACAGAAAGAAGTTCAGTGGTTGCTTGAAAAGTATGGGATGGGCTGCAAATGGGCATTAGGAAACTTTTGGGGTTAAATATTCACTGTCTTGATTGTGGTGATGGTTTCTCAGGTGAATGCATAAGTCAAAACCAATCAATTTTTACATTTTCATATCTGGGTTTATCTACTTCAATTATACCTCAATACTTTTTGAAATGGAGCAGGTCCACTTCAAAGGGAAGAGGTCAAAATACAACAGAAGAGATAGTAACGCTTTCTAGTTTATTGGCAAGATGGGACAGGTTACATAGAACAAGTAGAGATTATTAGCCTTAAGTAGGATAAACTACTCTTCTAAAATAGCAGACAAAAAGAAGAACAGAATGAGTGTATATACAGGTAAGTTAGTATGTTTGTTAGTGAAAATAAAAAGGCATTCTCATCTGATCATTTCTATTTGCTCTGAAGTTGATGGTAAGATTACATGCTCCAAGTGAGGAGAGAGAAGTTTAAAAAACAATAGAGAAGGTATTTCAGTTACTATTATTAATCCTGGATAACAAATTAAACTTGGTAGCATAAAATAATAACCATTTTACTATTATTTAAAATTCTATGTGTCAGAATATGAATATGGCACATCACGGATGGCTTATTTCTACTCCACAATGTCTATGACCTCAGCTGAGAAGATGTGAAGGCTGGCAGTAGGTTAGGGCCTGAAATCATCTGAAAGTTCACTCTCACATATCTGGAGAGTGGTACTGGCTATTGTTTAGGATCTCAGCTGAGGCAATTGAATGAAATATTATCTTAGTTTGGGTTGCTATCGCAAAATACTATAGACTAGATGGCTTAACAGAAATTTATTTCTTACAATTCTGGAGGCTGGAAAGTCTAAGATTAAGCTGCTGGCAGATCCGCTGTCTGATGAGGGACCAATTCCTGGTTTACAGATAGCTAGCTTCTATTTGTACCCTCAAATAGTGGAGGGCAGACAGAGATGGAATGTGCAGAAGCTCCTATGTCTCTTAAAAGGGCACTGATCTCATTCATCGGGGTTCCACCTTCATGATCTAATCACCTCCCAAAGGCCCTACCCCCCTAATACCATCATATTACGGGTTGGGATTTCAACATATGAATTTGGAGGAAATGCAAACATTCAGCCCATAGCAAACATCTGCATGTGTCTGGAGGCTTTCCAGGAAGCTGCTTGGGCTTTGTTATAGCATGGTACCTGGGTTGTAGAAGAAAGCCTCCCAAGAGAACCAGGTGAAAACCGTACCACCTTTTATGACTTCCTTGAATGCCACTTCTTAAGTAACATGCCTGTCTATATTCAAAAGAAGGTAACATAGACCTCAGCACTCTAATAAAAGAAACAGCAGACTCACATTGTTTTACCAGTTAGTAGGATATTGTTCTGGCCATTTTTTGAAAAACACAATTGGCCAGAGTTTGCAAAGGCCACTCTAAATGAGAGAGTAAGTTGATCAGAGACATACTGCCAAGGCAGCATGTAACACTCGCCTGAGGTTGGTGATATCTACTACACAGTAGAAACATTTGCTCTACTGTGTAATTTTGTCCAGCTGTTCTTGGTTGTTATGGAGTAAATACCAAAGAAACAAATAGTTGGGCTCATTAGGAATGAGGCTTTGCCAGATGCAAAAGACAGAGGGGAAAGAGAATTTGGAGTATTAGCAAGAGTGTTGTGTTTGAATCATAGAATTAAGTTTGATATCAGCAGCACTTTGGGAGGCCGAGGAGGGTGGATCATGAGGTCAGGAGATTGAGACCATCCTAACTAACATGGTGAAACCCCATTTCTACTAAAAATAAAAAATAAAAAAAGAATTAAGTTTCATAAGAAGAAATGTTTTTAAAATGAGGATTTATAGATGGTAAGACATATAGGCAGCTTATTCTTATCAACTAGCAAAGTCAGTAAGAAAAAAACATTGGCAAAAATAAGAACGAGTACAGTTGACCCTTGAAAAATGTGGGGTTAGGGACACCAACCCCCACACAGTTAAAAACCCATGTATAACTTTTGGCTTCTCCAAAACTTAACTACTAATAGCCTACTGTTGACTAGAAGGCGTACCAATGCCATAAACAGTAAAATAATACATATTTTGTATGTTACATGTATTATATTATTATACTAAAGTAAGCTAGAGAAAAGTAAATGTTATTAGGAAAATCATAACTTTTCCAAAAAAACTTAACCAAATTGCAAACTCGGAATTGCAACATACAGGACAATTAAGACCAATAAAGCCATGGATAAGAACCAAATCTAAACGGGCAGTATGGTTTTAATATCTTACAGAGAGAAGTAGAAGTCACAATAAACCTAATCAATAAACTAAGTAAAGAACTTTTAGTCACTTGGATGTTATGCCTTGTTACAATTTCACTCCCCATATTAAGTAATAAACCAATTTATTGTTTCACAACTATTTTTGCAAAGTGGCTGTAAGATCATAAATAAATTTTAATCTGAAAAAAAATCATAACGAAGAGAAAATATGTTTACTATTCAACAAGTGGAAATGCATCGTCACAAAGGCTTCATCCTCGTCTTAGTGTTAAGTAGGCTGAAGAGGTAGAGGAAGAGGAGGGATCTGTCTTTCAGTCTCTGGGGTGACAGAGGCAGAGGAGGTGGAGGAAGTGAAAGGGGAAGCAAGAGGCACAGGCACACTTGGCATAACTTTTATTGAAAAAACTCCACATATAAGTAGACCTCACAGTTTAAACCCATTTTGTTCAGGGATTGACTATTTATAACAGTGGTTAAGAACACAGAGCCTGAAGCCAGACTACTTGGATTTGTATCTGACCTTTAACACTTGCTCGCTGTGTGGCTTTAGGCAAGTTACTGTTACTTAAACTTTCTGTGCCTTACTCTTCTCATCTGTAAAACAATAGTGTCTTCCTTATAGGATCATTAGGAACGTTAAGTTAATTATTATGTGCCAAAAACTTAAAAAAGTACTTGGCATATAAGCACTCAATAAGTGCTAACTATGATTAGTAATAGAAATGGTCCAAATAAATCTTAGTATAAAAAGCCTTCATCAGATGATTTATTTAATTACAATTGTGAATTAGCTATACTGCTTAATAAAAAAGGGAGCTAAGTTGTTCTACAACTTATAGGATCGTCACATTACTAAATTTAAATATGTACATCCAAAATGCACATCTGCAATCTCAGGTACTCAATTCCAGTCATAGAATTCCAATTTTAATGGACACATTCTGGCCCTTCCTTAGGATGTGTTGTATTTGATTTTTCTTGGAGACAATTATATTATTGTTGGATAACTTGAATTTGGTAAATTTCCAAGGTGGCTATTTCTAATTCCATTCCACTCACATGTCACCTCAACAGGCTGTCCAAAATTAGTTTCCAATATTCTTGATTCTTGAAATTAGCAACTGCATGAAAAAAATATAGTAAATTTAGTTTAAATTTTTTATGGGAATGACTACAGCGCTTCACTTTAACTTTAAAATGGAAAGCTAAATCAAAACTGGTCATGGCTAAAGTAAAAATAAACCTATTTCAGTTAAAGGATATATTAATATTTCTCTTAACACTCCCTGGTACAAGTACTTCTTACCTTAATATTTCTCCTCATCCTAATGCACATTAAAAATAGATTTCCTGACTAATGGTAATTCTTGTACTATGGATTTGTTCTAAATATATCTTACTTGCAAGTTGGATTTCTTATACTACATTTCACAGGAGAGTAATACTTTTCTAATACTTTTTGAATACTTTTGTAATCCTTCTTGTAAGACATAGCACAATTAATTGGAAATTACCAATTCACTCATATTGACAATCAGGTTCATTCCATGAGTTTCAAAAGAAGATACCCACCCCTATTAAATAATGAAAACATCTTCTGGTCTCAATATTCTACACCCATGACTAATGTGAAGCATACTTAAAATAAAGGCAGAAAATATTTCCTAATTTCTCATCAATATCTCAGCAGCAGAATGTCTTCTAACCATTTCATTAATAACAGCCATAGCAACCATTTACTGGCTACTTATGTATGTTAAGTATTTTGTAAAGCACTTCATATGCCTCTTCACATTTGACCTTCATATGGGTTGTCTCAAAGCCATGCTAAACTGTGTGTACAATAGGACACACATCCTTCCTCCCCATATTACCAGGAGATGCACATCAGGAACACCAGAGAGGGCAAGAAGAAACAGACTACCTAATGCCCTGGATAAAGAGGCGACAACAGTGAAAGCAGTAGACATCAGAGTCTATACAAAATGCACTTGAGGGTAATACAAAAGAATTAAAGACAAAAACCACATGATGATCTCAATAGATGCAGAAAAGGCTTTTGATAAAATTCAATATCCATTCACGTTAAAAATTCTCAATAAACTAGGTATTAAAGGAATATACCTCAAATTAATAACAGCCATATATAACAAACCCACAGCCAACATCATACTGAATAGACAAAAGCTGAAAGCATTCTCCCAGTGAAAATTGCCACAAGGATGCCCTTTCTCACCACTCCTATTCAACATAGTATTGGAAGTTCTGGCCAGGGCAATCAGGCAAGAGAAATAAATAAAGGGCATTCAAACTGGAAGACAGGAAGTCAAACTATCCCTGTTTGCAGATGACATGATCCTACATCTAGAAAACCCCATTATCTCAGCCCAAAAGATTCCTAAACAAACAGCTTAAGAAACAACTTCAGGGGTGGAGCCAAGATGGCCAAATAGGAACAGCTCCAGTCTACAGCTCCCAGCCTGAGCGACGCAGAAGACGGGTGATTTCTGCATTTCCAACTGAGGTACCCGGTTCATCTCACTGGGGATTGCCAGACAGTGGGTGCAGGACAGTGGGTGCAGTGCACCGTGCGTGAGCCGAAGCAGGGCGAGGCATCACCTCACCAGGGAAGTGCGAGGGGGCAGGGAAGTCCCTTTCCTAGTCAAGGAAAGGGGTGACAGACGGCACCTGGAAAATCGGGTCGCTCCCACCCTAATACTGCGCTTTTCCAACCGGCTTAACAAACGGCACACCAGGAGATTATATCCCACACCTTGCTCGGAGGGTCCTATGCCCACAGAGCCTCACTCATTGCTAGCACAGCAGTCTGAGATCAAACTGCAAGGTGGCAGTGAGGCTGCGGGAGGGGTGCCTGCCATTGCTGAGGCTTCAGCAGGTAAACAAAGTGGCCAGGAAGCTTGAACTGGGTGGAGCCCACCACAGCTCAAGGAGGCCTGCCTGCCCCTGTAGGCTCCACCTCTGGGGGCAGGGCACAGAAAAACAAAAGGCAGCAATATGCTCTGCAGATTTAAATGTCCCTGTCTGACAGCTTTGAAGAGAGTAGTGGTTCTCCCAGCACACAGCCTGAGATCTGAGAAAGGGCAGACTGCCTCCTCAAGTGGGTCCCTGACCCCCGAGTAGCCTAACTGGGAGGCACTCCCCAGTAGGGGCGGACTGACACCTCAAACGGCCGGGTACACCTCTGAGACAAAACTTCCAAAGCAACAATCTGGCAGCAGCATTTGTGGTTCACTGATATCCGCTGTTCTGCAGCCACCACTGCTGATGCCCATGCAAACAGGGTCTGGAGTGGACCTCCAGCAAACTCCAACAGACCTGCAGCTGAGGGACCTGACTGCTAGAAGGAAAACTAAGAAACAGAAAGAACATCCACACCAAAAACCCATCTGTACATCACCATCATCAAAGACCAAAGGTAGATAAAACCACAAAGATGGGGAAAAAACAGAGCAGAAAAACCGGAAACTCTAAAAATCAGAGCACCTCTCCTCCTCCAAAGGAATGCAGCTCCTCACCAGCAATGGAACAAAGCTGGATGGAGAATGACTTTGACGAGCTGAGAGAAGAAGGCTTCAGAAGATCAAACTACTCCAAGCTAAAGGAGGAAGTTCGAACCAATGGCAAAGAAGTTAAAAACCTTGAACAAAAATTAGACAAATGGCTAACTAGAATAACCAATGCAGAGAAGTCCTTAAAGGACCTGATGGAGCTGAAAACCACGGCACAAGAACCACGCGACGAATGCACAAGCCTAAGTAGCTGATGGATCAACTGGAAGAAAGGGTATCGGCGATGGAAGACAAAATGAATGAAATGAAGCGAGAAGAGAAGTTTAGGGAAAAAAGAATAAAAAGAAATTAACAAAGCCTCCAAGAAACATGGGACTATGTGAAAAGACCAAATCTACGTCTGATTGGTGTACCTGAACGTGATGGGGAGAATGCAATCAAGTTGGAAAACACTCTGCAGGATATTATCCAGAAAAACTTCCCCAATCTAGCAAGGCAGGCCAACATTCAAATTCAGGAAATACAGAGAAAGCCACAAAGATACTCCTCAAGAAGAGCAACTCCAAGACACATAATTGTCAGATTCACCAAAGTTGAAATGAAGGAAAAAATGTTAAGGGCAGCCAGAGAGAAAGTTCAGGTTACCCACAAAGGGAAGCCCATCAGACTAACAGCTGATCTCTTGGCAGAAACTCTACAAGCCAGAAGAGAGTGGGGGCCAATATTCAACATTCTTAAAGAAAAGAATTTTCGACCCAGAATTTCATATCCAGCCAAACTAAGCTTCATAAGTGAAGCAGAAATAAAATACTTTACAAACAAATGCTGAGAGATTTTGTCACCACCTGGCCTGCCCTAAAAGAGCTCCTGAAGGAAGCGCTAAACATGGAAAGGAACAACCAGTACTAGCCACTGCAAAAACATGCCAAATTGTGAAAACCATCAAGGCTAGGAAGAAACTGCATCAACTAACGAGCAAAATAACCAGCTAACATCATAATGACAGGATCAAATTCACACATAACGATACAAACCTTAAATGTAAATGAACTAAATGCTCCAATTAAAAGACACAGACTGGCAAATTGGATAAAGAGTCAAGACCCATCAGTGTGCTGTATTCAGGAAACCCATCTCACGTGCAGAGACACACATAGGCTCAAAATAAAGGGATGGAGGAAGATCCACCAAGCAAATGGAAAACAAAAACAGGCAGGGGTTGCAGTCCTAGTCTCTGATAAAACAGACTTTAAACCAACAAAGATCAAAACAGACAAAGAAGGCCATTACATAATGGTAAAGGGATCAATTCAGCAAGAAGAACTAACTATCCTAAATATATATGCACCCAACACAGGAGCACCCAGATTCATAAAACAAGTCCTGAGTGACCTACAAAGAGACTTAGACTCCCACACAATAATAATGGGAGACTTTAACACCCCACTGTCAACATTAGACAGATCAATGAGACAGAAAGTTAAAAAGGATATCCAGGAATTGAACTCAGCTCTGCACCAAGTGGACCTAATAGACATCTACAGAACTCTCCACCCCAAATCAACAGAATATACATTCTTTTCAGCACCACACCACACCTATTCCAAAATTGACCACATAATTGGTAGTAAAGCACTCCTCAGCAAATGTAAAAGAATAGAAATTATAACAAACTATCTCTCAGACCACAGTGCAATCAGACTAGAACTCAGGATTAAGAAACTCACTCAAAGCCGCTCAGCTACATGGAAACTGAACAACCTGCTCCTGAATGACTATGGCGCACATAACGAAATGAAGGCAGAAATAAAGATGTTCTTTGAAACCAATGAGAACAAAGACACAACATACCAGAATCTCTGGGATACATTCTAAGCAGCGTGTAGAGGGAAATTTATAGCACTAAATGCCCACAAGAGAAAGCAGGAAAGACCTAAAATTGACACCCTAACATCACAACTAAAAGAACTAGAGAAGCAAGAGCAAACACATTCGAAAGCTAGCAGAAGGCAAGAAATAACTAAAATCAGAGCAGAACTGAAGGAAATAGAGACACAAAAAACCCCTCAAAAAATCAATGAATCCAGGAGCTGGTTTTTTGAAAAGATCAACAAAATTGATAGACCGCTAGCAAGACTAATAAAGAAGAAAAGAGAGAAGAATCAAATAGACGTAATAAAAAATGACAAAGGGGATGTCACCACTGATCCCACAGAAATACAAACTACCATCAGAGAATACTATAAACATCTCTAGGCAAATAAAGTAGAAAATCTAGAAGAAATGGATAAATTCCTCCACACATACACCCTCCCAAGACTAAACCAGGAAGAAGTTGAATCTCTGAATAGACCAATAACAGGCTCTGAAATTAAGGCAATAATTAAAAGCATACCAACCAAAAAAAGTCCAGGACCAGATGGATTCACAGCCGAATTCTACCAGACGTACAAGGAGGAACTGGTACCATTCCTTCTGAAACTATCCCAATCAATAGAAAAAGAGGGAATCTCTCCTAACTCATTTTATGAGGCCAGCATGATCCTGATACCAACGCCTGGCACAGACACAACAAAAAAAGAGAATTTCAGACCAATATCTTTGATGAACATTGATGCGAAAATCCTCAATAAAATACTGCCAAACCGAATCCAGCAACACATCCAAAAGCTTATCCACCATGATCAAGTGGGCATCATCCCTGGGATGCAAGGCTGGTTCAACATATGAAAATCAATAAATGTAATCCAGCATATAAACAGAACCAAAGGTAAAAACCACATGATTATCTCAATAGATGCGGAAAAGGCCTCTGACAAAATTCAACAACTCTTCATGCTAAAAACTCTCAATAAATTAGGTATTGATGGGACGTATCTCAAAATAATAAGCGCTATCTATGACAAACCCACAGCCAATATCATACTGAATGGACAAAAACTGAAAGCATTCCCTTTGAAAACTGGCACAAGACAGGATGCCCTCTCTCACCACTCCTTTCCAACATAGTGTTGGAGGTTCTGGCCAGGGCAATCAGGCAGGAGAATGAAATAAAGGGCATTCAATTAGGAAAAGAGGAAGTCAAATTGTCCCTGTTTGCAGATGACATGATTGTATATCTAGAAAACCCCATCATCTCAGCCCAAAATCTCCTTAAACTGATAAGCAACTTCAGCAAAGTCTCAGGATATAAAACCAATGTGCAAAAATCACAAGCATTCTTATACACCAATAACAGACAAACAGAGAGCCAAATCATGAGTGAACTCCCATTCACAATTGCTTCAAAGGGAATAAAATACCTAGGAATCCAACTTACAAGGGACGTGAAGGACCTCTTCAAGGAGAAATACAAACCACTGCTCAATGAAATAAAAGAGGATACAAACAAATGGAAGAACATTCCATGTTCATGTGTAGGAAGAATCAATATCATGAAAATGGCCATACTGCCCAAGGTAATTTATAGATTCAATGCCATCCCCATCAAGCTACCAATGACTTTCTTCACAGAATTGGAAAAAACTACTTTAAACTTCATATGGAACCAAAAAAGAGCCCGCATTGCCAAGTCAATCCTAAGCCAAAAGAACAAAGCTGGAAGCATCATGCTACCTCATTTCAAACTATACTACAAGGCTACAGTAACCAAAATAGCATGGTACCGGTACCAAAACAGAGACATAGACCAATGGAATAGAACAGAGCCCTCAGAAATAATGCCGCATATCTACAACTATCTGATCTTTGACAAACCTGGCAAAAACAAACAATGGGGAAAGGATTCCCTATTTAACAAATGGTGCTGGGAAAACTGGCTAGCCATATGTAGAAAGCTGAAACTGGATCCCTTCCTTACACCTTATACAAAAATTAATTCAAGATGGATTAAAGACTTAAATGTTAGACCTAAAACCATAAAAACCCTAGAAGAAAACCTAGGCAACACCATTCAGGACATAGGCATGGGCAAGGACTTCACGTCTAAAACACCAAAAGCAAAAGCAACAAAAGCCAAAATTGACAAATGGGATCTAATTAAGCTAAAGAGCTTCTGCACAGCAAAAGAAAGTGCCATCAGAGTGAACAGGCAACCTACAGAATGGGAGAAAATTTTTGCAATCTATTCATCTAACAAAGGGCTAATATCCAGAATCTACAATGAACTCCAACAAATTTACCAGAAAAAAACAAACAACCCCATCAAAAAGTGGGCAAAGGATATGAACAGACACTTCTCAAAAGAAGACATTTATGCAGCCAAAAAACACATGAAAAAATGCTCATCATCACTGGCCATCAGACAAATGCAAATCAAAACCACAATGAGATACCATCTCACACCAGTTAGAATGGTGATCATTAAAACGTCAGGAAACAACAGGTGCTGGAGAGGATGTGGAGAAACAGGAACACTTTTACACTGTTAGTAGGACTGTAAACTAGTTCAACCATTGTGGAAGACAGTGTGGCGATTCCTCAGGGATCTAGAACTTGAAATACCATTTGACCCAGCCATCCCATTACTGGGTATATACCCAAAGGATTATAAATCATGCTGCTATAAAGACACATGCACACGTATGTTTATTGCGGCAGTATTCACAATAGCAAAGACTTGGAACCAACCCAAATGTCCAACAATGATAGACTGGATTAAGAAAATGTGGCACATATACACCATGGAATACTATGCAGCCATAAAAAATGATGAGTTCATGTCCTTTGTAGGGACATGGATGAAGCTGGAAACCATCATTCTGAGCAAACTATGGCAAGGACAAAGGGCCAAACACCGCATGTTCTCACTCATAGGTGGGAATTGAACAATGAGAACACAAGGACACAGGAAGGGAAACATCACACACCAGGGACTGCTGTAGGGTAGGGGGAGGGGGGAGGGATACCATTAGGAGATATACCTAATGCTAAATGATGAGTTAATGGGTGCAGCACACCAACATGGCACATGTATACATATGTAACAAACCTGCACATTGTGCACATGTACCCTAAAACTTAAAGTATAATAATAATAAAATTTAAAAAAAAAGAAATCCCAAAGTGCATTTCAAGTAAAATCCTCAGAGGTATACTATATAACTAAACAACCTGGAAAAAATACTTGCTTGAGTATTTTGAACATCAGTAGACTATAAGCTATGTCTACTGGCAAAGTCTTATCTTTAGAAAAGGAACTAACAAGGACTGCATCATTGATAATTCCTTTGTTAATGTCAAATCATCTTACAACATATTAATAAAAGGCATAAAGTTAGGAAAAAAAAGAGAAACAACTTCAACAAAGTCTTAGGATACAAAATCAATGTGCACAAATCACTAGCATTCCTATACACCAATAGTTAAGCCAAGAGCCAAATCATGAAAGAATTCCTTCCATGACTGCCACAAAAAGAATAAAATATCTAGAAATACAGCTAACTAGGGTGGTGAAAGAGCTCTACAAGGAGAACTACAAACCACTGCTCCAAGAAATCGGGAATGACACAAACTAATGGAAAAACCTTCCATCCTCATGGATAGGAAGAATAAATATCATTAAAATGGTCACATTTCCCAAAGCAGTTTATAGATTCAGTGCTACTCCCATTAAACTACCATTGACATTCTTCACAGAACTAGGAAAAACTATTTTAAAATTCATAGGGAACCAAAAAACAGCCCACATAGTCAAGGCAAGGCCAAGTAAAAAGAACAAAGCTAGAGGCATCATGCTACCTGACTTTAAACTATACTACAGGGCTACAGTAACCAAAACAGCATGGTACTGGTACAAGAACAGACACATAGATTAATGGAACATAATAGAGAACCTAGAAATAAGACCATATACCTACAACTATCTGATCTTTGACAAACCTGACAAAAACAAACAATGGCAAAAGATTCCCTATTCAATAAATGGTGCTAGGATAACTGGCTAGCCATATGCAGAAGATGGAAACATTAGACCCCTTCCTTACATCATATACAAAAATTAAGTCAAGATAGATTAAAGACTTAAATGTAAAACTCAAAACTCTAAAAATGCTGGAAGACAACCTAGGCAATATTATTAGGGACACAAGCATGGGCAAAGATTTAATGATGAAGACAGCTAAAGCAATCACAACAAAAGCAAAAATTAACAAACTGGATCTAATTAAGCCAAAGAGCTTCTGTACAGCAAAAGAAACTACCAACAGAGTGAACACACAACCTACAGAATGCGAGAAAATTTTTGCAAACTATGCATCTGACAAAGGTCTAATATCCAGCATCTCAAAGGAACTTAAACAAATTTACAAGAACAAATAACCCCATTAAAACGTGGGCAAAGGACATGAACCGACATTTTTGAAAAGAAGATATACATGTGGCCAACAATCATAATAAAAGCTCAACATTGGTGCTCATTAGAGAAATTCAAATCAAAACCACAATGAGATACGGTCTCACACCAGTCAGAATGACTACTATTAAAAAGTCAAAAAATAACAGATGCTGGTGAGGTTGTGGAGAAAAGGGAATGTTTATACACTGTTAAAGGGAGTGTAAATTAGTTCAGCCATTATGGAAGACAGTGTGGCAATTCCTCAAAGATCTAAAAATAGAAATAACATTTGACCCGCAATCTCATTACCGGGTATACACCCAAAGAAATATAAATTGTTCCATCATAAAGACAGATGCACAGGTATGTTCACTGCAGCACTGTTCACAATACCAATGACACAGAATCAACCTAAATGCCCATCAATCACAGACTGGATGAAGAAAATGTGGTACATATACACCATAGAATACTATGCAACCATAAAAAATAAAGAGATCATGTCCTTCGCAGGGACATGGATGGGGCTGGAGGCCATTATCTTTAGCAAACTAACACAGGAACAGAAAACCAAATACCACATGTTCTCACTTAGTCGTAGTAGCTAAATGATGAGAACACATGGACACCTAGATGGGAACAACACAGACTGGGGCCTATTTGAGGGTGGACAGTGTGAGGAGGGAGCAGATCAGGAAAAACAACTAATAGATACTAGTCTTAATACCTGGGTGATGAAATAATCTGTACAACAAACCCCCATGATGAAAGTTTACCTATGTAACAAACCTGTACATCTACCCACTAACTTAAAATAAAAGTTAAAAAAAAGAATGTTCCCTAGAGCAAAATATTTCTATTGCTACAAGTAGGAAAAGTAAGAATATAGCCATTGTCTGATCAATCCTAGTAATGATTCTAAAGAAATTCTATGACAATCAGAAGGAGGGGTGGTCTAGAGATACCATGTTTAAATGAGGGCCAGAGAGTAGAGATGGTTGACCAGCTCAAAGGAACCTGGCTTCAGAAACATCTTGTTTAACAACCCAAACTAGCAAGTTTTGGTGACCCAGAGACATGCCTACAAGTAGACTATACTGATTTATATAGTCCATCTGGATGACAGTATTATTTCTCACTGAAAATAAGTAAAAGGGTATTTACAGCATTTCTGGAAACAGAGGTACTTGCAGTATGCTACCAAAATCAAATTTCTGAGCCTGTAGAGTAGGTAATAAAATCAATCCAGAGGTCTCTGGTTTCCATCCTGCTGATGTTCCTCTAGTGCCACCAACATTTCACTGCACAATTTCCATCTCACACAGAGCCCTGGAACAGCTTCAATGATAAAATTATCAAAAGAGAGGCTATACTACAAAATCCAAAAGCCAAATTTTTGTGCTCACTAAAAGCTCCTTTATGGGCTCATGTTTCTCTGCACATGCCATAACACTGGTATTTCTCAGGGTTTTCCCTTTGCTCTCTTCTTATTCTCACTGTTTCAGTCTCCTGTTTTCATCTCATCCACTCCCATAACTCAGTGACCTTGGTATCATTCAAGATCCCAGGAGGAAACAGGTGGCACCCTCGGACTGGAGTAAACCATGAAGGGTTTATTATAAAGACGCTATTTATAAAGAAGCAGACATGATACAAGGGGATGGCATGTGATACTGCAAGAACCTGGGGCCAGGACACAGGAGGAGCTGTCACCATCTCTAGACCCACTGGACTAGGAGAGAGTAATGACTGCAACTTAGGAGAGGGTTGTCTAGAAAATCACCTTGAGAGAAACAGTGACCTTCAATTGAGGAAAACAAGACCAGCTAAACCTCCAAGGGAGGGAAATAAATACATTTGACCACAGTCTCCTCACTCCCGTGGATCTCTTCCTGGAGATCGTTTGGAGAAGTTCTCCATGAGCGTTTTGTCTTTCTGCATGTCTTGAGAGCCAAGGCAATGCTGCCTTTTTTCCATCTTTTCAAGGATATTTGTATGGCAAATAATCTGGGAAGATGATAGCATTTCCTTCCAGAGATAAGGATGGCTGCTTACTATCCACCGTAAGATTCATGTTTGCTAAGCTCAAGCTTCTCCTGTCTGCACCAGGTGTTACCTGACCTTTCTCACAGTGCCTTGTGGACATTAGGGTTTGGGAAACAGACACAAGAAACACATATACCATAGCTACTGCTATTGCTGTAAGTGATACAGTTTTTTTTTGTCTCTGACCAGGGAGGTATCTGTGATACTGTGGCAAACTAACTCATATGCTTATAAGTAGGGTAAACTCTAAGGCCCTTCACAGTTCTTGACAGGGGTCCCTATTGGCAGAACATAACCTGAAGTCAGAGGGCAGGAAAATCTGTTGATTATTCCATGGAGGTCAGCCTCCTGGAGTGAGAACAAAGTGGAGGTGTGCGAGAAGTGCATCTGAAGGGGCAAGTGCAATTTATTTGTCAGATCATCTAAATGCTACACCCTCACTGTCAAAACAGTACTTCCAGACCTGACAACATGAATATATTCCGAACTTCTGACTCATATATCTAATTGCCCACTGGCTCTCCCATGGATGTCTCAAAGCCCCAACGTTTTCAGTTTCACGGAATGATACCACATTCTGTCCAGCTGCCAACATGTGTTTTAGTCTTGTCTCACTGCTCACTCCCCAAATCTTATCTCATCAATATGAAGGCATTACTGATCTGTTTATTTTTCTTCATCACTATTATCACCAGCCTTGTTCAAGCCAACACCATCTCCCTTTCAGATTACTCCATCAAGGCTTCTCATGCTTTTTGCCTCATCCTATTTCCCTTTCAGCGCTCTCTGTACTTTAGCCACCTTGGTCTTATGGTTCTTCATGTTAGCCATGCTCCCGCCCACCATATGCCTTTTTACATGCTGGCATCTCTTCCAGACACGTGTTTTCCTCTCCTCCCCGTGTGAGTAACTCCTACTCATCCTTTAGATCTCTGATCAAATTTCCTCCTTAGAGATAGCTACCCTGACCATTCCAGTGTGGTCATGTCTTTGTTTCCCCACCAGACTGTGTTCTCTATCAGGGTAGAAACTATTTTTGCTCACCATGATAATCCCAGCTTGGAAAACAATGCCTGTTATAGAATAAGCTCCCATAAAAATGTATTGGAAGAATGAGTACAATAAAACATAGGGCTAAGTCACAGTCAAATAAAACACCCTTCAAATATTGAAGAGCACATCTATTGCACAGTCTTCCTAGTCTAATAAAAAATTATATTTGCAAATAACTTGACTAAACATAACATTGGATTAGAGAATCTTTTTTGAGTTTGTTTGGTGATTTTCAACAAGACAGGAAAATATCCAAACAAGTATTTTCAAGAATAGTATGACATCAGATAAAATACATTTTAAGTGTTTATTGTGCTAAAATGAAGATTTGCTATCCAAATATTTTCATGATATTATCAATATTTTTCTGAATCCCAAAACATCACTTTTTAAAGGGTTGGTGGGGCACCATTTCCCCTATAGCAATTCGAATCTAAATTAATGTAGCAAAAAAAATGGTAATTGGAACTATAATGAGACATTTTTACTGCTATGCCAAAGCACTTATTATCATCCATAACATCTGAGCTTCGAATTCCTAGTTTTAACATCGTAGTTTTAATATTTAAGAAGAAATACATAAACTGAAAAATAGGTATTAGCTCCACATGAATAAAAACACAATATAATATATCTGGCACTGCCTTATTGCTCTAAGAACAGGAACAGTTTAATTTCCTCATTTTTATCTATAAAGGTACAGTGTTAACATTGCATGAACACAAGCATTCATATTTTCATTTCCTATTCCATTGAAAAATGTGATAAAGAGAAAGCACTTTCCCTATAGTACCATGGAGAGATTTTTTTTTTTTCTAGACAGTTCCACCAACTCCAAAGTCAAACACCAGGATAACTCCTTGGAAATACATCTCTCTACCTTACTTCAAACTGGAAGTCTGTGTCAGTAGCAGCTGAGGTGGTGACTCTAGAAAAGCTCTTTCACTAGTTCAGAAGTTTAAAAAAAAATCACTAACCTTTTATTTGGAGGAAACTGTGTCCACATACCATCACATGCTCAATGTGATTGATCAAAACAGGTCATTGAATTGACCAATTTTTTTTTTTTTCTGGGACATCTCTCTCTCTTTCATGTGCTTTGTTGCAACTGAAATTGCCATGGAAAGAAAGAGCTCATAAGCAACCCTAACCCAAGCTGACTGTCCCAACTCTTCTCATTACAACCCCCTTTGCTGTCCCACCAAGTGGAAGGAAGGGAGCTGGAGTGGCAGGACGGTGGAATGAGAACACACTGGAGTAAAGAAGGGGCTGGGGGTACCTGAGCCCTGTCCCCAACCCACTGCCATTTAATCAAGTTTTAACTTATTAATAGTTTCAAAAATCAAAAATGAGTGAGAGGGTTAGCTCTAAGATCCCTTAAGCTCTGTGATTTCTATTACCAGAAAAAGAAAGCCAAAAGAATCATTTTTTTCTCAACTCTACCCAAATGTAACAGATCTGTTTTACACTTGAAAGTTTCTCAGTGATATTTGATTTTAAAGAAAAAAAATAATTCAAAAACAAAACAAATTAAAAAGTTGTGCCTGAAAGGAATCTTGCTTTATTTGTTTTTTTGTTGTTGTTTGTTTGTTTGTTTTGAGACACAGTTTCACTCTTGTTGCCCAGGCTGGAGTGCAATGGTGCCATCTCAGCTCACCGCAACCTCTGCCTCCCGGGTTCAAGCAATTCTCCTGCCTCAGCCTCCTGAGTAGCTGGGATTACAGGCATGCACCACCATGCCTGGCTAATTTTGCATTTTTAGTAGAGATGAGGTTTCTCCATGTTGGTCAGGCTGGTCTTGAACTCCCAACCCGAGGTGATCCGCCTGCTTCAGCCTTCCAAAGTTCTGGGATTCCAGGTGTAAGCCACTGTGCCCGGCCTTGCTTATTTGGTTTTTATAAGAAGCTGCCTAGTTTCTGAGTCCTGTAAGATACAGGTACTTGGCCCTTGGTGTAGTTTCCATTTGACTTCTTGTCACAGGAAAAGACGGGTCTGATTCCTGAGCCCTCATATTGAATTGGCCAAATATAGGACCCCTGGCCAGTGGACCAAAGGCTTTGTGTAAGATGACAAGGGTCAGCTCAGGGAATGTGGGGAGGTATCTTTGGTCTTTCATGCTGTCCTTGACGTTTTGATTTTCTTTGGTTAAAGAGGCCACTTATCTTTGTAAACCAAACATTTTTACTTTCTCTACTTTTCTGTTATAGGCAAAACAATGGAAATGAAGAAAGTTTTACTGGTTTTTCAGGTTTGTCAAAGATCAGATGGTTGTAGATGTGTGGTATTATTTTTGAGGATTCTGTTCTGTTCCATTGGTCTATATCTCTGTTTTGGTACCAGTACCATGCTGTTTTGGTTACTGTAGCCTTGCAGTATAGTTTGAAGTCAGGTATGTAGGGAGACCCCCTGAAACTCTTGCTACTACGGAATACAAGATGAAATGTTCCTGACTATTGAAAATACAAAGTTGCATGCAGGATTATGTAAAGACAATGCCAGGTTGGACTGCCAGAATGAGCCAACAGTACGTGATGTGCTTCCCCCTGCAGAGAGCCTATGAACGGACATGCAGTCAGGGAGGTTTCACATCACCAAGATTCCTATCCCAGAAAAGCAGATGTTCATAGCTCTGGGAATGGAATGCGACCCTTGTGGAGAGCCAATAAATGGACGCATGAGGGGCACCTGTTCATAGGGATAAGACAGGGCTATAAACGCCCTCATCTTGCCACGGCTCTTCTTGGCCTCTTTAGGGTTAAGGCATACTCCCTTCTGAGAATTTTTGGTCTAACCGGTTGTCTAGCTTCACGTCCTGTTTCTATGGATTGTTTGTAACCAGCTTTTGCTGCAACTATTACTACTGATTAATATCTTGCCAATCATAGGTTATGGAAAGACTGTGTTTCTGTTTTAAGGCTCTGTTAGAAATTACTGATGCACACACTATATTGTAAATTCTAATCTATGTATACTGTACTTCTGCATACAGATGTTATGTTAAAGAATTACTTCATTCCCATATGACCATCTCACCTCATAATCAAATGACCCTAAATCCCTCACTAACCTACCCCCGCCCTCACTAAACTTAATAATAAATGCTGGTATATCCAGTGCATTGGCGGCATCGTGGGACCAGAAGGCGATGACCCCCCTGGACCCAGCTTTCACTATCTTGTGTGTGTCTATTATTTCTCGACCTGTCGATCTGCCTGGGAATAAGGAAAGAGCCCCGCTGCACTGTGGGCTGCTGGCCAGATCCTGCAATATCTGGCACCCAATATGGCCTTCTTTGTTCCTCGGCTCAGTGCACTCCGAGTGTGGATTCACGATGACTAGTCTTCGGTCTCGACGATAAGGTCTCCAGGTACACCTTTTCTGACTCTCCCCTCTTTTCAGGTTTGTCAACTGGTATTATTCCAGGGTTATTATGGGACAATCACATTCTAAACACCAGGCTTATCTGTCTTTTATTAAATGTCTTCTTAAACAGGGTGGAATCCAGGCTGATTCCTATAACCTTATTCTCTTATTTCAGACTATTGAAAAATATTATCCTTGGTTCCCTGACAAAGGTTCTATGGACCTGTTAGACTGGGATAGAGTTGGCACCACCCTCCGCCAACTCATGAGAGATGGTGTTTTACTTCCTATTTCTGGTTGGGCTGACTGGGCTCTTATTCATGTCACTTTACTTCCTTTTCAGTCTGGTGATCCTCTTCAACTGCCACAAGTTAACATGGATGGTGAGCCACTCCCTGTACCTCGGGTAGCTGACCCCCTACTAGTCCTCCTTCTGATCATGATGAGGGATTTGATCTCTCCTTGTTTTCTCCCCAAGAGGAGGAACCTGGTGATGATCCCCTCCCTCCACCTCCTATCTTGGAACCTGTATATGTTAACTCTTCTTCTACTAAGCCATTGCCCCCTCTGCCAGAGGAGGACATGTGGCATTCATCTGAATGGCCTGTTTCTCATTCCTCTCATCCTTTTAGACCTCTTCCCTCTTCTAAGCCTACTGTTTCTTTTGACACTCCGGGACCCCTTCTTTCAGAGGCTTAGAATCCTGTCTCCCCCAAGTCCACATCCCAGTGCCCTCACTCTCCTTCTCTTCCTCTGCCTCTACACAATGGATGTGTGAGTCACCTGTTTGGGTAGAGCAGTGGCCAATTTCCAAACACAAGTTGGAGGCTTTAATTGAAATTGTTAATGATTTACTACAAGCAAACACTATTGAGCCCTCCTTGTCTCCATGGAACTCGTCTGTGTTTGTTGCACAAAAAAAGTCAGGAAAATGGAGGATGGTAACAGACTTAAGAGCTGTTAATGCAGTTATTAAACCTATCGGGGCGTTACAACCTGGTATGCCCTCCCCCTCCACGATTCCTAAGGAATGGCCTTTAATTATCATTGACCTTAAGGACTACTTTTTTCATATTCCTTTAGCCAAGTCAGACTGTGAAAAATTTGCTCTCACTATACCTTCCATTAACAATTCAGCTCCTACAGCTAGATATGAATGGAAAGTTTTACCTCAAGGAATGATTAACAGTCCTACTATTTGTCAGTTGTTTGTCGGTACTGTGTTACAATCTATTCGACAGATTTTTAAAAATAATTACATTCTTCGTTATGTGGATGATATACTGATTGCTGCTCCTACTAAAGATGAATTAATTCAATGTTTTACCTCTTTAAAATTAGCTGTTGCCAATGCAGGACTCCACATTGCTCCTAATAAAATTCAACAAGCCACTCCTTTTCTGTACTTAGGAATGCACCAATGCACCTAGAAGCTCGCTCCATTAAGCCCCAAAAAGTCCAACTTCATACTGACAATTTAAACACCTT